>NC_040084.1:63919624-65169624 GCF_003369695.1 Bos indicus x Bos taurus | reverse complement strand
AGTTAACTTGTTAGGTTAATGTTTATTTGAATCCTTATGGGTGTTTTTCATCATAAGAGTAGGGCTAGCATATTAAAAACAATTTGGAAAGCAGCATCAAATTAAAAATGAAAATCTACCCACAAACACAAGTACAGCTGACATTCTGTTGATTATAAATGTGTAGTTTGTTATTTAAGTGGCTAAAATTGTCTTGCTTTTAGTCATATGCTTACTTTTTCAATAGCTTTTTTTTCTCTCACTTAAAAACAAAGAAATACCATGTTTTATCTTTTGAAATGAAATATCATAATAGAATTTTGAATCTTGAATTTGGCTTTCCTTTAAAATTAAAGAAATTTACACTTTCTTAAAGAGAAGCCCACTTAAGATGCAGAGTGGTAATCAGTCAACCAAGGCATGGCTCCCAATAGAAGGAAGTCACCCAGGGAAATGCAGGCTGAGACAGGATAGGATGTGTGAGGTGGTGAGGGAAGTCACTTGGAATGACATCCTTTCTTTAGGAAATGTGCTTTGGATTCAAATCAAAATTATTTTAAAATGAAATGGAAGAGTTTAGAAAGAATGAATGGTACCAGGTGAATAAGACCTGAAAAGTGGCTAGAAATAATAAAAATTTGTTAAGCCTATTACAAAGTTATGCTTTTATCTCAAGTGCTCAAAAGAAGTCTGAGATTAATGACATTTGGTGAAAATTATTTTTTTCATCAATATTATTTGTAAGAATGGACACCTTTAAAACATTAATCCTTTAAAAACCTCTAAAAATTTATATAAATTGAGCTTGAATATAAAATGTGCCTAAACATACACTGAAAGTGTTAAAAGACTGTCAATTAACTCCAAGAAAAGAGAAAGTACCTTTATTTGTGTTGAAAAGTAATATAGAAACATACTAAATAAAAATCGGTATGTTGAAAAAAGGCTTATAATTTTAATTTTTTCATGAAATCCTTCCAAGCAACCAGAAAGAGTGTTTCACATCATTTTCCAGGTTTTTCCCCTAAGCCCATCTCAGCTTTAAGAATTTTATTCAACTGCCAAGGGAAATTACTTAAAAGAGAAAAAGTAAATCCCTGTGCCATGCATGTTTCAATCTTTGAATTACCTTTTTCAAATAATTACTCTTTCACAGGTTTATTGCAGTTTTTCATTTGTCTTATCACAGTTTTAAAATACTTCATTGTCCTTTATCATATTTGCCAGCCGTACTTGTCTCTCTCAACTTGTCCTCCAGTTGTTGGAAGCTAAGAGAAAGTTGCTCTGGGTGTATAAAATACGAAAATGCAGTCTACGCTGAGATTATTTTAGACATCACTTTATTTATTTTTACAATTATACAGTGTTTCTCACTGTTGGCATTTTTCCTTCGAATAACTAACTACAACAATGAATTCTTGTGATTCCCAGGGGGTACCTTCACTGATCTCTATTCTTTCCCTGCACTTTCCCTAGGGAAAAAAGCAAAAAGTATCGGAAAGCAGTTGGCATCTAGAACAGCGATCAAACATAAATGATGCACTTACACAATGGATTTCTCACTTCTAATCCAATCTTTCTGACAGTGTTGTACCCTCACCTTGATAAAGTCATGAGTATTAATTTTTAATAGTTTAAAATTTTTAATGACTTCTCTGGTGGTACAGTGGATAGAATCACCTGCCAATGCAGGAGACATGGTTTTCGATCCCTTGTCCAGGAAGATTTCACCTGCTGCAGAACAAAGCCCATGCGCCACAGCTACTGAGCCTGAGCTCTAGAGCCCACGAGCTAGAACTACTGAGCCCACTCGCAGCCACTGCTGAAGCCCCAGCGCCTAGAGCCTATGCTCTGCCACAGGGGAAGCCAATGAGAAGCCTGTACTCTGCAACGGAAGAGCAGTCCCACAACTAGAAAAACCAGAGAAAACCCACCGGCAGTAATGAAGACCCAGAGCGACCAAAAATAAATTTTAAAAAGAAAGCTTTAAAAAGATTTCAGTCTCTGCCTATCTAAAACAAGCAAGCAAACAAACAAACAAACAAAAAACCCATACAGATACCAGTTCTAATGGGCTAAACTTGATAACAACATCAGTATTGTCATGACTTACTGGCTCTCTGAAATCAGTAGTGGCAATTCAGTTTACCAAAACAATAATCTGGTTTTATGGCTAACTGATGCAGCCTGGCTTCCAAACTCTGGGATGCTAAGTCTGCAGTCGGGTGGGGAAAGACAATTATCACATCCCTATTTGTTGTCCTCTTTGTTCTAATACTGTGATCCTGCTTCCTCTCTGCTCAGGGAAGGAAGGACCGAGCTGGGTGGATGCAGACAACTAAAAGAAAGAGCATTATTCCTGTAACCGCCTTTCTATTTAAGCCCAGGAGCATTGTCCCCTATCACCATTGTACTCTATATCACTGATATATGAAACTGAAGATCCGTGGCAGACTTATCTAGATCTGAGTGATTCCTAGCTCATCTAATTCCCATGCTGGAGGCAACTTAGTCTGTCCTGAAATGCGGCTCAGCAAACAGTCTTATTTGAAGAGAAAGAAAAAGATGGGAAAAGTGAAAAAAACTTCAAGTTTCCTAATCTGAGAACTGATTGCCAAACATATTTCACAGTTCATCTGGAAGGACAAAGTCAAGTTAAATTAAGTAAAATCATTTTATTCCCCACAAGTTAAAAATATGACGCACAAGTTTTACAGGTTTTCTTTATAATGTATTGTTTTATTTTTCTGACTTTGATTTAAGTTGATATAGGCAGGGAGGTATTTAAAGAGATGATTATGCTTATTTTTGTACTTCAGGTTTTGCTCAAGTTTTTATCAGAAACTAGATAGCTTGGGAAACCTGTCATTTTCCACATGGAAAAATGTGTGTGTGTCTGTGTGTGTGTGTGTGTGTATTCAAAAAGTATTCTGATACACAACCTGAACTGGATTGATCATGTCTAGAATACTTGGAACCTTTTACTTTGAGCCTAGAGGCTCAGGTAAATGGTTCATCCAATGAATGAAAATAACAGTAAAGAAATAGCTTTCTAGTATGTGGACAGTTACTGTCTTTGAGGGCTTAAGTGTCCAAAGGTATCCTGAAAATTTAAAAGAATGCCCAAAGAACCTGATAATATGCTTCCCTGATTTCCAAGGCAATTGTTTCCCTCCATATATATTTTTTATTTCCCTCATCCCCTCCTCCTCCTCCACTTTGTCCTACTTCTTCTCCTTCAGTTTATTTTTCTCTCACTTAATAAGAGTCATACATCCTAAGTCTGGTTATTTTTGACTATCCTGTGAAATATAAACAGCAAATGTAAAAGAGTATAATGACAAAAATGCAGGACTCCAATGTAAAAATCAGTTCAAATGAGCTCTTTCCCCTCACCAAAGGAGGAAAACAGTTTTTAAAACAGGAAGTGATTATGTAGAGAAGCAAGAGTAAAATAAGGTAATGAGAAGAAAAAGGACATACAAAGGGTGACAAGTCCAGTTAGGGAAACTGGGAAAGCCTTCTTGAATTTTGGTTCATTGACTCTCAATGTGGCTCTTGCCCTCTCTTAGCCATTTCTCCTCTCTGGATAGGATTACAACATCTACAAATCTTTCACTTCAGTAGAAACAGGGCAGGAAGTTTTTAGGCATGGAAATTGGATGGGTACAGCCAGGACACCTGAAGTTTTAGAAAATCTATGAGAAAACCATCTCAGAGTGATGCTTCTGCGTCACTGACATCAGGGTGCTTAACTATCATTTATTTTCCTACAGTTGTTCCTCTGGGCTGAGCCTGTAACAGACCTTTGATTCCTGCCTTAACACAAGTTGTAATTGGTTCAGCAATGGATGAAGCCAGCAGATAGGGTGGGCCTGTGCACTTTCTTAGTGCTCTTAGGAAATAAGTGTCTGGACCACAAAAGCAGCATCCTGCCTGGCTGGAGGCTGTGAAGGGTGGGGTGACCCATGAAAGCATCCCAGAGGGGAAGAGGCAGCTAACTGGAGACAGAAGATGATGCAGATGGAATGCAGGCTGGGAGTGCTAAAATGAAAGAGAGGGAAAGCCACTCAGCAGAAATGTTGCAAAGTAAGGGGGAAGGGAAAGAAGAAAGAGTGAACATTTCATGTTTAGTTATTATCTGCTAGGGCTTCCCAGGTGGCACTAGTGGGGCTCCTGCTAATGCAGGAGACGTAAGAGACACCAGTTACATCCCTGGGTTGAGAAGTTCCCCTGGAGGAGGGCATGGCAACCCACTCCAGTATCCTTGTCTGGAGAAGCCCATGGACAGAGGAGCTGGCAGGCTGCAGTCCATAGTGTCGCAAAGAGTTGGACACAACTGAAGTGACTTAGCACGCACCCACGCATGGCACACTGTTTTCCATGGCAGCTGTACCTTTTTATATAACATGCCTTTTCCTCTGAATGCTTTTAAGATGTTCTCTTTATTACTATTTAAGCAATTATATTATTATTATTTTCATTGGTATAGTTTTTAATCAACATTCTTATGCTTGTGGTTCATTGAGCTTTTGGATGTGTGGATTTGTAGATTTTGTCAAATTTGGAAATATTTCATTCATTATTATTCCAAATGTCTTTGTCTTTTCCTGTTTCTCCTCTTTTTGGGGGGCTGCAATTATATGTATATTAGGCTACTTTGAGTCGCTGTCCAATAGTACCTGTTTCTCTCTTTTTTAAAAAATTCAATTAGAATAGTTTCTACTGCTTTGCCTTCAAGTTTACTAGCTTTTTCTTTTACACTGTCTAATCTGCTTTTAATCCCATCCAGGCATTTAAATTCAGAATTTCAATTTTGATAATTTTAAAAATCTTCCATGTCTGTCTTTATCATGCTTATGTTTTCCTCAATTTTCTTTAACAAATGGAATATATTTTTAATGTCTTTGCCTACTAATTGTGCCATTTGTGTAATTTCTGAGTCTTTTTCTATTGACAGTTTTGGTTTTTTTTTTTTGAGTTATGAATTACCTTCCTTTGCTTCTTTGCATGTTTGGCAAATTTTTGTTCCATGTCAGGTATTGTGAATGTGACTTTGTTGGGTCCTCGATATTTTTCTATCTCTGAATATTCTTGAGCTATGTTCTAGGATGCAGTTAAGTTGCTTGGAAACTGATCCTTTCAAGGCATGCTTTTAGGCTTTTTTAGGTGGGAAAAGAATAGCATTTAGTCTAGAATTAATTTTTACCCACTACTGAAGCAATTCCTTTCTGAGTACTCTACCTGATTCCTTGTATATTATGAAGCTTTTTCCCTATGAATGATGGGAACACAAACTCTTCTTAACCTTGGATGAGCTCTAGGTATTTACTTGCCTGTTTTTTTACTAAAGTTCTTTCCCTATTATCAGGCAACTTTCTCACATGTATGCTGCCCAAAGTTCAGCTGAAAGCACAGAGGAACTCTGTCATTCTCTCTCTCTTTCTCCCTCTTCCTGTCCCTAACTCTCTCCTCTTCATGAAACTCAGTTCTCTCCCTGAAGCTCTGTCCTTGCTAGTACTCTACCCTCAAAATCTGAGATTCTTTGGTTTCCCCAAATTTTTAAGTCTGTATCTTCAGCTCAAGGAATCTCCCTCAGCTCCTGGCACTGTGGCCTAAAACTCTCCGTAAACTCTCTTCCCGTCTCCTGTTATTCCATCCAGTATAGGGCCTACCACATTTTCTTTCTTTCTTTTAAAAAAATTAATTAGTTAATGAATTGTTATTCTGGGTATTCATTGCTACATGCAGGCTTCCCCTGGTTGCAGAGAGTTGGGGCTGCTCTGTAATTGCAGTGTGTGGGCTTCTCACTGCAGGGGCTGTTGCAGATCTTGGGCTCTAGGCTGCAAAGGCTTCAGTAGTTGTGGCCCATGGACTTAGCTGCCCCAGAGCATGTGGAATCTTCCCGAAGCAGGGATCAAACTTGTGTCCCCTGCATAGGCAGGCAGATTCTTAAACACTGGACCACCAGGGAAGTCCAACATTTTACTTCTTTTATCCAAGGATCATTCTTCTGTGCTGCCTGTTGTCCAGTGTCTGAAAACCATTAATTTATGTTTTGTTCAGCTTTCTAATTGCTTAAAGAGGAAGGTCTCGTTCCTTCATCTTGACCAGAAGTGGTAGTTGGTCCATTAATCTTGGGTGGTCACTTGCTCCTTCCATCTGCTTACTTAATCTGTGCTTAAGATGTCTTAAGAACTACCTGCCTACTTACTAGATGTAGAAACTCATATTCCAGAGCAGAAAACTTTGAAAAGTTTTTCTTATTATACAAGTACTATATGTTTATTTTGGGAAAAGTAGAAAGTAAGATAAACAGAAAGAATAAAGCAAAAATCACCATTAAGCCTTCTACACTGAGGTTACTATTCTAATATTGACAATTCTTAATATACTGACATATGTAACAGACAATAGTTCTATTTAGAACACTAAAAGGCCTTTCTACTCACTTCACTGTTTGAAGGAGGGGCAGTGTCAACTCAGAGCTAGGGGATTAGTTTACTGGAAAACACATCATGTTTCTTAGTGGGATCTAAGTGGCTAATAGAGATGAGGTTTTCTGGGCATAATGTAGTCAAGTAGGTGAGAAAAGAGGGAAACTAATTTTTTTTCCTAATAAACAGGAAACTTTGTAGTTTTCCAGGGGTTGTCCTAAAGTAGAGAAAAGGATAAAAAGGGAAAAACAGAAGGCTTAAAAAAAAAAAGTAGAAGTCCATGATGAGGGCAATAAACTTGGGCCTAAGGAGAGAAATTTCCTGTGGCCAGGAGTTGCTTAATGAATTTTTAAAACATATGTTTATTATTTAATTAGTCATTGTTATTTGTTTTGTGCTAAAACTTCCAAAAATTTAACAACAGTCTGCTTATGTTTTTCTTTAGGGGAATTCAGTCCTTTACCAGATGTTCCCTGGCATCTACTCTGTGCCAGGTACCATTCTGGCCTGCTGGGTACTTGGGATGAAACGGAGATCTCAGTCCTTTGGAACTTGAATTTGGAAAAGGATCAAACAGTATAAAAGCAAAATAATACATAGGTCATTTTTATAGTCTTTTATAAGGTAATAAGTGCTATAGAGGAAAAAAAGAAAAAGTAGAGCAGAAGTGTGGGTAGGCAGGGCATGAAGGGGATAGTTTACAATTTTAAATATGATGATCAGGATAAACAAAGACTTGAAGAAGAGGGGAGCTTACCACATGGATAGCTGGGGAAGATTGATCCTGGCAGAGGGAGTAGCCAGTGCAAAGATCCTGCAGCAGAAACTGCTCTTCGTGTTGAGGACAGGAAGGAGGTCAGCTTGCTGTTTCACTACTGATAATCAGAAAAAGAAAATAGACATATATATGTTCAATCCAGGTGTGCTTCGGTAAGTCCATACATTTTAGGGGGAAAAAAGGAGTATTGGATGTAGAAACAACAGCAAGAAATCCTAATGGATGTTACTTACGGTGGGGTGGGGAGGCTGAGCTAGGATGACTATTAGCAATGAAATAGTAAAAGTGGCTCAATGATCATGATAAGATATATCTCAAATATACTCAGATTTCTTATTGATATCATCTTAGTGGTTAATCTTATAGTTGTTTAGTCCAGGCCCCTGTCTGGGGATACAGTACAGAGGTCATTTGTTACTTTTGGGCCCTGTCGCTTTCTCTCTCTTCCTTCTGAGGACGGGCGCTTCCTGTCATGGGCACCTTCAGTCAACAGCCCTCAACTACCTTCAACCCTGGAGTAGAGACTATGAGTCAGTTAGGAGAATCAGTGTATTTCAGACCCTTGGCCACAGTAATCGGTTCTGGGATGGGCAAGTTACACGGTCCAGACAGATTTGGGTTCTTCTGAGAACTGTTGTGGATGCTGGGAGATTGCACTCTTTTTTTAGAAACACTGGCTACAAAAATGATATGAATCAGGTAGATATTTTCCTGATGTGGAAAGACTAATTTTTATGAAAAGTGAAACTGTGAGATAGAACCAGAAGGAAAGGGACACAGAGGGAGCCAGAGCCAGAGCCAGTCTGCGTAGGGACAAATGTGCAGACAGAGACAGACTGACGACACTGAAACGTGCTGGACGTCAGCACCCGCTTTATCACTGAGAGCGGATAAAGTTCCTGCTTCAACCAGTTTGAATTTGAACTTGAGTCACAAGTTCTATCACTTACTATCCAAAAGATCCTATTGCATGACAACTTTTGCCTTCTCTAAACTTTCCGCGGTGTTTCTCGGAGACCCAGATAGGGTCTTCAGTGCCTAGAATTGGACTGAGTTGTTCCTCTCTGTTGCCACATTATCAGCCGCACGCAGTTCAGAGGACAGAAGAGGTTCTGCCGCTCTCAATGTGAGCTAAGCCTGAAATCTGCTGGCCAGAGTGGCGTTGTCTCTGCGAGCGGAGCCCCTTTGACAGGCTGAGAATTCCTGCTGACTGCTCTGGGCAAATGTAAAGAGAAGAAAGGCTCCATCTATGTTTTCATTTAGATATCTTAAAGCAAGGTGAGACCAAGGTGTGACTAAGAATGAGACTGTGCTTTTAGTGGACATGTTCACCCACCTTCAGAGAGCCTGAGCCTGGCTCCACACCTGGGGCCCCCTGCCCTGTCCTTCGGTTCCACTGCAGGGCAGCTCAAGTGCAAGTTTCCTTCTGCTGTAAGGGGAAAGCCCTCAGGTACCCTGGCTCTCCCACCTCCATTGCTATCTGGATCTCATTCTGCTTTCTTAAATTCAGATGACATGTTTGTATAGATGCAGTCACTGACACCATTCTAATTCTATTTATTTTGTGCTTATCCAAGAGGTGTGCGTATGCTCAATAGCTAAGTCATATGCTAAGTCAATAGCTAAGTCTGTGCGACCCCATGGATGGTACTCCATGAGCCTCCTCTGTCCATGGGATTTCCAGTCAAGAATACCGAAGTAGGTTGCCATTTCCTACTCCAAGGGATCTTCCTGACCCAGGGATGGAACCTGTGTCTCCTGCATTGGCAGGTGGGTTCTTTACAGCTGAGCCACCAGGGAAGCCATAGCCAAGAGGAATTCCTGGGAAATTCTGACACCTTTGGTTAGGGAGAGGGCCACCAGGGGCTGGTATGGTCACTTATCACTGCCTTGTCATTTCAAACACTGATTCTGGTTCAGTAGAATCGGTCAACTTCATACAATGTAACATGAATTTCAACTGCTGAGGTTGAATAACACTGAATAGGCCACCTTGCCATGCAGGCTGATATTTATTTTTGAGCCAAGACTATAAGAACAACAGGCTTACAAACAAAAACAAAAAGAACCTCCCTATCTCAATGAAGAAACTGATGTCCTGGTGACTTGTCAAGCTACACTAGCATTTTCACAAAATAATCAGTATTATACTATCACTATCGTTGGTGCAGGAGGGCCGAGAGGGGTTACTCCATGTTCAAGGTCAGGAGGGGCGGCAGTGAGGAGATAGCCCTCATCCAAGGTAAGGAGCAGAGGTAGCGCTTTGCTGGAGCAGGCATGAAGAGATACCCCACGTCCAAGGTAAGAGAAACCCAAGTAAGACGGTAGGTGTTGCAAGAGGGCATCAGAGGGCAGACACACAGAAACCATAATCACAGAAAACTAGTCAATCTAATCACATGGACCACAGCCTTGTCTAACAAATGAAACTAAGCCATGCCATGTGGGGCCACCCAAGATGGGTGGGTCATGGTGGAGAGGTCTGACAGAATGTGGTCCACTGGAGAAGGGAATGGCAAACCACTTCAGTATTCTTGCCTTGAGAATCCCATGAACAGTATGAAAAGGCAAAATGATAGGATATTGAAAGGGGAACTCCCTGGGTCAGGAGGTGCCCAATATGCTACTGGAGATCAGTGGAGAAATAACTTCCAGAAAGAATGAAGGGATGGAGCCAAAGCAAAAACAATACCCAGTTGTGGATGTAACTGGTGATAGAAGCAAGGTCTGAGGCTGTAAAGAGCAATATTGCATAGGAATCTGGAATGTTAGGTCCATGAATCAAGGCAAATTGGAAGTGGTCAAACAGGAGATGGCAAGAGTGAACGTCGACATTCTAGGAATCAGCAAACTAAAATTTAACTCAGATGACCATTATATCTACTACTGTGGGCAGGAATTCCTTAGAAGAAATGAAGTAGCCATCATGGTCAACAAGAGAGTCCGAAATGCAATACTTGGATGCAATCTCAGAAATGACAGAATGATCTCTGTTCGTTTCCAAGGCAAACCATTCAATATCACAGTAATCCAAGTCTATGCCCCAACCAGTAACGCTGAAGAAGCTGAATGTGAATGGTTCTATGAAGACCTGCAAGACCTTTTAGAACTAACACCCAAAAAAGACGTCCTTTTCATAACAGGGGAAAGTGAAGTCGTTCAGTCATGTCCGACTCTTTGCGACCCTGTGGACTGTAGCCTACCAGGCTCCTCTGTCCATGGGATTTTGCAGGCAATAGTACTGGAGTGGATTGCCATTTCCTTCTCCAGGGGAATCTTCCCGACCCAGGGATTGAACCCAGGTCTCCCTCATTATAGATAGACGCTTTACCGCCTGAGCCACCAGGGAAGTCCTTCATTATAGGGAACTGGAATGCAAAAGCAGGAAGTCAAGAGACACTTGGGGTAACAGGCAAATTTGGCCTTGGAATACGGAATGAAGCAGGGCAAAGGCTAATAGAGTTTTGCCAAGAGAACGCACTGGTCATAGCAAATACCCTCTTCCAACAACACAAGAGAAGACTCTACACATGGGCATCACCAATTGGTCAACACTAAAATCAGATTGATTATATTCTTTGCAGCCAAAGGTGGAGAAGCTCTATACAGCCAGCAAAAACAAGACCGGGAGCTGACTATGGCTCAGATCATGAGCTCCTTATTGCCAAATTCAGACTTAAATTGAAGAAAATAGGGAAAACCACTAAATCATTCAGGTATGACCTAAGTCAAATTCCTTATGATTATACAGTGGAAGTGAGAAATAGATTTAAGGGACTAGATCTGATAGATAAAGTGCCTGATGAACTATGGACTGAGGTTCGTGACATTGTACAGGAGACAGGGGTTAAGATCATCCCCATGAAAAAGAAATGCAAAAAAGCAAAATGGCTGTCTGGGGGAGCCTTACAAATAGCTGTGAAAAGAAGAGAAGTGAAAGCAAAGGAGAAAAGGAAAGATATAAACATCTGAATGCAGAGTTCCAAAGAATAGCAAGGAGAGATAAGAAAGCCTTCCTCAGTGATCAATGCAAAGAAATAGAGGAAAACAACAGAATGGGAAAGACTAGAGATCTCTTCAAGAAAATTAGAGATACCAAGGGGATATTTCATGGAAAGATGGGCTCAATAAAGGACAGAAATGGTATGGACCTAACAGAAGCAGAAGATATTAAGAAGAGGTAACAAGAATACACAGTAAAACTGTACAAAAAAAGAGCTTCACGATCCAGATAATCATGATGATGTGATTACTGACCTAGAGCCAGACATCCTGGAATGTGAAGTCAAGTGGGCCTTAGAAAGCATCGCTAGGAACAAAGCTAGTGGAGGTGATGGAATTCCAGTTGAGCTATTTCAAATCCTGAGAGATGATGCTGTGAAAGTGCTGCACTCAATATGCCAGCAAATTTGGAAACCTCAGCAGTGGCCACAGGACTGGAAAAGTCCAATCCCAAAGAAAGGCAATGCCAAAGAATGCTCAAACTATCACACAATTGCACTCATCTCACATGCTAGTAAAGTGATGCTCAAAATTCTCCAAGCCAAGCTTCAGCAATACGTGAACCATGAACTTCCAGATGTTCAAGCTGGTTTTAGAAAAGGCAGAGGAACCAGAGATCAATTGTCAACATCCTCTGGATCACTGAAAAAGAAAAACGTCTATTTCTGCTTTATTGACTATGCCAAAGCCTTTGACTATGTGGATCATAATAAACTATGGAAAATTCTGAAAGAGATGGGAATATCAGACCACCTGACCTGCCTTTTGAGAAACCTATATTCAGGTCAGGAAGCAACAGCTAGAACTGGACATGGAACAAGAGACTGGTTCCAAATAGGAAAAGGAGTACATCAAGGCCGTATATTGTCACCCTGCTTATTTAACTTATATGCAGAGTACATTATGAGAAATGCTGGGCTGGAAGAAGCACAAGCTGGAATCAAGATTGCTGGGAGAAATATCAATAACCTCAGATATGCAGATGATACCACCCTTATGGCAGAAAGTGAAGAGGAACTTAAGCCTCTTGATGAAAGTGAAAGAGGAGAGTGAAAAAGTTGGCTTAAAGCTCAACATTCAGAAAACTAAGATCATGGCATCTGGTCCCATCACTTCATGGGAAATAGATGGGGAAACAGTGGAAACAGTGTCAGACTTTATTTCTTTGGGCTCCAAAATCACTGCAGATGGTGACCACATGAAATTAAAAGACGCTTACTCCTTGGAAGGAAAATTATGACCAACCTAGATAGCATATTGAAAAGCAGAGACATTACTTTGCCAACAAAGTCCATCTAGTCAAGGCTATGGTTTTTCCACTGGTCATGTATGGATGTGAGAGTTGGACTGTGAAAAAAGCTGAGCACTGAAGAATTGATGCTTTTGAACTGTGGTGTTGGAGAAGACTCTTGAGAGTCCCTTGGACTGCAAGGAGATCCAACCAGTCCATTCTAAAGGAGATCAGCCCTGGGTGTTCTTTGGAAGGACTGATGCTAAAGCTGAAACTCCAATACTTTGGCCATCTGATGTGAAGAGTTGACTCATTGGAAAAGACTCTGATGCTGGGAGGGATTGGGGGCAGTAGGAGAAGAGGGCAACAGAGGATGCGATGGCTGGATGGCATCACAGACTAGATGGACATGAGTTTGGGTAAACTCCGTGCGTTGGTAATGGACAGGGAGGCCTGGTGTGCTGCAATTCATGGAGTCGCAAAGAGTCTGACACAACTGAGTGACTGAACTGAACTGATACCATCACCACACGACTGAGCGACTGAACTGAACCCATACTATCACAACCATATTCAGCATTTCTTTAGGGCAGGTAAATATCTTCTTACTCTCTCTGGTTTGATTGGGAACGGAGCTATGCAACACACTTGCTAAATTTGTAAGCGAAATCTGGAAGTAATCGTTGAATAAAGCCTTGGGTAAATCTTTGAAGTTGCCAAAAAGTGTTACTTTCAATAAGGTCAAGTTCAGTATTCCATTTCTGGTTTTATGGTCTGGAGACTAGTTGGTGAATCAGACATCCCAGTGAATCAGACACTCTGTGGAAAGAGTGGTGGATGTTAGGATCACTCCCCCATGCTTTTTGATAGAGAAGCAGCATTTGACAGTATTAGACATTTAATTTACGAGCCTAAAGAAACCTGAACCCCTAGAGCTCATAAAGATCTGAAGTATTTAAGCATTTTTTTTTTCCTGTAGGCTTGGGAAATTATGCTTTCAAATTTCTGGATAAAGGCGAAACCTTAGAAGTAACCAGCAAAACCCAAACATCCAGAATCACTCAACACACTTGGAGCAACCCAGTGAAACAAACACAGGGTTCAGGATTGGTGACTGTATCTCCTGTTTATCCTTTCTTGCACCTTGTCATGTTTCCACTCATCTCTCTTAAGCCTACTGGGTGGATCTGAGAAGAGCCCTCTTCCTCTGCAGCGGGTCTTGCAGTGATCACTGTCCGAGGCTTCAGGCTCAGTCCTGGCTCTAGGGAACATACTGTGATTGGTGTAACCCACTTTTGGCATCATGTAGCTGACTCAGCAATAATGGATTCCAGTGTCTAGGGGAAGTTTCTGCCCCTTCCTCTTGCTTCCGTCTCCTGCCACATAGTTCAAAACATGTTGAAATGCTAAAAGGATGCAAAAGAACAAATGAGGACTTAAAATGAAAAGAGGCACTTAATAGACTTTATTTTCCTTTCATAAGGGAGTGTGTGGAAATGGACATGAATTCTGAGTCACTGAGTGTACCATTTGGCACTGTGTGGTGGAAAAAAGATGCAGTGATTTGTCAGTCATCCTGACTGGCCAAGAGAAATGCCTCACACCACAATGCCATGTGGTGAGAATATTCAGGCCAAGCATCTGGTGCATGCTCAGTGAGGTCCAACTCTTTACAACCCCATGAACCATAGTCCACCAACCTCCTCTGTCCATGGGATTCTCCAGGAAAGAACTGCAGTGGGTTGATATTTCTTTCTCCAGGGGTTCTTCCTGACCCAGGGACCAAATCCCAGTCTCCTGCACTGGCAGGCGGATTCTTTACCACTGAGCCGCCTGGGAAGCGTCTGGTACTTGGTGTTATTGTTGGAATACAAATCACACCAGCTGGACCTGTGCAGCCAGTTTGTGTTGAAATTGCAGTGCAGAACTTAAATAGAATCCTTCCTAAACCTGAGGCCCCATTCCTCATTAAAAAACTCACTGCCTTCAGAGATGAAATATCTGCCTTTGTTAAGATTTGCCAGTCTTAAATTTTTCTCAATGTTTTATTCATTCTTAGTCATATGAGTTATATGAAAAGGAGCAGCACCAAGAGGAATGGAAATATCACAGAGGTGAAAAACCAACTTCCAACGGTGGCAAGGGAGGGAGACACAGGCCACTAGGGAATTCTGTTTTCCATTGTGGATTTTTACACATAATTAGCATAAACTGCTGCAGGATTTAAATGCTTTGGCTTGCTGCAAGCTTCCTTAATTTTAGCAACTAAAAAAAAAAAAAATCACCCTTCCTTAGTTTTCTTTTCTTCCTCTTTTCACCAGGAAACCGTAAACAAGGATTTTTTTTTTTTTCTCCTCTTTTAATTGAATATTCCTCTCAAGTCACAGTGTTTCTTCCCTTAGAAGCAGGGCCCTTCAGGGTGGGCAGATACCGTCTCAATAGGATGTAGCTCCTTACTATTTTCTGTGTGAACTGTAGATTCTCCTGATTATTTTTACAACCAGAAGAGTCTTAGATGCTCCTTAAGTATTCTTCAGAAGGTAATCTGTGGGGCAGCTGTGACTTGTAACTGCTCAGAACCAGTCCATATTCTGTGACTTTCCCTCACTGTCCACGGCAGACATGACTAATCCATCGTAGTACACCTTCCCACAGATCTTGCATGCCCTTCGGAATCCTTCTTAGTGACATACCGAGACAGTCGCTATCAATCAGAGCCAGTACGTGAAAGGACTCTTCTTTGCCAGTTTTTGGCTCCAGTGATTCTCGTCAGCCCCAGCAGACTTGCTTTACTCTAGTTCTGATGGATGGAACGAGGTGAACCCCGGCTGGAAGGTACTTCAAAAATACTTATTCCCTGAGCCTCCTGAATCAAAACAGCACCTGGCTTTAGGGATTTTGTGAGAATAACATCTGGGAAGTCATTTCCAGCCATAGGGAATTTCAACTCTAAGTAACCAAGAGGAGATAACCAGCATGAGAATCCAGGAGATGTTGCTATTGAAACAGTGCAGGACCCTTTGGTCCTTGCCCCCGCCCCCACCCTGCCCCATGTTCTCTGCCTGCCTTTTGCCTGTGGAAAACTTTAGTCAAAGAATAAGTTTAATCAGAGAAATGAGAACATGCAAAAACAAAGGAAAACAATAAAAGGAGACCAAATAATAATAATGTAGCCATTAAGCATAGTCAAGGACCTTAGTTCCTTTTCAAGGCCCATAGATAATATTCTGAGTCATATCCTGTGAGCTGTCTTATAGATACTGTAACCCCAGGTGGGAGAATTTAACTACATGATGACCAGACCCATGACGTAAGCTGCCACAATTCTGAGAATTGGCCTCAAAGGAATGGGAACAAATGGACCCTAGAACTGAAGGTTAACTGTATCTAAAACAACCAAGATGGTGCTAAGCAGACCACCGATGACCAATTTGAAGATGACTGTTAAGCTGCTGACTATGCTGTTTCTGCTTGTAGCCCCCTCCTTCTGTCTATAAATGCTCTTGCCCATTGGTTGCCAGTGGTGGGGAGCTGGCCTTTGGACAGTTGTCTGCCACCCTACCCTCTGCAGTTGCCTGCATCTGAAATAAAGCAAACTCTTCTTTCCACCAACCTGGCCTATTTATTGGCTTCAGAGTGGTGAGCAACCAGACCCCTCACACACCATTCAGTAACACTAGCACAGACTCTTGTTTAACTAAGCGTCACTTCTCTCCACTCTTGGAAGGACTCTACATATAACTGCCCTGGGATGCCCTTGCCATAATGACCTAAGTTTATAGAAGAGGATCATTTGCTGAAAGGTAGCAAAACAGACTAGAGCTGCTTTTTGGAATGGAAGCAGGAGCCACACAGCAGGGAAAGCTCATTCATGGCATTTCACTCATGAAATGCCTTTCATCATTTGGACCAGGCAAGGACTATAGCTCATTGCTCTCCTATCTATGAAAAACTGTAGATAAACTAGGAGGCCAAATAAGATTATTGTGCATAAGAGAACATATTGTTTTATACAGTGAAACCCATGTTACTGCATATCCTTGAGAACATAAAAATTGCATTTTATTAAAAATGTGCTTTAATTCAGATTTTTCCATAACTAATGCCAGCCTTTGCCCAGGTGATCTGAATTTGTTTTTCCTGGAAGAACTTTAAAGGGCTCATTCCAGGCTTAGCAGAAAATACTTCCCTCTTGCTGTAGATAATCCTTGAGGCTTTCTGTGTTGACAGGCCTGATCCCTAATCCCCTATCTAAGCCAGCTAGTGTCTTGTCCCTTTCTGTCCCCTTCTTCATCTTCTGTCCTTATCAGTGTCTTGGCCTCTCCTCTTCCATATCGTCTCTTTTACAAATGAAACATTAAGTTCCTTCAAGCAAGGGAGCCTCCACTCCATTTCTAGAATGCCTACAGTGGCACTTTGCTAAATGAATCGGAAAGTAACCATGCCCTTAGCAGGAGTAGCCCGAAACATCTCATTCTCATGCCTTTCCCTCAGTGTTGGTCTCCAGCAAGTATTGTTAATGAGCCTGGATACAATTAGTGAGGTTTGAATACAGAGGAACCTACCTGAAGCAAATTTTTTTTTAATCAATTTAGTGTGTTTTTATTTGCTTATTTTGACATTTATTCCATTTTCATCATGGAATATTTCTCCCCAGTCTTGATACTTTCACAAAAGAAAACAAAACCTTAGGGATCTCCTTTTTAACTTACGAGCTATTATTGAAATTTTCTTTATGATTATCTCCACCAGCATAGGGTGATAATTGACAGGTATTACTTATTTTTGTATAAATATGTATTTTATCTGGCAACTCTAGTAGGGATTGAGGCACTTTCCTTTGAGACTATTATTTCTGGAAACTGGCAAATTGAAGAGTACTGACAATGCAGGGTTTTTCTTCTCTGATTATCTCAGTATTAAGCACCCAGACTTAAATATATAAAGCACACAGCAAATTGTGTCTATGATGAGCATCAGTGGGTCCCAAAATGTTATTCAAGATTGACTAATGGTACAGGTTGAACCTTTCCCGTTTATGTGTCTTTAGGGAAATCTTATCTGACCTTCCAGTCTAGATTGTGTGCATGCATGCTTAGTCGTGCCCAGCTCTTTGCAACCCCTTGAACTGTAGCCCACCAGGCTCCTCTGGCCATGGAATTTTCCAGGCAAGAATACTGAGTGGGTTGTCATTTTCTTCTCTGGATCAGTATAGGTTATGTTCCTATTTATAGTCAATCACAGTACACTCCCCTCATGGGCTTTATCACTATGAAATGCTATGGTTGTTGGTGTGATTATTTACTATATGGCTTTACCACTCTAGGATTCATGAGGGCAGGAATCTTGATTTTTTTGTTCTGTGTTGTACTCTAGTGCCTATCACTGTATCTGGCATAAAATAGTTGATGAAAACTATTTAGAAGTTACTATGCTGCTGCTAAGTCACTTCAGTCGTGTCCGACTCTGTGTGACCCCATAGACGGCAGCCCACCAGGCTCCCCTGTCCCTGGGATTCTCCAGGCAAGAACACTGGAGTGGGTTGCCATTTCCCTCTCCAATGCATGAAAATGAAAAGTGAAAGTGAAGTTGCTCAGTCGTGTCCAACTCTTCGCGACACCATGGACTGCAGCCTACCAGGCTCCTCCGTCCATGGGATTTTCCATGGCAAGAGTACTGGAGTGGGGTGCCATCGCCTTCTCCGAGAAGTTACTATAGAAGACCCCATTTTCTATAACAACAAACAGGAACAAAATCCTTAAGAATAAATACAAAAATCAATATGAAAAACCTATGAAAAAAACTGAAATACTTCTGAAAAGTGCAAAAGAAGACAAATAAATGCAAAGGCAGGCCATGTTCTTAGACAGAAAAACTTCAATAACCACAAACAGATCAACACACACTGTATTAATGCATATATTTAATATGTTTCCAAAATTATCCTGGTAGAGTTTTTTTAATTTGAAAGGTGATCCTAATGTTTAAATGAAAATAAAACAACAAAAAAGAAGAACCTGGAAATTTTTAAAAGAAAACAGAAAAAAGGGGAATAATCCTTCCCAGATAATATATTATCAAAACTTTAATCATTAAAACATGGCACTGGCACATGAACAGACAGATGGGCCTATGGAATAGATTAAAAATTCCAAGTTGCATCTCAAATAAAGACAAAAGAAGAATTTTTCATTAAATGATATTGGGATATCTGAGTAACCATCTGGAAAAAAATTAAGTTGAATCCATATTTCATGTCATATATCATTATAAACTCCAAAATGGATAGAAAGTTTAAATGTAAAACTGAAACTGTAAGTAATAGAAGAAAGCATAGAAGGTTATTTGTGATCTTAGAGTAAGGAAGATCTTTGTAACTATGTTAAGATCTAGAAGCCATAAAAGAAAGGTTGATAAACTAATTAGATCATATAGAAAGAAAGGGCCTCCTGGGTGCACCAGTGGTAAAGAATCCACCTGCCAATGCAGGAGATGCTGGTTCCATCTCTGGGTCGGGAAGATACCCTGAAGTAGGGAATAGTAGCCCACTCCAGTATTCTTTAAAGGAAAATTTTACAGAGGAGCCTGGCAGGCTATAGTCCATGGCTCCAAAGAATCAGACACGACTGAGTGACTGAGCACCTAGAAAAGAAAAAAAGAATTCTGCAAGGCAAAAGAACTAACAACAACAACAAAAGCAACCCCTTAAGCAAAAAAAAAAAAAAAAAAAAAAAACCAAAACAGGAAAAATATACACACTTCTTATCGCTTGATCTCCCCAAAATATCAAGAATTTCTAGAAATCATCAATAAAAGATCAACAATCTAATAAGCGATATACACTACATTATTGCAGAGGCTGGCCAGGGCGGGCGGGACAGGCATGCTCATACCTGTTGGTGGGGGTGTAAATTGATAAACACTTCTGGAAAGCATCTCAGTAATAGCTATCTAAAATTACTCAGGACATAAATTATATTAAATATGAATGCAAATATAAAGTTCTGGACACTGGCTTGCTGACCTAGTGTTCATTTAAAAGAAACTAGTTCAATAAATAGAATATATCCATATATAATGGGAATACTGCTCAGCTTAGAAAATGATGATGTCACTTTCTTATGTACTGAAGGAAGATCTCTCTAAGATACTTATGTAAAAAACAGGCAAGGTATGTGTTCTGATTTATTGTTAATAAAAAAAGGTAAGGCATGAAACTGAGTGCACAGTGTGAAACAGATTGTATGTATGTAGGTATGTGTACTCGAGCGTATACATATATATATGTACACATGCTGCTGCTGCTGCTGCTAAGTCGCTTCAGTCGTGTCCGACTCTGTGCAACCCCATAGACGGCAGCCCACCAGGCTTCCCTGTCCCTGGGATTCTCCAGGCAAGAACACTGGAGTGGGTTGCCATTTCCTTCTCCAATGCATGAAAGTGAAAAGTGAAAGGGAAGTCGCTCAGTCGTGTCCGACCCTCAGCGACCCCATGGACTGCAGTCTTCCAAGCTCCTCGGTCCATGGGATTTTCCATGCAAGAGTACTGGAGTGGGGTGCCATTGCCTTCTCCAATATGTACACATACATGTATATAATTTACATGTACAGGCATACCTCTTTTTTTTTTCAATCGGAAGATAATTGCTTTACAATTTTGTGTTGGTTTCTGCCGTACAACAATGAGAATCAGTCACAGTTGTATACATATCCCCTTCATCTCGAACCTCCCTCCTCTCTCCCATCCCACCCGTCCAGATCATCACAGAGAGCCAGGCTGGGCTCCCTGTGTTATATGGCATACCTCTTTTATTGCACTTCACTTTACTGCTCTTTGTAAATACTGCATATTTTGCAAATTGAAGGTTTATGGCAACCTTTCATGGAGCAAGACTGTTGGCACCATTTTTCCAGTAGCAGTGGCTCACTTTGTGTCTCTGTGTCATTTTTTGGTAATTCTCACAATATTTTAAACTTTTCCATTACCATTATACCTGTTATTGTGATCAGTGATCTTTGATGTTACTATTGCAAAAAGATTATTTGACTCACTGAAGACACAGATGATGGCTACCATTTTTAAGCAATAAAGTATTTTCGATAAAGATATGTATATATTTTTTAAGATAAATGCTATGCACACTTAACAGAGGAGTTACAGGGTAAACCTGACTTTTATATGCACTGTGAAAACAAACAATTCCTGTGACTCATTTGACTGCATTATTCAATATTGAGGCTTTATTGCAGTGGTCTGAAACTGAACCCACAGTATCTCTGAGGTTTGTCTGTACATTGAATATGCTTAAAGAAACTCACAAAGGATACCAAAGAAATTCACAGGAGTGCCTCCTGCTAGGGTGTTTGAGAGTAGGAAGGCGGAAGTAGGTGCATATGGGACAGAGGTAAGAGACAGACTTTTCATTGTATGACCTTTTAGTGTTTATTTTATTTCTGAAAGATGTTAAAGTAATACACATTTAATGAATTAAGTAAATGAATTGAATTTAAGAGGAAAAATAATGACATCATCCAGAAAAAAGGAAACTGTTCATTCTATGAAATGAAATGCCATGGATTGAATAAAAGTGCACTGGAAGGATACCAGGGGCTTCCCTTGTGACTCAGTTGGTAGAGTCTGCCTGCAGTGTGAGAAACTCAGCTGGACTCAGTTGGTAAAATCTGCCTGCAGTGTGGGAGACTCAGCTTCAATCCCTGTGTCAGGAAGACCCCCTGGAAAAGGAAATGGCAACCCACTCCAGTATTCTTGCCTGGAGAATTCCATGGACAGAGGAGGCTTGTGGGCTACAGTCCATGGGGAAGGATATCAAGGTCAGCGTCATAAAGTTTTCTGTTCTTTTTATTTCAAGCTGCCTTAAATCAATTTTGGAACTAGAGAACAAACAAAGAACTGTGTATGTTTATGCTAATTTGTATTGATCAGTCTTGATTTATCTAGATAAACCAACAATTTCTTAAAGTTGGGAAGTGGGTGTCACTTCAGAATTATGCAGAGACTCATAGAAGGCCTACTTGTGCCCTCTCTTAGATGTTCATGGGGGATCTGGTGAGAGACGGGTAGGAGGCATTCTGTCATTCCATACAACGAGAAAAGAATCAATAGGATGGATAAACAACAAGGTCCTATTGTAGAGCACAGGTAACTATATTCAGTGTTGTTGTCATTGTTAATGTTGTTTAATTGCTAAGTTGTGTCCAACTCTTTGTGACCCCAAGGACCACAGCATGCCAGGCTCCTCTGTCTTCCACTATCTCCTGGAGTTTGCTCAAATTCATGTCCATTGAGTCAGTAATGCCATCCAACCATCTCATTCTCTGTTGCTCCCTTCTCCTTTGGCCTTCAGTTTTTTCCAGCATCAGTGTCTTTTCCAATGAATCAGTTCTTCACATCAGGTAGCCAAAGTATTGGAGCTTCAGCTCCAACAACAGTCCTTCCAATGAATATTCAGGATTAATTTCCTTTATGACTGATTTGTTTGATATCCTTGCAGTCCCAGGGACTCTCAAGAGTCTTCTCCAGCATCACAATTTGAAAGCATCAGTTCCTTGACTCTTGTTTATGATCCAACTCTCACATCTGTACATGACCACTGGAGAAGCCATAGCTTTGACTATATAGACCTTTGACTATACAGACCACTATTTTCAGTATCCTGTGATAAACTGTAAAGGGAAAGAATATGAAATATATATATATATATATAAAACTGAGTCACTTTGCTTTATGGAAGAAATTAACACAACATTGTAAATCAACTATACTTGAATAAAATTTAAAACAAGAAAAGATTCTTAAAATCAAATATTGTAAATTTCAACCTCTTACTAAAAGCAAAGTTACTTTGAGGGGAAACCACACTCTTCTTGCTAGACCCTGCAAGTGGTGCCTTCTGTCTTAATGCTGTAAAAGGAGCATCACAACCAGAAATTGTTTTCACTGTAAAGCTTATTGATGCAATTGTACCATTTCACTTTTAACAACGGAAGAATTAGAGTCCCATAAATTTCTCTTATACATACCTCTATTGTAAGGTTACTCTATAAAGAAGCATGCTGTGTATATGCTCTAAACCCAAAGAGAACTGTTTCCCTGAGATTCTATTTAAATAAAGGTCCTGATGAAATCCACATACCTTACTGTCAACCGAAGTGATACTGATTGACAGGGGAAAGAACTTCAGCTGGCAAGAAACAGGACGTCATTGTGGATTGAGGAAGTTTACCCCCAAATTTTGAGGCTGAGATGGAAAACGTAAGTTCCTTACATTTTTACCAGTCATTCCCAGCTCCTGACTTCTGTTAGCATCAATGGTTCAATTATTTTTCTACCCTCACCTTGCCAGGGAAGCCTGCCAGAACCATCTTTGCTCTCAGTATCTTTTGGCTGAACAATAGTGAAGTGATGAATGGGGTGCAGAGACAGGGAGTGGGGTCAGGGAAGGGAAGTAGCCCCAGATGAACAGAACAGACTACACAGGCTTTCCTAAGTCCCTCAGGCTTTAGGTTGGAAGTTTTGAGAGGACATGCTGGTATCTTTTTCTTTGGTAACAATGTTAGCAGTTTCTGGGAGGTGATTTAAATTAATATTGCTACCTCAAAATACTTTGTCTCTTTTTATTTTAAGTAGTAGAACCTCTGTGCTCAGTAGCTCTGTTCCTTTGAACTCTCCAGAAGTGTTAGTTTAATCAAGAATTTGCATTCCTGTTCTCTCCCTACATTTTAAAGGAATGTGTCTGAGATGCTGCTGCTGCTAAGTCGCTTCAGTTGTGTCCGACTCTGTGCGACCCCATAGACGGCAGCCCACTAGGCTCCTCTGCCTAGTGCCATTGCCTTCTCCGATAGAGTCATGGATCAATATTCTCCAGGCAAGAATACTGGAGTGGGTTGCCATTTCCTTCTCCAATGCATGAAAGTGAAAGTGAACGTGAATTCGCTCAGTCGTGCCCAACCCTTAGCGACCCCATGGACTGCAGCCTACCAGGCTCCTCCATCCATGGGATTTTCCAGGCAAGAGTACTGGAGTGGGTTGTCATTGCTATTCATAACTCTCTCAATTTCTGAAAGAATTATATAAATATATAAAATTATTTACATAATTATTAATAGGTAAATATATATAATAATTGTAAATAAATATTTACCTGTTGTTCATTGTTCGGTTACTAAGTCATGTCTGACTCTTTTTGACCCCATGGACTGGCAGCACACTGAACTTCTCTGTCCTCCATTGTCTCTCAGACTTTGCTCAAACTCATATCCATTGAGTCGGTGATGCCATACAACCATCTCATCTTCTGTCATCCCCTTCTCATCCTGCCTTCAATCTTCCCAGCATCAAGGTCTTTTCCAGTGAGTCAGCTCTTTGTATTAGGAGGCCAAAGTATTGGAGCTTCAGTGTCAGCATCAGTCCTTTCATTGAATATTCAGGGTTGATTTCCTTTAAGATTGACTTGTTTGATCTCCTTGCAGTCCGAGGGACTCTCAAGAGTCTTCTCCAGCCACAGTTCAAAAGCATCGATTCTTTGGAGCTCAGCCTTCTTTATGGTCCAGCCTGCAATGCAGGAGACCCTGGTTTTATTCTTGGATTGGGAAGATCCACTGGATATGGGATAGACTACCCACTCTAGTATTCTTGGGCTTCCCTGGTGGCTCAGACAGTAAAGAATCTGCCTGCAATTCAGGAGACCTGTGTTGGAACCCTGGGTTGAGAATATTCCCTAGAGAATGGAATGGCTACCCACTCCAGTATTCTAGCCTGGAGAATTCCATGGAGAGAGGAGGCTGGTGGGCCTCCACAGGACTGCAAACAGTTGAACACTACTGAGTGACTTTCATTCTCACATCCATATATGACTACTGGAAAAACCATAGCTTTGACTCCACAGACCTTTGTCAGCAAAATGATGTCTCTGCTTTTTAATTTGCTAAGTTTGTCATAGCTTTTCTTCCAAGGAGCAAGTGTCTTTTAATTTCATGGCTGCAGTCACCATCCACAGTGATTTTGGAGCCACAGAAAATAAAGTCTGTCACAGTTTCCATTGTTTCCCCATCTATTTGCCATGAAGTGATGGGAAATGATGCCATGATCTTCGTTTTTTGAATGTTGAGTTTTAAGCCAACTTTTTCACTCTAGTTCCTCTGTGCTTTCTACCACTAGAGTGGTGTCATCTGCATATCTGAGGTTGTTGATATTTCTCTGGGCAATCTTGATTCCAGCTTGTACTTCATCCAGCCTGGCATTTTGCATGATGTACTTTGCATATAAGTTAAATTAACAGGGTAACAATATACAGCCTTGATGTACTCCTTTCTCAATTTGGAACAAGTCCTTGTTCCATGTCCGGCTCTAACTGTTGAGGCTCTAACTGTTGCCTGTTACTTAGTATCTGTTTCCCTCTACTAAAACAAAAATGATCTAACAGAAGCTTTGTGTGTCTTATTCTCCTCTGGATCCCCTGTACCTAGCATAAATCTTGGTACACTGTTGCTAAGTCGCTTCAGTCGTGTTCCATTCTGTGCGACCCCAGAGATGGCAGCCCACCAGGCTCCCCCGTCCCTGGGATTCTCCAGGCAAGAACACTGGAGTGGGTTGCCATTTCCTACTCCAATGCATGAAAGTGAAAAGTGAAAGTGAAGTCGCTCAGTCGTGTCTGACTCCTAGCGACCCCATGGACTGCAGGCCTACCAGGCTCCTCCGTCCATGGGATTTTCCAGGCAAGAGTACCAGAGTGGGGTGCCATTGCCTTCTCCGATCTTGGTACACAGTAGGTACTAATGAATGTTATTGAAAGATAAATTTGAATTCAAACCTAAATTCTGTCACTTAGAACTTTCTGATCTTGAATTAATTAACAAGAGCCTGGATCTCTTCATCTATGACAATGTTATCTTTATCATAGAATTTTTGTTGCAGTTTAATAATGCTTCATAAAAAGTCTGGTACATAAGCATTTGTGAAATGTTAGCTGATTCTGGTTGCTAGCTCTGGGCCCCTTGTGGCCTCCTGCACAGAAATTTATGACAGGACAACCATTTCAGACCTGATGTGTTATATATGTGGTTTACATGGTGAATAATTTTGATTGTTTTAAAATTATACCCAAATTATCAGTGTCTGTTTTAATAACAGTGTTTCCAGCTATTGCTTTTATTTTCAGCAATCCAAAATATTGATTTATGACATCTGACAGGTTAGCTGGTCTATCGGAGAAGGTAGTGGCACCCCACTCCGGTACTCTTGCCTGGAAAATATTGATCCATGATATCTGACAGGTTAGCTGGTCTATCGGAGAAGGCAATGGCACTCCAAGAGTACTCCAGTACTCTTGCCTGGAAAATCCCATGGATGGAGGAGCCTGCTAGGCTGCAGTCCATGGGGTCGCTAAGAGTCGGACACGACTGAGCGACTTGACTTTCACTTTTCACTTTCATGCATTGGAGAAGGAAACGGCAACCCACTCCAGTGTTCTTGCCTAGAAAATCCCAGGGACAGTGGAGCCTGATGGGCTGCCGTCTATGGGGTCACACAGAGTCAGACACGACTGAAGCGACTTAGCAGTAGCAGCAGCAGCAGCTGGTCTATAGGTTGTTATAAAGTTAATGAATATGTTGTTTATAAACAGCAGTTGATTAAATGTCCCAGAGAGTACAGTTACTCCAGATTGGTTAGCTAATAACTATTTGTAAACTTAGGTTAATTACAGGTTATACCAATTGAGCAATTAAAGCATCTCATCAACTTTGCCATCCTGAGCATCACTACAAACAAAGCTAGTGGAGGTGATGGAATTCCAGTTGAGCTATTTCAAATCCTAAAAGATGATACTGTGAAAGTGCTGCACTCAATATGCCAGCAAATTTGGAAAACTCAGCAGTAGCCACAGGACTGGAAAAGGTCAATTTTCATTCCAATCCCAAAGAAAGGCAATGCCAAAGAATGCTCAAACTACCACACAATAGCACTCATCTCACACGCTAGCAAAGTAATGCTCAAAATTCTCCAAGCCAAGGTTCAACAATATGTAAACTGTGAACTTCCAGATGTTCAAGCTGGTTTTAGAAAAGGCAGAGGAACCAGAGATCAAATTGCCAACACCTGCTGGATCATCAAAAAAAAACAAGGGAGCTCCATCAAAACATCTACTTCTGCTTTATTGACTATGCCAAAGCCTTTGACTGTGTGGATCACAATAAACTGGAAAATTCTGAAAGAGATGGGAATACCAGACCACCTGACCTGCCTCTTGAGAAATCTGTATGCAGGTCAGGAAGCATCAGTTAGAACTGGACATGGAACAACAGACTGGTTCCAAATCTAATGTAGTGGAAAAGGAGTACGTCAAGGCTGTATATCGTCATGCTGCTTATTTAACTTGTATGCAATGTATATCACGAGAATTGCTGGGTTGGATGAAGAACAAGCTGGAATCAAGATTGCTGGGAGAAATATCAATAACCACAAATATGCAGATGACACCACCCTTATGGCAGAAAGAGAAGAAGAACTAAAGAGCCTCTTGATGAAAGTGAAAGAGGAGCATGAAAAAGTTGGCTTAAAGCTCAGCATTCAGAAAACAATCATGGCATCCGATCCCATCACTTCATGGCAAATAGATGGGGAAACAGTGGAAACAGTGGCTAATTTTATTTCTTTGGGCTCCAAAATCACTGCAGATGGTGACTGAAGCCATGAAATTAAAAAGCACTTACTCCTTGGCAGCAAAGTTATGACCAGCCTAGACATCATATTAAAAAGCAGAGACATTACTTTGCCAACAAAGATCCGTCTAGTCAAGGCTATGGTTTTTCCAGTGGGCATGTATGGATGTGAGAGTTGGACTGTGAAGAAAGCTGAGCGCCGAAGAATTGATGCTTTTGAACCATGGTGTTGGAGAAGACTCTTAAGAGTCCCTTGGACTGCAAGGAGATCCAACCAGTCCATCCAAAAGGAGATCAGTCCTGAGTGTTTATGGGAAGGAGTGATGTTTAAGCTGAAACTCCAATACTTTGGCCACCTGATGCGAAAAGCTGACTCATTTGAAAAGACCCTGATGCTGGGAAAGATTGAAAGGAGGAAGAGAAAAGAACAACAGAGGATGAGATGGTTGGATGACATACGGACTCAATGGACATGAGTTTGAGTAAATTCTGGGAGTTGGTGATGGACAGGGAGGCTTGGCACGCTGCAGTCTATGGGGGTCACAGAGTCAGACACAACTGAGCGACTGAACTGAACTGAACTGAGCTAATAACTATCCAGATACTAAAAAATATTTCAGGGTGGAAAAATTTGGAGGAGCTGATTTCTACACAAACTAAATGTTGAAAAACTTCAAGAACTGATTTTTTTTAACAAAGAGATGGACAACAAGCCAGAAACAACATAGAAAAATATATGACAAATATATTCCAGGAATAGGAGACAAATGAATATTTATAAAATAGGAGTATAATATACCCACTTCTTTGATCTACTTAGCAATTTGAAAATCTTGATAAAGTAAATGTTCTTATTCTAGAACTCTAACTAATTATAGAAGTAGAATATTTGAATAGACCAACAACTATGAAGAAAATTCTAGCTGGTAGGGAATTATATAAGAGAAAAAATATAGCAGGCACAGAAATATTTTCAACTGATAGTGTGTATTATTCTAAACTACTGAAGGAAATAATAATTTTCATATTCTTTAATATGTTACAATGAATATAAAAGGATAGAGCTATTGTTTATATGTTGTAATGCTAGCAAAATCCTAGTAACAATATTTGATAAATATAGCTTCAAACAGAAAGTTATTTATATACTAAACTATCATTACCTAAGAAGAGTGACAAATGTTAGAATTTATAAGTGAATTATCAGTCACTCCCACCCATCAAGTTTTTCCTTCAGTTCAGTTCAGTTCAGTCACTCAGTCATGTCCGACTCTCTGCGACCCCATGAATCGAAGCACGCCAGGCCTCCCTGTCCATCACCAACTCCCGGAGTTCACTCAGACTCGTGTCTATCGAGTCAGTGATGTCATCCAGCCATCTCATCCTCTGTCATCCCCTTCTCCTCCTTCCCCCAATCCCTCTCAGCATCAGAGTCTTTTCCAATGAGTCAACTCTCCGCATGAGGTGGCCAAAGTATTGGAGTTTCAGCTTTAGCATCATTCCTTCCAAAAAAGACCCAGGGATGATCTCCTTCAGAATGGACTGGTTGGATCTCCTTGCAGTCCAAGGGACTCTCAAGAGTCTTCTCCAACACCACAGTTCAAAAGCATCAATTCTTCAGTGCTCAGCTTTCTTCTCAGTCCAACTTTCACCTCCATACATGACTACTGGAAAAACCATAGCCTTGACTAGATGGACCTTTGTTGGCAAAGTAATGTCTCTGCTTTTGAATATGCTATCTAGGTTGGTCATAACTTTCCTTCCAAGGAGTAAGCGTCTTTTAATTTCATGGCTGCAGTCACAATCTGCAGTGATTTTGGAGCCCAAAAAAATAAAGTCTGACACTGTTTCCTCATCTATTTTCCATGAAGTTAAATAGAAGTTTTTCCTTAGAAATGCCCAAATGTCTTAGCAGTAAAAAAATTAAATATTAGTATATTCCATTAATGGATAGAATGAGATAATTTCAATAGATATTTAAGAAAGCATTTGATATCCATTCCTGATTTAAATATTTAAAGGAAAGTTGGAAAACTAGGATATTTCCTTGGTGTAGATTATCTACCATAATCCAGCAAGAAACACCACCATATTTAATAGTGAGATAGTAAAGACATTCCTGTTCGCATGAGGAATTTGATGTTCATGGTCATTGTTATATTTAATTTTTCTTTAAATATAGATCTATGATATTAGATATGAAAATTAGATGAAATATAACCAGAAAGGTGATTCAGAACTTATGACTTTTGCTTCAGACCATACTTGGCAAAGGCAAAAAATGAATTAAAAACTCTGAAAAATAATAAGAATGTTAATAAAATTATCAGACATAAAATAAGTACAAACATTTCTTCTATTGCAAAAATGAATAGATGATGTTAAGAGTATTACATTCCAAAGGAGTTCCCTGGTGGTCCAGTGGTTAGGACTCCACTGCTTTCACTGCTGAGAACACAAGTTCAGTCTCTGGTCAGGGAACTAAGATCCTGCAAGCCATAAAGTGCCAAAAAGAAAACCAAACGAAAAACCTCCAACAAACAACATCCTAAATACCACCAGGAACAACACAAAAACAGAAAATATATTTAAATAACTTCTAAAAGACCTATGGGGTACATCCCTAATGGTCCAATGACTAAGAATATGCCTTCCAATGTGGGGGACACCACCTCAATCCTTGGGTGCTCTGGAGCTCACACACCCCAATGAAGAGCCAGTGTACCACAAGGAAAGATCCCACATGTCAGTTTCAGACCTGATGCAGCCAAATAAATTAATTAAATTGATAAGAAAAAGAACTATAGGGAGAGAAAGTTAGGAAGCTTTATGGAAAGATATAACAGAAAATCTTAATACATGGGGAGATATTTCTTAATTCTTATTGAAAACACTAGAAATATGTTGTTTATATATTATTTTTAAATTTAATAGTATCTTAATGATAATAGTAATGATTATGCTTGTTAAAATTTTGAATATCATATGGAAGTATTCATAGTATAGATGATAGAATCTAAGGCTGATGATGAAGATATTTCTTCTCTACAAGATATAAAAATGTACTTTAAAATTACAGTAATGGGAAAACAAAGAGTCCAATGCACACTGATGAAATAGGCCTTGGTATGAATTTAAAAAAGAGTGCCATTTCCAGAGTAAGTCAGAAAATATGATTTTGATAAGATGTTATTGTAAGCAACAGAAAACATAAAAGAAACAGTAGATGATAAAAGATGGTGATCTGTAGCAACTTTTATCAGTTTTCCCAAATCCTCATACTAATCTGGGTTTCCTAGATGGCGCTAGTGGTAAAGAACCCACCTGTCAATGCAAGAGACGTAAGAGATGAGGATTTGATCCTTGGGTTGGGAAGATCCCCTGGAGGAAGGCACGGAAACCCTCTCCAGTATTCTTGCCTGGAGAATTTCATGGAGCCCCGCAGGCTACAGTCCATAGGGTTGCAAAGAGTTGGACATGACTGAAACTACTCTGGTGATGAACTCTGGTCATGCTGCATCTCACATGAGTCAGAGGAGGCATATGTGCAATAAGGCAACTGATCCTTAGCAGGACTGCGGTGTATGTGTGCGTGTACATAAGACATTGTTTTATTGTTTAATAAGACAACTGAGAAGCAAAAAGAATGCTAATGAAATATATGTAGGGAGTGAAGGGACATAACACATTAAGCACTGGTATGTTCCCATTCAGATTAAGGTACAGAATGTTGCCATTTCCTTCAAGGTCTCTCTTGGACCCTTCTCATCAATCTCCATCCATCCTCTCAGAGGCTAATCACCACCTGAAAAGTTTTGGTTTTTCCCTCCTACCTTTCTTTACATATTTTAACATGTTTTTGTGTCCCTAAACAATATATCACCACATGTCTATAAATTATGTCTTTCTTTCAACCTATGCGCTGAGAGTCATCTATGGTGTCACATTAAATTAAAAATTGTTGCTTTTAGCTGCTGTATTCAAACTTATTCTCCCATTTTATATATACATATATAATTTTACATATATATATATATATAACACATATTCACTTTATTTATATGAACAAGGTATATCTCTCCATTTACAAAGCCTTATATATTGTATTTTGATAGAATTTCATAAATCTCTGTATAAAACTTTTATACATATTTTGCTACATTTATTCCTAGGAAATTTTATGTCTGATACTATTATATATTGAGTCTAAAAAAATGAATTGCCTGGAATATTTCATCTTTTTGTACTTACTGCTATATTAAGTATATATTTGGATGAGTACTATCATCTTATTTTGCACTCTTTTCTCCCACCTTTTCTATGCCTCTTTTGTCATTTTTTCTTGCTTTCTCTTGAATATTTGCTCTTATTTCATGTCTTCCATTTGTTGGGAAATTAAATGTGATATTGGTATTCTGAATGGTTACCCTAATCATTTGTGCTTGCATACCTAATTATCAAAATCTGCATCTGTTAGGGGAAGCCACTGGCTGAAACTGCCCACGGTGGCCAGGAACCATAGTAACAATTTGCATGAATTATTTTATGACAAAAGGAGGTCTCAGTAAGGAACATGGAACTAACAAGCCACCACCAATTGGAAGAATTCAGGAAAGGTCAAAAAGAGATGCCACATGTCTTACCAGCTTCTAGAATCCTTGCTGACATCCATCTTGGTTGAGCAATGCGTGTGTCACCAGGAAGGTCTCTGAGTCAGAATGACCGGCCGAAGAAAACCCGGAAACTCATCCTCTCACCATAAAACTCAAGACTATGAGCCATGTGGCAGAACCATTTCCCCTGGGCTCCCTTACACTACTCTCTGCCCAGGCACCCCTTCCCAATAAAGTGCCTTGCTTTGTCAGCTCATGTATCTTCTCAGAAAATACATTTCCAAGTGTTGCACAAGAGCCCACTCTCCAGCCCTGGAAGGGGTCCTCCTTCCTGCAACATATCTAATCAATACCTATATCTACATCTGAATCTTCACAGGCCCCTTAGAACACTGGAACTCCAGTCACCTCACTACAGACTTACACGCTGTTAGTGGCATGTATTTTAGTTGTTTTTTCACTTCACCCTTGAAAGAGATTATTACTCAACAATCAATGATTTATCCATCTAGTTACCATTTTCTTTGTACATCTTTCCTTGTTTTGCATCTCAGGTCTTCCATTTGTAATTGCTTTCTCCCTGCCTAAGGTGCATCATTAGAAATTCCCTGGTGAGAGTCCATTGGTGGCAAACTCTCTCAATTTATATTTGTCTGAAAACTATCTTTATACACTATGCTTGAAATATATACTTCATTGAGTGCGCAACTCTTGGTGTATACTTTCTTTTCCTGTACATGTTGGTGATACAATTCCATTATCTTTTTCCTTCTGTTGTTTTTGGGAAGGCATTTAATAGGTTGTCATTTCATTTTAGGTGAAATGGCTTTTCTGTCTGGCTACTTTTCACTCTCCCCCCACCTCTTTTTTTTGCCTTTGGTATTGTCTACTTTCATCATGAATAGATTTCTTTGTACTCATTCTGTTTCAGATTTCTAGGTTGTCTGAATAAGAAGATCAATTGTGTAAAATTTTCAACCATTATCTATTCAGATGTAGTTGTTTCCTGTTCTCACACACTCCCCTTTGCAAACTGTCTTAACTTCTGTCTTTCCTGACTCTCAGCTCTCTTTGACTCTGTCATTGCATGCTGCATTATAGACAATTTTTAGGCTTGTCTGTCTATTCATTCTTCAGCTCTATTTAAGTTCTATTGAATTTTTCCACTTAATTAAAAATAGAGTTTTAATTATAATAATTATATTTTTACCTTCTTGAAGTTCTTAAAGCTTTTAAGCACCCGTTTGACCATTTTAAGTCTCTTTCTCCTTTTTCATATTTTTAAAACCTCTCATTTTATTTGGTTAAACATATAGAGCATCTCCAATTTATAATTTGCCTGATAGCTGATGGATTTGGGGGTTGTTTATGGTGTCAAAAGACAAAATTCAACAGAGTAAGTTTGGAGATCTAACTTGCTTATTCAATAAATCATGAATCGGGTAGCATTCCATGTCACAAATAGAAGGGTTCTCAGAGGAGAAATGGAAGACTTTTATAGAGAGGAAAGTGGGGCAAGGAAATTATTAGCAACAAAAAAAAAAGTGTTCTTTTGGGCTAAGACCTCTTCATTAGGTGGTGGAAGGGAAGGGAAGAGCAAACATTTTACCAAGCAGATTGCCTCTTTTTCCTGTTAGAAGGACAGATAACTTCATTGGTGCTGACCAGAAAATTCCCAACTGTTGGTTAAGATTACATTTCTGGGGAAGGTGGAAACTGTAGTTAAGTATTAAACCTAGACTTGGTATCATGGGCTTTAGCACAAGTGATGTCATTTGGGATTTCCAAATTTTCTCTTTAACAATAATACCTTATTTCCTTGTACCTGTTAAGGGTTTTATTTAATCACGAATTCTATTTCCTTGGAATTTCATCTGAGTAAATTCTTTGAGAACTAGTTTGAAGGTGGATTTCTCAAGGAATGATTTATATTTGTTCTGCTAGTCAACTAGGGATGCTACCAACTTGGAATCATTTTAAACTGAATTCTGGGTTTAAGGCTCTTCATATCTTCAAATTTGAGTGATTTGGGGCTATAACATATGTAGGGCAAGCTGTGGTTACAAATTCTCAAGGCAGTTTATTTTTGCTCCTTCCCCAGAACCAATGTCTAAGATAACTTTCTTGTTGTTTCTTGGGAACAGAAGAAAGATGTCTTTATTTATAGCTCACTTTAACATGGATGATGCCTTTAGGGAATACACTATTTGTATGGAGGGTAGGCTCTTGCCTTTAAATCTAGTTTTTCAAAGCTTGAAAAGCTTGAAATGGCTTGAAAACTGAAGCTCAAGTTAACCAGGTGTCAACATTCACAGTGTTCTTAGTTCTTGGCTGACAGTTCTGGGTTTCTTCTCTTTCTTAGTTCTTGGAGTCTGAAAATTTCTTATTTCTTTGTCAAATTATAGTGGCATCCCAAAAGATACTTTAAAAATTACCCAGAATTTAAAAATTATTATTAGCAGAAAGGTCTCTCAGGATTGCTAGTCAGTCATATGGCAATAGAAATTCTAGGATCCATTTTTTGGAAACGATGCTCTCTGCATCTCATATTTTCTGGATTTTTGAACAGTTGCACAGTTCTTGACATACCTTTGGAATATGTTCATGATTTTTTGTCATTGTTTTTTTTTGTTTTGTTTTATTAGATACCAGAAGTGAAGTTATAATTTTCTTGGGAATTTGAATATATGCCTATTTTGGTAACTTGTTTGATGTCCACTGGGACATAACATTTATCAAAATACATTATTAGTGTTGTGGAAATGTGGGAGGAAAATTCGCTTGGGAATATACAAGATGAGCCTGAAGCATCTTGTGGAACTTCCACAAAATGTGGAAGTGCTCAGAGAATCCACAATATGGGAGTATGTCAAAGAGATATAGGAACCGTGTGAAAAAGCTCCCAATGGCCAACACTAGAACAATTTAAGGAAAATATATAGACATCAAGCAGCTTTGAATTATAACTGAAAGTACAAAACAAATATCCATGTGTCCACACTGATATAAATAAATTATCAAAAAAAAATTGGAAGAGCAGAGAAAATAATTCTAAATTATCTGTGTAGATATTGCCCCTTTAATGAGGTGGATCATAGCTCCCCAATCCTTAGTGTGGGCTGCACATGCTGACTTCTTTCAAAGGAGTACAGTATGAAAAAGCTGGGGAAAGAGCAACCTTACAGCAAAGAAACCTGACAAACACCACCTCTGCCAGGTGGTCAAGATTAGCATCTATAATGATAAGGGTATATACACAGTATGTGCTCTAGAAATGATGTGATGAAAATAGTGTTTTGATTCTATGTCCTTCCTTCCCAATGAGGAAAGGAAGGAATGAATGAGGAAAACATTAAATGAATCCCAGCTGAGGGATTATCTACAAAATGCCTGGCTAGTATTCCTCAAAACTACCAAGGCCATCAAAACAAGGAAAGCCTGAGAAAACTGTCATGGCTGAGAGGAGACCCAGGAGACATGACCACCACAGGCTATGTGGTATCCTAGATAGGATCTTGGAACCTAAAAAGGATATTAGGAAAAGATAAATAAAATTTGAATTAATGATAGGTGAACTCTGATTAATAATATGTATCAATATTGGCTCCTGGATTATGACACCATACCAGTGTAAGATGTTAACACTAAGGGAACCTGCTGCTGCTGCTGCTGAGTCACTTCAGTCGTGTCCAACTCTGTGCGACCCCATAGACGGCAGCCCACCAGGCTCCCCGGTCTCTGGGATTCTCCAGGCAAGAACACTGGGGTGGATTGCCGTTTCTTTCTCCAGTGCATGAAAGTGAAAAGTGAAAGTGAAGTCACTCAGTCGTGTCCGACTCTTTGTGACCCCCATGGACTGCAGCCCACCTGGCTCCTCTGCCCGTGGGGATTCTCCAGGCAAGAATACGTGAGTGGGTTGCCATGCCCTTCTCCAGGGGATCTTCCCAACCCATAATAATTTCCTTTTATTAAAAAAAAAAAAAAGGAAAACTAGTGTCAGAGATGTTAAAACTTGCCAAAGATTCCGTGGCTACTAAAGGATAAAGGCAGCTTTCAAACTCAGGTCTGTCCAATAGTAAAATCCCTTCATAAAATGACCACCAATTTCAACACCTGCCGTTTAACCAAATCTGTGCCTTGGGAAAGCACGTTATCTCTCTGGACTCACTTTCTTCATAAAATAAGGAATTTGGAATACATGATTTTGAGGATACCTTCCACTTATAATATTTTTATCTTTTTTTCTGAGAAATTATCATTGAATGCTGTCAGTATAGAAAATAAGGAACCCCCTCAGCATTTGGCACATGGGTCATTCTGAGGTCCATTTCCAATGGAGCTCAGAAATAAAGATCATTAACACAATAGGGAAAATGATCAAATATATGAATTTGGACAACTGTCTAATACTCTGATACAAAGCTTTGGTAGGACCCAGGAAGCCTAAATGAGGCTTCCAAAGACCAGAGAAAGTTTGGTACAAGCCTCTTCAGCTTTACTCCCTAGCTGTAGACAGGGAAGTGGATATAGAAAAAGTGAGAGAACAGGTTTTCTATGTCAAAAAACTTTCCCTATGAAAAGACGAATGACACATTATTTTGTAGTACCTGGTGATCAGGTGGGTAAGAGGGTATGTGGAGAGGTGGACAGAGAGCAGAGGCAGAGAGAGCCCAAAATACAGATTTGAACCATTAGGGCTGCCTATGATTCCAGAGACCTGGGTAATGTCATTAATTTCACCTTTGGAATAGACAGTATTGGTTCAGATTCAAGTATCAGCCATTTCAGTGATGCACAAGTGAGACCTCTTAGCCTTGCTGTTTGATTTGTGCTTCTGATCATTCTGTTGATGGGCTGGCTTTAGCAGAGTGTGCCCTGGTTAATATTCATCATGATTGATTGTGCAGTCTGACCTTGGTCTCAGCAGACTGATGGCAGTGAAAATGGAACGTATTTAGGAGACCAGCCAAATATCTATGCTGCACCTATGAAAAATGGAACCTCAAATGCCCTGATATCCATTCTAATCTGCCTGGTTTACCTGGTGTTAATAGCTTCCTGGCCTTACCCTTTAGAATAGACCTTTCTATTTCATATCCTGTTCATTTGGAAGTCCGGTATTTTAACCCTTCCCACAGTATGAAAGTGGATGAATTTGGGGCTTTACTACAGACAGTTCAATTAACCTTTGAGCAGTAGTTGTGATGATTCTGACTTTACATCTAACTGTTTTCTTGAATTTCCCCCTCTATTGTGCTCTTGGTGGTGAGATCCGGAAATGATCATGAATGAGTCATCTATTTCCTAAATCAAATAGAACAATGGGAGTTTGTGCAAGAGGTTTTTGTTCTTTCTTTTAATAAGAGCCAACTCTTAACGATAAGCTTTCATTTTCTTTTTTTTCTTTTGTTAAAGTACCTGTCTAACTTTTTGGCTATAGATCACCTTGCATACATTTTCCATTTATCTTGTTTTCCTCTAGACACTCCTCTATAGATTGAAAACAAACAAACAAAAAAGTAAGCAAGCAAATTAGTCTCAGGGCCTTTGGACCACCCTTTTATGTAGACGGTCTGTTCCCCCAGAGCATTTGGAAACTGCACTGCTGCCCTTCCTTGTATTTAATGAGACCTGTGGGCAAACACATGATTCAGTGGAAACTAAGAGGCAGAGTTTAAATATGCTCGATGACAGCTGGCTTACTTGTGCAAGCTGTTGCCAAAGAACTTTACTAATGGTTCAAGCAGATGGACAGAAGGAAGAAAGCTAAATGTTAGAATGTGTGAGAGGCCAAAGGTCAAGGTGAATGAGCCTGGTGATTTCCTGAGGTCTGTGGGTGTTTTGTGTTGCAGCCTAAATTGAGGGTTGTTTTTAATTTGATGCATTTTTCTAAACTTTAAGTAGGTTCATTAAACCAAAAAAAAAAAAAAGTTTCAGCTCTTCATTGCATTCCCAATTAAATTTTGGGTTTTAAACTTCCAAGATAATATAGCACTTACTTGTACAGTGTAGGCATTTATAATACCTTTTGAGGGATAAGTTCAAAATGGCTTATTTAACAGGTATTTTTTACAGAACATGATCCCTTAAGTTTTTTAATATCAACAACACACATATACTATATATATCCTTTGGCCTCCTCTCTTTTTTAAACTTAAAAGTAATTTTTCTTCTGGGGCAGGGAAATTACAAAACAGTTTAAATATATTGCATAAAGAATACTATTTGGCTCTTTCTAGAAAATCAGACTTTCCAGATATTTACTAAGATTTAGGCTAAAAAATCCAATGTCGTTTTTCTATTTCATATGATTTTATAACTGTTATATCTTTCAGATTTAATCAAGTTTTATTGAAGCCAAGACATTAACTAACCTTTAGTTTGACAATCAAGCCTTTTAAAGGAGGTCATAAATTTCAAAGGAAGATTGTTTTTGTTCCAAAAAAGAGATTATTTTGAAAGCTAAAATATATTGTACCACTTATGGAAAGAAACAAAGTAAAGCTTTGTTGCCCAGGTACATTCTGTATTTCCCTGGTTCAAGGAAGGGAGCAGGTCTCTGGAAGTGGTGGAGAAAGGCCCACAGGCACCACTTCAGCAGCCCAGGTACCATGCTTTTCTTCCAAGAAGTATGTCACTGGTGCTGGCTGTGGCCTTGGGGTCAATTATTTATTTATTTAAAAATAAAATTTTAATTATATGGAACCCAAAAGTTAAGGGTGTGTAAAATATGAACGTAGCAATTAGACATATTGTTTATCACTTTGATTTCCAAACCCTTACAGACTGAAATTCATTGGGGACTCATAAAAAATTGCCAGGACGGGCCATTAAAAAAATTACCTCAAATTACAATTAGCAGCTCTCTAGTTGAGTTGGAGTATATAAGTGGAGGGGCTGTTTGTGTTGCCATTTCAGGAGTAATTCACTCTGATCAGCTACATTTTAAAATGAAGCACAAGCAGAGGTGGAGGTAATTCAAAACCAAACACATTCAGAATTCAAAGTAACATCTTTCCCTTAGGTAGTTGATTTTTCTTATATATTGGTTTCTGGCAATCTACTTGGGGAAAGCTTTGACGGTTATAATTCATTATTAAATGGATTCTCTAGATGATGGGAAAGGCCCCCAAAGAAACTAGAAAAGCAAACTCTAACACCCACAGAAGTAAGGAATACAAATAAAGGAGGTACTTCTTTGTAACAACTATTTCCAATAAAAGACTTTGACTAGAAATTTATTTTGAAGATTGTATTTAATAAGTGATATGCCAAAAGAGAAAAATGTTAGTTCCACTGATTTAATTAATTTCCCTAATGGCTTTAACCACTTATATGACAAAGGGTACAGTCTTTGCTGACAGGATCTTGATTGAGGAGCTAAGGAATTAAAGGAAGAAGAAACCCCAGCAAACTTGACCTGATTATGTAAACAGTTTATTTTTGAAAATAATAAAAAGATTTTTAGTGTATGATATAAATATTTGTTTTAAATGACTATATGTATACATGTATCCCCTTGACATATAGTCAAGTCATTATGGTTAGATTTTTTAAAACAATTTTGAGTTGTTGCCTCTTAATGCTTTTTAAAAACATGTGCTCCAGATAGGAATAGAGCTGCAAACACAGAGAACAGACTTGTGGTCACAGGGTGGGAAGGGGAGGGTGTGGCAAGTTGAGACAGAAGCATGGACATATAAATTTTACACTACCATTTGTAAAATAGATAGCTAGTGGGAAGCTGTGTATAACATAGGGAGCTCAACTCCATGTTCTGTGATAACTTGGAAGGGTGAGATGAGGGGAGGGTGGCAGGGAGGTCCAAGACAGAGGGGATATATATATACATATACCCTGATTCACTTAATTGTACAGCAGAAACTAACACAACACTGTCAAGCAATTATACTCCTATAAACATAAATTTTTAAATATGTGCCCAGAAAATGTTCCTTTCCAATTCTACATCACTGTGAGGAAAGACAGCCTGGCAGTGAAAGGAGCAATCAGCTTGACCCTTGACAGATATGACCCTATTCACAGCTCATTCAGTGACTGGTTTTGTGAGCTTGGGTAAATGCCATAACTTCTTGGAGTCTTCATTTCCTTACTATAAAGTAGGGATGATACCACCCTTCCAGGGCTGTTGTGAGTTTTAGGTAAGATAATTGATGTAAAAACAGTAAAATTTGTCAAGCAGATATTAGTTCCTTCCTCTTTAAATCATATGAAGAACCATTTATTCAGGCACTGTGCTAATGCTTTGTTTGCATTTGTCTTATTTATCTTAAGAACAAAACTGAAAACTCATGAGGAAGTTTCTCCAATTATTGTTGGTCTGCAGTGAGGAAATGGAAGCATTGAAATAGGTAGTAAGTGTCTTTAATCTGGTCTGCTTGATTCTGAAGGCTGAACTCTTAATCACTGAAAATGCTGTGGAATGAGATTGCTCTGTGGACATGGAGAAGAAATAGAATAGTAAGGATGTAGGGGATCAGGAATTAACAACTGGAAGGATTTAACATTTCTGTAGGTCTACTACATGTATCTTGAACCCTGTTTGAGGATGACAATTAAAAAAAAATAACATATTTTTGACCATAATACATGGATTCAAACAAAAGTTATCAAAGAAGGGGAAGTGGGTAGGGACCTAATACACAGAATGTCTGTTAGTGTATCCTCTCTAATCAAGTTATTGTTATTTTGGTAATGGCAACCCACTCCAGTGTTCTTGCCTGGAGAATCCCAGGGATGGGGAAGCTTGGTGGGCTGCCGTCTATGGGGTCGCACAGAGTCGGACACGACTGACGCGACTTAGCAGCAGCAGCAGCAGCATTGTTAAGCATATTAATCTAGTCCACACTGTATTAGTCAGGCTTGGTTATGTTATGATGCAATAACAAATAGCACCTGAATCTCACTTGCTTAATACAACAGAAATTTTATTTTTCATTTGTACAAAGTCTACTGCATGTCTGATTACATTTTCAGGGCAATTGTCTTCCATGTGATCACCCAAGAATCCTGTTATCTCAGTCTCAGGACTCCATCATCTTCACCTGTGCCATGATTGCTGCAGCAGCAGGAGAAAATGCTGGGGCACTTTCCTGGACAATTCAACTCTTCCACTCCCAATTCATCTACCAGAGCTAGGCACATGTACTAACTGCAAGGGAAGAAGGACTGTGCATTGCAAGTCCCACAAATCTGTACCATACATATTTAAGATTGTTGGTGTTTCAGACTGGGATTTTTATGACTATTTTACTAAAATTATTTCTATAAACAAATACTCCTTCAGCTAGCAAAAGTGTATCACTTTAATTTCCACCATTTCTGATGAAGACGTATTAAAGTGCTTAAAATAATTTTGAGTGTGTTCTCTGGAAGTGATTTTTGAAAAGTGACCATTCATTGATCTTAAATCAGCAGGGATTTTGTAACGTTTGTTCTGCTTCAAGAAGTCAACAATAAACCTATACAACAAACAAAAGAAAACAAAACAAAAAGGAGCTTGGGATGAACACACACACACACTACTATATATAAGATAAATAAACAAAAAGGACCTACGGTATAGCACAGGGAACTCTACTCAGTATTCTGTGATAATCTATATGAGAAAAGCATCTGAAAAATAATGAGTATATGTATATGTAAAAGTGAATCACTTTGCTGTACACCTGAGACTAACACAGCATTGTAGATCAACTATACTCCAATAAAAATAAAAAAATAAGAAGAAAGTAAAAAAAAAACCAAGGAACTGCTCTCTATTCTGCTATAGTGGGTTGGTGCAACTGGGTCTGTTTGAAAGATTATTCATTTATCCTTGGGCCTCTGAGCAGCTGGACAGGTAGTAGGAAGGATGTGAAGTTTATGAGAACTCCAGGGCACATAGGTCCCCAAGCTCTTCCACAGCATTAAAATCAAGGTTCTGCTTGTACCCCTTCCCCCAATTTGAACAAGAATTGCAAGTTACTTATGGCTCATGTGGTAGCATAATCAAATAATTCCACTTGAAGCAAACAAACATTTCAGTAACCAAAAAGCAAACCAACTCATGGTCACTGTAAAAGATAAGACATTTTTGGTCAAGAAATGCAGAATTGTATGTTGGTTGGTATTTTTAATATAACTGCTGGAGATTATTCTATTAATTCTTGATAAAGTAGAATTTACTCCTCTGTTATAAATATGGTGAAATTACAGGCATGGAAGAAATTGTGAAAATTTTCTAGTGGTTTATACCAATTGTTTTCTTTGGCTTCAGATTTTTGTTTTTAACAGGTAGGGTGCTATATTTATTAAAATAGTATGTGGACCACAAAAAAGGTTATTTCAAAAACTATCAGCCAAGCATATTTATTGAGTACTCAATAGCTCTGACCCCTAAACATAAAAATAAAGAAATAAGTCAATAATGTGAACCACCAACCAAGCCACACTTCAGGCTTTTATTTTTGTCCTTAAATTTGTTGGCATCTAGGTCAGCACACCCCAAGATTTGTACTTGTGGTTTCATTTCCAAATGCCTCATACTTACATATATGAGGTGTTCCAGGAAAAATGAAAAACAAAAAGAAATAAACCAAAAACAAAAAAAAAGAAACAAAACTGTTCCAGCAGCAGAAAGATGTGGGTTCCGGAATTTTCTAATTCAGTTGGTTGGGGAGTGGGGGTCTGAAATCAAGTATTTTAAAAAATGCTTCAAGTGTTTCACATACATACCATCCTGGAAACCATGAATAATTTTAGAGAGCTCCAGCGCAATCAGCACCTGGGTCTCAGAAAGATGTGGCTGCTTTACCACAAGACTTTCTGACAGCTGTTTCACAACAGAACTGCTTGTCGGCAGCCCCACAATACGGCAGGTGACGCCCTCTCAAGACCTTCCAATCCGTACCTGCCCTGTAGGAGAGGTCACTTCAAGCTGTGCCTGCTAGGACTCAGGTTTGCATCCTTGGCCCTTATATTTGGTGGCCGTATGATCTTGGGCTGATATTTAATTCTCAGCTCCACTTGCCTTGACTGATGAAGGAGCGAATTCAGTCTACTCGACAGCACTAGAGAGAATATTCAGAGGAAAACACCCTTCAGTTCCTGGAATAATCACAGATGCTGTTTCCATTTAACGTAGAGCAAAAGCCAGAAAAGGCCCTTCTTAGCTTGTGTCCCTGCTTCCATTTTCTCATTTATTATTTTCCCCTCATTCGCTCCACAGTGGCCTCTCTCCTGACCTAGGTCCAGCCCTGCACATCGACAGGCCTCCTCCCGCAACGCCTGAGGCTTTCTCCACCACTTTTGTTGAAACTGCTCCTTTCACTGTTTCCCTATTCTTCACTTTATCACCATTTATTATGCTGTATCTTTTATTTATTTAGCTGGTTTATCATTTCTCTACCACAAGCCTTGTTTGTTTGCTTGCTTTGTTTTAAGGTAAACCATCCAAGCAGTTTTTGTTTATTAAGCTTCATTAGCGATTCCATTTTCCTCATCAGTTTGAATACAGAGTAACGGGCCCAGGGTGGTGGGGGGAGCCTTTTGCATGTCAACATACAGGAAGCAGAGATCACCCTTGCACGGTTCTCACCATTTACCTCCTGGAAGTGGAGGTAAAATTAAGTGGAAATGATTATAGTGTATGTTTTCTCTCCTCTTTTTGAATGTACACAATGAAACAATTGACAAACTTGAAATTACAGTCACCAACTAAACCCAAGATAGGTGTTTTCCACTTTCATCGACAAACACAGGACAGAGGACATTGCAAATTGGGATGCCATCAAAGACGAGGCTTACTTCCTGTATCACTCTTTTTTAAATTTAGGTTTTTCAAAGCAACACCTAAAGGCATGATATCTACCCAACCCGTAGCACCCCCAGGAGGCCAGAGATATTTGTTTTGTGACTATTTCTCAATTTCTAAGCACACTAATAATGTCTTGCAGACTGTAGGTGTTCAGTAAATGTTTTTTGAATGAATTATTGTGAGCAATAGTAAACCATCATTGTGCTGTTTCTGGAGTGGGAGCATCACTAGACCAGATAAATCCTGGGCCAGGCCTAAGTCTAGCTCTGCTTTCAGATTGTCCTGGGTTTTGAAACTTTGGGTATTCTTTGAATGGACAAAAGCACCACATCGTCTGTGCAAAGTCCCCAGCCTTCTAAAGCATATTCAGAAACGGGATGATTCAGAATTGTTCAAGGCACCACTTCCTTCCATGTCTCTCTACCTAGAATCACCCCTTACGACCAAGATGGTACTTGGTCTGTACGAGGAAAGGAAAACCAGGAAATGTTTAACAGTACAAATTCAGGGGCATCCTAGGACATCTGTGGAGAAGGCAATGGCAACCCACTCCAGTACTCTTGCCTGGAAAATCCCATGGATGGAGGAGCCTGGTAGGCTGCAGTCCATGGGATCCCGAAGAGTCGGACACGACTAAGCGACTTCACTTTCACTTTTCACTTTCATGCATTGCAGAAGGAAATGGCAACCCACTCCAGAGTTCTTGCCTGGAGAATCCCAGGGATGGGGGAGCCTGGTGGGTTGCCGTCTATGGGGTCGTACAGAGTCGGACACGACTGAAGCGACTTAGCAGCAGCAGTAGGACATCTGTTTGATGATGTTTGCTGAGCAATGTGATGTGATTGATAATCTTGATGCACAGCTCTCACTGGTAAGATTTCTGTTGTTTTCCCCAAAATTCACCCTTGTGAACTTTCCCAGCTTCCTAGGCCCCTGTCTCCCCTCATGCCCTCTTTGTGTTACAGACACAGATATAGACAGACACACATGACTTCTTGACCTTTGCTATGCTCAGAGGAAGTCTCTTCCTCTGAAAAAGAGGGATAATCAGAGAATCACCCCATCTTCTCATCACCTCTACCTGCACCACTAAAAACAAAAACTGTTTCCAAATGTAGTTAAAAGAAAGCTGGGAATTATCATTTACCATAGAAATATCAATTTTGTGGGGAAAAAAGTGTCAGTTTTACCAGATGCTTCTGGTCTTGGCTGCCTAATCCATTTGCTGTCTCAGCAGCTGCAAGTCCTTTGTCAGCCCCACACTCCCTCCCTCCCACGTGCTGTTTCTATCAGTTGGAATCCAATTGGTTCCTGCCGCAGGCACTAAACTTGAGGCAAATAAAATAGCAGGGGTGAATATGAACAAGACCAGTAAAAATAACCTTCCTTGATGCCTCTAAATTATAGTATGACAATGACAGTCCTAAGCACTCAAAAACGTGAGTCAATGAGTTGGAGGGTGATTTGTTTTCAATTGAAGAGTCCAAGGATATTCCTGAAAAAGTCAGATGACATTATTGATGGAAGGTATATTGCTCACAAATTGTGCCATGAAAAATTAGATTAATTGTATTTTATTTAATCCTCACACCTGTGAGCATTAGAGCCCCTGTTCTACAGGTGAAAAAACTGAGGCTCAGAGATGTTAACCTCATTACCCAAAGTTACATATCTGATAAATGTAACTTCTGATAAATGATAAATTCTAGATCTGTGCCTAGGTCTGGCTGATGATGAAGTTTGCATCCTCCTGGCTTATACAGTTCTGCTCCTTGCCTGGCCTAAGACTTTTTTTAAATTATTTTTTATTGGAGTATAGTTGTTTTACAATGTTGTATTAGTTCCTGCTGTACAGAAGAGTCAGCTATGCATATACATATATGCCCTCTGTTTTGGATTTTCTTTCTGTTTAGGTCACCACAGAACACTGAGTAGAGTTCTCTGCCCTATACAGTCGCTTCTCAATAGTTATCTATCTTATACATAGAGTGTATATGTGTCAATCCCAATCTCCCTACCCATCCTACCTCCACTTCCGCCCTTGGTTTCCATACATTCATTCTCTACATCTGGCCTAAGACTTGAGGCACTTAAGAAGCATGCTTGCCAGTGCCAGAATCCCTCATTCTCTTGAATATTTCCAAGCACCCTGAATTACAATATCTGAGTAAGTACCCTAATTGAAAGTAGCCATTATGGAAGCTTATACCTATAAGAGCGTTTTGCATTTGCTAACATTGTATCCTGAGAATTTTCAAATCCCCAGATTCAGAGGGCATTGTGGTGTAAACTTTTCTCCACAACTGCTACAAAGCTGTACTGAAATGGGCTTTTGCCAGAGTTCTGTGAGGCTTGGTCACTGGTTACGTGATAGGATTCTACAAGTAAACCAGAGATTCAAGCCAATCATTGCACATTATTACATCATGATTATTTAGAACTGATAATGCTGCTGCTGCTGCTGCTAAGTCACTTCAGTCGTGTCCAACTCTGTGCGACCCCATAGATGGCAGCCCACCAGGCTCCCCCGTCCCTGGGATTCTCCAGGCAAGAACACTGGAATTGGTTGCCATTTCCTTCTCCAATGCATGAAAGTGAAAAGTGAAAGTGAAGTCACTCAGTCGACTGTGTGAGACCATGCAAGAGTACTGGAGTGGGGTGCCATTTGCCTTCTCTGAGAACTGATAATGAGATGTTAAATCCAACAGCCTGTTGCACTGTATCAGAACTTAAAAAAAAATTTTTTTTAATGTGGACCATTTCTTTAAAGTCCTTATTGAATTTGTTACCAAATTGTTTCTGTTTTATGTTTTTTTTTTTTTGGCTGAGAGGCCAGTGGGATCCTAGGTTCCTTACCAGGGATCAAACCCATACCCCCTGCATTGGAAGGTGAGGTCTCAGCCACTGGACTGCCAGGGAGGTCCTGCCCCATATTAGAACACCATCAGGGCTTCCTCTTTAGTACCACTCTTGGTGTTAGTACAGTTGCCTTCATATCTGTGGATTTCACATCCACAGATAGAAAAGGTAAACTGTCCTGCACAATTTAATATAAGGGATTTGAGCATCTGTAAATTTTGGTATCTGTGGGGACCCCGGGACCAAACCCTGAGGAGTCAGAGGGAAGACTGTGGAGCATGGTGGTTAGGGCTTTGGAGATTGAATTCCCAGTCTTGAATCCTTCACTCTGCCACTTACTACTATGTGGCCTTGGGCTTTCTCCCCTCCTCTCTGTGCTTCGGTTTCTATCACTTTAAAATGGTGATGGTGTGACCTGTATCACGGGGTTAGTGTGGGCATTCTTTAAAATCATAGGTGTCATCAATAAAAAATTTTTTTAATAAAAATTTAAAAAAAAATCACAGGTGTCAAATGCTTAGAATAGCATCTGGCATACAATGAGAAAGCAAGTGTGTTACTATTTGTATTACATATTGCAATGGAACACTTCCTAATGAGGTTCATTTATGTATGGCCCCATTGAATTCTAGCCTCAGTTTAATTTTTCACTCTAATCATGAGAACTGAAGCTGTACAGCTTCATCCACTGTCAAATTTCAAGTTTACCCTCCAAAGAAGAGGAAGGAGAAAGCCAGTGACTCAGGTTCTGGCAGCAGCAACTGAATGAATGCAGACTCCAACATGATTGTTTTTAAAGGGGCAACACTCCACATGCACGTGTACTAATCGGGTCTGCAACGCTGGTTTCAAAAGCACTTCTGTTACTTTATAGTCATACCTTGTAAAGGGTGATATCTTTGACTTATTTCATGAGATTTCCAACTCCATTTGTAATTTCATGAGCATATTGGGATCTGTCCAAGATGTCACGTGCTGTTCCAAATTAGACACAAACTCCAAATTGTTTGAAGTTCACTCCATCTGTAATTGCTATCAGAGACTCCAGGAGTTGAATCTAGCCCTTACATTTGATACCAGCTGAAAGAGACGAGTAATCTTTGACCAATCACCCTTTTCTAAGTGGCTTACACTCAGCAGGATTTACAGTTCTGAGAAGCTGTTTTAACCTTCCTCTACCGTCAGTTTACTTACGCACGCAAGTGCAAGAGTCAGAGACAAAGAGGTTATTTTTTTTTCAGAGGTGTGTCTTGGTTTAGTGTCTCCACAGCAACTATATTAATAACTAAAATTTCATAAAACCTTATTCAAAAGTTTACAGTTTTACAGAATTCTTAATAGAATTCCCGTATTCATGTAGATAAATAGGTTAAAATGTTAGATATTTTGCAATTAAAAATATACACAGGTGCGACTGATTCTTCTGTCTCTCTGGTCTGCAAAAGGGGACCTACACTGCAGATGTGACAAATCATTGCAACGTTTTGGTTCTTCAGTTACATGACACAAAATTGTAAAAGAAGAGATTTGCTTTTGGCATTTCCTGGTTTCCTGTTTTAATTCCCTTCTTGGCTTTTCTTCCTCTGCCCCTTGTTTTGCAAACATCCTTTTTCTCACTTCTCATCATTGACAAGATCTACCTGTGTCTTTTGTTTCCTGGAAAGTAAGAGAATGAGTCATCCCAGCTGTCCCCTCTGTGCCTAGAACAGCGCGCTATGGGTGTGCAATTATTACTTCTCCAGTGAAATACAGTCTTTCTCAGTGTGCTGCCAACAGCCAACATTGTTCAGTGTGTTAGTCTTTAGTGTGTGTGTGTGTGTGGGGGGGGCAGTTCAGGGACTCCATAAACTCGACTTTAGGAGTATTTTCTTTTGAACTGAGACTTACAAAGATAAAATGCTACTGAGGAGGGATGGATTCTGTCCGTAGAGCCTCGGGCCTTGGGGTGGGCCAGGGAGGAGAAAGCATTTAGGTCTGGATGCAGGAATCCTTCCTTGAATTTTCTGTCATTCCATGAGTATGTGCTGTAGACGTGTACATGGACATGCATGACACAGCGGGTGGGGAACTAGGTAAATGCATCTTGCTGACAAAATTTTTTTTCCTATTTCTGGGAATTTAAAAAGACATATGTATTTCTAGGACTCTATTATACTTGCTGATGTGATATCCATGAGCCTAAAAATTAACTTCCTACATAATTTGAGTAAAAACAATATTGAAAGAACTTAGTTTTTGTATGAAGTCTATGCCTCTATGAAATCTGTGCCTCTATGAAAAATGCTGCTTTTTTGTAGTCCTTTTTTCTTTTTGTTTTCAGATAGAATTATAACCATGAGCTCGAGAGAATGTTAATTCTGTTGAATTTTTCTTAATATTATTTCCTATGAGGAATATGACTGTGCTTTTCATGCATTATACATTTGTCAAGGCAAATGTGTTGCAACATATTGATAAAATCTGATTGTTAAATTTCAGTGTACATCTTTTTCACATGACTAGTAAGGAAGATCAGCCCCAGAAGGAATAAGACCTTCTTTCAAAATGGTATTTTAGGCTTTATTTAGACAGAAGGTTTTCCAAAGTAACTCTGCTAAGAGAATGATTTCATTCTGCTTCTCTTTAAATAATGAGACTACAGAAAGTGTCCACATCACGGTTTATAATACGCTTCCATTAGAGCCTTATTTTCTTGTCAGTATTTTTACTCGGAGCCTAATCTTTTGATAGGACAGAGATTTCACATTCAATCAGGGACAGTGGCTTTCTTTTTCCTGCTTTAACATGACACTCACATTTCTTGCTCTAAAGTGATTGCCAGCAAAATGCTTAACTCCTCTAAATCGGCTGTTTCAAGTGCCAGGGCATATTTGACTCTGACGTCTCATCTGTGGTTAAAGTTCACCTCGCGGGGCATTTGAAGGAGGTGCTTTGTGTTTCAAAATGAAAACTGTAAAACTTCTGGCGTTTCACGTCTTTTGGATTCTAAGTTGGTTGTTTTCCTTTAATAGTAGAAGAATTAAAGCTATTAAAAATCTGCTGTTCAAGCCTGTAATGGTGGCCTCCCATCTCTCCTTTTTCTGGGAATCAAAGAATGTTGAAAGTGTTTCTGTTTTATAATGTAAGAGGTGGCCAAGCATTTACAACTCTATATACTCCTCCAGTGGAATTCTTCTAAACCTCAGACCTGGCCAGCAGGTTTCTCCCAGACGATTTTCATTTTCATAACATTCACATCCAATAAACTGCACAAAACATAGTGTGAGAGAAAAAAGGGGGACAGGAAATGGCTCTGTTGCACGGTTATTACATCCTATTGCCTGTGGGTTGCTTGTTATGAGTTTTAACTATGTAAATATGACGTATATGACATCAGAATTTAATCTTAAAGCTTCTATGTGGGAGATAGAGTGTGACTTTATTGTTAGGGCTAAAATCAACCTGGTGTTGACAGGTCTCAAAAGTCACTGAGTAAAAGCTTAAAAAGAAAAATCTCAGACTGATAAGCTGTTCTTTGATTGACAACTTCAGGCTTGACTGCCACTTTTGAAAACAGTTGGGTCAAAGTTTTCCAGTGGTGGGGGGAGAAAACGTTGTTTCATAAGAAACTATACTGGGAAATATAGGAAGATTTATAAAGTGAGAGAGCACAAAATCCCAAAGAAAAACAGGTGTGAGGTTTAGAAAAATCTGGAAACTGGGAGAAAGGACACTGTCCCTGAATGATTTAATTAATATTGCAAACGGACTTGAGGCAAAAGAATGCCGACTCAAGAAGAGAAAGAAAACACTGCTGTCAGCTAGCTTCAGCTTTCAACAAATCGTTTGTTAACAGATTGTGGTGAAATGATCTAGTTGAAGGCGGGGAGGGTAAAATGCAAAGGCAAATGATTACAGTAGAAAATAAATGCGGGAGGAAAAGGAATATGGTCTCCCCCCACGCCCACCCATCTTTCTAGTAGAGTAGAAACGATCCTGGTGCTGTAAAATCCATCATGGAAACGATAAAATGAATGCATTCTGAAGTAGCCATCATTGGTCGATTGAAATGTGATTGTTAGACTTGCCATTTCTTATCAAATATTATCCATAAGGAAGTATTCAATTCCTGCCGTGCCAATTATCCTACTATGGGCATCATAAACTTTTATGGCTTGTTGTGGTGTCACTTGGCTAACGATTTTTCCCTTCCAATATTGCATCATCACATTCAGATGGAAAACATAGTCTAATGTGGCAAAGTGTTAAAGAAATTTAATACTCTAGGGCTAAATGAAACTGCTATGGTTCATCTCCTGGATAAGAACAACAATTTATGAATGCAATATTCATTTCCTGAGGTGAGCACAAGCAAAAACTTCATCTGAAACTTAAAACCTAGATGTTTGAGCTCTGGTAGTTTCCTCATTTAACTCATTGATGTCATATATTAAGGCCACTGGTAAGATCACATCTGGGAAGTGCTCACTTTTTCAACCTCCCTAATTACTTTTACAGGGAACTCCTGGCATAATTGCATCGGCGGAGACCAGACCACAGAATCTACAGGATCATCTTTCACTTTTAATATATTGTGAAAAATGTAAAAGTTATCTATTTGTTTTCTCTTGATCATAACAACTGATTAACAGTTGGGCAGGTTAGTTCACAGAAGCATGCATTCAAAGCTAAGGTTCTAGAACATGGTGTGTGTTATATGGAAAAATCATGAGATTATAAGCTTAGCATATGTTCATTTCTAAGACTAAGGAATCCAGAGATAGTTCCACAGTCATTTTTGCAGAGAAAGATAAAGAACCGTTGCCAAGAACCATACGTTTTTTCCTTCCAAAACCTAAAGGTCTGCACTACATATTTAAGTATATTAAACCTAATAAATTTAACTTACAGGGAAACCCATTTGAGTGTTATCTGTGGGTATCAGGGAATAGTGGGAATCCCCAGTGGCTCAGTAGTAAAGAATCCACCTGCCAATGCAGTAGATGCAGGAGACACAGGTTTGATTCCTGGGTCTGGAAGATGCCCTGGAAGAGGAAACAGCAACCCACTCCAGTATTCTTGCCAGAAAAATTCCACAGACAAAGAAGCCTGATGGGCTATAGCTCATGGGGTCGCAGAGAGTCAAATACGACTGGGCACACATGCACACACATCAGGGACTAGTAAAGGATGCAACTGAGGACAGTATTTTGAGCTTGTAATCCAACTTCAGTTTTTAAAAAAGTTTACTCCTTTTTAAACATAGAAATTCTAGGCCACAGGTTTAAAATGTTCAGATAAACGAATGAGAAGTTGATTTTTTTCCTCCATCTGAGACTTTTAGAGAATCAGGAGCAAGTTTCACTCAAAGCAAGAATTTGCAGAACTGTCAATTACCATGAACATCCATAACCAGAAGGAAGCAAGACAGTGACAGAGAGAAACACACTGCAAGTTTTTAATACAAAAACTTCCTTAACTTCCATGAAGTCATCTCTTTTGACCATCAAGCCAAACCAAGTGCAGAGGAGAAAGATGCTTTGACACTGTTAATATCCAGCATTTAGAGTTCAGCTTTGTGGGAAAAGGTGTTCAGGGTCAGATATTTACTGAGAATAAAGTGAACCAATTTGGGTGCATGAAAATAAAGGATAATAATAATAATAAACCATTTTTAGATGACAACTGAATCAAAAACAAGATGTGAGGTAGGCTGCATGGCATAAAATTAGAACCCAGACCTGTCATTTGTTTTCACAAAGTGAGGGTCATATGGATGCAGCATCTAAAGGGAAAGGAAACGAGAAAGAAACCCAGCCTGCAATGGACTGAAGTTTGGTGTCTCTGCCAAATTTATACTAATCCCAACGTGATGCATTTGGAGGCAAGGCCTTTGAGTGGTAATTAGGTCATAAGAGTAGCACCCCTGTGAATGGGATTAGTGCCCTTAGAAGGGCTTCCCAGATGGTGCTAGGAGTAAAGAACATTTGTGCCAGTGCAGGTAGACTTAAGAGAAGCAGATTTGATCCCTGGGTTGGGAAGATCCCCTGGAGGAGGGCATGGCAACACACTCCAGTATTCTTGCCTGGAGAATCCCATGGACAGAGGAGCCTGGCAGGTTGCAGTCCACAGGGTGACACAGAGGCGGACATGACTGAAGTGACTTAGCACACATGCACACACTGCCCTTATGAGAAGTGGCCAAAGAGGTAGCTTGCACTCTTTCTGCCATGTGAAGATACAAAAAGAAGTCAACAATCCGGCACCCTGATCTTGAACTTCCAGCCTCCAGAACTGTGGGAAATAAAATCTCAGTTGTTTATAAGCCAATCCAGCCTATGTTGCTTTCTTAGAGCATCCAGAAAAGAGAACAAACCAACTATGATCCTTGGGATTAAGTGCACTTCTCAGTTATTCTTCGGTCTTCTGACATGTTAATGCTCTGCTTAAAGTTCCTTGCAACTCCTCACAAATCTATTCAACTTATCTTTTAAAATGCTCAATTCTACACTGTTGGTGGGAATGAAAATTGGTGCAGCCATTATGGAGGATAGTATGGAGGTTCCTTAACAGACTAAAAGTAGAAATTGCCATATGATCTTGTATCACCATTCCTGGGCATGTATCCAGAGGAAAACATGGCTCGAAAGGATACATGCACCTCAATGTAAGATAAAGCAGCACTGTTTACAACAGCCAAGACATGGAAGCAACCTAAATGCTTATCAACAGTTGAATGGATATGGAAGATGTGGTACACATATACAGTGGAATATTACTTAGCCATAAAAAGAATGAAATAATGCCATTTGCAGCAACGTGGATGACCTAGTGATTGTCCTTCTTAGTGGAGTGAATCAGAGAAAGATAATTACCATATGATATCACTTACATGTGGAATCTAAAAAAATGATTAAATGATTTACAAAGCAGAAATAGACTCACAGACATAGAAAACAAACTTCTGGTTACAAAAAGGGATAGCACAGCAGGGGGATGAGAGATAAATTAAGAGGTTGGTATTAACATATACATGCTACTATATATAAAATAGATAAACAACAAGATCCTACTGTATACCGCAGGGAATTACATCTAATATTTTGCAATAAAGTGTAATGGAAATGAAATGAATCTGAAAAGGAAATATATATATATATATATGTATATAGATTTCTATATATATATATAGATTTCTATATACATATATACATCTTAACCACTTTTCTATACACCTGAAACTAACCCAACATTGTAAATTAACTATACTTCAATTTTAAAAATGGTGAAAAATGCTCAGTCAGAATTTACTCATTTATCAGACCTACAAAGAAGAGTAGAGCACCTTTCTCAAGAAGACAGTAAAGGTGTAATGTTTCAGCTTAGCTGGAATTTGTTTCGGGAGAATGAGCCCGTTATTATCTTTGTGCCAAGTGCTGACAGCCTCCTCATCCATGCACACTACAAGTGAACGTGAACTCTAGGCCAAGAATGTATGTTCCAGGAGATGCATGTATGACTCTTCTGACTTGCTAGGCTGTAATTCCAAGGGAGATGAAGAGCAGGCAAGGGAGGAGGTGTGGAAAATTAATGAGGTCCTTCTGGATGCCTCACAGAGGGCACCAGGTACTTTGCATACTGTCATTATTCCCTTCCCTGCACCCTAAGTATGCTAACCGTTCTTTCACAGAAGGAAATAGGTGCAGATCTCAAAGAATTTATAAGACTCCAAATTGGTTTCTCTTCCTCTACTGTATTCTGCCTTAAGCTATCATCTGATTTTTCTTCTAAAATAGTCTAAAGATTCTTTCTTTGCACTATTCAGTGTTCAAGTAATAAAAGTTTCAAAAGTCAAAATAAAGCCCTTTGACTAGCATATGGGCCAGGGTATAAGTCTTCTTGTGGGATAAATAGCAGCCAGCATATCATGGAGCAAGAGCTGATGGAAAGATGTAGATGAACATAGAGCTTCTGGGGAAGTAAGGCAGGTAGTGATACATACTCCACAACCAGATAGAAGAGTGGCTTCTCAGTGGATCAGAGCAGAAATTCTGAGTTTATCAAGGCTTGCAGGTCCAATTATGTGCCAAGGACATGACTTGTGATGTGGCTGGAGTGGTAGGCACCCACCACTCACCACTGGTGAAATTCCAGGTGCTTTTCCTACTTATGGTCAAGGGTTGTATATAGTTATGGCCTTCCCACTGTAGAGTTAAGGAGGCTTCTTGTCTCCCAGGAACTATTGGTTTCTTTGGCTGAAGGTGTGAGTTCTGGAAAGGAGACCATTAAGTAATAAAGTAAGGAGACACAGGAGACAAACAGCCCGAAGCAGCCACATCAATACTTGGACAAGGTAACAGGTGTTAATGCCAATTGACTGTTACGCAATGGGTGCCAACTAGAAAACCACTGTGTAACCTGTTGGTTCCTAGAACTTTGGGGAAAGAGAATGGTGTTGTAGGTGAGAGCATGCATTGAAATCATAGAAATGTTAAAAAAAAAAAAAGGGATTTATTGGGAAGATAAGATTTTTGATGCAGCCGAAGTAAAGGGTTAATGAGGAAATATGGCAACAGAATATTTATCATTACAGTAAACCAAAGGCATAACAAAGTACCCAAGAGATGCTCAACAATGACCAATATGACAGAAACAGAGCCCATCTTTTCTAGGATTTTACAGAAAAAGAGTGCACTGGTGCTGAGGATAATCATAGTTGTGTGTGTGTGGGGGGTGGGGGCGGTGTGGGTATTGCTGAAATGCACAAAGGGCTTTACATGTGCCATCTTATCTAGTCCTCACACAACCTGACATTTATATTCTAGTATTTCTGTTATTTTCTCTATGTGGTCCTTTTGGAAACTCAGGTTTGGAGAGTCAGGAACTTCCTAGGGTAAAAGCTAATGTTTACGAACCAGGATGGGAACCCGAGTCTACTGGATTCCAGAGACCATAGACATTACCAGTAGGTGGCGCTGCTCGTCACCTGGCCATCCTTGAGTAAACGTATTGTTACCTGGGCCCCGCTTCAATATGCTGCACTGTAGCTATCCGAGACTATTGCATTTTTTTAAACTAAGATTTTAATAGACAATACAAATATTTTAAATTATTATTCACTGAAAATTGACCATAAGCTTGACACCGGGCTAGATATTTTGGTTTCGTTAAAGATGTAAGCATTAATCAAATGTTTCCCTATGACTGTGTTGACTGTTGGGTGAAATACAAAGTTGATGATATTTAAACATATTTATAGAATCAAAACACTAGTGTTAGCAAAAGGTTGAAAACTTATAATAATATTGAACCAAGCCCATGCCTTATCATTATCCTATTTTTAAAGTAGAGCAATTGGTTTTGGGAATTGAAGTTTCTACAGAGTATTATTTTGCCCAGTTATGAGTTAAGCTTCCTTGCTGCAGTCAAGATCCTGGACTTCAGTCATAGGGTAGCTACTAAAATCAGATGCTTTCAGGTGTGTGAGTATGTGTGTATTGGTGGGGGTGGGGGTCACATAATTGAGGAGAGTACTGGAGAGACTGGCTCAGGTGGGGAAGCAGAATGAAACACCAAATCAAAGACAAGATGTCAACTGTATATTGTACTGTGTAAATCAGAGAGGTGCCGGATGATATGGCTGAGGTTTTAGTTGTGAAAATGTGGTTTAGTTGTATGGAAAGCAAACATTTTAGAAATCATGAGGAAAATTGACTGCTTAGAGAGAAAAGAGGAAGATAATCTTCAAAGTGTGTGTTTTACATAACTGGCAAGATAATTATACAATCAAATATTCAACGAAACTATTAAAAGGAGTTAATTCCACAATATGTGTTGAATCTCATAGGGTTTACCCAATTTTTTTTATTTACCCCCAAAACACTAATTTATTTTCTTGAATATGTCGTAGGTATGACCTATCAAAAATGTTAGACAGTTTTTCATATGTTTTTTTCTTTAAAGCTTACAATGAATTAAACCTTAAGCTTCCATAAAAACTCATACATTTATACAGAGAATCCTAATATAGCCTTACGGTATATTCTTTTAGCTTAAAATCTCTGCCTGGAGAAAAATTCATTTTCCTTATTTGGTTGCACTGAAAGATTGTAAGAATCCCCCACCTCAGTTTACAATGAGATCAAAAATAGCATTTTATTTGCCCATCTGGAGATCAACAAATGTGTAAAGCTTGTCCGTGTGGAGGCCATCTGTTGTGAATGGAGACACACATGGAAACTTAATCCTCGAACTTCTTTTTCAACTTTCCCTTTTGCTTGCCTGAGTAGAAGGCAATTCAGACCAGTCACTTGCCATAAGCTGTAGTCCAGGACAGATCGCTGCCTTTTAATGTCACAAACACTTCTATCTATCCAACTGCAAACAACTCTGCAAAGATCTAAAGAGTGAAAAAATCTTGGCATTGACTCTCCCCAACATCATGACACAAATTGAAAATCAGAGTCAGAGCTCTCCATAATGGGCTGTTTCTTGGACTGTACTAAGAAGGAGGAAAGAGTCTTGGTGAATTGTATTCCGTTCCTTTTCTTTGAAGGTATCCATGGTCTCTCTAAGCATTTCTATATGTTCTGAACATGGAGTAAACATTTCCTGCCTCATTTTTTTTTTTTTTTTTTAACTTTCATTCTCTCATGGTCTCATTTCAACTTGGAGAAAATCCTTCTTCATGCTAAAAATGATTTCAAAATAATGTTACTTATGGGGTAGGACAAATGAGTCACAGGGGGTTGGACTTTCCAAAGATTCTTTGGATGTAGAAGAAATTTTGCAGACTTGTACTTTTTTGTTATACTTAGCTGAAGTTTCATGTTTGTAAATATCACACTTCAGTGTGTTAAGTGGACTGGCTTGAGGCTAGGATGCAGTGCACAGCTGTGAGCAGGGAGTCCACAGTCTTTGTCTGGAAATTGTCTGCATCACACTGTCTTGGCACCCTTTCATCGACTTTAGTCCCTGACTCCTTTGCCATTAAAGTTAACAAAATTTTGCTCCTTAAAAATCATTTAGGGACTTCCCTGGAGGTCCAGTGGTTAAAACTCTGTGCTGCCAATGCAGTGCGTAAGTTCAGTCCCTGGTCAGGGAACTAAGATTCCCCATGCTGCTTGGCCAGAAAAAAAAAAAGTAAAAAGAAAAAAAAAATCATTAAAAAAATCTCTGTTTTGCATTGTTTGTATACGTTCTGGGTAGCCTGAGGAGAAGAAAAGGAATTCACGTCTTAAATGATTCAGTGTCTTAGTCAGCTCAGTGTGCTCTATCCAGAATACCACAGGGGCTTCTCTGCTGGTCCGTGGTTGAGGATCCACCTTCAGGGGACACAGGCCTGATCCCTGACCCAGGAAGATCCCACATGCTACAGAACAACTCAGCCTGTGTGCCACAACTACTGAGCCCATGCTCTAGAGCTCTTGAGCTGCAACTATTGATCCATGCGCTGCAACTCCTGAAGCCCCTGTACCCTAAGAGCCTAGGCTTTGCAACAAGAGAAGCCACTGCAATGAGAAGCCCAAGCCTCACAACGAAGAGTAGCCCCTGCTCACCACAACTAGAGAAAGCCTGCCCACGGCAGTGAAGACCTGCTGCTGCTAAGTCGCGTCAGTCGTGTCCGACTCTGTGGGACCCCATAGACGGCAGCCCACCAGGCTCCCCCATCCCTGGGATTCTCCAGGCAAAAACACTGGAGTGGGTTGCCATTTTCTTCTCCAATGCATGAAAGTGAAAAGTGAAAGTGAGGTCGCTCAGTCGTGTCCAACTCAGCGACCCTATGAACTGCGGCCCACCAGGCTCCTCCGTCCATGGAATTCTCCAAGCGAGAGTACTGGAGTGGGTTGCCATTGCCTTCTAGCACAGCCAAAAATAAATAAGTGCATCTTATACAGAAAAGGATACCGTTGGCTACATGGCTTATACAACAAAGATTTACTTCTCCCAGTTCCAAAGGCTGGGAAATCCAAGATGATTTGAATTTGTGTATCATTCTGACAAAAAAAACATAGTGGTAATGGGAAACCAATTTCTTCTTCACTATTTTGAAAGAAAGTTGTGCTCTTAGTGATAGCAAAAAGTTGAAAACTTATAATAATATTGAATCATAGGGAATTAGATGAATGGATTGTGGTATATACACATAATTATATCTGGAGCAACCACTAAGAATTATTTTAGAAAAATAGTTGTGTTCTTGTGCTGGACTGTAGCCTGCCTAGCTCCTCTGTCCATGAAAAACAGTTAATGATTTGGAAAATGTTTGCAGTAAATTAAAGGGGAGAAGTGGGTTAGAATATAGTATGTGAGGTACCACTACATTTTGGTAATTAGAAATTCACATCCTTGTGTAGAGAAAAAGACTAAGTACATGCATCAAAATGTTAATAGTGGTTGTCTCTGAGTGATGGCATTATAGATGATTTTATTTTCTTCTTTAAGCTTTTTCTGTATTTTTCAAATATTTGAAAATGAAGTTATTTTATTTTAGTAGCCAGAAAAAATACCATTTTAGAGAATGAGCAAAAATATTCTACTTAAGAAGTGATGCTTATCTTCTTTTATCCCAAACTATTTATCTAAATACAGACCTAAAAACTGGGTGGCTAGGATGGTTTGGAAACCTTAAACCAAGGACCTGGTGGGAATTTCATATTATGTGTAGCAAATGAGGCAGCATTCAGATTTCTAGGACCCTTTCTCATGTTTGAGATCAGCTGATGATTTGCTGATATTCAAGTCCATTTATATTTCAACATTCCTAAAAATAATAGCACTGGCTGTACTTCCTCTTCTCTACTTAGCATGCCTGGCAGTGCTTTCCATCAGAGATCATGTTCAAGATCATTAGCCTCCCTGTCACAATTCTTAGCAGAGCCCAGTTCCTTCCATTTCTTCAATGTCCCACATTGGTCCTTTTCCTTGTTCAGCAACCCTTTTACTGGTATATCTCTTGTTAACCTCGAAACTGTCTCCCAACCCACATCATCTTTCCTGTCCTTTAAGAATATGTTAAGAAATTTCACTGGTGTTGTTCTTCATCTATCAGACCAAGCCATGTGAGTGTAATTGTTGTGTTTCAGTTGTTAAGTTGTGTCTGACTCTTTGCGACCCCATGGACTGCAGCATGCCAGGCCTCCCTGTCCCTCACTATCTCCTGGAGTTTGCCCAAGTTCTTGTCCATTGAGTTGATGATGCCATCCAACCATCTCATCCTCTGTCTCCCTCTTCTCGTCTTGCCCTAAAACTTTCCCAGCATCAGGGTCTTTTCCAGTGAGTCAGCTGTTCACATCAGGTGGCCAATGTATTAGAACTTCAGCTTCAGATTCAGTCCTTCCAATGAGGATTCAGGGTTGTTTCCTTTAGGATTGACTGGTTTGTCAACCCTATTTCTAGCCTCACTGGCAGAACAAATGGATAGAAAAAGGCCATGGCAGCATATGCAGGTGGAATAGCCTGAGACAGCCGGAGAGAGCACCTTCACCCCTTGCGTGGGGAAGGTGGATAGAGGGGCAGATTGGCTGAGAGGAGCCAGGTGTGGCAGGGGAAGCTGATGGGCCTCCCAGGCGGCACAAGGAAAAGTCAGCATAATGTGCAAGGCAATGAAGGAGGCTGGTTAGGTGCCCACTCAAAGGGACCATGATCAAACCTGAGTATCTCCCCACTGCTGTCCTGACACTTTGGCTCTCTGTTGACACTTGGACCTCAGATGCAAACCATCATCTGAAGGTTGACCAAGATCCTGGTCAACTGAAAAATCCAGAACTGAAGTAAAATGGAGTCAACAGAGATTGTTTCTTTCATCTGTGAAAATGGATTTGGGAATACAAAAGAAGTTGAATTTATGGTAAAACGAGGAAATTTTTGTGTCTGTGCCTGAGTCTGTGACCTGAAAATTATACTTGCTATACATTTGATGCAAAGATGGGTATAATAAAGGACAGAAGTTGTATGGACCTTGCAGAAGCAGAAGATATTAAGAAGAGATGGCAAGAATACACAGAAGAACTATACAAAAAAGACCTTAATGACCCAGATAACCACGATGGTGTGATCACTCATCTAGAGCCAGATATCCTGGAATGTGAAGTCAAGTGGGCCTTAGGAAGCCTCAAGCCAGTGGAGGTGATGGAATTCTAGTTGAGCTATTTCAAATCCTAAAAGATGATGCTGTGAAAGTACTGCACTCAATATGCCAGTAAATTTGGAAAACTCAGCAGTGGCTGCAGGACTGGAAAAGATCAATTTTCATTCCAATCCCAAAGAAAGGCAATACCAAAGAATGCTCAAACTACTTCACAGTTGCACTCATCTCACATGCTAGCAAAGTAATGCTCAAAATTCTACAAGCAAGGCTTCAACAGTATGTGAACCTAGACCCTCCAGATGTCCAAGCCATCTTCAAAGCTATGGTTTTTCCAATAATCATGTATGGATTTGAGAGTTGGACTATAAGGAGGACTGAGTGCTGAAGAATTGATGCTTTTGAACTGTGGTGTTGAAGAAGACTCTTGAGAGTCCCTTGGATAGCAAGGAGATCCAACCAATCCATCCTAAAGGAAATCAACCTTGAATATTCATTGGAAGGACTGATACTGAAGCTGAAGTTCCAATACTTTGGCCACCTAATTTGAAGAACTGACTCCTTATAAGAGACCCTGATGCTGGTAAAGACTGAAGGCAGGAGGAGAAGGGGACGACAGAGGATGAGATGGTTGGATGGCATCACTGACTCAATGGACATGAGTTTGAGCAAGCTCCAGGAGTTGTTGATGGACAGGGAAGTCTGGTGTGCTGCAGTCCATGGGGTCCCAAAGAGCCAGACACGACTGTCTGTCTGAGCTGTGCTGATATATTTAGGGCATTAATTATGCTTAAGTAGATATTTATTTTATATAGATATAATATAAAAATTTCTGTCTATAGTAAAGGTAGATTTCAGTTCAGTTCAGTCACTCAGTCGTTGACTCTTTGTGACCCCATGAACCGCAGCATGGATGAACCCTGTCCATCACCAACTCCCGGAGTTTACCCAAACTCATGTCCATTGAGTCGGTGATGCCATCCAACCATCTCATCCTCTGTCGTCCCCTTCTCCTCCTGGCTTCAGTCTTTACCAGCATCAGGGTCTTTTCAAATGAGTCACTTCTTCGCATCAGGTGGCCAAAGTATTGGAGTTTCAACTTAAACATCAGTCCTTCCAATGAACACCCAGGACTGATCTCCTTTAGAATGGACTGGTTGGATCTCCTTGCTATCCAAGGGACTCTCAAGAGTCTTCTCCAACACCACAGTTCAAAGCATCAATTCTTTGGCGCTCAGCTTTCTTTATAGTCCAACTCTCACATCCATACATGACTACTGGAAAAACCATAGCCTTGACTAGATGGACCTTTGTTGACAAAATAATGTCTCTGCTTTTTAATATTCTGTCTAGGTTGGTCATAATTTTCCTTCCAAGTAGTAAGGGCTTTTTAATTTCATGGCTGGCTCACCATCTGCAGTGATTTTGGAGCCCAAAAAAATAAAGTCAGCCACTGTTTCCATTGTTTCCCCATCTATTTGCCATGAAGTGTTAGGGTTTGGTAGATTAAATAGATAAATATTTAGATTTCCGTGTCTGGATTATTTACATTTTTTTTTTTTCTGGCCATTTCCAATTCATTCTCTTTGATCAGTGCCCAAGACTATGTCATCTACAAACAAGGACTTAATAAAAGACTTTAAGACGAAACTGGTAAAGCAGAAAATGCTAAGTACATATCTGTATTATTGGAACCCAAACGACAGAACAGAGTTCAGCATTTTGATTTGAATGAAGCTGATCATTATCCCTATAGAGCCAAAAAACTAGTTTCTGGGTGCCTTTGCCTCAGTCAAGAAGCAACATCAGATAAACATCTTACTGCAAAGTTTTTTTGTCAAATTGTTCTTAAGCTGAAAATGAAAGGACATCAGCACATCACTGAGTTAGTCCTTAAGTTGGGATTCTGGTGGATAATATAAATAAGTCAAGGTGTGGAGGATGTAAAAGGACTGATGGGAACTGACAAACATATGTAAGATCTGACCTGAAGGATAGTAGCTGTCAGCCAGTGAAGATGCTAGAAAATAGTCTTCAAGAAGAAGGAAAACTAGTGTGTAGGCCAAAGTATAAAGTGGGAATTTGGTACATTATAGGGACTCAAAGAAAAAGCACAGGAGGTTGTGAGCAACAAAACCAATGGGCAAGCCAGGGACAATATATATCAAATGGGATATTGTTCTAGTGTACAAAATAAAGATGAATAAATTAAGAATTACCTAGTGTCCATTCCTTTCCTTCTGTTCCCATCTGTGGGCCTTGAAACTACAATTCTCTTTGGAAAAGACTCAGCTTTTATACCTCTCCTTGTGATAGATATACTTTTTTTTCTCAACTTCTCATTTTGTGTGCTTAGTCACTCAGTCGTGTCTGACTGTTTGCAACCCCATGGACTATAGCCCACCAGGCTTCTCTGTCCATGGGGATTCTCCAGGCAAGAATGCTGGAGTAGGTTGCCATGCCCTCCTCCAGGGGATCTTCCCAACCCAGGGATCAAACCCAGGTCTCCCACATTGCAGGCAGATTGGTTACCATCTGAGCCACCAGGGAGGCTACTTATGATGTAGCCTCATATGTAACAACTTTGAACAATTCACCTAAATCAGTCAAGTATTTTAAAAATTCATGTCATCTTAAAGCTGCCTAGCAGGCAAGTTCAAATTATGTTTAAATTTTGCCACAAATTTGGTCTCATCAATGACATAGGCTCTGCCCAGATAAGCCAGTGTCCTCCTCATCTCCCTGTTAGATGTTTTCTCCCTCCCACTTGGCACAGCTAATGTGAGTGTGATCTCAACTTCGGATCAACTCTTTAGGAGTCTGTGGTGAAACCACTTTAAATCTATATTGGTTTTCTGTTTAAATGTTAACGTAGGCGTTCAAAGTGATGACACTAATGCCATGGAATCCATTTGGGTTACTGCTGGGAAAACAATTGGGTTGATTTTTCAAAAATTGATTTGCTACTCAGCAACTGTTTCTGTAAAACTGTTTCTATTTTCTATGAAAATAGAACCCACTTGAAAAACGGTGCTGGATTTTGTTAAGTCTTATGACCACAATCAAAGACACCCTAATCTTTTAATTCCTCCCTTCATTTTCCATCCATTTGTGTCCTACTCAATCTTTAAGACTTGAGTCTAAACCCAGTTTCTTTAAGTTTTCCTTCACTACTTCTAATGCTTATGCTCTTATGTCTCCTCTGATCTCCCAGTCAAGAATTCTTTCAAAAATATTAAGTATGTATTTATTAATATGTACACTTGATATAAAGTAGTGAAAAAGCATCAATGTTCCAGCTATCTTGGAGCATATAGTTAAATGAGATAAATCGTGTGAAAGAAAAGTAGAAGGTACAATCAGAAAAGATAATGGGATACCATTCAAGAGTGGAGGGACTCCATGCTTTCACTGCTGAGGACCTTAGTTCAATCCCTGGTTAGGGAATTAAGATGCCACAAGTGGCACCACAGCACTGCCAAAAAAAAAAAAAAGGAGGATCATGGAAGTTCTCCTTGACACAGAGAAACTGAATTTACGTTCTGATTGATGGCTAGGATGAAACGGGAAGGGAGGAGGAGCAGAGGATTCCATTCAGGCAAAACAGTGTGATCCCTGATGTCCTGAAACTGGTTAGAACTTAGAACATCCCAGGAACAGAGCAAAGCCCAGGACATCTGGAGTGAGGGAGAGAGAGGTGGGAGATGAGATCGAACATAAGAACAAAACCAGATTATGCAGGGACAAACAGGTCATATAAGGACACTGAACTTGATCTTGAAAGCCATGGAGGCCTTAATGAATTTCAAGCAGCTGTGTGTGACAGAGTCATACCTGAATTTTGCCAAAGGCCTCTTTCATTCCTGCAAGAAGAATAGTTTGCAAGAGGCAAGGGAAAATGAAAAAAACCCAGTTAGGAAGCATCTACACTAGTCAAGGCAAGGGATGATGGTGGCTATTAAAAGGGAGGTGGCCTTGGAGAGAAAGACATGACATATTTGAATTGCAGAAGACTATGTCTGTCGGACATTTTGCATGTACAGCCTATTATTGGAAATGTAAAATTGCTGTGTGACTCTTCCCTCCTTCCCCCTTGAAGGTACAGGTTGTGATTACATCTTTTATCCTCCATGGTGACTTGAACATACTAGACGCTATAAGGATTTGTGGGTTGATTGAAACATACTAGAAGAGCAGACTTTATATTTCTGTTATGACAGCAGCTTGCTTCCTTTTTTTTTTAAACAAAGTCGACAGATAACATGTATTAAAACATGTCATAGAAAAGTGCATGGTCTCGTCTATAAGAAGAAAATATTAAACAATAGCATTCAATTAAGTAAAACCATGCTGTATACTGAAGACAACAATATATGAAGACAAAACTATTCAACTGATTGCCTTTAAACCTAAACTGGATTACTTTTACGATCTTATAGTCTTTGCTTTCTCATGGTTCCATCCCCATCCTCATTTGTAACTCTTTCCCTGGAAGCACTTAAAAAATACAGCATGAGGGGACTTCCTTGGCAGTCCAGTGGTTAACACTCTGAGATTCCACTGCTGAGGACACGTGTTCGATCCCTGGTCAGGAGACTGTGGTGTGGGGCAGCCAAAAAAGAAAAGCATGAAAGAAAGGGAAATCAAGTTAAACATGGCAGAAGCTAAAGATGTCAGTCAGTCTCCATTAATCCATACTTCTACACATTCTAAAAGTTCCTTTATTTAAATTCTGTTGGAATAAAAGAATGCCTTCTCTTTAAGAGTTCTCCCAGAAAAACCAAAAGAGAAGAGCTCATCAAAAGTAGAACACAGAACACCACCATCTGTTCCACTTTCTTCTGTAGTAAGAAAGGGTGTGAGTTATGCCATTGTGATAGTTCTTTTTATGTGTCTACTTGATTGTACTAGAGGATGCCCAGATATGTCCTTAAACATCATTTCTGGGTGTCTCTTTGATGGTTTCTTTGAAAGGCATTAGCATATGCATTGGTAAAAATGCAGATTATCCTCCCCAAATGAGTGGGCTCACACAACCCACTAAGGGTCTGCATATAATGAAAAAGTGGAAGAAGGCAGGATTGCAGCTCTTAGACTAATGTTGAGCTGGAACGTAGATCCTCGGTCCATGTTGCTTTGATTTTCAGGTCTTCACACTCAGACTGGACTCTATACCATTAGCTCTCCAGCTGTCAGGCCTTCAAACTACATCAGCAGCTTTACTGGATCTCCACCTTGCAGATCATGGAACTTCTTAACGTCCACAATTGCATGAGTTAATATCCGTCTATCAGTCAACCAGTCCTATTGGTTCTATTTCTCTGGAAAAGCCTAACGCAACCACAGAAGTTGTTCCAGCAAGGGTAGCTGCTGGGGCAGGGTGTTTGGAATGGGCAACGTCTGTTTGGTGCAATCCGAGTAGCATCCAGACGCCCTTCTCCCTGCCAGCCTGCCAGGCTTCTCTTGTCCTCCAGTCATCTCTCTTTGGGGCTAGAGCTCTGAGGACACCATTAAAACACAAACATAATTTAATATCCCAGGGCCTTGCTGCAGTAAGTGTGACCCTGTAAAACTCTTTCTCTATGTTCTACTTTTGCCATCTCCATAAAAAGAGATGTGTGCTAGATCAAAACTATGACCCTTTTAATTGTAATCTTTTATGATTGCATTTTTTACTATCTTTCATGTATTAATCTAATGATTAATCTAATCTAGCAAGTATCCAGGTAGATTTCTGGGGTCAAACCCTGTGCATGGGGTATTGCAGAAAGCATGGCCACCCTACTTCCAGCCCACTGTCCACAGTGACCCAGCCAGACGACCTCTCAGGGTACCAACTTCTGCTTTGTCTGCTGACTTACATGGTTCTCAGCATCAAAAAGGCTTTTAGTCATAAAGACAGGGATATTCAGATCTAATAAAGCCTCAGAAAAAGGACAAAGATTCCTAAATGTACGCCTACACTGGCAAAAAGTTGGGAAAGTTTTTCTTCTAAGGCTGCAAACTGAAATAAATGAACAAACGTAAAATCCAGAATGACCAACTCTGTTCTAGGAACCACAGATCCAACTCTGGGTGGGCATAGACTTTCTCATTCTTCTCTAAGATCCCTGGCACCTGGCATAGCCTGGCATTTCATAAGCATGCTGTAAATGTCTATGAAATGAATGAAAGGTGCCTCTAGTGACAGGAAGGTAGGAGTTCCTTACTGTGCACACACTGCCTGGTGTGGCTACAGAATAGTTCCAGCTAGGCTTTAAATATAACACCTTCTTAAGGTGGCTTGGCAAGAGGCGGCAAGGTACAGGGGGTGGATGTCACCCTCAATTTCCCAAAGATTCTTCCTGGCTTTTATCTGACCCCAGGGACCCTTCTCACAAAGGGTGGCAGGCTGACTTCAGCTTGATGGGAGTGTACCCTTTTCAGTGGGTATTGTCAAGAACAAAACTCCAAAACTGATGATGATGGACTCTGCTCTTTTTCTTCTTGGGAGTGTCTAGCCATTTAGAAAATCCCAAAGCTCGTACTTTGAGCATGAGCTGTGCCCAGGTGCAGCCTTGTCTTTCATCCCCATTAAAACCCACAAAGGAGACTCATAATGTGCCGCAGAAGGACTGTAGATGTAAGGTGGAATTTATACAACTGGATGGCTTTTAATGAATAGGGAGTAAAGGGGTGGTTACCTGGCAACCCTGGGTAAGTGCAAATTAATCCATCTTTATTTGATGTCAGCATGGTGGCCCAAGTCTTCCACTGGGCTGGGACAGAAGTGTAAAGCTGCTGATGCTCTAGTGGAGTTGGGAGAGTCTGTTTATATTTCATTTTGCCCTCATCTCTATACTTGGCCATCATGCTCCCAGCACAAAATTGCACTGGTGACTCCACGGTGGGCCTTTATTTGGAACGGTCATTCTAACGCATGAATCCTTACAGAATGGTCATCAGGTTGGAGAGCCAAGCTGGTTCCCAGTTTGAAGCTTGTGAAGATTAAGGAGTTCAGGGTCGGGTTACCCTTTTGGTGTTGGTTTGGAGGAGGGCAGAATTATCTGGCTGGTAACTTGCTTTATGGCTCCCTTTAATTGTGCCCTGTCCTCCCAGGCTGTAGCCAGTCTTATGGTGTCCTGGTCTTGATCTGGAGATACTTTATCCCAATATGTTCCCCATACAATGATACTTGTTTGAATTCAGTGAAAAGGTTTTTTTTGTTGTTGTTGTTGTTAACTATCATTGTTACAATGAGTTTTTGTTACAAAGGAGAAAAATGATAGTTCCACTTGATTTGCAAGGAAGACATGATAGTTACAGATAGAGGTAACATTTTTGCTGAATTAATTTTTATTGAAAAAGGATATTGTTAACACAATTTTGTTGAATTTTTTTCAGTTTATTTTTTAATTGGAATATAATTGCTTTACAATATTGTATTATAATAGTTTCTGCTGTACAACAACCTGAGTCAGCTATGTGTATACATATATACCTCCCTTTTCAGCCTCTCTCACACCTCATCCCCAACCCGCCCCTCTAGGTCATCACAGAGCGTGGAGCTGAGCTTCATCTTCTATGTTATAGCTTCCCGCCAGCTATCTCTTTTACATATGGTAGTGTATACTGTTGATGCTTCTCTCTCAATTTGTCTCACCCTCTCCTTCCCCATGCTGTGTTCACAAATCTATTCTCTATGTTTGTGTCTCTGTTTGTTGTTGTTGTTCAGTCTCTCAGTTGTGTCCAACTCTTTGAGACCCCATGGACTATAGCATGCCAGGCTTCCCTGTCCTCCACTATCTCCAAGAATTTGCTCAAGTTCATGTCCATTGAGTTGGTGATGCCATCTGACCATCTCATCCTCTGCCACCCTCTTCTCCTCCTGCTCTCAACCTTTCCCAGCATCAGGGTCTTTTCCCAATGAGTTGGCTTTTCACATCAGGTGGCCAAAGTATTAGAGCTTCAGCTTCAGCATCAGTCCTTCCAAAGAGTATTCAGGGTTGATTTCCTTTTGGATCGACTGGTTTGATCTCCTTGCAGGCCAAGAGACTCTCAAGAGTCTTCTCCAACACCACAGTTCAAAAGCATCAGTTCTTCGCCACTCAGCCTTATTTATGGTCCAACATTTAACATCCGTACATGACTACTAGAAAGACCATAGCTTTGACTAGATGGACCTTTGTCAGGAGAGTGATGTCTTTGCTTTTTAATATGCTGTCTAGGTTTGTTATAGGTTTCCTTCCAAGAAACAAGAGTCTTCTAATTGCAAGGCTGCAGTAACCATCTGCAGTGATTTTGGAGAAGAAGAAGAGAAAATCTGTCACTCCTTTCAGTTTTTCTGCTTCTATTTGTCATGAAGCGATGGAACTGGGTGCCATGATCTTAGTTTTTTGAAAGTTGAGTTTTAAGTCAGTTTTTTCACTATCCTCTTGTACCCTCATCAAGAAGCTCTTTAGTTCCTCTTTGGTTTCTGCCATTAGAGTAGTATCATTTGCATATCTGAGGTTGCTGATGTTTCTCCTGGCAATCTTGATTCCAGCTTGTAACTCATCCAGCCTGGCATTTTGTATGATGTAGTTTGCATATAACTTAAATAAACAGGGTGACAATATACAGCCTTGAGTATTCCTTTCCCAATTTTGAATCAGTCAGTTGTTCCATATAAGGTTCTAACTGTTGCTGCTTGACCTGCATACAGGTTTCTCAGGAAACAGGTAAGATGGTCTGGTATTCCCGTCTTTAAGAATTTTCCATAGTTTGTTGTAATCCACACAATCAAAGGCTTTTGCACAGTCAATGAAACAGAAGATGTTTTTCTGGAATTCTCTTTCTTTCTTTATGATCCAACAAACGTTGGCAATTTAATCTCCAGTTCCTCTGACTTTTCTAAACCCAACTTGTACATCCGAAAGTTCTTGATTCAAGTACTGCTGAAGTGTAGTTTGAAGGATTTTGAGCATAACCTTCCTGGCACAGGAAGTGAGTGCAATTGTCTGGTAGTTTGAACATTTCTTATCATTGTCCTTCTATTCCTGCCCTGTAAATATGTTCATCAGTAGCATTTATCAAAAGGAAGGAAACTGAGTCATGTGTAGTGATATGGATGAATCTAGAGCCTGTCATATAAAGTGAAGTCAGAACGCATGCATGCATGCTAAGTCGCCTCAGTCGTGCCTGACCCTGTGTGACCCCCATAGATGGCGGCCCACCAGGCTTCTCTGTTCCTGGGATTCTCCAGGCAAGAACACTGGAGTGGGTTGATATTTCCTTCCCCAATGCATGCATGCACGCTAAGTCGCTTCAGTTGTGTCCGACTCTGTGTGACCCTATGGACAGCAGCCCACCAGGCTCCTCCATCCACAGGATTCTCTAGGCAAGAATACTGGAGTGAGTTGCCATTTCCTTCTCCAGAAGTCAGAAAGACAAAAACAAATATCATATTTTAACACATATATATGGAATCTAAAGTTTTAAAATGTAACGCTGGTGGATTTGTCCTGTTCTTTTGGGAGCTGTCATATTCCACAGCCTAGGGCAGTGTATTGACTTGGATGGCGGGGCTCTGGGTTCTCATATCAGCTGCCACTACTTCGCCATTCTGGGTATCAATGTAAAATGAGACAGTCATCCTCAGTAAAAACAAAAGTTCTTCCCAGGTTAAGATTCTATAGTAAGGTTTAAACTGAGATTAGGGATGATTCTCTCTCTCAACTGAAAGAACCAAGTACATGCACGTGTGCTCTAATAGAGTGTTTTTATTTGTTTAATTGCTCTCTTTTTGGTATTTTTTAATTCCTTTGGTGTTTGGTATTTGTTGGAGACAGTCTGGAGGTCCTTAACCCCTGACTTGATTCTTTTTTCCTAACTCAGAACGTTGCTTGGCTGTTTTGATTCTAACAGCCACCTGACCTGACTGGTTCTGCCTTTTTTCTTTTTTTTACCATGCCTCCCACCTCCTCTGTAAGTTTGCCCATCAGACCTGTGAATTGGGATAAGACATGGAGAAGAACAACACTTTCCAATCTGGACATGAACGTAGTTTCCCTGGTTAGAGATTTTTCCCATCCAAATAATGAAGCATTTAACATAATTTTTCTAATTACTCTATTGTTATCATGGTTTAGAAACAAGGAGGCTTGTTTCCAGATGTCTTGTTCAACAGTACCCTGGAACACATGGGAATATTTTGTAGTGGCTGACAGAATGGGTTGGAGAAAAATAAAAACAGATGGACACAGATTAACTCTATCTGTTCCTAATCTAGAAGCTTCTCTGTAGATTCTAGTCATGCGATGTTTTTCTCCTAATTGCTAGACCAACTGCAGGTTTGAAATAGAACAAACCATTCTGAGTTGGTCCATGAATCCTGTGCATAAAGTCACATTACACCAAATGCAGCCTGGTGTTGGAGCAGTATTTGGTATTAGTTAATCTCTGAATAACAAACTCTTCGACTGGCCCCTTCTTCTGTTCAGTCATTACAAGGAGAGTTGATGCTCCAAGATCCTCTGGATAAATTCATATTACTTCCTATTGGCCAGAATTTGGGCTCCAAATCTCTATGTGGTCTCTCTGTCTTATACTGAACTAAAGTGGACTACATAAAAGCACTTGCTGCTGCTGCTGCTAAGTTGCCTCAGTTGTGTCCGACTCTATGCGACCCCATAGATGGCAGCCCACTAGGCTCCTCTGTCCCTGGGATTCTCCAGGGAAGAATACTGGAGTAGGTTGCCATTTCCTTCTCCAATGCATGAAAGTGAAAAGTGAAAGTGAAGTCACTCAGTCGTGTCCAACTCTTAGTGACCCCATGGACTGGAGCCTACCAGGCTCCTGCATCCATGGGATTTTCCAGGCAAGAGTACTGGAGTGGGGTGCCATTGTCTTCTCTTAAATAAAAGCCCTTCCCCCCCGCCACATAAAATCAAGTGGCTTTCTTGACTCCATTTCTTTGACTTCATATTCTTATCTCAGCCTTCTCGATCTTTTTATTCTGATTATGAGAAGTGAACAGAAATAGATCCTCCCCGCAGAGGTGAAGAACCTCAGGCATCCTATCCTTGGATATCTCTGTTCCAGTGACATTTCTGAAGCGAGGAAGCCTCCACTCCCATCTTAGGGATTTTTCCAAGCCTGTCTTATGCTGTAGCCTCATAGGCATGGCTTAGATTGGGTTCCCTGCACACAGAGCCTGAGATGAGGATTCTTTTCTTGCGATTTATTGATGGGGTACTCTCAGAAGAGGGATTTCCCCGTGGCTCAGCAGTAAAGAATCTTCCTGCCAATGCAGGAAATGTAGGTTAAATCCCTGGGTTGGGAAGATCCTCTGGATAAGAGAATGGCAACCCACTCCAGTATTCTTGCCTGGAAAAGCCCATGGACAGAGGAGCCTGGCAGGTTTATAGTCCATGGGGTTGCAAAGAGTCAAACGTGACTTAGCAACTAGACAACAACTCTCAGAACAAGAAGGCTGAAGGAAGCAGGATAGGTTGGGAAAGGAAGCTACTCAAGGAAGTTGCTTAGCCTGGAAACTAGTTCCTACCTGATTGCGTGGGAATACCCTGAGACAGAAGTGCACTGCAAAGTTGTTCCAACATAAGTGAAGAGGTGGGTCTGGTCTTTTGGACTCTCGAGTCAGTAAGTCATTGGCTCCAGGCTATCCCTAAGGAGACAACCAAACTCACTTCTGTTTGACCAAGGGCAGTTTTCTGGAGCAGAGGGCAGCTGTAATCTCTTTGGAATCAATACTCATAGCCACTAGGGCCTGGGTGTACCACCATCAAGGGGATATTGGCAGGGCCCAACAGCCCCCACGATAGATGGGAAAGAAAGAGGGAAGCAAGAAATCACAAAATTACTCTGATACCCCAAACTCCACTTTCTGCAATGGAATGTGCTTGACTCATCTTAGTGTTTTTCTTTCTTGGGGATAGGGTTAGTGGGAAGGGAAATTCTGAACTATCCCCTGGGATTAGAGAGTATGTTCAGCATTTAAATCCAAAGGCTTCTGCGTAAGATCTTTCTGGCAATATAGAATAACAATATGCTTTGCCAGTTGTCAAGTTAGTTTTTAACATGAAGAATGGTGATGTCTCTGAGACTTTGTCTATACACATTTAGTTACATTACTTTTGTCTGTTTGTAAATCTTGGAGGATTGTTTCCATTTTTCTTAACTTGGATCCAATAACAACTTCCTATAAAGAGGCATTAGATTCCTGCTTATTGTGTAACTTCAGGGTCCCTACGGCTCATAGATTGTCAAAGTATTATCTCATTTACAGTTGGGAAATCATATACTCTCTAGAGTTTCATTATTAGTTAATAAAATTCCTTAACTTAAAAGTTGAGATTCTTAAGCCCCCAGGTTATTTAACTTGCTCAAGTCCTAGAATTGATTTTGGTACCAAACAGGATCCTGTGGGGCTCCTCAGCACAAAAGCCTTTCTGTGTCCCCCATTTCTTGATTACAGAATAGGCTTCATTCAGCCTCCATGACCATCCATGAATTCCAAGGAATAGATTCAAACAGATGTTTAAGAAGGGGAGGGAAGGAATGTGGAGACAAGGGGAAAACATTCAAGAACAGTAGTGAAGCCCTGGGGGCAAGGACCTGGTTCCTCTTCAAGGAATACACAAAACAATACCTTTGAGCTGTCTTGCAGATACTGAAACCTCCACCAGGTGGGAAAAATTAATGGTATGCTGCCCACAAGCTGGTAGACCCCAGACCCATTGGAATGAGAAGGCTGATGATGCTGACTCCCATTTACCTCACCACCAACCAATCAGAAAAATGTCCACAAGCTGATCACACCCTCTCTGAACCATTAGTATAAAATTTCTCACTACCCACTCCAGGTTGGGGACATAGTTTCAAGGGCATTAGCCCTCTGTGCCCTCCTTTGCCTGGCAAAGCAAGAAAGACTTCTTCTACTTCACCCAAAACTGTCTCTGAGCATTAATTCGTCTTGGAGTACAGAGGTCACGTTCGGCTTCAATTTGCTCCAGAGGGATAGGAAACTGCTGGAAACTGGATTCTGTGCTATTGGTTTTAAACTACCAACTGCTACTCACTGTATTATTGTTACCCTAGTGTTCATTTCTTATCAGTGATGACTGTAAGGGTACCTGCCCCTCACCCCACCCCGCCCCGCCTCACTTCACAGTCTTCTTAGAAGAGTGTTTAACACCCTCCTTTTAGCAAGGGAATGTCCCTGCTCCTTCTTCCTTCTACCAATGGAGAAAGGATTATAATCCAATTGTTCAAACCATGAAGAACTTCTTAGACCTTGTTTGTGATGGGTGGGAGCCACTGTGGGTTGAATGTTCATGTGCTGCCATGTCTGAATATCTTTGACTCCTTTTCTCTTCAAGAGTGATCATTAGCTAGATTTTGGCTTGCAGCAGGCAATGCATCTTTCTCCCTGCTCATGCACTCTAGATCCTTGCTTTGGATTTTGTACCATGTGGCTGGTCAGAGACTCTGAGAACCCAAGGTTGAGATTCTGATTTAAAGGAGACCGAAGATTTCTTTGGAATTAAAGTTTAAGCTCCATGTTCCAACCCAACTTTATCAGAATTCAATACTGTAGGATTCGGGGCATGGGCATGTTAAACAAAAAAAGTGATATTTTGATTCTTTTTTTCATTGTATATATAATCCCCTTGGGAACCTTGTGGAAGGAAGGGATTTTCTAGGAAAGGTTCAGAAATCCTTGTGTCTTCTGGTCAAATATTATCAAATAGTATCAAAATCATTCTCAATATTATTATAACAGTTATCTAAATGATGCATATTATATGCTGAAACTTAGAGTTTAGTGATAGATAACCTGCAAATAGATGGGGAAACAGTGGAAACAGTGGCTGACTATTTTTTTGGGCTCCAAAATCACTGCAGATGGTGACTGCAGCCATGAAATTAAAAGACACTTACTCCTTGGAAGGAAAATTATGACCAACCTAGACAGCATATTAAAAAGCAGAGACATTACTTTACCAACAAAGGTCCATCTAAGGCTATGGTTTTCCTAGTAGTCATGTATGGATGTGAGAGTTGGATTATAAAGAAAGCTGAGCACCAAAGAATTGATGCTTTTGAACTGTGGTGTTGGAGAAGACTTCTTGAGAGTCCCTTGGACTGCAAGGAGATCCAACCAGTCCATCCTAAGAGAAATCAATCCTGGGTGTTCATTGGAGGGACTGATGTTGAAGCTGAAACTCCAATACTTTGGCCACCTGATGCGAAGAGCTGACTCATTTGAAAAGACCCTGATGCTGGGAAAGATTGAGGGCAGGAGGAGAAGGGGATGACAGAGGATGAGGTAGTTGGATGGCATCACCAACTCAATGGACATAAGTTTGGGTAGGCTCTGGGAGTTGGTGATGGACAAGGAGGCCTGGCATGCTGCAGTTCATGGGGTCACAAAGAGTCAGACATGACTGAGCGACTGAACTGAACTGAACCTGTATCTCAGGGCTTCCCTGGTGGCTCAGCCATAAAGAATCTGCCTGCAATGCAGGAGCTACAGGAGACACAGGTTCAATCCCTGGGTCAGGAAGATCCCCTGGAGAAGGGCATGGCAACCCACTCCAGTATTCTTGACTGGAGAATCCTATGGACAGAGGAGCCTGGTGGGATACAGTTGATGGGGTCACAAAGAGTCAGACACGACTGAAGTGACTTAGCACGCATGCATGCACAACCTGTATCTCTTTGACAGAGCCTATATTACAATGACTAATACAACAAATATTTCAGTACTTGAAATTATGAAGTATATAAAAGGCACTAACGTGTAGTTAGTGGTTGGATTGGGAAGATCCCCTGGAGAAGAAACTGGCAACCTGTTCCAATATTCTTGCCTGGAAAATTTCATCCACAGAGGAGCCAGGTGAGCTATTGTCCATGGCGTCACGAAGAGTATACACACACACACACACACACACACCACAACATGTAGTACAGTTAGCTTCAGGCTCTTCAGTCAGAAAGTGGATTCAAATCTGCTTAGTGTATCTTACTGGTTCTAAGACTTTGGGCAAGTAATCTACTTCTTTTTTATTTATTTACTTTTTTAGTGTAGAAAATTGCAGCACATTTTATTTTTTAAATTTTATTTATTTATTCATTTTTGGCTGCACTAAGTCTACGTTGCTGCATGTGGGCTTTCTCTAGTTGCAACAAGTCAGGGCTACTCTCTAGTTGCGGTGTGCAGGCTTCTCTTTGCAGTGGCTTCTCTTGTTGCAGAGCATGGGCTCTTGGTTCATGGGCTTCAGTAGTTGCTCTACTGTTGTGGGCTCTAGAGTGCAGGTTCAGTAGTTGTGGTACACAGACTTCGTTGCTCTGTGGCATGTGGGATCCTCACTGACCAGAGATTGAACCTGTGTCCCCTGCAGTGGCAGGTGGATTCTTAACCACTAGACCACCAGGGAAGAACACTATTTACTTTAGAAGACTATTGTGAAAATTAAATGATATCATGCACACGTGTAAGTACTTAGCATAAATGTTATCTATCATTATTATGATTCTAAGCTTTGTACACTTCTTCCAGGCTGGCTTCTCTGGCCTCTGTATCATGATTTCAGCGTATCTTTACACACTTTTGGGGAAATTATGAATTAAAGCATAAACAGGGTGCTACAGGGAATCCCCTGAAATACCAGTGGTTAGGATTTCATGCTTCAACTGCTGGGGACACAGGTTCAATTCTGGTGGGGGGAATAAGATACCATAGCTACATGCTGCTGCTGCTGCTGCTACATGCTGCTGCTGCTGCTGCTAAGTCGCTTCAGTCGTGTCCGACTCTGTGTGACCCCCTAGATGGCAGCCCACCAGGCTCCCCCGTCCCTGGGATTCTCCAGGCAAGAACACTGGAGTGGATTGCCATTTCCTTCTCCAATGCATGAAAGTGAAAAAAGTGAAAGTGAAGTCACTCAGTTGTGTCTGACTCTTTGCGACCCTATAGACTGTAGCCTACCAGGCTCCTCTGTCCATGGGATTTTCCAGGCAAGGATACTGGAGTGGATTGCCATTTCCTTCTCCAGTATAGTACTAGAATTTAAAACCTGTATTGGTCAGGCTTCAACTTTGTGGAGCTTCCATTTAGTTATACTGTATTTAACCTTAAGATAAATTTTGAAGAGCTCTATTACAAAGTAAAAAATTAATTTCATATCCAGCAAGAAAGTAATGCAACTTTTCTATTCAAATTAAATAGTGAATTTATTGTCATGAATTTACTCTTGTTTGTTTATTCACATGGTTCATACTGATAGTCCACATACATTCCAATCTACAGAAAATATGGCACTTACATCAGTGATGCATTATAAAAAAGGTACTTACTAACTACCTTTTGTATTCACTATCTTCTGCTAGAGAGTTCAAAGATTATAACCATGAATTATTCTTTCTTTCAAGCAGTTTATAATCAAGTTGTGGAAAAAATCTATCCATACCTAAAGGCTAGCAATATAATCAAGTTATTTGTATTTAGTAAGACCAAACAAGACAGATTGACGAACAGGAAGACTAAGTGACTTTTGACTTCTATTCCCAAAGAGATAGTCCAAAGGATCCACTTCAAAAAAATTAAAAAAATTCTGGCCAAAGTATTAAAAATCATCTTTTAAAATATATCACTGAGCTGGTACAAAAGGAAGGAATTGGCAGAGTCATGTTTTGAAACAAAAAGAAAGTAGAAACTCTGGAAGGAAAAAAAAAAAAGCAGCTTAACACTGGCACTTGTCCTAAGGTTTTATGTTGAATTCTGGCACTCCAGAGTTCTAGCTTTGATAGAATCATTAAGGTGAGTGGTCTCAGAAAGCTGCTGTAGATCTATGGGTCTATCCTGAGCCCATATCAACTGTTGTCCACAGAGTCAGGGAAGAGGTAGGAAAAAGGCAGGAAAAAAGGTAGATTTCAAAGCAACATACACAGTCTGATAAAAGCTTTCTTTGTAAGATACATATTACATATGAGAAATACACCAAAACGTTTATCCCCACACAAGGAGGCCGTGGGTGATTTTTATTTTCTCTTTATATTGTCCATTTTCCCAGGATTCTGCAGTAAACTTGTATTGCTTTTATAACCTAAAATACTTGTTTAGGACTTCTTAACTTTCTATTTGGATTGTATCAATAGAAAGCCAGAAAGATCATAGGTCCCCCACACACAAGAACAAAATGATAAATAAGCCAGACAACCTGCACATTCACAACTTTTACTGACCCATCTGAAAACTGAGTTCACAGAGACATCAAGGAGAGACGAGACATAAACCCCATTCATCTGCTTAAAGAAGAACTTAGGTAGAGTTATTAAGTCAGCAAAGGCAAAATGAAGGCTAAATACAGAAACCTCTGGGAAGGCAGATATATCAAAATATCAAAATCCCTTTGATTTTTTACCCACTTGCAGTCTGTTCACCACAGAGCTTGTGGGTTGGTAAGGGGCCTGAGAAAGGGTCTCTCATGGCCCAAGCCAGAAGTCTCAGGGAATAACAATCTCTTTGGAAAAGGCAGACAACCTCATCCAAAGCTTGCCTATTGAGAAAAAAAAATTGTTTTTTAATATGTGTACTTGTGGAGAAAAGTGCAGAAAATACTGCCATTTTGAGGATACCACTGAAAAGCTAACGCAGTTAGAGAGAAGTGAACAGAGAACAAACAAAAAACAGAAACAACCTCTTGCTCTGAGGGAAGAGCACGAACAAAGTGCTGGACCCAGAACTACAGCCAAGAGAGGGATGGGCTGCTGAGAAGGCCGCACCCCCAAGGTACAGGGCCATGGCACCTCACTAAATGAGACTGAGAACTAATTAGATCAGCAGAGAAAGTGCCCCACCTCTAGACTAACAAATAGCAAGTAAGAAGTTTCAACTGAAAAGTTAAATGCACACCCTAAAGGTTCGGAGTTATATTTTATTCAGAGTAAATTTTTAGGACTTAAGCCTGTGAGGCAACATCTCGAGTAACCCTGAGAGAACTGGAGGTGAGGAGATGAGGAGGGAGCCAGGTTATAGTCTGAACATCAAAAGATAACTGTTAATTACAGAAAACCAGATATCCCACGTTAAGGAATTTAGTGCCTTGCTGTATATAGGAAGATGCAAGAGTCTAGGCCAAATGAAATCATTCTTTTAATATGCACCTCCACTCTCTGGGGCCAGTATCCTGTGTTTTCTCTTCCTGAGCTCTCGGGGCTCACCGCTGGAGTAGCTGCACTCTGATGGCTGCTGTGTGCTTGTTCTATCGCTTTCCACTCTGTGATCCTGTGGACGGTAGTTCATCAGGCTTCTCTGTCCATGGGATTCTCCAAGAATAATGGAGTGGGTTGCCATTTTCTTTTCCAGAGGATCTTCCTGACCTAGAGATTGAACCCACATCTCCTGAATCTCCTGCACTTCAGGCAGATTCTTTACCATTGAGACCTAGGAAGCCTAGATGGCAGGTATTCTCTTCCTGAGTTCCTTCAGGGCTCATTAGCTCACCATAGGCAGTGGCTGCACCTGCTGATAACTGTGAACATCTTTTGTTTACTGATACAGCAGGCTGTATTCCATTTCTCAGAATAAATGGTAAGAGTTTCAAAAGCATGCAGACCCTCTCTCTGAAGTACTGTTTGCACAGTGACTTAAACTTGAGGGTGGAGAAAAATTGAGAAAAAAAAGATGTGCTGCTACCAATCAATCCTAAAGGAAATCAGTCCTGAATATTCATAAGGACTGATGCTGAAGCTGAAACTCCAATACTTTGGCCACCTGATGCAAGGAACCGACTCATTGGAAAAGACCCTGATGCTGGGAAAGATTGAAGGCAGGAGGAGAAGGGGACGACAGAGGATGAGATGGTTGGATGGCATCACCAACTCAATGGACATGAGTTTGAGTAGGTTCCAGGAGTTGGTGATGGACAGGGAAGCCTGGTGTGCTGCAGTCCATGGGGTCACAAAGAGTCGGACATGACTGAGCGACTGAACTGACTGACTGACCCCAGTTCAAATGCTGGGTCTCCACAAGGATTAAGTTTGCAAATCCTAGATGTGGCCTTCAAGATGTAAGTTAATAATATCAAAAATCCAAATCTCACTAAATATATTCATTATTAGCTTACAGCACAACACACAATCTGTGTATATTTCTACAGGAGTATTTCTGTCAGTGAGGGAAAGTCCTTTGCAGTGACTCTGGAACCCAATCACCTCAAATTAGAACTCCAGTTCCACCACTTACTGTCTTAGCATCGAGGGTAAACTACTTCACTTCTCTGATCCATATTTCCTGTTTTAAAATTGATCCGTATCACATTATGTTTTGTAAGGATTGCATAAGATGATAATGGGAAAAACTTAGCTCAGTCCCCAGAAGAAGTAAACTTTCAATAGACAAGAGCTATTAAAATTACCGAGTGAATCCTGAATTATTTTAGAACTTTGATGGAGGCTGTAGTTTTAAGCTTCCTAGAGGGTATCACATGTTCAAATGTTTCTTTATAGTTTGATTTATAAATGAGGTAAATTAGGATCTCTCTTTCACTACATTTGCATGTTAGCACCACTAACTAGTAAAATCTTCTGGCAATGCAGGAGACACAGGAGTCTCAGTTTCGATCCCTGGGTTGGGAAGATCCCCTGGAGGAGGAAATGGCAACACACTCCAGTATTCTTGCCTAGAAAATTTCATGGACAGAGAAGCCTGGCAGACTACAGTCCATAGGGTTGCAAAGAGTCAGACACGACTGAGCGTGCACACACACACATGCACACACACACCACTAACTGAGCCATCATGATGTAATATTGGCACACTAGAGTTAGCCAAAACAGATAATCAAAAGAGCTAGGTCATAAGGTTCTATTGAACTATAAGGTTAGTAGAAAGCTAGTAGAGATCTCCAAGTATTTTTGTGGTGTCTGGGATGTGTCAATTCAACGCCAACTGTTCTGAGTGGATTCGAGTCGCTTCTGTGTAAGCTCCCCTCAGATCTGGGAGGGTGCTCTTCAGCAATCTCAGCTAGTGAAATGCTTGTATGATGTCCTACCTGGCTTTCACCTTTTCCTCAGGTGTAGGCTCAAATGGAAGTTGTGCAGGACCCAGGACCCCGTGTGCAGGTCTGGCGCTGCTTCCCCTCACCCTACCCTGTACAGGATCTGGAGAGGCGCCCAAATCTGGGGTTGGAATGGGTTTATAAGTCAGGATGATACAGGTGAGGGGAGCTAAGAGATTCAGCAGCCTCACTCTCGTATGAAGGTAAGATTTCCATCTTCTATCAGACCCATGTCACAGCTCCTTTGATTTTCCTCTTATTTTACACACACCGATTTGATAAAAACAAGTTTTTCTTGGGGGGTCTGGAGGTAGACACAAAATATCTCAAACTTTCAGTCAATTATTAGCACAGATGGTAGTTAATGTCTTCAAAGTTTTCTTAATGATAGAAGCTTATATTTATAATAAATTTATTTATTTTTTACTTTATTTTATTTTTATATCTTTTGACTGTACCACATAGCTTGTGGGATCTTAGTTCCCTGACCAGGTATCAAACCTGCACCCCCTGCATTGGTAACATGGAGTTTTAATGCCTGGATCACCAGGGAAATCCCTATAATAAAATTATTTTTAATCAAAATATTTCTGTGAGATAGAAGATAGTCTTGACTACTTTTATAGGAGAAGTTAGCCATGGAGAGTTTCACTGACTTATATATGCCCAGATCCCTCAGCTATAAATTGTAACATTAAATTCAAGAGAATTCAAACACTGTGTAGTATTTGTTTTCCTCACCGTCTCAAGGTCATTACAAAATCTTCATTATCTGGAGATGAATACTTTCTCCTCTCTTTGTCTTTGCCTCTTTCTTTAATAAAATTCCTTCTAGAATAATCCATATTCAAGACTAGATGGTGATCAGTTTTGACATCTGATTTTCTCTGGAGAGCATTTCATTTCTGGTGTACAATGTTTTGAAATGTACTCATTCAATTATTTAAATAACCAGTTACAAAATGAAACAGTCAAGTTACTCAAGTACTATGACACGAGAAAATTCAGTCAATATAAGCTCTCCTACGTACAAGTGTTAAATGACTATTTTACAACCTTTGTTACAACCACCACCTTTATAGTACCAGCACTTCTTTATAACACCTTAAAAAGCTTGCCTGTTTCCATGAATGGTATTATAAATATATTTCTTTATTCTACTCTCATTATAACAGGGGGAGGTCAATGGTCTAAAGGGTGGTTTCCTATTATGAGAGGATGAAAAGTAAAATCAATAAATCTCCTCCAGATCATAAATGTTGCTACAGTCTGGCGAGGTTGAGAAAATTATGAGCCTCACCTCATGATGTCTGGATATGGTAGCCTGTAAATTTCTACATACATATGTATGTAGTTATGTATATACTTGCTGCTGGGCCTTTCCTAGAATTTGCTTAGAAATGTAGTAGAATTTTGTTCAGTATTGGTTCTAGGAATATTGAGGAAAATGTTGGTAGAATATATCCCTATACAAAAGAAGACATTAATTTATTTGGGAAATGTTGCTAAGATTATAAAGTTGTATTTTCCTCCTTTGGCTTCATTACTTTGATCAGGAAGCTAAAATAGTAAATTGTTTGCTTCTTCCTTTGTTCAATAAATTATGAATATTGATATTAATTGGCAAAGCTTTTGCCTGGTACAAATCTTCTCCTTGAGTGGTGATAATTCTAATAGTTCCACCAGAATAAGAGAGATCATCAGAAATAGAATAAATTTGCTCAAAAGAAGACAATATATAATAAATTATTATGCAGTCCAGCATGAAGTTTTAGGCTGTGTTGCTTAGTGATTAAGTTCAAGGACAATGAAAATAGATCTCCCATTCAATTCCTACCTCTGTCATGTAAGAGCAGTGTGACCTTGAGTAAGATACTTAACGTCTCTCTGCTTCATTTTCATTTATAAACTGGGGAAAATTAAAACTTCTACTTAGATGTTGTAAGGATCAAATTGGTTAATACCTATAAAGAGCTTACGTATTTAATACTTAATGAGCACTATATATGTGTTGGTTATAGCAACCTTATAAGTAACCTAAATACCAATGAAAGAATGGATTTTAAATGCATTCTCTGAATTTATCTAAAGCAGAGCATGAAAACTTATTTTAAAATTGATTTCAGGAATCTGAGGGGCTCACTTTATAAAAAAGAATATGCTTGATGTTTTTCTGGATGTTGAGCCTATTGCAGTGTGTGTGTGTGTGTGTGTGTGTGTGTGTGTGTGTGTGTATCGGGTAGTAATACATATATAACATATGAGGTAGTAAGTGCCAAGGAAAAAAAATCAAGCGGATTAGAGGACAAGGAGTGATAGAGAGGTATAAATTGGGATCAGGAAAAACACAGAAGCAGATTCACTCCCTAAAAACATACCAGTTGCTATTGAGCCCCATATTTTTATATCCCCTTAATTAAGCCTCACACATACACATAAATTGGGGATTCACAGAATTTTCAACATGTTCATTATATAGGACTTTTATTGTTGCAGTGTGTTATTACAACTGTTTCTTTGCCCCAGAAATATATTAAGAATATATTAATATATTAAGAACACAACCTGCTCTGTCCTCCACCACATATATAACCTTTTGCAAAGGCACAGAGGTAATTTCAGAATTTATTTCTGGTAAGCCTGGGGTGTGCTCAGGCATTGTGATTTGCTAAATTGCATTGGGCGGCAGAACTAAGAAAGCCAAGGCAAAGCTGGGTAATTGAAATTGGGACATGTCCTGCTGGAATACTCTTGTCCATGTAAGTGCCTGTTAGGAGGAAGTTACCATGAAGTCCAGTATCAGAAGGTAGGCAAATGGGGACTTCCTTGGCAGTTCAAATGATTAAGACCCCATGCTTCCACCGCTAGGGGCATGGGTTCAATCACTGGTCAGGAAACTAAGATCCTGCATGCAGCCTGGTGTAGCCAAAAAAAAAAAAAAAGTAGACAAATGGTCCAGAAACTGAACACACAGATTTTGGGATGTGGAAACCGATGATAAGCTTAATTTGGGAGCAATTCAGGTACTAGCTGGAAAAACCAAGGAGTGAACCAAAATGAGCTTAATAGCCAAAGGACAAATGGAAGTGAGAGGTCAAAGCAATAGAGCCAATCTTTCTCTCTCAACCAGCCAAATACCTCATTTCAATGGATGACAGTCAACGTTTCTGGGCTTCGGTTCTTTTCCCCCAACTTGCTCCCCCTTTTCTTGGCAAGAAAAATAAGTCTTCTCTATGACGATGTAGTTGGCAATTGGGAGTGGGCAGGCAACATCTCATGGGGACCTTTCAGAAGATTATCCATTTTAAAAAATTATTCTCAAATTGCTCCATCCATTTCAAGGAGTGAAGAGTCATTTGGGAATGTATTTGATCATCAGGATTTTTTTTTCCCCTGGTGCTTTGTGTTTAGGATGAATAAAAGTTCATGGAAAATGTATTAAGGTTGACAGTGCACTGTGAACTTCAGTGTTCAGCAAGGTAAGCTGGCAAAATACTCTTCAACTGGAAAGAGAACTAGGACAATGGAACTAACCTATCACATCACTTCTCCGTGAAGACTCTCCTGGGAGAGCCTTTGTCAAAACCCGTTTGTCATGTGCTCCGGGCTCTTTGATGGTTTTCTTTCTTAGCTTTGGACTCCAGGCACATATTCAAGATATAACTTAACTCTACTACATAACATCTGCCTTGGGGTTTTAAAACCACAAAGCAAGCACATTTAATGATTCAAAGTTCACAGCTTTATCAACACCAACAACTGTTCACGATCAGAGTCAACATGCCATCACCACATGCTATTGACGTGATTGTGAGTGGTGTTGATGATTACCACATTCACATGGTACCTTCCCCAATGATCTGTTTTTCAAACGCTAATTAATGAATCCTCTCTGGACCTGTGTGAAGAAATACTATAGCACTTGAGTTGGTTGGTTTTACAGGCAGGCGTGTTAAATGACTCTGCTAACTTTCTCCACTCACCACTCTTGTTATCTTTCAACTCTCTCCATGGCCCCCACCCCATGGGCTTCCTGAGACTAAGAGTATCTAATGTCAGAAGAAAAAAGCACATGCAGTTTGACATTCAGATGCAGCATTTCTGAAAATCGTGTTCACAGGATAATGAAATGCTCTGCACAAAGATCTGTCAAATGAGCTTGTGGATAATGCAGCCTATAATCCTCCTTGGGGATTTATAACTAACATGACCATATGAAAGGTTCTGGGTATTTCTGCAGCTTTGTGACCCACTCACTCGACATTCCCAGTGCTGCCTTCTGTGCAAGCTGTGACTGGTTATTCCAAGTCCCTTTTGTGTGTCTTGCTTGAACTGGTGTGTGAGGGGGAAGCCCGCCACAACTCTGCCCTGGGACAGTGTACTCTTCCTGCCTCCACTCCAGCCTCCACAGATAGCCTTCCAAATCTGTACTGCCTAATACTTGGCCACTAGCTTTGATATCCAAGTAGAGATGTGGTGCCAGGGTGAAACATGTACAAGATTCTGAAGACTTGGTGTGAGAAAAATACTGTAAACTATCTCAATAATTTTATATTAAAAACATAAAGCCTCTGAGTATTTCTACAGCATGGGTCTTTTCTCACTTAAAGTTGGTACTACAGGAGAAGGATGAAGATATTTTTAAAAAATGGGGAAATGGGAAGGAATAAAGTAGGATAGATGATAATTATGCTTTAATTTTTTTTTTTGGCTATGCCACACGGGATCTTAGTTCCCTGATCAGCTGTTGAATCTGTGCCCCCTGCATTGGGAGCTCAGAGTCTTAACCACTAGATCACCAGGGAAGTCCCAATTATTATGCTTCAAATGACAGGCAATTGTGAGTGAAATGCAAATACTCAACTGAAATCCACTGGTATTTGAAAATACTTAAAGTAGTTTTCCACCGGAGAATATGAAAGCCTTGCATGGGAAAGTAATATGAAGTCTACTTCTGACTCTGACACTAATTAATTGAATGGCATTGAGTAAATCATTTAATCTCTCTGGGATTCCCTTTCCTCATTTTAACTCATTTCTGGAAGTTTTTTTTTTTTCCAAAAAGATACTTAAGATAGTTGAAAGCATTTTAAATTTGTTATAATGGCCTTATATGACCTTTAGTCTTATATGGAAGTAGGTAAGGCTCTAATGAATAAAAAAATATTTATTTTCATGTTGAAATTTTAAAAAATCAAAAAGGCACCTTAGGAAAGCACTGTGCTAACATTTCCCTTAATGACTTTATCACAATCTGGATCATAGCCCTCAAGTTTGCAGTCACAGAAAATTGTGGGCAAGCCTCCTTTCAGAAGCATACTCAAATTCACAGACCCTACCCTACAGGGGTGAGTGTATCAATACAGTGCTAACATTATTTTACGATATCTATAAGCACCTCTAGCAGCTCTGTTAGTGGGTTCTTTTCTGACAACATCTGAGAGGCAAGCCATGTCTTCATGAGAACAGGTCTTGGAATCCATGGAATCAGAAGACATGGGGTTTGTTTGTAACTCAGATGTTTGGTAGCAAGGAACCATGATAGCCCCAAAGAGTAACTTAATCTTGGGATTAGCTAAGTCACATCCTGGAACCCCCGTGTATATGCACCTCTGTAATCTCATCTACTGAGTTTCCATGACTGCCCAATGCCTTGTTGACCCTCCTTTTTCAAATGAGGTCTTGCAAAGGAGAAAAACAAACATGATTTCATATTGTATCTGTTCCCTCGGTTCTAACCTTTGTGCTCTGTTCCCTGTGCTTAGCCATGCTAGCTCTGCACCTTTTGTAAAAGAGTGCTGCCTATAGTCTGAAATATACAGGAGAGCCCACTCTCAAGGCTCTGCTTCCCTGCTTTGATGTTTAAAGGTATAGCACTTTTCATTCATATGGTTATTACAAAATTGCAGAACAGAGAATAGCATTTGCCTTGTTGAGGTTTATAGGAACAGGTGACCAAACCCATGGAGCTGAAAGAACTAAAGATTATCACCTCCTCTCTGGGATCTGGCCAACACAAAAAGGACAACAACCAGCCACACATCCTCCCCTTCTAATGTAAAAGAAGTCTAACTCTGTAAGGTGACTCTTTGGCATACTAGTTCATCATCTTCTTGGTCTTCTGGCTTCCAGAATAAAGTCACTCTTCCTAGCCATAACATCTCTTGATTTGTTGGCCTGTCATGCAGCTAGCAGCATGAGCTTGGACTTGGTAACAGCCGTGCCCTGGTTCTGGTCTGGAAGACAGTCTATCCTCCTTAAAGTCATCTTTTTTGTTTGTTTCTTTTTTTAATATCGCTAACTCTTCTGTTATTCTTTTGTTTTACAGTTTAACTCTCAGAAGACAACTCTACCTCCCTCCTTCATAGCTAAGATCTTTGTGGAGATGGGGGCATTATCATTACCTTCATGTGTTAATTGTACAGAATTAACATTTGCTATTTTCTGGAGGGAAATAATTAAAGGACTTTATAAATTCCAAATTCTTCACTTATCTCTTGTTTAAATATGAGGAACTATGTAAAGGGCTTTGCTTCAGGTACATAGTGTTTGTTCAATGTCAAACTGAAAAGAAAATAAGATACAAATAAGCAAACAAGAACCACCAGCAGGGATTTGAAGTTTAAAGGAATAAATTCTTTGACTAGTTTTGCTTACTATTTTCAAAGAGACCGGAGGTAAATAAGACATTTTTCTGGTCTTTTCATTAAACTAAGAATAATGTCTACTCTACTGATATATTCTAAGGGACAAATGAAATAATGTACAACATACCTGTATGCTTTATAGCTAGCAAAATGTTTTTCAAGTGTAAGATGTGTTATAGTTTTTAAATTTAAAAGTTTTAAAATTTGTAGCTTATTTAAGATTTTGCCACTCAAAAATGTAAGCATCATGCAAAAACACTTAAATTGTAGATGGTGTTGGAAAGTTGCAGGTGGTAACAAAAACCAATTTATGTTAGACCAATCCATTTTATCCCATGCATAGTTATTTGTAATATCAAATCAACATCAAGACCTGAGTTGGTCTTTCTGGTAAACTCTTAACAGGAGGGTGAAAACAAGTGAACTATGTTGTCTGTGGGAGGCCTTGTTATTACACTGTGATGAATGTGGCTGTTAAACATTTAGGCAAAATAGATTTGCAGCTTTCAGTGCCATAGGGAGCAGCTTTCTCTGTGTCCTTACCCAGTCAAGTGATACAAAGCAAACTTGGCTGCTGAATAATTTCATGTAATTGTACCCTAGAGAACTGAAAATATACAGGAAGAAGGTCTTTTGTGTACAAGTACCCATTTAAGAAACTACAATGGAAAATGAATACATCTGTTGGTGAAGGCTTACCTGCAATTATCTTTAGCTGAATTTCCAAATGTTGAACAGAAGGGAAATTCCCTGGGTGGAAAAATGTCCCTGGTTAACTTCAGTAGCTACTCATTACTCCTTAAATGTTCTTACCAGGCCAACTGAAAAAAAAGAAACCTCTTTTCTGAAAATGTTACCTGCAAAGTACAAGGGCAGGTTGGCTAGTCTATGTAGGCAACAATTCCTCCAAAGGGTCTTGTGACTTTGTTGAGGGGATAGTCTCACTCCTTCACCTGTCTAATCCCATCCTTGGCAAGTGCTTCCTTTGGTGAAACCCACTGTTTCAGTCTTCTAACCTGGAATTAACTGGAGTGGGAGACAGCTGCAGGTGGGCAATTAGGATTTTGTTTTTCAAGATAGGTGTTAAATCTTTGCCACTACTCATGTCACATAATACTATGCTTTACAGCCACTCATTAGCCCTGCACAGTAGACCAAGGGAGTGATCCAAGGTATTGCCCTCATGAGAAAGCTGAGAAGAAACTAAATAGTAAAGAGGTTATTCCCTGCCACCCTCTCTGTCAAGGTAGAAGTGGAACTAACTAGCTGTACTTTCTCAGGAACTGAGAACCAAGGCTTTAGACAACTAAATAAACACTTAAATGCTCACACAGAGAACTGGCCTTCACCTCCTCTCTCATCCGGCTCTCTCCCAGAACACTTGCTGGAGCCTCTCCCAGCCTTTGCACAGTCGGTCCTTGTGAAATTTCCAGGGAATGCCTCATCTCTCACTGCTGTATCTGGCTCCATTCCCCGAGTGGATGCCAAGATTCTTTGCTTATCCTCATTTCGTTGCTGCTGATTTCTCTTTCTTCCCCCTGATCCTACCTTTGGAGGGCTGTGGGAATCTCCTCATCTTTTATCCTCTATGTTCCCTTTCTGCCATACTGCCTCATCACTTGCTATATCCCTTTTTGTTTAAAATTTTTTATTGGAGTATAGTTGCTTTACAATGTTGCATTAATTTTTGCTGTACAGCAAAGTGAATCAGCTATAAGTATAGGTATATCCTTTATTTTTGGATTTTCTTCCCATTTAGGTCACCACAGAACATGGAGTAAAGTTCCCTGTGCTATATAGTAGGTTCTCTACTTTATAAATAGTAGTGTATATACATCAAGCCCAGTCTCCCAATTCATCCCATCCCCTTCTTTCCCCTTTGATATCCATATGTTTGTTCTCTATGTTGGTGTTTCTATTTCTGCTTTGTAAATAGGATCCTCTATATCGATTTTTTCAGGTTCCATATATATGCATTAATAAATGGTATTTGTTTTTCTTTTTCTGACTTACTTCACTCTGTATAAAAGTCTCTAGGTCCATTCACATCTCTACAAATGACCCAGTTTCACTGTTTTTAATGGCTGAGTAATATTCCACTATATATATATATGAACTGATATATATATATATATATATATATATATATATATATATCAGTCACTCAGTTGTGTCCAACTCTTTGAGACCCCATGAACTGCAGCACACCAGTCAGCCCTCCCTGTCCATCATCAATTCCCAGAGTTCACCCAAACCCATGTCCATCGAGTCAGTGATGTCATCCAACCATCTCATCCTCTGTCGTCCCCTTCTCCTCCTGCCTTCAATCTTTCCCAGCATCAGGGTCTTTTCCAATGAGTCAGTTCTTCACATCAGGTGGGCAAAGTATTGGAGTTTCAGCTTCAGCATCAGTCCTTCCAATGAACACCCAGGAATGATTTCCTTTAGGACGGACTGATTGGATCTCCTTGTAGTCCAAGGGACTCTCAAGAGTCTTCTCCAACACCACAGTTCAAAACCACCAATTCTTCAGTGCTCAGCTTTCTTTATAGTCCAACTCTCATATCCATACATGACCACTGGAAAAACCATAGTTTTAGTAGACAGACCTTTGTTGACAAAGTAATGTCTCTGCTTTTTAATATGCTGTCTAGGTTGGTCATAACTTTCCTTCCAAGGAGTAAGCGTCTTTATCTGTACCACATCTTTTTTATCCATTACTCTGTTGATGGACATTTACATTGTTTCCATGGCTGTATCTCTTCTTAATAACTATATCCGACCATCTTCTATCTTTCTTGCCTCTCTCCTCAGAACTCCTCAGTGGTTTCAGTGTTTCAGACATACTCCTTTGCATCCATTTAGCTCAACCATTTTTCATTAGCCATCAGAAGAACTGATGTCTGAATAAGTACATCAAAGGAGCTACCAAAAAAACTGATGTGAAACCAAAGTGCCACAATTAAAGAATGGCTAAATGTAGGATACCTTTACTCAGTGGAAATATTAGAGAAATATGAAAAAATAGTTTTGATAAAATGTTAAGTGAAAAAATACAATGCAATGTGTTATTTTTATTATAATTCGATTTATGTGTATGTCTATGGATGAAGACTGAATAGAATATGTAAAACAAAAATAAGGATAAGACGCTTATGGAAGCTTCCTGATGGGAGAGACTGACTGAGGGGGATACTTGTTCTTGTTCTGATGCGCCATGCTCGGTAAATCTTTAATCCAATTTTCTGTTGATGGGCGGGCCTGTGTTCCCTCTCTGTTGTTTGACCTAAGGCCATGACTGCAGCCATGAAATTAAAAGATGCTTACTCCTTGGAAGGAAAGTTATGACCAACCTAGACAGCCTATTAAAAAGCAGGGGCATTACTTTGTCCACAATGGTCCATCTAGTCAAGGCTATGGTTTTTCCAGTAGTCATGTATGGATGTGAGAGTTGGACTATAAAGAAAGCTGAGCACCAAAGAATTGATGCTTTTGAACTGTGGTGTTGGAAAAGACTCTTACGAGTCCCTTGGATTGCAAGGAGATCCAACCAGCCCATCCTAAAGCAGATCAGTCCTAGGTGTTCATTGGAAGGACTGATGTTGAAACTGAAACTCCAGTCTTTTGGCCACCTGATGCGAAGAGCTGACTCATCTGAAAAGACCCTGATCCTGAGAAAGATTGAAGGCAGGAGGAAAAGAGAACGACAGAGGATGAGATGGTTGGATGGCATCACCGACTCAATGGACATGGGTTTGGATAGACTCTGGGAATTGGTGTTGGACAGGGAGGCCTGGCGTGCTGTGGTTCATGGGGTCACAAAGAGTCAGACACGACTCAGTGACTGAACTGAACTGAACTGATGGTGGAAGTAATGAAGATAATGGAAACCTCCTTCAAAAGGTCCCATGCACACACTGCTGCCCCCAGTGCCCCCGAACTTGCAACAGACCACCAACCTATGCCTCCGCTGGAGACTCTTGGACACTCATAGGCAAGTCTGGGTTATTCTCTTGTGGGGTCACTGCTCCTTTCTCCTGGGTCCTGATGTGCATAAGCTTTTGTTTGTGCCCTCCGAGAGTCTGTTTCCCCAGTCCTGTGTAAGTCTGGTAGCTCTATGGTGGGGTTAATGGTGACCTCCTCCAAGAGGGCTTATGCCATACCCAGGTCTGCTGCGTCCAGAGCCCCTGCCTCTGTGGCAGGCCACTGCTGACCCATTCCTCCATAGGAGACACTCAAATACAGTTCTGGCTCAATCTCTGGGGGTCTCTGGGTCTTGGTGCACACAAGTTTTGTTTGAGCTTATTGAGCATCTCTGGCAGGTATGGGGTTTGATTCTAAACACGATTTTGCCTTCCTACCATCTTTCTGGGGCTTCTCCTTTGCCCTTGGATGTGGGGTATCTTTTTTTTGGTGAGATCCAACATTCTCCTGTCGATGACTGTTCAGCAGCAAATTGTAATTTTGGAGTTCCCACAGGAGAAGATGAGCGCACGTCCTTCTACTCCGTCATCTTGTATATAAGACAGTTTAGGAATCAGTGAACTAAAATGGACTACAATGGGTGAATTTAAATCAGATGACCATTTTATCTACTACTGTGGGCAGGAATCTCCTAGAAGAAATGGAGTAGCCATCACAGTCAACAATAGAGTCTGAAATGCAGTACTTGAATGCAATCTCAAAAATAACAGAAATGATCTCTCTTCATTTGCAAGGCAAACCATTCAATACCATGGTAATCCCCATGGTATTACTCGTATGCCCCAACCAGGAATGCTGGAGAAGTTGAATTTGAACAGTTCTATGAAGACCCACAAGACCTTCTAAAAGTAACATCGCCAAAAAATGTCCTTTTCATTATAGGGGACTGGAATGCAAAAGGAGGAAGTCAAGAGATACCTGGAGTAACAGACAAATTTGGCCTTGGAGTACAAAACAAAGCAGGTAAAAGGCTAACAGAGTTTTGGCAAGAGAATGCACTTGTCACAGCAAACACCATCTCCCAACAACACAAGAGAAGACTCTACACATGGACATCACCACTGGTCAATACCGAAATCAGATTGATTATATTCTTTGCAGTGAAAGATGGAGAAACTCTATACAGTCAGCAAAAACAAGACTGGGGGCTGACTGTGGCTCAGATCATGGACTCCTTATTGACAAATTCAGACTTAAATTGAAGAAAGTAGGGAAAACCACTAGACCATTTAGGTATGACCTAAGTCAAATCCCTTATGATTCTACAGTGGAAGTGAGAAATAGATTCAAGGGATTATATCTGATATACAGAGTTCCTGAAGAACTATGGATGGAGGTTCATAGATATTGTACAGGAAGCAGGGATCAAGACCATCCCCAAGAAAAAGAAAAGCAAAAAGGCAAAATGGTTGTCTGAGGAGGCCTTACAAATAGCTGAGAAAAGAAGAGAAGACAAAGGCAAAGGAGAAAAGGAAAGATATACCCATTAAAATGCAGAGTTCCAAAGAATAGCAAGGAGAAATAAGAAAGCCCCCCTCAGTGATCAATGCAAAGAAATAGAGGAAAACAATAGAATGGGAAAGACTAGAGCTCTCTTCAAGAAAATTAGAGATACCAAGGGAACATTTTATGCAAAAATGGCCACAATGAAGGATAGAAATGGTATGGACCTATCAGAAGCAGAAGATATTAAGAAAAGGTGGCAAGAATACACACAAGAACTATACAAAAAAGATCTTCATGACCCAGATAACCAGGATGGTGTGATCACTCACCTAGAGCCAGACATCCTGGAATGCAAAGTCAATGGGCCTTAGGAAGCATCACTATGAACAAAGCTAGGGGAGGTGATAGAATTACAGTTGAGCTACTTCAAACCCTAAAAGATGATGCTGTTAAAGTGCTGAACTCAGTATGCCAGCAAATTTGGAAAACTCAGCAATGGCCACAGGACTGGAAAAGTTCAGATTTCATTCCAATCCCAAAGAAAGGCAATGTCAAAGAATGTTTAAACTACCACAGAATTGCACACATCTCACAGGCTAGCAAAGTAATGCTAAAAATTCTCCAAGCCAGGCTTCAATAGTACATGAACTGTGAACTTCCCAGATGTTCAAGCTGGATTTAGAAAAGGCAGAGGAACCAGAGATCAAATTGCCAACATCCACTGGATCATCAAAAAGCAAGAGAGTTCCAGAAAAACATCTATTTCTGCTTTATTGACTATGTCAAAGCCTTTGACTGTGTGGATCACAACTAACTGTGGAAAATTCTTCAAGAGATGGAAACCAGACCACCTGACCTACTTCCTGAGAAATCTGTATGCAGGTCAAGAAGCAATAGTTAGAACTCGATATGGAACAACAGACTAGTTCTAAATCAGGAAAGGAGTATGTTAAGGCTGTATATTGTCACCCTGCTTATTTAACTTATATGCAGAGTACATCATGTTAAATTCTGGGCTGGATGAAGCACAAGCTGCAATCAAGATTTCCAGGAGAATTATCCGTAACCTCAGATATGCACATGACACCACCCTTATGGTAGAAAGTGAAGAAGAACTCAAGAGCCTCTTGATGAAAGTGAAAGAGGAGAGTGAAAAAGCTGCCTTGAAACAACATTCCCCAAACTAAGATCATGGTATCTGGTCCCATCACTTCATGGCAAATATATGGGGAAACAATGGAAACAGTGAGAGACTTTATTTGGGGGGGTCTCCAAAATCACTGTAGATGGTGACTGCATCCACCAAATTAAAAGACACTTGCTTCTTGAAAGAAAAGCTATGACCAACCTAGACAGCATATTAAAAAGCAGAGACATTACTTTGTCAACAAAGGTCCATCTAGTCAAAACTATGGGTTTTCCAGTAGTCATGTATGGATGTGAGAGTTGGACTGTGAAGAAAGCTGAGTGCCAAAGAATTGATGCTTTTGAACTGTGGTACTGAAGAAGACTCTTGAGAGTCCTTTGGACTGCAAGGAGATCCAACCAGTCCATCCTAAAGGAGATCAGTCCTGAATATTCATTGGAAGGACTTATATTGAAGCTGAAACTCCAATACTTTGTCCACCTGATTTGAAGAACTGACTCATTGGAAAAGACTCTGGTGCTGGATAAGAAGGTGGGAGGAGAAGGGGACAACAGAGGATGAGATGGTTGGATGTCATCCCTGACTCGATGGATATGGGTTTGGGTAAGCTCTGGGAGTTGGTGATGGACAGGGAAGCCTGGCATGCTGCAGTCCATGGGGTCACAGAGTCAGACTTAACTGAGTGACTGAACTGAACTAAAAACAAGAATACAGACAATTTGGATGATGAGATTATCAGAACTTTCAAATGTAAAACATTTCTGTAAAGATGTCATGCTCTTTTGATAAAAAATGCAGTCTCTGATTTATCCCTTTTCTCCCCAATCCAAATGATTACTACTTTTAGTAGCATGTCTCTTTCAGTGTTAGACTGAGATCACTTTATTTCAGTTTAGAATTTGGAAGATCTAGAAATTCCATCTTGAAGGAAAATGATGATCAGGATACAAAATGAATTGCCATAAGGAAAAGGTTATCACTTAGGTTAAATTTATGAATAGCATTTCTAATCAGTTCTCATTCTTTTAATAATTTAGACTGTAGATTTTTTAACTTGTCAAATTTAAAAGTTAACTAGAAAAAAAATCTCTTCCTCTTCATTGCCTTTTTCTCCATATACTCTGTAAATGAAGGGAATCCCAGAAACATCGAAAAGGCAGTGGAAACACTCCTCTCTAAGGAAAAAGATGCTCAATCTTAATGTTTTATTTGTTCTCTATCTGTGGGATTAGGTATCTTTCAGAGTAGCTGCTGTTCAAGAGAGGGTGAAAGAAGCTTCCTTAGACAAAAGAACAAGCACGTCGTTTTCCTTCAGGAGAGAAAGAAGTGTCATAAATGCATCACAGCTAATTTTGCCTAATTGTTCTTCCCAGTATTAGCCTTCTTTGACACTGCAGCAGGGTCTCCAGAGTGCACTTCAAGGGTGTTCCTTGGGTTTGGTCTAGTGAAGACCACACTGGATCGAGTTAAGGAGTCTCAGTTCCTTCAGATCTGTGTCTCCTGCTTCTTGGGCTGAAGGGTCAGGGATTCAGGCATTTGAGACACCAGGTCTGATGCTAAATACCAAGCTGTTTGTCTCCTTGCTCACAACAGGGGTAAGGCAAGACCTGCTGAGTTTCAAGCTTTCGCAGAGGCATGGGGTTTTCTTCCTAGATCCAGCCCTGATGGATTGTTAATTCTGAGAATGCAAAAGAACTTCATACCATGAATACGGTACCTCAGTGCCAGAGCTAAGCCTGCCCTGAGCTGAAAATGGAATGGTTCAATGTTGCACGCAGGTTATTAAAGATTCTGCTTACTTTACAACGGTCTGTTAACAGCTCTAATGTCTTTAACATGTGCAGCCTATTGACTTTTAAGTAACATTTTATTGAAGTAACTGCCGCGCTTATTAGCCCGTAAGATTTACGCTTCATTTTCAGTCCTGAATCTGGTGAAGGGGGCAGCTTTCTCTTTGCTGGTGAGGCAGGAGCCTCGTGAGATAAGAGATACTCAGTGTGAGCGGGAACATCTGTGGTGCAGTCGGGTTGGAAGAGAAGCAGCTCGTCTCCTAGGATTTGGAGGGTGCTAAAGGTCACGGAGAAACAATCACATCTTCATTAATGGGACTGAAATTCAGAGGAAAAAATATTTGCAGATGTGGCCGGTGTGAATGGCTTGTGTCGTGGTTGTACTGTTTTATGGTGTCAGGTGGATAGTTAATTTCAATGAGTGCGAAATTTCACATAAGTGAACATACAGAGAACCACCAGGACTGATACCTGAATGTTCCATGCTGCCTTTACTGAGGCATTTTGGAAAAATAAGAAATTTCCCCATGTGGTATCTTTTCACCAATGCTGTTGGCTCTTGGAAACATAAAGGATTATGTTGATCTACATGTACAGATCATTGTGCATAAAATAAGTCTACATGCAAATTTGCAAAAATCTACAAAAACATCACAAAAAGGAATATTGGCATTCACTTGATCCCAGAATTTTGGGGGTCTGTAGGACATGAAAGGAAACTTCAGTGCATTTAAAACAAGTTTTGATTTTATGTTAAATGCATTAGACATATGTTTGTAAACAGATGAATAGCTATATAGTTTTTCTTTTCTTTTCTTTACACTTGAGGAAAACAGTCATATACAAAAGTGAGTTTATTTAATGAAAGAGAATCTTTCACATAACTGCACATTCATGTGCTCCATATAACAGGGTGACTGTGAAATCTTCAGATGGCTCTAGGAAAGAACACAGAATGAAGAAAGCAAAAACCAGTTCATCAGGATAGACATAAATATGACTTTCACAATGATCTGAAGTTTTATGGCCTAGGGAAAACTCTATGTTTCTCGTCTCATTTTTCAAACTGTGACTCAGAAATCAGCTGAAGGACCCGAGCACAAGGCATGGTTTTCTCATAACTTTTCCAGACCAGAGATAAAGCATTCTTGAACATTTATGGTAGAAAGTAAAAGGCTGATAAGAAGCCCTCAGCTAAAGCTGGGCCAGTACTCTTTTTTTTTTTTTTGGAACATATAGTCGCTTAAAGGACTGGGAGTTTTCGATTAGCAGATACAAACTATTATATATAGGATGGATAAACAACAAGGTCCTTCTGTACAGCAGCGGGCCAGTACTCTTTCTTCTGCTTTGACATCGTCTCTTCCTTTCTGAGAATTCCCATCGTCCATGCATGAACAGATGGAGGAAAACTGTCTGTCTTAGCCTCAGGGCTTAAATTACCAGCTTTTCAGGTCTGCAGAGACTTTGAGAAATGTACTAATATATTCACAACAGGAGGAAAGTGCCAACAGAAACAGATCCTGAATTGGTTCCCAAACAGGATGACAAAAATGTCCACCCGGACCACACACAACTCAGCCGCATTGCACGGGGGTCCTGCAACATACACTTGTTTTGCTTCACCCACCTATCAGCAGCCCCGAGTGCTTCACGTGGGGACTGGATAGCTCCTGCCACTTAATTAAATTTTGCACTTAGCTCAGCGACTCAGAATCTGTGTTGTTAAAAAGTATATATTTCTTCCAAGCAGTTCAGTTTTCAAGGGATGTTTCCTTTAAGAAAAAATAAAAGGCGTGAGAGGTGGGGGGCAGGGGCAGTGTGCAAACAAGAAAGTTACATTTAGGCTCTGACATTGTGCTGTGTTGTATGTATCTCTGTGCAAAATCTGCATTTTCACCCTAAAAATATTTTAGAGAGGTTTTTAAATTTTTTTTAAATTGAAGTTCAGTTGGTTTTCAAGGTTGTATTAATTTTGGGTATAGAGCAAAGTGCTTCAGTTATACAGATATATTCTTTATTATATTCTTTTCCATTACAGTTTATTACAAGATATTGAATATAATTCCCTCCACCCTACGGTAGGTCCTTGTTGTTTATCTGTTTTATATATAGTAGTAGGTATGAAAGCAGTTTTTTAAAATTTAAGAATAGAGCAATTTTTTTTAAAGAAATATATGTGCAATCATTTACAGGGTAACAAAGTACTGAAGACTAAAGCAAGACCTCTCTATTGCAAAAACCTGGAAAGTCAATACAAATTTAATAAAAGTCAGTTTCTAGCATGCTCTTTTCTGGAGATAGAATCTTTTAAAGAGATTGTGAAATTTGGGCTGGCATCCACCGATAGGACTTTTCATACTCGGAGTGTATACCCTGAAAACGTGATTCTAACCAGAGCAAGCAAAGCAAAGCTCTACCCAAAATAACTGAAAAAAAAAACAAAAACCCAATCTAGCTTCTTTGCCTAAAAATCTAAGTATTATAGGCACAAAAATGAAGTGCCAGGTACTTGAGAACATCTGTGATGTCTTCTTTAACTTTTGATTAATTGTAGATACGCCCCATGTGAAAACGACTGCTATAAGGCTGAGAAAGATTGGTGATTATAAATTCCAAGCATTTCAGAACCTTGATATGAGTTTTTTCACCCCTGGTAATGCTTTAGTCCCAACACCTTTAATAAAATCAAGGTGACAGACCATGAAAACATTTACTTCAGAACTACAAGCAAATCTGATACTATTGTTGAAAGATGCCTGGGGGCACATGGACCAGCGATTCGCAGAAGAGGAGGCTGTGGAGGTGATGGAGGTGTGCGGTAGCCCAGCGTAGGAGACCGCGGGGTTCTGCAGAAGGACTGCGAGGCTTTGAAATTTTAAACCGGCTAAAAGAGAAGACGCCTGAGAGCAAATCCTACGCAGATCACAGGAAAGAGAGTGTTATCCAAAAGCGTATTTATTCTCTCATAAAAATTGGATTTCCCCCCCTGATTTTAAGTAAAATGCGGTTTCATAAATTAATGCCTGTGCCACATGAAGGAGACTGAAACGTGACCATGAAATTTTTTTCACCCCGCGCAGTTCACAACTCACGCTTCATCCACCATCCAGCCCAGACCTCGAATATGCCAACAGGCAATTTCACAGCTAACCAAAAAACACTGGTCGTTAAATAACAGAATCTCTCAGACTTCCAAATAGTGTATTTCACAAAACCACAGAGAAATACTTTTGTAACTTCCTGGATGGAAATCGGAGAGTGATAAAACCTAGATCATTTCAGGGATCTGAGAATATCTATTTAGCCACTCTAGTGTTATCTAAGAAAAGAATAGGTTCTGATCCACATCCATCATGATGTTCTCTCATATTTTTATTGGCTAAAAGTAGATAGAAAAATCAGAGTGCATTTGTTTCGTAATGTTTTGATCAGTGTTTGTTTCTGAACATATTCTTTTTTATTTTCTGCTGTGTTGTGATAACGTTCTGAAAAAGCCCCTATGTTTAATGAAGTTTGAACATACTGCACTCCAGGGATTTCTGAATGCCAAATATTTGGATATTTCCCAAAGAAGGATTAGTCTATAGAGAACTGAGGTCTGATGTTGCACAAGAAAAGTGATTGCATAAGGGAAAAAAAAATACTATGTTTCTTGAGAAAGTGACTATAGAATTTCCTATCTTGCTATATCAAATTAAGTCTAAAAGTTGTTGCATTTACTCTCACATGACCAAAAAAAATCATTTTTTATGCTAAAAATTCATCAAATTGTATAATGGGGGTTATATCTGATAAAGAAATGAATTGTACACAAATGAAAAATGTTATTTGAAACACATAAAAACAGTTGTTTAACAGTGATGCTTATTTTTATTTTTGATGCTTATTTTTAAATGTTTAAATCATCAAAAATGTGGGAGATTAGTTCTAATTTTAAGTCCATGCAGATGCTATAAGGGTGTCATAAAGAAATGTGAGCTACTACGTATATTCATAGATCTTACTCCCATACCTTTCTCTCTCACACTATTAAATAGCGTGTTAGGTAATTCTACTGGAAGGTTAGAGCTCCATTGTATAGAACTGTGGATACTGTGTTATCTCTAATGGAAATTATCTTAATTTAAAGCAATAGCATATTAAGCCAATCCTACTTTAGATGAGTGACTTTATCAATAAAATTATGTACTACCATCTCTTCTCTTGTTAACTAAATTAAGTGAAATTTTGTCAGAATTGTAATCAGTATTCTATAAAATTATACATTATCTACTGATTTTTATGATTACAATTGGTACTATTAAAATTATTTTAAAGATCCATTTCTCTGGGTGCTTGGGTATGTGTGTATGAAATTATGCTGTCTCTGTATGAAAAGAAAAAGCATTCCACTTATCTAAGAACTCAACATCATTATTGGCTTTTAAGTTCAAAATAGATGAGAGTGAAGAATGATTTGAGTATGGTAGGAAAAATAAACAATAAAAATACATTTCTTATACAAACCACCAGAATCATGACAATTTCTTTTCAAATAAGCTTATTTTTATTGTTAATCATATTAAAGCAACCATATGAGTCTCTAGGGAGTTGAGTGTTAAAAAACTTAATGACTTTGTAGATTGCAAAGTGTTCTTTACCATTCACTCAGTTCTTAAAGAAGGCATTTAATTTCTCCACTCTCCATAGTTACTGATATCACAGAGCCTGTTTGGCTTTCAGGATCATCATGGCAAACACAGTCATATGATAAACCTGTAGAGAACTATATCATTTTCAAAATTTTCACACACAAAATCTTGAGAGGCTGGCAGAGTTTCCATGCTGTTCTACAGATGAGAACACCAAGATACAGAAAAGTTGAGTAATCTCCAATAGATTCCAGATCTTAGTAACTGAATTGGAAAAACAATTCAAGTTTTAAGACATCTAGCCTAGATTTAGTGATTTTTAAAGACCATGCATACTTGTGCCCACTCCCCAAGGGCTGGAAAACCTTCATACCAGCAGTAATATAAATGCATTTTAATGTCTTTCTTCCCATTTTAATATCTTTTTAATTCTAACTGCATATTTTTATGAACAGAGAAGAATCACTCACACAAAATGTGTCTAAAATTTTTTTAAATGGAGCATATTGGCTTGGGGGGTGAAAGTTGGAGCTGGAACCAGTGTACATTTGGACTCTCTGGGTCCAAGTCAAAGTGGCCATCATCATTCTGGAAGCCTCAGGTTCTCAGTTTTATCCCATTTAGTGTGGCTCTGGTCAAGTTAAATGCTAGTTGTACTACTGTAGCTCTGCCTCTGGGAAAGCTGTTCAGTCTTCTTCAGCCTTAGTTTCCTCGTCTCTAAAATGGTGACAGTTCTAATATCTCACTTATAGGGACTTTTGTGAACATGAGGTCATGGAAGTAAAGCAATTAAACTGTGCTCTTAATTTTCCAGGGTGTCCACAACATGTATGGCACCTAACTAGGTGAATTAAAATAACATTGTTGGGAATTTCTGTAATTGAGTGGTTAGTACACTGCAGTTTCACTGCTCAGGGCGAGGATTCAGTCTCTGGTCAGGGAAGATCCTGCAAACTCTGCAGCATGTCCAAATATATATATATATATATATATATATATATATATATGGGTTTTCCTGGTAACTCAGTTGGTAAAGAATCTGCCTGCAATGCAGGACACCCTGGTTCGATTCCTGGGTTGGGAAGATCCCCTGGAGAAGGGATAGGCTACCCACTCCGGTATTCATGGGTTTTCCTGATGACTCAGACAATTAAAAGAATCTGCTTGCAATGTAGGAGACCTGGGTTCAGTCTCTGGGTTGGGAAGATCCCCTGGATGAGGGCATGGCAACCCACTCCAGTATTCTTGCCTAGTGAACCCTCATGGACAGAGGAGCCTGGCGGGCTATAGTCTGAAGAGTGGGACACGATTGAGCAACTAAGCACAGCATATATATATATGCATGTATGTATTTACGTATATAGCACTGTTCCCTTACAGCTATGGAGACCAAAAGTCTGAAATTAAAGTATGATCAAGGCCACACTCTCTCAAACACTCTAGAGGATACTCCTTCCTTGCCTCTTGCAGCTTCTGGTGCCCCACGCATTACACCAGGGAAGCCCAGTTCTTTGGCTACATAACTCCAATCTCTGCCTCTTTCTTCAGATGGCTTTCTTTTGTCTCCATGTCAAATCTCCCTCTGCCTTTCACTTATAAGGACACCTGTCACTGAATGTAGGGTGTCCAAGTAAACCAGGATGACCTCATCTTGAGATCCTTATGAATAATTACATCTTATTAATAATTAATAACTACCCCTTTCAAATAAAAATCACATTCATTAAGAGGTGGACACATCTTTCTAGGTGGTCACCATTCAATCCATTACATACTGTGCTGGGAACAAACCCTTGCGTCCACTATTATCCTTGATTTAGACCATAGAATGCAGTCAATTCTAGGGTGATTAGTCCAGTGGCCCCGAGTTGGATGGCATGTCAGGATCACTGGGGGCATCTTTTAAAATTCCAAAATCTGAACTGCATTATAGAACAATCAAGTCATACTCCCTGGGGGTAGAACACAAACATCTGTATTTTTCAAAGTTCTTCAGGTGATTCCAAAGTGCAAAGTTAGGAACTATGAGATAAGGGCACAAGTGGAGGCTGGTCATAGAGACCCTGGGTTTTCTGAATTAATCCAGAAACGTTGGGTTTTATCTATTAGCAACTTTAGTACTCTAGTATATAGCAGGACCCTGTGGGGCACCTGGGCACAAAAGCTTTTCTGGGTCTCCCATTTCTGGTTACAGGAAATAGGCTTCTTTGGGCCTCCATGACCTTCCTGAGTTCCAACTGGGCAGATTCCTATAGCTGCTAATTACAGAAGGGAGGGAATGCAGAGACAAGGGAGAAGCAGTCAAAAGAAACAATAGTACAGCCTTGGGGCAGGGTCCTGGTTCCCCCTAAGTGATATAAATAATATCTTTGAGCTGTTTTGCAGATACTGAACCCCTACCAGGTGTGAGATATTAACTACATGCTGCCCACAAGACCTGTTGGATCCAGAAGGTCAAAGATGCTGACTCCTACTTATCTCATGATCAACCAATCAGAAAAATGTCTGCAAGCTGATCATATTCTCTTTGAACCATTGCTATAAAACTCACTACGCCTCCAGGTTGGGACACACAGTTTTGAGGGCACCCCGCTGTGGCTCCCTTTGCTTGGCAAAGCAATAAAGCTATTCTTTTCTGCTTCACCCCAAACTCAATCTCTGAGATTTATTCTGTGTGGGGATACAGAGGCAGGATTCAGCTTCAGTAGGAACACAGAGGAATTTATTGTTTCATCAGTTCACCCGTGCAAATCAAAGTGCTCCTGCATGCCATTTCTGCCTGTGCCAATTCTTTGTGCCAATTCTCATCTGCAAGAGCAGAGTTCAATACAAGGGTTTAAAGTGGGACTTGATGGAAATTTGCAAGATAAATCAAGCTCAAACTGCATAACCTACTTGATTCAAGAGTACTCTTTGCAATGGGGCTGAATCTAGACATAACCTTTTGTCTCCAAATCTAAATTATATGAAGGCTTTAGGCAGTGTGAGGAGCACTGCATTCCTGGAAGAATCCCTTCCTAAAGTTCCTAAACACTTTGTGCTTATAAAAACAACTTGCCATTTTTTGCAAGAGCTCTCAGAGTGTTAGTATAGATGATGTTTACTAGGTTGGGCTGTTCAGAGAATTAGCAGACTCTTCTTTCAGTTATTTTCTTCCAACACTGTTTCACACACTGACCTCCATGGTGTACAGATTTCCTCTCTCAGCAAAACTCCAGAAGAAATGTGGGAGGAAAACTTAGTATAGTGACACCTGCCTCAAGAAGCCAGCATATATCACTATCAAATACTGCTGCTGCTAAGTCGCTTCAGTTGTGTCTGACTCTGTGCGACCCCATAGATGGCAGCCCACCAGGCTCCCCCGTTCCTGGGATTCTCCAGGCAAGAACACTGGAGTGGGTTGCCATTTCCTTCTCCAATGCATGAAAGTGAAAGTGAAGTCTACCACCATCCAAAAACTTAAACCCCGTGGGCCCCTGCTAACAAGCACATAGTATTTAATGCAGTATTCTTTTCTACCTGGCTTGACTACAGTCTTCAAATGCAAGTCTTCAAGAGGTCCTGTCAATGATCCCATCGGTCCTGATCATCTCCCCTTGTCCTCTCTGAAAACATGATTCCAGAAATCAGTCGAGGACCTTCTTTCATTACGCTAAGTCACTTCAGTCATGTCCAACTCTTTGCAATCCTATGGACCATAGCCCACAAGGCTCCTCTGTCCATGGGATTCTCCAGGCAAGAATACTGGAGTGGGTTGCCATTTCCTTCTCCAGGGGAATCTTCCTGACCCAGGGATCAAACATGTGTCTCTTACATCTCCTGCATTGGTGGGCAGGTTTTTTACCACCAGTATAACCTGGGAAGTGCCTTCTTTTACTATGAAGGATATATAATTGATAAAGTAGATTAGGATGCCCATCCCAGGATCAGTTTGTTTTCAAAACACAACCTTATGCCAAAGCAATAAAGTCCCAAATTGTAGCATTAAGGCACTAACTTGATTTTGAGACATATGTTGAAATGACTGAATGAGGGGGCTTGGTCCCTTGAAACACACAACATATCTGTCCACCCACTTTTCCTACACATTAGGCTACACCCAGGGCTGGCAATTTTGGAGCATCCATAGAATGCACTGGTTGTTAGCTATGTACATGCACTCTGTCATTAACAGCCCAAGAACCTCAGAATCAACTAGAATTAAGGAAACTGAAGTTGGCTTGGGAAGGGGCCATGGATCCTGGGAAATTTAAATCTTTTGGCCAGGAGAAAGAGGTGGGAGTATGAACTCTAAAATTTCCATCCTAGAGGAGATGAATAAAAACAGGTAAAATCATTCACTTTATACTTACATAGATAGTAAAACTACATTTAAAAATAACCCAAGAGAATGAATATCACAGAAGTCAGGATAAAGTTATGTTTTTGGGAAGGGAGTTAATATACCGAAGAAAAGGCAGCTGAGGCCCTCTAAAGTAGAGCAATGTTCTATTTCTTTATCAGTTGATCGTCCCACCTTTTATTATTAACTAATAATTAATTGTTTCATACAGTATATTCTTCTCTATATAAGCTATAATCTATAATTTAAAAATATAACTGAGTTAACTTGGACAATGAAGTATTTAAAAAACAATTTTTTTCTTCTATTTATTTAATATGATCTTTTATTTGAACAGTACACCTGATTTGTACCCTTATTTTTCAATCATTAAACAACAGTTACCTTAACACGTAGTATCTTTAAGTTGAAAATTTTCAAATTCCATTTTTAGAACACAAGAGAAGTTCTCTTCAGGGGTGAGGACACAGCACCGTAAGCAAATAGCTCCTCCGTTCAGTAAACATGCCTTATTGTCGTTGTTTATTCACTAAGTCGTGTCTGACTCTGTGACCCCATGGACTGTAACTTGCTAGGCTCTTCTGTCCATGGAATATTTCCAGGCAAGAATACTGGAGCGGGTTGCCATTTTCTTCTCCAGGGGATCTTCCCGACCCAGGTCAGTGTGTCCCACACTGCCTGCAGATTCTTTACCACTGAATTACCAATTCGGAAAAAGAGAAATCCTGAGAGATGAGTAAAATGGCAGTTGGAAGAGAAGGTTAGAGTATGGGCAGTAAAACGCCATTTAACTAGTCTTCCTGTCCAATTTTCCATGCATTTTAGCTTTTTCTTTTCTTACAGAGTTTACACTCCCCCCCCACCCCTTACCAAGTGCTGCTGTTTTCACCCCAATAATGCCTGCAAAAGCCATTTGTAGAGTCAACTGGAAGATAACTTTGGAAAAAATGGGAGTGTGTGGCTCCAGAAATGCGGACCTAGACTCCGAAATCTGGCCCCTCGTCCCAATTCCCTTCCTTGGGAATTGCCTGAAGAAATGCCTCTGCCAGGGCTTGTTAATTTGCAAATGGACTTTCCCCATTGTTTGCGAGAAAGTAACAACAGAAGAGCATTTAAAACAGCTAATGTAAACAAACAGCCTTTAAGTCAAGGTGATTAAAACATTTTTATTCTGCTAATGCAGATTTTAAAAATGGCAAGTAGAATTTCAGTTATAGTCTTCCCTTTTCCTCTAAAAAAGTAATTTTGGAATGAATACTGGAAAGGTAATGTTTCTTTTTACTTTATATAAGAGATCACTGGAATGAAAATGGTGGTGATCTGTTTTTAAAAAAATTGTTTTTTAATCCATGCAAGAATGTAATTCACAATTGCTTGCTTTTTGTTCCTAATTTCTCTTATCCAAAAATCTAACGAGTCACACATTTCAAATTCTTTTTTAATACCCCAAAACGTTTATCACATATACTCTGGTTTATTGGTTTTGGCAATTTTAGCAAAACTAGCGATTCTTTTGCAAGGCAAGAAACATTATGAAGACTAATTTTAGGTATCCAAACTGATCATTAAACTAGAATTTTTGTGAGAGTGAATCTGGTAACACAAGCTCACAAGGCTTTCTTTGTTGTGGCAATATTTATTTACTGAAATTCTGACACATTGTCTATTCTACCTGCAAAAAAGAAAAGATGTCCTTTAAGCTAGAATTCGAAGTATTCAAAGAGTTTCCTATATTCAGCAACTGCTCAGCCACCAGCGCAGAGAAAGTAAGTTATTTAGAATTGCTTACGTTTTGAATAAATACAGTGAACAGACGCTCCTTTCCGTTTCCATGGCTAAGAGAACTTTGAAAGAGCAGAGCCTACCCAGGGGTGCCCTTCGCACAGTTTACCATGGGGTGGCGCTCTAAGGCCCAGATTTGCCCACCCTCGTTTCCTTGCGCTATTGTAGGCTGCGGAACCTTCTTTAGCTCTCTTCTAGCTCTTTCTCGCTGTACATGTAAAATATAGAGAGTAAAAACTCATGGACCGTACAGCACTGATGAAAATAACAAAGTAATTAGAAATCATTGGACATTTGTATACTTAGTTATCCCAAGTATGTTTATACAGGTGATAGAAATGAAGGTTTTGGATAAAAGAAATAGTACCTATAATTTCAAAGTTAGAATTAATTTTTTTCCTGAAAATATTTTAGATTAAAAAACAAAAAAGCCTTCTATATCTAACTTCCCAGAGATCCACCTTAAACTTTTAAATAAATTATGCCATACAACACGGTTTTAAAAACTAGTGATCCAAAGAGACTGAAAGCTATTACTGAAGTCAGAGTTGCTGTGTACTTTTTTTAATGATAAAAGAAGAAAGGTGTATTTTAAATAATGAAGATTTCAGGCTAGCAGCTATTTTTTTTTGGACACCATGGACTACATACACCCTTTGAGAGGTATCAAAGAAACATGCAGAGTCTTAGAATAAACTACAACTTAAACTCTGTTCCCCCAATAATCTCAATCATTTTTATTGTTTTACAGGGCAGATATATTACTTTATGCAGAGGGAAAAAGGAGAGCTCCATTATCAAAGGGAAAGAAGCATAGAGGATAAGGTTCACAGCTACAAAAATACATATGATTCATTTCAAAATGGAGCCGTCTTAAAGACAGTGGTCTGGTCAGCCATCAGCGTCTTCCATCCTCAACAGGAAAATATTCTTCCATACGCATACTTTGGATTGTGCTATATTTACCATTTTCCATCTTATTTGTTTTACTTAATAACATTTCATGGGCAGTTCCCCACATTATTAAATACTCTAAAAAATATCTGATTGCTGATGGCTATTTCATGATTGTTTTAACAACTTGTTTGTTAATCAATCATTTGGCCAGCTGTCTTCTATTTTTCTAAATAATGGCTTAATAACTACTGTAATAAAATTTTCACGGCATCAAGCAACTGGTTTTAAATTTTTAAGGAAGTTTTTTTTTTATTTTTTAGTAGAAAAATAATATATCTGATCTTTTCAAAGTTTTTTAAAAAAAACATTTTTATGCAGTATTAGATCAATATAAGCTTATATGATATAAAATTGATTTGCTATGGACACTTTATTCCCTTTTTGTCTGGATGTTAAGCTCCCTAATGAGAGTAAATGGTACCAGACCTACCTGGATCACTTTTGAGATGCTATGTTTCTAGAAATATAAAAATCACCTCTGGAACTATTTGTTAATATTTCTATTTATGTCAGATTTCATACTCAACAAATCAGGAATATTAAAACTACTTTAGTATTTAAATGTTGATGCTTTATGTTACTTTTTACAGAAATATTTGGATTTTAAAGGGAAACCAAGATCTATCCTGGGAAAAACTTTTGCCCGTAAACCAAGAAAGTGCCATTCTTTTTGAGAGGATCATGTATTTAATTTTGTGCATGAAAATGAATTCCCCACATGAAGGCTGGTAAGTACAGAAGACATTTGTCTATGATCTCAAAATAATGGGAAAAAACCCGAAGATATAAAAGGTTATGTTTGGATATGGAGTTAAGCATATGGTATCTGCTTTGAAATTCTCTATATTTAGGCATGCATTTTTTCCGAGGTATTCAAGCATAGTCTGTTTTGACTTTCTGTTTACATATGTCATAGTCATCATTTTCTATCAAAGAAAAACCTTTACTTTTAAAAATATTAACCTGTAAGAAAATAAAAGAGGATTTTCATAATGTAAAATTTTCTTGCTAAGGCTGTTATAATTAACAAATCCAGTTTAGAGCAGATAATTCAAAATCTTACAACTGGTTTTATCAAACCCAATTTCATCTTTTTTTCCCACTGTGATTTACATAACTTTTGAATGCATTGTGATAACAACTTGGGAGATTGTAATGTTATATTCATACATCAAAAAAGGCATTTCTTCTACAGGTCAATATTTAAAAGCTTTATAGAAAGAGGTACAAGACTCTTAATTGACAACTCTCCTGAAAGCAGCAAAAGCTACATACTTTTAGGACTTTTCCGTTTACTGTCATTGCCAAAGGAAGATGGGCAAAGAAGAATTATCTATGTTTCTAGAGAGCAGTGACCACGGTGAAGGATTTGTTTTTTTATAGTCACCAGGCCAGATCCTGGTGCAGGTGGGTGCTTCCCTCACAGACTCTGCCTGGTGGAATGAGCTGCACAGGAGAATCGTCCGCTCTGCATCTGTGGATGTCTGTCATTTGGGGACCACGACCAGCGCTATATTTTCTTAACCCAATATGGACAGAGAACGTGTTTGGATTGTATTGTATGACATCCCCTTCTCTATCAAAAAGGTCCAAGAGGGGAAGAGGGTGGGGCCTGGCTTTTTAAGGATGGGTCTAATGCGTTCAGCTGTTATCACACTTTGCTGATTGTAATCACTCGTTTTATGGCTTCTTTTCCAGCTGCTCCAAAAATTCATTGCCGTGTCTTCTAGGTTTATTTTTAATATCCTGTAATTCAAAGATCTAAGAAAGGAGAGTTGAAATAGAAATCCATGTCCTGATTCCCTCCCCATTTTTTTCTCATGGGGAAGAAGGGATTTAAGATTTTTGGACACATTCTTCAAAATCCTTTCTGGAGAAATGTGTTCTTTTCTGTAAGGAAGGAGTCAGTTTGGAGAACATCCACAGGCTTATTCAATTGATGAGGGAATTGGGAAAAGATCCTGTGTAAACATACCAAAGTGTTTAAATTTAAAAAAAATTAATTCTGTCTTCAGAGCATTTATAATTAAAATGTTTCCTTTTTGAGAGTGGTAGCAAAAAAGTAGTTACTGTGTTGGCATCTTAGGATTTCTAGAACCCTGAAATAAAGTATTTTCTCTAAATGCTGTTGTTCTAAAACTTTAGTGAAGGTTTAAAAGTGTAGTTCTGTATGCTTCAGATCACTTTCACAGTTAGGAAAGCTAAAAGACGGGGTGGGGGTGTGTGTGGGGTGTGGTGTCCCCACACATACTGTCTCTGAAATATCTTGACTTACATTTTAAATTTGACTTATTTCAGAGAAAGTATTAAGTGTCAGTTTTCTTTGTTTCCTCTTGTCAGCTTAATCTTCCCAAGAGTCAGATCTGAGAAACAATTCAGCTAATATTTATAAGTTGCTATTTCTACATTTTCCACTATGCAGCAGACATTTCTACTACGCAGTGATCCTTTCAGTCATTTTAAAGTCTTTTAAGAGCCCATACAAAGAAAAACCCCAAAACCAAAACCAAAGAAGCCTGCTTGTAAATCAGAAAGACCCAGTTTCTTGATTTCAGTGAGGGGTAGTTTTACTGTCCGTCTGCTGTCACCACAGCTGTCGGCAAGATGCCGTAATTGTCACCAGGGATCAGATTGTTCCTTAAGTAATTGTTTAGATCGGCTAATCTACGTCCATCATCTGCAAAAGGCAGGCAGTCCTGAGCATCCTGTAATTTAGATAAAGCTCCCATCCTGGGTGTAAACACCATTGTTTGGGTGACCAAGGGTCAGAGGACCAGAGAGCCTACCCATGAGTGGAACAAGAGTGAACTGTCAAGTGAGGACTGGGTGAGCCTCCAAGCTTACCAGCCTGGATCAGCTGCACGTGCCCCCCAACAACTGCAAATCAGTAGGAGGTTCTGTTTCATCGATCTCAACATGCCAAGAACCCAAAGAGAGCCGATAGCCAAGATCACTGCCGAAACCGGCTCTATATCTGCACTTGTATGGGTTTTATGACACGATTGTGCTGCTGTGTTTCCAAGTTATTCCTAAACTTTTCTCCACTTAAATTTCTGAAAGCACACAGTAGTATTTATATATATAATGATATATGTATTTGTATATATAATAGTACACCCACTTCATATTAGAATGCAGCCTCCCTTCCTAGAACCACCACATTAGTCAGCTCTTCAAAATGACTAGTTTAATTCATTATTTTAGACTATGGAAGAGTTTTTTTCCCCCTGTATTCATCTGTTCTTTCTTCCATTCAGTAAAAATTTGTTCATTATTTTAGACTATGGAAGAGTTTTTTTTTCCCCCTGTATTCATCTGTTCTTTCTTCCATTCAGTAAAAATTTGTTTCAAACTCGTACAAGGCAGGAAAGAAAGTTTTCATGTCTCAGAAATGCAAACCCTTTAGAAAGGAGCCATCACCTTACATTTATATAGTTCTTATTCCAAAGTGCTTTCAAAAGAATTGAGTTGATTTAAAATTTAAAAACAATAGCAACCAGGTCCTTGAACTCAATTTACTGAGTACAAGTGAAGGGGGAGGTGGGGGATGGGGGAGGAGAAAGACATCTATGATAAAGAAATAAATTAACCTTTCCAAAAGAACCATTCCTTGAGATGCTTTAGAAAGGGATCCAGAGATGTTTCCTTTTTAAGTGAAAATTTGGAAAACTCACCACACACTCTCTCTCTCATTCATACTTAGTACACATTCTATTAATTTTGCCATAAAGAACCCTATTAACTTTGTTTAGCCAGTGCTTATAGAATAGACTCTGGAAAAATAGTAAAATAAGTACAATTGCTAAATAATAAGAATAACCAGCATATCTTGTGGCATTATCTCAAGCATTTTACATGTACGAATTCATTTAAACATCACAACAACCTTGTGATATTGGTACTCATGTTATTCTCATTTTTTTTATTCTTTTTTTTTATTCTCATTTTGTAGCAAAACTGATTCACAGTTTAACTTATTCAAGATCACAGACTGTCCTAATGGATTAGCACAGAATAGTTAGGCAAACTGAAAACTTTTTAGAGGAAACAGGCTTTGAAATGGGAATTAAAGACATGTAGGAGAGTAGCGAAGGTTTTTAAGTTTCACAGAGGCAGCTAGACAAGGGGCACAGATACTGGTTCTTGTTCAGTTGCTAAGTTGTGTCTGACTCTTGGCAACCCCATGGACTGCAGCATGCCAGGCTTCCCTGTCCTGCACTATTGCTTAAGTTTGCCTAAGTTCATATCCATTGAGTCAGTGATGCTCACTAACCATTTCATTCTCTGCAGCCCTCTTCTCCTTTTCCCTTCAATGGATGCTGGAGACTTAACGTAAAATCGATTGGAGAGAAGCAGAGATCCAGCCTGGGGCAGAGGGGAACAGAGAGTCTAGAGGACCTGTAGGGAGCCTAGGAGAGCTGAAGGCAGCCCTGAACAGCCATGGGGGAGCCATCACCTTGCATTTATACAGTTCTTATTCCAAAGTGCTCTCAAAAGAATTGAGTCGATTTAAAATTTAAAAACAATATCAACCAGGTCCTTGCTTCTACCTTTTAGCAACTTGATTCTGTCACTTTCACCTATTACACTGAGTTCAGGAACTTGGCAAATCAGTAGATTTTTCCTTTCCTGCCCACTACTACAGCTATTTTTCAAGAATTTTTCTCGCTGATTACTGCAGCTATATACTGCTTGTATGTGCTTCTTGAAGCAACTATGAAACATATAACACACACTCACAAGAAAATAAGAAAATAATAACATTTATAATTCCACCTTCCAGAGATGTATACATAACCATTTTAGTGACTGCATCAGATTGAGCTTATTTATTTAACAGATGTGCTATTGATAGGTAGATTTTTCCCTTTTGTTTTTTCCTCTGCTGTTCCATACTTCATGGCTTCCCTGGTGGCTCAGATAGTAAAGAATCTGCCTGCAATGTAGGAGAGCTGGGTTTGATCCCTGAGTCGAGACGATCCCCTGAAGAAGGGAATGGCAGTAGGAGATGACTGGGCAACGAACACTTTCATAAATATATAATACAATATTTATATTATAATATGAAATTATAATAAATAATCTCAGTTGGGGAAAGTATTAATTGGAAAGTATGTTCACTGAAGTATTTTGTTAGTTGCTCAGTCATGTCCAACTTTTCGACCCCGTGGACTATAGACTCTCTCCATGGAATTCTCCAGGCAAGATTACTGGAGTGGCTTGCCATTCCCTTCTCCAGGGGCTCTTCCTGACTCAGGGATCAAACCTGGGTCTCCTGCATTGCAGACAGATTCTGTACTATCTGAGCCACCAGGGAAGCCCATAATTTTATATTAACTGACTCATTTAAAACAGTATGCACAAACTTTGAGTTTTATAATATGGAGTTTATATAAATTTTGGTGGTTCTAATGGATTTCAATGTTCACAAAGTTGGCTGTGTTGTAAAGATATATAAAGGGGAAATTTTCTGGTTGTAGAAGTGTGTAAACTGGATCCAATTCTAGAAGAGACTTGTTGACCAATATTAGCTCTACTATCTTCTACCTAAACAATAGCATGCACTCTCTTATACTAATATGAACATAAATGGATTATAAAAGATTTTCTACTAATCCAGATGCAGTCCTTTGGAATTTTTTTAAAGAAGTATACATATATATATGATATATAATTGTACACATATATTTTAAAAGATTTTTATACCTAGTGCTAAATGTAGATTGTACCATTGTACCATAGATTGTACCATTTTATCCCTCTCGAAGCAAAGAATGAGAAAGTCATTTCCTCATACATCAAACCACACAGGTAGACCTTCCTATGCTTTCAACTTTGAATTCACAAGCTTTCATGGTGAGGAACAAAGCCATGCCTCAAACAGCAGGTCACCTCTGCTTGCCACCAATAGATGGCGATGGCTGCCACTTGGATGTTTTCACGTGCATTTAGGAATGGATTACTTTAGCCTTTTCCAAATTAAACTTTAAAAATCATTATCGATTTGCTAAGCAAAAGTGGTATCTCCTTGTTTAAATTTAGATTTCTTTTGTCATTAAGGAAACTAAACAGATTTTGTATGTTCATCTGTATTTATTCTGTGAATTGTCACTTCTGCTCTTTTTATTTTGTGGTGCTCATGTTTTTCATGATTTAAACATCATTCCAGGTTTCCATTTGCCTTCTAGTATATAATTGTGTTTAAAGTTTAAATGGATAAAGGAAAGGGAAGAGGTACACAAGAAGTACCTGTCAATCCTAAAGCAAATCAGTCCTGAATATTCACTGGAAGGACTGATGCTGAAGCTGAAACTCCAATACTTTGGCCACCTAATGCAAAGAACTGACTCATTGGAAAAGATCCTGATGCTGGGAGAGACTGAAGGCAGGAGGAGAAGGGGACGACAGAGGATGAGATGGCTGGATGGCATCACCAACTCAGTGGACATGAGTTTGAGTAAACTCCGGGTGTTGGTGATGGACAGGGAAGCCTGGCGTGCTGCAGTCCATGGGGCTGCAAATAGTCGGACATGACTGAGTGACTGAACTGACTGACTGACTGACAGAAGTTTTAAATGTTTGTATAGACATAACTATTTTGTTTCTTATAATTAGTTTTCATCTTTATGCTCAACAAGCTTCTCTTCACCTCAAGATCAGAAAAATACTTTTCTATATTTTCTTTTTTTAAAGTAATTAACTCTTTGATATGTCTGATATTTATTTTAGTGTAAGAGGCCAGGAGCAATTCAACATTATTTTTTTCCCAAAAGTGAAAGTGAAAGTCGTTCGGTTGTGTCCAACTGTACAGTCCTTGAAATTCTCCAGGCAAGAATACTGGAGTGGGTAGCCTATCCGTTCTCCATCAGATCCTCCCAACCCAGGAATCAAATTGGGGTCTCCTGCATTGCAGGAGGATTCTTCTTTTTTTCTTTGGAAAAAAGCAATTTTTTCCCCAAAGAGCTAACACATTCTTTCTGTACTGTTTTAAGCAACCCCACTTTTCGATAATGATTAGAAATACTGAGATCTACCTTGCTCTGTTTCAGACCTTTTTATTCTATTCCATTAAAATTCATCTGGGCTTCCTTGGTGGCTCAGCAGTAAAAGAACTCACCTGCAATGGAGACGTGGGTTTGATCCCTGGGTTGGGAAGATCCCCTGAAGGAGAAAATAGCAACCCACTCCAGTATTCTTGCCTGGGAAATCCCATGGACAGAGGAGCCTGGAGGGCTACAGTCCACAGGGTTGCAAAGAAGTCAAAAACGACTGAGCAACTAAACAACAAAAATATGTTTAATTACAGGAGCTGCTTGGATTCAGTAATACTCCTCAATATACTGTCATGCTGATGGATCTCAGCATTGTTTCTCTTTTTGTTTTCATTATTTTAAAATATTTTATTGGTTTTGACTTCTAAATTACTACATGAACACACGCTTCTTATAACAAATTAAACAGAAGAGCATTGTGTAAAGATTAATGATTTCCCCCTCCTCCTTCTAGCCTTACTCTGCTGAGAAAACAAGGCTTATAGTTCAATGAATAAAATTTTGCACTTTTATCTATGTTCTTATGACATAATAATAATGATGATGATGATAAAGACTCTTTGGAAAGAAATGCTCCCTTCTTTCATTTTAAATGAGGATTTCTTTCCATAGTCTTTCTTTTTTTTTTTAACCAGAGATTGAACCCTTGCCCCCTGAAGTGGAAGTGCAGAGCCCTAACCACTGGACTGCCAGGGAATTCCCCAAAGAGTCTTTAAAAAAATATTTATTTATTTATTTGGCTGTGTTTGATCTTAGTTGTGACACACAGGGTCTTCAAACTTCACTGTGGCGTATGGGATCCAGTGTCCTGACCAGGGAGCAAACCTTGGCTTCCTGCATTGGGAGCGTGGAATCTTAGCCACTGGACCACTAGGTAAGTTCCCTAAAGAGTCATTCTTAATACATTCTAGCACTCTAGCTCAAACTACAATTAATTTTTTTTATTATTCCCATTACATCAGTTGTATTGCCCAGGATTACACTACAAACTGGTACAGATTGGGATTTTAAAGGAGGTCTCCCATGCTTGGTCCACTTTGTTTTCACTATATCAGAGTGTCATATTTACTCTGACCTCAGCTAATAATCTTATTAACTAATGATAACTAATCCAAGTCATTCATTTAGCATCTTAGAATATAAAAAAGATTTTACCTATTCTTTAGAGGCAGCAGTAGATAAAGCCATTTTGCTTTACTTAATCTGGTGGGGTGATGGGGGTGGGGGTGGGGGTAGAGGGATCTTTTTCCCTGTAAAGAATGCCCTATCCATAATGTAAAAAGATACATGCCCCTCAGTGTTCCTTGCAGCACTGTTTACTGCCATCAGGACATGGAGGCAACCTAAATGTATATCAATAGAGGAACAGATAAAGAAGCTGTGGTAGTAATACACAGAAATAATGGTATATTACTCATCCATAAAAAGGAGTAAAATAATGCCATTTGCAGAGTTGCGGATGGACCTAGAGAGTGTTATACAGAGTGAAGTAAGCCAGAAAGAGGAAAACAAGCAGTTCAGTTCAGTTCAGTTCAGTTGCTCAGTCATGTCCAACTCTTTGCGACCCCATGAACCACAGCTTGCCAGGCCTCCCTGTCCATCAACAACTCCCAGAGTCCACCCAAACCCATGTCCATTGAGTCGGTGATGCCATCCATCTATCTCATCCTCTGTCGTCCCCTTCTCCTCCTGCCCTCAATCTTTCCCAGCATCAGGGTCTTTTCAGATGAGTCAGCTCTTCGCATGAGGTGGCCAAAGTATTGGAGTTTCAGCTTCAACATTAGTCCTTCCAATGAACACCCAGGACTGATCTCCTTTAGGATGAACTGGTTGGATCTCCTTGCAGTCCAAGGGACTCTCAAGAGTCTTCTCCAACACCACAGTTCAAAAACATCAATTGTTCTGCACTCAGCTTTCTTTATAGTCCAACTCTCATATCATACATGACTACTGGAAAAACCATAGCCTTGACTAGACAGACTTTTGTTGGCAAAGTAATGTCTCTGCTTTTTAATATGCTGTCTAGGTTGATCATGGAGCTACACCATGTCTGAGGTCAGGGGCGGCGGCCTAGATGAGCTACCATATGCCCGAGGTCAGGGGAGGTGGCTGAGAGGAGCTACCCCATGTCCAAGGATCGGCGGCTGCTCAGGTGCAGGAGGGCGGAGAGGAGCTACTCCACGTTCAAGGTCAGGAGGGGTGGCCATGAGGAGATACCCCTTGTCCAAGGTAAGGAGCAGTGGCTGTGCTTTGCTGGAGCAGCCGTGAAGAGATACCCCATGTCCAAGGTAAGAGAAACCCAAGTAAGATGGTAGGTGTTGCCAAAGGGCATCAGAGGGCAGACACACAGAAACCATAATTACAGAAAACAAGCCAATCTGATCACACGGACCACAGCCTTGTCTAACTCAATGAAACTAAGCCATGCCATGTGGGGCCACCCAAGATGGACAGGTCATGGTGGAGAGGTCTGACAGAATGTGGTCCACTGGAGAAGGGAATGGCAAACCACTTCAGTATTCTTGTCTTGAGAAGCCCATGAACAGTATGAAAAGGCAAAATGATAGGATACTGAAAGGGGAACTCCCCGGGTCAGTAGGTGCCCAATATGCTACTGGAGATCAGTGGAGAAATAACTCCAGAAGGAATGAAGGGATGGAGCCAAAGCAAAAACAATACCCAGTTGTGGATGTGACTGGTAATAGAAGCAAGGTCCGATGCTGTAAAGAGCAATATTGCATAGGAACCTGGAATATCAGGTCCATGAATCAAGGCAAATTGGAAGTGGTCAAACAGGAGATGACAAGTGTGAACGTTGACATTCTAGGAATCAGCGAACTAAAATGGACTGGAATGGGTGAATTTAACTCAGATGACCATTATATCTACTACTGTGGGCATGAATCCCTCAGAAGAAATGGAGTAGCCATCATGGTCAACAAAAGAGTCCGGAATGCAGTACTTGGATTCAATCTCAAAAACAACAGAATGATCTCTGTTCGTTTCCAAGGCAAACCATTCAGTATCACAGTAATCCAAGCCTATGCCCCAACCAGTAGCACTGAAGAAGCTGAAGTTGAATAGTGCTATGAAGACCTATGAGACCTTTTAGAACTAACACCCCCAAAATATGTCCTTTTTATTATAGGGGACTGGAATGCAGAAGTAGGACGTCAAGAAACACCTGGAGTAACAGACAAATTTGGCCTTGGAGTATGGAATGAAGCAGGGCAAAGGCTAATAGAGTTTTGCCAAGAGAATGCACTGGTCATAGCAAACACCTTCTTGCAACAACACAAGAGAAGACTCTACACATGGACACCACCAGATGGTCAACACCAAAATCAGATTGATTATAGTCTTTGCAGCCAAAGATGGAGAAGCTCTATACAGTCAACAAAAACAAGACTGGGAGCTGACTGTGGCTCAGATCATGAGTTCCTTATTGCCAAGTTCAGACTTAAATTGAAGAAAGTGGGGGAAACCACTAGACCATTCAGGTATGACCTAAATCAAATCCCTTATGATTCTACAGTGGAAGTGAGAAATAGATTTAAAGGACTAGATCTGATAGACAGAGTGCCGGATGAACTATGGATCGAGGTTCGGGACATTGTACAGGAAACAGGGGTCAAGATCATCCCCATGGAAAAGAAATGCAAAAGAGCAAAATGGCTGTCTGAGGAGGCCTTACAAATAGCTATGAAAAGAAGAGAAGTGAAAAGTAAAGGAGAAAAGGAAAGATATAAGCATCTGAATGCAGAGTTCCAAAGAATAGCAAGGAGAGATAAGAAAGCCTTCCTCAGTGATCAATGCAAAGAAATAGAGGAAAGCAACAGAATGGGAAAGACTAGAGATCTCTTCAAGAAAATTAGAGATACCAAGGGGATATTTCATGGAAAGATGGGCTCGATAAAGGACAGAAATGGTATGGACCTAACAGAAACAGGAGATATTAAGAAGAGGTGGCAAGAATACACAGGAGAACTGTACAAGAAAGATCTTCATGACCCAGATAATCACGATGGTGTGATCACTGACTTAGAGCCAGACATCCTGGAATGTGAAGTCAAATGGGCCTTAGAAAGCATCACTACGAACAAAGCTAGTGGAGGTGATGGAATCCCAGTTGAGCTATTTCAAATCCTGGAAGATAATGTTGTGAAAGTGCTGCACTCAATTAAATGCCAGCAAATTTGGAAAACTCAGCAGTGGCCACAGAACTGGAAAAGGTCAGTTTTCATTCCAATCCCAAAGAAAGGCAATGCCAAAGAATGCTCAAACTACTGCACAATTGCACTCATCTCACATGCTAGTAAAGTAATGCTCAAAATTTTCCAAGCCAGGCTTCAGCAATATGTGAAGTGCGAACTTCCATATGTTCAAGCTGGTTTTAGAAAAGGCAGAGGAACCAGAGATCAAATTGCTAACATCCACTGGATCATCAAAAAAGCAATAGAGTTCCAGAAAAACATCTATTTCTGCTTTCTTGACTATGCCAAAGCCTTTGACTGTGTGGATCACAATAAACTGGAAAGTTCTGAAAGAGATAGGAATACCAAACCACCTGACCTGCCTCTTGAGAAACCTATATGCAGGTCAGGAAGCAACAGTTAGAACTGGACATGGGACAACAGACTGGTTCCAAATAGGAAAAGGAGTACGTCAAGGCTGTATATTGTCACCCTGCTTATTTAACTTCTATGCAGAGTACATCATGAGAAATGCTGGGCTGGAAGAAGCACAAGCTGGAATCAAGATTGCTGGGAGAAATATCAATAACCTCAGATATGCAGATGACACCACCCTTATGGGAGAAAGTGAAGAGGAACTAAAAAGCCTCTTGATGAAAGTGAAAGAGGAGAGTGAAAAAGTTGGCTTAAAGCTCAACATTCAGAAAATGAAGATCATGGCATCTGGTCCCATCCCACAATGGGAAATAGATGGGAAACAGTGGAAACAGTATCAGACTTTATTTTTTTAGGCTCCAAAACCACTGCATCTGGTGGTTGCAGCCATGAAATTAAAAGATGCTTACTCCTTGGAAGGAAAGTTATGACCAACCTAGACAGCATATTGAAAAGCAGAGATATTACTTGGCCAACAAAATTCTGTCTAGTCAAGGCTATGGTTTTTCCAGTGGTCATGTATGGATGTGAGAGTTGGAGTGTGAACAGAGTTGAGTGCCAAAGAATTGATGCTTTTGAACTGTGGTGTTGGAGAAGACTCTTGAGAGTCCCTTGGACTGCAAGGAGATCCAACCAGTCTATCCTAAAGGAGATCAGTCCTGGGTGTTCATTGGAAGGACTGATGCTGAAGCTGAAACTCCAGTACTTTGGCCACCTCATGAGAAGAGTTGACTCATTGGAAAAGACTCTGAAGCTGGGAGGGATTGGGGACAGGAGAGGAAGGGGACGACAGAGGATGAGATGGCTGGATGGCATCACCAACTCGGTGGACATGAGTTTGAGTGAACTCCGGGAGTTGGTGATGGACAGGGAGTCCTGGCCTGCTGTGATTCATGGGGTCGCAAGGAGTCGAACACGACTGAGCAACTGAACTGAACTGAACTGACCAACAACTGAGATTGGTCATAACTTTCCTTCCAAGGAGTAAGCGTCTTTTAATTTCATGGCTGCAGTCACCATCTGCAGTGATTTTGGAGCCCAGAAAAATAAAGTCAGCCACTCTTTCCCCATCTATTTGCCATGAAGTGATGGTACTGGGTGCCATGATCTTAGTTTTCTGAATGTTGAGCTTTAAGCCAACTTTTCCACTCTCCCTTTTCACTTTCATTAAGAGGCTCTTTAGTTCTTCTTCACTTTTTGCCATAAGGGTGGTGTCATGTGCATATCTGAGGTTATTGATATTTCTCCCAGCAATCTTGATTCCAGCTTGTGCTTCATCCAGCCCAGAGTTTCTCATGATATACACTGCATATAAGTTAAATAAGTAGGGTGACAATATACAGCCTTGACGTAGTCTTTTTCCTATTTTGAACAAGTCTGCTGTTCCATGTCCAGTTTTAACTGTTGCTTTCTGACCTGCATACAAATTTCTCAAGAGGCAGGTCAGGTGGTCTGGTATCCCATCTCTTTATGAATTTTCCACAGTTTATTGTGATCCACACAGTCAAAGGCTTAATATCGCTTATATTGAAATCTAAAAAAATGGTACAGATGAACTAATTTGCAAAGCAGAATTAGAGAAACAGCTATAGAGAATAAACGTGTGAATTCCAAGGTGGGGGATGAACTAGGATATTGTGATTGATACATATATATATGCTAATATATATAAAATAGGTAACTAATGTATAGCACAGGGAACTCTACTTAATTCTCTGTGGTGACCTAAATAGGAAGGAAATCTGAAAAACAGGGTGTATATGTATGCATGTGTGCTACGTCGCTTCAGTCATGTTCAGCTCTTTATGATGCTATGGATTGTGGCCTGCTAGGCTCCTCTCTCCATGGGATTATCTGGGCAAGAATACTAGAATGGGTTGCCATGCCCTCCTTCAGGGGATCTTTCCAACCCAGGGATCGAACTCTCATCTCTTGTGTCTCATGTATTGGCAGGCAGATTCTTTAACACTAGCCCCTCCTGGGAAGCTCCCATATATGTAGATATATAACTAATTCACTACATCAGAAACTAACATGACATTGTAAAGCAAATACACTCCAATAAAAATTTTAAAATTTAAATTATCCATACATCATTGCATAAAGCCACATCTATTAAATAATGATAAAAGAATGACCCTTCTAAATAGATTGCAGATACCCTTTAAGACCCACATCAGATGTCCTTGTTTCTATGAAGCCTTTTGTGCCTCCGTAGGTCATTTGTTCGGTCCTCTGTGTCCCCATCTCACATGAGTCCTTCTTTTGTTTTGGCCCTTGTCAAAAAGTCTTAGTTACCTTTTGATTTGTCCCTTCCCCCTCATCAAATTATAGCTCCCTGAGTACTAGGACATTTCTCAATCACCTTTGAAGTCTAGAACCTAGAATGTGCTTGGCATGTGGTAAATGCAACCACTGTCTTTTGAGTGAATGGTGGATGGATGAATGGATGAGCATTCATTATTTTCCCTGACCAGCCCATGATGTTATTAGGTTGAAGTTATTAAAATGAAGCTTTAATAACCACTCTGTCTGTACTGTCCTTATATGTTCATTTTATTACACAAAGAATAAAAGGGTGTGTTAAAAAATTAGGTCACTTACAGTTCAGTGAATGGCACAGTCAGAGGCACTTCATCCTTTCATGGTCCTGTGGATAGGGAAACCCATTACATCCATCCTACCTGAGATACAATATCCCAGCATCCTGGGTTCCATATGGTTACATTCAGTTGAGACTTGGCGATCTTTTATTAATGAGGAAGTTTCTTTAAGAACTTGGGGGACCAAGTCTTGAAATAAACTGGACTAAGCCTTGAAAAAAAAAATATTGGAAGTCTTGAAAACCTTATATGGGATGGTTTCTCTCTGCCATGCAAAACTATGAAGTACCTAGGCTTTAATCTCAATACTCCAGTATTTTCAGCACTTTCAATATGCCCATTAGCATCATCTCCTCTTTAACCTGAGAGGCAGTGTCACTCAGTGGTTAAGACCATGAATCCTCAAACCAGACTGGTGGGTTTGAATTCCAGTTTAATCTCTCAGGAAAGGATTTCACCCAGTATGCTGAAACACATAACTCCAGGGAATGCTATGTACATAGAACACAGTGTCAGATGATGCATGTCGAACTTGAAATCACTTAAACCTTAGCCAGTAGAATTCATTAAATATGCAAATATTATTTTTGTCATCCGAAACTCCTTTTAGTAGACATTAACACCATATCAAAGATGGAGAAGTTGCAGTCCAAGGAGGTTAAATGGTTAGTTCAAAGTTAAACAAGAAGTTAGACATAGACTGCTAGCATCCTTAATCTCCAGACTCACAAGTGTGGCATTTATTTCCACCAGTACTATTTATTATGAACACCTGTTTACAAGGATATGTATGTAGTCTATTTTATTTTGTTGTTTTTGTTTGTTGCTTTTCTGGATATGACTTTTATTACTGAGCATGGAATGGGAATTTACAATGGCTCATACCAAAACAAAACCAACACTGCAGCAGCAAGACATACATTTTGGATTTTGAGGCTGGTTCACCTACATGATGGCATCGCCGATGCGATGGACTATGAGTTTGAGTAGGCTCGGGAGTTGGTGATGGACAGGGAAGCCTGGTGTGCTGCAGTCTATGGGGTCACAGAGTTGGACATGACTGAGCAACTGAACTGGACTGAACTACTATATTTAACAAACTCCTAGCCTCTAGTCTCCACCTTCACCCCCTTCCACATACATTATCCAATCCTTGAGAACAGGAACTGTGCCTTATTCATCTTTGCATTCTACCAGGGATGTACAATAGTGTTTCATATACAATCAGAGCAGATCAGTCACTCAGTCGTGTCCGACTCTTTGCCACCCCATGAATCGCAGCACACCAGGCCTCCCTGTCCATCACCAACTCCTGGAGTTCACTGAGACTCATGTCCATCGAGTCAGTGATGCCATCTAGCCATCTCATCCTCTGTCGTCCCCTTCTCCTCTTGCCCCCAATCCCTCCCGGCATCAGAGTCTTTTCCAATGAGTCAACTCTTCACATGAGGTGGCCAAAGTACTGGAGTTTCAGCTTTAGCATCATTCCTTCCAAAGAAATCCCAGGGCTGATCTCCTTCAGAATGGACTGGTTGGATCTCCTTGCAGTTCAAGGGACTCTCAAGAGTCTTCTCCAACACCACAGTTCAAAAGCATCAATTCTTCGGTGCTCAGCCTTCTTCATAGTCCAACTCTCACATCCATACATGACCACAGGAAAAACCATATACAATATATAAAATCATATACAATAAATACCCAATAAATATATAAAATAAATAGCTTACTATCTAAGAAAAAATTCATAATATTGTTAGTTACTGACTGAAACTGCCCACCCTGGTCAGGCACCATAGTAACCATTTGCATGAGTTGTTTTATGACAGGAGGTCCTGGTAAGGAACACAGAATTAATACGCCACCACCAGCTGGCAGAATTCAGTAAAGGTCAAAAGGAGACACCACATGTCCGACCACCTCCCAGAATCCTTCTCACTGGCATCCATCTTGGCTGAACAAGGCGTGCACCACCAGGAAGGACTCTGAGTAAGAATGATTGGCTAAAGACAACCAGGAAACTAATCCCATCACCATAAAACCCAAGACTGAGAGCCATGTGGCAGAGCTGTTCTCCTGGGTTCCCTTACCCTACTGCTCTCCACCCAGGGGCCCTTTCCCCCCAAAAATCTCTTGCTTTGTCAGCACATGTGTCTCCTTGGACCATTCATTTCTGAGTGTTAGACAAGAGCCCAGTTTCCGGCCCTGGAAGGAAGGAGTTCCTCTTCCTGCAATAATTTCATTATTTTCTGCTTTCATTTTGTAAGGACTCTTTAGAGTGGACATTTTTATCATAAGGTAGCATTTAAAAGACTAGTATAGCAATTTCTTATTCAGATAGTTCATGACCTATACTATCTGAATAAAGAAATTTTTAGTTGAGGTTTTTAAAAAAACTAAACTGGCTTGAGGCTAATGCAAAATCCAGCTATCATCTTGAATGATGAGCAAATATTTTTTTTAGTCTTAGTGTTATTTTAGTCTTAGTGTTGCCTTTAGTATATTATTTTAGTCTTAGTGTTGCCCTAAAGGCAGGATGCCCTTCCTTCCTTTGGGTGAAAGAAGTGTGTACTCTTGCTGAAAAATAAAAATATCTCATAATTGTTGATGATGAGTCTTTGAATTCATGGTGTTACAAAGCCTACCATATTAAATTATTCAGGTAGGTGAAAATAAAATTCATATCTCAGAGTAAGACTGGGTTAGAGTAAGTATCATGCATTTCAGCCAACATTCTCATAACCAAAATTAATCTAAATTAAGATCTGCAAATCTACTGAAGCTACAACTTCCACATCTATGAGGCAATATTTTAACAGCTATATTTCAGTGTGGCACTATTTTTGGTTACTTTATTTCATGGGAAGCCCCCATAGATAATATAACTTGGTCATAAAAAATCTTCCATGGAATAAAAAATGCTTCTCCTTAATTAAAATGCCATGCATACATTATAATGTCCAAGTGCTTCAGGATATTCTCAATAGCGGCCTTTTTGAGTGCATTTATGGCTGCAAAGATTTACACATTTCTTTTTACAGTCAATATGCTTCCCATGCAAGCCAGCAGACATCCTCTGCTGGCAGTCGTTGATTCTTGCAATTTCTCTTTAATGTTAAGTCCTACAAGCTGTTGGGAATAAATAATCATGCCTATTTCTTGGCATGAAAATGTCCATTCATTCACCAAATACTCAATTTCACTTCCACATTAGCTGATTTTCTTTGTGAGTAAAAAGGTAGCTTCCATGTCTCCTCAACTTCAGCTGCATCCCAGCTGTGTTTATTAAACAGAGATTTCACATTGTCTGCCCTTTTGTTTGCTGTCCCATCATTTTCCCATCTGGCTCCCCACCCCCCATCCTAGTGAATATATCCATATTTTTACTGACAGTAGGTTTTTTTTTTAATGTATCTTTCCCTGATGATAGCAGTTAACATTCCTTTAAAAGCTTACATTTCACCTCTGTTCCCCTGTTCACATTTCAACTACGTGAAATTGGGTGATTTGAAACAATTTTAGCAGCTTCTCACTCAAACATAATCCCTTACGACTTATGATGGTTTTGAATTCTTGGCAACCGTTTCCTATGCCGATCAGAATCTCTGTGAAGGAAGGATTGGCAAGAATTACAAGCACAGAGGCAGTGGCTTAAAGAACAAAGGAGACACTTTTTATTTCAAGAAAAATAAAGTGGAATTTCACAGTCACTCGCCCAGGTTTCCCAACTTCCCCAGGTGGAAATAGAATGAGAGTAGAGAAAAGACACCCCAACATTTGAGGAGAAATGGGACCCATGAACTTTCCTGGGTTAGCTCATATTTTCTTCAGAATGCAAAGATATTAATTTCCAAATGTCTCTGCCGTTAGTTGTAAAGACTTGCAATCTTATTTTTTTAGGCTCTCACAATTAAAAGAATAAGTTCTCTCTCTCTTTGGCTAATACCTCAAAAGTAAGGTCACAAGAAAGAAATTAACTTTGATTCATTTGTGCAAACAAGATAGATTTACACAAATACATTTCATAGAATTTAAAGTCATCAATCTCTCATTTTTCAAAATCAAATAATATTTCTTTAAAAGGTATAAATAGAAAATGGCCATTAGTTTATAAAAAACCACATGGACAAATCTATTACAAAAGAAAATATTAAGCTTAACTATTAATTTCAAATTTAACCATGTAATTTTTTAAAATTTTCTAATCACAGAAAAATTATAATGGTCTTTAGCATGGTGCAGTGGTTAAGAGACTGAAGCCAAACGAGATGACCTAGGTTCAAATCCTAGCTCTGTCACCTCTCAGATGCTTGGCCTTGGAGAAATTATTCAGTCTTTCTCATCTTCAGTTTCCTTTTTGAAAAATGCAGCTGATAATAATAGTACTTATCGTATAGGATTGGTTTAAGAATGCAATTTGTTAACCCAGATTAACCTCTAAGAACAATGCCTGGCATAGAGGAGTTTTCTGTCTTTGTAAGCTGTCATTAATAGATATAGTCAAAGTATTTATCAATCTGATGCGTGGGTTACATAGGGTAGGGATTAATGAACTTCTGCGTCAGTCTGCTAATGAAAATTAGTACTCTCAAACAAAAAGCACTTGATGAACCCCAACTATGTTTTTAGTGCTGTAAGACAGCGAAATGGATAACTGATTTATCTAGAAGTTAAACCAAACTTTTTGTATACATAGATTTACTGAATAACAAAGAAAGAAGACAACAAAGAAATAGAACAAATGGAAAAAAGTGTCTTTGTAAGTAAAAAAAACAAACAAAAAAAAACCCTGAACCAAATTATCCGAAAGAGTGAAAAAAATGAAATAAAGATTATGTTCATAAAGCTATCATTGGTTAGTTTAATGATATGAACAAAAGCAGCACTCTGTTACTAGAGGAGGTGAGCTATTTTGAAGAAAGGCAAAAAGTAAGAAAGCTAGAACACAGTACAACAAGAAAATCTGAGGAAGGGGGAAATGCCCAGTAGGTGGAGAGCCTGGTTTGGATATACAGTAAGTCCCCTACACATGAACCTACAAGTTGCACACTTTCAAAGATGTGAACATGCATTCCATCCCCATCAGGTGTGAATGAAACTGCAGCTTGCCTTCCATCTCCTGTTGCTGACAGTCCTTCGGCTCTACCATCTCCCACCTCCTTTCCCGCGTCCAGTCAATAAGTCTTCTCTCCTGTTCACCCGATACCAGTCCCTATACCAACTGTTGTGCTGTACTACTGTACTTTGTAAGGTACTGTATTATAAGATTAAAGTTGTTCTTTATTTTTTTGTGGGTTTTTTTGGTATTATTTGTGTGAAAAGTATTATAAACCTATTAAAGTACAGCACTATAGTTGATTGTGTTAGTTGGGCAGCTAGGCTAAATTTGTTGGACTTATGAACAAATTGGACTTACAAACACACTCTTGGAATGGAACTCGTTCATATGTAGGGAACTTACTGTACTTTGGCTTGAGTTTAGAATTCTCTCTGACATTTCAAACTTTGCTCTCAATCTTAAGCACTGTGGCTGCTGGTAAAGAACTCTCCCCAGCTCCCCTATGCTTGCCTTTTAGCAGGGAGGGACAAGCCCACTGGAGTAGAAGCATGGGCAGCTGTGTACTTGCTAATGAGTAGACAGAGAGCCAGGGATGCAGAGGAAGGAAAACAACATCCTTGATTACAGAGATCCCTTGATAAGAGAAGCCCTGTGGGAGCCGATTCTTATATTTCTGTTAATTCATCTCTTTGTATCATATTATTTGCATTTCTTGAATCTCAGTAACTTTGTTTGTAAAATACATACATTCTATCAGGAAATCTCTAAACTATTGAATATTTGCATTTCTGAAAATCCATTTTTAGAAATCTAGTGTCGTCACTAGATGAATGGTTGGATCCTAGTCATCAAGGAAAGGTCTAATTAGTTTGGTGGTTAGCATGCTTCAGTGAATACAGAATTAAAATTATAATGTTGTACACATGAACTTACATGATGTTATTAACCAGTATTACCTGAATAAAAAGGTCTAATTGTCTTCTATTCATTTTTTTTTAATAAATAAGTGTTGAATGCTGGCTCCCCAAAAGTGCCTGAACAATTTGTTGATAAAGAAAAGCTAAGTTTATTGCTTAGCATGTTAGAATAGCACTATCCCAAGAGAGTAACCCTCTAACATCTCAGAAAAGTGAGGGTGAAGCTGGGATCTTTACAGATATTTTGAAGTCTGGTTTAGTGCAGGGGAGTGGGATTTGGTTACAGTTGGGTAAGGATCGTAATATAGGTTTGGTGAACATAGCAAGGCAAGGGTTTTGAGCCAAGGGGTTGAAAGTGTCAATTTCCCATAGTCTTCCAAATGTTTCTCACTGGAGCTCTTGATCCAATCCCAGTCTCTCCCCTCTCTCAGTGGATGACCTGATCTCCTATTTTACTGGGACCAGCTCACCTGACATCCTTGAATTCCTTTTTGTCCATTGAAAAGTTCTTAATTTTGTCCATTCTTTCCTCTTTACCCATCTCTTATGAGAACAATGCATTCTTAAAGCTCTCTATAGCTTGGTCTTGTTTCTGCCTCATAGCCATTTACCCATTAATCATCTACTTTTTCTTATATGCTAACCTCATGATTCTTTTCCTTTGGCCTAAAAACATGATTATGTATCCTTTAGTATAAAAAATATCTACTGTGTCTGTGGGTTACAAGCCATGGTCTTCTCCTGTTTTTCCTCTTCTGCCTGAGTCTCTATTTCTTGCTTCCTTGACAAGTCCTGACAGCCTTGATGGGAACTAGGAAAAAGGAAAACCCTCCCTTCAGCCCAAATCCCTCTGTAGGTATCATCTTCTCACTCTCCAATCCTGTTCTTCTCTGCCAGGGTTTTAGAAAGTGTAGCTGAGGCTGCTTGTCCGCACTTACTCATTCCCATTTACTTCCCATTTCATTGAAATCTAAGGACCTTGGGAAGGTTATAAGAGATTAAGTGCCAGTTTCAAAGGAAAATTTACATTCCTTGTCTTCATGGTATATGACACTGCTGACTACTCCCTCTTCATTGCAAAACACATTTCTTTGGCTTCTGACATCACCCCTTCTTGATTTTTTTCTGAAACTCTAAAACTTCTCTCTCTCACTAATTGGTTCCTTTTTCTACCTCGGCTCCTTAGATGTTACCAATTATTTCAGGTCTTTGTCCTTCGTTTCTCACTTCTATCACAATATCTGTTCTCATGGGATGATTTTAACCATTATCACTTACCCAAGTTCATTTCCTAAATTAAAATTTTAAAATTTCCAGCATGACCCTCTCCTTAGTTTCAGATAGGCAGTTACCTATTAAACATTTCCATTTAAATCAAATTTATTATTTGCAAAATGAACTTATGATAGTTGTTATGAAAACTCTTCCTTCTACCCTTGACTCTGTTAATGGAACCACTATCTACTATCCAGTGTTTCCCCAACTTCCCAGATGATAAGCATCACTGACAATTCTTGTTAATCAGATTAAAGGCCTCCCACTCAGAAATTCTGATTCAGTTAGTTGACTGTGGTGGCTAGCTTAGGAAGCACAGATAGTACTGAGCATCATTCCTGCCCGTTTCATCTGCTTCATTCCTACACCACCCATTTGGTCACTGGGATCTGTCCACTGTAACTACTGAATATTTCTGAAACCACCTCTCCCCTCATTGTCCACTGTTACAGCTTTAGTTCCAGTCCTTGTGAATTGTTTGGCTTAAAAGTTGTTCTGTGCTTATTCTGCAAACCTAAACCTTCTATTCTCATTGAACTGAGCATCCAGAAGTTCTTTGTTAGGCCATGTTCTTTCTCATTTCTGTTTTGTGTTCCTGAAACACAATCCCCCATGCTAGCCTCTTTTCCCTGTCAAACAAGTCATCCTTTGAGACCCAACTAAAGTAAGTTAGAACATAGTTACTTGGAACATGGCAAATATATGCTGATTGTGAATGACTAAATCCTTATGTACGTCTTTATTTAGTTTCATCCTGAATGTAGTTTTTCATGTTCTTGCCAAGAAAGCAGTACTTTGCAGAAACTTTTGTTTCTGCAGAAACAAAAGTAAGCTGTAGCTCATACTTTGGCTTCACATAGGCTTGAATTTAATTTCTGTTATTTCTATTTAATGATGCAGGATTTGGGGAAAACTCTGTAAACGTTCCAAGCCCCAAGCCCTCATCTATAACAAAAGAGATGATAATTGTGAAAATTAAATGACATAGTAGAAGCAATGTGTTGAACCCAGTTCCTGGCACCACTAGGGATCCAGAATCTTGTACAGTCAATAATTTATAATCCAAATCATAACTCTTTTGAAAATTAAAGAAGGTGCTATTAATAATTTTTTGGAAGATACAGACTGTTGATGGCGAAGGACACATGGTTACCTACATACAGGAGAGATTTTTCAGACCACCTTCCCATTGGAAGGGGGTAAAAAGCTAAAGGATCTGACTCAAAGTTGCATTGGCAGACGAATCCCACTCTTTGTTACTGAAACCATATGTCTGAGGTGATACTGGGGTGGACTAAAGACCCTCTTTGCACCATCATTTCCTGGCATATGACAGATACATGTGCATAATCTTTATGGTTATTGACCCAGGAACCTATATGGTGTGCTTCTTTCTATTTCCATTTCCAATCTAAACTTTGAGGCCTTGTCCACCTTCTCTGTTTCAGACGTCAGCCTTCCCACCCTCTTAGTCTCTCCTGGTTAGACATTTAACGCTGGCCGTCTTGTAGAGTACCTCTGCTCTTTGAAGAATGGAAATGGGGCCTCACCCACTCTGTCATCTTGGATCAGAGATCTAGTGAGGCTATCTCTTTTTTCTTTAGCCCAGCCACGTGACATGCAGGACCTTAGTTTCCCAACCAGTGGAAGTGCAGAGTCCTAACCATTGGACCACCAGAGAATTCTCAGTGTTACTTCTTCCTCATTTTATTAACCTTCTCTAAACAGAAGGAGATGCATTCCACATATCTGAGTTCTAGGGTCCCTTCTCACTTAGCAAGTAGCTCTTTGGCACTACTGACAAAGGGAATTAAACCTTGCCATTGTCCAGGCTTCCCTGGTGGCTCAGTTGGTAAAGAGTCTGCCTGCAGTGTAGAAGACCAAGGTTCAATCCCTGGGTTGGAAATATTCCCTGGAGAAGGAAATGGCAACCCACTCCTAATTTTTGCCTGGGAAATCCCATGAACAGAGGAGTCTGGCAGGCTACAGTCCATAGAGTCACAAAGAGTCAGAAATAACTGAAATAACTTAGCATGCTTGCACAGAGTATAAAACCTATTTTTTATGTATCTTTTTATCTACAAAATGTGGCACAGTGTCTGCCATAGTGGATTCTCAAGAACCATTTAATGTATGACCTAATTATTACAAGTAAGTAATGCTATGAAGTATTAAGTACCAAAAGTTACGCTCTTGGTCATACCTCAAAGCACCACTCCAGCAAACTAAGCTATTATCCCATAATCTAGGGCATGTCATTAGCACGGTGAAAATCTAACTTGGCTAACTTGGCTTTAGCCTCTTGTTTATTCTTTCCCCAAAGCCACCTTTGCATCTAAGCTTTCACCACTCCAATTTCAGGGAAGTCCAGTCCAGAGCACACATGCCAAGGAAGGAGAAACTCCAGAAGAAAAGAACCAGGGCAGCCAGGCCTCTGAGTTTCTCTTCCATCTTGAGGGAGAAGACAAGACTCAAAGGCTCTTCCTTTCTAGCATTACCTGCAAAGCCAGAGACTCAAGAGGAGTCATGACACTTCCCAAGGGGATGGTTGACATCTGGAGAGTGATTTAGGCTCTGGCAACTTTCTTACAAATTGTTATATTGGCTTTATTTTTTGTTGTTGTTTTGTTTGTTTTTGGAGCTACTTTTTAAAAATTAAACTTGTAATTTTGTATTCAGTTCAGTTCAGTCACTCAGTCTTGTCTGACTCTTTGTGACCCCATGAACCACAGCACACCAGGCCTCCTTGTCCATCACCAACTCCCGGAGTCCACCCAAACCTATGTCTATTGAGTTGGTGATGCCATCTACCCATCTCATCCTCTGTCGTCCCCTTCTCCTCCTGGCCTCAATCTAGACTATGGATGATTAACAAAGTTGTGAGTTTCAGGTGGACAGAAAAGGAACTCAGCAAAGGGATCATTACATTAATCTGGAATGATCTTATTTTCAATTCAAATATTTCAATTGTTTGTTATGTTGTCAGTCACTGCAAGTAACCAGGGCTGGGTGCAAAGCAGGTATTTAATAAATATTTGCTTAATAATCCAGCAAGTTTTATCCACACTTTTCCTTATGTATTTGCCCATTTAATCTATTAATAAACATCATATCAGTTTCTCTTCATGTCTATTCACATGTGAAAAATTCATTAAATTTATAATTTTGCCAGTCACCATACTGCATGACAGAGGATCTCAGATTGACTGAGTGCTCTCACAGCCCTCAAGGAGCACATGGTTCTGGTGGGAAGGGCAGATAAATGAACAGAATGAATTGTGAAACTGGAAAAGTCGAAAACAAACATGCATTAGTTGTTATGGAAGCATAAAGGAGGGTTGAGCTAACCAGCCAAGTTGGGCAGACAGCAGTGGTAGAGTTGTTAGGGAAGGCCTGCTGGAAAAGGAACTCTGAGCTAAATCTTATAGATGAACAGGAATTAGAGGGTAAGTAATCGAAAATGGGAAAGGCATTTCAGGCAAGAAGATAACATGAAAAAATCTTCAGGAGAAATATAACGTTAGCAGCTTTGCTACTGCTATCTCTATGGCCTTGTGGAGGTGATCTAATCTCTCTGTACCTTGGTTTCTTCTTCTGTAAAGTGGGGAAGGTATTAATAATATTTACTTAAAATTCTTTTAAGGATTAAATGAATAAATAGGTGTAATGTACTTAGAATCATGGCTTCAGATATTTTAGTATTGAGAATCTTTGTGAAGACATCCAGTACTTGGGCTTAATATGTTCATCCGAGGGCTTTCCACATGGCCCTAGTGGTACAGAATCCACCTGCCAAAGCAGGAGACATAAGAGATGTGGGTTTGATACCTGGGTCAAGAAGATCCTCTGGAGAAAGGCATGGCAACCCATTTGAGCATTCTTGCCTGGAGAATCTCATGGACAGAGGAGCCTGGAAAGGGTTGTAACCATAGGGTTGCAAAGAGTCGGACAAGACTGAAGTGACACCATACAAGCATGTTAGTCTGAGGTTGCCAAGAAAAGGCTTCAGTTCAGTTCAGTCGCTCAGTCGTGTCCGACTCTTCACGACCCCATGAATTGCAGCACGCCAGGCCTCCCTGTCCATCACCAATTCCCAGAGTTCACTCAGACTCATGTCCATCGAGCTGGTGATGCCATCCAGCCATCTCATCCTCTGTCGTCCCCTTCTCCTCCTGCCCCCAATCCCTCTCAGCATCAGTCTTTTCCAATGAGTCAACTCTTCGCATGAGGTGGCCAAAGTACTGGAGTTTCAGCTTTAGCATCATTCCTTCCAAAGAAATCCCAGGGCTGATCTCCTTCAGAATGGACTGGTTGGATCTCCTTTCAGTCCAAGGGACTGTCAAGAGTCTTCTCCAACACCACAGTTCAAAAGCATCAATTCTTCGGTGCTCAGCTTTTTTCACAGTCCAACTCTCACATCCATACATGACTACTGGAAAAACCATAGCCTTGACTAGATGGACCTTTGTTGGCAAAGTAATGTTTCTGCTTTTTAATATGCTATCTAGGTTGGTCATAACTTTCCTTCCAAGGAGTGTCTTTTAATTTCATGGCTGCAATCACCTTCTGCAGTGATTTTGGAGCCCCCCAAAATAAAGTCTGACACTGTTTCCATGTTTCCCCATCTATTTCCCATATGCAATGGCACCCCACTCCAGTACTCTTGCCTGGAAAATCCCAGAGTCGGACATGACTGAACAACTTCACTTTCACTTTTTACTTTCATGCATTGGAGAAGGAAATAGCAACCCACTCCAGTATTCTTGCCTGGAGAATCCCAGGAACAGGGGAGCCTGGTGGGCTGCCGTCTATGGGGGTCGCATAGAGTCAGACATGACTGAATCAACTTAGCAGCAGTAGCAGATGGGACCAGATGCCATGATCTTCGTTTTCTGAATGTTGAGCTTTAAGCCAACTTTTTCACTCTCCTCTTTCACTTTCATCAAGAGGCTTTTTAGCTCCTCTTCACTTTCTGCCATAAGGGTGGTGTCATCTGCATATCTGAGGTTATTGATATTTCTCCTGGCAATCTTGATTCCAGCTTGTGCTTCTTCCAGCCCAGCGTTTCTCATGATGTACTCTGCATAGAAGTTAAATAAGCAGGGTGACAATATACAGCCTTGGCATACTCCTTTTCCTATTTGGAACTAGTCTGTTGTTCCATGTTCAGTTCTAACTGTTGCTTCCTGACCTGCATATAGGTTTCTCAAGAGACAGGTCAGGTGGTCTGGTATTCCCATCTCTTCCAGAATTTTCCACAGTTTATTGTGATCCACACAGTTAAAGGCTTTGGCATAGTCAATAAAGCAGAAATAGCTGGAGATAAAAGTATTTAAAATTTCAGCATATAAGTACATCTTAATAAAAACATGATGGTCAAGTCAACAGAAAGAAGGAAATGATAAAGATTAGGGATAAATAAAATAGAGAATAGAAAAAAAATGAACAAAACCAAGAAAACTTTCTCAGAAGGATCAACAAAACTAATAAACTCTTAGCTAGACTGAGAAAAAAAATAAGCATGAAAGAGGAGACATTACAACTGATGCCACAGAATAAAAAGAATTATAAGAGACTACTAAGAACAATTACATGCCAACAAATTGGATAACTCAGAATAAATGGATAAATTCACAGAAACATGCAATTTACCAAGACTGAATTATGAAGAAATAAACAATCTGAACAGATCTATAACTAGTGAAGATATTAAAGCAATTTAAAAGAATCTTCCAACAAATAATTGAAAAAAAAAAGAAAACTGACCTTTTCCAGTTCTGTGGCCACTGCTGAGTTTTCCAAATTTGCTGGCATATTGAGTGCAGCACTTTCACAGCATCATCTTTCAGGATTTGCAATAGCTCAACTGGAATTCCATCACCTCTACTAGCTTTGTTTGTAGTGATACTTTCTAAGGCCCACTTGACTTCACATTCCAGGATATCTGGCTCTAGGTCAGTGATCACACCATCGTGATTTTCTGGGTCGTGAAGATCTTTTTTGTACAGTTCTTCTGTGTATTCTTGCTATCTCTTCTTAATATCTTCTGCTTCTGTTAAGTCCATACCATTTCTGTCCTTTATCGAGCCAATCTTTGCATGAAATGTTCCTTTGGTATCTCTGATTTTCTTGAAGAGATCCCTGGTCTTTCCCATTCTGTTGTTTTCCTCTATTTCTTTCCATTGATCGCTGAAGAAGGCTTTCTTATCTCTTCTTGCTGTTCTTTGGAACTCTGCATTCAGATGCTTGTATCTTTCCTTTTCTCCTTTGCTTTTTGCTTCTCTTCTTTTCACAGCTATGTGTGGGGCCTCCCCAGACAGCCACTTTGCTTTTTTGCATTTCTTTTCCATGGGGATGGTCTTGATCCCTGTCTCCTGTACGATGTCATGAACCTCATTCCATAGTTCATCAGGCACTCTATCAGATCTAGGCCCTTAAATCTATTTCTCACTTCCACTGTATAATCATAAGGGATTTCATTTAGGTCATACCTGAATGGTCTAGTGGTTTTCCCTACTTTCTTCAATTTAAGTCTGAATTTGGCGATAAGGAGGTCATGGTCTAAGCCACAGTCAGCTCCTGGTCTTGTTTTTGCTGACTGTATAGAGCTTCTCCATCTTTGGCTGCAAAGAATGTAATCAGTCTGATTTCGGTGTTGACCATCTGGTGATGTCCATGTATAGAGTCTTCTCTTGTGTTGTTGGAAGAGGATGTTTGCTATGACCAGTGCGTTCTCTTGGCAAAACTCTATTAGTCTTTGCCCTGTTTCATTCCGTATTCCAAGGCCAAATTTGCCTGTTACTCCAGGTATTTCTTGACTTCCTACTTTTGCATCCCAGTCCCCTATAATGAAAGGACATCTTTTTTTGGTGTTAGTTCTAAAAGGTCTTGTAGGTCTTCATAGAACCATTTAACTTCAGCTTCTTCAGTGTTACTGATTGGGGCATAGACTTGGATTACTGTGATATTGAATGGTTTGCCTTGGAAATGAATTAGTATTCAGGTTAGAATATGATTAATTTGAGCAAGATAACTTGTTAGAAGACTATTTCAAGTTTGAATTTTAGTAACTTAACTTTTTAAGTTACAGACAACTTTTGGGAGCTAAGGAAACCAATGGTCCTTTTTCCCAAAAATAAGCATGTGTACATAAACAAAAAGTAACGTTAGTAGGTGCTAGTAGTTTGTGGATCACGTAGAGTGTCCATGAATTTACTTTGAAAAATTCAGTACTAGTCTTTTGAAAATATTTAATCAGAAAAAAGTATGAAAATCTTTTGCATCGCTAGTATACTTGGGTTGATGACATAGCAAAAAATGTGCACAAAGGAATACATATTCTATAGAAACTTTATAGTACAGATTTGCTTCTGGTCATGAGGGCTTCCCAGGTGGCGCTAGTGGTGAATAATCTGCCTGCCAGTGCAATAGACATAAGAGATGCAGGCAAGCAACCCACTCCAGTGTTCTTGCCTGGAGAATCCCCGTGGTCGGAGGAGCCTGGTGGGCTGCAGTCCATAGGGGTCGCAAACAGTTGGACATGACTGAGGCAACTTAGCACACCTCACACATGGAGCAAAGGGCATTTTGGTCAGAGAGAATCAGAGGAAGAGATCTTTCTGCCTGCACAGTAGGCACAACATTCACAAGCACAGCATTTCACAAGCACAGCATTCCTCAGGAGAAGTTTTAGTCTGTAAACTGATTTCCCAAACTCTTAACTCATTTGAGTTTCACTGGTTAGTTACTTTGCTGTTGCTGCTGCTGCTGCTGAGTTGCATCAGTCGTGTCCGACTCTATGTGACCCCATGGACGGCAGCCCACCAGGCTCCCCCGTCCCTGGGATTCTCCAGGCAAGAACACTGGAGTAGGTTGCCATTTCCTTCTCCAATGCAGGAAAGTGAAAAGTGAAAGTGAAGTCGCTCAGTCGTGCCCGACTCTTGGCGACCTTATGGACTGCGGCCTACCAGGCTTCTCCGTCCATGGGATTCTCCAGGCAAGAGTACTGGAGTGGGGTGCCATTGCCTTCTCCGATAGTTACTTTAATTTTATTATATAATGAACACACCTGAGGATTAGAAATTAAATGTATTTTCTGTTATCTCACTGTTAATTTAAGCTTCTGGCTTTACCTAAACTATTCTTTCTTCTGTCACTTTCTCTTGTGCTATCAAGCTGAACCTCCAACCTGAACTCATCTATACATAGGCTTTCCTTCCATAAGGCATAGGAATAGGAATATTGTATTTTGATTTCCTGAGTCACTTTTCTGGATGCTTTGTTTTACAGATAGATCATATCATTAATTAAAGATGTGAGTAGCAAAACATATTTTAGAATGTAAAATGTATTTTGAATTTTGAAGAAATTTATGCTTCTCGTGGCCTCTTATTTCAGAAATCCAGTAATATTTATTTATAATGGCAGGTAATAACCAATACTGATATCACTTTTAGGATTTATTAGCCCCTGGTATGTATGTTACTCATTTAGTCCTCAAAATAATTTGATGGATTGGTAGTAATTTCCTTGTTATACAGATGAGGCTGTTGAGGACTTTTTGTTGTTTAGTCACTAACTCATGTCTGATTCTTTGTCCTCCTCCAGGGGATCTTCCCCACCCAGGGATTGAACTTGTGTCGTCTTCTCTGGAAGGCGGGTTCTTTACCACTGAACCACTAGGGAAGCCATTGAGGATTAGAGATTTTAAGTAAATAGCCCAGGTTCACACAGAAAGTTGTAGAGCAGGTGCCAAACCATGAGGTAGGGCTCAGAATCCGTGCTCTTAAACTCTTCACTCTGTAGATATGGAGCCTAACCATAGTTTTCTTAATAAACATTTGCATATTTTGTTCTAGTGAAGAGAAGCTTTTGATATCCCTTTCAAAAATAGTGGGAGTCTAACATTGGCAAAATTGTCCACTTCTTTTTCATTGTCCATTAAAGAATACAGTTGACTCCAGTACATATTGGAAGTAGTGCTATTAACCCAGCATCAACTGGGAAATAACTTGGAGTAGTTGGACTAGTAGATGTTTAATGTTCCTTTAGTCAAGGCCTACAGTGAATGATTCTTAAAAAAGTATGTTCACCTTTGGGAGAGGGAAGTAACAGATTGAAATTAGAAATTAGAAATAAACATATAACTTATTCCTCTGTATGACAGTTCTGGGGAAAAAAAAGTAGCTCATGGTGAACTAAACCATGAAACTTTAATTTTTAAAAATCAGAACTAGACTTGCACTTAGCTGAAGATTTTATTATTATGAATCTGTTGATCTTGGAATGATTTAAAACTTTGCTTAAAATATTTAGTGATACAGGAAAAATAGAAACATCCAATAAAGGGGAAAGCATTTTTCATATTCAAGTTGTCTTTGTTCTTAAAATCAATCCCCTTGTGTTTTTCAGTGTAAAATAATTTGAAACTCTATAGATAGGATAGTTTGAAATCATCAGTGTTTGTGCTGACTTTCTGAACTGTGTTCAGTTTTTAAAAGGAATAAAATTAAATTTAAGTCTGGGTTTTAAGTTTATTATTCAGGTTTATGTGAGTAAGTTTCCCATAGTAAATTCATATCAGTTATAGATGTGGGGAAAATGTGGTTTCACACATTTCTAATAAGTTAGTGCCTAGTTGTTAGTGGGGATCCATGTTTTCAATCCTGCCTCTTGCCACTTTAAATGAAAGAGATGCATAATTTGTTACCAGTTATGTATGTGTAGAAACTTACTTTTTTAAGAAATAAGATCATTACTAGCTTGTGAAGGGTTCTCAACATAAAAACATTTATTTGTACTTCATTCATCTTCATCACTCCTGTGAGTGTCCTGAATATAATCAGCAGTATGTTGTTAAAACCAGTTCTGACCACCATGGTTTTTTCATGTTTGGGATACTGACATTACTAAAGAGGAAAAACTAATGTCTTACTAAATAAGTCATGCTTTATTTAGTCTAAATACCTTTACAGAAAACACGTGATGTAATGCATAGGTTTCATTTTTATACGTAGATGGCTTTAATAACTTGTCTAAGAACATAAATGGTTATTAGTTCAGTGAAGGAATATAAGTATATATATCCAATATTTCCTCATCATTTTAGTATTATTTTATTGTTTTGTGGTTGGAATTTATTTAAAAAAAAAAGCCAAGGACCAGATAGCTTCATCAGGGAATTCTACAAAACATTAAAAAAACGATGAATACCAAACCTTCTCAAGTTCTTCTAAAGAATCACAGAGGAGGGAACACCCCCAAACTCATTGAGTAAGGCCAGCATTACCCTGTTACGAAAACCAGATGACAACAGAACAAGAAAACTATAAACCAATATCCCTCATATAAAAATCTTAAAATACTAGCAAACCAAGTTCAACAGCACATTAAAAAAGATCGTGTGCCACAACCAAGTGATATTTATACCTGGGATGCAAGAATGGTTCAACACGAAAATCAATCAATGTAATATACCACATTAACAAAATAAAGGAAGGACAAAAACCATCTGATCATCTCAATCAATGCAGAAAAGGCATTTCACAAAATTCATTTCTTGATAAAAATAGCCCACAAATTAGGAATAGAAAGAAATTACCTCAACCTAATAAAAGCCATATATGAAAAGCCCACAGCAAACATCATATTTAATGGGGAAAAACTGAAAGCTTTTCCTCTAATATCAGGAAAAAGGCAAGGATGCCTACTTCCACCATGACCATTTGACATAGTACTGAAAGTTCCAGCTAGAGAAATTAGGCAGAAAAAACAAATACAAGACATATAAATTAGAAAAGAAGATATAAAATTACCTCTGTCCACAGATGACATTATTTTATACATAAAAAACCTCTAAAGATTCCACCAAAACGCTATTAAAAAGCAAAGCAAAAGTATAGTTAACAAAATAATAAATGAATTCAAGAAAGTTGCAGCATAAAAAACCAAAATGGCTATCATACAAAAATAACAAATATTGGAGATGATGTGGGGCAAAGGGAATACTCATACACTGTTGATGGGAATGTAAATTGATGCAGCCACTGTGGAAAATAGTATAAAGGTTCCTTAAAAAATAAAAATAGAACTACTGTATGATTCAGCAACTCCACTCCTGGATATGGAGTGTGTTCAGTTCCTCAGTTGTGTCCAACTTTTTGTGACCCTTTGGACTGTAGCCTGCCAGGCTCCTCTGTCCACGGGGTTTTTCAAGCAAAGATACTGGAGTGGATAGCCATTTTCTCCTCCAGAAGATCTTCCTGACCTAAGGACTGAACCAGTCTTTTGCATCTCCTGCTTTGCAGGCAGATTCTTTACCACTGAGTCATCAGGGAAGCACTCTTGGGTATATAACCAGAAAAATTGAAAATACTAATTTGAAAAGATAGATGCACCCTAAGGGTCTGAGCAGCACTACTTCTGATAGCCAAGACATGGAAGCAACCCAAGTGCCCTTCAACAGATGAATGGATAAAGAAGATGTGCTATACACACACACACATATGTATCGATACACATCTATATCTATCCATATGTGTTTGTGTTGTGGAATATTATTCAGCCATAAAAAGAATGGACATGTTACCAGTTTCAGCAACATGTATTATGCTCAGTGAAATAAGTCAGATAGAAAAAGACAAATACTATATGATATTACTTATTTGTAGAATCTGAAGAGTAATACAAATGAATGTATATACAAAACTGAAACCTGGGATTAACATATACACACTACTATATATAAAACAGATAACCTACAAGGACTTACTGTATAGCACAGGGAACTATACATAATATTTCATAATAACCTTTGAAGGAAATGAATCTGAAAAAAATATATCTCTGTGTGCATATAACTGAATCACTTTGTTGTACATCTAAAATTAACACATTATAAATCAACTGTACTTCAATATATGAAATAATATTTCCCAAGTTAAAAAAAACCAAACAGACTCATAGGCGTAGAAAATAAACTTGTGATTACCAAATGGGAGAGGAAGTTGGGGAGGAGGGACAAATTAAAGGTTTGGGATTAACAGACAAAAACGACTATGTATAAAATAGATGAACATTTACTATAAGATAAGGATTTACTACACAGCGCAGAAAATTTTACCCACTCTCTTGTAATTATCTATAATGTACTTATAATGAAATATAATCTGCAAAAATACTGAATCACCATGCTGTACACCTGAAACCAGGCAACATGTTCAAAGCTGTAACTGTGGGAGCAGTTGGATGCATTGCCATCGCCCTCATTGGAAAACACAGAGCCTTGGGAAAAGGAAAAGCCTTTGTTAAGATATTACAGGCTAGTTTTTGACAGGCAGGAGAGGGTAGAGCTGAAGTTGGGTTTCATCATAAACCAGAGAGTTGACCTGGAACACTATCTACCCCCCTTTCCAAAGCCCCATACCTCCAGTGGCCTGGTGAATGTTGTTCTTGCATCTTTGTGAATGATTTTCAGCAGCAGGACTGGAAGAGAGACTATCAATATCATTTTATCAACAGGGCTCTGCTCTGTGGACTATAAATTTAGCTTTGTTACAGGCACTAAATTCATTAGCAAAATGTTATTATAGTTAAACCTTCAACTCAAACATTGTAGCAAGAAAAGAATGAAGGTAGGTAACCCTGGCCCTAAGTAAGAGACCAGATTCTAAGTAACACCAGCGACTCTGTGTCTACTTATATAGATGTTTCTGAGGAGGTAAGTAATCCACATACTTCCTGCAGCTGAGCACTTGATCTTACAGCATTTGGTATATAAAGTGTCCCTCTATAGGGAAGAAACTTTTCTCCCTCCCACTAAGTTCTATTATTGGCCCAAGAACCCCATCTCTCTCTTAGGTCCTCACACATGCACTCACAATGTAGTCACTTAAAAGTTAGACTTAATGTCCTTCTTAATGGGAAAGTCAGTGATCTTAGTGATCTAAATGCTTGAAGCTGGTAAAGGCAAAGGAAACCTTGGCTTAGATCATCCAGAGCTTCAGTCAACTGTATCCTTCTAAGGATATTTTATCTTGAGTCTACCTTCCCCAAAGAAATGCCATTTTCTTTCTCATCAACATCTCTGAAAAAAGCAAAAGTAATTGACGCATCTCTCCCGGCTCTTGAACAAGCATTTAATTGAGAGTTTTTCTGTGATAAGTGTTCAGACTTGAGTGTGTCACCTGGGCCATTTGGGCCCCCATGCATTCATAGCACAACTCTGCAAATAAACAAAGTGTTGAGTTCCTGGGGAAAAATGCAGCTTACACAGCACTTAGGAGTGCTCAAAGGGCCTCTGTTCCCTCTTCATACTAATGTGGTTTCACAAGAAGACCAAGATTATTTTATTGCCCCAGGAAGCCAGGAAATTTTCATTTGGCTCCCTCAGATCTCTGGGATAAAAGTGGGACAGTAAGGAAAAGAATTCCCTTTGCTGTCTTAGATTTCTGTTCTCCAGGAAAATATGTTATGTTTTCTAAGATCAGATACTCTGTCGTTTATTTTTAGCTTTGGTAACTGTATTATTTTACATTCCCCAGTCCCCATTTTTTTCAAAGGAATATCTCTCCCTCTGGTTCTTCCTGCTTTGGATATTTTCATGGGACTCTACTTTTGGCTAAGACACAGGCACAGTGCCTTTCACGCATCACAGGCTTATTGATTGATACAGAAATGAAGGACACAGGTCTGTCAAGTAGAAATTATAATCAATAAAAACTAATGAAGTAAGTAACCTTTCTATATACCCTAAAATAGTTCACATTAGAAGTTTTTGAGGTGTGGTATGTGTGTGTGCTCAGTCGTGTCTGAATCTTTGCGACCCTATGGACTGAATCCCACCAGGCTCCACTGTTCATGGGATTTTCCAGGCAAGAATACTGGAGTGGGTTGCCTTTTGTTATTCCAGGGGATCTTCCTGACCCCAGGGATGGAACCTGCGTCTCCTGCATCTTATGCATTGACAGGCGATTCTTTACTGCTTGAGCCAGCAGGGAATTGTCAGAATAAGTTTGAGACTATCCACTTGAGAGCTTATGAGAAAGTGCTTCGCTGACCACCCTTTATAACATCGTACTCCCCCTGCCTCTGTCACCTTCAGTAGGCTTAAGTTCTCTTATAGCACTCAACACCTAGCATTGTATTTATTTACTGTCTGTCTGTTTCTATTAGAATGAAATCTCCATAAATGAAAAGGTTAGGTTTTACCTGTACTGCACTTCTGGTGTGTAAGAGCTGTATAATGAATGAATGACCCCACGGTAGGGAGGAGTAGCCTATTTTTGTATTTAAATAAAACTGAATGCTGACTTGGAATCAGTTTCAAAAACTCTATTATCCCATTTCTTAGGCTCTCACCAGGAATAATTCTCCCTCCCTCTGCTCTGCAATAAAGTATTTCACAGGGACTTCTCTGGTGGTTCAGTGATTAAGACTTCTTGTTTCCAATGTAGGGGGCACCGGTTTGATCCCTGGTGGAGGAACTGGGATCCCAAATGTGATGCAGTGCTGCCAATAAACAAATAAAGTTTTGAAAAACATAAAAAATAAAGTATTTCACAAATTCCACAAGCAATGAGAGCAAATCTGAATGCTCACTTTCATTACCTAGTGAGAGGAAGCCTCCTTCCCTACCTTTCCCCCTGCCTCCCTCCATCCCTTGAGTAGGGAGCTCTTATGTTTGTTTCTCACACGTGGACTCGGTTCTCTGTACTTTGTACATCCTCTGTTTCCCAGGGTTTTCCTGTAGTTCTGCAGGATACGTGGTCTTGCAGTGCAGGTCAGCTTTTGACAAAAAGAGAATTCAAAGCTTTCTATCATTTGTGATATTAAAAATGTAATGCACATTTCCAAAATAGGAAATAAAAACATAATAACGTTGCCATGCTGAATTCACTGAGGAACCAAGTGGGGATACAAATAATAAATTGTAATGAAATGGACATATACATGTTTCCTTCACATATATTTTCCTCCTGTGTTATCAGGTTATTCTCTCTCTCCTTGCCAACTCTGTTCTCCAAATGCCCAAATGAAAATTTGCTTGCACATTGAATAAACATGTTTTATAGGGGATATGTATACTAAATCTTATTAGGAAGGACATTTCTGCTAACCTGATTTCCTCCCTGATTTCTCTCAAAGATTTTTTCATATGTTTTTGACCATAAATATAATAAACTGAAATTTTCTCCTCAAATATTTGAATTTTATTGTCCATTAAGTACCAGGTAGCTCAATTTACAGTTTAATTTGATGCTCACAACTACCAAATGGAGTAGATGCCACTTACCAAAAGAGAGATTCTAAAGTTTAGAGAGGTTAAGTTACACACTCAGAGTCACACAGAAAGCAAGACAGGGAACTAGGATTCGAACCTAGGTTGTCTTGGCTTTAAATCCCATGTTCCTCCTCTTGTGTATCAAACCTGTCATCTGACTTATTACATGAAAGTGAAAGTGAAAGTTACTCAGTCGTGTCCAAGTCTTTGTGACCCCACGGACTGTAGCCCTCAGGCTCCTTGGTCCATGGAATTCTTCAGGCAAGAATTCTGGAGTGGTTTGCCATTTCTTCACATATTTATTTCTTATCCTATTGGAGATGGGGGAACCTACACACAACCAAAAACCTGGATTAGTTAAAACAGCACAAAGAGAGGAGCTATTCCTTAGGGCTTAGTTTTCTCACCTGCAGAACGGACAAGGCGGGCTTTATGATTTCTTTCTATGGTAATAAAGAATTAGAATAAATAATAAGTTAATAAAGAATAAAGATTTCTTTCTTTGGTAAGGCTTCAATTCTATGGTAATAAAAATGGTCTTGATTCTAATCAGTAAGAATAAAATATAATTTTAAAATATAACTGGTTCAGTGCTGGAAACTATATTCCAAGCTCTTCTTGGAATATATAAAAACATTGCATTTTAAAAAGTGTTCATATCAAATATAGTTATAAATTTAAAGATTAAAATGTTTTTAAAATTTCATTATTCTAAAGTCAGGACAATTACAACTGAAAAAATTTAATATGTATTTAATATCATATGTGTGTGTGTATGTATATATATATACATATATATATATATATATAAAAGTTTGACTAGATGCTCCTGATTATGACTGTTTCCTGAAAGGCACAAAGTAATTCCCAGGCCAGGCTTGTGAAAAGGCGGCAAACACTGCAGCCTCTGTGAAGTGGCATGTCCTGACTGATAGAGCATGCGACGTGGGATCCCCAGACACCAGTGCCACCCTGGTCTCTTTGGGGTCTCAAGGACACATCCCAGTTGCCATTTTGTTTAACAAACAATAGCCCCTCCCCACCAACTCCTGACATGTTAAAACCAATGAGGAGGGCATTGTGTCTTACTCAGAGAAAAATGTCCAGTACCAAAGCCTTCCTAATCAATGCTGCTGCTGCTAAGTCACTTCAGTTGTGTCTGATTTTGTGTGACCCCATAGACGGCAGCCCATCAGGCTCCCTTATCCCTGGGATTCTCCAGGCAAAAACACTGGAGTGGGTTGCCATTTCCTTCTCCAATGCATGAAAGTGAAAAGTGAAAGTGAAGTCGCTCAGTCGTGTCCGACTCTTAGTGACCCCAAGGACTGCAGCCTACCAGGCTCCTCTGTCCATGGGGTTTTCCAGGCAAGAGTACTGGAGTGGGGTGCCATTGAAAGTCTACAGTAAAATACAAGTTTCATACCAGAGTCTTTTTTTTCATTTTGAGACTAATAATCCCTGATCTGAAATTCTCCTCCTCCCTTTGAATAGTCTCAAATATTTTAAAATGTTCTTTGCCTGCTCTGTTCTATAAATCACGGTGGTGGAGGTGGTAGTTTAGTCCCTAAGTCATGCCAGACTCTCTGTGACCCCATGAACTGTAGCCTCCCAGGCTCCTCTGTCCATGGGATTTCCCAGGCAAGAATACTGGAATGGGTTGTCATTTTCTTCTCCAGGGGATCTTCCCGACTCAGGATCCAACCTGAGTCTGCTGCATTGCAGTTGTACTCTTTACCTCTGGGCTACCATCACATCAGGGCTTTCTTCATTTTAATCATGTTTATAGACATTAGAATGTTTTCCACTGAACATATACATATTTTTACAACTTTCTTAAAATAATCACAATCTTTTAAAGCACTGGTAACCCAAAGTACAAATATCTAATGGCATTATTTTAAACTGAGATTTTAAAAAATGTTGAAACACATTTTGGATATATTTTCTTTGAAAACATTACTATTTTTGTCTAGTGCAACTTTCAGTTTTGAAGGGAGTTGTGGAGGAAAAAATCTCCACAGACTTTTACCATAAACATAGCTTTATGGAGACAATGTGTAGTATAAGGAATGAGAAAAACAGGAGAACCGTTTCATTGGCAAGATACATAAATTAGTGTCTGGATTTGCCAAAATAGCACAGACATTGTGAAATCTGACATTCAGAATTGCTAAGGTTTCAAGTGTTAGTCACTCAGTTGTATCCGACTCTTTGTGACCCCATGCACTGTAGTCCCCCAGGCTCCTCTGTCCGTAGAATTTTCCAGGCAAGAATACTGGAGTAGGTAGCCATTCCCTTCTCCAAGAAATCAATGCACTATTTAAGTGTCGTTTAAAGATGGTCCTTACTTTCAAAGAGTGTCTACCCAAGTTGTATCTTTCATCCAGAAATTCTACTATCTAAACATTTCAGAGACTTTGAAATGGAAATTGTCTCCATAAAGCAATATTTTTTTAGGGGGGAGGCCAAATTCTCAGGGAAAAATGTCCCTTAAAATCTTTATCAAAGCGAATAAAACTCCAAATCCAAATTCCCTATACGTTTGATGTTAAAGCTAGTTCATGATTTGCTTATATATTTTGAAGAAATGATCTCAAGTCAGGATGCAGCATTTATCTTATCATTTGAGGAATTAATTCCAGAAGGAAAGTCAGAGTGGCTTATTGAACAGGTGAACACAGTGTCTCTGAAGCAAATCATTCCATATACTGAATAGAGCTTGCATTATCCAACGTGGTTGATGAAGGAAACTATATATGAAAAATACAATAGCAGGCAGGCTAAATATTTTAGTAGTAACTTCATTTAAAATGACAATAATTTGAGAAGTCATTAAAACATGTCCCGTGTGTGCATACGTGTGCCTGCTTATGCACACTGCACACACATACACACACACACACACACACACACACTCACCCTTTCCAATCCTGCCAGATTCACCTATGGTCTGGAGGGTAAGATTTTCATCAGGTTATGGAATTAAGCCTAACCTTACTTCTCATGTTAAGTATTTGTTCTGACATATTTTTTTTTTCTTCCTTCCAATCTCGTTGGATTTTTTGATTCCATTTTTATAGGACAGCTTTGACTCTGCACTAAACCATGCCACTAACACGTTACTTAATCTAACTGGCACATTGTAAAATTTTACACATGCGCTCATCCAGATAATTACACAATTAATTTTCACTTAGTTCAGCTGAAACAGGGATAATGAAATTTCCACTGGTGTACTGTTACATTCAGGGGCCAAGGGTCAGTTTCCTGTTTGGATAAGGGTGAGTTTAAAGAGGATTTCTGACAGTCTCCTTACTTCAACTAGTTCTAAAAACATTGCAATGGAATTTCAATTTACAGCTCAGTTCAATGAAAGGAGCAGATGTTGAGCGTGAACCACCGCTATGTAAGAGCCTCCTTCCACACAGGTGTGCAAGGGAAACCGTCAGCTCTTGCTTTAAAGACATGTCTCTTCTACCTTGCATTCTGGATTGAAAAAGTGGCTGATAGGCACTTGGAATTCATTTTTCCTTTCAAGATTTACACATCTGCTGAGCTGTGATATTAAAGCAAAGATCTCGGTTCCCACTGCCTTGCCTTCTATAGAGAAACAGTAGAAGCTCAATGACTAAATTGTTCTTGAATTTAGAGGGTACTTGAAATCACAGTCTTGTGAAATTTCCTCACAGAGCGAAAGTGGCCCAAGATGTAGGTATTCCTGGTGGTAAAAGTGAAGACATTCTACTGTGAAACAAAGTATAAATCTTAATCTTTTCTTGACAATTTGCTTGTTTTGCTCTAATTTTCAGGTTTAAAACTCTCATCCTTGACACTAGATGGGTATTTTATAAGTGGCTGTGAAAGATACCCAACAAGGGTATTATGGATTTCTTGATTAACCCATTTCATTCTTCAAAATATTCTTTTCGCTGAAGTCAGACATACTACTAAAACTCTTCACGTGGTTGAAAGAAGAACTGGGTTCTAGCACAAGCCAACATTATGTTAGATCCTGTGCATGTAAAATGGTCATTGTATGGTGGTGATAAAAGTCCTGACCAGAGCTCTATCTGTTCATTAATACAGCCTCTGTGAGTTCCCTGTTTTGATGTCAATTCCTGTCTAGATTAACATCAGGAGTGGAGAATTGCTTTCATAGCTGAATCAAAATGCCTGAACATTGCCATGGGAAGGAAGAGGCTGAGATGTTTATTTATACAGATGATAAAGAAAATTACTGAAGGGAACTATAGAAAGTATGGAACATTACTATTAATAGCCAAGCATGGAAGACTTGTTGGAAGTCTTCTGCATTGGAAGACTCAAATATTAAACCTCAAGAAAAAGAGGTTTTAGATTATGGTAGCATATTAATTCCAGACTTCTCAAAGAAATCAGTTTCACCTTCTAAAATGAGTGAATCTTACATATGTCTCAAATAATTGAGGAAAAATGATCTAGCACTTATTGGTATAGTTCAGAAAAATGCATCCAGGTAGAGTACATTTTCTCTTTCATTTACAAGATAGTAGGCTAATCCCTTGGACTGCAAGGCGATCCAACCAGTCCATTCTGAAGGAGATCAGCCCTGGGATTTCTTTGGAAGGAATGATGCTAAAGCTGAAACTCCAGTACTTTGGCCACCTCATGTGAAGAGCTGACTCATTGGAAAAGACTCTGATGCTGGGAGGGATTGGGGGCAGGAGGAGAAGGGGATGACAGAGGATGAGATGGCTGGATGGCATCACTGACTTGATGGACGTGAGTCTGAGTGAACTCCGGGAGTTGGTGATGGACAGGGAGGCCTGGTGTGCTGCAATTCATGGGGTTGTAAAGAGTCAGACACGACTAAGTGACTGAACTGAGGCTAATCTAGACTCTGCCCCTCCTCCAATGCAGCATGCTTCTGCTTCTGGGGTCTTTGAACCAGCTATTTTGTCAGCTTGGAATCTTCATACTACAGATAACTAAAAGAACACTCTTCTTCCAGGTATTTGCCCAAATCTCTCTTTTCAATGAAGTCTACCCTGACCACTCTAACTTGAAATTGCAACTCACACTGTGCTACTGCCTCTCTTGATCCTACCTCTTGCAGATCCCTCTTTATCCTGATCTACTTTTCTCTTTTCGTAACACAACACATTCAAATACACTGTAAAATTTACATATTTATGACACATCTATTGTTTATTTTCCTGTAATGGATTATAAGCTCTAGGGTGGCAGGGATCTTAGTTTTGTTCACTGCCATATCTCAAGCACCTAGAATGATGCTTGATGGATGCTCACTGGCTATGTTTTGGATGGCTGGATGCAAGAGAAAGCTCTGTGAGGTCAGGGGCTATTTCCCTTTAACTTCTTTCTGCAATCACAGAAACCATTAATAACACAGTCCTGAATAGGGAAACAGTGGAAACAGTGTCAGACTTTATTTTGGGGGGCTCCAAAATCACTGCAGATGGTGATTGCAGCCATGAAATTAAAAGACGCTTACTCCTTGGAAGCAAAGTTATGACCAACCTAGATAGCATATTCAAAAACAGAGACATTGCTTTGCCAACAAAGGTCCATCTAGTCAAGGCTATGGTTTTTCCAGTAGTCATGTATGGATGTGAGAGTTGGACTGTGAAGAAAGCTGGATGCCGAAGAATTGATGCTTTTGAACTGTGGTGCTGCAGAAGACTCTTGGGAGTCCCTTGGGCTGCAAGGAGATCCAACCAGTCCATCCTAAAGGAGATCAATCCTGGGCATTTATTGGAAGGACTGTTGCTGAGGCTGAAACTCCAATACTTCGGCCACCTCATGTGAAGAGTTGACTCATTGGAAAAGACCCTGATGATGGGAGGGATTGGGGGCAGGAGGAGAAGGGGACGACAGAGGATGAGACGGCTGGATGGCATCACCGACTCGAAGGACATGAGTTTGGGTAAACTCCGGGAGTTGGTGATGAACAGGGAGGCCTGGCGTGCTGCAATTCATGGGGTCGCAGAGAGTTGGACACGACTGAGCGACTGGACTGAACTGAACTGAACTGAGCTTTTATTGTGGAATAAATGAATGAAAAACCGTGTGCAGTTGTTTTGCTTAAAAAAAAAAAAACATTTATGTATTTATTTTTGGCTGCACTGGGTCTTCGTTGCTGTGTGGGCTTTCTCTAATTGGGGTGAACGGAGGCGACTCTCCACTTGCGGTGCACAGGCTTCTCATTGAAGTGGCTTCTCTTATTGCAGAGCATGGGCTCTGAAGCTCATGGGCTCAGTAGTTGTGGTGCAAGGGCTTAGTTGTCCCAAGACATGTGGGATCTTCCCAGACCAGAAATCAAACCCATGTCCCCTGCACTGGAAAGCAGATTCTTAACCACTAGACCACCAAGGAAGTCCCATTTTGCCTTTATATGCTGGAGATGCAGAGCATACTGAGAAGGCTCGCCACCCTAAGAACAGTGAATGATAACCTCAAGAGCATAACAGGTTGAAGGAAAAGTTCCAGGGTGCAGGTGACTAACTCTCTGGGGCAACGGCCTAGAACACACATGCATGTTCTGCTCTTAACTTATTATTTATCTGGAGCCAATCACTCAATTTGCTTTGAGTTCAGTGTTTCACCTCTCATTCTTGCAAACATTCAGAGAGATCAATTGCATCTTTAATATGCTTTTATCCTATGGCAGATACTGTAGATCATAAGACAGTTTATCCTGCTTCTAGGTCATACTTGGCAGGGGTGATTTCACATATATTATTAAACACACACAACACATTTTCATGCAGTTTTCCTGATGATTCAGATGGTAAAGAATCTTCTGCAATGCAGGAGACCTGAGTTCGATCACACGGTTGGGAGGATCCCCTGGAGAAAGGCATGGCTTCCCACTCCAATATATTTTTGCCTAGAGAATTCCATGGACAGAAGAGCATGGTGGGCTACAGTCTATGGAGTCACAAAGAGTCAAATACAACTGAGAAAGTAATACACACACAACACTCTTTCATACTTTTAAGAAAAACATCAGAAAACCTTGGTGTGTTGAGCTCATAGGAGAATAGAAGGAAGACGTTTCTGGGAATAGTAAGGTTGCAAACCTATCTTTCTTTTTTGGTAGAAATAAAAAGCTTTTGCCTTGAATGAACCTGAAACATCCATTAGAGTTCCATGATACTTGGGCTGATGATATCACCCCTTGGGCTTGAGCAATGGTCATTTTAAAAAGCAGCTATTAAAAGATGGAAGAACTCTGGTGACTTCCATCTGAGGATGAAGAAGTTCTTATGATATATGTTTTTTCTAGGTGTACATGCTACAGGTAACATTTTTTAAAAAAATTTTAAACAGTTTCTCATAAGCTCACTCTAATTTGTTATGTTGTTTTCACTGAACTCTGCTTCGGCAACAACGATTTGATGTGAAACAAAAGAGGAAATGGGTGGTTTTGATGCCTGAGTTCCGCCATCATCCTAGGCTTGAATGATTTTCATTTTATAGCAGTGCCACCTCTCTAGAGAAGTTCAGGTAAACTTGAGGTTAGTCAGATCCACAATGAGGAAGTAGAGGCCAATAAATGCCATTCCTCTAGACTCTGACTCTTAGCACTTCTCTTATAACTGCTAGCACTTCTTTCCTTCTGCTGCCTACCTCTATGAAAGACAGACATCCACAGAGTTCATATCTTCTCCCATAGACAAGGGATCCCAACCACATCCACCTTTATGTACTGTCTAGGTCTCAGACTTAAAACCAATCTCCCTGATAAGATCTGTCCAGAAAGTCTGTTTCAGCTGTTTGACACCCACATTTTTCTCAATCAGTGTTCTGAGCACACATTTTACCTTGTTTTTTCCTATTCCCTAAATTCACTGAATTTTCTAAGATCACACATCCATTTCCACCGACATTCTGTCCTGTTAGCCAAGGTCCTCAGGGAATCTAGACACAGAGGGAAACATCACTTAAAAATGATCAGTGTTTTAGAGTCTCTGTTCTTTATATATCACTGAAAACTGGGTGATGGATTTGCAATCCCCCTGGCATTTATCTGTCATTCTTAATAAAATCACTGCATTGCTTCCGTATGTTCAGTATTACCCTTCCTTCATTTCATTCTGATCCTTCTTCATGTGCTGGGACTGAGTATGTAGTGACTTTCCAATAGAATGGTGAGCACCTCATTGCAAACTGCCGCACTGAGCACCAAGTTCCTCACTGAAACTGTACCATCTATACTAATAAAAATTATAGTGCATGGGTGTTAAGTCACCTCAGTTGTGTCCGGCTCTTTGAGACCCTGTGGACTGTAGCCCACTAGGCTTGTCTGTCTATGGGATTCTCCAGGCAAGAATACTGAAGTGAGTTGCCATATCCTCCTCCAGGAGATCTTCCTGACCAAGGGATCAAACCTGCACCCCTCATGTCTTTTGCATTGGCAGGCGGGTTCTTTACCACTAAAGCCACCTGGGAAGCTCTGAAATCAGGATTTTGGATAGAAGCATAATATCTCCAAGCTCTCTCTCTTTCTTTCTTGTCTTCAAGACACCAAAATTTCAATTTAGCCTATTTGCTCATTTCATTCATTTTTAAAATCACATAGTACCTGAGAATGAGGACAGGTATGAGGCTCTCAGAAACTTTATCTCCTTGTAGTAGGTACAACAGTGTGCCCTCCATATTCATGCCTACCTGGAACCTCAAAATGTGACCTTATTTGGAAATAAGGTTATTGCAGAGGTAATTAGTTAAGAGTCAAGATGAAATTAAACTGAGTTAGGGTAGCCCTCAAGTCCAATGAGTACCCTTGTAAGAGACAAAAAAGACCCATAGAGACACAGAGGAAAAGGTGATATAAAGATGGAGGCAGATGAGCGATGTATCTATGAGCCGAGGGACACTAAGGGTTGCCTACAACCACCATGGCTTCCAGAAGGAACAAAATCCTGGAAGGGAATGACACCTTGATTTCAGACTTCTGGATTCCAGAACTGAAAACTGGTAGCTTACAACATTATATTATTTGGTAAATTAGTAAGCCCTCTTTAAATGCCATTAATCTTTATTATAATCCTGATTATACCAGCCAACTTTAAAAAATTAATTACTTGATTTTTAATAGCCTTTGTTTTGTTTGTGTGTGTGTGTGTGTGTGTGTGTGTGTGTGTGTGTGTTTGGACTGCTCCATGCAGTGTGTGGGGATCTTAGTTCCCTAACCAGGGTTTGAACCCATGCCCCTGCAGTGGAAGCATGAAGTTGTAACCACTGAACCACCAGGGGAGTCCCATATCAGCCTACCTTTAGAAACTATTGAATAAATTGACAAACATGCCTTTGAGGTATGATTTTAAGATGGTTATCCTTTTATTCCGGAAGAAACCAATTCCTTTATTCTACTGAAAAAAGTATTTTATTTAAAAATAAATTTCTGTTGTTGTAAGCCACCAGTTTGCAATAATCTGTTATGGCAACCATGGGTGATTTGTTAATTCTCTACCTTCTTTCCTCCTCTCTGTATCTGTTCAACCTACTCTTTCCCTCTTCTTCTTTTGTTTTCACTCTGCTCTGAGTGTTTCTGGAATATTATCCCTATAGTTGAAACCACATTTAAAAAGATGGGCAAACAAGACCTAGAGAAGAGTGAAGAATCTGAATACATGGGAATGTTAAGAAAATGCAATGTGTTTGTATGTTTTTGAAAAGTTATTGCAGTGTGAAAGCAGAAGCTGCAATCTTACATGTTTTAACTTAGGTATTTAAACAATTTGCAAACTCTAAAATGACACATAAATGTTAGTTATTCTTGTTACTGATCCACAATGCCATGTTAGAAACCAAAAAGACTTGATATTAAAAATATCACAGGAAGTTTATTATACAGTTTTGTTTTTTATTTTTATTTTTTCATCAGTGAAGTAAGCTTTCCCAAGAAATCATGAAATATCCTTGCTGGAGGCACTTAAATCAAGATGAGACAGACATTGGCCAGATAATCTATAAATGTCTTCGATATCAACTAGCTGAGTAATCTTTGGTAGCTGATCTACCCTCTCTGAATCTGTGTCCTAATATGGAAAATAAAATATAAATATTTGTCAGTTGGAGTGGTTTCTCTGAAGATATAATGCGCCTTCTGAGCTAGAAAGCAAAATACAAACCAAAGGCACTAAAGTTGCTGTTTACTCTAAATGATTCTGCATGACCTCCCTTTCTCAGCTTCTCAGGGACTAACATCACTGCCTGCTGCCTTTATTGCTAAGAACACAGAGGAGATTCTTGGGATCTGTGTGGGGTCTTTATTAATGCCTCAGTAATGCCTGATATCCTGACCAGAACAACTTCATTGAGGGTTCTTCAGGTGATCATTCTGTATGCTTGATCCTGTAGACATCACAATTGGTATTTTTGTCGATCTCTGGGCTGGGATACTATGAACTAGCCTTCTTTCATAATTGGCTTTTGTACTTTGGTTTTTCTCACATTTTAAAAATGATAAGCCAATTCAACATTATTCTTATCACTTTACCATTGTTGAATATGTTGTCTAGGTTAGTAAAGGCTGTTGTTTTGACATTTTTTTTGTGTAGTATCCTCATTTCTTTATGTTTTAAGGTATTCTTCATTTGGCCTGGCTTTAATTAATGGACATTTGAAGATGCTCTATGATTTGTTTCTATAGTTCTCTAAATTAGTGGGTTTTTTCCTTTAATCTTTTTCAGATTTTGTGACTAATGCCTAAACAAAATCTTTATGACCACATAAAAGTACCTTCTTTCATAATACATTATAAAAATTGAAGGAGATAAAATAGGGTAACTTTGCATTTACGTTTAAGTCTACATATTTTCAAACTAGGTGACCAGATGTCTTTTCATTGTTAACATTGAACTCATTCTATCAGTTCAACTTTTTGAATAGAAATTCCTAATAAGAGACTCTATAACACCTAATAATTAACCTCTGAGGGGCTAGTATGCCTACTCTTCAGAAATAGAAACTTCGTAATGCTCCTTTCTATCATTCTCCTGCAAAAAGGAGGTCTTTCACATTTCAAATATTAGTTTTTGCTGCTTCTACACATGGCAAATTAATTTGGCTTTTATAATGAGGTGGAATGTTTCAAATCTAAATTAACACCTTTGGCTTTACTTTGTGAGAAGACCTGCTCATTACTCTCTAGTAACTTAATGGCTGTGCTATTCTATGAACCAAAATAGTGTAATGTAATCTGACATTTATGACTTCCACATAATATCAACTGCTAAAGTTTGAAAAAAGGTTTCTATTCAGAAAAAATCTCAAACTAATAAGCATGCGTCCAATATTAAAATCGGGTCAGAGATCCTTCTCACTTTCATTACATATAATTTATGCCACTTGAATGTAGTTTAATAAGGTCATAAAAATGCCAGTTGTGGTATCTCATAATACTTTTTATAAACTGGTTTTACAGTCTCTCCTTTGTTCCAAAGTTCAAAGTGACAATTGAAATGCACAGGTTGCTTAGGAGTGCTTGAAGTTTCTCCTGGAAAAAATTGGTGAATATATAAATCACTTATATGTGTACATATATTTATGAATGATACATAGCATTTATGAATATTTATGTAGCTTATGCTTATAGGTAAGTTTTAAATGCTATTTATTGAAGATCTGTCCTTAAAATGTAAACCTGTTTTCCAAAATCTTCATAATTTACTAGACATTCTTTTCTTCCAGGTGCATTTAAGTTGGACACTTTCAATTAAAAGGAAAAAAAGAGAATTCAAGAAAAAAAGCTAGTTTTGTACTATTGCTCTGGCCCTACCCTTTTGTTAAGTTGAAATAGAAACTTCCCAACGCTTAGTCCTCAATTGGTCAACGTCAAACAATACCCTGAGGTGCCCTTACAATGGTGGCATTGTCAGCTCTCCATGACTTCATTCATTTGCTGACCATTGCCTTACTTCCTGGCTGAGGTAAATAGGGCTTTGCGAGCACTTCCCCTAAGTCATTTCAGAGGAGATAAATTAAATAATGATTGCAATGTAATATTGTGATAGTGCTAAAATATTTCCTTCACATTTCAACTTTGAGCACAAGTTTCCAATAATATATAATTTTTCATTTGCTAGCTCAAACTTTGGGCTTTATTAAATTCTACAGCTGCACTCAGTATTTATGCATTTGGTGACCAACCCTGATATATTATAATAATATGGACTTAAGACTTTTATATAAGAATATAAAAATGTTTCAAAAATCGCTATTGACTCAAACATGGGTATTCAACACAATTTGCTTGATCATCAATTGAACAAAAGCATGAGAAATATTTTAGTTTTTGAGCCAATATTAAAACTGGTATTCACACAGTTTGCTCCAGCCATCTGAAGTCTCTTTTATAGATTTATTTCTATTTTCACGTAAGAGAGTTATTCTGAAAGACCCCAATAAGAGGTTCCTATTCATTGTTCAACCACACTAGAGATTTCAGTGAAGCTGATACTCAGTGACAATAGAGATACTCCTTAGAAATGTTTGTTTTAGTCAGTTAAAAACAAAACAGCGAAACAGTACAGCATTTGTATTGCTTTCGACAGAGAGAGAAATACAAGTGTTGCAGACAGGGCTGAGTTTAGTTCATTGACTTTGTTTATAAGCTGTTGTGACCTTGGACATGCAACTGAAGCTCTTTGAGTGTCCCCATCTGTGAAATGGAAGTAATAACAGTGTTCTATAAGATTAGCATCAAAACAAGATGCATATTAAATGGACACTAGAATATATATCATAAAAGAACATTCTTAACATCATCATTTTCATTATTATTAAAGGGAAGTGCACATGATGGATCAAGTGATGGAGGTGGTTTGCTCCTGTTTTCTGCAGGATTCAACAAAGACCTTGTCTTCTCAAGTCACATACTCTTGCGTATTGAATATATCAGTGCATTTGGGAAGGGTCCACCCTGGCATAGATGGAGACCAGGACTAAAGATGACTAGGGCTATTTATCAAGAAATTGCTAGAATTTGGGGGCAGTAGGGCAGAAGAACTGGCTTTTGGAAGGACAGCGACTGGGTAATGCTGGTTTCTAGGCAGGATCAGGGCTATAAACTTCACATTGTGATCAGATAGAGCAAGAATCAATGTTTTCACTGGTCCAGTTATTCTCAATAGAGTCTTCTCCTCCACTCTCAAACCCATGCCCTCAAGTCTAGATTTAAGACACAGTTCTGATTTCACAGCAGCATTGGTTTTGAACTTGAAAGGGTGGAACACACTCTCACCAACTTCATATAACCTTTTTTTGGGAACACTTTCTTAGTTTACAGTAGTCAGGTACTCTCCTGGTGGGGAATTTAGAAAGAAACCTAGTAAATTTTCATGGGAAAATACACTTTGAGTTATTAGATGAAACCAGGACCAATAAGTATGTGAAATATATGATGTGTATTAAATACAAACCATTTGTTCCTGCAAATCCTATGATTTAAGTGGCAATTTCACTTTTTCCCTTCAGAAATAATTTTGCATCATTTCAGACATGGCTTTCTTCTTTCTCTGTAAAATAATCTCCACACTTGAAGTCATCACGGTCACCCATGTTTTATTATTCATTTTACTTCTCTTTCTCCCTCACTCCAAGGGATGCTAGAGAGAAGGAAACCTCGGTCTGAACCCCACTTGATACCATGCTGAGTCTTGATCCTCACAGAATCAGGATGATAATCCACCATTACCACCACCACCACACTGAGTTGCCAGGCAACATCCTCAGAATGATCTTCAAAGTTTACACTTGGAAGCAGAAACACCACTATCAAGACCCAACCTCAGTAACATCATTAAAGGTCCTCTACTATATTATTATGTGACTTTTGAAGGATCAGGGCATATGCAACACTCAAAGAGAAAAAGTTAGGGACTTCTGTGGTTAAGACTCTGTGCTTCCACTGTAGCAGGTACAGGTTTGATCCCTGGTCAGAGAACTAAGATCCCATATGCTGTATGGTGTGGCCAAAAGAGAAAAAGAAAGGAAAAGTTATTAGGTGTATATGGTGAGGGCTAAAATGGGCAAGTCATGTGCATATTGAATAGACAGGATTGCAGTAAAGTTAAATCTATGGCCCAGACACGGTCCTTAGAAATTTACCTTGTATGACAAGAACTCAACAAGAAGGAAACAACTCTGAGTAGTGACCAGTGAAATAGTCTCTTGCTGCTTTTAATCAGATCTTGGTTTCTGTTGCAACTTCCTCATAGGGTAGGAGACTCTGAAGACTTAGGGTTTTGATATGAAAATTATCTGACATCCTTGTCAGTAATTCCCAGCCCCGTGCTGTTCCTTCAGTCATTCCAAGGTTCATGTGTAAAGATGTGTTAAGAACCTAAACAGCACATCAAATGTTGATATTCCAGGAATTCTCCAGTTCCAATTACCACAATGCTAAAGACAAAACTGTTGAGGAAGAATCATAGACTTTATCCCAGAAATCAGAAACTTGACAGAAAATAGGTTTTTCCCTGTTTGAAAGTGAAAGGGAAAGTTGCTCAGTCGTGTCCGACTCTTTGTGACCCCATGGAATTCCATGGACAATTCTCTAGGCCAGAATACTGGAGTGGTTAGCCATTCCCTTCTCCAGAGAATCTTCCCAACTCAGGGATTGAACCCTGGTCTCCTGCATTACAGGCAGATTATTTACCAGCTAAGCCACCCTTTTTATCACCTAGATTTTTCTTTATCTGGCTGTGTTTGAGAGTCTTTTTGTGTACCCATTTCATAACTGAGGAGTGAGAACAGAAATTAGAGCTACTCTGGGGAAATCTTATTACCATGAATTTAATTCATTTAAAGGACTTCCCAGGTGGCTCAGTGGTAAAGAATCTGCCTGCAATGCAGGAGATGCAAGAGACATGGGTTCAATCCCTAGGTTGGGAAGATCCCCTGGAGGAGGAAATGGCAGCCCACTCCAGTATTCTTGCTGGGAAATCCCATGGACAGAGGAGCCTGGTGGGCTATAGTCCATGGAGTTGCAAAGAGTCGGACACGACTGAGTGACTGAGCACACATATACACATACAGATTAATTCATTTATGTTTAGAGGATAGCATACTGCAATGTAAATTGCTCTGGATTTAGAATCAAGGACATGTGAGTCAAATTTGTGTTTTAACTCTTGCTAGGTAGTAATTCCACATGACGATGAAGGACCAGCCCATGAATTACTATGGGATGATGTATATAAGGCATCCAGTAGAGCCACTGGTTCAGAGTGGATTTTCAACAATCCATAACCTCTAACCACTGTTATTTATAGGAGCTGAAATGTTAAGTGTTTCTTGTATGGTGCAGGGAAGAGTCTTCTCCTAGCTTCTTCCTCACACAAGTTGATTTTTCCAGTCACCAAATACCTGTAAGTTAATTGTGAAAGTATTTAAAACTTAGATCTTTTAAAATCCATTCTAAGAATTCTCAGAGGGCTTTGAAGTCCCAAGCACTGACAGAGGGTCTCACGCCCAAATACTTTTATTCAGTTGTTAGAGATTTGACTGTCTTGTAATATTCTGGGGGAAAAAATAAAAAAAAAATAGTTAAAACCCAATCATGGGAAAATGACATAGATAGTTAATCTAATCTGTTTTTATTCCCTACAGGAAATATTGACACACTGTTCATTCTTTCTTACATAAGATAACTCTCTGTCTTTAAAAGTTTTCCAATTGTTTGAAGTCAAACCAAAAGTAGGCAGGAAAAAGACATTATCTGAAATATCTGAGCTTGAATTTGAAAAGCTATCTTGAAATATATGTTTATACAATGATTTAGAATAACACAAAATTTTCCAGTTGACTTTCCCTTAAAGATAACAGAACATGTGTTTATATTTGTTGGTGCTATGAATTACTCTCAGATAATACCCATTTGATTCAAATGCCTATAAAACACAGTGGTCAGCCATAGCAAAAGGAGTTTCATGCCTTCAACAAATAGATGAACACTGTCACAACTTCAGTGACAGTCTCATGAGAACTGAACTTCTCTTGTTAAGTCATTGAGTCATAATGGACAATCCACTTTTAGGCAGAATTTGGCATCACAGTCTTTTTTATTCACTATTTGGAATATTTGTGCCTTGTGGAAGTGAAATGCCCTGTGGTTCTATAAGCTTAAGGCCTAATAGTAACGTGGTAGACTATCTACAAAGGTCGTCGCCAACCTTCTACCAATGTCTAGGCAGGCCATGCCTCCTTTCTCTCTCCTTGCATCTGAGCTGGTCTTCATCAAACGAATGCAGAAAAAGTGATTCTGTACTACTGTTGGGCCTAGATTTTAAGAGGCCTGGTGGCTTTTACTTTACTTGCTTGGAAGCCTATCATCTTGTAAGCATTTTGGCTTCTCAGTGAATAATGAGAAAGCATGTAGAGAGAGAGAGGCTATGTAGAGGAACTATGAAACACCCCAACTGATAACCAGCACCAGAGTCCCAGACACGGTAGTGAGGCATACTGGCTGTTCCAGCCTAGATAACCTCCAAGGTGTATGTTGCAGCACGGAGCAGAAGAACCACTAGGTGAGCTCAGTCAGCCTACAGAAAGGGGCTTTTTTTTTTTTTCAGTCGCTAAGTTTTGGTGTGATTTCTTATACAGAAAAAGAACAGAGGATGTACCTCACTATCAAAATCAGAGAAGGGAAGGTAGCAATTCTTAAACTGGAACTTCATAAATTGCAGCCTTTAGTGTAGTAGTCCTAGCAATATCAGGCAACAATAATTCAGGCTCCTTTTTCAGAAGAAGAATCTTTTGATTGAGTTATGTTGGTCTCCTTCTCAACATGACTTGCAGTCTTACTCGAATCCCCAACTTTTGCTGCAGTAATTCCTCACGACTGTGAGATTGCTAGCCTGGGGGTCCTCCAACAACAGGTCTGGTTTTCCTCAGTTAAGTTTAAAAAATGAATAGACAGCAAACATAGACCACTACTGTACATTCCAACCTTGGTGTGCAAATAATTAAGCTGAAGATATGATGCCCTTTGACATGTGTGTTGGAAAAGTTTAGCAAAGATTTCGAGTCACTGTGCAAGGTAGGTTCTCACAGAGAACAATACTATGCACTCTGGCATGCACATACTATTTAGCATGTTTTATACCTTAGAAAAAATTGTAGGACTTGACATCCAGTCAGGTGAGAGATAGTAGGAATCTGAACTGAACTCATAGTGATGACAAAAAGGAAGGATAATGATACAAGGTTTAACAACTGTTAACACAAAGGAAGGGGGAATTCCCTGGTGGTCCAGTGATTAAGAATCTGCCTTTCAATATAGGGGACTTGGGTTCCATCTCTGGTCTGGGGTACTAAGATTCCACATTCTGCAGGGCAACTAAGCCCATAAGCCACGACTACTGAGCCTGAACCTGAGCCCCTCAACTAGAAAAGCCTGTGTGTGCCACAGTGAAGACTTAGCATGGGAAAAAAATTAAAAAGAAGGATGGTGACAGATTTAAAGAGATCAACAAGGGAATCTAATATCTAGATATAAAATGAATGTTTTAGAGCATGTTGCCTTCTTTTTTGAGGAGAGACAAGCAGACCTCCGGGGAGCTATCTTTTATTGCCATAAAAACACCTTAGTGTTTATCCCACCCTAAACTCCTGTGATCTACAAGGACAGACATTCCCCAAAATGCTTAAAAGTGAAGATGCTTTTTTAAGTGTTTTCATTGGACTGCAGGTCAGAAATAGAAATCTGGGAGCGGTCCTAAGATGGAGGAGGAATAGGATGGGGAAACCACTTTCTCCCCCACAAATTCATCAAAAGAACATTTGAACGCTGAGTAAATTCCACAAAACAACTTCTGAATGCCGGCAGAGGACATCAGGCACACAGAAAAGCAGCCCATTGTCTTTGAAAGCAGATGGAGAAGTCTTGAGGCTACTGTAAAAATAAGACTGAAAACCAGAAGCAGGAGGCTTAAGTCCAAATCCTGAGAACACCAGACAACTCCTGACTCCAGGCAACATTAATTGACAGGAGCTCATCAAACGCCTCCATACCTACACTGAAACCAAGCACCACCCAAGGGCCAAGAAGTTCCAGAACAAGACATACCATGCAAATTCTCCAGCAACACAGGAACACAGCCCTGAGTTTCAATATACAGGCTGCCCAAAGTCACTCCAAACCCACTGACATCTCATAACTCACTACTGGATACTTCATTGCACTCCAGAGAGAAGAAATCCAGCTTCACCCATCAGAACACCGACACAAGCTTCCCTAACTAGGAAACCTTGACAAGCCACCCATACAACCCTACCCACAGCGAGGAAACTCCACAGTAAAGTGAACTCCACAAACTTCCAGAATACAGAAAGGCCACCCCAAACATACCAATATAAACGAGATGAAGAGACAGAAGAATACCCAGCAGGTAAAGGAACAAGATAAATATCCACCAAACAAAAGAAGAAGAGAAAGGGAATCCACCTGATAAAGAATTCCAAATAATAATAGTGAAAATGATCCAAAATCTTGAAAACAACATGGAATCACAGATAAATAGCCTGGAGACAGGATTGAGAAGATGCAAGAAAGGTTTAACAAGGACCTAGAAGAAATATAAAAGAGTCAATATATAATGAATAAAGCAATAAATGAGATCAACAACACTCTGGAGGGAACAAATAGTAGAATAATGGAGGCAGAAGATAAGATTAGTGAGGTAGAAGACAGACTGGTAGAAATAAATGAATAAGAGAGGAAAAAAGAAAAACAAATTAAAAGAAATGAGGACAATCTCAGAGACCTCTGGGACAATGTTAAACACCCTAACATTTGAATCATAGGAGTCCCAGAAGAAGACAATAAGATCATGAGAAAATACTTGAAGAGATAATAGTTGAAAACTTCCTTAAAATGGGGAAGGAAATAATCACCCAAGTCCAAGAAACCCAGAGAGTCCCAAACAGGATAAACCCAAGGCGAAAACACCTCAAGACACATATTAATCAAATTAACAAAGATCAAACACAAAGAACAAATATTAAAAACAGCAAGGGAAAAACAACAAATAACACACAAGGGGATTCCCATAAGGATAATAGCTGATCTTTCAGTAGAAACTCTTCAGGCCAGGAAGGAATGGCACGACATACTTAAAGTGATGAAATAACCTACAGCCCCCCACATTACTGTACCCAGCAAGGATCTCATTCAAATATGAAGGAGAAATCAAAAGCTTTGCAGACAAGCAAAAGCTGAGAGAATTCAGCACCACCAAACCAGCTCTCCAACAAATGCTAAAGGATCTTCTCTAGACAGGAAACACAGAAAGGGTGTATAAACTCTAACCCAAAACAATAAAGTAAATGGCAATGGGATCATACATATCAATAATTTTCTTAAACAAAAATAGATTGAATGCCCCAACCAAAAGACAGAGACTGGCTGAATGGATACAAAAACAAGACCCCTATATATGTTGTCTACAAGAGACGCACCTCAAAACAAGGGACTCATACAGACTGAAAGTGAAGGGCTGGAAAAAGATATTCCACACAAATAGAGACCAAAAGAAAGCAGGAGGAGCAATACTCATATCAGATAAAATAGACTTTAAAACAAAGGCTGTGAAAAGAGACAAAGAAGGACACTACATAATGATCAAAGGATCAATCCAAGAAGAAGATATAACAATTATAAATATATATGTACCCAACATAGGAGCACCGCAATATGTAAGACAAATGCTAACAAGTATGAAAGGGGAAATTAACAATAACACAATAATAGTGGGAGACTTTAATACCCCACTCACACCTATGGATAGATCAACTAAACAGAAAATTAACAAGGAAACATAAACTTTAAATGATTCAATAGACTAGTTAGACCTAATTGATATCTATAGGACATTTCACCCCAAAACAATGAATTTCACCTTTTTCTCAAGTGCGCATAGAAGCTTCTCCAGGATAGAACACATCCTGGGCCATAAATCTAGCCTTGGTAAATTCAAAAAAATTAAAATCATTCCAAGCATCTTTTCTGACCACAATGAAGTAAGATTAGATATCAATTACAGGAGAAAAACTATTAATAATACCAACATATGAAGGCTGAACAACATGCTGCTGAATAACCAACAAATCACAGAAGAAATCAAAAAAGAAATAAAAATATGCATAGAAACGAATGAAAATGAAAACACAACAACCCAAAACCCGTGGGACACTGTTAAAGCAGTGCTAAGGGGAAGGTCCATAGCAATACAGGCATACCTCAAGAAACAAGAAAAAAGTCAAATAAATAACCTAACTCTACACCTAAAGCAACTAGAAAAGGAAGAAATGAAGAAGCCCAGGGTTAGTAGAAGGAAAGAAATCTTAAAAATTAGGGCAGAAATAAATGCAGAAGAAACAAAACAAATCATAGCAAAAATCAACAAAGTCAAAAGCTGGTTATTTGAGTGGATAAATAAAATTGACAAGCATTAGCCAGACTCATCAAGAAACAAAGGGAGAAAAATCAAATCAATAAAATTAGAAATGAAAATGGAGAGATCACAACAGACAACACAGAAATACAAAGGATCATAAGAGACTACTATCAGCAATTATATGCCAATAAAATGGAGAACTTGGAAGAAATGGACAAATTCTTAGAAAAGTACAACTTTCCAAAACTGAACCAGGAAGAAATAGAAAATCTTAACAGACCCATCACAAGCACGGAAATTGAAACTGTAATCAAAAATCTTCCAGCAAACAAAATCCCAGGTCCAGACGGCTTCACAGCTGAATTCTACCAAAAATTTAGAGAAGAGCTAACACCTATCCTACTCAAACTCTTCCAGAAAATTGCAGAGGAAGGTACACTTCCAAACTCATTCTATGAGGCCACCATCACCCTAGTACCAAAACCTGACAAAGATGCCACAAAAAAGAAAGCTACAGGCCAATATCACTGATGAACACAGATGCAAAAATCCTTAACAAAATTCTAGCAGTCAGAATCCAACAACACATTAAAAAGATCATACATCATGACGAAGTGGGCTTTATCCCAGGGATGCAAGGATTCTTCAATATCTGCAAATCAATCAATGTAATACACCACATTAACAAATTGAAAAATAAAAGCCATATGATTATCTCAATAGATGCAGAGAAAGTCTTTGACATAATTCAACATCCATTTATGATAAAAACCCTCCAGAAAGCAGGAATAGAAGGAACATACCTCAACATAATAAAAGCTATATATGACAAACCCACAGCAAACATTATCCTCAATGGTGAAAAATTGAAAGCATTTCCCCTAAAGTCAGGAACAAGGGTGCCCACTCTCACCACTACTGTTCAACATAGTTTTGGAAGTTTTGACTACAGCAATCAAAGGAGAAAAAGAAATAAAAGGAATCCAAATTGGAAAAGAAGAAGTAAAACTCTCTCTGTTTGCAAATGACATGATCCTCTACATATAAAACCCTAAAGACTCCACCAGAAAATTACTAGAGGTAATCAATGAATATAGTAAAGTGGCAGGATATAAAATCAACACACAGAAATCCCTTGCATTCCTATACACTAATAATGAGAAAATAGAGAAATTAAGGAAACAATTCATTCACCATTGCAATGTAAAGAATAAAATACTTAGAAATAAATCTACCTAAAGAAACAAAATACCTACATATAGAAAACTATAAAACACTGGTGAAAGAAATCAAAGAGGACACTAATAGATGGAGAAATATATCATGTTCATGGATCGGAAGAATCAATATAGTGAAAATGAGTATACTACCCAAAGCAATTTATAGATTCAGTGCAATCCCTATCAAGCTACCAATGGTATTCTTCCCAGAGCTAGAACAAATAATTTCACAATTTGTATGGAAATACAAAAAAACCTCGAATAGCCAAAGCAATCTTGAGAAAGAAGAATGGAACTGGAGGAATCAACCTGCCTGACTTCAGGCTCCACTACAAAGCCACAGTCATCAAGACAGTATGGTACTGGCACAAAGACAGAAATATAGATCAATGGAACAAAATAGAAAGCCCAGAGATAAATCCACGCACCTATGGACACCTTATCTTTGACAAAGGAGGCAAGAATATACAATGGAGAAAAGACAATCTCTTTAACAAGTGGTGCTGGGAAAACTGGTCAGCCACTTGTAAAAGAATGAAACTAGAACACTTTCTAACACCATACACAAAAATAAACTCAAAATGGATTAAAGATCTCAACGTAAGACCAGAAACTATAAAACTCCTAGAGGAGAACATAGGCAAAACACTCTCTGACATAAACCACAGCAGGATCCTCTATGACCCACCTCTCAGAATATTAGAAATAAAAGCAAAAATAAACAAATGGAACCTAATTAAACTTAAAAGCTTCTGCGCAACAAGGGAAACTATAAGAAAGGTGAAAAGACAGCCTTCAGAATGGGAGAAAATAATAGCAAATGAAGCAACTGACAAAGAACTAATCTCAAAAATACACAAGCAACTACTGCAGCTCAATTCCAGAAAAATAAACGACCCAATCAAAAAATGGGCCAAAGAACTAAACAGACATTTCTCCAAAGAAAAGACATACAGATGGCTAACAAACACATGAAAAGATGCTCAACATCACTCATTATCAGAGAAATGCAAATCAAAACCACAAAGAGGTACCATTTCACACCAGTCAGAAGGGCTGCGATCCAAAAGTCTACAAGCAATAAATGCTGGAGAGGGTGTGGAGAAAAGGGAACCCTCTTATACTGTTGGTGGGAATGCAAACTAGTACAGCCACCATGGAGAACAGTGTGGAGATTCCTTAAAAAACTGGAAATAGAACTACCATACGACCCTGCAATCCCACTGCTGTGCATACACACTGAGGAAACCAGAATTGAAAGAGACATGTGCACCCCAATGTTCATCGCAGCACTGTTTATAATAGCCAGGACATGGAAGCAACCTAGATGTCCATCAGTAGATGAATGGATAAGAAAGCTGTGGTACATATACACAATGGAATATTACCCAGCCATTAAAAAGAATACGTTTGAGTCGGTTCTAGTGAGGTGGATGAAACTGGAGCCTATTGTACGGAGTGAAGTAAGCCAGAAAGAAAAACACCAATATAGTATACTAACACATATATATGGAATTTCGAAAGATGGCAATGATAACTCTGTATGCAAGACAGCAAAAGAGACACAGATGTATAGAACAGTCTTTTGGACTCTGTGGGAGAGGACGAGGGTGGGATGATTTGGGAGAATGGCATTGAAACATGTGTAATATCATATGTGAAATGAATTGCCAGACCAGGTTTGATGCATGATACAGGGTGCTCAGGGCTGGTGCACTGGGATGACCTAGAGGGATGGTATGAGGAGGGAGGTGGGAGGGGGGTTCAGGATTGGGAACATGTGTACACCCGTGGCAGATTCATGTTGATGTATGGCAAAACCAATACAATATTGTAAAGTAATTAGCCTCCAATTAAAGTAAATACATTTATATTAAAAAAAGAAATAGAAATCTGGATAAGAAGAGATATAGATTTGGATTTTAGGTTAATGCAATGAAACCAAAACCAAACCAAATAAAACAAAAAATCCAAGAGGGAGTTAATGGAGACCCATCAGGATGGTGGCTTGTACTGTATTATTCAGGGACTCTGAGAGCCCAGCAAAGCTGATTACTGCACAGTTGTCATATGATTTCCAGAAGCATCTTTTCTTGAGAAGTTTAGGTATGACTAAAATGTTTTCTTCAAAAAGCATTAGGTCCTCCAGTAGTTTTCCAGAGCTCCCAGCCCCATATCAGGGTGCTGAAAGAATCTCTTTATTGGAAAATTTCTTTCTTGGGTTTTGTTTAGAGCTAGATACTCTGCTCAGCTCAGTCAGGGAAATGCTCATATTTATTGGTCGATAGGCATATTTCCTGGATTAATATTATTTTAAAAAACCATTTTTAAATTTTTTTGCCCATATCCCTCATTAAGTAAGATCTTATTTCCCCAACCAGAGATTGAACCCATACCCCCTGCACTGGAGGTACGGAGTCTTAACCACTGGGCGGGCTACCAGGGAAGTCTTCATATTTTCCATTTTATTCTCACTGCTGGAGAACTGAAACATTCTATGCCATGTGTAAGACAACTGAAACCCCAAATCCATCATGGTCTCCATAACCACTCCAGCTATCTCTCCCTGTCTCTTTTCTCACACTCAAACTTCTCCACTGCCTTCTATAGGCACACATTGTTTTATTGTGCTGCACTTTATCATGCTTCAGACATGGATAGTGTGCTTTTTATCAGTTCATTGAAGGTTTGTGGCAACCCCCGCATTGACAAGTCTATTGATGCCATTTATCCAAGAGTATTTACTCACTTCATGTCACATTCTGTCATATTTTGGTAATTCTTGCAATATTTTAAACTTTTTCATTGCTACTATATTTGTTATGGTGATCTGTGATCATTAATATTACTATTGTAATTGTTTTGGGACACCACAAATTGTACCCATATAAGACGATGAAGAGGAACTAAAAAGCCTGTTGATGAAAGTGAAAGTGGAGAGTGAAAAAGTTGGCTTAAAGCTCAACATTCAGAAAACGAAGATCATGGCATCCAGTCCCATCACTTCATGGGAAATAGATGGGGAAACAGTGGAAACAGTGTCAGACTTTATTTTGGGGGGCTCCAAAATCTCTGCAGATGGTAATTGCAGCCATGAAATTAAAAGACGCTTACTCCTTGGGAGGAAAGTTATGACCAACCTAGATAGCATATTCAAAAGTAGAGACATTACTTTGTCAACAAAGGTTCATCTAGTCAAGGCTATGGTTTTTCCTGTGGTCATGTATGCATGTGAGAGTTGGACTATGAAGAAGGCTGAGCGCTGAAGAATTGATGCTTTTGAACTGTGGTGTTGGAGAAGAGTCTTGAGAGTCCCTTGGACTGCAAGGAGATCCAACCAATCCATTGTGAAGGAGATCAGCCCTGGGATTTCTTTGGAAGGAATGATGCTAAAGCTGAAACTCCAGTATTTTGGCCACCTCATGCAAAGAGTTGACTCATTGGCAAAGACTCTGATGCTGGGAGGGATTGGGGGCAGGAGGAGAAGGGGACAACAGAGGATGAGATAGCTGGATGGCATCACTGACTCAATGGTTGTGAGTCTGGGTGAACTCCGGGAGTTGGTGATGGACAGGGAGGCCTGGTGTGCTGCCATTCATGGGGTCGCAAAGAGTTGGACATGACTGAGCGACTGAACTGAACTGAACTGAAAATGATGGACTTATTGATAAACGTTGTGTGTGTTCTGACTGCTTCACTGGCTGGCTCTGTCCCACATCTCTCTCCTCAGGCCTCCCTGTTCCCTGAGACACAACAACTTGAAATTAGGTCAATTAATAGAATCCTATAGTGGCCTCTAATCGTTAAAGTGAGAGTCACACCTCTCTCACTTTAAATCAAAAGCTTGAAATGATTAAGCTTAGTGATGACAGAGGATGAGATGTGTGGATGGCATCACTGACTCGATGGACGTGAGTCTGAGTGAACTCTGGGAATTGGTGATGGACAGGGAGGCCTGGCATGCTGCAATTCATGGGGTCGCAAAGAGTCAGACACGACTGAGCAACTGAACTGAACTGAACTGAACTGAAGGCATGTCGAAAGACATAATGGGCTGAAAGTTAGGCCTCTTGCATAAAACAGTTAGCCAAGAATGCAATGCAAAAGTTCTTGAAGGAAATTTAAAAAGCTGCTTCAGTGAAGATGTGAATGATAAGATAGTGAAACAGCCTTATTGCTGATACGAAGATCAAACCAGCCTCAACATTTTAAGTCAAAGCCTAATCCACAGCCAAGCAAGCCCTAATGCTCTTCAATTCCATGAAGACTGAGAGAGAAGAAGCTGAAGAAGAAAAATTTGAATCTAGCAGAAGTTGGTTCATGAGATTTAAGTAAAGAAGTCATTTCCATAATATAAACATGAGAGGTGATGTAGTAAGTGGAGATGTAGAAGCTATATCATATTATCCTGAAGATCTAGCTAAGATTATTAATAAGTGTGGCTACACTAAGCAATAGAATTTTCAATGCAGGCAAAACAACCTTATATTGGAAGAAGGTGCCAACTAGGACTTTCCTAGCTGGAGAGGAGAATCCAATGCCTGGCTTCAAAGCTGCAAAGGATGGGCTGACTATCATTTGGGGCTAATGCAGCTGGTGATTTTAAGTTGAAGCCAATGCTCACCTACTGTTCCAAAAATGCTAGGGTCCTTAGAATTATGCTAAACCTATCCTGCTTGTGCTCTATAAATGGAAAAAGAAAACCATGACAGCACACCCATTTACAACATGATTTACTGAATATTTTAAGCTCACTGTTGAGCTCTACTGTTCAGAAAAAATGATTTTTTTTTGAAATACTACTGCTCATTGACAATGCTGGTCAGCCAGGAGCTGGTACAATGAAGCTAATGTTGTTTTCATGCCTGCTAACACAACATCAAGAAGTAATTTCAACTTTCAAGTCTCATTATTTAAGAAGTACCTTTTGTGAGACAATAGTTCCCAATAGATAGTGATTTCTCAGATGAATTTGGGAAAAGTAAAGTAAAAATATTCTGGAAAGGATTCACCATTCTAGATGTCATTAGGAACATTTATGATTCATGGGAAGAAGTAAAAATATCAACATTTACAAGAATTTGGAAAAAGTTGATTCCAGCTCTCATGGATTTCAGGGAAAGAAGTAATTGCAGATGTGGTGAAAATAGCAAGAGAACTAGAGTTAGAAGTGGAGATTGAAGATGTGACAGTTGCTGCAACCTTATGATCAAACTTAAATAGATGAGGAGTTACTGCTTGTAAATAATCCAAAAAGGTGTATGGTTTCTTTTTTTTTTTTTTTTGATGAAACTAAAATTCCTGGTGAAGATGCTGTGAAAATTGTTGAAACGACAAGAAAGAATTTTAGACTATAACATAAGCTTGGGTTTCTGTGATGGCTCAGATGCAAAGAGTCCACCTGCAATGCAGGAGACCTCAGTTTAATCCCTGGGTCAGGAAGATCCCCTGGAGAAGGGAATGGCAACCCACTCCAGTATTCTTGCCTGGAGAATCCCAAGGACAGAGGAGCCTGGCAGGCTACAGTCCATAGGGTCTCAAAGAGTTGGACATGACTGAGTGACTAACATTGGTTGATAAAGTAGTAGCACTTTGAGAGGACTGACTCTAGTTTTGAAAGAAGTTCATTGGTGGGTAAATATCATTTATTTGATGTCATATTTGATGTGGCAAATATCATTGTTGTCTTATTTTGAGAAATAAAGATAAGCTATTTCTGCTGCTGCTGCTACTGCTAAGTCACTTCAGTCGTGTCTAATTCTGTGCGACCCCATAGATGGCAGCCCATCAGGCTCCCCCATCCCTGGGATTCTCCAGGCAAGAACACTGGAGTGGGTTGCCATTTCCTTCTCTGATGCATGAAAGTGAAAAGTGAAAGTGAAGTCGCTCAGTCGTGTCTGACTCTTAGTGACCCCATGGACTGCAGCCTACCAGGCTCCTCGGTCCATGGGATTTTCCAGGCAAGAGTACTGGAGTGGGGTGCCATTGCCTTCTCTGTAAGCTATCTCAGCCTTCAGCAACTACCACCCTAATCAGTTAGCAGCCTTCAACATAGAAGCAAGACTCTCCACCATTAAAGACTGATACTTGCTGATGTCTTAGTGATGGTTAACATTTTTTTAGCAATAAAGTATTTTATTTGAGGTATATATATATATATATATATATATATTTAAGATAATACTACTGCACACAATAGTCTAAGTATAGTATAAACATAACTTTTATATGCCCTGACAAACCAAAAACTTTGTGTGACTCACCTTATTCTAATATTTCCTTTATTGTGCTGGTCTGGAACTGAATTCCCAGTATCTCCAAGGTAGGCCTATACTACATTTATTTCCCCGTCAACTTCAAGTTGATTTCTACTCCCCTCACTTCACTAAAGGGCTTCCCAGGTGGCATTAGTGGTAAAGAACCCACCTGCCAAAGCAGTAGATGTAAGAGACATGGTTTCAATCCCTGGATCAGGAAGATTCCCTGGAGCAGGAAATGGCAACCCACTCTAGTATTCTTGCCTGGAGAATCGCATGGACAGAGAAGCCTGGTGGGGTCCAGTCCGTGGGGTCACCAAGAGTCAGACAAGACCGAAGTGATTCAGCGCACGTGCACACTCCACTAAAGTTGCCTTTGCTAAGGTTTCTAGTTCCTGCTGTGTTGTTAAAGCCAATGGACAATTTCAATCCTCAGCTTTCTTGACTACTTCTCAGTTTTAGGTATGGTGGATCTTTCTCTTGGAGAACTTTTTACCTTGGCTGATTTGGTCTAAATGTGTTTCCTACTAAATTCGTATGCTGAGGCTCTAATTCCCAATGTGGTGTATTTGGACACCTTTGGGAGGTAATTAGGGTAAGAAGAGATCATGAAGGTGAGACCCTTATGCTGAGATTAATCCTCTTATAGAAAGTGACACTGGAGAGCTTTCTTTCTCTCCATGACCACGTATAAAGAAGAGGTCATGTGATTATACAGTGAGATAGTGTCAAGAAACAGGCCTTTGAAAGAAACCACTCCCTGATCTCAGACTTCTCAGCCTCCAGAACTGTGAACAAATTAATGCCTATTGTTTAAGCCACCCAGTAGGCAGTGTGTTGTTATGATAGCCCTAGTTGACTAATGTGGCTGTCCTGACAACAAATTCTCCTTCCCTTTTGACTGTGTTTGTTTGGCTGTTTTGGGATATCTCACATTATACACTCATTTAAATTTTTAAAGATTAAAAAAAAATATTTATTTATTTAGTTGACTATGTCAGATCTTAATTGTGGCATGCAGGATCTTTAATTGCACCATGTAGGATCCAGTTCCCTGACCAGGGATGGAACCCAAGCCCCCTGCATTGGGAGTATAGAGTCTTAGCCACTTGACCACCAGGAACGTCCCCTATACTCATTTCAAATATTAGCTTTAGGGTTTTATGCTTAAGTTTCTTTTTTTTTTTTTTTCCAGTCTATTCTATCTTTTTAGAAGATTTCATCCTCTATCCTGATTATATATACCAACCACCTAAATTCATGTGGGCTGTGTACACACAACTCCAGAAAGCACCATGCACATAGACTCCTGAGGTCAGACAAAGTGGTGGGTGACCCTGTTCATATGGTGGTAACTCTCAAATTTAAAAAAGCAAGTTGATTTTCTCTTCCAAGATTCTTATTTCCATCTGCTGCCTTGATACCTGTTTTTTTGGTTTTCATGAAAGTGAAAGTGAAGTCGATAAGTTGTGTCCAACTCTTTGTGACCCCGTGGACTATAGCCTACCAGGCTCCCCCATCCATGGGATTTTCCAGGCAAGAATACTGAAGTGGATTGCCATTTCCTTCTCCAGGAAATCTTCCTGACCCAGGGATCAAACCCAGGTCTCTTGCTTTGTAGGCAGATCCTTAACCATCTAAGCCACCAGGGAAAACCTGGTTTTCGATAGACATCTCAAATTAAATAGAAAACAAAACGTGATCTTCCTTCCTCTCCAGACTGCCACATATCATTATATACTTCTTCACTGGCACAGTTCCTCATGCTGGAAATCCATTGTCTTCTTTGACATCTCCCTCTCCTATTACTCTCTATGTCTAATCAATCTCCTAAGTCTATACTTCACTCTTACCCCCATGCAACACAGTGTAACACAGCAGTGTAACACAATAGAAATTAACTGCTTGTGTAGCTGTCCATTGTGAATTGAGTGGCTCTCAGAATTGAATGGCTCAGAGTCCAAGGCTACCTCAGTGCTGTAGACCTGCCATGTTCAGCATTTACTCTCCAGGGTAACCATGGAAGTGGTAAAAAAAAAAAAAAAAAATGAAGATTACCTGTGGCAGATTTTTATATCTGGAAATGTTGTGCATAGCAATATGTATTTTTCTGGCCAGAACTCAGTCACATGTCCCCACCTAATTTCAAAGAAGGCTTGAAAATGTAATTTAGCCATGTGCCCCAGCAAAGAAGAAACATGGATATTCATGATCATGAGTTTTCTCTTTCATGACAGGTCTTGTCTATCCTGTCTTCAAAGTGAATTTTACATCCATTTCTCTTTTTCCATTGCCACCAAATTAACCTGAACCACTATCCTCTCACATCTGAAATACTCCTTAATCAGGAAATAGATACAACCCAATTGTTTATTGTCACAGGGCATCTTCAAGAACTTAGGAGTTAGGCAAATGATTTAGGGTAGAATAATGCACTCATTTTTGAACTGTGGTGTTGGAGAAGACTTTGAGAGTCCCTTGGACTGCAAGGAGATCCAACCAGTCCATCCTAAAGGAGATCAGTCCTGGGTATTCATTGGAAGGACTGATGCTAAAGCTTAAACTCCAATACTTTGGCCACCTCATGCAAAGAGTTGACTCATTGGAAAAGACACTGATGCTGGGAGTGATTGGGGGCAGGAGGAGAAGGGGACGACAGAGGATGAGATGGCGTGATGGCATCACCTACTCGATGGACATGAGTTTGAGTGAACTCCTGGAGTTAGCGATGGACAGGGAGGCCTGGTGTGCTGTGATTCATGGGGTTGCAAAGAGTTGGACACAACTGAGCGACTGAACTGAACTGACTGAGTGCACTCACAGGTGGCTTAGTGGTAAAGAGTCTGTCTGCCAAGCAGGAGACCCAAGACATACAGGTTTGATCCCTGGGTCAGGAAGATCCCCTGGAGTAGGAAGTGGCAACATGAACTTTAGTATTCTTGCCTGAAAAATTCCATGGACAGAGGAGCCTGGTGGGCTCTAGTCCATGGGTCACAAAGAGTCGGACACGACTGAGTGACTGAGCATGCACACACGCAGTGCACTCTCTGACATCCCCATTAATTCACAGTATTTTCAAACATCACAGGAAACTAGAGGAGATTGGAGGTAGTGGAGTCAGAGCAATTAGCAGAGCAGATCCTTTTAGCTTCTATGGTCTCTTTGAATCCAGTAGCACTTGGTATACCTAATAACAAAGTCTCTCTCTTGTGGCTTTTGCCTTTACAGTAAGTCCCCTTCATAAGAACCTGCAAGTTGAGAACTTTCAAAGATTCAAACGTGTTTTTGCATGTCTAATCATGTGTCAGTTCATGTGTCTGGTGTACACTGTCACATGTGTGTGTCCTCTATAAGTAAATAAAAAAACCACTCTATAAGTGGTTGTGCTTTTGTGTACTTTACTGTACAGTACTGTATAGAGTATGGTAGTACACTATCCTCAAGTCCAGGATGTCCGAAAGGAAGCAGAAAAGCAGTGGTGATGTAGCTGGTACAGCTAAGAAGTGCCAGCTGTTGTACTCTACTACTGTACTTACTGCACTGCAAGATTAAAAATGTTTTATCTTTTGTGTTTGCTTTTTATGTATTATTTGTGTGAAAAGTATCTTAAACCTACTACAGTACGATACTATTATTATGTAGCAAATTTTGTTATTTGGCTGCCAAGGCTAGCTTTGATGGGCTTCGAAACAAATAGGTCTTACAAATGTGCTCTTGGAACAGATCTCATTAGTATGTAGGAGACTTACTGTATCAGCTTTATATAAACATTACTTACTTGTTGTCTTGTTTTCACCACCAGATAATAATCCCGTCAAGAGAAGAAAGAAGTATTTTATACCTCCATCCCTTCAGAAAGTTCTGATGTTGCTCTGTACACACTAGGTGTGTAACTTAGTATGTACTTAGTATTTACTAAAATAGGGTCAACTATCTTTTATCTCCCAGCTTCAAAGTACTTTCCTTGAATCGGAAAAACTATAAAAGTTTGTACTTTCCTTAATTATTGGATTGATAATTTGAATTTGAAGGCAGAGTTCCAAAGAATAGCAAGGAGAGATCAGAAAGCCTTCCTCAGTGATCAGTGCAAAGAAATAGAAGAAAATAGAATGGGAAAGACTAGAGATCTCTTCAAGAAAAGTAGAGATCCCAAGGGAACATTTCATGCAAAGATGGGCTCAATAAAGGACGGAAATGGTATGGACCTATCAGAAGCAAAAGATATTAAGAAGAGGTGGCAAGAATCCACAGAAGAACTGTACAAAAAAGATCTTCATGACCCAGATAACCACAACTGTGTGATCACTCACCTACAGCCAGACATCCTGGAATGTGAAGTCAAGTGGGCCTTAGGAAGCATCACTATGAACAAAGCTAGTGGAGGTGATGGAATTCCAGTTGAGCTATTTCAAATCCTAAAAGATGATGCTGTGAAAGTGCTGCACTCAATATGCCAGCAAATTTGGAAAACTCAGAAGTGGCCACAGGACTGGGAAAGGTCAGTTTTCATTCCAATCCCAAAGAAAGGCATTGGCAAAGAATGCTTAAACTACTGCACAATTGTACTCATCTCACATGCTAGTAAAGTAATGCTCAAAATTCTCCAAGCCAGACTTCAACAGTATGTGAACTGTGAACTTTCAGATGTTCAAGCTGGTTTTAGAAAAGGCAGAGGAACCAGAGATCAATTTCCAACTTCTACTGTATCATCGAAAAAGCAAGAGAGTTAAAAAAAAAAAATCTATTTCTGCTTTATTGACTATGCCAAAGCCTTTGACTGTGTGGATCACAATAAACTGTGGAAAATTCTGAAAGAGATGGGAATACAAAACTACCTGACCTGCCTCTTGAGAAACCTGTATACAGGTCAGGAAGCAACAGTTAGAACTGGACATGGGACAACAGACTGGTTCCAAATAGGAAAAGGAGTATGTCAAGGCTGTATATTGTCACCCTGCTTATTTAACTTATATGCAGAGTACATCACGAGAAATGCTGGGCTGGATGAAGCACAAGCTGGAATCAAGATTGCCGGGAGAAATATCAATAACCTCAGATATGCAGATGACACAACCTTTATGGCAGAAAGCAAAGAAGAACTAAAGAACCTCTTGATGAAAGTGAAAGAAGAGAGTAAAAAAGTTGGCTTAAAGCTCAACATTTGGAAAACAAAGATCATGGCATCCTGTCCCATCAGTTCATGGCAAATAGATGGGGAAACAGTGGGAACAGTGAGAAACTTTATTTTTGGTGTTCCCAAATCACTGCAGATGGTGACTGCATCCATGAAATTAAAAGACACTTGCTCCTTGGAAGGAAAGTTATGACCAACCTAGACAGCATATTAAAAAGCAGAGACATTACTTTGCCAACAAAGGTATATCTAGTCAAGGCTATGATTTTTCCAGTAGTCGTGTATGGATGTGAGAGTTGGACTATAAAGAAAGCTGAGTGCAGAAGAATTGATGCTTTTGAACTGTGGTATTGGAGAAGACTCGTGAGAGTCCCTTGGACTGTAAGGAGATCCAACCAGTCCATCCTAAAGGAAATCAGCCCTGAACATTCTTTGGAAGGTCTGATGCTGAAGCTGAAACTCCAATACTTTGGGCACCTGATGCGAAGAGCTGACTCATTTGAAAAGACCCTGATGATGGGAAAGATTGAAGGTGGGAGGAGAAGGGGACGATAGAGGATGAGATGGCTGGATGGCATCACTGACTCAATGGACAGTGAACTGTTTGAGTAAACTCCGGGAGTTGGTGATGGACAGCGAGGCCTGGCATGCTGCAGTCATGAGGTCGCAAACAGTCAGACATGACTGAGCAACTGAACTGAACTGAACGAAAGGACATTCAGAACTATAAGTAGAAGTAAACATTGAGTTGTTAAATGAAAAAATTGAAATCTTATCTTGCTCGTGCTTGTGCTGAGTTATTTTAGTCGTGTCTGATTCTTTGTGACCCAGTGGACTGTAGCCCACCAGGCTCCTCTGTTCATGGGATTTTCCAGGCAAGAATACTGGAACAGGGAGTCATTACCTTCTCCAGGGTATCTTCCTGACCCAGGAATCAAAACTGAGTCTCCTGTTTCTCCTGCATTAGCAGGCATAATCTTTACCACTTCATCACCTGGGAAACCCTAAGGGTTTAAGAATCTGCCTGCAATGCGAGAGGCCCGGGTTCGATAACACATAGCTGGGATATAGAAAATGAAATGAATCACTAACAATCATTGCAGCCTACCTGTACCTGTCAATTGTTCAAAGCAAAGATGCTGCTCTTTCAGGATTCCCTCACATTTTTAGGATTTCCTCACATTTTCAGGATTCCAAACAAGAACAAGCTCTTTCTCGATGGCTCCATGATAAAGAATCCACCTGCAATGCAGGAGACACAGGAATCACTGGTTCAATCCCTGATTTGGGAAGATTCCCTGGAGGAGGAATACTCCAGTGTTCTTGCCTGAAAAATCTCATGAACAGAGGAGCCTAGTGGGCTACAGTCTATAGGGTTGCAAAGAGTTGGATATGACTGAGCACACACACAGAAAACAATCACAACAACAAGTAAGAAGAAGAGAAAATTAGCAGACTGACATTTCCACTATTAAAGTTTGAAAAGCTTTGAAAAATCCGTTCCCTTTCATAGGATCTTCATAAACCTTCTATAACGTGGTCTTCATGATTCAGAGTGTGGGCAACGCCCTGTCTGATCCATTTTTCTGACAGAACCTCTGAAGTATGTTAGCACAGGAGGAAGGCAGAGAGTGAGGTTCTAAGGTACTATGCTGTTGTTTATCCACCTCAGCATCTGTTTGGGTGGCTGCCTGGTCTAAGTCTGGTCCTGCCATGTTTAGTCATTGGCTCTGATTTTTTTATCCAACTCAGAGTGCTGTGGCCAATAGCAGGTTGCAGGATATCATTTCCAGGGGACACGCTGAACACCTTTGGGGTGAGATGGGGATAAAGTCTGACGCCCTCCTCACCCGGCTATGGTACTGCAGCTGGTTATGATCTGCTGGCTCCCTCTAGGACCTGCTGATCTCTAGGTCAGAGTGCTGCCCTCAGTGTTTGAGGGAATGTAACTCCATCCTTGCCAGTCTCAGTGGGTGACAATGAACTAAGCAGGTTTAATGAGAAAAATGCCATCTGCAGCAACATGGATGGATCTAGAGATTATCATACTAAGTGAAGCCAGACAAAAATATCACATGATATCACTCACATGTGGAATCTGAAATACGGTGCAAATGAACTTATCCATGAAACAGAAACAGACTCGCAGACACAAAGAACAGACTTATGGCTACCAAGGGGGAGAGAGGCTGCGAAGGATTGGGAGTTTGGGATTAGCAGATGAAGACTAGTCTACATAAAATGGGTAAACAAGGTTCTACTGTATAGGGCACTATATTCAATATCCTGTGATAAATGATAATGGGAAAGACTATGGAAAAGAAATATGTATAACTTTGTTGTACATCAGAAACTAACACAACATTGTAAATCAGCTATACTTCAATGAAGTAAATAAAAAAAAATTAACCTAGATTCTGATCTGAAAAAACTAAAGGTAAAAAATAACACCAAAGAAGTTCTGAACTGGGGGATGACTTGATGAAATTTCAGACTTTATTCTGTAAAGGAGTAACTTGAGATAAAGACACTTAAGACTTAAACCCACATTTACCAAGGAAAGGGGTTATCTTTTTAACACCACAGTTAATGACCACTTAGTATGTGAATAGCCATTTCAGGATACGTAAAATCTAAGTTTTATGTAAGAATACAATATAGAGAATAGAGTCTGAAAATAGTTATGTAATAATTTTTTTATTATCTTTTTATAATTTTTGCTTTTTTAAATTAAAATTAAGGATAAATAATTAAAATCTTAAATAATGTGTAAGTACTGTTATGATAAAATAGTTCAAGATTTATAGGAGTAGGGAAAGAGTTGATTCTTTAGTTAGGGAGGAAAACTTTTTGCTCTTCTGGAACTTGGACACATGCTGGTAAATAGACACCTATCTCATGATGTGTATTTGGCACAAATACATAACAAGACATTTTTTTGTGTACTTACAGAACAAGGATTTGATTAACCCCAAGGTTTATGTGGGCTTCCCTGGTGCCTCAGAGGTAAAGAATCTGCCTGACAATGCAGGAGTCTCAGGTTCGATTCCTGGATCAGGAAGATCCCCTGCAGAAGGAAATGGCAACTTATTTTAGTATTCTTGCCTGGGAAACCCCTTGGACAGAGGAACCTGGCGGGCTACAGTCCCATGGGTTGCAAGAGTCAGACACGACTTAGTGATTCAACAACAACAATAACAGCAATTTATACGGTAAACCTATTATGATTCCTTCTACAGTACTGTAGTTTCCTATTATTAAAATTTAGAGCATTTTTTCATTTCCCAGAGTTCTTTTCCTTGGCACCTACTGAGATGCAGGAGTTTTCATATTTTCAGTCTACGCTCAGGCTACTGATGCAAAAGGCAATGACAGTGTACTTAAATCATAGAAACCAGTTGTCCTTTGAGGGAGAAACCTCTTGTTCTCTTTCTCTCCCTGCTTTCCTCACTCTTTCCCATGACTGGGAAGGAAGTCTATATGCTTTACAGGACTAGTGAAAAGGGAACAGAACACTCATAGATTAATGGCCTACTGTGTCCCAGACTACATGCATAATTAACATTCCATATAACAGTTCATGTAACCGTATAACATTTCATTTGATCCACACAGTAATTATTCACAAGAGGGTATTATTTTCTCTATATTGTGGATAAAGGAACTGAAGCTCAGAAAAACTAAAGAATGGATGGAGATCACACAACTGGATGTGAACAAGTCTGTCTATCTGCAAGGTCTGTACTCTTTCTTCTTCTTCTTTTTTTACCCGTCTTTTACCTTAAAATTTTTATTTATTTTTGGCTGCATTGGGTCTTCACTGCTGAGCTTGGGCTTTGTCTAGTTGTGGTGAGCAGGGGGCTGCTGTAGCTGCAATGTGTGGGCTCCTCACTGTGGCGGCTCTCTTGCTGTGGAGCATGGGGTCTAGAGCTCTCAGGCTTCAGTAGTTGCGACACACAGACTTAGTTACCTTGTAGCATATGTGGAATCTTCCTGGACCAGGGATCAAACCTGTGTTTCCTGCATTGGTAGATGGATTCTTAACCACTGGACAACCAGGAAAGTCCTGTACTCTTTCTTCTACATGCACATCATGTTGCAGGCAAGAAGCTCTCCCCTTGGAGATGAAAAAAGATAGTCACCCACTTCAGAACAATACTGCTGACCTGTTAAGGGCTCTCTATACTAACTATTTTCTGTTGAAGGAGACACATCAGCAACTCTGGGAGGAAATATAAATTGGTGGAGAGTTGCATCTTGGTGGTGGTGTTCAGTTTTCCTGTTGCACAGGCAAGAGCAATGTGCTGTCTTCCCTTCAAGTCGCATCAAGTGACAAACTCCTAGTGTGGGAGGTAGTTCCGGGGGTTGAGGGCAGCTACTACAGAGGATAACAGCTGTGTAGTTACCTCGCATGGACTTCCCACTTCTGACTACAGCTGGGGGGCATCCCTTGATCCTGATGAGAGCATCACCAGTCCAGCTGGTCAGTAACCTCATCTTCTACCCATAGACAAACTCCTATCCCACTTCTAATCTGTCATGACCACTGAGAGTTGAGTCCTCGAGCCAGAAAGCATAAACATGTTGTTACCTTTCTGACTTTTGGGAAAGTAGGGATAGTGTAAAGAAGGCATGTGACCACTGATTCCAGTAGCTGCCATCTCTAAGAAGCAGGGACTGTTTTATACTATTTTTTGAGATGGCCATTCAGATCTGGCCACAAGAAAAGACAGAGCAGAGGCTCAGGAAAAAATAAGGTTTGTTTTATTCACAGATCCTAAAGACAGGAGGCACACAGGGCCACATGGATAAACCCCAGTGTGGTCAAGAGGCAGAAAGCAGGCCTGAAGAGAAAGCTTAGGCTTCGACATTTATTGAGACTTCCTCAACAAAGGCAAAGCAGGGAAGGGTGAACAGTTTAGGACTGGTTAGTTTGATATGTAAAATAGATAGCTAGTGGGAAGTTCTCTATATAGCCCAAGGAACTCAGCTAGGTGCTATGTGATGACCTAAGGGGCAGGATAGGGGAGGAGGTGGGAGGGAGCTTGAAAAGGGAGGGGACATATGTACACATATGCTGATTCACTTTGTTGTACAGCAGAAACTAACACAACATTGTGTTAGTTTATTTACTAACAATTATACTCCAGTAAAAAAGCAACTATACGCCAATAAAAAATAAAAGAATTTCAGTGGGCTTTGGGCCATAGGGGTGGTCTCCAGCTGCCTAGTACTTGGCCCTGGGGTGATTAAGGCAGAGGAATATTGCCTCCAAGGCCCCTAATAGTTTCCTAGGAAGCCAGCCTGGAGCAGCCATATTTCATGCGTGACTGAATTGTGTACACTTGGGCAAGTTAAGCATCTCCTTGGGCCTTAGTTTCCTCATTGGTCAATAGAGCTTGAGCTAGATGATAAAATTGTTTTCAGCTATAATTCACACATTTAAATAAAGCTTATGTTAGTGAAATTTCTGGGTTTCCTCAAAGGGAGGCGGGTCTAGGAATACAAATTTTGACTTAGCTTCTAAGTGCAAATATTTTTCCAGGTTTGCTTCTCTACTCAAAAGATCCTTGAGGTTTACAGTGAGTTAACACCAAGCCAGAGAGGTAAGCTGTAAATTGTTTAGTTGGCCAAAACCAACTGTAGGTCAGTTATTTCAAGACTTGCTCAATTTTAGTGTTTGAAAAACATCAACACCTCCATTATGTTGTTAGTATTGATGGAAAAAAGTACAGTAGACCCTCTTCTAGAGAGAAAAGGCTTGGGAGGTGGGGAAACTCTCAGGGAGCCATCACACAGAGGGTGTTTTAATAAAGAGGGTAAAACAAGGCCTTTGAAAGGGAAGTGTTGATTGCAAAGCATGCATAGAGGAATTTGAAAAATAAAGCAGGCCCTATGTGGCTAAATGATTAGCAATGTTATTTGAGAACTAGAAACTTAAAGACTGGCATGAAGAACTTTATTCATGTTAATCTATTCATCAGTCAGCTGTATTTAGAAGTTGTCTCAAATACATTTTGGATGGACTGTGAGAAATTTACACAGAAAAAGTGCTACTGTGACTATGCCAATAAATTGTGTATTTCACCATGTGCTAATGATTTTTTTCTAAAAAAGAATATGTTGTGACCTCAATAAACTTTTATATGTCAAAATAATGAAACAGAACCTTATTTTCTGGTGCCAACTTTCTATAAAAATCACTCTTTAAAAAATATTAATCTCACTGTAGCATGTAGAATTTTACACACAGTTTCAGAATGGGTCTGGCACTGCACATCCTTATAAAGTAAAAGGACTTGGAATAGATTCAAGATTCAAATGCTGAAGTTTGTATCTGCACCTTTGACTTATTGTTTTTTTTTTTTAAATGCATATAGCATATGCTTACATTGTATCATATAACACAATCACATCTTTGATAACATCAGTAAGTTGGTGTTGCTTTTTCATTGCATTTTCCACAGTGGACATTTTTATAGGTCTGTCATGTGGAGGACAGCAAATCAGTATATATTTCCTTTTGTCCAGCCAAAGTTTTTGTAGCCCTAAAAATGACAAAAGTTAATAGCATTGTGTTTTTTAAAATCTAAATGTCAACCTTTAGACTGGTTAATTTGTCTTCAGTATAGTGTCCTGGTTAAGAAGAGCTATGCTATGCTATGCTAAGTCACTTCAGTCGTGTCCGATTCTGTGTGACCCCATAGACCCCATAGACCCCAAACCCCATAGGGCAGCCCACCAGGCTCCCCCGTCCCTGGGATTCTCCAGGCAAGAATACTGGAGTGGGTTGCCATTTCCTTCTCCAATGCATGAAAGTGAAAAGTGAAGGTGAAGTCGCTCAGTCGTGTCCGACTCTTAGCGACCCCATAGACTGCAGCCTATCAGGCTCCTCCATCCACGGGATTTTCCAGGCAAGAGTACTGGAGTGGGGTGCCATTGTCTTCTCCAAGAAGAGCTAAGGCTGCTTCATTTCAAGAGCCAGCTCTGTCTATTTCTAGCTGTGTGACCTTGAATGCATTATTTAACCTTCCTGTGCAGAGGTTTTCTTCATGTCTACAACAAGGATCATAATAACATTTATTTCATAGGATCTTATGAGCTAGTATTTGTAAAGTGTGTTAGACAGTGCTTGGCAGAAAAGAAAGTTGCAAGTTCTTGTTGTTTCTTATTGTCTTTAGATACATGTGGAAATCTGGAGAGATAAAGATAATCTATATTCTGTAGGGTAAAAAACAATCAAAGAACAGCTTGGCAGAAAAAGGAGAATAATACAGTTGCATTGGTTACACAAGTCACTTCATTATTTGTAAACAATTTAAAATCTTTATGGTCTGGCATTTTCTAAACAATATTTCGATCAAGAATATTCTATTATAAGGCAATAGGAGAGTGAACATTAGTGGGAATGGTGTAGAAAGGACCTCCAAAGAGTTGTTCCATTATACAAGCAAGGAAAACATTGCCAAAAATCATCAAAAATAAATTTTTCAGAACTCTGGAAATTAACCAAAGATTTGCAGTAAGTCATGGAGATTTTTCAAAAATCTGAATCTGGATTAAAAACAGCAGGTTTTGTAATGTGTGAACTTGCCCTTCTCCCATCACCCTCTCCTCAACTCTAGGATAGCCTTGGAAACTAGCTGTCTCACAAACATGATTGCAATGAAAAACAGTGGCCTAGTAGGGACTGGAGGAGACAGAGCAGCTTTGGAGCTCCTCAGAAGCATCAGCTTCAGAGAACTGTCACTATTTGAGCTGTCTGATGATTCCTGAAAACTCCCACTCAAAGTGTTTGTCCTTACTCCGTGTGAACAGTCTTTCTCCTGGGAGAATTGTCAAAACAACCAGCGACAACTGTTAACATTGCCATTACCCGAGAGAGTGATATTAATGATAATTAGAGAAAAAAACAATCTGATCAAAAAACTTATAAGGAAAAGTTGGAGAATAAGATGTCTCCAGCGTTCTTTAAACAAGTCTAACTTTTCTGGGCATCTAAAAAACCATATGCATGTGTGTGTGAATGTGTGTGTGTGAGTCTCTCAGTCGTGTCCAACTCTTTGCGACCCCATGGACTGTAGCCCACCAGGCTCCTCTGTCCATGGAACCAACCAGGCAAGAATACTGGAGTGGGCTGCATATATAGGGTTATGGAAATGCCCAGAGGAATGCCTGAGAAAGTCCTAAGCCCTCACTTTTGGCTAACTTGAGATGCCACACAAACAGGAATGCAATGTCAGGTCAGAATTACAACCTGCCTTCCTGAGTGTTGAATGTGTGCCCCAAAATACACACAGAGCCCCTTGACAAAGGCCAGAAGACTTACTGATGCCAGGTATTTAAGGAACTATATTCAATCATTAGCTGACTGGGACCGCTGAACTAACTGTGCAGAGACTTCAGTGGCCACATGTGAAAAAGAACACAAACTTACACAGTTTGCTCAGGAAATTCACAAGATAAACAAACAGCAAAAACAACAACCTACATCAGCAACAATAAATCCTGGAAAGGAGAGGGATCTGGTTTCCTGAGCTTCCGCATTTTATTGTTTAAAATGTCCAGTTTTTAATGAAAACATGTAAATGCAAGAAAACAAGAAAGAATGACAAATCATGGAAAGAAGCAATCAACAGAGGCTGTTCCTGAGAAAGCCCAGAAGTTGACTTAGCAGACATAGATTTTAAATAAAATATCTTAAGTGTGTTTAAGAACTGAAGTAATCATGCCCAAGAATAAAAGGAGAGAGCAGTGTCTCACAAAACAGAGAATACTAATAATAGAAAGAAATAATAGCAAATCAAATAGAAGTTTGGGGTTTAAAAGAACAGTAACTCAAGTGAAAATTCAAATGCGAGATTTAAAAGCAGATTTGAACTGAAAGAAGAATCAATAAATTTAAAGGCAAGTCAATTGCGATTATTAAGTTCAAAACCTATCAGAGTTAACAAGTTAGATCAATAAGCTTGCGAGATAGAGATCAATATACAAAAAGGTATTGAATTTCAATATGCTAACAATATATCAATCTGAAAATGAAATGTAAATGTCTGATTTACAATAGCATGAAAAAGAATAAAATATTTAGGAATAAATACTTTAGAGAAGTATAAGATTTGTATACTGAAAACTATGAAGTGTTGTCAATGAAATTGAAGAAAATAAGTAAATGAAAAGACATTTAATAGTCATGAATCAGAAGATTTAATATTGTTAAGATGACAATACTCACCAAATTGATCTACAGATTCAGAATTTCGTGTCAAAATCCAGGCTAACTTGATGCAGAAATTCACTAGCTCATCCTGAAATTCAAATAGAAATATAAGGGACACAGAATAGTCAAAGCACTCTTGAAAACAAAGCATAAAGTTGGAAGATATACACTTCTAGAGATAAAAAGCTATCGTAATCAAGACAGTTTAGTACTAGAAAGGATATTCATTCAGCTCAATGGAACAGACTTAAGTGTCTAAAAATAAACACATTTTTGGCAAACTGATTTTCAGTAAGGGTGACAAGACAAGTCAATGGGGAATTAATAGACTTCTTAACAAGTGGTGCTAAGACAAATGGTGCTTTTCCATATGTAAAAGAAAGAAGTTGGATTTCTACCTCACACCATACACAAAAAAATGAATCTAAAATGGACAATTTAACCCTAAAATAGACCTAATATGTAAGAGCTAAAACTATAAAACTCTTAGGAGAGAATATAGGAGTGAAAAATCATTGATATTGTATTAGGCCATAATTTATTATACAGCAAATACACAAGCAATAAAAGAAAAAATAGACATATTAAAGCTTATCAAAATTAAAAAATACCTTTGTACTGCTAATAATAGCATTAAGACAGTGAAAAGACAACCCATGGAATAAGAGAAAATATTTGCAAATCATTTATTTGATAAAGAGCTTGCATTCAGAATATATAAAGAACTCTTACAACTCAACAATTAAAAGACATATTATCCAGGTAAAAAATATAGGAAAAACTTTTGAGTACACATTTCTCAAAACAAACAAAAAAAGACCCATGCAAGTAACCAATAAGCACCTAAAAAGATGTTTAACATCTTTAGTCATTAGGGTAATACAAATCAGAATTGCAGTGTGATATCACTTCATACAAATTTTGATGGCTCTAATCAAATAGATCAAGTACTGGAAAGGGTGTAGAAAAATCGGAACTCTCAAATATTGCTGGTGGATTGTAAAATGGTGCAGCACCTTTGGAAAGAAGACTTGCATTTTTCAAAAAGTTAAAGAGTTTTATATGACTCAACAGTTTCATTCCTAGATATATATACCCAAGAGAAAAGAAAACACACATCTTCACAAAACCATGTACACGAATTTCAGAACAGCACTTTCCCTAATAGCCAAGACTTGGAACCAAACCAAATATCACTCAGTTGATTAATGAGTGCAGTGAATCCCATACAACAGAATATATTAAGATATAAGAAAGAACTGATAAATACTACAATATGGATGAACTTGAGAAACATTATATTGATAAATAGTGAAATAAGCCAGACACAAAAGGCCACACATTGTATGATTCCATTTGTATGACACGTCTGGAATAACAAATCCTCAGAGACACAAAGATAATTGGTAGCTGCCTGTCACTGGAGATGTGAATGCAGGCGTGTGACTGCTAACAGGTTCTGGGTTTCTTTTTAGGGTGGTGAAAATATTCTAAAATTAGATAGAAATGATGATTGCACAGTTCTGTGAGTGTGCTAAAAAACACTGACATATACCTTAAGGGGGTTACGTGAGAGATTTTTAAAATAGTAAAGTACTCCAATGGCTCAGTGGGTAAAGAATCTGTCTGCAATGCAGGAGACACAATATTTGATCCCTGCACCAGAAAGATCCTCTGGAGAAAGAAATGATAACCCTCTACACTATTCTTGCCTGGGAAATTCCGTGGACAGAGCAGCCTAGCAGGATACAGTCCAAAGGGTCCTGAAGGTTGGACACGATTGAGCCACTAAGTACGTGACACTGTCTGACAAATACAAGGCTCTGAGCAACATTAGAGGTAATCATTAATTGAAATAGATTATTCTAAGATTTTTTTGACGAGGACCATTTTTATTTATTTCATTATTGGAGTATAATTGCTTTACAATGTTGTGTTAGTTTCTGCTGTTCAACAAAATGAATCGGCTACATGTATACATATATCTTTGTTGAGCTTCCCTCCCACCCCTCTAGGTCTTCACAGAGCACTGAGCTGAGCACTGATGCTGACCATTTTTAAAGTCTTTATTGACTTTGTTACAATATTGTTTCTGTTTGGGTTTTTTGGCCATGAGGTACCTGGAATTTTAGCTCCCTGACCATGGATGGAACATGTATCCCCTGTATTAGGAAGGCGAAGTCTTAACTACTAGATTGCCAGAGAAGTCCCTGAATAGAGTGTTTTGTCAATATGTCACTAAGAATAGAAACACAAATGAAAAAATAACTACATTTTCTGTGGGGGAAATAATTCACAGAGTATTTTACTGAGACTTGAAACGGGTTTCTGAAAGAGTGAACAATCCCTGTGTCACGTGGGAAGAGGACGAAATCCTGTTGTGCCATACGGGGTAGACGTGCAAAACACTGGTGCTTCCCTGCATTACTCAGGTGATAAAAAGCCATCACTTAAACAAATAAATCTCTAATACTCCCCGGTGGCTACTATGCAGAGCCACACTTGTGAGAAGCAGCCTGGTTACAAAGTGATGCTTTCTTTTCTGACAATTCTGCTGTGGTGACTTCCAGTCAGGGGTTCATGATGACGATCCGACCATGATTTATTTCCCTTTCAAGGGCATCCATAATAGCCTGGCCCTTCAGTGAACTCTGTTTTCAGCTGTCCTGGGGGGTGACGGCATGATTCTTTGAGGTACAGCCATAGGGTGGACTCTTCATAGGGTAGACAGACTATATTTTAAATCAGAGAAGCTCACACTTACCCTCTGAATTTGGTGCAAACTTCTCTCATGACTTTCAAGAGATACAGAAATTTAATACAATTTATTTGTATTTTAAAAAGCTTCCCTTAGTATTCAGTATGATAGACAATGGGGAAACTCCAATGGGATAAAGTTGCATGCACATCTGTGGCTCTGAGAGTACACAGGAGCGTACTCAGACTGCTAGCCCTTCTGAAACAGGGCAAAATCTGATTCACTAGGCTAAGGAGACAGGTTTTGTCGGTGAACAAAAGAGGCAGAGGAAGATAACACTGGCAGAAGATGAGTACAAATGAAGGCACACAGAAAGAGTTTCTTGAATGGCTAGGGAGGAAAGTCTCTGGATGGGAAAACAGAAGCATTTAGGTTCCTGGCCATTATCTACATGTGCGTGCTCAGTCGCATAAGACTCTTTGTGACCCTGTGGACTGTAGACTGCCAGGCTTCTCTGTCCATGGGATTCTCCAGACAAGAATACTGGAGTGGGTTGTCAGTTCCTTCTCCAGGGGATCTTCTCAACCCAGGAAACAAACCTACATCTCTTACGTCTACTGTACTGGCAGGTGGATTCTTTACCAACTGTGGTACCTGGGAAGCCCCAAGGCTTCCCCCTCATCTTCATGAAATTGTTCTTCATATGTGGACAAAGTCACAGGCAGGGAGAAATCATTTTCCACATTCAACACAACTCCCTTGAATATCTAGGACTATGACGCCATTCCCAAGAAGGTCAAGGTAATCATAGATGAAATCACTTTCTTGCAGCATCAACCTCTTCAAAAAGAAAATGCCAAAGCCTTTCCCTGTGGCAGAGAAACTAGGATTTCACCACACTGTCTATTTGTGGGTGTTTCTCTACCGCTATGGTTATTAATATGTCTGTTTTCTCTAAGGCTTAAAATTAGAACACCAGTCCCACGTTTGTTTACAGTTCAGCATGTGCAAGGCCTGAACCACACAGCCTGGCCACCAGGAAGCGTGTGTGCAGGGCACCGCCATGCTCCACGCAGAAAGCATCACATGGGGTGTGTTTAGACAGCAGAGCCCAGAAAAAGGAGCACACCGTAAACGTTGCCAGTCATTCAGAAACTGAGATATCTGGAAGTGATAAAAACTGCGATTGATAAAAGCTTCCCTTGTTAAATGTAGGCCACACATACTCCAAATAAAATATACCACTTAGGAAATGATTTGTGTTGATAAAACTTGATGGAGCTGTTTTTCCAAATGTCTTCTCCCTGCTGGGAATTTCACACTTTGGCAGGCTCTCCTCAGGCCTCTGCAAGTTGCCCATCTCCTTCCTCGACCTGACCTGGTGTTGTTTATACGGCTGTTTACACATTTCTTAACAACTTTTGCAAAGGGCCTTTAATGACTTTCACTCCTGGCAGTGCTTAGCTTTAGGCAAAACTCCAAAGGCTGCCAGTGTTGCTCTGTTTCTTTGTGCAGTGCCCTCCCCTAGCTACCCTCTGCACCCTACCCCTACTCCATCCTCCCCAGAGACAAGCCTGGAAAACATGATGCAGGTTTGATAGCTGTAGACGAGTGTTAAGATCTGAGCTGTGGTTGTTAGTAATGAAGTATGGTATTGCCCATTTAAATAATTCAATTAGAAAACTTCATCATGTTTCAAAGGGGTGCCATTAAAGAATCTAACATCAATCTTTGAGTCCATTTGAAGAAATAGCATGAAAGGTCCCAACTCCAATATTCAATGGTTGTAGAATAGAGGAGAAGTTCACCATCTTTCCTGGGCCTTGGCTCCCTTGTCTTCTAGGTGAAGGGATTGAATTAGATTGCTACCATTTTGCATTTGGCTATAGATTATGAAAGAGAAAAATTTGCTCCTGCAGAAGTCTTGCAGAATATTACCAGAAGAGAATTTGGCTTTTAGGCTAGAGTAATATTTTGGAAGGAATGATGCTAAAGCTGAAACTCCAGTACTTTGGCCACCTCATGTGAAGAGTTGACTCATTGGAAAAGACTCTGATGCTGGGAGGGATTGGGGGCAGGAGGAGAAGGGGACGACAGAGGATGAGATGGCTGGATGGCTTGATGGATGTGAGTCTGAGTGAACTCCGGGAGTTGGTGATGGACAGGAAGGCCTGGTGTGCTGTGATTCATGGGGTCACAAAGAGTTGGACACAACTGAGCGACTGAACTGAACTGAATATTTTGGAGTGTGCTGAGGGTAACTGACAGTCTAATTATATAATGCAGGCCATGAAAATGCATGTAAGATAAATTATCTAGAGTGATTTTTTTTAACTGGATGTTGCCAACTCTTCCTTTTTACTTTGTAGAGACCATTGTAAAGTCATGGAGAAACCAGGAATCCATCATGAAATGAAAGGGGGCAGAGTCAGGAAAGACCATGAGCATCTGGGTGGGCAGAGCAAGAATATTCTGGAGGAAGAGGAGTTCCATGTGTGGCGGGCAGGGTTCTAGGTACTTACAACAGAGCAGTGCCCGACTTCCACCACATTCACACCAGCTGAACGTGGCACTGCTGAATTCAGTGGCCTTCGTATCAGCAATGTTTTTATACCAAGAACATGACGCTCATAGAAATACCAAATAAAAATATCAAACTGAGTCTATTTGACCTTAAAGCAGTTTCAGAGATTTCTTATTTTGAAGAGAGAGTAAGACATGTTGGAATCACGTGATATTTCAAAACATGGCCATCGGTCATTGTGGCAAGTGGACTCACATATCTGAAAGATTTCAAACTATTCTAAATTCAGAGAAAGCATGCTAAAATGAATGAATGTTAATGTGGAGATCTCGCCTGTTACATGCCAATTACTAGAGGAATATTCCTCTCTGACTTGGCCACTCCCAAATCTTCATGATCTCATGATACATTACTTTGGTGGAAGTTTCTTAAAATGATGATGTGAGTGTTGCCGGATTCCCAGGAGGTATTTATTAGACATTGTTGCACTAGGCCTGAGAATACCAAAATGAAGACTACACGCATAGGTTATGTCTCTGTCTCAAAGAGCTTAAACTCTAAAGATAGAAAATGCCAGATAATTTTGAAATGCTGTAGAAACTCTCACTGAAGTTAGCAAATGCATCCATGAAGTTTATTTCCTTGAGAAAACTCTTTTTTTCTAAGAATTGGGGAACACATGCACTCTGAATGTTGTCCCTCATCACATATACTTGGGCTGTTGGTTAACCTAGATAAGGAAAGCAGCTTACTTTAAATGATTTTCTGTCTGGTGTTTTCTATAGCATTATCCATATGGATGATCCTTGCAGTAGTGGAATCTCTCAGTTCATTGAACTCTTCTCTTCTGGTGATCATGCCTCTCCCCTACCTTACTCTCTGGGTCATTACTGACCTTGTCATTATAAAAAACTGCAACTGTTTTATAACTTCTCCTCAGCAGGGTTTATCACTCTTATGGATTTGTAACTGCTGGGTATATTCCAGGTTTTTTTCTCTTTTTTCTCTTTTCTCTTTGACTTATTTCAAGTCAAATGTCTGACTTAGTCTCACCATTGTGCATTGGAGGTGTGTTTATGGCTGGGTGGGATGAGGATGGCAGATGTCTTTGTTTAAAGGTGGATGGTCCACAGGGAACGAAACCAGATCTAATAGAGAGGAGTGTACAGTGTTCTTTTCTAGGAGTGGGAGAAAAATATGATGGATGTATGGGACTTTCCTGGTGGTCCAGTGGCTCAGACTCCATGCTCCCACTCCAGGGGGCCCAGGTTTGATCCCTGGGCAGGGAGCTAGATCCCACAGGCTGCAACTAAGTGTCTGCGTGCTGTAATGAAAGATCCTGTGTGCCACAATGAAGACCAATGAAGACCAGAGTCCCCATGTGCCTAAACTAAGACCCGGAGCAGTCAGATAGATTATATATATATACATACACACACACACATAAGATGCATGTATATTTTTGAATCTTCTTTCTTTTTTACTTTTTAAATTATGAAAGTATGATGACACATTTATAGGAAATTTGGAAAATACAGAACAAAGTTACATATAGTTACATTATTTATTACAATTATTTTTTTAAGTAGAAGTAAACTCTGCTGATACCATAAATTAGAAAGAGATGAGTGATTAGGAGAAAAATAAACCAGGACAGGAAGATTAGTTACATGGGAGAAGGAATTTTGTTGTTGCTAGTGAAGACTTTGCTGGAATCAGGTGGAAAACATGAGAGGAAATCCTGATCCAGAAGAATATTTCACAAGATCCAATAGCTGAAGAATAGGATTTTCAGCAGAGAATTTACAGAAAGAAGAAATATTAGAAGACACTTTCCATAGTTAGTGGGAGAAAATTAACCAGTTTTTCTACTTTATAAAGGATGAGAATCAAGTTGGTATCAGATTCTTCATAACTGGCAGTGAATAATCTAAGCAATGCCTCTGAAGTTTTGAGGAAAACCTATTTTCAATCCGGAAAATATCAGCCCAGCCAAACTATTAGTTAATTGTGAAACCAGAATAAAGAATTGCAGAACTTAGACAGCTTACCTCCCCCAGTGTTAGTAAACAGGAGAGAGGAAGGCATGAGCTCCAGTAAACAGTGTATTTTGTCAAGAAGACAGGGAAGGGAGTCCAAGGATGACTGACCATTTCATAGAACTAGAAGGTAGTTAGTCTTAGAAAGAACTAGAAAACATTTATCTAGCAAGAGGACAGGACAATAGAATCTTTGGGGGTGGGGTGGGAATAAGGTAAAGTCCAACTTTAGGGGACATACTTGAGACATAGAGAAAAATGTAAGGATATGATAATAGTAAATAATGCAAGTGATGAGAGGAAAAGCACACTAGAAACTCTAGAGAAAACAATAATAAGTGATTAGGAAATAGCATGTTACTTGATACGACAATTATCGATCTGCAGAATCATGAAAGATGATGACATCGATTCTTTTTTTACATTTAGAATCAAGTTACATGCAAATACAGAGGACTTAACTATGAGTATAGAGATCAGTAGACAGGTTATTTACCTTGAGAATACAACAGTAAAAATATGTATGTCAGGAGTTGAGAACTTGAGAAATGAAGGCTGCAGAGCCAGAGGCAAGTGTAGAGCTCCTAACACCCTCTTCATACAAATAAGATGCCCAGAGAGTCCATGGATGATGCACATTTAGCTGCTGAAAACAGCATTTAAAAGACGGAGAGAGAACATTTCGGATCCATTTTGAGCATACAGTTAATAGGATTTAACAGATACGTGAACAGATATAGAATGTGAATTAGATGAATTCACTAATGATGAATTAGAATAAAATATGGCCTCAAAAGTTTTGTCTCTGGATGAAGGAGACTGATGGCACCATTACGTTTGATAGATTCCTTGAGAACAGGTGCCATCTCTTACTGCACTTGTAGATGAAAGAAGCACAGAAATTGTGAGTGTGCATGAGAGAGAGAGAGAGAGACAGGAGAGACAATGACTGATTAACCAAGGGTGTGGTTAATCTCATCTCATGAAGGGAAGGGACAGGCTTAAGGACATACTGAGATTATAACCTTGAAAAAAAGGAAGACAACAGAAGATTCATGACTCACTAAGATTACAATAAATTTAGAGGAGGTGAAGATTAATCAGATAAGAGCAATAAGATTAATCAGATTCTCAACTTTGGCTGCACATAGAATCACCTGAAGAGATTTTAAAAATGACCATATGGCCTGGCCACACTCTAAGCCAATGAAGCTCAGTATCTTCAGACATGGAGCCCAGGCATTGGCATTCTTAAAGCTTTGAAAGTGATCACAAGAGCAGCCCAGGTTGAGAAGTACTGGGTTAGGTGATCTAGATTGTGCTGGTAGGAGGTGAGGCCACCCGGGAAGAGTCAAATGGAAAAGACCTGAAAAGAAGGAGAGCATTTATAGCAGGAAAACCAAATAAATCTTAGCAGAGAAGAATAAAAGACTTGGTCAGCAGCAGTGAGGACTCCCTATTGCACTGCAACCCGATTTTCCTACTACACCCTCTCAAAGGAGGATTCTTGATTTGGGGATGAACTCAGTATTAGAAAGTGTGATTTTTTTTTTCTTTCCCTACCAGCAAAGGGTAAATAGAAAAGAAGTGAGGTTTAAGCAGGCTGGTAAACAGGATGTTATGAGTATCAAGGGGATGTGTAAACCTAGGAGCTTGCTAGTGAATTGTAGAAAGATTAACAGTGAGGTCCGAGTTGGTAGGGATACAAAAGTCAGGATAAAGGGGCTGAAAGTCATGTGACAAGTGCAATAGATAAATTCAAAGTAAAGAAATATCTTGGAGGACAATAGATTTCGGTTGGAGGGATGTCATCAGAGTTTGAGCTGTTAGCAACTTAGATCAACTCTACATCTCAAGCATACCTATAGTGCTGAGTGGCTGAAATAAAATGAAAATAAAGGTCATTGAAGTCAAGGAGATAAAGGGGTTTTGAGAATCTTCAACAAGCTGTTAGAACCAGGAAGAATGATGTAAAAGTATAGAGTGGAGAAAGGTGATGGACATAAACCAGGGCACCTGCAGAAGATGCCAATAGGAATGGGGAAGGGATTGTATGCAGATGTGTAAGGGGCCAGGGAACACATGCTTCCTTTGGGATTACAATCCACTGAGAAATTTGCTTAACAGTTAGTAAAGTCATCTTTAGAAATTTTGGAAAACTGTAATATGTGCTGTGCTTAGTAACTCAGCTGTGTCTGACTGCGACCCCAAGGACTGTAGCCCACCGGGCTTGTCTGTTCATGTAAATTCTCCAGGCAAGAATACTGAAGTGGGTTGCCATGCCCTCCTCCAGGGCATGTTCCCAACCCAGGGATCGAACGCAGGTCTTCCACATTGCAGGTAGATTCTTTACTGTCTGAGCCACCAGGAAAGCTCAAAATGTAATACAGAAGTCAAATAAAAATTTACCATCACACATGAACTCCTTCTCTGTAATGTAATATAGATAAGGAATATGTTCTGTTAATGAAGACATTTAGAAATATGTCTTAATGCTGCTTCTTGTAGGCTTCCCACGTGGCTCAGTGGTAAAGCATCCACCTGCAGGAGATGAGGGTTTGACCCCTGGCTCAGGAAGATACCCTGGAGGAGGAAATAGCAACCCACTCCAGTATTCTGGCCTGGGAAATTCCCTGGACAGAGGAGCCTTGTGGGCTACAGTCCTTAGGGTTGCGAAGAGTCATACACAACTGAGCAATGAAACAAGAGCAACAAGATAAAATAAATAGGATTAAATATTACACACAGTGGGTATTATCATTTAAGAATGAGCTAGCGCCCACAATAATAATGCTTTGAGAAGAAGGAGCAGTGGGGAGGAGAACGGAGAAGGAGGTGGGGAAAAAGCAGAAGAGGTAGGAGGAGAGGAATGCTATAGAGTAATACCTAGAATATGGCTCTGTATGTATACGTTTTAAGACCCACGTATGTGGTAGTAGCACAAATCAACGACTGGGCAAATATCATCCGATTCATGATACTGGTTGCTTCCGGAGGGAACTGGTGATGATGCCAGAGAATTTAAACCGTAGGTTTATTTTTTTCTATTTTAAAAAGTAAATTGTTTGAGGAAAATATGATCATATGATAATATTAATACTGGTGGATCAGCAAATGAGTGTTTGAAAATATTTTGTCTTGTATTTTTGGTCAAGTACATGAATACAAAGGAAGTGTTTGTAGAAGTATTTGCATTCAAAGAAAATTCCTTCTATGGAAACATCTGTGTTCACAGATGTTAACTCTTTAGATCCTTCCCTACATTCTTGAGAAGGACACTGTCCTATTTATTCCCACTTTACAGGTGACAAAACCAAGACTTTGGAGATATCTTTATCTTTTTGGAGATAAAAAGAAAGGGGGAAGAAGAGCTGGGGCACAATGCGGAATGTCTGTAAAGAACCTAACCCAACACTCCTTTCAAGAAAAAATGCACTTTATTTTACCCTTCCATAAATAATTTATATACACAATTCCAACTGAGTCGTGCTCACTCTTCTAAGATTTGTGCTTTCTGAGTTTGGCTCAATGAATGATGGAAAGTAGCCTTAGGCTGTGCTATAGGTTAGTATTTTGAGTCTGAGATTAAAAACAAACAAACAAACCTGAGATCATTTTCTTCATCTCTTTTCTCAGAACTTTTACCTTTTCAAGGAAAAAAAAATCCTAATTTCTACCTAATGCATTGTTTAAAAAGTCCTCTTTTTTCCAGTACATTCACTGTCACTCAAACATAAGAGCTTTATATTCTATTTCAATAGTTAACTTTTCTAGAAAACTATGAGTGTTTTATCAGTCCGCAAGAAGTCAGGATGGCAGGATTTAGGAACATCCCACTTGTCTAGGGAGATAGTCCGGTGAAGCTTTTATCTTTAGGTTGAAGCTACTCCCTCTCTACGACAACTAATTGTGGACCTGTATTTCATACCCATCATCAGCAAAAGGAGTAAACCGTTAAGTGGCACCAAATTAAAGAATGAATGTCTCAGTGACTGCTATGCTGCATTTACAGAACCAGTAGCCATTTGTAAGATCAAAATCAGCTCACTAGCTCCTTAATTCCAAGTGCATGAAATCATACAAGAGCTATGTAATGCACTGTGGTCAGAAGAAGAAGAAAATTTTAGTTATTCAGCTAAAAGGATGCTCAGTGCAGGAAATTTTTGCAGATTCATTTCACTGAAAGCAATAACACTCCTGGTGCTACTGAATTTGGATTGGGGTAACGAAATAATCCTGACTTATTCTACCTCTGTCTTTTGGATAAACCACTAAAAGCCTATTTTCCTTTCCCCATCTTGAAAATAACAATGCTGCTGCTAAGTCGCTTCAGTCGTGTCCGACTCTGTGCGACCCCATAGACGGCAGCCCACCAGGCTCCTCTGTCCCTGGGATTCTCCAGGCAAGAACACTGGAGTGGGTTGCCATTTCCGTCTCCAGTGTATGGAAATGAAAAGTGAAAGTGAAGTCGCTCAGTCGGGTCCGACTCTTCGCGACCCAATGGACTGCAGCCTACCAGGCTCCTCCATCCATGGGCTTTTCCAGGCAAGAGTACTGGTGTGGGTTGCCATTGCCTTCTTAACAATAGTGGATTTTAATCAAATGAGATCATGAACATGGAAATATGTCAAGAAGGAGAAAGTACCAGTCTAAGTTTAGCTGCTCCTGTTCATTGATGAAAATTATTATTATTGCTTTATTTTTATAAAGACTTTATTGTTTTAGAATAGTTTTAGATCTTCAGGTTTTCTGTACTGAAAAGTGCAGAGATTTTCCATACACTTCATGTCCCCAAACAAATACTAAGAGGCATATATGTTTACTTTTCAGTAATTTCCGATCAGCGTATATCCCTATGTAACCACCACCTCAGTCAAGATACAGAACATTTCCATCATTCAATAAACTTCCCCTAGAGTCCCTTGGACTGCAAGGAGATCCAACCAGTCCATTCTGAAGGAGATCAGTCCTGGGTGTTCTTTGGAAGGACTGATGCTAAAGCTGAAACTCCAATACTTTGGCCACCTCATGCGAAGAGTTGACTCACTGGAAAAGACTCTGATGCTGGGAGGGATTGGGGGCAGGAGAAGGGGATGACAGAGGACGAGATGGCTGGATGGCATCACCGACTCTGTGAACATGGGTTTGAGTAGACTCTAGGAGTTGGTGATGGACAGGGAGGCCTGGTGTGCTGTGAATCATGGGGTCGCAAAGAATTGGACACGATTGAGCGACTGAACTGAACTGAACTGATGTATCTTTGTAGTCTTTCTCTTTTTGTAAAAAAAAAAAAAAGATCTGATTTCAATCTGGAATTCATGTAAGATGTACACAAATACAACTATTTACTATCTGTATTTTTTCAATCAATATAATGTTTTTGACCTTCATATATGTTGTATTATATACACACACACATGTAGTTGAATTTCAAAGATATATATCCCACAAAATGTCTATCCATTCACTGACAGATGGGCATTTGTGGTTATTTTCAATTTTCAACTATTTTGTATAAAACTGCTATGAAAAGTCCCAGTATGAGTAATTTTGGAAGTTATGTGTGTCCATTTATGATAATTATTATTCATGATCTCATATGAATGTGCAAGCCATACTTAAATATGTACTGCCTTATTTAACCCCCATAGCAGCTCTAAAAGGCAGGCTCTGTGGTTTTGTCCATTTTACAGATGAGCACAACATGCAGATAGATACAGATAACTATCTATCTATCTGATTTATACCTGCGGCAGTGATACAGAGATAGTGTCCTTGCCCTCAAGCAGTCCACAGTTGAGCCCCAGAACCAGTCAGGGGTGCAGACAGAGTGCAGCCTGATAAGTGCTTTGCCCAGGACTGACTTCGATCTGTGCTGTCATACAAAACCCTGCACTTTGAAGAGCTCCAAGTTTGGTTTAATGGTCTGCTGTTGCTTTTCTGCCTGGAGAAGAGCATGGCAACCAACTCCAGTATTCTTGCCTGGAGGATCCCACAGACAGAGGAGCGTGGCAGGCTACAGTCCATAGCATTGCAAAGAGTCATAAAGGACTGAAGCGACTTAGCGTGTGTGTGTCACAAATTCTTGATGATTTCTGAACAAAGCCATTCTTCTTTTTCTTCTTTCCCTGGGCCCCATAAATTCTCTAGCAAGTTCTAGTTTTGACAGAAATACAAGTGGTGTGTTATGAGGGTGAGGCATGCGGACAGTTAGAAAAGGGATCTTAGAAGAAGTTCTCCTTGAGCTTAATTTTGAAACATAAGAAGGAGTTTGCCTCCTCCCTCTCCTACTCCCCTCTCTTCTCTTTTCCTCCTCTATCTCCTTCTCTTCTCTTTCTCATTAGTCCTGGGGCAGAATGATATGGGCTTCGGTGTCAGAGAACCATGGTCTGGATTCTTCTTCAGACAGCAGGATACTCTTGGTTAAGTTACCAGCCTCCCCAAGCCTCAGTCTCCTTACTCAAATCGTGTGGCTAAACCGTTCTTGGAGGATTTGGCATATTATAGAGAAAACAACTAACACTGTGCTTGCCTCATAGTAGGCACCGACCAGTTCTCATGCCCTTCATGCCAGCTGGCTTCCTGAAGACACCCTTCCCCTTGCTAGACTGTCAGCACCCTGAGGCAGAAGCTTGTGTCTGTCTTCCTCACACTCGAATCCCCTGCTGTCAGGATTCTAACCTCTATAGAGTGCCATTTAAGGATCCATTTGGTTTGACCCCAACTTACTTTTCTTGTTGTATCTCCTGCACACTCTTTTGTATCCTCTATTTTAGTCAAATTAAATGGCTTGTTCTTCCCTCACACTTCATCTACTTTTCTTTCAGCTCTGTCAGTACTCTGGACTCTGATTCCTCCCAATTCAAGCTGTGTTCATCTTTTCAAGCTCAGCTCACAGACTGCTGCCTCCATTAAGACTATTCCAATCCTCCCAAGCACACTCTTCTGACGTTATTGCAAATAACCCCCTTTCATGGCATTATATGTGTTGTGCCGACATTATTGGGTTTCGTGTATTATAAGATGACTTTTGAGGGTAGGGATGTCTAATTAAAGTTGATATATCTTTGGTTCATTCTCCTGGACCACAGAGCTCATCCAATAAGCCCTGGAATATACTTCTGAGTGCATGAAAGAACCCTAATTCCCCTACTCTGGGGCAAGGGAATTACCTTAAAAGGAAAAATCCTGACAAGAAACGATACATGACTTGGGGTGATCCAAAGTTGCAGTTCTGAAGTTGAAACTGGATTCCCCCAAGTGCCAGTGGCAAAGACAATCTGTGTGGAGAACAAATGCACCTTGTTTGTAAACAGAGTTTGCAAAGATAAACCCATATGCTTTTTGCAGCTGGAGCTCATAAGCAATTTCCCCAGGGTTCAGCCTTCAGTGTCGAGGAGTGCTCCCTGCAGATGAAGCCTTGCTGTGTTAATTCTTAACACACCTCTAGACTGGGTTACAATGTGGAAGCTCCACATGCTTCTAGGAGTTGGTTTGCCTGGAAAAGGTATCACTACAAGGATTCTTCTATGTCTGTTTCTTGCCTCTAACTGAGGGTTACTATACATACTTCTGAATATAGCTATATAAGTGGTCTGTAGATTTCTCACTGTGCCTTAGTCCCAAGTAAGTGGTGAGGCCCAAGCACCAGGTGATACTGCCCCCTGTACCTCTATGTTACACACTCTTGGTTAAACTAAACAGAATGGATTCTGTGACTCACAGCAATCACATCATAGTTAAAGAGTAGCAGCGTTTGATCAATTACAAACTTTAGCAGGCCTTCTGTTCACCCTCTAAGAATTAAGATATGTTGGGTATAAAAAAGCTGTTCAGATGGAAAGTGGATTTCGCTCTCATTTTCTATGATATATCCACTTCTATGATGTATTCTTCCAGAAGAAGTACCCACTTGAATGCTGGTTCCAGAAATAATTTCTGTAAAACCCAAGGTGACTAGTCATTCTGGTTTGTCTGGGATAGAAATGTTTCCCAGGATGTGGGATATTCAGTGCTATAATTAGGAAAATCCCAGGAAAACCAGGACGACTTGGTCACCCTAATAATAGCTGGTGGCCTGAAAAAGTTACATAACAGAATCTCTTGCTCAGACACCAAAATTGTTCCAAAATATTTGTTTAAATACTGTATATCAACTCCATATAGATTTTTTTAGGCATATATAAATGTGTCTATGTTTCATCTTCATATCTTTTATCTCTATATGGCTATTAGATTGAATCACGTAAAATTGACAGAATTCAACTATTTTTTGACCAAAAAATTCTCACAAAACCCAATCTTTTCATAGAGTTCAACCTATTCTTATTTATTGGAGAAGGAAATGGCAACCCACTCCAGTATTCTTGCCTGGAGAGTCCCATGGACAGAGGAGCCTTGTGGGCTACAGTCCATGGGGTCACAAAGAGTCAGACACGACTGAGCAACTAAACAACAATTCTTATTTGTATCTATCATCTTAGGCTCTATGTTGAGCATCTTCCATGTATTAATATATGTAATTATCTAACAACCTTTGGAAATTGTGTGACTACATCATCTGATAACAAAGAAGCTAAGAGGTTAAGTTAAGCAAGATATATAACAAGTAACAGCAAATTAGATGCTACATTTTCCCACCTAAGACCAAGTATCCTCAATTCTTTTTTTTTTTTTTTTTGCCAAGCCACCCAGCTTCCAAGATTTTAGTTTCTTGACCAAGGATTGGACCCATGCGCTCTGGAGTGGAAGCTCAGAGTCCTAATTGCTGGACTTCCACGGAAAGTCCCATTTTCACTAACTTGTAAGGTAGGGATTTACCGAACTTGTTTTGTAGATTAAAGCAACGACATAAAGAGAGTTTGCACAGAGCGCTCAACTTTTTTTAGAGATTATTGTCTCATCTCATGCTGCCCTTCCTGAGACCAGTTTTCTTCTAAAAAATGTACTGGCTTTAGGAATGACCTTGGTCTTCATGTGTTTAATTAAATACAGTTGTTTCTCAGCATTGTCTTGCAAAAAATTACAAATACAGAAAATTTGTAAGAAGTTTATAGTGAACACGTTTATTTCCATGCCTAGATTCTATCATTTTAACATTTTGACATATTTGCTTGATTGTATATCTATTCAACTGAGCATCTGTTTAACCATCAAGTCATTTTACTTTTTGATGCATTTCAAAGTGAGTTATAGACATCAGTAACTTTCACCCCTAAACATTTCAGCATGTATATCATTAGTGAGTTCAATATTGGTTTATAGTCTTTCCTTTTTAAAAAATTGAGACATAATTGACACATATTAGTTTTAGATGTTTTCAGGCTTCTTTTTAAAGGTAAAATTTGTGTGTGTGTGTGTGTGTGTGTGTGTGTGCTCAGTCACTCAGTGTCCAACTCTTTGTGACCTCATGGACTGCACCCCACCAGGCTCCTCTGTTCATAGGCTTCTCCAGGCAAGAATACTGGAGTGGGTAGTCATTTTCTTCTCCAGGGTATCTTCCCAACCCAGGAATCAAACCTGGGTCTCATGCATTGCAGGTGGATTCTTTACAGCCTGAGCCATCAGTGAAGCCCAAAATTCACATACAACACCTAAATATTAAATATACCATTTGATGACTTCTAAGAGACATGTATGCCTGCATATAATAGCCCAAACCTTTATAAAGATGGAGAATACTTTTATTATCCAGAAGATTTCTTCAAGCAACTTTCTAGTTGAACTTGACCCCCACTTTCACCTTCATGGGTAACTAATGTTCTGATTTTTTTTCACATAGATTAATTTTTTCTGCTCTGCTGCTGCTGCTGCTAAGTCGCTTCAGTTGTGTCTGACTCTGTGCGACCCCATAGAAGGCAGCCCACCAGGCTCCCCCGTCCCTGGGATTCTCCAGGCAAGAATGCTGGAGTGGGTTGCCATTTCCTTCTCCAATGCATGAAAGTGAAAAGTGAAGTTGCTCAGTTGTGTCCGACTCTTAGTTTCTGCTCTAGAACTCCATATAAATGGAATCAAACAATAAGAGCTAGTGTGTGTAATACTTCTTTCACCCAACATAATTATTTTGAGATTTTTATCCAAGTTTTTACACAAGTCATTGCTTTATTGCTTTCATTGTTTTCATATCCCCATTCAATGACATGATCTAGCTATCCATTGCCTTGTTGATAGGAGAATAGATTATTTATTGGTTGCTTTGTTTTTTTACTGTTATGAATAAAACCTGCACTGAACATTCTTTTATAAATTTCTGTGAAGACATATGGCTTTATTTTTCTTGGGTAAAAACCTAGAATTGGAACTATTCAATTACAGAAAGGTGTATGCTTAATTTTATAAGAAATTGGCAGACATTTTGCCAAAGAGTTTGTGTCCCATGAGTAATGCATGAGAATTCTGGCTGCTTTATCTCCTCATAACTCTTGATATTAATGTTTTTAGTCATTCTGGTTGCTGTATGTCAGTATCTCATTGTGGTTTTGATTTGCATTTCCCTGATCATTAATGATTTGGTCACTTTTTCCATGTGCTTATTGGCCATTCACATATTTTCTTCGCTAAATGACTGTTCAAATTGTTTGCTCATCTTTTTTTTTTTTTTTTTTTAAAGTGCAAAAGAGACACAGATGTATGGAACTGTCTTTTAGACTCTGTGGGAGAGGGAAGGGAGGGATGATTTGGGAGAATGGCATTGAAACATGTATAATATCATATAAGAAATGAATCGCCAGTCCAGGTTCGATGCAGGATACAGGATGCTTGGGGCTGGTGCACTGGGATGACCCAGAGGGATGGTATGGGGAGGGAGGTGGGACGGGGGTTCAGGACTGGGAGCACGTGTACACCAGTGGCGGATTCATGTTGATGTATGGCAAAACCAATACAATATTATTAAGTAATTAGCCTCTAATTAAAATAAATAAATTTAAATTTTAAAAAAAATTAAAAAAAGAAGAAAAAGAAAGCTACAAGGATATATTATATGACATGGGGAATATAGCCAGTACTTTATAATAATTATAAATGGAACAGAACCTTTAAAAATTGTGAATCACTATATTGTATACCTGTAATTCATATAATATCATACATCAACTGTACTTCAATAAAAATTTTTTTTAAAAAAGGAAAAAAAAGTGAGCATGAATTCTCAATGGCAGCCATATCACTCCCAAGTGGGCAAAAATTGGCTCTTGAGAGGAGGGGTGAAAACTTCTTAAGTATTACAATAGTTTGTAGCCATACAAAAGGCCACAATACATAAAATATATACAGTGTTTTTGTAGTATTAAATTTTAATGGAGACTGGGAGATTAGTGGCAAAAATGTTTAAAGAGTCTCCTAGGGGGATCTGTAATGAAAAAAAGGTTGAAAAACTCTGTGACTGAGTTGTGCAAATTTTTTTAATATATATTCTGTACACAAGTCATTTTTCTTTTTTGTTTTTTTTACAAGTCATTTTTCAAATGTATTTTAACTATATTTTCTCCCAATCTATGGCCTGTTTATTCATTTTCATTATTGTATCTTTTGACAAGCAAAATTTTAAAGTTTTATAAAGGTTATATTTTTAGTTTTTAAAAAAGATTTTCTGTATCTTGCCTATGAAATCTTTGCCTACTTTAAGCTTTTGATGAAATTAATATTTATAAATTTTGCAGATTTTCTTCTGTTGTTAATTTCCAATTTCATTTCATGTGGTAGTAGAAAATATTTTGCATGATCAATCCTGTACATTTATTGAGACTTGCTTTATAGCCTAACATAAGATGGCTTGCCCTGGAAAATATTCCATATATACTTGAATAAATTGTGTATTCTTTTTTTGTTGTGTGGATACCTGTTAGTTCTAGTTGGTTTATAATGTTAAGTCTCCTATTTCCTTATTGATCTTCTGTCTATTTGTTCTGTCTATTATTAAAATAGCTGATTTAAAGTCTTTGTCTAGTTAATCCAACATCTGAGTTCTCTCAAGAACAGTTTTATAGACTGCATTTTTTCCCGGATATGAGTCTATATGAGTTAGAATTCTCCAGTAAAACAAAACCAATAGGGGATCTATCTATCTACCTATCTGTCTAAATGTATCTTCTGTATATGCAATTGCCACATTCTTTAATTTATCCCAAGTTCAATTTCCCCATGTTATCACATGTGCTAGGCTATGTTCCCTTCTGTTTCCACTCTTTTACTTGTTTTTCACTTTGGTCTCTGCTCTTAAGGATATGACCCAGACTTCTTGGTCTTCTCAATGCCTCCACCTAATTGGAGAATTTTAGATTAATGGTGTAACTAATCATTTCCTTTTTCTGATCTTTGCTGACCCCTTTGACTATCCTGAATTACAACTATACTTTCAATTCTGGCTTATGTTTAATACCACCCGCACCCTCTCCATTCATTTCTGATTTTCAGATGCATTTAGCTCCTTCTAATTTATTGGAAGAAGCTAATAATGTTTCTCAAAAAGGCAGTCTGATACTTTCTCAATTACATGCTCTTTCTGTATGATATTATATTATTTCCTTTTTCTATTTTTTTCTTACATAATTGTAAGATGAGTGACAAAATGCTTGGGTTTTCCCTGTGGGAATTACTGGGCATATTCATATTGTTGCTGCTGAAAGACTGTCTTTTAATCTTTAGACTTCTCACTTCACTGAACTTGCATAAAAACTGCATGCTTTATGTCTATATACACAAACTGAAACCCAGAAGCACATACAGTAACAATTCATTTCAAGAACTGGCTACTTTAAATTGCTAGCAAAAAATTCAAACCAGTAAGATCTTTTTTCCCCCTACACTCTTCTCTGAATTTGAAGATGTGTCATATAACACATATCTGAGATAGTGTGGGAGCAGCCTGGGAATGGTAACTGTGCATTCTTAAAACAACAAAAATGTCATGTAGCACTTTGGTTTAGATAAGTGAACATTTGGGCTGAGGACAAGATGTAGGCAGAGGATACTAAAGCTCCAACTAATTAGGGAGTTATCACTTGAAAAGTTACATAGCTCTGGGTCACTGAAGTTACAGCTATCAAAGGAAACTTCTGGAAGCCATCTTGCTTTCATTTCACAATCTTCTGATGACAGAATAAGCAGTATGATATGGTAGCACGTTCCTTGAAATATCACTGCCTTTTCCATGTCCGTGACAGAATACAAAGATCATGAAGAAATGGAAAAGCATTCCAATAGTTTGAAATGCTGTGACTTTTAAATGGATTCTATTAGAATTAACTAGACTCAGCTCAAATTACATAAAATTAAGCTCCTTAAAAATGATAAAAGCAAACAGTGCTTACTGTTCATTGAAACTAAAAAAAAAAAAAATTCAAAAGATTTTTGACATTTCTTTGTCTCAGAAAGTATAAAGACTTTTCCTAATGATCTTGGAAAATCAGAAGGTAGAGCAATAAAGGATGTGATAAATTTTTTGCTTTTAAAAAATTTATGAATATAATATGCAGGCATAAAGGGGCCACAAAACTCCTTTGTCTCTTTTTGTTTAAGCTACATTATTGTCATCTCTAATGTATAATAAATTGATACATGTTTTGGAGTCACACACATATACACATGCAGAACACATTTTTAGATGATGTTTACAATCTGAAATATGGTTGTAAAATATGAGCATTTTGCCAACTAAATTTAGTATAGAAATTAAGATAAAGAAGAGGTTATTTGGGGATTTCGGTAGTCAGGAAGAGTTCATGAAGGATGTAATCCTTGAAAGATGAACATATTTAGAGGTGAGCAAGTGGCACACCACAAACCAAACCAAAGTTGTAGGTTGCAACCTCATTAAACAGGAACTGCATAGGAGACCAGTTTTGCTGTCAAAAGGAGTTCATGTAGAGAGTGCTGGGAGGAAGCGTCTTCTGAGGCCGTGCTGTAGTTACAAATCAGACCTGGCATAGGAGACCAGTTTTGCTGTCAAAAGGAGTTCATGTAGAGAGTGCTGGGAGGAAGCGTCTTCTGAGGCCGTGCTGTAGTTACAAATCAGACCTGGTCTATATTTTGTGTCAGAAACTGTGAGCAGCAGCAGTGACAGTGCTTCAGCATCCCTGTTGCTTGTCTTGTCTGCCATGCTGCTCCTTCATGGCAGGACTTCCATGGCTTCTTTTGTTTTGCTATGCTATGCTAAGTCACTTCAGTCGTGTCCGACTCTGTGCGACCCCATAGACAGCAGCCCATCAGGCTCCCCCGTCCCTGGGATTCTCCAGGCAAGAACACTGGAGTGGGTTGCCATTTCCTTCTCCAATGCATGAAGGTGAAAAGTGAAAGTGAAGTCGCTCAGTCGTGTCCGACTCTTAGTGACCCCATGGACTGCAGCCTACCAGGCTCCTCCGTCCATGGGATTTTCCAAGCAAGAGTACTGGAGTGGGGTGCCATTGCCTTCCCATCTTTTTTGTTTTAAATATCATTTATTTATTTATTTTGCTGCACTGGGTCTTAGTTGTGGCACACAAAATCTTAGGTGCAGCGTGTGGGATCTAGTTTCCTGACCAAGGATTGAACCCAGACCTCCCTACATTGGGAGTGTGGAGTCTTAGCCACTGAACTACCAGGGAGTTTTTCCCATGGCTTCTTAACTAGTTCTCTATCTCTCTGCTCCTTCTTCTTCCATTGCTTCTCCTTGCTGGCCTCATGCAACATCCTATCTCACCTCTCACAGCCTATTTACATGCATATGATTGAATCCTTTTATATTGCTGGAGCCCTTTTAAAATTTAACTTCCTTTCTTCTGGAAAAGAAAAAGAAAATGAGGTAGTGTCCCAAATCACACAACATAGTAAGATTTAAAAATATTAAGACATTAGCACCAAAAAATATTTTAAATGCATAAATAAATAAAGGCAAAGGCAAAATAAAGTTTGAACTACTAATGGTGGATTTTAAATTTGGATCTCAGCAAGCAAAGTGCAGGGCAATGACACAGCATTTACAGGATTTACACAGCCTAGGACTCACTAATCTGTAGGTGTCTATTTTGATGTAGCCCAAAGTCTTCAAGGCTAGAAATAAAAAGCATACTAGCCCAAATTCTAGTCTTAGCTCTTTCAGTAATGGCTGTGGACAATCATACAATCTCATGAAGTCTTAGTATCCTCATATGTTTTTTTAAAAAGTTTAGTTTGAACAGTCAGTAAAGCTCTTCCCAACTTGAACATTCACTTTATATACTCTGGCATATAAATTTAAAAATTACAAACATGTCCTTGAGAAAACCCAACTAGAAAGGAATGAAAAGTGAAATAGAAACTCTTCTAATGCAGGAGACATAAGAGACACAGGTTCAATCCCTGGGTCGGGAAGATCCCCTGGAGAAGGAAACAACAACACACTCCAGTATTCTTGCCTGGGAAATCCCATGGACAGAGGAGCCTGGAAGGCTACAGTCTATAGGGTCTCAAAAGAGTAGGACATGACTTAGTGACTAAACAACAACAACAAATGGGTCTTAACCCAATAGATCACTTTTAGGGAAGTAACCAGACGGGGTCATATTTAGCTTTGAATAAAAGAATGTGTATTCTGGTCCAACAGGATTGAGAATAGGCTCACAATTGTACAGGAGGCAGTAATAAAGACCATCCCCAAGGAAAAAAAAATGCAAAAAGGCAAAATGGTTGTCTAAGGAGGCCTTACAAATAGCTGAGAAATGAAAAGACACAAAAGACAACAGAGAAAAGGAAAGATATACCCATTTGGATGCAGAGTTCCAAAGAATAGCTAGGAGAGATAAGAAAGCCTTTCTCAGTGATCAATGCAAAGAAACAGAGGAAAACAATAGAATGGGAAAGACTAGAGATCTCTTCAAGAAAATTAGAGATATCAAGGGAATATTTCATTTAAACATGGGCACAATAAAAGACAGAAATGGTATGGACCTAATGGCTGCTGCTGCTGCTGCTAAGTCACTTCAGTCGTGTCCGACTCTGTGTGACCCCATAGATAGCAGCCCACCAGGCTCCCCCATCCAGAAGCAGAAGATATTAAAAAGAGGAGGCAAGAACACACAGAAGAACTATATAAAAAATATCTTCATGACCCAAATAACCATGATGGTGTGATCACTCACCTAGAGCCAGACATTGTGGAATGTGAAGTCAAATGGGCCTTAGGAAGCTTCACTACAAAAAAAGCTAGTGGAGGTGATGGAATTCCAGTTAAGCTATTTCAAATCCTAAAAGATGATGCTGTGAAAGTGCTGCATTCAAAATGCCAGCAAATTTGGAAAACTCAGCAGTGGCCACAGGACTGGAAAAGGTCAGATTTCATTCAAATCTCAAAGAAAGGCAAGCCAAAGAATGTTCAAACTACTGCACAATTGCACTCATTTCACAGGCTAGCAAAGTAATGCTCAAAATTCTCCAAGCCAGGCTTCAGTAGTACATGAACCGTGAACTTCCAGATGTTCAAGCTGGATTTAGAAAAGCCAGAGGAACCAGAGATCAAATTGCTAACATCTGTTGGACCATTGAAAAGGCAAGAGAGTTCCAGAAAAACGTCTACTTCTGCTTTATTGACTACGCCAAAGCCTTTGACTGTGTGGATCACAACAAACTGTGGAAAATTCTGAAAGAGATGGAATACCAGACCACGTGACTTCCCTCCTGAGAAATCTGATGCAGGTCAAGAAGCAGCAGTTAGAACTGGACATGGAACAACAGACTGGTTCCAAACTGGGAAAGGAGTACATTAAGGCTGTATATTGTCACCCAGCTTGTTTAACTTATGTGCAGAGCACATCATGAGAAATGCCATGGTGGATGAAGCACAAGCTGGAATCAAGACTGCCAAGAGAAATATCAATAACCTCAGATATGCAGATGACACCACCTTTATGGCAGAAAGCAAAGAAAAACTAAAGAGCCTATTGATGAAAATGAAAGAGGAGAGTAAAATATTGACTTAAAACTCGACATACAGAAAATTAAGATCATGGCATCCGGTCCCATCACTTCATGGCAAATAGATGAGGAAACAATGGAAATAGTGACAGACTATTTTTTTGAGTTCCCGAATCACTGTAGATGGTGACTGCAGCCATGAAATTAAAAGATGCTTGCTCCTTGGAAGGAAAGCTATGACCAACTTAGACAGCATATTAAAAAGCAGAGATATTACTTTGCCAACAAAGGTCTGTCTAGTCAAGGCTATGATTTTTCCAGTAGTCATGTATGGATGTGAGAGTTGGACTATAGAGAAAGCTGAGCACCGAAGAATTGATGCTTTTGAACTGTGGTGTTGGAGAAGACTCTTGAGAGTCCCTTGGACTACAAGGAGATCCAACCAGTCCATCCTTAAGGAAATCATTCCTGAATATTCATTTGAAGGACTGATGCTGAAGCTGAAACTCCAATACTTTGGCCACCTGATGGCAAAAACTGACTCACTGGAAAATACCCTGGTGCTGGGAAAGATTGAAGGCAGGAGGGGAAGGGGATGACAGAGGATGAGGGGATGGCATCACGGACTCTATGGACATGAGTAAGCTCCAGGAATCATTCATAGATAGGGAAGCCTGGCGTGCTGCAGTCCATGGGGTCACAAAGAGTCAGACACGACTGAGAGACTGAACTGAACTGAACTGATTCTGGTCCAACAGGATTGCGAATGGGTCACATGGCAATGTCCAGGGAGAGACGGAAGATGACTGCTCTATTTTCTACCAGCTCTAAGTCAGTTTTAGTCCCTCTCTCCACCACCACATCCTTATTCCTGCCACACCAGCCACAAGAAAATATACCAGTTATGCTTTATATCTTAAAGTGCAGGTACAAGCAATCATCTCCCTTTTATTCATACTCTAAGATAAAATTTTCCATCATCAAATGTAGGAATGAAACGGTAGCTTAAATACTTGTAGTTCTTACTCCACTGGGTTTTCAGTATTCCACTTATCATTGGGTTAAAAGTGCAATCAGAGAGTGTAGCTTTTCCTGGCATACTGTCTAGCAACATCTCCAGGACACACCAGCCTGTAAGTGATATTCTTCAGCACACACCACATTTTTCATAGTAGCAATTTTGCTTTCAGCTGATGAAGCAAGACCTTACATTCTTGCTCTTTGGGCAGGACTAAAAGATACCGTCCTATAAATGAAAGCAGTACAGCGCATCATGGTGTGGTAGTTCCACAAACAAAGCATTATTATTTGATAATGTGTTTCACTGCAGGCTTCCCTGGTGGCACAGATGGTAAAGTGTCTGCCTGTAATGTGGGAGACCCAGGTTCAATCCCTGGGTTGGGAAGATCCTCTGGAGAAGGAAATGGCAACCCACTCCAAGTACCCTTGCCTGGAAAATCCCATGGACAGAGGAGCCTGGTAGGCTACAGTCCATGGGGTTGCAAAGAGTCGGACAAGACTGAGCGATTTCACTTTTCTAAGTTTTCGATGAAGATTAGCTACACCCTTATTCAGAGGATCATTCTGAAAAACATTTTCAAAGGAGTATACATTCAAGGCATCTTCAGGGGAGAGGCAGAACCCATAGGGCTGGGAAGCCCACCTCTGATTCCTGGGTCCAGAATGGAGAAGCAGGGTTTAGGCTAACCCATAGCATCACATACCTTCAGTTCAGTTCAGTTCAGTTTAGTCTCTCAGTCACGTCTGACTCTTTGCGACCCCATGAATTGCAGCACATCAGACCTCCCTGTCCATCACCAACTCCCGGAGTTCATTCAGACTCACGTCCATCGAGTCAGTGATGCCATCCAGCCATCTCATCCTCTGTCATCCCCTTCTCCTCCTGCCCCCAATCCATCCCAGCATCAGAGTCTTTTCCAATGAGTCAACTCTTCGCATGATGTGACCAAAATATTGGAGTTTCAGCTTTAGCATCATTCCTTCCAAAGAAATCCCAGGGCTGATCACATACCTTACTCTTCTCCAAATTGTCTTATAATATTCTTAAAGTCCAAAGAAGACATTCAGAGGTGTTTTTTTTTTAATCACTTCCAAACTTTAATTACTAAATAGACAACAGAGATGTCCCATATATAAATATTTCTATTTTCATGTTAATATAGATTTTTGAAAATCTAAAAATCAAGTAATAAAAAAATTTAATCTTTTATATCCAAGAATCTTTTTAAAATTAATTTATTTATTTTAATTGGAGGGTAATTACAATACTGTGATGGTTTTTGCCATATACCAACTTGAATTAGAAACAGCAAATACTGTATATTAACATGTATATATGGAATTTAGAAAGAGGGTAATGATGATCCTACCCTCAGGGGAGCAAAGGAGATACAGATGTAAAGAACAGACTTTTGGACTCAGTGGGAGAAGGGGAGGGTGTGATGATTTGAGAGAATAGCATTCAGAGGTTTTTAAAACATCCTCAATTCAACACATTCCTTTTTTCAACTTCCAAAAGGTATCAAACAGTTCCCTTCCATATGTAAAGTCCTTTTCTAGACTCACGGAAGGATAGAGAAAAGCCATAAAATATGACCTTCCCCTGAGGTGACCGGGAAAATAGGAACTAGCTTTTCTGAGCTCTTAGTACATGCCGAGCACTGTGCATTTTCTTGTTTGATTCACAAGACAATTCTGACAGGTAGGTACTGTTATTATCCCATGTTACAGATGAAAATCCTGAAGTTTAGACTGTTTAAAAACCTCAGTAAACAAAACAGCTAGGATTCAAATTCTAGCCAGCTGGCTCCAGAACGCATCTCTTCCATGATGCATCATCAGTGGGGTTGGAAACTGGTCTAAAAGGTTGCAGTGTGATGAACCAAAGAACTGGTGATAAACGCTGCCCAAAGCTGGTTGAATGCAGACTTTTTTTTTCCCCCTTTCTTGGGAATTCACAGATACACAATAGTCTCATAGTATTAGGGAAATATATAAAAAGAGTCCTGCACAAAAGTCTTTTGAGTGCTGCAGAGATTGATAAATATGCCCCCTCCTTTCATTCACACTAAATGTAGTATTTCTGCTGCTTAACATGGACCACAAGAACAGTAGGTCTTAAAGAGAAAATAGTTTAAATTTCTCTTTCTAGATTAATTTCAGACTGTGTCTTTATCCAGGGCTGACCATATTTATAATATCATGTAGTCACCACGGCCATTTCTAGACAATATTACTTCACGCTATCTGCCTGCAATGCAGAAAATCTGGGTTTGATTCTTGGATCAGGAAGATCCCCTGGAGAACGACATGGCAATCCACTCAAGTATTCTTGCCTGGGAAATCCAATGGACAGAGGAGCCCGGTGGGCTACAATCCATAGGGTTGCACAGAGTCGGACACAACTGAGCAACTAAAACACAACACACTTACTCATTATGTTCAAGGTCCAAGAAAGGTGTTCAGTTTTCCTTTCTATTTCTAATAGCTCTGCTAGCAAAGCAGATGTTACATTTTTCTCCTTTTTCAGATATATACATTTGGATTTCCAAAGAACTCATGTTGGGAAAAAATTGTGTTCTTACTCATTGAAGTATGCCATTTTTTAAAGGCAAAATATTGTATCTGAAGAGTTTTAGGTGCAAAATTCAATGGCCCTTATAGCTGCTGATCAATCAGGAGAGGACGGCACTGTTAGGGTACTAAAGGACTTGATCTCCTCGGAGATTTTCCAGGCTAATTTTGCCTCTGGGGCTTACAAAGCACAATTCTGTCATAGATGTCTCATATGTGAGCTGTTAATGCCATGAGCCGTTAAAATCACAGGACCACCATTGCCCACTCCTGGAGCAGCAGCATTTTTCCAACTGCAGTCTGGTAATACTTGGTACAGATTTATCTAAGGAGCTAATTTTTTTTTTTTTTTTAAATGCAGATTCTTGTGATTCTACCTGAAGTCCTAGGTGAGGCTCTGGAATTTTCGTTTTAAGTAATCTCAGGGCCTGCGTGCTAAGTCACTTTGGTCATGTCTGACTCTTTGCGACTCTCTGGACTGTAGCCCTCCAGGCTCCTCTGTCCATGGGATTCTCCAGGCAAGAATACTGGAGTGGGTTGCCATGGCCTCCTTCAGGGGATCTTCCCTACCCAGGGATCGAACCTATGGCTCCTGCATTGCAAGAGGATTCTTTACCACTTAACCACAGGGGTAGCCCAAACAAGCTTCTCAAGTGACCTTGCTTTGAGGAATCCTGATTTCAAAGTAGTTCTGTGGGCCTCGAGAGAATTGCAAGCCAGTGTGCCTTCAATGCATACATTCTGAGAAATTCCAAAAGGTTTCAACATTGTTTTCTAAAGTAATTTCTGCAGAATGAAAATCCCGAGAGATGATTTGTAATGAACAATTAAATAAGTTAAATTTATTTATCCACTGTTAAATAAGTTTGGGAAAATTCCTTTCAAGAGCCTTCCTCTTAGAGGTTCCTAGCACACATATTAAAGGTTCTGAGACGTATTGCAGGAAATAAACCTGTGCAACTAAACCCAAGTGTTTCCCAGGTAGGTTACACAATAGGACTTTTTTGGAGCGGATAACACTTGCCATGGAACTAACAGTAGTCTTTAATCTTCCTTTGGAGGAATGCCAGTTATAGGCTCATGGTAGAATTTCCAGAGGAGATGAACTAGGTTTGGAGATCCAGGGACTCAGCTTTAATTCTTGTTTCTTAGGAATCGTTATGGAAAGGTGAGAAACCCTGTAGCTTATTCATTACACTTCACATCTGTGTGGTTTTTATAGTTCCACAGGCCCTTTTTCACACCTTTTCTCATTAAAGAAAAATCCTCATTTGATTTCTGTGAGCCAAGCAGATTAGGCATTACTATCCCCATATTACAAGTGAATAAATACATTTATAGAGGGTAGAGTTTGCTTTCTGAGGTCATGAAACTCTGCTTCTTGTGCTTTCTTCATAACATCCAAGCTTTGGAATGACCTGGCAGCTAAGGTTCCCAAAACATATCAGCCTATAAAATTTTGCTGAATTCACTAATAAGGTATTATCTTTTTAATGGAACTGGTAATGATACTGATCAGCTATTGGTAGAAAGACCTGTGAATTATTTTTACAATGGGGTGATAAATTGACTTGAACTCAGGTCTGCTGGTTCATCCCTCCTGTATCTATCTGGTGAAGTCCAAAGGTCCAGGTTATTATATATAGTCATGTCTGGGGAGAGAGGTTTGTAATGGGGAATTTATTTTCCTCAGTGTAGTTTTGTTTGGTCTTTATAAGACATGAATTAAATTGCTCCTACACTATGTCCTGATCACATAAGCTAACGTATTCCTTGATGTAATTGTATTTCTTTTAGCAAACAAAACCAAGGATTTGGGGAACTTCCCAGGCCATCCAGTGGATAAGACTGCCTTCCAATGCGGTGGGTTCAGATTCCATCCCTTGTCAGGGGGCTGAGATCCCATATGCCTTGAGACCAAAAAATAAAAACATAAAACAGAAACAATACTGTAACAAATTAAATAAAGACTTAAAAAAAAACCCCTAAGGCTTTTAGGGGTTATTATCTTAGTAACTTTAGTCTTCTTGTATTTTTGTGACCTTGTTTTTTTTTTTTTTTTTACATTTTCTACAGCTTGACTTCTCTAGGGCTTATTCTAATTTCTTTCAGTCCCAAGACTTACAGGTTTTGATTCACAAACATGACTATCACAGAAATATTTAGACCAATAGCAAAATTATAAGATGATGTTTAAATACATCTGTAATGAATGATTCCAAACAGTGAGCATAGATCTGTGTGTATCTGGGGAAGTTTTCTGCATGTCTAACTTTCTTGATAATGTGGATAAATGACAGATTCCTCGATTCAATATATCTTCCCCTGCTCTCTCTCATATATCATTCACAATTCAGCTTTTAATTTTGTGACAAATTTAGGATATGAATGTAGCTTAGTATAAATTTCCAAGGATTATTGAACATGTGTAATTGAACAAATTTCCCCTAAGTTTTAGTTTCTATATTTTTTTCAATGTCCAAAAATTCACTAGGTTGTTCCCAACAACTTCTTTTCTTGTGGATTAAACTGGCTTTATTTTATTAGGAATTTTAGCTAAAAAATATTTCTAGAAGCAGTCTATTCTCCACCTCAACCCTATAATCTGTTTTGTTCTAACTGATCCAGAAAAAATAAAAATGCATCATGTTTGAAGTCTTCACCATTCGAGGGTAAACTGGGTCTCACTTTGAGTCATATTATATGTTCATTATATCTACAAAAACAATTTGGATAATAAAAGTGCCAAATGTTAACTCCAGCTATAAACATACAATGGCATATTTACATCATGCATCAAACTTTTCTAGATTTCTTTGCTTAGTGCTTCTCATCTTGCACTAAAATTCTTAACCCATTTGTTCCATGATTTATGGGATAGATTAATTATTTTTGATGAATAAAAATTGGAAACTTTAATTGGATGCTATTCGAGGTTTGGTTGCATTAAATGAATCTACTGGTGATCAAAAATGTATTTTTAAAGGGAGTTTAGGCTAATATATCAACAAATGAGGAGCTATAAACATGATTAATATACACATTAGACTTTCCTTATCACATTCTGCTGGCAGTTTTTATCCGGTCACAGCTGAAATTCCATTGAGATCTTTCTCCTTTTGTATAAAATACAGATTATGTGGAGACAGCAGTCTGAGCAACTGGAGTTTCATCATGTCTGCCCATTAATTATTAATGCTGTTTCAGTACTTCTTATCTATCACTGCGAGAGATGAAGGGCTGTATTTTTATAGTCAGTTTCCAGTAAGAAAACAGGCTGGATGGTGCCTCTGTACTTGGCAATACAGAAAGGATCAAAAGTACTTCCATTTTTATGGAACCTTGAAAAAGGAATGTTCTAAATCATTCACTTTACTATTGCCCTGAAAGGTGGTATGATTTTTGAAGCATAAATAAAAACTGAGAAGAGCATATGTCTAATTTGGACATCTTTTTTTTTTTCTCCAAACTGCTGTGATTTCCAAGGTATTGAATCCAAGCCATGTGGAGAATTGGGAGATTATGCATTGTTCAGATTATGTCAATATGTCAATGTGAGTACAATTGAGCTCTAAGGACTTGACAGTCCTATAGAGGTACAGTTTGTGATTAGAATCCAGGCTGCAATGTAAGGATACTAGCTAAGCCAAGCAACAGAGTATCGAGTCTCAATTCCCTCATTGTATGAGGATAACTTTTACCGGGCGGTGAAAAGGTTTAAATAAAATAAAGCATTTCAATGCACAGAAAGTTTCAAGCAAGGCTAGTAAACTCTGAAACTTCATTGCTATTGTCTGTTTTGTTTACTAAGATCAATGAAATGTACAACTCTAATGTTCAATAGGAAATATAACAAAAAAGTGGATTCAAGAGTACTTCAACCACTGGACTTAATTGAAGCTGGGGGCTGAGAGGGAGTGAGGGGGAAAACACAATAAAATTGCTGGACTATGATTTTCATCAATTCTGATGAATAATAGAAAAGTATAACAGGAGATCTGATTTACTAAGTAGAATTGGATTTTAGATATGGAGACACATTTCTATAATTACTTGATGACTTTAAACAGATTACCTATATTCCTGCCCATGTTCAATTTCTCCTTTATTAAATGTATCGAGTAATCCTTGATATTAGTGAATGTGTGGAAAATCTCAGTGAACATGAGAATACGCACATACCACACACACAGCCTTGTCTTTACATATACCACAACAGCTCCAGCCTCCTCTGTCCATGAAATTTTCCAGGCAAGAATACTGGAGTGAGTTGCCATTTCCTCCTCCAGGGTATCTTCTCGATCCAGGGATTGAACCCGCATCTCCTGCATTGGCAGGCGGATTCTTTATCACTGAGCCACCTGGGAAGCCCTTGGGTTTGGGGTAGTGACCCTACATCAACCATGTGGACAGGATAAATTCCTAGCAGTGTGCAAAGTAACAACATGGACGGGACCTGAGCCACTGGATGATCCTGCGAAGAAGAGGCACCTATCCATTTCATCCACAAATTATAATGTAGAAAAAAATGAACCTCTAAAGCATTTGATGCTTCCATTTGGAGTTTCTTATTTATTTATTTTTTTGCAGCACCTTACCATAACCCTAACCAAACAGTGGCTGTTTTCCTAGGTGTTAGGTCTCTTACTGTAGACGACTAGCTGATGGATATATGTAACTTGAAAGAGTGGATGTGCTTCGTGATGCAGATGACTCTGGTCAGTCATTGTGACTTGCAGCAGAATGCAGTTTCTAGTTCAAAAATAAAAAATATATCCTTTGGTACACACAGAAAATGTTATGACATTTATTCATTCTTTATCTTTTTATGTTTGGGGGACAAATAGATGGAGGAAGAGAGACCAAGGGCCATACAAATAGAAATTTCTTGCTGATGTTGTGACCTGGATTTTGTGGTAAGAATGCATTTTAGATACTCTGGGACAGAAAGTAATACTGACTGTCAAATCTGACATAAATAGCAGCTGCTGATACCAAAAAGAACAAAGTCTCCTTGTACAAATCCGTAATTCCTTTCCCTAATGTATTACTACTTCCCTGAGGACACAATTATTATTTTGATTCACAGTGGTGTTTTACCAGCCAATAGAAACACAATAATATTAGTGCACATACTAGGATTAACACAACTCCAAGCTATGATAAGAACTAAATGCCTTTGAGCTGTCTGCATTGAACCTAACATGTGACATGTCATAAAATAATAATATTTTATGAAATGTTAATATATTATAATGCAATAAGATGAAGCACAAGCTGGAATCAGTTGCTGGGAGAAATATTAATAACCTCAGATACACAGATGACACCACCCTTATGACAGAAAGCAAAGAAGAACCAGAGAGCCTCTTGATGAAAGTGAAAGAGGAGAGTGAAAAGGTTGGCTTAAAACTCAACATTCAGAAAACTAAGATCATGGCATCCTGCCATCACTTCATGGCAAATAGATGGGGAAACAGTGGAAACAGTGGCTGACTTTATTTTTGGGGGCTCCAAAATCACAGCACATGGTGACTGCAGCCATGAAATTAAAATACACTTACTCCTTCAAAGAAAAGCTATGACCAACGTAGACAGCATATTAAAAAGCAGAGACACTATGTTGCCAACAAAGGTCCATCTAGTCAAAGCAATGGTTTTTCCAGTAATCATGTATGTATGTGAGAGTTGGACAATAAAGAAAGCTGAGCACAGAAGAATTGATAATTTTGAACTGTGGTGTTGGAGAAGACTCTTGAGAGTCCCTTTGACTACAAGGAGATCCAACCAGTCAATCCTAAAGGAAATCATTCCTGAATATTTCATTGGAAGTACTGATGCTGAAGCTGAAACTCCAATACTTGGCCACCTGATGGGAAGAACTGACTCATTGGAAAAGACCCTGATGCTGGGAAAGATTGAAGGCAGGAGGAGAAGGGGATGACAGAGGATGAGACGGTTGGATGGCATCACCAACGTGATGGACATGAGTTTGAGTAGGGTCTTGGAGTTGCTGATGGACAGGGAAGCCTGGCAGGCTGCAGTCCATGGGGTCGCAAAGAGTCAGACACGAATGAGCAACTGTACTGAAGATAATATATTATGATAAAAACAATAATGACAAAATTGATACTAAGGGAGTGATAAAATGATCCCTCAAAAGCATGGGTCTAATTCACTCCCTACATTTCAAAAATTTAACATCTTTCTAGTCATTTTTCTAGGATTAGTTTGGGACCAATGTAGTGGTTCATCCAAATTCCCTTTATAACATGTATGTGTAACTCCTCTCCCAGCAAGGGGTTCATGTGACACTAATTAACCTATACATGGATTTAACAGGAAAAAGAAAGTCTAAATAACTGAGCTAATCAAACAAGCTATGTCTGGTGGTTCTATCTGTAAAGACTCTGCCTGCAGTGCAGGAGATTGCCTGCGATGCAGGAGTGCTATGTTTGATCCCTGTGTTGGGAAGATCCCATGGAGAAGCAAATGGCAACCCACTCCAGTATTCTTGCCCAGGAAACCCCATGGACAGGGGAGCCTGAGGCGCTAGAGTCCATGAGATCATGAGAGTCAGACACAACTTAGAGACTAAATCACCACCATGTTAAAAGTACATATGCGGAATTCAAAATGCTATAGTTGATTTCCTACTACCATAATTACATCATAAGTAGTTAAGAAAAGGAATATCATACATACCTAGATCATTGGGAAGGCATTAATGGTTAATTGCCAGTTCAAATCTTTGTGAAAAATATTCCCAAAGTATGCAATACTCTTCCTATCAGACACTGATGAGCAAATAATGGGCATTTAAGTATTCTCTGGTGTATCTGTGGCCCAAGACTTAGTGAGGGGCAAGAATTGTGTTTTAACCACCAAGTAATCGTCCTGCTCTGATTAAACATATACTTTAGCAACAATTTCTAGAAGACACTTAAGTTTTCATGCAAAAAACAATTGAACTGTTGCTGAATTCCTGCCTATATGGTTTCTCTTTATAGCATCTGAATTAGTTTGACAGGTGAAGCTATAGTTGACCTCTAAAATGTGGCAGTGAGAAATCTGGCTTAGTGACAAGAAGACTCAAATCAGGAAATGAGGGAAAATAGCAATCCAGAGAATAATGGCTGAAAGAAGAACATTAATACTAAATAATGAAGAAGAATGTAAACAGATAAGCGATTCAGAGAGCCCTAGATATTTAAAAGGCTGAAAGAGGGATGGTAAAGATAAAAAATGATAAGACCTGTCATGAAGAACAAAGTCAGTGTGTGTGCATTATTCAGTTTAAGGAATTAGAGTCACAAGGTCAAGTGTGGGTAACATTAAATATGAATAATGAGGAATAATATCAGTAAAAAGCAAGTTAGTTTCATAAATCAATTCCAGAGCAACTTGGCTGGGGGATGGAGAAAAGGAGAACAGAGGATAATCCACTGTAGCCTGTTGAAATGTCAGGATCTATTACCAATTACCAAATATCAATATGGTCATGCAACATGTCAGTGTTTGGGGTCATCAAACGGTGCATTCCATTGACCAGTGGGACCTATAGGATTTGCACTTTGAAGTGTGTTTAAACAAAACAAAATAGAACTAAACAGAAAACACTGGCATTTCTAAGAGGAGGGAATCGTATGTGCAATGGCAGATGGAGACAAGAACACATGGGCTCCCATCACCATGTGTTATCCCAGGACGATCTCTGAGGCGACCTTGGAGGGAACCCTTTTTCTGCCATTTTGCAGTGTGGACAATGCCAAGGAAGAAGCTGCTATAAAGGGTAAGCAAGAGGGGAAGATCTGGAATGAAGATTTGGGCAACAGTCATACTTCAAGGTTAAGGGCCAGAGCTCCTGCTCTTCATGCTCTCCCACTGGGAGTAGTCCAGGCAGGAGGAACGGGGATGGGCCCCTTGAGGAAGAAGGGGGACACTGGAGTCAGCCACTAACAACAGATTAAAGCCAAATGTAAATAGTGTGCCGGACACATGTGGGCTGCAGAGAGAGGGGTGATGAATAAGCACGCATCCAGACAAGGACTTCAAAAAGAAGGCGGCTGAGCGATGATGATAATGATTCAGTGCCTTCACCAATGACTTGGGAGGAGCAGAGAATGTGAGGAAAATAAAAAAGAAGTGTCTGCATTTATCAAAGCATTTGACAAAGGAGAGGGGGCTGCACAATTAGAGGGAACAAATCATCAGGACAGGAGAGGGAAAGAGGCTGTGGGCCATGTGGAAAGAAGAAATCCAATGATGCGAGAGCAGTGTTATAAAATGATAGATTAATCCACTCTCACTGAAATGTACTGAATACAAACTAATAATACAGCTTTAATCCAAGAGAGTTCTGAGTCCCATCTGGCTAGCACTGGTTTCTACCTGCTTTGGGATCATCTCTATTCATAGGCTCTTTCTCCCTTTAGAGAAGGCTGATATCCAGCAGGTACCCATGGGCAGGGCCTGACCAGGTGTTAACTGTGCCCATACCATACCTAATTGGGCAGTGTTTATATACTATGCATTGCTACAAGGTTTGATTATCATCCATGCCTTCAATTGTTCTATGATAATACAGATCTTTCTTGACTTACAATGGAGTTGTCGTTGTTTAGTAGCTAAGTCGTGTCTGACTCTTTGTGACCCCATGGACTGTAGCCCACCAGGCTCCTCTGTCCATTGGATTTCCCAGGCAAAAATAAATACTGGAGTAAGTTGCCATTTCCTCCTCCAGGAGATCTTCTTGACACAGGAATCGAACTCACATATCTCCTGCATTCTTTACCAGTGAGCCACCATGGAAGCCCAAATAGAGTCACATCCTGATAAACTCATTGTGAGTTGAAAACATAATTCAAAAATGCATTTAATAACCTAACCTAGTGAACATCATAGCTTAACCTAGCCTTACTTAAATGTACTTAGAACCCTTACGTTAGCCTAGGACAAAAATCACTTCACACAAAGTCTACTTTATGTGTTGACTATATACTTTATTGAATACTGTACTGACAGTGGAAAGCAAAAAAAAGAATGATTGTATGGGTACAGAATGGCTTTAAATGTATTGGCTGTTTACCCTCTTGACGGCAGGGATGACTGGAAGTTACAATCCCTTGATGTTGTGTCATGAAAGAGGATTGTTACACATTTAGCTAGCCTGGGAAAACCTCAAAATTCAAAATTCGAAGTATAGTGGCTACTGAGTGCACATCTCTTTTGGACCATTGAAAACTTCAGAAATCATTAAGTTGAATCGTCCTAAGCCCAAGACTGTCTATATTCTGAACCCATTTGAACTAAGTATTTCTTAAAATTATAGTTGATGCACAATGTTACAAGTTACAGGTGTATCATAACTGTATATTCACATTTTTTGAAGGTGATACTCCATTTATAGTTATAGCTTATTTTATGCATAATAGTTTGTACTTCTACTCCTATATTGTCCCTGCCCTTCCCTCTCCCCACTGGTAACCACTAGTTTGTTCTCCATATTTGTGAGTCTGCTTTTTCATTTACTCACTAGCTTGTTGGATTTTTTAGATTTCACATATAAGTGATATCATACAGTATATGTCTTTCTCTTCCTGATTTATTTCACTTAGCATAATACCCTCCAAGTCCATCCATGTTGTTTCAAGTGGCAAAATTTTATCCTTTTTTTATGGTTGAGTAGTATTTGATTGTATCTATGTACCACATCTTTATTCTTTATTCATTCCATCTGTTGACAGACACTTAAGTTGCTTCCATGATACAAAAATGTAAATTATGCTGCTATGAATATTAGGCTGCATGTATCTTTTCAAATTAGTGGGGTTCTTTCCCCCCATATATATATCCAGGAATGGTATTGCTGGGTCATATGGTAAATCTATTTTTAAGTTTTTTGAGGAGAATCCATACTGTTTTCCACAGTGGCTGCACCAATTTACATGCCCATAAACTTTGTATGAAGTTTACCTTTTCTGCACATCCTTGCCAACATTTATTATTTATGTTCTTTTTTATGATAACCATTCTAACGGGTATGAGGTGATATCTCACCAGATGAGATATGCAAGTAGTTTTGACTCGTGTTTCCCTGATAATTAGCGAGACTGAGTATCTTTTCATGTGTCTACTGGCCATCTGTATTTTCTCTTTGGAAAAATATCTATTTGGATCTTCTGTCCATTTTTTAACTGGCTTGCTTGCTTTTTGGATGTTGAGTTTGTACAAGCAGTTTGTGTATTTTGGAAAAGCTCTTGTCAGTCAAATAATTTGCAAATATTTTCTCATACTCTGCAGGTTGTATTTTTGTTTTGTTTATGGTTTTTTTTGCTGTGCAAAAACTTCTAAGTTTGTGAACAATCTAAGTGCTTATCAAGAGTAAAATGAATTCTTATTGGTCTGTTTCTGTATGAGAATGAATGAAATTCAAAATATGCAACAACACAGGGTACCTCTCATAAATATAATACTAAGTAAAAGAAACAAGACACATTAGGGTACATAATTTATGAATCCACTTATATGAAATCCAAAAATCATGTAAACTAATCAATGTTATTGGCTAAATCAAGATGGTGGTTTCTCTTGAAGGAATAATGGGGGTAGTTACACAGTGTGTTCACTTTGTATATATTATACTTCCAATGAGCATTTCCCTGCATGTATATGATTTTTCAATAAATTCAATTTAATACAATATTGGGGAGAAAAAAACTTTCAAGTTTAATTTCGTTATATTTGTTTACTTTTGTTTTGATTTCCATTATCCTAGGAGATGGATTCAAAAAGATCTTGCTGCAATTTATGCTAGAATGTTCTACCTATGTTTTTCTCAAGTAATATTACAGTATCTAGTTTTAGCTTTAGGTCTTTAATCCATTTTGAATTTTTTATAATATGGTGTTAGAGAATGCTCTAATATTTTTACACGTAACTGTTCTGTTTCCCCAGCACCACTTATTGAAGAGACTGTCTTTCCTCCATTGTATATTATTGCCTCCTTTGTTGTAGGTTAATTGGCCATAAATATGTGGGTTTATTTTTGGATTCTCTGTTCAATTCCACTCAGCTATGTGTCTGTTTTTGTGCCAGTACCATACTCTTTTGATTATTATAGTTTTGTAAGTAAGTCTTAAGTCAGGGAGTGCGAATTCTTCATCTCTGTTCTTCTTTCTCAAGATTTTGGCTACTCAGTCTTCTGGCTATTTAAGGTGTTTAGTGTTTACATACAAATTTTAAAATTATTTGTTATAGTTCTGGGAAAAATGCCATTGGTATTTTGATAGGGATTGCACTGAATCTGTAGATCATTTTGGGTAGTACGGTCATTTTAACACTTAATTTTTCCAAATGGCCCATGTACTCTTGAAAAAGAAAAATGGAGGCAGAGGAATCAGGCTCCCTACCTTCAGACTTATACTACAAAGCTACAATAATCCGGACAGTGTGGAAAGTGTAGTACTGGTACAAAAAACAGAAATACAAATCAATGAAGCCAGATAGAAAGCCCAGAGACAAACTCATACACGTATGGAGGCAAGACTATACAATGGAGAAAAGACAGTCTCTTCAATAAATGGTGCTTGGAAAGCTGGATGACTACATGTAGAAGAATGAAATTAGAACACTCCCTGACACCAAACACAAAAATAAATTCAAAATGGATTAAAGATCTAAATATAAGGCCAGACACAATAAAACTCTTAGAGGAAAACATAGGCAGAACACTCTTTGACATAAATCACAGCAAGATCGTTTTTGACTTACCTCCTAGAGTAATGAAAATAAAAATAAAAGTAAACAAATGAGACCTAATTAAAGCTTTTGTGCAGCAAAGAAAACCATAAACAAGATGAAAATACAATTCCCAGAATAGAAGAAAGTATTTGCAAATGAAACAACTGACAAGGGATTAATCTCCTAAAATACACAAACAGCTCATTCACTTCAATATTAAAAAACAAACACACACAAACAACCCAATCAAAAACTGAACAGAAGACCTAAATAGGCATTTCTCCAAAGAGGACATACAGATGGCCAATAAGCACATGAAAAGCTGCTCAACACCACTAATTATTAGAGAAATGCAAACAAAAACTACAATGAGGTTTCTCCTCACACCAGTCAGAATGGCCATCATCAAAAAATCTACAGGCAGTAAATGCTAGAGAGGGCGCAGAGAAAAGGGAACTCTGTTACACTGTTGGCAGAAATGTAAATTGATACAACTACTATGAAGAACAGTATGGAGGGGCCTTAAAAACTAAAAATAAACTGACCATATGACCCAGAACTCCTGGCAATATACTCAGAGAAAACCATAATTCAAAAACATACATGCACCCCAATGTTCATTACCGCACTATTTACAATAGCCAGGACATGGGAGCAACCTAAATGTCCATCAACAGAGGAATAAATAAAGAAGATGTGGTACATATATACAATGGAATATTACTCAGCCCAAAAAAGGAACAAAACTGTGCTTTTTTCAGACATGTGGATGGACCTAGAGACTGTCATACCATGTGAGGTAAGCCAGAAAGAGAAAAACAAATATCATATTTTAAAGCATATATGTGGAATCTAGAAAAATGGAATTAGATAAACTTATGACCAACCTAGATAGCATATTAAAAGGCAGAGACATTACTTTGCCAACAAAGGTCCATCTAGTCAAGGCTATGGTTTTTCCAGTGGTCATGTATGGATGTGAGAGTTGGATTGTGAAGAAAGCTGAGCACCGAAGAATTGATGCTTTTGAACTGTGGTGTTGGAGAAGAGTCTTGAGAGTCCCTTGGACTGCAAGGAGATCCAACCAGTCCATCCTAAAGATCAGTCCTGGGTGTTCATTGGAAGGACTGATGTTGAAGCTGAAACTCCAATACTTTGGCCACCTTATGTGAAGGGTTGACTCATTGGAAAAGACCCTGATGCTGGGAGGGACTGGGGCAGGAGGAGAAGGGGACGACAGAGGATGAGATGGCTGGATGTCACCACTGAGCCGATGGACATGATTTTGGGTAAACTCCAGGAGTTGGTGATAGACAGGGAGGCCTGGCATGCTGTGATTCATGGGGTCACAAAAGGTCGGACACGGTTGAGCAACTGAACTGAACTGAATTTAACTGAAACTTGTTTATATATATATATATATATATATATATATATATATATAAAAATATGGGTTGCCATGCCCTCCTCCAGCAGGGATCAAACCCAGGTTTCCCACATTGCAGACAGGTTCTTTACCACCTAAGACATCAGGAATGTATACTACAATGTATAAAGTAGATAACTGATAAGAACTTGCTGTATAGCACAGGGTACTCAATGCTCTGTGGTGATATAAATAGGAAGGAAATCCAAAAAAGAGGGGAGATATATATACATATCATTGATTCACTTTGCTGGACAGCAGAAACTAACATAACATTGTAAGGCAATTATAATTCAATATAAAATAAAATAGACTTTCCAGAGAGACTTCCTTGGCAGTCTAATGGATAAGCTTCTAAGCTTCCACTGCAGGGGCTACGGGTTCAATCCACGGTCAGGGAACTAAGGTCCTGCATGCTATGCCTTGCAGCCAAAAACAGAGAAAGTGTAAAATAATACAGACTTCCTGAGAAGAGTGTCTTACCCTGAGGATTTTTTTTTTTTTTTTATAGGAAGCTGTAAATTTTACCAGGTAATAGTGAAAAAATTTGAGGGCTGATGAAACCCTCTTTACCTCTCAGATCTCACTCCATGTCAATATGTCTGCATGGCACTGGCCCTTCACCTTGTCCTGTCCTGACCTTCCACTAGATGAAAGACTAGAGCACTTCACTCCATTGCTTAGTTCCAAATTCTCAGGCACTTATTCTTCATGATATTCAAGTATCAGACGGATATTTTAAAAAATTCTTTCTCCTTCAGTTCAGTTCAGTTCAATTCAGTCGCTCAGTCGTGTCCAACTCTTTGCGACCCCATGAATCACAGCACGCCAGGCCTCCCTGTCCATCACCAACTCCCGGAGTTCACTGAGACTCATGTCCATCGAGTCAGTGATGCCATCCAGCCATCTCATCCTCTGTCATCCCCTTCTCCTCCTTCCCCCAATCCCTCTCAGCATCAGAGTCTTTTCCAATGAGTCAACTCTTCGCATGAGGTGGCCAAAGTACTGGAGTTTCAGCTTTAGCATCATTCCTTCCAAAGAAATCCCAGGGCTGATCTCCTTCAGAATGGACTGGTTGGATCTCCTTGCAGCCCAAGGGACTCTCAAGACTCTTCTCCAACACCACAGTTCAAAAGCATCAATTCTTCGGTGCTCAGCTTTCTTCACAGTCCAACTCTCACATCCATACATGACCACTGGAAAAACCATAGCCTTGACTAGACAGACTTACTAAATATTAATGCCACAAAAAATAAAATAATTGTCTTAATTTTTTTTAGTTTTGAGAAGATAAATTTCTTGGTTTTCTTAATTGTAAAGTGCAAAATCGCTATTATAACTCTGTGTTTCCTGTAGACAGCAGGTATAATGGAGATTCAGCAGAAGAAGCTGGGTTTTGGAGTCAGGTTGTCCAAGATTTGAATGCTAGCACATATACTTTTGAGAAAGTCGCTTCTCTGAGGCTCATTTTCCTCACCTGTAAAATGGATATAATGATACCACATTCCAGGATGCTTTTGGAGATCAAATATTCCTGGCAAATAGAGGGCACACAGTCAATATTTATTTCCCCTTCCCACCCAAGAGGAATTTTTGTGGGGAAACTTCTCATTAAAAAACCACTAATTCCTTTTAAATTAAATAGGTCTTCATTGACGAATCTATTAAGTTACAATAAGAAGAGTAAATCCATACTTTGCCAGACTTTTGCAGATTGGCAAAGGACTTTTCATCCAAGGCTGTCCCATATTGGAGTATGAAGCACTAGAGTTGTTAACAAGTATGAATGCGGCTGTGCCCCATCATATACTTTGGCACCACACTATTCTGCCTTGACTCGTATACAAATATGTCTTGGATTTGGGAATCTGATTGAATGCTAGAAACAAATGTGATTCATTCCAGCATCACCCTTGAGACACTTCACAGCCAGATGAGTTCATTCCATGGCTAAACCAAGTGACCCTGCAATTCACTGAAGTTGCTGCAGCAGCTACTGGAAGCATCTATTACCAAGAGGTCGGTATTCCAAGATGGGATTACAGACAATTGGGCCAGCAGACTGTCTGCACTGGAGTGCAGAATTATTCCTTTCTTTACCAGCTTTACTTAATGCTATTTATTCTGCCTCTAAAATACATCCGCATCATGACTCTACAGGGGCAACTTATCAAAATTCTGTACAAGATTCATTTCCTTCATGAAAAGAGCTGACCATCTTTAAAAATCACTCTTCCAGCCTACAGGTCTCTCTGCAGGCATTGCATAGGTTTGGGAGTTTATACTCCATTTATTTGTGTCATTTACTGTTTTTATTAGTCTTGTCTTCTTAAATATTGTATATTGAATATTTCATGAGGTCAGTGGTTATTTCTTTATTGACTTTGTCAGTTTCCTTAATGTTTAACAAAATAGCTACAAGATTAATTCACTCATAGAATTATTTGCCAATTTCTTATCTCCATTTAAAATAAGGTTTTCTTCACTTTTCATTATTTCCTTCCTTTTTTCATCCATTTTTTTATTCAATAAATAATTATTTAATGCCAGTTAAGTGCTAAACATTGGTCTAAGCCATTAGGAAGCACAGCTAAACACTATATATTCCTCCCTCAAGAATACTGGTTGCCATTTCCTCTTCCAGAGGATCTTCCCAGTCCAGGGACGGAGCCCATATCTCCTGTGTCTCCTGCATTGCAGGTGGACCCACTGAGTCACTGCGAAAGCTTGACTGAGTTAAAAAGTTCACAAAGAGAACCCTGGGGAAGGTGACACCACAGAAGCATCCTCGTTTACACATCTGAATTCTTCATATGAACAATATCCGGGGGAATTATATTCCAGGAAAGAGTAGAATATAGTCATCCCTCAGTATCCATGTGGGATTGGTTCCAACATTCTGCAGGTACCAAAACCCATGGATGCTCAAGTCCCTTACAAGTCAGAGTTATACAGCTTCACACAGGGATACACATTCCTTTTGAGATGTGGAACCTTCACGTGTGGAGGGTCAACTACATGTATGTGGTAGTGTTGTGTGCTGAACCATGAGACATGGACAGCAGGAAATCAGTGGTGGGAAGTGAGGTTAGTGAAGTAGGCAGGGGGGCAGAACTATGAAGAATCCTGGAAGCCACTGGCTTTCAAAACTAGATGTTTGGGCAATGGGTCTTCAATTTTTGTTCTAGATTTAAGAAAATTTATTTCCTAAGTTAATCATGACCTCGAGCAATTTAGTAAAGTGCAACTTTGTGAAAAAAATTTTTTTTTCTCCTTAAAAAAACCCTAGATGTATTAAGGGTTAGTCTCTGGTGCAGCTCTTAAATGTTGAGGTGCTACATGTGGAGTTCAAATCCTTTGCTCCTCAAGAAGAAGCTGAGAGTTGTGAGTTCTCTCCCAATTTTAGGTCCCCATACCAGTTTAGTTTAAGGTGATACTGTGTTTCGTTCTCTCTTACCTCTGTGATGTGGGTTTGTTTGTTTGCTCAATGCATAGAATTCGCTCAGCTAGCTTTTGCTTTATACTCCTCAGAGGAACTTTCTCTGTCCATGGTTATAGATGTGGTGTGTCCCCTGGAGGAGATGGGTTCAGGATCCTCCTATCATTACATTGAATCCAAATCCTAATATTATTTTTTATAAGGTTGAATTTTCATCTACCATGTAAGCTTTAATTTTCTGTATGTCTCAATCTTTTTTCCTCCATTCCTCTTTTTTCTTTTTGCTTTCTTTTGTATTATGTACATATTTTCAAGTGTGACATTTTACTTGCTTTACTGATTTTTCTGTTTTATTTCTTGAGTTCTTGCTCTAAAGCGTGTGATATATAACTTATCAAAATGCATTTTGGATTTTTACTTCCTTAGCTCCAATGAAATACAGAAACTTTAATGTAAACTTTACTCTCATTCCCTCCTTCCCTGTCTTTTTGGGCTATTATGTTACATGTATTATGCTTGCATGTTTTATAGACTGAACAATATATTGATCCAATTACCATTTTATGTAAACTGTCTTTTAAAGAAGCTGAGAGGAAAAAAGAAAAAATATACATTAACTGAATTTGCTATATTAATTTTCTTATTTACTCTGCCTGTTTTTGTTTGCTTGTTTGTTTGTTTCTTCCTATGGATTCAGGTTGCAATGTGGTGCTATTTCCTATTTCAGTATAGTTTTGTTCCTGTCTTCCTCCTTTGCATTGTGATTGTCAAATATATTACATGTCTACGTGTTATAGAACCAGCATCACAATTAAAAGCATATTGTTTTATGTGATAATGTTTTAAGTCAGTTAGGAGAACAAGCAGAAGAAACATGCAATTATTCTGCTTTTCACAATTATTTCTACTGATGCTTTTGGTTTTTTCATATGGATTCAAGTTACTGTGATATCACTTGCTTTCTGTCTGAAGAACTCTGCCAGTTAGATTTTTGTCCTTTGTCATTATATATGTGTGTGACTTGGAGGCTTCTATTACAGTTCAGGGAAGCCTGTTCCAAAGATAAAATCTGTGTCACTGACTGTACCTTTACCTGAATCACGCGTCCTCTAAGACTGACTTTAATGAACAACAACAGGTGGTAGGAAACTGAACGTGTTATGGGAAAACTTGTGCCAACTCTTGAAATGGTAAATCAAGACACACTGGCAATTTTACATGTAATAATAAGTTAGTTAAGAGTATTGTAACAAGTGTGCCAAAATCTTCGAAGTATCTTAATTAATGTTATGATTACTAAGAAGGAATTTGTATTCAACAAGGCAGTCAGGGTATCTATCTCAAGGCAGAGTAATCTTAGAAGAGAAATATGTATGTGTATAAAGTAAAGTGAGTCAACTATTTCAGAGAAGAAGTAGAAGGGGAAATCTAGATTGACTGACCAACAGATGGTCAGAGTCCTTGATAGAATGTGGCTGGCTTTGATTGCTACCTCTTTCTCCTGCTCCTGCCATGTACATGATGATACCTCCATAAGATTAGTCAAAAGTTCTCTGTCATCAATTTGAGTTACAAGGTATTTGCCCAGTTCTATGTGTTTAATACTTTTTGCGCATTTATAGACTGCCATTGTACTAGATATTGAACAGAATTTGTAGACAAATAAAAGAATGCCTAGTCTGTATTGGTGATTATTTATGGATAACTAAATCTAAAGCTGGGGACTAAGTCAGTCTAAGCATGGTTGAAGATTTTGAGGTCGCTTACTGATGGGAGGAGAAGAAATTTAAGACAAAAATGAGAAAAGAAAAGGGGACATCAAAAAAGTCCAGAAGCTGAGGGTAGGGTTGGGTATGGGTTGGAATGAGGAAGAGGCAGAAGAAGCAAATATCAAGATAAGTTTTGGACAAATACAGCAAGGCTCACATAGTCTCTTTTCTCTTAATACAAAGCTGTTTCATGTCACTAAGGGGATATCGGTCAACACAGACTTTTTTCTATTGTGCAGTTTTTTTCTCAGATAGGGGCCATGGCCATATACTTAAAAAAATTTAAATATAGCTGATATACAATATTATAGCAGTTTCAGATGTATAGCATTGTGATTCAGTATTTTTATATGTTATATTCTATTAAAAGTTATTATAAGCTAATGGCTATAATACCCTGTGCTATATATATATATATATATATACACACACACACACTTGTTGCTTATCTATTTTACACATTCTAGCTTTTATCTCTTATGCTCACACTCTTAATTTTCTCCATCTTATTTCCTTCTCCTCTTTGGGAACTGCTAGTTTGTTTTCTATATCTGTTAGTCTGTTTCTGTCTTGTATATACATTCATCTGTATTGTTTTTTAGATTCCATGTATAAATGATATCATATAGTATTTGCCTGTGTCTGACTCATTTCACTAAGCCTAATATTCTCTAGATCCATCTAGACTGCTGCAAATGGCAGACTTTCATTCTTTTTATGGCTGACTAATATTCCTATATATATATATATATATGTATATTTCACATCTTATTTATGGATTTGTCTAAAGGTAATTAATGCAAGAAGAAGATGTTATAACCATTAACATAAATGTACCCAATTCAAGAGCATATAATATATAAGGCAAGTACTAATAGACATAAAGGGAGAATTGGACAGTAATACAATAGTAGTAGGGACTTTAATATCCCACTTACATCAATGGACAGATCATCCAGATAGAAAATCAATCATCTTAAATGATACAATAGACCAGCTGAACTTAATAAATATAGGATATTACAACCCAAACCAACAGAGTACACACTCCTTTCAAGTGCACATGGAACATTCTCCAAGATAGAGCTCAAGGACACAGAACAAATTTTAACAAATTTAATAGAGTAGAAGTTATAGCAAACATTTTTTTTTCTGACCACAATGCAGAATTCTAAGAGCTGGATTTATTTCATTTATTCCCCATCCCCAGAAACTTTGATTTTGCAGTTTAGCAATTTAGGCTATAATCTGTCTCAAGAATTTTTTTAATATTTTTTACAATATTAAATCTACTTAACTAACTCTAGGGGTACTTTCCTGGTGGTGCAGATGGTAAGGAATCTGCCTGAAATGGAGGAGACTGGATTCAACCCCTGGACCAAGAAGATCCCTTGGAGAAGGGAATGGTTACCCACTCCAGTATTATTGCCTAGAAAATTCCATGGACAGAGGAACTGGCAGGATACATCCGTGGGGTGGCAAAGAGTTGGACACAACACCTAAGTGACTAACACTCACTGTGAAACTACCTCTAAAGTAACTATGGTGAGAGAAACTTCTATAGGTTAATTTCTTGGCCATAGTGTCCCCATTTATATTATTTGAAACAATTAAGAATGACTATTTGACTAAATTCATAGAAACAGAGAACAGATACATGGTTGTTAGAGGCAAGAGTGTAGGGTGAGCATAATGGATGAAGGTGGTCAAAATGTGCAAACTTATAGCTATAAAATTGACAAGTCCTAGGAATATAGTGTCAGAGAAGGCAATGGCAACCCACTCCAGTACTCTTGCCTGGAAAATCCCATGGACTGAAGCCTGGAGGCTGCAGTCCATGGTCGTGAAGAGTCGGACATGACTGAGTGACTTCACTTTCACTTTTCAGTTTCATGCATTGGAGAAAGAAATGGCAACCCACTCCAGTGTTCTTGTCTGGAGAATCCCAGGGACAGGCGAGCCTGGTGGGCTGCCGTCTATGAGGTCGCACAGAGTCGGATATGACTGAAGTGACTTAGCAGCAGCAGGAATATAGTGTATGCCATGGTGATTATAGTTAATAATACTGTATTAAACATTTGAAAGTTGCTATGAATGTAAATAGATTTAAGGGATTAGGTCTTATAGACAGAGTGCCTGATGAAATATGGACAGAGGTTCAGGACATTGTACAAGAGTCAGGGATCAAGACCATCCCCAAGGAAAAGAAATGCAAAAAGGCAAAATGGTTGTCTGAAGGAGGCCTCACAAATAGCTGTGAAAAGAAGAGAAGCGAAAGACAAAGGAGAAAAGGAAAGATATACCCATCTGAACACAGAGTTCCAAAGAATAGCAAGGAGAGATAAGAAAGCCTTCCTCAGTGATCAATGCAAAGAAATAGAGGAAAACAACAGAATGGAAAAGACTAGAGATCTCTTCAAGAAAATTAGAAACACCAAGGGAACATTTCATACAAAGATGGGCACAATAAAGGCCAGAAATGATATGGACCTAACAGAAGCAGAAGATATTAAGAAGAGGAGGCAAGAATACACAGAAAAACTATACAAAAAAGATCTTCAAGGCCCAGATAACCATGATGGTATTATCACTCATCTAGAGCTAGACATCCTGGAATGTAAAGTCAAGTGGGCCTTAGGAAGCCTCACTACGAACAAAGTTATTGGAGGTGATGGAATTCCAGTTGAGCTATTTCAAATCCTAAAAGATGATGCTGTGGAAGTGCTGCATTCAAAATGCCAGCAAATTTGGAAAACTCAGCAGTGGCCACAGGACTGGAAAAGGTCAGATTTCATCCAAATCCCAAAGAAAGGCAATGCCAAAGAATGCTCAAACTACCACACAAGTGCACTCATCTCACACGCTAGCAAAGTAATGTTCACGATTCTCCAAACCAGGCTTCAACAGTACGTGAACCATGAACTTCCAGATGTTCAAGCTAGATTTAGAAAAGGCCAAGGAACCAGAGATCAAAATGCCAATATCTGTTGAATCATTGAAAAAGCAAGAGAATACCAGAAAAACATCTACTTCTACTTTAATGATTAGACCAAAGCTTTTGACTGTGTGGATCACAACAAACTGTGTAAAATTCTTAAAGAGATGGGAATACTAGACCACCTGACCTGCCTCCTGAGAAATCTGTATGCAGGTTGAGAAGCAACAGTTAGAACTGGACATGGAAAAACAGACTGGTTCCAAATTGGGAAAGGGGTATGTCAAGGCTGTATATTGTCACCCAGCTTATTTAACTTATATACAAAGTACATCATGTGAAATACCAGGCTGGAGGAAGCACAAGCTGGAATCAAGATTGCTGGGATAAATATCAATAACCTCAGATACACAGATGACACCAACCTTATAGCAGAAAGTGAAGAAGAACTAAAGAACCTCTTGATGAAGGTGAAAGAGGAGAGTGACAAAGCTGGCTTAAAACTCAACATTCAAAAAACAAAGATCATGGCATCTTGTCCCAGTACTTCATGGCAAATAGATGGGGAAACAATGGAAACAGTGACAGACTTTATATTTTGGGGCTCCAAAATTATTGCAGATGGTGACTGCAGCCATGAAATTAAAAGATGCTTGCTCCTTGGAAGAAAAGTTATGACCAACCTAGATGTCATATTAAAAAGCAGAGACATTACTTTGCCAACAAAGGTTCATCTTGTCAAAGCTACAGTTTTTCCAGTAGTCATGTATGGATGTGAGTTTTGGACTATAAAGAAAGCTTAGCACAGAAGAATTGATGCTTTTGAACTATGGTGTTGGAGAAGACTCTTGAGACTCCCTTGGACTGCAAAGGAGATCAAACCAGTCAATCTTAAAGGAAATCAGTCCTGAATATTCACTGGAAGGACTGATGCTGAAGCTGAAACTCCAATACTTTGGCCACTTGATGTGAAGAACTGACTTCTTGGAAAAGACCCTGATGCTGGGAAAGATTGAAGGCAGGAAGAGAAGGGGATGACAGAGGATGAGATGGCTGGATGGCATCACCGAGTCTATGGACATGAGTTTGAGCAAGCTCTTGGAGTTGGTGATGGACAGGGAAGCCTGGAGTGCTGCAATCCATGGGGTTGCAAAGAGTCAGACATAACTAAGTGACTCAACTGAACTGAACTGATGAGTATAAATTTGTCATCACAAGAAGAAAAGTGTAAATTAGTGTGGTGATGGATACTAACTAGGCTTATTGTGATGATGATTTCACAACATACATAAATATCAAATCATTATATTGTAACATCTGAGACTAATATAATGTTATATAACAATTCCAATACCCATTCATGATTAAATAAAACCACTCAACAAACAAAGTATGGAAAGAAATGTCTTCAAACTGATAAATGGCATCTAAGAAATGGCCACATTTACATCATGCTCATAGTGAAAGAGTTAATGCTTTTCCCTTAGATGAGGAACAAGACAAGGATGCCAATTTCACCACTTCTATTCAGCTTTGTGCTGGAGCTTCTAGCCAGGGAAATTAGGGAAGAAAAAGAAATAAAGGGCATTTAGCTTGGAAAGGAAGATGCAAAATAATTTCTATTTTCAGATAACATGCTAATGCAATCTTGTATACAGAAAATCCTAATAAATCTAATTTACAAAAAACCTTAAGTTTAGCAAGTTTGAAGGATGAAAGATCAATACAGAAAACTCAGTTTTACTTCTACACATTGCCAATGAACAATACAAAAATGAAATTAGGAAGACAGCTCCATTTATAATAGAGTCAAAAATGATACCATACTTAAGGATAAATTTAACACAAGAAGTGTCAGATTTTTCCATGGAAAAAAATATTGTTGAAAGAACATCCCGTGTTTATAGATCAGAAGATTTAATATTGTTAAATGACAACACTCTCCAAATTTATTTACACATTCACACAACTTCTATCAAAATTTCAGCTGATGGTTTTCGATATGTTGACATGCTGATTGTAAAATTCATATGTAAATGCGAGGGACCAGAAGAGGCAAAACAATCTTAAAAAAGAAGATGAAGTTAAAGTACTGATCTCCCAGTTTCAAAAGCCACAGTGAGAAAGACAGCATTGTACTGACACAGAATAGACAAATAGATCAATAGAATAGATTTGAAAATTCATTGACAACCCTTACATTTATGGCCAATTGGTTTTATAAAAATGTATCAAAGCAATTCAGTGGGGAATACGATCAATAAATATAGATTAGATATACACCGGCAAGATAATGAAGTTGGGTTTCTTCCTTTTCTTCAAAGAAGGTATACAAATGGCTAGTAAGCCCTTAAAGAGATACTCAATGTCATTAACCATTACGGATATGCAATTTAAAACCACAATAAGATATCACTTTATACCACTAAGGAGACCATAATAAAGGACAAGCAATAACAAGTGATGACTAGCATGTGGGAAAATGAATTCCCTCCTACATTGAGGAAGAGAATGTAACATGGTTAAGATACTTTGGAGAGCTGTTTGGCAGAATGGACTTTTGTTTCATTTAATTAACAAATATTTCTTAAATCTGTAACATGTGCTAGCCATTTGTACTAAATTCTCAGGATATAGGATAGCTAAATTATCATCCTTATTATTATATGAAGACAGACCTGTAATCAAAAGATTGCAGTACATTGTGTCAGGTCCTATGTACTAGGCTTGATGTTGGAATAAAGGAAGAGAATAGCAAGAAGCTCAGAATGACTGAAGGGATATGACAGGAAATTGATCCCTGCAGAGCAAATTAGGTTGTAATGCTCTAGATCACTGAGAGCCACGGAGTGATGTCAAGTAGAAAGTGGTAACAGCACATCCGCCCCGTCAAGGAACACGTATGCTGATGGCCTGGAGCATGAACTGGAGAGAGACTATGAAGATCTCACCTAAGGAGCTATCCATGGGGTGTGCAGAAATAGACAAATTCAAGCAACATTTCTGAATTAAAATCTAGGGGGATTTAGTAATTACTTGAATGTAGGGCATCGCTGGTGGCTGAGTGGTAAAGCATCTGCCTGCCAATGCAGGAGATGCAGGTTCAATCCCTAGATTGGGAAGATCACATGGAGGAAGAAACTGCAAGCCTCTCCAGTATTCTTGCCTGGAAAATCCCACAGACAGAGTAGCCTGGCAGGCTATAGTCCATAGACTAGTAAAGAGTTGGATATTACTGACCACAACTTCCCCCACCCCCACCACCTCACCCACACACACACCCACACACAAAGAATGACAGAAGTGGAGAAATAGTAGACGGTTCTCAGATAATGGTGTGCTGATAAATGTTCAACAACTGGATCCCTGAAAAAAAAAATGTGTGCATATATAAAAGTACATGAAGTGAAGTGAAGTGAAACTTGCATCCAATGCTTTGCTGTACAGGTCATGGAATTCTCCAGGCCAGAATAGTAGAATGAGTAGCCTTTCCCTTTTCCAGGGGATTTTCCCAACCTAGGGATCAAACCCAGGTCTCCCGCATTGTGGGCAGATTTTTTACCAGCTGAGCCACAAGGGAAGCCCAAGAATACTGGAAAGGGTAGCCTATCCCTTCTCCAGGGGATCTTTCTAACCCAGGAATCAAACTGGGCTCTCCTGCATTGCAGGCAAATTCTTTAGCAACTGAGCTATCAGGGATTTATTATAAAGTTAACTGATAGGAAGTATATGTAGTACATAATTTTAAAATAAGAAAATATGCAATAATCTTCCCTGTCAATTTCTTATGGCTAATTAATTGTCACAGAATGCTATCATTAATTTTTGCTGAACCCTTATAATTATCAGATCAGATCAGATCAGTCACTCAGTCATGTCCGACTCTTTGCGACCCCATGAATCACAGCACGCCAGGCCTCCCTGTCCATCACCAACTCCCGGAGTTCACTGAGACTCACGTCCATCGAGTCAGTGATGCCATCCAGCCATCTCATCCTCTGTCGTCCCCTTCTCCTCTTGCCCTAATCCCTCCCAGTATCAGAGTCTTTTCCAATGAGTCAACTCTTCACATGAGGTGGCCAAAGTACTGGAGTTTCAGCTTTAGCATCATTCCTTCCAAAGAAATCCCAGGGCTGATCTCCTTCAGAATGGACTGGTTGAATCTCCTTGCAGTTCAAGGGACTCTCAAGACTCTTCTCCAACACCACAGTTCAAAAGCATCAATTCTTCGGCGCTCAGCCTTCTTCACAGTCCAACACTCACATCCATACATGACCACTGGAAAAACCATAGCCTTGACTAGACGAACCTTTGTTGGCAAAGTAATGTCTTTGCTTTTGAATATGCTATTTAGGTTGGTCATAACTTTCCTTCCAAGGAGTAAGAGTCTTTTCATTTCATGGCTGCAGTCACCATCTGTAGCAATTTTGGAGCCGAGAAAAATAAAGTCTGACATTGTTTCCACTGTTTCCCCATCTATTTCCCATGAAGTGGTGGGACCAGATGCCATGATCTTCGTTTTCTGAATGTTGAGCTTTAAGCCAACTTTTTCACTCTCCTCTTTCACTTTCATCAAGAGGCTTTTGAGTTCCTTTTCACTTTCTGCCATAAGGGTGGTGTCATCTCATATCTGAGGTTATTGATATTTCTCCCAGCAATCTTGATTCCAGCTTGTGTTTCTTCCAGTCCAGCGTTTCTCATGATGTACTCTGCATATAAGTTAAATAAACAGGGTGACAATATACAGCCTTGACGAAGTCCTTTTCCTATTTGGAACCAGTCTGTTGTTCCATGTCCAGTTCTAACTGTTGCTTCCTGACCTGCATACAAATTTCTCAAGAGGCAGATCAGGTGGTCTGGTATTCCCATCTCTTTCAGAATTTTCCACACTTTATTGTGATCCACACAGTCAAAGGCTTTGGCATAGTCAATGAAGCAGAAATAGATGTTTTTCTGGAACTCTCTTGCTTTTTCCATGATCCAGCGGATGTTGACAATTTGATCTCTGGTTCCTCTGCCTTTTCTAAAACCAGCTTGAACATCAGGAAGTTCATGGTTCACATATTGCTGAAGCCTGGCTTGGAGAATTTTGAGCATTACTTTACTAGCGTGTGAGATGAGTGCAATTGTGCAGTAGTTGAGAGTCCCTTGGACTGCAAGGAGATTCAGCCAGTCCATTCTGAAGGAGATCAGCCCTGGGATTTCTTTGGAAGGAATGATGCTAAAGCTGAAACTCCAGTACTTTGGCCACCTCATGAGAAGAGTTGACTCATTGGAAAAGACTCTGATGCTTGGAGGGATTGGGGGCAGTAGGAAAAGGGGACGACAGAGAATGAGATGGCTGGATGGCATCGCCGACTCGATGGACATGAGTCTGAGTGAACTCTGGGAGTTGGTGATGGACAGGGAGGCCTGGCGTGCTGCGATTCATGGGGTCGCAAAGAGTCGGACGTGACTGAGTGACTGATCTGATCTGATCTGATCTTGAGCATTCTTTGGCATTGGCTTTCTTTGGGATTTGGAATGAAATCTGACCTTTTCCAGTCCTGTGGCCACTGCTGAGTTTTCCAAATTTGCTGGCATATTGAGTGCAGCACTTTCACACCATCATCTTTCAGGATTTGAAATAGCTCAACTGGAATTCCATCACCTCCACTAGCTTTGTTCATAGTGATGCTTTCTAAGGCTTGACTTCACATTCCAGGATGTCTGGCTCTAGGTCAGTGATCACACCATCGTGATTATCTGGGTCGTGATGATCTTTTTTGTACAGTTCTTCTGTGTATTCTTGCCATCTCTTCTTAATATCTTCTGCTTCTGTTAGGTGCATACCATTTCTGTCCTTTACTGAGCTCATCTTTGCATGAAATGTTCCTTTGGTATCTCTTTTCTTGAAGAGATCCCTAGTCTTTCCCCTTCTGTTGTTTTCCTCTATTTCTTTGCATTGATCGCTGAAGAAGGCTTTCTTATCTCTTCTTGCTATTCTTTGGAACTCTGCATTCAGATGTTTATATCTTTCCTTTTCTCCTTTGCTTTTCGCTTCTCTTCTTTTCACAGCTATTTGTAAGGCCTCCCCAGACAGCCATTTTACTTTTTTGCATTTCTTTTCCATGGGAATGGTCTTGATCCCTGACTCCTGTACAATGTCACGAACCTCATTCCATTGTTCATCAGGCACTCTATCTATCAGATCTAGGCCCTTAAATCTATTTCTCACTTCCACTGTATAATCATAAGGGGTTTGATTTAGGTCGTACCTGAATGGTCTAGTAGTTTTCCCTACTTTCTTCAATTTAAGTCTGAATTTGGCAATAGGGAGTTCATGTTCTGAGCCACAGTCAGCTCCTGGTCTTGTTTTTGCTAACTGTATAGAGCTTCTCCGTCTTTGGCTGCAAAGAATATAATCAATCTGATTTCGGTGTTGACCATCTGGTGATGTCCATGTGTAGAGTCTTCTCTTGTGTTGTTGGAAGAGGGTGCTTGTTATGACCAGTGCATTTTCTTGGCAAAACTCTACTAGTCTTTACCCTGCTTCATTCCGTATTCCAAGGCCAAATTTGCCTGTTACTCCAGGTGTTTCTTGACTTCCTACTTTTGCATTCCTATAATGAGAAGGACATCTTTTTTGGGTGTTAGTTCTAAAAGGTCTTGTAGGTCTTCATAGAACCATTCAACTTCAGCTTCTTCAGCGTTACTGGTTGGGGCATAGACTTGGATTACTGTGATACTGAATGGTTTGCCTTGGAAACGAACAGAGATCATTCTGTCATTTTTGGGATTGCATCCAAGTACTGCGTTTTGGACTCTTTTGTTGACCATGATGGCCACTCCATTTCTTCTGAGGGATTCCTGCCCGCAGTAGTAGATATAATGGTCATCTGAGTTAAATTCACCCATTCCAGTCCATTTCAGTTAGCTGATTCCTAGAATGTCGACATTCACTCTTGCCATCTCTTGTTTGACCACTTCCAATTTGCCTTGATTCATGGACCTGATATTCCAGGTTCCTATGCAATATTGCTCTTTACAGCATCAGACCTTGCTTCTATCACCAGTCACATCCACAGCTGGGTATTGTTTTTGCTTTGGCTCTATCCCTTCATTCTTTCTGGAGTTATTTCTCCACTGATCTCTAGTTGCATATTGGGCACCTACTGACCTGGGGAGTTTCTCTTTCAGTATCCTATCATTTTGCCTTTTCATACTGTTCATGGGGTTCTCAAGGCAAGAATACTGAAGTGGTTTGCCATTCCCTTCTCCAGTGGACCACATTCTGTCAGATCTCTCCACCATGACCCTCCCATCTTGGGTTGCCCCACGGGCATGGCTTAGTTTCATTGAGTTAGACAAGGCTGTGGTCCTAGTGTGATTAGATTGACTAGTTTTCTGTGAGTATGGTTTCAGTGTGTTTGCCCTCTGATGCCCTCTTGCAACACCTACCATCTTACTTGGGTTTCTCTTACCTTGGGCATGGGGTATCTCTTCACGGCTGCTCCAGCAAAGTGCAGCCATTGCTCCTTACCTTGGAGGAGAGGTATCTCCTCACCGCCGCCCTTCCTGACCTTCAACGTGGGATAGCTCCTCTAGGCCCTCCTGTGCCTGCAGAGCCATGGCTCCTTGGACGTTGGGTTGGTCCTCCCAGCCACCACCCTTGGCCTCGGGCATGGGGTAGCTCCTCCCACCCGCTGCCCCTGGCCTCAGGCTTGGGGCGTGGGGTATCTCCTCCTGGCCCCGCCCCTGACCTCGGAAGCTGGATATCTCCTCTTGGCCGCCCCCGCTGACTTTGGACGCGGGGTAGCTCCTCTCGGCGGTTCCTGCGACGTCGCAGTCTGGTACTCTCGGCCACTGCCCCTGACCTTATAATTATAACCCTTATTAATTATTGCTGAACCCACCTATAGTTGCAATCCACCCATAGTTTGACAAATGAAGTCGTATCCCAATCTGCTGCCTCTTCAACCAATAGAATTACTTTCACCAAGTCTAATAGGTAGCTTACTATTAAACTATTTCCCACCCCATACAAGTAATATTCATTAAATTGAAACTTCTCTCAACTTCAGTACTAGATACAACATACTTTTAAGTTTAACTTGCATTATTAACACTTTTCTCCATCACTTTCTTAAGATTAGACAGCCAACAACAACAACAAAAATTCCCATCGAGCCCTCACTTGTATTTGGCAATTTCCATGGTGAAAATATTCCCACTGTAACTCATTTCAAGTTACCTATGTCACATTGCTAAACAGGGAGTTAGTAAGAGATGCATATAACACCTACACAGTACTTCTAACATAGAGGTATAATATAAATGTGAGGGCACAGAAAACAGTAAAACTATTAGGAAATGGTAATTTTCAAATATTTCTTACCCTTGGCATTAACATAATTTATTACATTATAATTTTTATAGTTTAAATTTTACTGATGGGTGTATTTTAACAACTGGTTTGCAAAGTTTTGAATTTGTAAAAAGTGGCTTCTGTGAGCTGGGGTGAGCTGGCTCCACACATCACTGATGACAGATGTTCTGGCTTGAGTGACAATTAAGAGCTAAGGATAAACAACATTCAATATGTTGTAATAAACTACAATGGAAAAGATGTAAAAGAATATATATATATATATATATTCTTTCTATATTCAGAGTACATATATGTATATAAGGGGAAAATTCAGGTATATATACATGTATCTATCTATATATATATCTGAATCAGTTTGCTGTTCACCAGAAACTAATACGTCATTGTAAATTAACTACACTTCAACTTAAAAAAAAAACTGTAAAATAAAATTGAAAGAAAAGACAAACAGAAAAAACAGGAAGCACATGTACTTTGGATTAAATATAGCATCACAACTCAGAGGGATGGGGTGGGGAGGAAGTGGGAGGGGGGTTCAGGATGGGGGGAGACATGTGTACCCATGACTGATTCATGTTGATGTATGGCAAAAACCACCACAATATTGTAAAGTAATTAGTCTCCAATTAAAATAAATTAATTTTAAAAACCACAAAGTTTATCTTTTTAAACATGCATAGTAATATTTGATTCAGCTTACATCAAGACCACCACCAAAAAAACTTCTGACTTACACAAGATAAAAGTTGGTTTCTCTCTGGTATATCAAAACGGAAGCTGCCTCGTACCCACAGGGTCATCAAGGCCCAGGTTCCTTCTGTTCTTATGCTTTACCACCTCATGGTCCAAGACGGCTGCCTGAGCTCAGATGATCACATCTACTTTCTAGCCAGCCTAAAGGAGGGAAAAGGTAAAAAGAAAGACAAGTCTCTGTTATAAGACACTTCTGGGAGGTAGCAAAAATGTTTCCAATTAAATATCATGGGCTAAAATATAGTTACATGGTACTTGTAGAGTCACGAAAAACTAAGGAATATAGTCTTTTAGCTGGATGGCAATGCCTAGCTATGAATCAGAGTTTGTATTAGTAAGGATAAATGGATGAATGAATATTAGCAAGCAACTTACAGTCCCTTCCCCCAAAGTTTTCATTTTTTTCTCCACTGACTTACCAATGGTAATGAGAAGAAAACACGATATACCTTAAAAGAGCCCAACCCATTCAGAGAACAACACTTTAGTACCTAACATGTGTTCTGCCCCAATCCAACCTGCTCTGCCATCATCAGACCTGGCATGGGCTGTGCCCCAAATAGGCTGGAGACATTTTCTCCTCATTATCACCTTGTTAAGCAACCCCCTGCCTCTGAGGCATGTTCTGGGATCTTAACGAGGTGATAATGAGGAGAAAAATGATGTGGCAGTCCGTGGTCTGGTCAAGTCTTCATAGTTCAGAGGAGACCCAAGCTTTAATTAAAAATACTTTCCTTTGATATAAAATGCTCAGAAGACATACATTTTTGATGTACCTGAAGAGAAGCAAAACAAGGAGAAATGTATGTTTCTATTCATGCATATCTTGGAGATGGCTCTTCATAATCCAAGCAAAGAGAGGTGCATTCCTTGACCCTACAAGAAGAGACACAAAGTTGAATAGATAGGGGTAAGGAAAGTGGGGAGAGAAAACAGGCTTGAAGAAAAAGAAGTCTGGGGTGTTCTGTATCTTATAGGTAGAAGATCTAGATTTTCCCTCTATTTTAAAAAAGTATTCATTTTATTTATTTGGCTGTGCTGGATCTTCATTGTTGAGTGGACTGTTCTCTAGCTGCAGCAAGCGGGAGCTACTCTCTGGCTGTGGTTTATGGCCTCATTGTAGTGGCTTCTCTTGTTGCAGAGAAAAGGCTCTGCGGCATGTGGGCTTCCGTAGCTGTGGGACCTGGGCTCAGTAGTTGCGGCTCCTGAGCTCTGGAGCACAGGCTCAATAGTTGTGGCTCATTGGCTCAGCTGCTCCTGTGGCACGTGGGATCCTCCTGGACCAGGGATTGAACCCACGTCTCCTGCAGTGGCAGGCAGACTCTTCACCAGTGAGCCACCAGTGAAGGCCCTCCCTTAATTTTTTCTGGCCACTTGCTGCTCTATGGGATTACTCTCTCTAGAATAGTGTTTTATTATGTCTCTGTGTTTGGTCCATTAGTGCTACTTTAACTCATTATACAAACCAGATAATTCATTCCAAATGCAATAGGTTCATATGACACTTGAAGAGGATGCTTCACAGTGATTAATTTGGAGGGTTTCCCTTATTTCTTTAAAATGTAATTCTGGATTGTTTGTAAAAGGTAAAGATAGCTGCTTCATTGCCTACAAATGATTTTAAAATAAACCTACTTCATCAATGTTTAAGATAGTCACTGATCACTTCTTCTTGATGGGGAAATCCCTCATGCATTTAAATGGTCTTTCTTCTGAAGAGGTCAAAATACTTCCCTTTCAGTTTATCTCAGTGAGATAGTTAATAAATAACGAAGGAAAGAAAGAAAATTTATAGCCACCATGTTACCGATGGTGACACGCACGGAGTGCTCCTTTTCAAGAAGCAAAGCACTGGATCACAGCCCGGAAGACCCATCGGCTCTGTTTCCCAGTGGCTGTCTATCTTCATGACAAATCCTGACCACCCAACAGTCCATTTGGCTGTGGTGAACACAGGAAGATGAAGAGAAATGGCCAGAACTCACCATGCTGACATACCATCATGCCACAGTCCATTTGTTCATTTGTGCTTGCAGTCTGAAGCAAATGGAGTTGAAGCAACTTTCCCAAGGCTGATTCCTTGTAAATGACAGAGTCACTTCTTCATTTATTTGGCCGTATCACGTAGTTGATGAAACGATTCCACAGACAATCCCACTGTATTATTATAAAGTCATTACACCCTCGCTTGATTTGATTTCTGGTCAATCCCTCAATGGTCCTTCAGTGTCATGATCACTCTTCACTACACACATCATCATCAAGGGAAAAAAAATAAGTATTTTTCTATCTGAACTAAGCCATTTATCAATAAGGAACTTTCAAGATTGTTAATGCATGAAGTGTTTTGCTCACATCTGATCTTAATTTCTTCTATTAGCTTCATTTCCAGTTTTCTAAATATTTGATTAAAACTTAAGAAAAAGGAGTTCTATGGCTTTGTTTTCATTGGCATGTGAAAGTTAGAGATAGTTTCTAAATAAGTATAATCAACTCTAATCGTCTGTTTTCATGGAGAAACACGGGAGCAAAGATTATTCTAAGTAGTAGATGATCAAAGACATATTCATGTCTTCCTGAATAATCATAATTTTCTTGTGAAGATGCTACATTAATTTTTATCCCCTGGCCTTTCATCAAGCAATCACGAAGAAAGAAGTATAAAAATCACAATCTGAATAGTAAAAGAAAAGCTCAAACATTTCCCCAACATAAAACACATTGGTGATGAGTGAACCTCAGTGGAACACTGAGTTTTCTAAATATATTTTACACTTTAAAGCCAGAATGTTTTCTATCTTTAATAAGTGTAAGACACAGATTTGACAGACACAAAATCAATATGAATAGCATTTGTTTAACTTGAATCTAGAGAAACAGCCTCTTCTTTCAGAAAAGCATTCCTGCTAAAGAAAACTATATTCACTTTCATTTCTCATCATTTGGAAAATGACAAGATTGAATTAATGCAAATGTTCAGATTTTTACATAGTCAAATACCCTCAAGCCAGGATCTACGCTGGCAAATTAGAATGCTGTATTTCTCTAGCAAATTTACAATCAAGTGGATTATTTTGCTGTTTAAATAATCAGGATTGAACAAACTCTACAACCAGCAGGTAACTGTGAACCCCTGTGCTAGTGTTTCTTCAACATCAGCTGGAGCACCAGTGAGGAAGTATAAATGGCAAGAGAGGTGGATGTTCTGTTTGATTTCTAGTCCTAAATCGGCCACCAAAGAGACGTGTGGCCCTAGGCAAATTACTTCACCTCTGTTGGCCTCAGAATCCTCATCTATAAAATGTGAAAGTTGCACTAAATGACTTTTAAAATCACTTCTAGTTCCGTGGGTTTTATGCCTACGAGGAGAAAGTGGGGGAGACAGGACCCCTCGAGCAAAAGGCTCAGAGTTTTGTAATAAAATCCAGCCGGGAATCATCCTCCTGCCTTCGCTCTAATTATGTCCTTTTCTTTCCCACGCACTCCCCAGCACACTATTAGGAAATACAACGAGGAAGAAAGCAAACCTCCTGTTGCATGCAAAAAGCAGCTCTTCCCTCTGGTAAAGGGCTGGGTGAGCTGGAGCCTTTCGCTGACCATATCGGATTATATTTTAATTAGATGTCAAGTTCTAAAACCACGAAGCCGACATGATAAAGAGCAGGCTAATTCAGGGTCCTAATTTCAGAGCCTCCAGTATCTCTTAATTTATGTACTGATAATCTCCTGGTAATTCTCCGGGTGCTGCCGCCGCGTCCAGGATCCAAATTCTCCTGCTCCGCAAGGACTCGCTCTCCGGCCATCCCCGGGAGTTTCCTCGTCCTGCTCGCCGGGCTCACGTAGAACCTCCGCTCCTCGCAGCCAAACCGCCGGCCTCCGCGGGAGCGAGGGAAGCGAACCGCAGCGCATCTGCCGCCGAGCCTTTGGTGGAAGTGTGGCCAATTAGTCACACGTTTGGTGTTCTAATTAGGCGAGGCTGGGACTTTGGAAAATGTGCTGTTGATTTAGGTACTTCCTCAAACAATGCGAAATTGTGTTATGTGAAATTCAATTAGTCTTTTTCTAAACGTTTCCACATCTGTTCTTCTTTAAGCCGAAAGTGATGAGGAGAGAAAGAGAAGTGAAAAGCCAGAGTCTCCACTGGTGAAATATGTTAGGCCTCAGAGACCAGCCCTTTTCCAGCATTTGACCCTGAACAGTGATATACAGGAAGGAACAAAGTTGGAGAGCTATCATGGTGAGGCCCTTTTAAATAAATCATTAGAGAAGAAATACGGCGACTGCACGGGAATGTAATCTCAGATGATGGCTATAAACTCAGCTTTGTTTGAAAATGGATGGCATGGGGGAGGAACCATTAAGAAGTAAATGATTATAAATTCTGCCTTAAAGGTACTGTTTGTGGCCATTCTGGCTTGTTTTTTTTTTTTTTTTTTTTTTAAGAATCTTAAAAAAAAAATCCTTCCGTTTAATATTTCATGTCTAGGTTCACTGTCGTGAGTTTTTGTCTCCTCTTATCCACTGAAGTTTTCCATAGGAAGCTGAGAACAGCCTGAAATCTCAAAACACTTGAGGATTCAAAGAAAAAGAAGTAGGGAGAAGACGTAGAAGGAGGAGGAAGAGGAGGGGGAGAAAGATGGGGAGAAGGGAAAATTCACTTGTTCTGGAAGGTTTCATAGTTTCCATCTGAGCCACTATTGTTACCTCATGACGCCATGTTGCTTTGATCTTTCCGGCTCTGTGGCAAGCTGTGCCAACCCCTTATTCTCCAATTTGCTAGACATGCTGGGTTATTGCTTCACAGCATCTCTTAATTCCAGCACTTTCCCAGCAACGCATCTAACACGATGTCCACTGTGTGTTTTCATGCGATATCACGCTAGGCATATCCACTGACTTTGCCAAGAGACCAAATGGCAATATGTTTTTGTAAGGTGGCACGGCTCAAAACCGCAGGCTGCCACAGGTGAAGGGCTACATGCATTTGATCCTTGTTTCTGTTATCACCTTTTCAGTGACTAACATTTCATTTCAAAATCTTATCTGTGGTTGGCAGGCCATGTTTCAGGTTTTGTCAAAGCCCGGATATAGACTGTGTGGTTTTCAGATGATATATCTCCTTAAGATTTGTGGAATGCTATAGATGGAGTTGTCAACACTACTTTATGGCACCTTGGTGCATGTCAGAAAAGGAAAATATTTTCAGAAGTGATAGCATTATTTTGACTGATGACATGCTTTTTTAAGACAAAGACTCATTTAAATTAAAAAAATTCAAGAAAAGAAGCCCAAACGAGTCATTACCAGTAAGCAAGGTGATTAATCTGATGTCCAGGATTCATCAACAAGAGAAAGGAAGATAACAAAAACTAGAATGATAACACTTTGATAACTAGTCTGGGTTTGTAATTTTTGTAAACTAAAAAGCCTTCTGGATTTGATGATTGTATTTAAATTTAAATTCCCATTCACTAAAGGGATTATGCTTCTCTGAAACAACAAATATTGCCAGAATATAATAAACCAAATGAGCAAAAGGAAGATGCTAAGGGTTTAATACATTTAAATAAAATATGAGCTCTGTGGTTTTCAGAATCAGTTTAAAGGACAACAGCAGATGTAAATAAATAAGATTTCTACTCTAGAAGATATCTGTAAGCCTGAAGATGTCAATAATATTGTATTAAATCTAGTTTTGCAGATACATTGGTTGTTAATTATGGTCTATTTATATTTGTCTCACTTAATGGATTATTTACCAATATCATAATATTCACAGCTATTGTTGAATAACAATTTTACTTTAATTCCTCAATTTATCTTTACCTACTTTGTTTGTGACTTAATAAAGCTGGATTAACTATGAGCCAGCATTCACCTCACAGAGCTGCACTATTTGATTTTTCAAAAACTTTATTGAAAGGAAAAACAATCTAGATAACTTTAAGCTAAATGTTGATAAAAGAAAGCATTTAAGTCATGGTTCTGTAAAGACAAACAAGTCTTGTGTGGTTTAAAGGCTCAATCAGATCATCCAGCATCGCTGAATTTATGCTCTTTTTATAGCACTTAAACGACATCACTGTGGACCTGTCCACTCTGGCTATTCTGAGTAAAACTATCTTGCTTACGTCATCAGTTAACAAAAAGACATCACTCATCTCCATGTTCTTTGAGCATATGTGCTATGACTAGTACAAATCAAAAGACTTGTAGTGATCGCAGGCACAGATTCAAAACCGTTCTTCCCTCTAAAACGCCAGTCTTGGGGAAAAGCATCATCAGAACACTGTGGACTAACTTCATGTACCAGAAACCAAATGTCTAAACTAGTTTTCTCTGGGCTTCTCTGGTGGCTCCAATGGTAAAGAATCCGCCTGCAATGCAGGAGACCTGGGTTTGATCCCTGGGTTGGGAAGATCCTTTGAAGGAGGACATGGCAACCCACTCCAATATTCTTGCCTGGAGAATCCCCATGGATAGAGGAGCCTGGTGGGCTACAGTCCATGGGGTCGCAAAGAGTCGGACATGACTGAGTGACTAAGAACAGTTTTCTCTAGGTTATTGGTTCAAGCCCGAATGAAACTTTATGTAACAATGGCAAGTCTCTGGGGAGAGGTGGGAAGCAGGTCTGCAGATGTCGCTACTCCAGACTGCCCCTTGCCTTCAGAGAGATGTGCTTGGTCAGCTGAGGGGCGCCCTCACCCTTCTTATTTTTACAGAGTGGTGTTCAGAGTCGGTTTTCAATGCATTCCACATGTGGTTGTCTTTTGCTGGCTCTGAGTTGGCCTTGTGCTGAGCCAGGCCTGACTCTGGGGTTATCTTTTATTTTGATAGACAAGATGTCATGTTTTGTTCTCCTTTCACAGCACTTCTGGGAATGATACCAATCAACAATATATGTAGCTTTTTGTCATGGATAAACAATAACTTGAATGGAATTTTTCATGTTTTAAATTTTTAAAATTGTCCTCCTAAACTCTTGATTTTTTAATTTAAATTGTAGTCTATTTCCTGGCTTATGTAGAGAGTGAATTCTATAAGGGCAGATATTGCTTTCCATACATGTCTCTTTCCTTGTGTGGTAATTACTGAATGTATATATCTATTAATTTGTTTTGATTGATGATCCTAAGTGCTGCTGGGTTTGTGCCATAGCACAATGGCTACACATTCCACATCTCAAGATGTTGGAACCATCTCAAATCTGGATTTCAGACCACAAACAACCCTAGTTTCTTTTATCACCTGTTGTTAGGCTGGTGTTACCAGTGATTTTCATGTGTATTTTATACTTGAGGTCTGGAATGGCTGGGAAGTGATAGAAGGATAGGTTTCCTAGACACATTCAGATGGGAACCAACTTAACAAAATTAAAGCATAGAACAGCATTCAGGATAGGAAGGTATGTTGATGGATTAAGAAAAAAAAATTGTTCATCTAGAAAGAACTAAACCATAAATAAGGGTTAAATTGTCAAATAAAACACAGTCACAAACAACATGGCATTAAGTACCTGTCTGTGATAGGTGGGTAGGGTGTGAATAAATGAAGGAGCTTAGAGAAGGTATTTCTAGGCATTTCCAGTACAGAGATTGACATGAACTAAGGCAAGGAAGCAGTTAAGATAGCTGTCATACCTCATGGGTTTCTCTCCATCTTCTTTACTGCTTCTTCTTTCTCTTCCTCATCTCCAAAGGTTCAGTCTTCAGAGTTCTTCTCTGCTTTATGTGCCTTCACACCCTAGGGGATGCCATTCAGTTCTACTGGTTTTTTTTTTTTTTTTTTGACCATAATTGCTTTACAATGTTGTTTTAGTTTCTGCTGTACAACGAAGTGAATCAGCTATATGTACGCATATATTCCCTCCATCTTAGATCTCCCTTCTACCCTCCCATCTCACCCTTCTTGGTAATCACATAGCGCCAAGCTGAGCTCCCTGTGCTACATAGCAGCTTCCCACTAGCTACCATTTATACATGGTAGTGTATATATACTACCTACGCTCCCAATTTGTCATACCCTCCTCTTACCTCCCATGTCCACAAGTCTGCTCTCTATGTCTGCATCTCTATTCCTGCCCTGCAAATAGATTTATCTGTACCATTTTTCTGGATTCCACACATATGTGTTAATGTATATTTGCTTTTGTCTGTCTGTCTTCACTTTGTTTGTATAATGATAACTTCCCAATTTTTATTAAGCCAGGAGAGTGCTCCTGGCTTAGATATCCTGCTTATTCAACATTTTTATTTGTATGTCTGATGGCATGTCAAAGCTTTACAAAACTGCCCCAAATCAAACTTTGGATTTCCTCTAAAAACTGCTCCCAAAATCATTTCATGAAAATTCTATTCTTTTATTTGCTCCTAAAAAAAAAAAAGAAGTCTTAATCATGCCTAACTTTTCTTTTTTCTCATTCTTCATTTAAGTCGTCAGCCAACCTTCACAATGCTCTTTCACAATATTATATATACAGAATATAATGACTTCTCATTATCATCCTGCCACCATCCTGGGCCAAATTGTTCTTCCCTCTCACTGGGTTGATAATTCGTAATTGGTTTCTTTACCCCAACCCTTTTAAGCTACTCTAACACTGACCCAGAGTGTTCCTCTTACGAAGAACATCAGGTCATGTTATACTTTTGCTAAAACTCTCTCATGGATTTCTATTTCTCTCACTGGAAAAGTCAAAGTCCTTATCATGGTTTAATTTGTCCAACCCAAGTTCATCCTCCCACTATTTCTTTATTCCTATCACACTTTCCCCAATCACTCCATTCCAGTCACACTGGTCTCCTTGCTCTCCTTGAATATTCCAAGCACATTCCCACTGCCAGATCTTGGCACATGCTCTTCCGTCTTCCCCAGGCTATCCACATGGCCTGCAGCCTAGCTTCCCTCCAGCCCTCTCTGCTCAAATATTTCCTCACTAGAGACTATCATGACCTCCCCTCCCTATGCGAAACATGTCCCAAGCTTTGATCGCTCTCAGTGTATTGTATTTATAGCCCTTATCAACACCAGCCATTAAATTTATGTGTTAGAATTGTATTTATTTGTTTGTTTACAGCCAATCTCTTCCTGCTGCTGCTGCTGCTAAGTCGCTTCAGTCGTGTCCGACTCTGTGTGACCCCATAGAAGGGAGCCCACCAGGCTCCCCTGTCCCTGGGATTCTCCAGGCAAGAATACTGGAGTGGGTTGCCATTTCCTTCTCCAATGCATGAAGTGAAAAGTCAAAGTGAAGTCGCTCAGTCGTGTCCGACTCTTAGTGACCTCATGGACTGCAGTCTACCAATCCTCCATTGGATTTTCCAGGCAAGAGCACTGGAGTGGGGTGCCACTGGGGCATGAACTTCATCTATGTTGTTCAGAGACTTAATTTTGAGTGCCTAGAACAAAGCCTGGATCATAGTAGGTGCTTAAAGAATATCTGTAAAATAAGTGAATAAATGAAGGATGACAGTGAGTAAATTGATTTTTAGGCAGACAAAGAATTTGCCTTGGGAAGTGCTGAGTCATGTTGGAAAGTCAGCATGGACTCAAATGGAGGAACACCTTTAATATTAGAGGGAGGAGTGTGGATTTTCTTCTGTAAGTAAAGTGTAGCTACTCACATATTTTAAGTGGGAAGGTACATGATTAATATAAAATTTGGAGATTATCAGTCTAGTGATAACCTATTAAGTATATTTTAAAGTTTGAGACTTTCTCAGTAGTCCAGGTTTTCATCCCCATGACCAAGGGTATAAATGCAGACCTTAAGTGAAATTAACTACAAATTGAAATATACTTATTATTTCAAAGAACTATACTTTTTAAAGCAGCAATAAGAATATCTAAGTCACTGAAATCATGCTAAGGCCAAGACTGTAGATTTGAACTGTATCCTCTTGGCCACAAATATCCAGAGTGAGACGTAAAAAATCTCATTTAGCTATCCAGAAAGATTGTCTTCCCAAGGCTCAAAACAGCTGCATTTCTAGAAAAAATGAGGGTCTATTTTTCTTCTGCACCATTACGCTGGGTTCAGTTGAATGGGTTCATTCAACTGGGTTCATTCCTTATCTGTGCTCACCTGAGCAGCCCAAGGTTTCTTGGACAAAAGATGTGACCTCAGGAGAAGAGGAGTTGGAGGGATGAACAGTGATGAGAACTTACCAGGGGAAGGTTTCACCAGGCTATCAGCTCTACTGAAAAGACAATCAAGAGACTATGGTTCTTGGGCTGCCACAATCATTGAACAAAAAAGTAATGAAAAAGACATAGATTCTGGGAATTCTCCTGGCCTTCCCTCCAGTGTTTCCATGTTTTACTGGGTGACTAATTTATCCTTCTAAGGAGCTCACTTCTTAAACTTTATCCCAAGAATCAGAGATTTATCTATCTTCATCACCAGAGGTTACACGTCTGCTTTCTTAATTTAGCTTCTTGAAGATCTTGAATTTCTCAGTGACTCTTTCCAGACATTGGCTTTTATTGTGGGTAATTCAGTTGGGGGAAGTTTGGTTGTTATTGTTGTAGCTTTTCCTATGTTAAAAAGAGGTTCTCATTCCAAAGAAATGCATGAAAGAAATGCATATTGCATCAGTATGATTGTAGTGAAGATTTTAATGATGTTATGAGATCAGAAAATCCAAGGACTTCCCTGGTGGTCCAGTGGCTAAGACTCCAAGCTCCCAGTGCAGGGGACCTTGGTTCAATCCCTGGTTGGGGAACTAGATCCCACATGCCACTACTAAGACTTGGTGCAGAAAATCCAAATGCCTCTTGTATCACCAGTAGGGGAAATTCAAAATGTTTTGCTTTATCTAGAGGCTGAAGGTCCATTGTGGCTCTGAGTGGGGCAGTGAATGCTGTCCTCTCACTGAGGCTCTTTGTGGTCTCTAAGCCCATCATTAGTGACTCAGCTGACTCACAGGATTAGCAGGTCCACCCATCAGTGACTGTAAAACATTTGGAAGATGTCTGGGAAAGTGGCTGTCATTAGTTCCCTATGAAACAGTCATTTTCTGTGGAATGATGCAAGATATTATGATGAAGGGAAAGGAATCCTATGAGTTGTACCAAATGTGACCACTGGTACAGGCACTATCATGTTTAAGAAGTCTGTGTCCTTAATAGTTTGGAATGTGGTAAAATCTAGGATGATCTAAAAATAAAATAGTTATGTGATCTATGAGCCATCAACCACAGAATCCCAAAGAGATTTTTCATTCTTATGACCTAATTCCAGTGTCATCACAACATTGTTCCACCTCCTGCTTAGAAGGCAGGACACAGGAGAAAGGTGTATTTTACCCTGATTTTGGGAGGCACTGCTCATGGAAAGAACCTAGTTTGGGCAGTAGAAGGTTGGGGGTAAAGTACTTGCTTTGCAGTTGTATGAGTTTCTCAATTCAATTAGAAGTTAGGAACTGACTTTTAGGAACTCTTTTTGTCTGTAAAAGAGGTGATAATAATGCCTGCCTTACTGATAGCAACAAGATCATTAGCATGTGAAAATAAAATAATGTGTGAGAAAGGGCTTCATCAGTTATAAAGCACTATGAAAAAAATGGCCATACTTTCTGTAGGTGATCATTGTGTTTAGTTTGGATTAATTTTATGGGAAAGGACCGCAGTTACAGAAGGAAACAAATGCCTTGGATACCCTAATAGCTACCCTTGGAGCCCTAGTTCCCTCCCAACCCCATCCTAGAGTTCAAGGGAGGTGATCTGTAGATCATACTTAAATTGCTTCTGCAGTAGTTAAGCAAGAAACTAAGCAAACAGGTGCTGACAAAATTGAAGGCTGGGGCTATAACAATGAACAAAGCAGAACTGGTCCCAGACTCCTTGGAATTTTCATTTGAGTAAAGGGAAGAGAAAGTAATGAAACAATCAGCCAAAATTGCAACTGTAGTTAGTGCAAAGGAGAAGAACATGGTGTCATAGCACTTAGAAGGAGTTCTCTCCTGGTCAAGTAGGTCTGGAAGGCTTCCCCGAGGAACGGGTCATTCAGAGCTGAGATCTGAAGGATGCATGGGTGATGACAGGGTGAAGAGGAAGAACAAAGCGTGTCTTCTTTTTAAAGAGGTTTTATGCAGGGAAGGAACTCAGTTCATTCATGAACAGTTAGGTTGGACAGTACAAAACTGCTGATATTCAACTTCTTTTAACTTTAAAAGGTGACATTTCGTATTGTAGTTGTTTAGTCGCCAAGTTGTGTCTGACTTTGTGATCCTCATGGACTGTAGCCCACCAGGCTCCTCTGTCCATGGGATTTCCCAGGCAAGAACACTGAAGTGGGTAGACATTTCCTTCTCTGGGGGATCTTCCCCACCCAGGGATCGAACCTGTGTCTGCTGATTGGCAGGTGGATTCTTTACCACAGTTAAACATAATAAGAGTATGTAAAGAGTATGTAATTTGGCTAAAGGACAGAAAGTAAGAGTAAGCTTGGTTTAGGATGATATCGGAGAGGTAGGGAGGGGCTGCTTGTGGATGGCTTCATAAGCTATTAGGAATCCTAGGCTTGGTCCCCATAACAATAGAAGTCTCTGAAGACCCACGCTTGGTGAAGATGACCTTGGTCCTGGCATGGGTGGTGGAACAGCAGGAGTTATTTGTACTTATTAGGATGATACTGGGGTCACCTAGGAAAGCATTGCTGGTAGCTTAGAGCCTCCCTACTCACAAAGGGTGCATATAGACCAACAATATGGGCATCCCCGAGGAGCCTATTAGAAATGCAGACCTGCTGATTCTGATCTTCATTTTACCAAGCTCCCCAGATGGATCACTCATATACATAATGGAACTGTGGCTTAGACCACACCAGAGGTTGGTAGATGGATGAGAATGGACTCAAGAAATATTAAGAGAAAAAAGGCATACATATTGTGACAGCTCAGACATGGAGAAGCAGTGAGGAAGAAGGAGAGGACAAGCTGAGTTCAAAATTTCTGTTTTGTACAATTAGATTGTAAAGAGAACCTTCTCTGAAAAGGTTCCTGGTGCTCTGGAAAAGGACCAGGTTTAGAGGAAAGGATCATGCATCAAGTGCTGGGTTTGCTGAGTTTGAAATCATTTTAAAGCACTCAGCTGCAGAAGTTGAAACAGCAGTTGGATCTATGTGTCATAAGTTCTGAGGTAAAATACTATAATTCTACATTTGAATTATACACAGAGGTAAATGTCAGCCATGAAAAAAGTAGGAGAAGAGTATTTAAGTCAGAGGCAATAGTAAGAAGTGAGAAGTTCCCTGAGGAAAGAGAGCACATCCTTGACTTAGAATTGAGAGATCTTCAGACAGCCTTGGAGCAGAAAGTGTGTGTGCATGTGTGGGGTGGGAGAACATGGTGAGCTGTGAGGCAGAAAGGTAGACAGAGGCCCGACTCATCCTTCATATCCATGTTCTCATCCCTGGCTAATCTCAGAAATCTCCAAGATTCTGAAGGGATGGTTTTCTTTAAGACAGAAAGAGATGATCTGATCAGATTACTTCCAAAGGATTATCAAGGCTGTCCCTGAGAGAAAGGACTAGAGGGGCCATCGGTCGTCTTCTAGAGGAAGAGTCTATGCCATCAGGCACAGGAGGCTCCAGAACTTTCTTTTGTTGGCTCCTGAGCCAGGACCTCTCCCCTTACCCAGCTCCACTGCCGCTGCCCACACTAGACGCAGAGGGGAACAGGTCCTCCATAATATTGCCCCCAACTTTTAGATTACAAAACAGCATTAATTTGGCCCTAGATTCACATAGAAATTCTATGAGATGGAAGAAAACTTTGTTCCAAGTTTAACGGACCTCTTTCTCACTGAAACGACTGTCACATATGCTAATCTACCAACCGTAACTTGGTCTGTAACTTTTGTCTGCAGTGTATCAGCATCACTCCATTCTTTCCAGTCACCCAAATTGTTTGAAATTCCAAATTATCTACTCTGCATATGCTTCTTCACTCTATCAAGTCTGTTTTTTCCTACCTGGAAATGAAATCTGGCTGTTTGAATCCAGAGCACAGATCTTTATAGGAAGACTGACCCACATGTGCCAATTAGTCTTTGATGTTACCTGAATACAGACACGTCACAAGAAAGGGGACAACACAGAGTCTGTGGAAATACTTGCTGAGGATTGGAAGCAATCCCTAAAAAGTTATAACTTTTCATTCTCAACAGATCACTTATTACTCCTGTAGAATAACTAGAAATTAGGGAAGTACGTACCTCCTCTGCTTGGCTCATGGTAGCTGCAGAGCAGTCTGGCCACCTGGCGCAGAACTGAGGTACAAATGGTAAAAACCTGCATGTACAGCAAAATAAAGAGCTCAAAGTAAAGAGCCAGATGCCTAGGTCTGAATTCTGACAACAATATTTATGATTGGCATGTGTGCATGCTAAGTCGCTTCAGTCATGTTTGACTCTTTGTGACCCTATAGACTATAGCCCGCCAGGCTCCTCTGTCCATGGGATTCTTCAGACAAGAATACTGGAGTGGACTGCCATGCCCTCCTCCAGGGAATCTTCCTGACCCAGGGATTGAACCTGTGTTTCCTGCAGCTCCTGCTTTACAGGCAGATTCTTTACCACTGAGCCACTAGGGAAACCTATAAATAGCATAACTGGTCAAAATTAGTCAGGGTGCCTCAGTTTCCCCTTGGGTAAAGTATAAACTTGCTATGAAGAGTAAATGACATAATATTCATAAAGTGCTTAAAAGAGTGACTGACACAATATAAGTGCTTATTAAAGAGAAACTTTCATTTTTATTTGTTTCAAATAACCAGATTTTCAAAAGCCATCATTAATGGTTCTTGAAATAGAACTTCTTTTCCATCAACTGAAAGTCTTCCCTACCCATCAGCCTCAAGGAGTTATTAGCTGTAGGTGGAAAGGGTATGGAAAGATTAGAAATCAGCATCCTTGGCATCCAAGAAAATTTCCAGTGGGTTTAGATTGGACCTTGGATCCACCAAATAATTTCATTGTTTTCTCAAATACGGGGTAATGGTGATGTCTGTGTTCCCACACAGATCTGCAGCAGCTCACTCTGTCACTTTAGAGTTCCTTTGAAATGAAGGTTCGTACTTCCCTGGAGGTTCAATGGTTAAGACTCCACGTTTCAAATGCAGAGGGCTAGGGTTCAGTCTCTGTTTGGGGAAATAGGATCACACATGGTGAATGGCACAAAGATTAAGAAAATAAAATGAAATAAATGTCAAATCATTCTCATGATACACAATTTCAAACCCATGTAACTCTTTCTCTTCAGATGCCACTTTTACATAAATACACACACAATGTTCTCTGCTGTCTCTGTGCAGTGTATAGAAATTGTGAAAACAGCTTTTCTGCCAAAGTTACCATCATGTCTCTTTTATTTTCAACTCAGGCCTGGGATAGAAACCTATGAGGGATTTGTGTCAAAAGTACCTTTACTTGACTTGAGTCAGCCTTTCTTTCACAGACCTTTCAAAAACTAAATGTCAGTGCTCCTCCTGAACCTGTTCAGGCAAAATACACTTTCTTGCAGAATCTTCTGGTAGACATAGTATATAGTAAACTATTCATGTCTGAGGCATTTTTGAAACAAAATGGCCTCAAAGACAAACACATTTACTATTGAGGAGCTGTATGATTGTCAGATGAAGGGAGATTACCATATATAAGAAATAATCATTTCTTGCCACATAATGAACAGGTGCTCAGCTAAGTTCAAAAAATGAATTATTTCGAAAGCATTTGGAAATATTTTCTAGCAGTCCATTGTGAAATCCTTCAGGAAAATTCTCAAGAATAACAATTTGTTCTATTCATGAAGCCTTAAGTGATTTTAGGAATCTTTGAGGAACTGCTTCAAACCCAGATTTAAACATTAAGAATTAACATGTCAATTTTAAATGTAATATCAAATATGTTCCAAATGCACTCACTTGATCAGTTTAGTCTAGGAGCGTTCACAGTATTCACTTGGGTTTTTCGATTTGCTTTACTTTCATGGTTTGTATCTTAATTTTGTCTTAGTCTCTCTCTACCTTTCAAACCTTTTTTTTTTTAAATTTACAAAACTAAGGCCAAGTCTGTACTAGCAAATTGAAGTTGAAAAGTAAGGCACTTTTGAGGATATGTTCAAAGAAAAACTATCTTTCTAGTTACTACAGTTTTTGAATTACTGGCAAATATCCTTGGATTGTCTAAGTTCTCCACATTTTGTTTGTGTTTTAGACTTCACAAGGTAAACCTCTTCCTAAACCTTGGAATAGTACAACAAACTCTATTCCATTTAAAATTCCTATATAAATAAGAGTTTATTGCTTTTTCAACATATGTATATATTTCATGTCTTATTCTAAATGTACGATTTGCACAAAAGTATTTATATAGAACTCTGCCTTTTTTCAATAGCTTTAAATTTAAAAAAATAAAAAAGACATGCCAACTTACCTATATATAATCTCCGGTTAAAAATGCAATAATAATATAAAAACGGGAATACACAGACTCAATCTCAGCATGTCCTAAACAACTAAATAATGATTACATTGTTTTGCCTTTTTAATTAGTTATATCTCAAGATAACCAGATTCTTCAGTTTGTTCCACATCAATTTAAATTGAATAGCTGTGTTCCTTTTATATACCTTTGGAAGATAGAAAGAAATATATCTCCTTATTTTGACTTATAAATTACAAACCAAAATTCTATCATTTTGCTTTGTTTTGGTGAATTCTAGCTTCAATGAAAGGAAGCAAAGTTTCCTGACATCCTAAGCTGGCAGCACCAGCTAAGCCTTGGTGTTCTGTGGAGCATAAACCATTTCAAAAAAAAAAAAAAAACCAACATCAACCAAGGCATCCTGTGTCCATGTGGATCAAGACAAAAATGAGAGCACTCCTGATCTTTCCTGAACACAGACAAAACCAGGAATATTTCCAAACCACAAAGATGACCAAAATTTCCCTTGTCTTGGCTACACAAGTGACTGCTGCTTCTTTACCAATTACAGCTTTGCCTTCTCTAGTTTTCCTTCCTTTTAGAGAAAATATATTAAGATGTAGAATTGATTGGATCCTGAAGTGATCCAATCAGAGAAAAGTGCTGCCTTCATGAACTATGCCCCAAATCACGGTACACAAGCCCAAACCCTGTGATGATTTCTAGCACTCTCTCATTGCGATGCCCACCATCTCTGTGATGTACGTTGTTCCTCATTGCCACAAGTCAACCTGCTCAACTCTGGGTTTCTGGTGGTCCTAGAGTGGAGACAGTGACACAAAGAAAGACCCTAGTTCCAAAACATATTTTAAAACAGTTTCAAGGGGCTTCCCTGATGGCCCAGTTGTTAAGACTCTGTGCTTCCAATGCAGGAGCACAGGTTTGATCCCTGGTCAGGGAGCTAATATCTCACATGCCACATGGCCCCAAAATAGAATAAATAAATAAATAGAAAATTTAAAAAACAGTGTCACTGGAGGTAGGAAATAATTTTAAGCAGGTTATGTGGTATGGAGAAATTTCAAGTCTCGTGTTAGAATTCTAAACAATTTATGGTAATGTAAGCTTTGGAGATCCAACCAGTCCATCCTAAAGGAAATCAGTCCTGAATATTCATTGGAAGGACTGATGCTGAAGCTGATACTCCAATATTTTGGCCACCTGATGCGAAGAACTGACTCACTGGAAAAGACCCTGATGCTGGGAAAGATTGAGGGCAGGAGGAGAAGGGGACGACAGAGGATGAGGTGGTTGGATGGCATCACTGACTCAATGGACATGAGTTTGAGTAAACTCCGGGAGTTGGTGATAGACAGGGAGGCCTGGCGTGCTGCAGTCCATGGGGTCGCAAAGAGTTGAAAATGACTAAGCGACTAAACTGAACTGAACTGAAGCTTCTGTTTCTTATTTAAAAAAAAAAAAAACCAAGTTCCCGTATTGGTCAATCACTTTTATCTTTGTTGAGATCTTTGTGGGATGTGCCTGACAGCTAAGTGGGCAAAGATGAGCGTGAGCCCACACAGATTATCTGGAAGTCTGTGAGCCTGCCTCCAATATTCTCTAGGAGAGAAAGAATTGGTTTGGTGCTTCATGGTCCTCATGTAGAAAATCGAGGGTAGAAGGATGCCATTTTGCCTAATTTTGGTACAAAGTAAAAATTGCGCTTTGTCCCTCCCTCCCTTCCTTCCTTCCTTCCTTCCTTCCTGTCTCTGTGTTTGCCTACTTTCCTCCCTGCCTCTCTCTTTTCCCCACTTCTTTCTCTTCTCCTTTCCTTTATTGCTCTTACAATGCAGGAAATGAATATTAATAAAACACCCTCAATTTTTATTTTCTGGAAAATCAAATTTTCATGCAATACACACACAAAGTAGATGCAAAAGGATCATAACAATATGTGAAAATTAAAGCTGCTCAGTCGTGTCCAACTCTTTCTGACCCCATGACTATATAGCCCATGGAATTCTCCAGGCCAGAATACTGGAGTGGGTAGCCATCCCTTTCGCCAGTAGATCTTCCTGACCCAGGAATCGAACCGGGGTCTCCTGCATTGCACATGGATTCTTTACCAGCAGGGCTATCAGGGAAGCCATAACAATATATAAATGTGGTATTTTGGTAACAGAGTAGCTGAATGATCTTTGACCATTTAAAAGAAAAAGAATTGTATATTGAAATATTGTCAGTTAGCTTGATTTTATAATTTCTAATAAAAAATATTTTTTTTCAGTTCAGTATGAATAGCCTCCCTCTCTCAGGCCCCTCTCTCTCTTCAACAAACTCTTTCCCTTCAAGTGGTGTAAGTTGCTTTAAAGTGCAAACCAAGGTGCTAGAAGGCAAAAAGTCAAAGAAATCGAAGCTTCTCCTGCTGTTTCTTCTGTGCAGCCTGGACTCCTGCTAAGTCCCCTTCTCTGCAGCACTTTAGAGAAGAGTGTTGAGCCCCTAAATTCACTAGCAAGGCACATAGCAGCTTCCCCTGTCTGTCTGTGTCCTTTCAGGGGCTCAGGTTTCGTTCTGTGCCAGAAGTCATACATCACACTCAACCGTGTGTCTCCAGAGCCAACTGAGGAAAGTGCAGAAAAACTACTGTTAACAAGGGAGTCATTACATTCGACCTAAATTAATTATTGGCCACTCAGGACTGCTGAGCAAGGGCCACACAGATGGCCTCTGACTCAGTTCCCACCTTTGAGGAAAGAAATATTCCAATTTGGTGCACATGACCGCATAAGATAACAAGAGGCAGGTTATTTCTGGTCTACTGATCTTGAATTTACCATATTTGCTAGTATGACAGGGGGCTTATTTGCATTAACACTGTAGATACATTGTATTTTGGGGGGAAAACATGAATGATAGTCACTTGGGACGGAGGTCATTTCATGGCAGTCAGCATTGGGACCAGTGAAGCTAAGGCAGGGACCTTTAAAATGCAATCCAGTCAAAAGAACAGGTCGTGGATCAGTGAGCAGTTGATGGAAGGTGTTCGTGAGGAATTTAGATTAGCCCAAAATTCAAACAAACCACAAGAAACAGGCAAGAGAGAGAGCAGGGCAACCTGGAGAGCAGGAAGCCATGGTCTCAGCAGGGTGGAGAGGAAGACACTGATGTCCCTGGATTCTATGCTCTGTGCTGGCAAAGGTATTGATTTCTCATTTGCTCTGTTTCCTCAGAGCCAGCATGATTGGCATACATTACATGAAAATGCAGTTGTTTGTACTGACTAGTCAATTTGTTCTATTATTCATTTGTGAAATGTCATGCTCTCCCTAGACATCTATATAGAATCCACTCAGCTCAATAAATGCTCTAGAGAATATACTATGTGCCAGGCACTAGAGAATATATAAGCCATGGCTTCTGTTCTCAAGAAATTTACAGAGTGGTGACTGAGGCAGAATGTAAATAGGCAATCACTAGCCACTCTGGCAGCAATAATACCAGAAGAACTAAGATGGTAAATGGGTGGAACAAAGTAATTACAGATTGACTCTGTCAGAGAAAGTCTTCCTGGAATAATTTTGAAGTATAGATAGGACTATGTCAGATGAACACATTGCAGAAAGTGCAGTAGGAAAAAGAAACAGCGTGAACAAAGGCAGCGAGGACTGAGCAATCATAGCAAGCTCAGGTAACAGGTAGTTCATTAGTGCTGGAGAAAACTAAGAGCCAGTCATAGGTCAGGTCAGAAAGGGCCTTGAATGCCAGTGTAAGGTCTTTAAGCTTGGGCAAGTGTATTGGAGGACCCCAAGCAGAGCTGAAAGCAGAGAAGCATCTTTTTCCTCTCCTGTATGAGGTCATTCGCTTTCTCTTATTTAAACAATATCGGTGACACCCACTGGAGTAATTTTCTCTCAGGTAAAACTGATTGTCCTCAAGACCTCAGACCTCATATTGGTGCTTTCACACCCAGTCTCTAACAGGTTGACTGGTTGGTTAATTAAAACCCAGAATCAATGGTGGTCGATGTTAAATAGTGAGATGACATAACTTCCTTGATAAAATCTAGAGAAAGAAAGTCACAGGCATATTGAGGCAAGAATGCTGGAGATTCTCTAAGCTCAACCTTGTCACTCATTCCTTAACTCTGTTCTCCAATGGGCCCACCATACATTCCTTTCACCAAGATTTTGAAAAATATATTAGTGAAAGGCAAACTGGCATCATTGATATTCTGTGTAGTGACCCTACCCTGCAGGTCATAGATAACAGCAGCAATTAACCACCAGAAATTAGGTATGTATGCATGGTTACTCTAAAGAGTGGTGGGGCTGGAATAGCAATGAGAATAGTTAGATTCGAACAGAGCTGTGGTGGTAGTTAATTGATCATAGTGTCTCTATGATTGAGATAGGTGGACAGTCTATGTGTGCATATTTGCTTAGTCAGTCAGTCATGTCCGACTCTTTCGATCCCATGGATTGTAGCCCGCCAGGCTCCTCTTTTCATGGGATTCTCCAGGCAAGAATACTGGAATGGGTAGCCATTCCTTTCTCCAGGGGATCTTCCTGACCCAGGGATTGAACCCAAGTCTCCTACATTGCAGGCAGTTTCTTTACCATCTGAGCCAGTGGGAAGCCACAGAACTTTGGTGGTAGTTAATTGATCATGATATCTCTTTGACTGAGATAGGTGGACTGCCTATGCAAGTCTTACTTAGCAAGTGGTAAAAATTCTAAGTCTGATGAATAGAAATCTATTGTGTATCATCACAATAGAAAACCATAGCTTCATCCAACTCTCAAACCTGAGCCAGTTCATAGAATCAGAAACTCTTGATGAAAGGAGTGGCAGAGTCTGCTTGAAGACAGACTCAGCTACACTCCCAGAAGTTGATGTGAATCTTCCTCATCTTCTTTCCAAAGTGAGCTGGTTCAATTTACCAGGGTGACTTATCATTGGAATAGTGGACATTTTCAGACCTTTAGCAAATATACTGGATACTAGCTTTGACCTGCTGATCATTCTTAGGGGTCCCAAATCACACTTCATAAAAGTGGAGAAACAAATGGATTTTTGATCTGGGTGCTGAACCCACCCCAAGGTTATCTCCTTAGTGCCTGAATGTATAACTGGAGTAGACATAACCAGATACCAGCAGAATGCCCACATTTGTTCCTTAATCTGCAGAGAAATATTTATTTTGGGAGGAAAAGCCAAGTAGAAGCCCCTAAAACTGCTTCTCCCTATCAAAATAATACAAAGTAATGAACTGAATCAATTCTACCTTTCTGGAGAAATTTGAGAAATAAGTGTATCAGTAAAGATTTCAAAGTTACAGAGTTCAAAGAAGTTCAAAGTAGATCTGGCTGTGTCCTTCCCTTGCTTGGAGCAATTCTGGTCCCTTCTAGTCAACAAAGGCTGAACTGCCCCTGGTCATTCTTTTTTTTTTTTTTTACTTATTTTTAATTGGAGGATAATTGCTTTACATATTGTGTTGATTTCTGCCATATATCAACATGAATCAGCCATAGGTATACATATGCCCCCTCCCTCTTGAACCTCCCACCTCCCAGCCCATTCCACCCTTCTAGCTCTATCACAGAGCACCTGATGTGAGCTCTCTGCCTCAATGTCACTAAAAAAGACAATTATAGGCCAATATCACTGATGAACATAGATGCAAAAATCTTCAACAAAATTCTAGCAAATCGAATCCAACAACACACTAAAAGGATTATACATCATGATCAAGTGGGCTTTACCCCAAGGATGCAAGAATTCTTCAATATATGCAAATCAATCAATGTGGTACACCATATTAACAAATTGAAAGATAAAAGTCATTTGATCATCTCAATAGATGCCAAGAAATCCTTTGACAAAATTCAACACCCATTTATGATAAAAATTCTCCAGAAACTAGGCATAGAAGGAACATATCTCAACATAATGAAGGCATATACCACAAAACCACAGCAAACATTATTCTCAATGGTGAAAAACTGAAAGCATTTCCTCTAAGATCGGGAATAAGACAAGGGTGCCCACTCTCATGACTATTAGTCAACATAGTTTTAGAAGCCCTAGTTATAGCAATCAGAGAATAAAAAAAAAAAAAAAAAAAAGGAATCCAGATTGGAAAAGAAGAAGTAAAACTCTCACTGTTTTCAGACAATATGATACTATACATAGAAAACCCTAAAGATGCCACCAGAAAATTACCAGAGCTAATCAGTGAATATAGCAAAGTTACAGGATATAAAATTAATACAGTGGTCATTATTTCTTATTTCCAGCCTTGGAAATAATAGATATATGGTATATCTGTGTCATACTTGGGCATTGTTCCATTTCTGGTGTACAGTGATGCTGGTCTTATTTTTGAGCTTCCTATGTATTTAAAATTTTCTTTTTCAAAGTTCATTCATCGTTGTTATGTGTTTGGAGCACAAAGAGGTATATCAATGCTTGAATTTACTGTGCTTCTTAACCCAACATCATCAACCATTAGGTTTGAAACAAAATCATTAACCTGGGCAAAAATCTGCTAATTTACAAATTGTAGTGAGTAATAACCAGTGCATTGTTTTTTTAGTAATAGTTCTTTCATAGGACACTGGCATCTTATTCTATAACACTTCTGTGCTTACCAGGATGTAGCCATAAAATGCAGCAAGATTTCATTTTTTTAAATGATACTGGAAAGAATATATTTTAAGGAATAAGCCATAAATAGTTTTTACATGAGTAAAATAGCCCAAGTGAATGGATTCTTAATAATTGCAGGAGCTTTTTATTGCAAATGGATTCTGGCAATGTGGGAATTCCTATGACAAAAGTAGAAATGGTTTTTCCTGTTGGGGATTTTTAAGTTTTGTTCTGTGGCTTACTTTGAATGTTCCTAGACATAATTTGGTGACTTAAACTGTTTAAGACTGAGTTCCCAAAGTTAATGCATCTAAATTGTCCCAAATTTGGACCAGGACTTAAGTATTTTTACTCTATGGTGCCAAGCAACATTCTACAATAACGGGTAATTTGGGACTGCAACTGGGGCTTTTCAGTTTTGAGCACTTAGTTCTGAGGTTTTCTGAAATGCAACCTCTCAAAAATAGGGTCTACTTTTCTTGTATTCTCACTTAGTCTATCACTGGAATTGATACCCAGTAATCTTAGGTGGCTCTAGTGGTAAAGAATCCACTTGCCAATGCAGGAGACATAAGAGACTCAGGTTCAATCCCTGGGTCAGCAAGATCACCTGGAGAAGGGCCTGGCAACCCACTCCAGTATTTTTGCCTGGGAAATCCCAAGGACAGAGGAGCCTGGCTGGTTACATTCCATGGGGTCGCAATGAAGCAGACACAACTGAAGCAACTCAGCATGTGTTTAGCACACAATCACACACACAAAAATGCTTATTCAATGAATAAATCAAGACACAACCATATATAAAAAGTGTTTGGATATAAGTCAGGCCAAAAAAGGTAGAATTCAGTTTGATTTATCCAGGTCATTTCATAAGTTTGGTTCAGAAATAATCAAAATGCCTGATCCACAACATACGCTGAATAATCTGACATGTAGGAAGTGTTTAATACATGCTTATTATTAAAAATATGAAAAATATCAAGCAAACCTTTTGGGGCTTAAAATAACCAATCAAAAAATACATTATTCACAATATAGATACTATTATTGAAAGAAATAATAATGAATAAATTTGTACATGTAATGAAAGTTTCCCTTTTACTCATTCTCTAAAGTTTCTCTTTTCAAAGGAATAAGTTTCTATTGGATTGAAATGATTGGATCAATTCTAAATTATATATTAGAAAAATAGTTCCAAAGAACATACCGTCATTTGGGAAAAAGATTTTTGCTTTCTTTAGTCTGTGATCAAATCTGAATTTACTAGACATAAAGTTAAGAGATAACATAGCAATTATATCTTTAATTTAGGGTATACAGACAGCTGTAAGAAGATATTTCAGGGGACCAAAACCCAAATTACCCAATGCAGAATACCTGCATTAACCAGTAACTGACAAGTCTGCCCTGCTCTTGTGACTGTGTTAAATAGGACCAACACATGTAAAGATAAGGGGGTAAAATCCACTCCTAGCTCTTTGTTCATTTATTTACATTTTGGAAAAGCCTCCTTCCACTCAAGTCACAAACAGTACTTTCTATGAAAATGATACAATTATATCATGGGTTTGTTCTAGAGGAGAATTATCTTGTTCCATATGGCAGAGACAATGCTACAGGTACATCAAACCATTTCTTTCTCCTAGTGGACGCAGAAGGTGGTGCACGTGGCTAAAGTTAGCCATAGCCAATGGATAGGCAGTAGGTGGGTGGTGTGTGCTATTCCTGGCTCTTCTCTCAGAACCTCTTGCACAATTTCTAGGGTCTCTTCTCCAACCATCTCCATTCCAGTCACAGACAATCCCTCACTACAGCATCAGTGAGATAGGAATTTTTTGTTCGTTAGTTTGGTTAAGCCACAGAGATTTGGAGGGATAGTGTATTAGCAGCTACCTGGCTCATGCGATATGAATCATAGCACTGTAGCCCATTCTACCTTTGGGAAGGGAAGGAGGGGGTTGTGCTTCAAATAGAAATGTAATTTGTGTGTACTGTGTACTTAGTTGCTCAGTCGTGTCCAACTCTTTGTGGCCTGTGGACTGTAGCCTGCCAGGCTCCTCTGTCCATGGGATTTCCCAGGCCAGATTGCTGCAGTGGGTTGCCATTTCCTTCTCCAGGGGATCTTCTGGATCCAGGGATCAAACTCTAGTCTCCTGCATTGACAGGCGGATTCTTTACCCCTAGCACCACCTAGGAAGTAGATGTGTTGAGTAAATTAAAAAATACTCATTTTCTTTAAGGAAAGGCTAAATATAACATTCTGTTTTAAGTCAGTTTAAACTGTATTAACTATCAAATATAAACTTTCCTTAAGGATGTATTTTGTGTATTTAAAAAAAGTTTGTGGAGCTCTTTTTAGCTTTACAATTATTGTGTGAGTTATTAAATTTACAGTTTTCAAACTTAGTTTTCCTTAAGCTTTTAAGTTTAGCATGCAATCGTATTATTTTGTTTATAAGTCCAGTATCTGTTCAGCAGTCACTTTTAACAAACTTTGAATAATTGACAAACTTGTTAATAAAATTCCTATAAATATATTAAATGGCATATGTGCATTTAATATATTTGATTTCTTTTGTGGTGAGGTAACTCAACTTTCTGACTTACAAGCAAAACTTTCCCAAATTTGTGACATAATTCATATATCTAATGATTTAAATTTATAAATGTGATGAGAAGTAACTTCTCTTAAATCTTATAATGCTATATATAAATTTAATGTTTCAACTTAAAAAGCACAGCTCTAAAGCAGTTACTCAATTATTCATTTTAAATTGAAAATTTAAAAAACAAATCTGATTAATATGTAAAATTCTCTCACATATTGAAAATATATGATTTTAAGTATGACATATTCTTAAGCAGAAAAATATTAATGATATCCTTTAAACATGTTTATACTTAATTACAAACCATCCTGAACTTAAAAGATTCCAGCCTACTAAGAAAACAATGATGTCTCACCAAGTAAAATTTGAAGAGTCCCTTCTTATCCAATTAGGGTTATATGATAGCCATAAATACTACTAGTTTCTTTTTTTCATTTTAAAAAATTTACTATTTTATATTGGACTAGAGTTGATTTACAATATTGTGTTAGTTTCAGGTGTACAGCAAAGTGATCAGTGTGTATGTTATATATATATTTTTTCTCAGATTCTTTCCCCTTATAGGTTATTACAGAATACTGAGTAGAGTTTCCTGTGCTATACAGTAGATCCTTGTACATATATATATATATATATATATGAACCACTTTAAAATTTTTATTTTTTATTGGAGTATAGTTAATTTACAATGTTGTGTTAGTTTCAGGTATACAGAAAAATGATTCAGTTATATATATACATGTACTAGAGTCTTGATTGTGACACTGAAGGGTTTACAGCAGGGCTTGCTTTATAACTTATTCCTTAAGTTGGTCTTGTGACCGCCTTTGTAGTCTTCATCCCTAGAGAACTCAGAGAAGGCTGTTTATTTGATTCTTAAATTCAAATGGACATTTAAGCTTTTAGTGTTTCATTTTCTTCCTGTCTATAGGACTATACAAATGAGATCCTGTTGAATTGTGGAAATCTCTCATGGCTTAGATGAATCACAACCTCCAAGGCCTTTCTATGACAGTAACATCAAACCAATGTTGCCCCATACACAGGCCCTTTCTGATGGGATTAGTGAATGTGATTAAGCCTTCTCACTATATACTTAGACTGAGAACTCTACCCCACTGAGGTACATACATTTGGAATCCCATGAATCATTGCATCTCCAACAAATAAAGACCTGACCATAGGGCCCACATCACTGGGCCTTCAAACACACTCATCTTTGAGTGGATCTTGAAGACTGGCTCAGAGCTGCTTTGTTTGACTCTAGTCACAGAGGATAAAAATGAAATGTATACAGAGAAATGTTCTGTAGACATTACTAGTTAAGGGCAAGGCTAATACTTTCTCCATGAACTCCCGAGTCTGGGTCATTGTTCTTGCTCAGCGAAGACAAGCCTAAGATGTGCAGAGGATTAAGAACCTCAAGACAGAGAAAGGCAGGTATATAATCTCTCAGCCTCAGAAACCAGACCTTGTTCTGGTACTGCCAGGTCATCCAGCTCCCAGCACAAAGGCTGAAGGACTAGACCTCTCCTATCACCTTCACAACATTGCTGTGAAACTCTGCTGTGGTTGAACTTTTTTCCCTGAAATGAGACCCTTAGAACTGTTCAATAATAAGTAACTTCAGCTGCAAACATCTGTGATGTCTAAGTTGATTATGGCTCAACAGATATCAATGCTGTGAATGCACAAAAGTTCAGTTTCAAAAGAAGACATTTCTAAGATGTTAGTTAAGGGTTAAAAGGAAGAAGAGACAGAAAGCTGTTTTGCTTTCCCAGAGGACTGACACCACTAGTGACTACTTCAGGGGAAAAAAAATATTCTTGAACTGTAATGACTGCAGTTCTCAAACCCAAATTTGAGAGAGATCCCATGATTATTAAAATTAATAAATCAGAGAGAAGAGAGAGATTCTACTTGCAAATCTGGATAACTTTTGCATTTTTCCACACACAGAACTTAAAGGGTTTCTTTCCCCTTTCCCTCCCCGCTTCCTTTACCTCATTCACCACGGGTATCTTAAAAACAGCAAAGAGGCTCGTGGGACGCACAGTTCTATGAGATGTAATTATGGTACCTTATTTTTAAGAGTTTAAAAGTGCATCTTTATGGCCTTCTGCAGCCATAGTAACTTTTATATGTTTGATTGACATAAAACATGCATTGGCATAAAACATTTCCTCGAGTTGTAGAAATGTGGAGATCTTGCTCACTCAGCTCCCCCCTCCTCCAAGGGGTGTCCCCTCTGTTCTTCCTGTCCCTCCTCATTTGTTTGGTAATATTGATCAGCTGGAGTTAGCAGAAGGCAGTCGGTGACCCCAGAACAGCTCTTCTGGTTGTTGTAAAAGCTAAAGTGAACTGAAACAAAGGGCATGTGATTCATGAGCTACACATGCCTGTGGAACTCAGAAGGCCCAGCATTTACAGATCATTTTAAAGGTGATCTTTCGTACGTGAGGTTTACATCGTCCCAATTTAACTTTTGATTTTTTTTAAGTGAAAAGCATTGCCTTTCCCTCTCAGATAGAAGAGGTGTTTTTGTATAGCCGATATAAATACTTCTAAAGTTTTATAGGGTGACTAATACCCTGCAGAGATAAACTAGGCTGTCAACTTTCCTGAGATTTTTGGCTAGAACTCCATATGTTGGCTAAAGGCATCAAGGCAAGATTCTCATCTTAGAAAAAAGGTTTTCTATCCAGCGACCATAAATATGTGTATATGGAGGAACATATGTACATTTATTCTTCCAAAATAGTGTAAAGTCTGGATTCTGAGAAAAATTCAAAGTAAGCATGTATCAACTATATTTTTTAGCAGCTGCTATTTTATTGTTAACTTTTTATTTTATATTGGAATATACCTGAATAGTTTCAGGTGGACAGCAACGGGACCCTGCCATGAATATGCATATATCCATTCTCCCCTAAACTCCCTTCAATCCAGGATACCACATGATATTGAGCAGAGCTCCCTGGGCTACACAGCAGGTCCTTGTTGGTTATCCATTTTAAGCATAGCAATATGTACATGTCGATCTCATGCTCCATAACTATCCCTTCCCTTCATCTTTCCCCCTTGTAACTATAAGTTCATTCTCTAAGTCTGTGTATATCTACTGTATTTTAATTTTCACTTGAGTATAACTTCATTAATGTTGTCAAAAAGCATAATAAGCTTTGACTCTTTTTCCTTGAATATTACTTAGGATTCCTTAAAACAAGATTGTCTGCCTCATGAAACAGCCTCCCATCTGTCAGAGTTCTCAATTGGAAAGGAGGAAGTTCTCTGACTTCATATTTTAAATTAGTAATTGAAATTTCAATAACCTCTCTATTGGTAATAAGGGCTCTTTTTTGTTTGTTTTTGATGATTTCCCAAAAAAGCTTACCTCAAACACTTCTTCACATATTACAGAAATATCTTGTGTAAGTGTTTACTGAAAGCAACCCCAGTTGTTCCTCTTTCTTTAAGTTTTTCTGACCAGATGTCTATTTTCAGTGACTGTGTGTAGCCACTAATAACTCTTCCCTCGGGTGACTGAGGAAGCACGGTGGCCTGGTTAATTTGTTTTACCTCCCCGTTTTCCCACAAGTAGACCAGGAATTGTTGCCAATTAGTCAACGAGGATTTGCTAAGTGCCCACAAAGTAAAAGTGGTATGCTACGTTGGGCATTTTGGTCAATACATCCTGAGAAAACATGTAGAGGTTTAACACAGAAAACCCCAGCTTCCTAGTGTCAGAGTTCCCAAGACCTTCAGGTCCCCAGAACAGTAAGTCCAGAAATAGCTAGAAAAATGAACAAAACTCCTGCAAAGCAGTCCTGAATTTCCAATAACCAATAAGAGACAGCAAAGAGAAGCCAAGATCCAAACACACTGTAACCGGTCTGTTAATTATGCAGAAAGTGAGTATATGATTGGCTTGTGATATTCTAAAAGATCACTCTGCACCTTCCAGCACCATCCTTTTGCTAATAACAAGTAGGAAGCAGAAGTGAAAAATAGAAAATATAGAGAAATAGAACTTACCTGGTGGTCCAGTGATTTCCAATGCAGGTGGTGTGAGGTTCAATTCCTGGTCAGGGAGCTAGGATCTCACAGGCCTTGTGGCCAAAAAACCAAAATGTGAAACAGAAACAAGATTGTAACAAATTCAAAAATGACTTTAAAAATGGTCCACATTAAAAAAAAAAACCTTAAAAAAAGAAAATACAGAGAGAAGAAAGAAGGAAGAATCTTATTAGATCCTCATGAGGCAAACTGATATTTTGAGATTATTAATAGCTGGATTCTTTCTCCTTGTGCATGTCCTTGTCTCCTTTCATTTATTCATGAAGTTAGCAAGCTCTGTGTGTCCTTTCATCACGAAAGAGCAGAGAGTCCAAGAGTTTCTAGATTGGTTTTTAAGAAGTTAATTCCTTTTCTTAATATTTTTGCAGCAATGGTTTCCAAAAGATTTAGGAGTGAAAATCTTTGCCCAGACAACCAGCAGTGGAATATCACACACACACACACACACACACACACACGTGCAACAGCCTGGGCAGGAAGGGGAGTTTTGTGGTTCCAAGGAAGGACACCATGAGCTCTTTTCCTGGGCAAAAGCCCAAAGGCAAGAGAAACAGCCCTAGGGTGTACCCAGGATGATCACAGGAATTGCATCCCCGGCCTTGTCAAAAAGGACTGAATCCCAAAAGTGGATGCTAGTGAGCTCCAGGTGCCTAGGACATACTGCTGGCTTAGACATACAGGACATCAGTGATTCTCATAAGACCCTGGAGACTAGTAGACCAAAATACCCTTCACACTTTCCAGACAACATGCAAGCCTTCCTGGTTACGATGGGAGTAGTTCCAATGACGAATGGGTTGGAATCTATTACAGGCCAGACAAGGAGGCCTGGGGTCAGAAATGAATGTGCATTATGGCAAATGAACTTAGATGTCTTAGATACTTGAATTTAGAGAATGAGACTCACACCTCCTGCACTCACAACAAACAGGTGATGAGTAATATTATGGCTATTTTAAAGATTAGGAAACTTAAGTGAGTCATTAGTAAGTTGCACTAAGTTATGCCATCAGTATGTGAGGGAACTGGGATTTGAAGACAGGGAGGGGATGGCAGAGGCCAGCAGCCTAATGAGGAGAAAAAATGGAGCAAGAAGCATTGCTTTAGGAAAGGGTGGAAAATGGAGATAAAGAAATCCTATGTCCTAAAGGACCAAAGAACCTGAAGATTAAGAGGAAAAGTCTCAAGCAGTGATGAGAAGCCCCTAAGGGCATGTATTCGGCCTAATAAAGACAAGAACCATGTAGCAGTGGTTCTGTTATTGTGCAATGACATCATCATGCTGAGAAATGCACTTAGAATCTGGCTCCATCAACAAATTAAGGCCATAGACAGACTTCTGGGTGCAGGCTCACAGGGAGCTCCATGCAGTTCAACAGAGTTCTTGAGTAAACAGGGATTATGTTTTTTAATGATGCTTGAACTCAAAGCATATTGATAGCAGTAATAAAGGGCGTAAAACCTGAGAGGAGGTTGCTTCAGTTTTGACTTGCTAATTTTATAGCAAGACATGTAATACTTTGACCGGCATCTAACAGACTCTATTCAACCTTAATACCAAAAAGAAAATGTACCACCACTGGTTCTCATGAAAAAAGAAAAAAAAAGTAAAAAAAGAGGGAAGGAAGGAAGGAAAGAAAGGAGAGGGAGTGAAGGAAAAGATAAAGTACTTTTCATCATCAAGTGCTTTATCAAGTTCCAGAATTTCTTCAGAGATTCATGACATTTTAACTCTTTGTGCCAATACTATATCCCTGATAATCATAACAGAGATCATAAAATATTAAGCTATATTTAATGAACTCTGTTATGGTAGTGGAAATTCTCATGCATTACTGTGCCTGTGTATATTGATAAAAATAAACTTCTATAAGGGCTGAGCTGGTGGCTCAGTGGTAAAAATCCGCCTGCAAATGTGGGAAACACAGATTCAATCCCTGGGTTGGGAAGATCCCTTTGAAAAGGAAATGGCAACCTGATCCAATATTCTTGCCTGGGAAATCCCATGAACAGAGGAAACTGGTGTGGTACAGTCCATGAGGTCACAAAAGAGTAAGACTTAGTGACTAAACAATAAACTTCTATAAGGTAAATGGACAACATGTAGCAAGAGTTTTTAAAAAATGCTCACATTCTCTTACTCAGAATTTTATTTCTTGGACTTTATCTTGTATCTGTAAAAAAGCTACTTTCATGAAGAGATCAACCATTGTACCATTTGTAAATCGAAAATTGGTATTTAAGTTTTATATAGTCAACCATGGAGAAGGCAATGGCACCCCACTCCAGTTCTGTTGCCCAGAAAATCCCATGGATGGAGGAACCTGGTGGGCTGCAGTCCATGGGGTCGCTAAGAGTCAGACACGACTGAGTGACTTCACTTTCACTTTCCACTTTCATGTATTGGAGAAGGAAACAGCAACCCACTCCAGTGTTCTTGCCTGGAGAAGCCCATGGACAGAGAAGCCTGGTAGGCTGCAGTCCATGGGGTCGCACAGAGTCGGACACGACTGAAGCGACTTGGCAGCATAGTCAACCATAGGATAATTAATTGTAATATTTTATTTTTAAGTAAAATTAGAGATACAAAGCCCATATAAAACATGGAAAATTGTTCTCATAAAGCCTAGTGAAAATCAGTATACAAATTTTAAACATTGATTACAATTATGTTAAAAATACATATGCACATGAGAAATGATTGGAAGAACATAAACTAGTAGTGTAAAATACTAACCATGATTTTTTTGAATGAGGCTATTACAACAGATTGAGTTATTTTTTCTTTATTAATTCTGTTTTCAAAACTTAATTATTAGGTTTTAAAGCATTCTGTTTTTTTTTTTTGTTTGTTTTGATTTTACTTCCAATTTTATTTTATTTTTAAACTTTACATAATTGTATTAGTTTTGCCAAATATCAAAATGAATCCTCCACAGGTATACATGCACTCCCCATCCCGAACCCTCCTCCCTCCTCCCTCCCCATACCATCCCTCTGGGCCGTCCCAGTGCACCAGCCCCAAGCATCCAGCATCATGCATCGAACCTGGACTGGCAACTCGTTTCCTACATGATATTTTATATGTTTCATTGCCATTCTCCCAAATCTTCCCACCCTCTCCCTCTCCCACAGAGTCCATAAGACTGTTCTATACATCAGTGTCTCTTTAGCTGTCTCGTACACCAGGTTATTGTTACCATCTTTCTAAATTCCATATATATGCGTTAGTATACTGTATTTATGTTTTTCCTTCTGGCTTACTTCACTCTGTACAATAGGCTCCAGTTTCATCCACCTCATTAGAACTGATTCAAATGTATTCTTTTTAATGGCTGAGTAATACTCCATTGTGTATATGTACCACAGCTTTCCTATCCATTCATCCGCTGATGGACATCTAGGTTGCTTCCATGTCTTGGCTATTATAAACAGTGCTGCGATGAACATTGGGGTACATGTGTCTCTTTCCCTTCTGGTTTCCTCAGTGTGTATGCCCAGCAGTGGGATTGCTGGATCATAAGGCAGTTCTATTTCCAGTTTTTTAAGGAATCTCCACACTGTTCTCCATAGTGGCTGTACTAGTTTGCATTCCCACCAACAGTGTAAGAGGGTTCCCTTTTCTCCACACCCTCTCCAGCATTTATTATTTGTAGACTTTTGGATCGCAGCCATTCTGACTGGTGTGAAATGGTACCTCATAGTGGTTTTGATTTGCATTTCTCTGATAATGAGTGATGTTGAGCATCTTTTCATGTGTTTGTTAGCCATCTGTATGTCTTTTTTGGAGAAATGTCTATTTAGTTCTTTGGCCCATTTTTTGATTGGGTTGTTTATTTTTCTGGAGTTGAGCTGTAGGAGTTGCTTGTATATTTTTGAGATTAGTTGTTTGTCGGTTGCTTCATTTGCTATTATTTTCTCCCATTCTGAAGGCTGTCTTTTCACCTTGCTAATAGTTTCCTTTGATGTGCAGAAGCTTTTAAGGTTAATTAGGTCCCATTTGTTTATTTTTGCTTTTATTTCCAATATTCTGGGAGGTGGGTCATAGAGGATCCTGCTGTGATGTATGTCGGAGAGTGTTTTGCCTATGTTCTCCTCTAGGAGTTTTATAGTTTCTGGTCTTACGTTTAGATCTTTAATCCATTTTGAGTTTATTTTTGTGTATGGTGTTAGAAAGTGGTCCAGTTTCATTCTTTTACAAGTGGTTGACCAGATTTCCCAGCACCACTTGTTAAAGAGGTTGTCTTTAATCCATTGTATATTCTTGCCTCCTTTGTCGAAGATAAGGTGTCCATATGTGCGTGGATTTATCTCTGGGCTTTCTATTTTATTCCATTGATCAATATTTCTGTCTTTGACTACAGTAAAGTTGCAGGATATAAAATCAACACACAGAAATCCCTTGCATTCCTATACACTAATAATGAGAAAACAGAAAGAGAAATTAAGGAAACAATTCCATTCACCATTGCAACGGAAAGAATAAAATACTTAGGAATATATCTACCTAAAGAAACTAAAGACCTATATATAGAAAACTATAAAACACTGGTGAAAGAAATCAAAGAGGACACTAATAGATGGAGAAATATACCATGTTCATGGATTGGAAGAATCAATATAGTGAAAATGAGTATACTACCCAAAGCAATTTATAGATTCAACGCAATCCCTATCAAGCTACCAACAGTATTCTTCACAGAGCTAGAACAAATAATTTCACAATTTGTATGGAAATACAAAAAACCTCGAATAGCCAAAGCGATCTTGAGAAAGAAGAATGGAACTGGAGGAATCAACCTACCTGACTTCAGGCTCTACTACAAAGCCACAGTTATCAAGACAGTATGGTACTGGCATAAAGCATTCTGTTTCTTGTAAAATATTTCTGTTTTGACAGGGTATAAAGCTTAAGTCAAACTGGAATTTTAATGAGAACTAAATTTAATGTTGAAATAGATTCAGGTAAATGTTTATTATATTTTGCAATGATTTTTCTTTATATTCTGTTATATATATATATTTTTTTATATATATTCTTTATATAAATTCTGTTATATTTACAGAATTTAAAAGATTAATTTTGGGTGTTTGGGAAAATAAGACTATCTAGAATGATAAAAGTCAAATTTTGGGGCTTGTCTGGTGGTACAATGGATGAAAGTCGATTTGCTAGTGCAGGGAACACAGGTTCAACCTCAGGTCCAGCAAGATGCCGAGGAGCAGCTGGGCCTATTTGCCACAATTACTGAGCGCATCTTCTAGAGCCTGAGAGCCACAGCCACTGAGCTTGCATGCTGCAACTGCTGAAGCCCGTGCTCTGCAACAAGAGAAGCCACCGCAGGGGAAGCTCATGCACAACAACGAAGAGTTGCCCCCACTAGCCACAAGCAGAGAAAGCACAGGCACAGCAATGAAGACCCAGCACTGCGAAAAATGAATAGCTTTTTTAAAAATCAAATTTTTACTGAAAGGCAAAATCAATCACATTTCTCTACTAACAAATATTGCTATGAGCTTTAATTTCTGTATACACACGAATATGTTGCCAGTGTGTGCAAATCTGAGATAAAAACATCTAAGTATACATTTATTTCTGTTTTAGTATTTCCAGTATTTGCCTCACACAAAAATATATAAAGGAATATGGAGGCCAGATTCACACATGCAAATATTACCTGAAATCTGGATAGATCCACAAAATAAAAACTTAACAAGACTTTTTCAGCCAGATTTCTTTCAAATTAACACATACATACAATATCTGAGTTTTAAAGATGTTGAAATCAATCATTTGTAAAAGTTGACACAGAGTTGTTGCTGCAGTCTTGTTTCCATTAATGATGATGTTTAATTCATTTACTTCCTGGAGAATTTTTACACTTCAGCAGTGAATGAAAGAAATGAATCATTAATAGTACAATCTCATGGTGGAAAAATCTGGGGTCCTGAAATTACATGCTGAAGATAACCATTGATTTAAACTTTGCATAATGCTGCTGATAGCTATTTGCAAGTACACAGATACACTTCACAAATTCAGATATCTCAACACAAATGCATCTAATGTTTGAGTTTAGAGCTTTGGGGAAACTTTTCTGATCCAATATTACCAAGACTGTAAACCCATCTGCATAACATTTGGAAAGAACAATTTGTTTTGCAGGTTAGTGAAAGAGGAGAGTGAAAAAGTTGGCTAAAACTCAGTATTCAGAAAACTAAGATCATGGCATCCAGTCCCATCGCTTCATGGCAAATAGATGGGGAAACAATGGAAACAGTGACAGACTTTATTTTTGGGGGCTCCAGAATCACTGCAGAGGGTGACTGTAGCCATGAAATTAAAAGATGCTTGCTCTTTGGAAGAAAGGCTATGACCAACCGAGAAGTGAAGTGAAAGTGAAATCACACAGTCATGTCTGACTCTTTACGACCCCATGGACTGTAGCCTACCAGGCTTCTCTGTCCATGGGATTTTCCAGGCAAGAGTACTGGAGTGGGTTGCCATTTCCTTCTCCAACCTAGACAGCATATTAAAAAGCAGAGACATTACTTTGCCAACAAAAGTCCCACTAGTCAAAGCTATGGTTTTTCCAGTAGTCATGTATGGACGTGAGAGTTGGATTATAAAGAAAGCTGAGTGCTGAAGAATCTTTTGAACTGTTGTATTGGAGAAGACTCTTGAGAGTCCCTTGAACTGCAAGGAGATCAAACCAGTTAATCCTAAAGGAAATCAGTCCTGAATATTCATTGAAAGGACTGATGCTGAAGCTGAAACTCTAATACGTTGGCCACCTGATGGGAAGAACTGACTTATTGGAAAAGACCCTGATGCTGGGAAAGATTGAAGGCGGGAGGAGAAGGGGACGACAGAGGATGAGATGGTTGGATGGCATCACCGGCCCAATGGACATGAGTCTGAGCAAGCTCTGGGAGTTGGTGATGGATAGGGAAGCCTGGAGTGCTGCAGTCCATGGGGTCGCAAAGAGTCGGACACAACTGAGTGACTGACTGAACTGTCTGACTGACAGTTCAGACTGAACTGAACTAATACACATGACCTTGTAATTATCTTTCTGCATGTCCACCTTTTGTCTAAGTTTGGTAGTATAATTAATATAGATGGGAAGTTCCCCTGGAGGAGGAAATGGCACCCCACTCCAGTATTCTTACTGGGAGAATCCCACTGACCCAGGAGCCTGTGTGTTCGCAAAGAGTTGGACACAACTGAGCATCTGAGCACACAGCATTAATAAACAGCCCAATTCTTCACTTAGAAGATCTGCAAAGGGGAGGAACCTGATAGACACTAGAGAACTGAGAACAGAGAACTTTGATGAGAGAATTGAGAACAACACCTTTGTGTGGCTAATGATGTAAAGAAAACTGATAACTTTGTTCAGCTATTTGTTGATTTTTCCAGTCTTACACCTCAGACTGGTCAGGATTATGTCCTCAACAGAGTTTCCAATAAATAAAAAGTTCAAGAACATCGACAGGAAAGAAAGTTGAAATTACTGGTAAAATAAGGTCTGGATTTCATAGCAATTAGCCTCTGCAGGGTGTTATCAAGTCTGTAATCCATTATTATTGATAATTATGAGCTCACTGCATAATTTATGAGTTTGCCAAATGATTTTACAGGTCATGTTTGTATGTGTGTGTGTGCGCTTCAAATTTCATGCCCTCGTAGCTAAGGACTGTTTGTCTCCCTTACTGTACTTAGTACTTTGGGAACTTATGCAAAGGAAGTCTACTTTGGGGATGGCGATCAAGATGATACAGGTGGTGGTCTTTTGTGGTAATACTCCTCAATAGTCCATAAAAACAATGACAGTGGTGGAGATGCACCATTTAAATGGCTGCAACGTGTCTCCTTGTCAAGTTGTGTAGGTAGTCAGTTGTCTAGGGTGTATACTTGGGAGCAAAATAACTAGTTGTAGGACATGTATATCAAAATCATTATTGGCATAAACAAATTATTTTCCATAGTTATTGTGCTGACATACTTATTGCCCAATCTCCTTATCATATGTTCTCAGACTTTAACATTTTTGCCAGTCTGATAAGTATGAAGTGGCATTTTATTTCACATTTTTCCATTTCCTTCTGAAGTTGGCCATCTGTGTTTATATTACTGGCTTATAATATTTGCATTTCTCCTTTAGTGAATTGTTCTTATATATATTTAAATATATCTTTTTCCAATTCCATTGGCTGTTTGACTACATTTAAAAAATTGATTTTAGGAAAAATCTTTATACAGTCTTGACATTAATGATTTACTTTTATGTTGTGCAAATATGTTTTCCCAATAAGTTGCTTATTTTCTCATTTATTGCATTTTGTGATATACAATTTTCATCTTAGGGGGGTCATTTATTTTATTTTTAGAAACATTTTCAGTTATATGTATATGTATATATATTATTTTTAAGTATTCTTTTCCATTATGGTTTATCAGAGGATATTGAATATAGCTCCCTGTGCTACATCAGTCAGTCAGTTCAGTCGCTCAGTTGTGTCTGACTCTTTGCGACCTCATGAATTCCAGCACGCCAGGCCTCCCTGTCCATCACCAACTCCCAGAGTTCACTCAGACTCACGTCCATTGAGTCGGTGATGCCATCCAGCCATCTCATCCTCTGTCGTCCCCTTCTCCTCCTGCCCCCAATCCCTCCCAGCATTAGAGTCTTTTCCAATGAGTCAACTCCTGTGCTATATAGTAGAAACTTATTGTTTATCTATTCTGTATATGAAAGCTTACATGTGCTAACCCTCCTCCCACTCCACTCTCTCCCCAAGCTCCTCCCCTTAAGCTGGTCATTTTAATCCATCTCTTCTTGCTTCTACTTCCTGTGCCCTATTTAAGGGATTTAATTCTTTTCAATGCCATAAAGATGTTCCTGTTTTTTCTCTGAAGATATTCAAGTTTTGCTTTTCAAATGAAGGTATTGTTGTTGTTGTTGTTCAGTCACCCAGTCATGTCTGACTCTTTGTGACCCCATGGACTGCAGCACACCAGGCCTCCCTCTCCCTCTCCATCTCCTGGCATTTGCCCAAGTTCGTGTCTATTGCATCAGTGAAGGTATTATATCTATCCATATTAATTTGTGCGTATGCTGTAGATTGAAGATAGCATACCCCAAAATTTATATTTTAATTTAAATTTTTGTGTAATTTACATTTGGTGGCTCAGGCAGGTAAAGCATCTGCCTGCAATGCGGGAGACCCAGGTTCAATTCCTGAGTCGGGAAGATCCCCTGGAGAAGGAAATGGCAATCCATTCCAGCACTCTTGCCTGGAAAATCCCATGGATGGAGGAGCCTGATAGGCTACAGTCCATGGAGTCACAAAGAGTCGGACACGACTGAGCGACTTCACTTTCACTTTCACTTTATATCAATTTACATTTTCCTGTATCAATGGCTTATTGTGCCAATACAACTTATTAAATAGTCCCTCATTTCCTGTATAAAGCCAGATCTGTCACAAAATGCTCTTCCATAAATGCATGAATCTATTTCTTAGATCTTTCTCAGTCTCATTGGCTTACTTGTCTTTCTGTGTACCAATACCACACTGTTTCAATTATTATTTTGTTGTATAATTCTTGACTCCTTTTTCTTTTTTTTCTGAATTTTTATTGGTTATTCTGTGCCCTTTATTCTTCCACATAAATTTTAAAGTAAGCTTTTCAAGTTTCACAAAAAATCCCTTTTGGAATTTTGATAGGAATTATATTCATTTATAGATAAAATGTGTAAAGGTTGATGTATTTGTAATATAATCTTCATGGTATGCTGCTCTATTTGTTTAAGTCTTTTATGTCTTCCAACAACGCTTTACTATTTTCTCAATAAAGGATTTGCACATTCTTTGTTAGATATGTTATGAGATACTTTATAGTTTCTGTTGCTTAGAATATTTAATTGCTATGATGTCATCAACATTGGTGAGCAGTGAGAGTTTCTATAGAATGTCAAGATGATCAAGGTCCCTGTGAATTATATTGTGACTTATAGCAGTTACCAGAGTTCAGGGGCAAGCCAGTAAATCTATGCTACACTCCATGTCTTTTCCACATAGCCCTCTGATTGAAGGCACTCTGGTTGCCCTTCCAGCTCATTGTGCTACAATTTATTTAAGTTGCTAGGTCATTTTTGGCAGTTTCCCATCCTCTCATTTCAAAGTTTGTTGTTTTGTAATCTGTGGGTGAAAATATAATATCTAAAGTCTTTGCTGTTCTATTATCTGTCTTTTTGCCTACTTTTTGTCCATAATGCTCATATAATTGCTTAGACTTTTTTTTTTTTTTTTTACCATAATCTACTCATTTTCTTTGGAAACTTTTGTGTGGCAATCTTAGAAACCTAAAGTTCAGTCTTCCAAAGCAAGATTTAGTCTTGCTTCTACAAGGCTCCTGTCACCACTACTTGAAGGTGTGGAACCACTTTAAATTTATAGCTTGAAATGTTTTGGATTACCCAAGTGATGTGAATATGGGCTGAAAATCCACGTGAGAAGAAATTATTAATACAACTCACTTATGAATCTTAATCCACATTTTGATTTGTATGGCAATAAGGCAAGTTTTCCTAAATGTGGCACTGTGGAGAGATTTATTTCTTGCTCACTGTTTCACCATGAATGTAGACTTTTAAAATCCAAGCTTGAGGGGAGGGAACCTATTATGCTATTAGTCTCCCACCTTGAGAAGCCTTGGACCATGTCTCCTGAACTTCATCAATTAATGAACTTCAAGAATTAACAAAAATAAAAATGCAAGTCATTTATATTTGAGAGAGAACCTCTAAACAAAAGTTGCTTTAATGTTCCTGGGGTTTATCTCTGAGGCTACATTTTGGCCTCACAAGTCTTTTTTTTCCCCTACCTTTCCTACTCTCCCCTGTCACACAGGGTAGTATCTTCCCTGCTGCTGCTGCTGCTGCTGCTAAGTCGCTTCAGTCGTGTCCGACTCTGTGTGACCCCATAGACAGCAGCCCACCAGGCTCCCCCGTTCCTGGGATTCTCCAGGCAAGAACACTGGAGTAGGTTGCCATTTCCTTCTCCAGTGCATGAAAGTGAAGTTGCTCAGTCGTGTCTGACTCTTAGTGACCCCATGGACTGTAACCTACCAGGCTCCTCCGTCCATGGGATTTTCCAGGCAAAGTACTGGAGTGGGGTGCCATTGCCTTCTCCAAGTATCTTCCCTAGTCACACCAATTAGACAGGTTAATACTTTCCCACATCCAGCCCCATAAGTATTGATTGGATTTCTATCTTTTTTGATATTACTAATAAAGCAAAATTTAAATACTTAATATATATTTTTTGGTTTTCTCCCAGTGGGAGAAACAATATGAATATCTAATAATGCATCGTGCAAAACACGAAAGTGTACACTTACATTTTTAACTTGCTTATTTCACTCAACAAAATCTAACATTACACAAGGTCCTGAGAATATTTACAAACATTCTAAGGGAGTTCTTCTATTTCTTTTCCTAAATGTCTTCTTATTATTGCTTTTAGTAATACCTATTTACTCTATGTTACTTTTCTATTGCTGCTGTAACAGATGACCACAAACTCTGTAGCTTCAAATAATACAAATGCATAATCCTACAGTTCTGTAAATCAGAAACACAATACAATTCTCACTGGGCAAAAATAAAAGTGTAAACATGGCTACCAGAGAGAACTTGTTTTCTAAGCTTTTCCAGCTTCTAGAGACCACCCTTATTCCTTGGTTCACATCTCCCTTTATCTTCAAAGACAACCATGACAGGTCACATCCTTTTCACATCTCATTCTCTCTAACTTTTCTGGCACTGTTGCATCTTTTTCTCTCATGGCATCCAAGGAAGAATCTTGGATTTTAATGATTCATATGTTCAGATCAGATGGCTCCTAGGAAAGGAATATCCTGAACAATCCAGTAGAATCTCCCCATCTCAAGGACCTTAACCTTATTCATATCTGCAAGGTCCCTTTTACCATGTAAAGTAGCATATCCAGAAGTTCCCTTGTCGTTTTTAGGTGGGGAGAGGAGGGTGCCATTTTTATGCCTACTGAATCCCCAGTCAAAATTTATTATTATTAATGTCATTTCTTACTTATATTTACCAATATATTTTCCGGGTTCTTTGCTCACTGCTGCCTCTCCCTTTCTACATTTTTGGATTAAAATTATTTTCTTGAAAAAGAATATATTTTATTGATTTTCTTAACAAAGACCTATAAATTATCTTTTTAATGTGTCTATATCTATTTTTGCCATATAAATGATGATTTACCAGGGTATGGAATTCTAAATTCTAAATTCTCTTATTTTTCCTCCACCTATCTGTTGTTGCTCATGAGAAGTCAGCTGTCAGTCTGATTGTATTGCCTTGCATGCAACAAATTTTTACCTCTGGTAGCTTTTAAGATTTTTTTCTGTGTTTCTCTCTAGTAACTTTTAAGATGTTTCTTTTTGTGTTGATTCCTCAAATTTATTCTCATAAGTTTAGTCTTGAATTTATTTGTATTTCTCCTACTCAAGACTCAGTATATGCCACCAAGTTAAAGACTTATGTCTTTCCTCAATTTTGTAAATGTCCACATTGTTGATGCTAAGAGCCCACTCATTAGAAAAGACCTTGATGCTGGGAATTATTGAAGGTAGGAGGAGAAGGGGACAAGGGAAGGAGGAGATGGGTGGAAGGCATCACTGACTCGATGAACGTGAGTTTGAGCAGGCTCCGGGAGATGGTGAAGGACAGGGAAGCCTGGCATGCTGCAGTCATTGGGATCACAATGAGTCGGACACGACTGAGCAGACTGAACAATGAATAACAACTCTGTTTTATTACCTCAAATATTATCTCGCCCTATTTTTATGATTTTCTTCTTTCAGAAACCTTAATAGATGTATTACCTATTCTATCCTAAGTTTTTTTTAAATCTTCTATTTCATTTTTTTTAAATCATTTTTCCTCTTTGCCTACATTCTGAGTAATTTTCTCTTGTCTGTTTTTCAGCTCATTAATTCTCTCTTTAGTTGTACATAATCTCTATTACCTTTATACTTTAATTCCTATTCTCTCTAATTCCAGTAAGTTTTTAATTTTAAATACTAAGGCCTGTTGTTCAGTTGCTCAGTCATGTCCAACTCTTTGTGACCCCATGGACTGCAGCCCGCCAGGCTTCCCTATCCTTTACCATCTCCTGGACCTTGCTCAAGCTCATGTCCATTGAGTCGGTGATGCCATCCAACCAGTATTTCTAAAGCTTATATTTTAGAAATACTTTTATTCATAGCATTTGTTCTTACCTTAGGGTTTCTATGTTTTCTTTTATATATATATATATATATATATATATATTCTGAAGTCCTATTTACTCTTTAACCTTCATTAATCTTCTCTGTTTAAAGGACTCACTATCTTGTCATTTTTCTTCAAACTATACTTATCCAAGTGATGGAGCGCACTGAAAATTTACAGCCAATGCTCTCTAATCTCTAGTTTGCCAATGCGTATATCTCCTTCTAACCAGCTGAGGTGTACACTTATGGAGAGTCCATTGTGTTCATCCCTAAAACTGATCATTCATCAAGCACCCAGCATATGATATACTCTTTCACAATATTTTCCTCTAGACAATGCAGTTTGCAAACTATTTCTCACATATTTCTAAAGGAATTTACATAGCTTTCGCCATGTGATTTTTATGATAAGTTCATAATTAGGCACTTTTACGTGTGGATGAAAATGCCACAGATTGTTTAGAATGAAATGTAGGAACTGTCCCAGCGCCAGTTAGAGGCCTGTTTGCCATTAGGTCTGTTTGATGTGCTTCCCTGCTCTGCTCCATGTTTCAGGATCGGGAGGTGGTGCAGCAGAGGTAGAATGTCGGGCCTTGCATGCTGTCATCCTAACCTACATATAAACTGGCTTTCAAAGGCGTTTGGCCAGTGGGAAGCATAGCCAGAGGCTGAAGAGAAAGAGCGAATTTAGGGGACTTCTGTTTTCTTTCTTTCCTCTGGTGATGACTTTGCAGTAGCTGTAACTCCAGCTCCTGACTTCTGCCATGGGCAACACTAGCATCCTTTCCTTCCTTTATGTCTTCAGCTGATGAGTGTAAATGGCTTTCTGCTATTGCTAAATTTTATCTTAGCAGCCTCTGTTTAAATTCCTAGAGGCCCCATCATCTGTGTAATCAATCCTACACTAAATCCGCTCTGTGGGAAATATTCCAAATTCTTTATATTCCTGATAAGTCTGCTACTGATACAAGGATTAAGTCACAGTGTCCAAATTCTAGAATTTAAACTTTTTGAAGCCTTTCCTGAAAAATTATTTAAATCCTACTGTATTTATGGGCTATAAGGTGATATTTAGTTCAACACAATATTTTTGCTCTTAAAATATACTATTTGGGGTGATTTAGTCATTAATTCATAGAATTCTACAGACTACTGCTTGGATTTTAATTGAGATGGATAGACATTATGGTTGACTCTTGAACAATACCAGGGTTCAGGTCACTGATCCTGAGCAGTTGAAAATCCACATATAGCTGATCCTGGATATCCACAGGGGATTGATTCCAGGACCCTCAGTGGAAACCAAGATCCATAGTTCCAAAGTCAGCCCACTGTATCCCCAATTCTGCATCTGCAGAGTCAACAAACTGTCAATGTGTATTACCGCTATTCACTAGAAAAGTCTCTGTGTACCTGGACCCTTGTAGTTGAAACCCATGTTGTTCAAAGGTCAACTGTAATTAGGTGGCATTGCTAGTCAGATAATTCCAAAACTTTTGAAATTAAGTAAAATGACACATATTTAACTACAGAGCTGACCACTGATCTGTGTGTATAGTAGATGTGAAAGTGTAATTACTGATTTCTTTTAGAATCAGTTGATATAAATGAACTGAATAAATCACAGTGCATTTTTGTGACTGCTGCTCAGTCACTTCAGTCGTATCCAACTCTTTGTGAGCCCAAGGACTGCAAAGAGTCAGACATAGACAAAGCCGCCTCTGCCCATGGGACAGCAAGAATACTGGGGTGGGTTGCCATGACCTCCTCCAGGGAATCTTCCTAACTCAAGGATCAAACCAGCATTTCATGTGTCTCCTGCATTGCAGATAGATTCTTTACCACTGGGCTACTGGGAAGCCTATGTGCATTTTTACCCCTTCCTATATGCCAAATTGTATCACATTATAATTGACACTATTTCAAGCTCTATCAGATGTATATGACATAGGGAGGGTGGGAATGTAAAATTGAGTTCCACAGTTAATTTTAGTTTTTCTCTTTAAAAAAACTTGACAGAGTTTTTTTTTAAACTTTAAAAAAATGTTTACCAGAGTTGCTAAGATAGAGAAATTGATGGTTTTAAGTTCTTTCTTTTTTCATGTTCTCTACAAGATCTGTGAAGGAGACATTAATGAAAACATGAAATCCTAAAGCCCTACCTCCAGAGAAGTGGAAAAGAGCAGGAAGGGAATGAACTGCAGGCTTTTGAATTATGATGCATTGACTATAAACACTTGCCTAGACCTACTGAACTGCTCTGGGTTCTTCCCTTGACAGAAGCTTCAAGGCCAGCTGCTGATGGTTTGAGAATTTAATTTCTGTACTTAAGATTCGCCATCTCATGCAAAGAGTTGACTCATTGGAAAACACTCTGATGCTGGGAGGGATTGGGGGCAGGAGGAGAAGGGGACGACAGAGGATGAGATGGCTGGATGGCATCACTGACTCGAAGGACGTGAGTCTGAGTGAACTCCGGGAGTTGGTGATGGACAGGGAGGTCTGGCGTGCTGGAATTCATGGGGTCACAAAGAGTCGGACGTGACCGAACGACTGAACTGAACTGAATTGAAGATTTAAACACTGGGTTTTTTAATTTTCTGGGACAAAAAAGAAAATGCTCTCATATTCTTATACCCAAGAAACACAATAATGAAACAAGAAAAATGAATATCCAATGATATCTCAGCCATTCAAAATATTTCATTCTTTAAAATGGAACTATTTGATAAAAAAAAAAAAAAAGCAACTCTAATGATGTGCCGGTCACAAGGAAAATTATGATTATTCTTGGATGTCTCCCTAAATAATAGAATAATGAGGACACCTAACCTTTGACTCACTGAAGCAGAGACTATTCCCTATGGGAAAGCACATTTTAGAGCAATGAGATACTAAAACTGAGAAAGCAATTACCTTTGTTCTCCTGCCATCTAGAAATAGCTAGTTGGGCAGCTGCATGAAGTAGACTCTTGAGTACATGAAGAAGAGGACTAAGAGGAAAGCAATGTGATTTGGCAGCCTGGTATCTAAACCACAAAATTATGTCAGTATTGTTCATATAACTATATAATGAACCAAATCGATGGGTGATCTGAATTAATCAGAACAGCATTTGCATGTCTGTAGACCTGAGCTCTCTGACACAACTTCCTTCCCATGTACCAGGTGGCCAGGTGTCTGTTTCACTCTGATGCATGGTAATGTAACCACAGGTAGTATCTTCCTTCCCAGAAGTGAGACTTAGCAATGCCTGGGTGAATAATCTCAGTAGGTCTTAAAACTCCTGTATGTGGCAGCACTCAGTCAATTTAATTGAGTATCATTTAGATTTTTTTGTTTGGTCTGGTTTTGAGACTAAACACATCATGAAGAAAAGATGTGATGTAATGCTTATACTCCTTGGAGAAGAAACAGCAACCCACTCCAGTATTCTTGCCTGGGAAATCCCATGGACAGAGGAACTTGGCAGGTTACAGTCTATGAGGTCGCGAAAGAGTTGGATACAACTTAATTCCACCACTCTACTCATGACTCATGTTAAATTCCAGTATTATGTGCTGCCTTGACATCTGGGGCAATGAGGAGGCCTCCTCTGGCCTAACTGCAAAATCCCCTCCATATTCTATTCTGTAGGTCAGGTCCCCTAGCCAGTTGGCACTCTTTATCCAGGGAACCAGGCACAGTGCCTGCTTATTCCTGAATTGTCATTGTTGTTCAGTCACTCAGTCGTGTCTATTTGTGACCCCTAAACTGCAGCATGGCAGGCTTCCTTGTCCTTCACTATCTCCCGGAGTTTGCTCCCTCATGTCCATTGAGTTGGTGATGCCACCCAACCATCTCATCTTCTGTCTCTGCCATCTCCTCCTGCCCTCAATCTTTCCCAGCATCACGATCTTTTCATGGGCTTCAGCTCCCTGCCAGTCTAAGAAATTATTCAGCCACATCAATTATATCCTCTTGTGGAAACCAGAGTGTACTTCATCACTGGATACATCTGCAGCCCCTGATTTATCACCCTGTTCCTGAGCACAACCCTCATGTGGTTCCCCATCCCTGCCATGGCATGTGGTGTCCCATTCTCTGGGTTGTGAGCATATGTGACTAAAAAACTGCCATTGATCTCATCTGTCTAGTGTCAGGTATTGTTGTTCAACCTTATAATCCTAGGGCAGTGATTCTTCAACACGATAAAGAGAAGGTGATTAAAAGAGAGTCAAAGTTAATAGTTCTTCTGAGCTGATGAAAACATGTCAGTGTTGAGAGTATTTTCTAGACATGAGACTAAGTTTTTATCTGATCGGATAAAGAACTTGCTTTCATAATTTTCTGAGGATCTGTCTTCATAGTTTATGATAATTACTAACACTACTGCTGCTACTACCACTACTATTACTACTAATAGTTTTTATTTATTATATGTCATACATGCATAATTCTATTTAGTCCTTACTCTCATTTTAAAGCTAAAGAAACTGAGCTAGAAAGAGTTAAAATAATTTGCACATGGTCATAGGGTTAGTAACTGGCAGTTTCAGGTGTAAACCTAACTGGTTGCTTAGTTTGCTTGTCTTCTATCTTCAGAGCTTCTGTGCTTAACCACAAGATTCTACCACCATCATCATTTACTATAATCATTATACTTCTTAGAGCCTCCAAATCATAATTAGAACTCACAAAAATTTGCTTGAAAACCAGTGGTAAATGGCAAACCACTTTAATTCAATTGAATTAATGAAAACGTAGGACTTCCCAGGTGGCGCTAGTGGTAAAGAGCCTGCCTGCAAAAGCAGGAGACTTAAGAGACATGGGTTTAATCCCTGGGTCAGGAAGATCCCTTAAAAGAGGGCACGGCAACCCACTCCAGTATTCTCGCCTGGAGAATCCCATAGATAGTGGAGCCTGGCGGGCTATCGTCCATAGGGTCTCAAAGAGTTGGACGCCACTTAAGCAAGTAGACACAATGAATAAAAACTTAAATTGTGACAAAATAATGGATACAATGTATGGTTGTTAAATTTAATTAATGATTTCTTATTATGCACTTACGTCTAGAGTTAGAAAGACATTCTACCAAGTCAAATAAAACTCCCAAGCGGAATCAATAAATAGATGTAAAGTGAAAGACTCTATGAAAGAATGAAACTAGCATTCTTGTTAAATAATGTACAAATTACTATCTAAATGACCAAAAGTGCTCTAAAATTTATAGAGAAAATACTGGCACATAAGAATATAAAAATACAAAAAAAAGATAAAAGGAAAACAGTGTCATATTTAGTCACTAACATATTTCTAAGATGATTCTAATTTTAAAACATTTTCTCTAGAGACTCTTGAATTCCCCATCCCAGGGTTTTATTTAGAATTTGAACTTTGTAAGAAAGAGAATTTTTTTCAGAGTCAGCAATTTAGAAAACAAAATAAATGTTACTGCTTAGATGACCTGGCTTACTTCACATGAAACAAGGCAAATGGAGAGTGAAAACTTCTGTTTCTTCACTTTTATGGATAGAAGATGCACCATGGAAAAGTTTGCCAGTTATATTTTTGGTCCTACACACACTTCATGGCCATGACCACTTTTCCAACATTTTCTGAATTGGATCTACTTGGTCCTCTTTGATATATAGTCTATAGTATCTTATTTACCTCTTTAAGAGAAAAATATTGCTACATTTTGCCATATATTCATGAATAACTAAAATAAAGTGGATGTGTGTTTGCCTGCTTGCTGTTGGGTGACTGGCTCCATAGCCTTCTTGACTAGATGGCTTCCATACTACTAACACTGTTGCTCTTCAAAGTAGAGAGTCTCTTCATGTGTGAACAGGTCATGCACCTGAGGCAATACTTGTGTGCAGAAGTGATTTTCAAGATATGTAACAAGTTTTCAACCAGGGCAACACAGGCACCACTGAACAGAAAGGACAATGGAGTAAAGGCTGGAGCCATTGGCTTTTTTTTGGCTAGCTTATGGGGACATTCAATGGGTCTGAAGGGCAAAGATAGAGTTACTCATGGAAGGCTTGGTGCAGTGAATATTTTCTGTTGGACAGATTTATTTCAATATTTTAGCAGGAAATGTTGTTATACTTGTATATTCTTAGTGAATATCATTCCTAAATGTGTGTCCATTTATAATATATACATGCATATATATTACATACATATATATTATAATGCATGTATTCACAGAAGGGTTGAAGGGGCTTTTTAAGTATCTGGAATTTTTTTTTACATTTATAAAGCAAAAGCCTCCTATATCTTAATTAGTTGTACACCAGAACTCTTTAGTGAGACACTGATAGATGAGTACTGATGAGGAAATTTATCCAAGATGGTTTTAAAAGTTAATAGAAAGAAAATTTTAAATGTTTTGATGTGGCTGCTTTTGGGGGAGACCTTTTTGGGATAAGAAAAGGGAATTAGAAAAAAAATTGCTGATGTTCTTTTCATCTTCATCATAATTAATTCTACCTGTGCATCATTTTGGGTCCAGTTTCCTATACATATTTGTAATGTGGGTTTCATTTCCATAAAATGGGAACATAATAAATATAAGGTTTAGTAACGATTGTTTTATGTGGTTGCCAATCTGCCAAGTCGCATTCTTAATTATTGCCAGGAAACTAGGCATTTTTCAAACATATGTTTTCGATTTAAGACTAATATGTCATGTCAGCCCTCTCTACTGGACTGATGGGAGCCCAGTGGGACTTCAGAGTGTCTGCTTTGGTGGGTGACTTTTGGGGGTTAGATAAAAGCCCTAATAGGAGGAGATAAAGCAAAGCATCAAAAGTTTCTGAAAGCAGATTCTACAAAGAAATACATCAAAGAGTTATGCTTTCATTATAAGCTGATATTTTACTAGACAAGGATAGAGATCGATCTTCCTCTGGAAGCCATGGAGTAAAGGAAACCAGACCCTAAGCTACATTAATGAACCTAATTGCAAGGCTCTTGTCTTCTTTGAACAGCCTAACCAGGAGTTTTGCCTCAAATTAATAAAAAAAAAAAAAAAGTATATGTGGCTTTTTCATTAGCCTGTGCAAACCTGGTATGTTCCATCAAAGAATTCATTCCATGACTTGGAAAAAAGGAAACTGGAAATCAAAAAGATCTGGTCCAAATGAACTATATTTCTGAATGTTCCCCTCAAAAATGTTTTTCAGGTCCATGGAAATACCTTTCGGTGGTTTGAGTTTGCTCATCCAGCACATACTTTGGTTATGACCCACAGTTCCCTGATCTTGGCCAGAGAGCTCAGATACCTGTTAAGTACACATGCAAGCATGAAAAAATTTATCATTGGCATGAAACTATATCTTGTTGTTCTGAATTGTTTCTTTTAGAAAAAAAAATATTTTAGTGTGGAATACCTCAATTCTGCCTTTGGATGTTCAAAGTACTGTTCCTATAGGACTTTGAAAAGATAGCAATTTTTCTCCAATTCTCTCAGCCAGTTGGATAGTTTTCTATTAGACTTATTGTAAGTCTTTTGAGTATTTTTTAAGATGAGAATTATAATTAATTCATAGAAGACTGAATGCAGATATTTTATTTGAATATTTTATTAAATGGGAATTATTTGAACACCATTCTAGCATAGTCTTCATGTGACAAGGTGACTTCTTTTTAAAATTTTATTTAATTTTGGCTGTGCTGAGTCTTCACTGCTGCACTCGAGCTTTCTCTAGTTGCAGTGAGAAAGATAGCTGCTTCTGTTGCAGAGCAACAGGTCTATAGTGCGAGGGCTTCAGTAGTCGTGGCACATGGGTTTAGTTGCTTCTCTTCATGAGGGATCTTTCCAGACCAGGGATTGAATCCATGTATCCTCCATTGACAGGCAAATTCTTAACCACTGGACCATCAGGGAAGTCTGCAAGATGTCTTCTATAATGACAAGATCAAATGCAAAAGTGAACGCTGGACATTTGCTGGGCAACAGTTTCTATTCATAACATTTTTTGTCTTCTTGAGAAATGGAGAACGATACATGCAGAGTTTGCTTTTTCCCACCAAACACATCAAATGATTGACTCTGCAGCCAACACTTTAGAAATGGTATGTAAACACATAAATACATAAAGATGACTTAGTATTTAAAATAGAAGGAAACATCAGTGGTTATAGATGACCAAGCATATTTGGAAGAGAAAAATTGTAGAATAACCTTAAGGCTCAAGACTAAGTAAAAGCCTTGGAATTCAGTATTGTCATTATTTATTGTGTATATATTATAGTATATTGAATATACTATTGTCGGTGTATTGAGCTGAAAACTAGGACTCATCAGTCTGGTGAATCACACTTACATCTGATGCTTAACTTTAATAAACTACATGAGACCATTTAATAAACAGTATGTGAGATGACCGATAATGATTTATGTAAGATATTGTGCTTCACTCCTTTAGCAATAAGGATTGAGCTGAGAAATGTCAGTGGAAAATTAACATTTTATTTCAAATTTCTTAACAATTAGGACATTAGAAGAAGAAAAAGAATGACTAGGAAAATATTTATTGATAAAACTAAGGAATTTAAAAAACCATCAATTAACACTAACCAGTATGATTTTTTTTGTCATCCTCCTCCTCTTCCTCCTTCTCCTTCTTGTCCTTCACTTTAGAATTCTGGGGCCATCAATAGAATGAGTTTAGAAAATAAATCTCCTCAAGTGAAAATATTTACAAATAAAACCTAGCCTATCTTCCAACCAGCCTGAGGGATTTGGCAAAACTCTGGGGTAAGTGTAATTTTCTTCAGTGTCATGCAAACACAAGCAGAGGAGGGAAACTAACTTCTCCCTTAATGCATTGTTTCAGATCTTACCTTATGAAGTATTTCCCACGTACGTTTTTGTTAATAGTGTCAACTATTGGTGGATTCGTTTGTTTCCTTAGCAATAAGGCTTTCCTTTAGCAAGTGTGAGTACCTCTCAAATAATATAATATTTAGAATCGTCACAATCCCAAATAGATAGAACACAGGCCCTGTGGGTTTGAATCTGAGTTTGAATCTGTTAAGAGCCTCAGCAGTTTTCCTAGTCTTTCTTATCCTTTGTTTCTTGATAAGTAAAAAAATATATTGTGTATGGCAGTACTTCCCTAGAAGTGCCACAAGGAGCAAACGGGATCGTGCAAGTCGAGTGGATGCATAGCGCCCGGCCCTTGGGCAGCCTACAGTGAATGGCAGGGATGATTCCAATAGCTGTGGATCCTTGCTTTGCCAACTACTGCTTCTGCACAAGGCATAGCTCCATGGTGTTGGTGCCCAGCAATCTTGTTAGAAGAGTATTCTCCACCCAAAAGAAAATTGCCAGAGATGACACAGATCTTCTCTTACTGGATATATGTCTCCCTCAGGGTTTATGAACTTATATCCAGCATGGATTGTGGGTATGAGCTAAAGTATTTTATGATAAAATATTCAGAATAAAAAATTCCTTCAACCCACAGTAATCTAGAGATAGCAAACACTTTAAGGGGAACTTGGCTGAATTTCAGGGTTTGGGGTGCTGAATTTTAAATTCTTCTTGTCCAAGGACTACAAGCAGTTGAGGCCAGGATTGATCATCTGGATTGCATCATCGACATTTGTTTGTATTTGTGAATTTTGTATTACTATGCACTCTTTTCATCATCATTGAATAGGAATTCCACTGAAATTTAAATTATAGCAGCAACGATAAACTGTGTCCTAGAATTTACATTAAATTCAGTTTTTTTAGCTATATAAAACTTATTCATTGTGTTATTCATTCAGTCATTAGGTTCTACCCAGATAATTCTGTTCTTTTACCTGGAATAATGTTTATCTCTGCCAGTCAAACTCTTACCAAGCCCTCAGGGCTCTTTCCTCCCAGAAGTCTATAATAAGCTCTCCTAGCAGGGGCAATATATCCTCTCCTATGAGAAACTTCATAGAATTCAGGTGTTATGTGTTACCCACTGCCTTGGATAGAAGTTTTATATACAGTGCATGTTTAACGTCTGTCCATGAAGACATGTTGCTTGAAGACAAGAACCTATTATCTTTATACTTTCCACAGTACAATACCTTGTATATATTTGCTTCTCAATAAATGTTCATGTGCTTCTGTGTCTGCCAAAAGGTTAATAGCTATTGACATCAAAATGATTTTCTTGTTTGTTTGAAAAAAACTGTATTATTTCTGTCACATTCTGAAAGTAAAGAAAGAAAAAGATTCTCCGACTAATGGAGAAATTGTAGATAGTTTTTTTTCCAAGGGAAGGGAGAACAGAGGTGAAAAATATTGTTCAGCTCTTCCTCTTCTTCTGCCATTAAAAGTGTTTGGACTCAACTGTGATATGTCTTTAACATGTCCCAACACGTCAGAGAAACCCTGGATAGAAATGTGCCATGAAATACAGACAGAAAGGATATTTCTTCTTTCCCTCTACTTTTGATAAAAATTGATAACTTTTAACATAACATAGTCATTGTTTGGATTCATTTTCCAGGTCTTTTCCCCCAGCCAAAAGGTGGTATAGAATGCAGATCCATGGGTGAATGGGTACACAAATTTTTTAAGTAACAACAACAAAAAAGTAAAGATGTTGATTGAAAGGGGATTTTGAAGATCGAAAAACAAGCAAACCGAAACCACTACCCAACTCTAAGGCTCGTAGTTGTCACCTTGAAGTCTGCTTTCCGAGCTCAACACCAGCAAAATGACTCCTGAAGAGCAGCGAGAGGAAATAGCAAACTGCTTCATACTGTCACCACCTGAGATGGGTCAAAAAAGGGTACCCTCTCCTGAGTCTCCCCCAGATGTGTGTATGTGAGAAGAAAACAGAGCCGCTTGCAATCAATTACAGCATGAAATTCAAAGTTGGCAATAAGAAATTTGATTGAGACAGAAAATATCTGTAGTAAAGGAAGTCTAGGAATCCTGTCTCCAAAATTCAACTAAATGCCATCGAAACAATGAACAGGATTGAAATTGAACACTCAGCTCCCAGGATATGCTTAGGACAATCATCTAAGATACAGAAAAAACATTGTGTCTATCAGGAAAGTGAAACATTGGACTACACTCTTAAAGAGGAATATGGCACTAGCATCCCTGAAAATCAAAGAGAATAAACCAGCGTCTGTGTGCATAGCCTGGCAGCTGTTCACCCTCACAGGTCCATGGATGATGGCACAACTCATTCCTAAGCCAGGCTTAGTCAGAAGAGAGGAAAGACCCTCCAAAGGATATATTGACTCTACTTCCCTGAAAATTAAGGAAAGTATATCCTTAAAGAGAATACATCTCCATAGAATATAAAAACTAATTTGATACTCCTTTTAAAGATTTTTTTTTGATGTGAACTATTTTTAAATTTTGTAATAAATTGAATTTGTTACAACATTGCCTCTGTTTTATGCTTTGGTGTTTTGGCCTAGAGGCATCTTAGCTCCCCAAAAAGAAATGGAACCCCCACCTTCTGCATTGGAAGGTGAAGTCTTAACCACTGGCTGCTGCTGCTGTTAAGTTGCTTCAGTCGTGTCTGACTCTGTGCGACCCCAGAGACAGCAGCCCACCAGGCTCCCCTGTCCCTGGGATTCTCCAGGCAAGAATACTGGAGTGGGCTGCCATTTCCTCCTCCAATGCATGAAAGTGAAAAATCAAAGTGAAGTCGCTCAGTCATGTCCAACTCATAGTGACCCCATGGACTGTAGCCTACCAGGTTTCTCCATCCGTGGGATTTTCCAGGCAAGAGTACTGGAGTAGGGTGCCATTGCCTTCTCTGTTAACCAGTGGACCACCATTAAAAAAAATGAACTAAACACAGATCAAATGGAAGGCAGGGGCATTGTGCATCAAGAAAGGATAACTCTTAAGGAAGGATGGTTCTTACAATACTGATGGAAATCTATTAAAATGGAGAGGAACTAAAGTAAATAATCATCTTTTTTTCTTTTTGTAACTTATGTTACTCATTAAGATCAAATAGTGCCAACTTATGCTGAGAAATAGTTTATTTGGAGTATAAATGAATGCGTCAATGGATATATTACCTCATTTCATTCACACAGCAGCCCTGACAGTTAGCAATTATTGTCCCAATTATATGAGTAAGAAAACAGACTTATAAAGGTTAGATAAGGAGCCCAAGGACACACAGCGAATAAGGAGTCGAGCCACATTTCCACCCCAGATCTTCTGATTGAAGCTGAACTTTTTGTTCAACAGGAAAATCATTGCTTCCCTTTTAAAAAATAAATCATCATTGTTGGCAACATTGTGCTATGGGTGGACAGATGATTCAAAGACTTGTCCAAAGGAGTTCTGGATCTACCTTGAGACCTTTAGAATCAATCACCAGAATGGAAACAATTTAACTACAGTCTGGGCAATTACCCCATTATATCCAACAAACTGGGGAGAATGAGCCTTCAACTTGACTCACAGGATTTAACTGTTGTTTTAGGAGAGGCCTGAAAGGAAAAGAGGTTTTGTCAATTGTGTTTTAACAGAGTGACTAAGTTGTGGGCATTTCCAAAGAGATCGTTTATTTATTTATTTTTTCTTCAGAGTTTGGTTTTACTAGCTTTGGAGACAGTGACTCAGACATTCTCCTTCCTGCTCTGCTCTCTAATTAGCAAGTTTGAGAGACCTCACCTTCAGAAAGGGAGGGGAAATAGCCCTGATTTTGTGCAAAACCTCACTCACACCGTTTGCCTAGACAGACTTCTAGAAATGTTATCAAGCCGTTAAAGGAAGTTGGTGAAAGAAGAAAGTACATGACCTGTTACAACCAGCTTCCCGAGAAGCACCAGCCGGGCCCTCTGACACTATCTTTCAAAGGCTCTTAGTGTTTTCAGACACACATTTAATCAAACACCTATTTACTCCATGACCCTCTGGAGTACCAGTCAAGTGCTGGTAGGTTGTAAGATACACAGTTTTTATCACTGCTATTCTAAGGTGAAGAGAACCATAACCAGAGCTTGTGATGGGGTAGAAGACAGGAGAGGAAAAGGTGAAAGCAATTTTTCCAAATTGGCCTAAAGCAAGAGTTGGGCTATGCAATTTCTCTTTTAGTCTGAAAACATTATATTAAAAAAAAAATCTGTTTTATAGGTTTTTGGAAGAAACTACCTCAACACTGCGTCTCAGGAGCAGGAGCACATCTCTGTTCCCGGGACTTCAGGCAGGCGGGGACATGGCAGGGGTGCAACCGAGTGCCTCTGGGGAGCCAGGGCGGTCTGTGGACCCACTGTGATAGTCAGCCCCAAGAGAGATGGATTGTCAAGGTATTGAGGCTTCATCATCACCCAGGCGTTTTCAACAGAGTAAAATTCCTGATTACAGAGGAATGTGACAAGGTTTGTCTTACACAGTTATCGAAAACTTCCAACATTTTAAGAGACTAAGCGCTGAATGTTACCCACTGGCAGAGTGTGGGATGATGGTACTAATGAGTAACCGCTCTTTAGAGCAATAACTAAGGTGCTGTATGGAAATACCAGAACAGGGCACACAAAGGATCCGCCCATTAACCAGACAGCTCCAGCAGACATGGTTTCTGTTTTACTTTCTTTCTTGGCTTTAAGGGTTTTGGGGGAAAAAAAATTAGTCGCAAAAATATTAAAAATCAGGAAAAATTACGCAAAAATGCAGATATCTGGTTCCTCTTTTAAAACAGATCTAGCAACATGGGGAGGGCCACATCTCAGCATGATGTCAGCAAACACCAGAAGCTGAGAATCTGTTGACCCTTAGCCGGGCGTGGGAGCCCTTAACCCGCCTCACTGTTCCCACGATTTCCCTATGTCCGCTTCCTCAAGCTGTCTAGGTACATGCCTGGCCCTGTATTTGGGTTTGAAACCCAGTAAATAAATGGAAGCCAATAACCTGACCCTCAAAGTTAGAAGGTATAACTTCCACTTAAGAAGCAGCAAGGCAGCAATTAAATAGCAATCTAACAGGAAATAAAACTTTAGAGGGCAGTTTAAATCATTCTAGGCCTGCACTTTTAAAGTTTAGAATTACCTGAAAAATGAATTGGTTGGAATGAAAATGTGTTACAATAAGAGAAAAGAAATAGGAGCATTCACCCCAGACTTTGAAAATGGGCAACTATAGAAAGAGGAATTTAGTTTTTCTTTCTTACTCTTTAAAAATAAACTCACTGTGACTCTTTTCACAAATAATAAAGTCATGATTAGCTTTGATTATTCTACCTTGTCAATTTTGCCAAACCACCTTTTCCAGAAAAACTTTTCTAGTCGGAGTCTTTAGTACTTTATTTATTAAAATTTCATTGCACTATAGTTGACTTACAATGTTGTGTTCATTTCTGCTGTATAGCAAAGTGACTCAGTTACACATATATTCACTCTTTATCAGGTTCTTTTCCCATATATGTCATTACAGAGCACTGAGGGCTTCCCAAGTGGCACTAGTGGTAAAGAACCCACCTGCTAATACAGGAGATGTAAGAGATGAGGGCTCTATCCCTTGGTCGGGAAGATCCCCTGGAGGAGGGCATGGCAACCCACTCCAGTACTCTTGCCTGGAGAATCCCATGGATAGAGGAGCCTGGCAGATTACAGTCCATATCGTTGCAAAGAGTCAGACATGATTGAAGCGACTTAGCATGCATGCACTCACACACACACACACACACAGAGTATTGAATAGAGTTCCCTGTGCTATACAATACGTCCTTATTAGTTATCTCTTTTAAGTATGGTAGTGTGTATATATCTGTTCTAATCTCCCAGTTTATCCCTCCTTCCCTTTCCCCATTGATAACCATAGGTTTGTTTTCTACATCTGTGACTCTCTTTCTGTTTTGTAAATAGATTCATTTGTACCATTTTTTAGGTTCCACAAATAAACAATATCTTATTTGCCTTTGTCTGACTTGTTTCACTCAGTATGACAATCTCTAAGTACATCCATGTTGCTGCAAATGGCATTATTTCATTCTTGTTTACTACTGAGTAAAATTCCATTGTATATATATACAACATTTTCTTTAACCATTCCTATGTTGATTGATATTTAGGTTGCTTCCATGTCCTGGCTATTGTAAACAGTACTGCAATGAACACTGTAGTGCAGGTATCTTTTCAAACTATGGTTTTCTCTGAATATATGCCCAAAAGCGGAATTGCAGGATCATATGGTAGTTCTATTTTTAGTTTTTTAAGGAACCTCCCTGCTGTTCTTAGTGACTATACCAGTTTACATTTTGACCGACAGTGTAGGAGGGATCCCTTTTTTCCACCCTCTCTCCAGTATTTATTGTTTATAGATTTTTTGATAATGGCCATTCTGACATGTGTGAGGTGATACCTCACTGTATTGATAGTTTTGATTTGCATTTCTAAGTAACTAATTCCAGGAGACATTTCAGACTATCTTGGTATTCATCAACACTAAGGGTCTTCCCTGTTACAAGCTCAAACGGTAAAGAATGTGCCTGCAACTCAGGAGACCTGGGTTCGATTCCTGGGTCAGGAAGATCCTTTAGAGAAGGGAATGGCAGTCCACTCCAGTATTCTTGCTTGGAGAATCCCATGGACAGAGGAGTCTGGCAGGCTATGGTCTGTGGGATCACAAAGAGTCAGACACGACTTAGCGACTAACACCACTACCATGGAGATCAAGACCCATTTCAGCTATCCAGTCTACACTCCAATTGGGTACCTCACTAACATATTTTTATTGGTCATCCCTCCAAATCTCCTTCTGTACCAACATTCCCTATCTCAGTAAATGGCTGTACTAACCCTCAGACTCATAAAAAAAGCTGGTCAACCTGATACCTCCCTTTCTCTTTACCTATACATCCAGTAACTCCTCAAGTCTTGTTCTTCCTTTGCAGAAATAGCCTATTCACTTCTTTTCCTAGTTAGTTTCTCACCACACCTTCTCATCTCTCTGCAACAGCGCAGGTAACCTCTATAAACCATTAACCCAGTAATAACCAGCTCCTTAGAACTTATCATAGCCATTGCTTCTAGAACCATTTAGAATTCCTAACATGACCCTCAAGGCCTCCCATGAAACCGCTTTCCCCACAGCTCCCTTCATGGCAGCCATGATGGTTTTGTGGTTGCTTCTCACCGGAGGGCTTTCACACACATTGTTGTCTTTTCTAAAGTGCTTGTCTCTCCACCTCTCCCTCCCTGATCTGCACCCTTCACCTCACTAACTTCTAATTCTCCTTCACGGCTGAATTTAATATCACTTTTTAGTGAAGCCTTTCCCAGCCTCTATGGATATAAACTTCACAACGCCTGAACTTTTCCATCATAGCACATATCTGCATTATAATTATCTGGTTGCTTATAAAACTTTGATATGTCTGTATTCCTCTTTAATTGTAAGGCTCTTTGAGTGAATGAATGAATAAGTGTCACCTACCTGTTGGATATAAACCTTAAATGTATAAGACCACCATGATTCAAGGCATACTGTTTTTAGAGATGCAAAACAGCAATAGAAAAATGCAGGTCAAGCCATAATTCCAGACACTAAGCCATACTGCCCAATAACTCTATTTGCACGAACAACTAGTAAGATGATTAAAATCACAAACAGAATCTTTCTAAATAAAAAGAGCATATATGCTGCCAACAAAATCATCATAGAGAAGCATTGTCTGCACATTAAAACCTTGATATCTGTATATTTTCTTAGGTTGGCTATTATGGCTCAGTGACATCGAGGTTTAGTTTTACTTTGACTATTAATATTTTATACATGTATGTCATATGTTGATGTTTCATATATTGCTTGTTACAAGGAAGAGCTAAATGATTCCAAACTAACTTGATTCGATATTAACATCTCACTCCATATTATTGTGTTGGTTAATATGAAAAAATATTAGCTGCTTAATATTTTCAAATGATTTTCAACTATAATTGTCTGAAGAGGTTGGTTCTGCCCATAGACACAGGAAATTTTTCTTCAGTTATTCCTGGGAACTTTCATTCCAACAGTGGATCTTCTGTAGTTTCACTGACTGTTCAAATATGTCCACGGCCTTAACACAGCAGTATTTATTGAATGTGTCAATCAGTCAGTTCAGTCACTCAGTCATGTTTGACTCTTTCCGACCCCATGGACTGCAGCACACCAGGCTTCCCTGTCCATCACCAACTCCTACAGATTACTCAAACTCATGTTCATTGAGTCAGTGATGCCATCCAACCATCTCATCCTCTGTCATCCCCTTCTCCTCCCGGCTTCAATCTTTCCCAGCATCAGAGTCTTTTCCAGTGAGTCAGTTCTTCGCATCAGGTGGCCAAAGTATTGGAGTTTCAGTTTCAGCATCAGTCCTTCCAATAAATATTCAGGACTGATTTCCTTTAGGATAGACTGGTTGGATCTCCTTGCTGTCCCAAGAGACTCTCAAGAGTCTTCTCCAACACCACAGTTCAAAAGCATCAATTCTTTGGCGCTCAGCTTTCTTTATGGTTCAACTCTCACATCCATACATGACTACTAGAAAAACCATAGCTTTGACTAGACTGACATTTTTTGAAAGGTAATGTCTCTGTTTTTTAATATGCTATCTAGGTTGATCATTGGAGAAGGCAATGGCACCCCACTCCAGTACTTTTGCCTGGAAAATCCCATGGAAGGAGGAGCCTGGTAGGCTGCAGTCCATGGGGTCGCTAGAGTCGGACACGACTGAGCGACTTCACTTTCACTTTTCACTTTCATGCATTGGAAAAGGAAATGGCAACCCACTCCAGTGTTCTTGCCTGGAGAATCCCAGGGACAAGGAAGCCTGGTGGGCTGCCATCTCTGGGGTTGCACAGAGTCAGACATGACTGAAGCAACTTAGCAGCAGCAGGTTGATCATAGCTTTTTCCAAGGAGCAAGCATCTTTTGCTTTCATGGCTGCAGTCAACATCTGCAGTGATTTTGGAGCCCAAGAAAATAAAATTAGTCACTGTTTCCACTGTTTCCCTATCTATTTACCATGACCTGATGGGACTGGATACCATGATCTTTGTTTTCTGAATGTTGAGCTTTAAGCCAACTTTTTCACTCTCCTCTTTCACTTTCATCAAGAGGCTCTTTAGTTCTTCACTTTCTGCCTTAAGAGTGGTGTCATCTGCATATCTGAGGTTATTGACATTTCTCCCAGTAATCTTGATTCCAGCTTGTGCTTCATCCAGCCCAGCATTTCTCATGATGTACTCTGCATATAAGTTAAATAATCAGGGTGACAATATGCAACCGTGCAATACTCCCTTCCCGGTTTGGAACCAGTCTGTTGTTCCATGTCCAGTTCTAACTGTTGCTTCTTGACCTGCATACAGATTTCTCAGGAGGCAGGTCAGGTGGTCTAGTATTCCCATATCTTGAAGAATTTTCCACAGTTTGTTGTGGTCCACACAGTCAAAGGCTTTGGCATAGTCAATAAAGCAGAAATAGATGTTTTTCTGGAACTCTCTTGCTTTTTTGATGATCCAACAGATGTTGGCAATTTAATCTCTGGTTTCTCTGCCTTTTCTAAATCCAGCTTAATCATCTGGAAATTCACGGTTCATGTACTATTGAAGCCTGGATTGGAGAATTTTGAGCATTACTTTACTAGTGTGTGAGATGAGTGCAATTGTGTAGTAGTTTGAACATTCTTTGGCATTGCTTTTCTTTGGTATTGGAATGAAAACTGACCTTTTCCAGTCCTGTGGCCACTGCTGAGTTTTCCAAATTTGCTGGCATTTTGAATGCAGCACTTTAACAACATCATCTTTTAAGATTTGAAATAGCTCAACTGGAATTCCATCACCTCCACTAGCTTTTTTCGTAGTGATGTTTCCTAAGGCCCACTTGACTTTGCATTCCAAGATGTCTGGCTCTAGGTGAGTGATCACACCATCATGGTTATCTCGGTCAGGAGTATCCTTTTTGTATAGTTTTTCTGTGTATTCTTGCCACCCCTTCTTAATATCTTCTGCTTCTGTTAGGTCCACACCCTTTCTGTCCTTTATTGTGCCCATCTCTGCATGAAATATTCCCTTAGTATCTCTAATTTTCTTGAAGAGATCTCTAGTCTTTCCCATTCTATTGTTTTCCTCTATTTCTTTGTACTGATCACTGAGGAAGGCTTTCTTATCTCTCCTTGCTATTCTTTGGAACTCTGCATTCGGATGGGTATATCTTTCCTTTTCTCCTTTGCTTTTGTCTTCTCTTTTCTCAGCTATTTGTAAGGCCTCCTCAGACAGCCATTTTGCCTTTTTGCATTTCTTTTTCTTGGGGATGGTCTTGATCCCTGCCTCCTGTACAGTGTCATGAGCCTCTATCCATATTTCTTCAGGCATTCTGTCTATAAGATCTAATCCCTTGAATCTGTTTGCCACTGTATAATCGTAAGGAATTTGATTTAGGTCATAGCTGAATAGTCTTTTCATAGTGGTTTTCCCTACTTTCTTCAATTTAAGTCTGAATTTGGCAATAAGGAGTTCATGATCTGAGCCACAGTAAGCTCCTGGTCTTGTTTTTGCTGACTGTATAGAGCTTCTCCATCTTTGGCTGCAAAGAATATAATTAATCTGATTTTGGTGTTGACCATCTGGTGATGGTCCATGTGCAGTCTTCTCTTGTGCATTCTCTTGGCAAAATTCTGTTAACCTTTGCCCTGCTTCATTTCGTATTCCAAGGTCAAATTTGCCTGTTACTCCAAACACCTCTTGACTTCCTACTTTTGCATTCCAGTCCTCTATAATGAAAAGGACATCTATTTTGGGTGTTAGTTCTAGAAAGCCTTGAAGGTCTTCATAGAACCATTCAACTGCAGCTTCCTCAGCATTACTGGTTGGGGCATAGACTTGGATTACTGTGATATTGAATGGTTTGCCTTGGAAATGAACAGAGATCACTCTGTCATTTTTGAGATTGCACCCAAGTACCGCATTTTGTACTCTTTTGTTGACTATAATGGCTACTCCATTTCTTCTAGGGGATTCTTGCCCACAGTAGTAGATATAATAGTCATTTTAGTTAAATTCTCCCATTCCAGTCCATTTTAGTTCACTGATTCTTAAAATGTTGATGTTCACTCTTGCCATCTCCTGTTTGACCACTTCCAATTTGCCTCGATAAATGGACGTAATGTTCCAGGTTCCTATGTAATATTGCTCTTTACTTCCATCACCTGTCACATCCACAACTGAGCGTTGTTTTCTCTTTCACTCTGTCTCTTCATTCTTTCTGGAGTTACATCTCCACTCTTCTCCAGTAGCATATTAGGCACCTACTGACCTAGGGAGTTCATCTTTCAGTGTCCTACCTCTTTGCCTTTTCAAACTGTTCATGGGGTTCTCAAGGCAAGAATACTGAAGTGGCTTGCCATTCCCTTCTCCAGTGAACCATATTTTGTCAGAACTCTCCACCATGACCTACCATCTTGGGTGGCCTTACATGGCATGGCTCATAGTTTCATTGAGTTAGACAAGGCTGTGGTCCATGTGATCAGTTTCCTTAATTTTCTGTGATTGTGGTTTTCATTCTTTCTGCCCTCTTTTGGGTAAGGATAAGAGGCTTATGGAAGCTTCCTGATGAAGAGACTGACTGAGGGGGAAACTGGGTCTTGTTCTGATGGGCAGAGCCATGCTCTGCTGCTGCTGCTGCTAAGTTGCTTCAGTCATGTCTGACTCTCAGTGACCCCATGGACTGCAGCCTACCAGGCTCCTCCATCCATGGGATTTTCCAGGCAAGAGTACTGTAGTGGGTTGCCATTGCCTTCTCAGAGGGCCATGCTTAGTAAATCTTTAATCCAATTTTCTGTTGATGGGCAGGGCTATGTTCCCTCCCTGTTGTTTGACCTGAGGCCAAACTATGCTGGAGGTAATGAAGATAATGTTGACCTCCTTTAAAAGGTCCCATGCTGCACTCAGTGCCCCCAACCCTGCAGCAGGCCACCACCGACCCACACCTCCACAAGAGATTCCTGGACACTCACGGGCAAGTCTGTGTCAATCTCTTGTGGGGTCACTGCTCCTTTCTCCCGGGTCCTGTTGCACACAAGATTTTGTTTGTGCCCTCCAAGAGTCTGTTTCCACAGTCCTGTTTAAGTTCTGGCAGGTCAGTGGTGGGGTTAATGGTGACCTCCATCAAGAGGGTCTGCTGCAGGTCTGCTGCACCCATAGCCCCTGCCCCTGAAGCAGGCTACTGCTGACCAGTACCTCCACAGGAGACACTCAAGCACAGTTCTGGCTCAGTCTCTGTGAAGTCTCTGAGTTCTGGTGCACACTAGGTTTGTTTGAGCCCTCTGAGCATCTCTGGCAGATATGGGGTTTGATTTTACCCTTCCTACTGTCTTGCTGGGGCTTCTCCTTTGCCCTTGGACGTGGGGTATCTTTTTTTGGTGGGATCCAACATTCTCTTTTCAGTGGTTGTTCAGCAGCAAGTTGTACTTTTGTAGTTCTCACAGGAGAAGATGAGCACACGTCCTTCTACTCCACTGTCATGATGGCAGAGTAGAAGGACTTATGCTCATTGAATGTGTACTCTGTGCCAAATACTGTTCTAAGAGCTTTATATGTATTATCATTTAATCTAACAAATCTGAGAAGTGGGCACTATTGCCAATAAATTCCACATTTTACCCCATGAGAAAACAGATGCACAGAATGATAGGTAAGTCATCCCAAGTTATACAACCAGTAAATCATGAAGCTGGAATTTGTACCCAGGCATACTCTTCACAGGACTTTCCAGGTGGCTCACTGGTAAAGGATCCATCTGCCAATGCAGGAGACCCAAGAGTCCCATGCATTGGATTGGGAAGATTCCCTGAAAAGGAAATGGCAACCCATTCCAGTATTCTTGCCTGGAGAATCCCATGGACAGAGGAGCCTGGTGGATTATCGTCCATAGGGTCGCAAATAGTCGGACACAACTGAAGCGACTAAGCATGCATGCATTCTCTTTATAGGACCTTCTTTACGTTCAACCTCTGTGTTATGGCAATAGGTATTTAAATGAACACTTCTTTTTTTAAGTTTAAATTTTGTTTCTATTCACTATAACAGTGCCATATATTTCCTTTAATTTTCAGGGATATGTTTGAAAATTATGTCATAGAATGAGCTATTATTTTTATGTCAATGCAATGACTTTCTATGTCATACAATAATCATTTAGAATCTTGGCTTTATGTTGCCAATATGTTATAAATAGGTCACCAGTAAGATTGTTATCTGATCACTTATTTCAGTTTCCTAACACCTAAAAAGGGCTTCCCAGGTGGTCCAGTGGTAAATAATACACTTGCAATGTAGAAGATGCAAGAGGTGCAGGCTTGATTCCTGGGTCAGTAAGATCTTCTAGAGTAGGAAATCGCAACCTGCTCCAGTATTCTTGCCTGGGAAATTCCATGGACAGAGGAGCCTGGTGGTCTACAGTCCATGGGATCACACACAAGAGCTGGACACGACTGAATGACGAAGCACACAAACAACAGTTAAAAAATAGGAAATATGATCATTTTTTTAAAAAATTTTGCTCTGCCTTTTCTGATTCCATAACACAAAGGTTCATAACAGGCTATTTTATAAAATCTATGATACATTGTTCTCTAGATGAGGCAAAGGTTCAGCCTAATAATTTTGGGATTTCCTAAGAAGCTACATGGTGTTAAATTTTAGACTTGTAGCTCATGTCAGACTCTATGATTACCTTGTGACTTATCAAATTCTTGTCATCCCAATCAACAGAGAGAAAACTTTATCCCTGGGTTATTTTTCTGGTAGCTCGAACACTGAAAGAAAGGATAATGTCAAAGTGTGCTTAAGCAACATTTACTTCACATTAAAACATAAGAGTATTAAATAAGTCCTAAAGGATGCACTTTGCCCATGTGAAGTCAAGCCCTCTGTGAAAGCAGAAAATGACAAAACTGCTTAGAGCAAAACTGCCTGTTTCCATCCAACCACTCAGCCAGAATCAAGATCCTGAGACCTGACAGCTTCCTTGCTAGATTCCAGCCCACCCCAAATGAGCCATGTACTCACAAAACCAAAGAACCAGAAGAGACCTCTGGGACCCTGAAGACCGACAGTTCCCCAGTATTCCCACAGTCCAGACTCCATTTATGTCCTCCCTCTCTTTCCAGCCATGGACCATGGCTTTGGAAAAAACTGTTGACCTGAAATGAATACTTTAAATATAATTTGTTATATTTGCCAGTGTTGCTCATCAAATATGTATGTATGTATGTATGTGTGTGTGTGTGTATATATATATATATATATATATATAGTATGAACTTCTGATCCAAGATCTCCAACCCATAATGACTTGAAATAATTACTAAGCCAAAGCAAGGAAACTTGAGACTGCACAATCTTAGAAATAAAATTCAGAATTGCTCTTAGAATGGACTGTTGTCTTCAAGGATGTTTAGATCTGGAAAATAATGATATATTCAATCAGGCATTTTACTGAAGACCATAGAGACATAATGACCTGCCCCGGACTACGGAGGAGAAGACCAGAAACTATACATACAATATATCCCAATTCTAGACAGCTCAACAGGGTCAAGACACTTGGGAGAATATTTGCTCAAAGCTGAAATGGACTGTTCTGCCAAAACCCGCTACTAGGACCAATTTCATATCAGAAGATGAGAAACAGCATCTAAAAGCAATTTGCAGGAGTTAGATTTGTTGAATATAATATGACACTCTGTGAAGAGGAGTGAAAATCCAGAACTATGAGAAAAGCCTGAACGTGGTGATGAACTTTCATGAGAAGTGTGGTAGATTGGGATTCAGCTGACAAAGACGAACACAAGAGGTGAGAAATATTTAGAGTGAGTGTTCATGTCTTTATGGAGGAGAAAGAAACCCAAGGAAAACAAATTACATCAGTTAAAGTGAACAGGATAGAGATAAGAGAAGCAAAAGAGCCAAGGGAGATAAGGTAAGCCCAGAGGGTTAAAGAGGATTAGGAGGGCAAATCTATCAGGAGGAAAGGATGATGAGAGAGAAATTGGAGCTTTTAATAAATGAGCTAGAGCACAGAATTAATCACAACTCTGAAATACGCTGAGCTGCTGAACTCATTTTTTAAGTCAGCCCTTTTGGTGGGGGGTGGGGTGGTGAGGGGGGTACTCAATATGTAAGAAAAAGAAATATGGTGACTTTGAAAGGAATGAAGGTCTTAGGAAAAATGCCACTGACATAAAACAGAAGAGGGTTATCCTTACGAATGAGCCTGCATGAGGCCAGCCCATCTCCCTTCTCCATAATGGTGGCAGTAACTGCAGGAGGGTATGAAACAATGCAGAAATCAGGGCTGCTGCTGCTGCTGCCGCTACTGCTAAGTCACTTCAGTTGTGCCGGACTCTGTGTGACCCCATAGACAGCAGCCCACCAGGCTCCCCCGTCCCTGGGATTCTCCAGGCAAGAACACTGCAGTGGGTTGCCATTTCCTTCTCCAATGCATGAAAGTGAAAAGTGAAAGTGAAGTCGCTCAGTCGTGTCCGACTCTTAGTGACCCCATGGACTGCAGCCTACCAGGCTCCTCCATCCATGGGATTTTCCAGGCAAGAGTACTGGAGTGGGGTGCCATTGCCTTCTCCGAAACCAGGGCTAAACAGAATCAAACTGGTTATTACTAGTTTCTAAGTTAAACTATTTCATTGAATTAAACCTTTTCTAAGGGGCATAGATGCTAATTTTAGACCTAGAACAAATCTCTTGGTCCAGTCCTTTAAATTTTAGACAAATAAACTCACTTGTGTTTTGGAAATAAAGTAACAAGTGTCACAGAGATACTTCATAGGTGCTGGAATTTAGACCCGAGTTGAAGAACTCTACTCTCAGGCAGAACTCTTGGGATTTCAAACTCATGGTTATTGAGGACTAACTCTTCTCAGGTCCCCATCACAGGCCATTACTGACCACACCATAGTACATCAAATCCACTCAATAATCTTGTGACTTATGTTATGAGAGCTAAGGAAATTGAATAAATGTCTAACTTTACAGTTGGTATGTGAATATTGTACTAGTTACTACTGTCTGGGAGTCTGATACAGGTGCAGTCTGTTTTCAGATATCTTACTAAGGTAAAGAAGAGCTTAAAAAAAAAAAAAAGATTATTCACCTTTCAAGAAGATAGAAAACAATGACCATAGCATGCCTCAATTTCTTTAAGTATCTTAATATCTATAGATATTAAGTTCCTTGCAATTTTATCATTTAAAAATGCTAAGAAGACAAATGGAAATATTGGCATCAGAATACTAAGTTTCAAATATAAATCAATAAGCCCAAATGTGATTATACTGAACTTTTCAGGAGTACATCTATTTCAAACAAAATAAGACCTTCTTAGTAACTAAACAACAAGATGGAAACTAGAATCAAAGAGAAAGTGACACTGTGATTCCACAGCTTCTGTGGAAAGTTCCAGCTATGCTCCCAGGCAAACAAGAGGACCAGTTGAGGAAGGAGACACAGAGAAGACCTTCTAAGTTTCAAATATAAATCAATAAGCCCAAATGTGATTATACTGAACTTTTCAGGAGTACATCTATTTCAAACAAAATAAGACCCTGTTAGTAACTAAACAACAAGATGGAAACTAGAATCAAAGAGAAAGTGACACTGTGATTCCACAGCTTCTGTGGAAAGTTCCAGCTATGCTCCCAGGCAAACAAGAGGATCAGTTGAGGAAGGAGACACAGAGAAGACCTTCATAGCTCACGGAATAGGAAGTTTACCGGGGGATTCTCTGCTAGCATCACAGCAATGAAGCGGTCACCTGAAGCATAGCAGTCAGTGCATCCCACTGATTATTCCACGAGTCACCTGGATGTCAACTTGCCAACCACCATTCCCTTTCCCTAGCTCAGAGAAACAGGAAGTCACACTTCTTAGAGCCATAGGGAAAAAATCCAGGTGTGAAATGAAAAGAAATGTTTATCTCTTGAACACCTTCCTTGTTGCACAGGAAAGAAATGGCTTGACAGTCTCTACAATAATAAGATATCTTACCAACTAGTCAGTTTCATTTTTGCTGAGAAGCACAAACACTTAATTATTCTTTCATATTGCTTTGTATCTTTGAAGTAATTTGCTTCTAAAGCAGCCACACTAAGGTGTAAGTAGGTGAGCTCTGGGTCCTGTCTCTGACATTTACTCCACTAAACCTTCTTTTAGATCCCAGTGCCCTCAAATGTAGAATGAAAATAGTAATGCTACCCCACTCATGATCATTGTAATAATTAAATGACAAAACACATGCAATCCAGACTTCCCTGGCAGTCCATGTTTAAGATGCTGGGCTTCCACTGCAGGAGGCATGGGTTCAATCCCTGGTTGGGGAGGTTGCACAGGCGGATAAACAATAGAAATTATTGTAGTTTTTAAAAATTAATTTAGCAGTCCACACCAATCCACAATCAAAACATGTTTTTCCCTCTTAAGGATAATTTAAATTTTCCTTTTTTCTTCTCAGTTAAATAAAATTCTCATTTTCTTTGGTAAAGTGATTAAATACGTACCATACCTGTGTTGCATATTTTTGAGAAGAAAGTATTACAAATACGGTTGATACAGGGATACCATGAATGTAGACCAAGACATCTCTACCATCTTTTTCTTTATCTGGGCAACCAGCTAAATTCACACTCCATCCTCAGGGTTTCCTTAAGTACAAACATTTCTAATCTAATCTAGTCCTAAAAAGAGAGTAATTGTCTAAGCAATGACTTCCTTGGTGTGTTATACTGACACAGGGAGATATAAAGCACTAAGCCTGATTGGTGGATTAACCATGTCCGACCTTGAGCTTGAATTTCATAGAAAACAGGGAATGTTTTCCAAGACTTTTGGAGAAATGGGTACAGACTGCAGGAAATTCAATACCAACTGTGGAGTTGAACATGATCAACATGCAAAAAATGAAGGAGCACAATAAAAATTTAGTATAATTGCTATTTATAAGGAATTTGACTCCATGTCTTTGCCTTCATTATAAATCTTTCAGGGAAACAACATTGTCTCTTAAGTGGGCTAGCATCTTAAAAGCAAATGCCTTCTGCCTCTGAGACATTTTGGAGAATGAAGCCAAGAACCCATCCGATGCTTATGTAATGCACGGGTGTTTGGCATTTGCCAAGCCCTCTGCCAGGGAAATCCAGACACTTTCAGCCAAAAAGTTAATAGCAAAAGAAGGCAAAAGACTCTGAAAAGTGATTAGGGAAAGAAATAATGACTAAATGTCCAACTCAGTAGAACCTAGCAGGCTCACTGGCGGACTTCTGAAAGGAAGGAGTGTGGGAATGTGCAAAGCCATTGAATGTCTTGTGTAAGGACAGTGTGGTCACCAGAGGATAAGTTTTAGTATTACTCAGAAAGATAATAAATGCTCAGCCCTGGAGCATGTACCATTGTTAAAGCTGATTTTCCATCATTAAAGTATTTATGATGACACAAAATTTGAATTTGTTCATTCTCAAAGCAGGCGCTGTGGTCCCACAGGGCCAGTTTGAAATCCTCTGGGCCCGTGTGCCATGTGTTACTCAACCACCAGTCTTTGCTTCTCCCACTTGCCACTACTCATATACACAGTGCTATGGTATCTCTTGCTGCTGACCTAATGAGCTCACAACTTCTCTAAAATTCACCTAAAGGTGACGAATGAAACTAGAACTTAGGAACACATTCACCAATCATTGTACTGGTTTTTAAGACAGCAACCCAACTCTCTTCTGTCTTGGTGTTTCCTCCCATAAACTCTAATCCAAGAGGAAAATGTAAGCAGCTTTTAAATTTAATTTTGGGGGTCTAATTAAGGATTGGCCACTGTAGAGTTTTCATTTTTGTTCATTAATTTGTATTGGAATATAGTTTCTTAATAATGTTATGTTAGTTTCTGCTGCTGCTGCTGCTAAGTCACTTCAGTCGTGTCTGACTCTGTGCGACCCCATAGATGGCAGCCCACCAGGCTCCCCCATCCCTGGGATTCTCCAGGCAAGAACACTGGAGTGGGTTGCTATTTCTTTCTCCAATGCATGAAAGTGAAAAGTGAAAGTGAAGTCGCTCAGTCGTGTCTGACTCTTCTCGACCCCATGGACTGCAGCCTACCAGGCTCCTCCGTCCATGTGATTTTCCAGGCAAGAGTACTGGAGTGGGGTGCCATTGCCTTCTCCAATGTTAGTTTCTACTGTACAGCAAAATGAATTAGCTATACATACATATATTCCCTCTTTTTTGGATTTCCTTCTCATTTAGATGACATAGCACATCAAGTAGGGTTCCCTTTGCTATACAGTAGGTCCTCATTAGTTATTTGTTTTATGCATATAATGAATAGTTTATTTATGTCAATCCTAATCTCCTAATTCATCCCACCCCACTACTTTACCCGCTTGGTATCCCTACGTTTGTTCCCTATGTCTGTGTCTCTGTTCCTGCTTCACAACTAAGATCATCTATATCATTTTTCTAGATTCTACATATATGCTTTAATATATGATATTTGTTTTTCTCTTTCTGAATAGCTTCGTAGGGTGTTCTATGATTTTTAGTTACTAGAGACAGAAACACAACTGCATGTGAAAAGTCCACATAGTATACAGACAGTTTTATGAGAAATCCTAGGGTAACATAATCTTCCTTTTGGTTATCCTATTGGGATTACTGAATGCAGATCTGATTTTCAAGTGGCAGTTATTCAGACAGGATTTCTATAGTCCAGGCTCCCTGCTCCAGTTGCTCATCAGGGACAAGAAAAATTCCTCAGCAAAGTTCAGTGTGATTCTAGGCCAGAGACCAAACATAATTCCTTCTTCTCTTCACCACTCCTATTTAAAACATAAGCTTATGAGTGCTTGTCCTCCCAAAGAGTGTTCCTGCTGACCCCACTGGGTGCCCTGCCCACATGGTGGCAGCTGGAGTAAGGTCTGCACCCCTGTCCTCATGCAGACCCCCACTCTTTCCTCAGCCATCTGCTTTTCTGGAATGTCCTCCCTGACTCAGCCCCCCCACCAAGATTGCTGTTATCAGGGCTCAAATACCAGTCACTCCCCTGTGAAGTAAGAAGAGATACCTTGGCAGCCCCAGCAAGGCAGGAAAATGCAGGCATCTCATCAGTTTTCAGGGTTAGAATTTCACTGTCAAGCTCACTATCTACTCTTCCCTCTCAGATAAACAGGAGATGGAGGCTCCCAGCACATTCTTTTCACACTCACGAATTCCCGAAGACCACTCTGCAGTGGCACACAGAGAATCTCCTGAAGTCTCACTCAGGTGTTGCCTCGGGTAGAAACTAGGAAAATATTCTTCCTATCTTCTCATCTGGGATGCTGTGGACAAACCAATAGCCTTATCAGTTAATATTCAGGACTGGGCATTTTACACTCATAAGAAACCTTATGTACAATTCAAGTAATGATATTTAACAATAAGATATACGTTGGAGGGTCACACGCATATGAATCCTATTGCTAAAATTTCTATCCTGAAACCAAAAAAAAGTACTTATCCTATTCTGGAAGTTTAACATGATTTTTTAAAATTTGTTATTACCTTTTATTGGAGTATGGTTGTTTACGATGTTGTTAGTTTCTTCTGTACAGCAAAGTGAATCAGCTATGTGTATACATGTTTGCTGTTGTTTAGTTGCTAAGTTATGTTCAACTCTTCTGCGACTCTATGGACTGTAGTCCACCAGGCTCCTCTGTCCATGGGATTTCCCAGGCAAGAGTACTGGAGTGGGTTGCCTTTTCTTTCTCCAGGGGATCTTCTGGACCTGGGGATGGGACTTCTGTCTCCTGTACTGGCAAGCAGATTCTTTACTACTGAGCCTTCTGGGAAGGCCCATGTATGTGTAGGATTTTCAGGCAAGAATACTGGAGTGGATTGCCATTTCTTTCTCCTATATATATATATATATATATATAGCCCCTCTTTTTTGGATTTCCTTCCCATTTAGGTCACCACTGAGCATTGAGTGGAGTTTCCTGTGTTATATAGTAGGTTCTCATTAATTATCTATTTTATGCATAGCAGTGTATATGTCAATCCCAATCTCCCAATTCATCTCACCCCCTTTCCCCTCCTTGATATACATACATTTGTTCTCTGTGTCTCTAATTCTGTTTTGTAAATAAGATAAAATGATGTTTTTAGAAGTAAATGAAATTAAAGAGTTAAAATCTCCCATCTCACCCAAATTGATTTTAGACAACTTGCCAACATTGTCACATTCCATATGGATTCCCCCCCTTCTGTTGAGTTAAATTCTACACTCAGAATGCTTTCTTAACAACATCAAAAAATCATTCTTTAAATTGATCATACACCTTGATTCTCCCTTCTCTGAAGTCTCCTGCTAAAGACAAGGGGAGGCATACGTGCAGAATGGAGGTAGGTGTCTGCTTGCAGCATCTGCTTTTCCCTTCAGTACCTTCCCAGCATCTCAGATAAGATTCTTTTTTGAAACCCTCTCACACCATTTCGCTCACCACAGATCTTCTCCATCTTCTCCATTTTCTCAATCATCTGTTTGTTCTTATCCCATGTTTGTGAACATTCTCCTCCTTGGCCCTCATCTCATCTGTGTTGGAACTTACCCTTACATCAAACATACCCCCTTGAAATTTCTCTCAACTTCTCAGGATTCACAGATCAAAACCAACCTCCCAATCTTCACCTCTCTACCCATCGTTTCCTCCTGATTCTCTTCTTTCTGTTCATGGAAACTATTTTCCTAGAGCCTCCTCTCTAGACTCTAAATGTTAGAACTGTCTTGGAATGAACTTCTCTCCCACTCTATTTGACCTCTAATCACTATGTCCTCAACGTCCTTCTGATTTTCCCTTACATTCATACTGTCTCCACCGTCAGTATGGAGAAAGTCCTTCATTATCTCTCTCCTACCCTGTTGTAAGTGCTTTCTGGCAGGTCTTCCCACTTTCAGGCTCTTATTTCTCTTCATCTCACTTGATAGGAACACAGTTCCCTTCCTGATGCCTGGCACTATTCTTAACCTTGCTCTGCTCAAATGCCTCTGGTCTCTTCCCATTCTCCATGGGAAAAAAATCCAAAGTTTTGTTCCTGACAGGTGTGACCCTCTGAGGCTTTTTCCCCCCAATCTATGTAACACTTCATTTTTCATCCCATTAAACCTTTTTAACCTACCCCCACCCCCGCCACACACACACTTTTTTTTTTTTTTAGTTTGAGGGAATTCCAAGTACTTAAAGATATACAGCTCTCAACTTTACTTGGCCACACTTATTCTAAGAAAAAGCCTCTTTCCTTCTTTGCGTGTTGAAATCCTACCTACTTTTCCATATCCAAATGCCATGAATTAATCCCTGATTTCTCCGAGGGAAGAGAATCTTTTTATCTTCTATTCTTCACAGTACTTCGTACTTCCACTGTGGCACATACTTTGTACTTGCACAGCACTATCCTTCCATATAGTAGGAACGGCTTCTTTGAATTGTAGTAATTTATTTCTCCATTCAATAACATCTTCTACATTGCCAACTTGAAGCTTACAGTTTGTTCTTGTATACAGCCACAGTAGCCAGTAAAGAGACATGAATTCAGTAGAGAATACTTGGGATGAACAAATGCATCACCTAAACATGCAAATCTCCTCACATATAAAGAAGATTGCATGGTCCATAAAGCCTCAATATTTAAATAAAGTAGCATTTCTTGCAATATGTGCCTTTTTTTCTCATTCAAATATGATGTGGTGTATGGATGAGAAAAGACGATGAAGTTAAGAAACATGCCTTCAGCAATCCTGAATAAAAGAAGTATATACTCCTAATCTGATCCATTAAATGGTGTGCTTCATTCCACTCTGTAGAAGGCAGAATAATGACTCCTCAAAGATGTTCCCGCCCTAATTCCCAGAACCTGTGAATATGTTAGGTTATAGTCCAAAGGGACTTAACAGATGTGATTAAGTTTGTTAATCAGATGACCTTAAAATAGGGAGATTTATCCTGGATTATCTGTGTGGGCCAATGTGGTTACATGAGTTCTTAAATGCAGAAAATGTGGATTGTCAGAGTCATTAGGAGAGATATAGTAGAAGAAGAGGTAGGAGAGACTCAAAGTGTGAGGAGTCAACACACAATTGCTGGCTTTGAAGTAGCAGGAAAGGGGCCATGAGCATCTAGAAGCTGGGAACAGCCCTGATTTGACAACCAGGTTGTAGATCTTCAGTAATATAATCACAAAGAACTGAATTCTGCCAACAACAACCTGAATGAACAAGGAAATTGATTCTTCTCTGGAGTTTCCAAAAAGAAATGCCATCTTGGTAAAACCTAGTTTTTAGTCCCATGAGAACTGTATCAGACTTCTGACCTACAAAACTTTGAGATAATACATTGTGTTACTTTAAGCCACAGTTTGTGGACATTTGTTGGAACAGCAATAGAAAACTCCTGTATTCTCCAAGTGGTTGTTCAGATACATTTGATATACAATGGTTCGAATTGGTTAAAACTAAGAATAGAGTGTGTATACTTGTTGAGTTAGAAGCCTAGAGGCACACCTGACTATTTTTTGATATGGAACCACACTAAAGCATTGTAAGTAATACAGCTTATTCAGTATCTCTTTTATCCAATCACTCTTTCTACAAGCATTCCATGAATACCCATTTCTACACTCACAGTATAATTTTTCTTGGAGTTTGTAAAATTTTATAATTAAATTTCATCACTAGCTATAGAATGGCAGGCACTCAGTAAACAGTTAAAGTTTAAGTGTGACTCTGTCACTCAGGCTCTCTCCTCTTGAAATTCTTCATTGGTAAAATATGGGTGGTAATTTATCTAATTGAGAAGTGAGGTGAAGTCACTCAGTCATGTCCAACTCTTTGCAACCCCGTGGACTGTAGCTTACCAGGCTCTTCCATCCATGGGATTCTCCAAGCAAGAATACTGGAGTAGGTTGCCATTTCCTTCTCCAGGGGATCTTCCCAACCCAGGGATCAAACACAGGTCTCCCAAATTGCAGGCAGATGCTTTACCCTCTGAGCCACCAGGGAAATCTCATTGAAAGGGTGATCTTAAAGACATATGTCTAAGCAATTTAAGAAAATAGGTCATTATTAATCCCCAAATATTATTTGTAAGATCTAAATCTTGATCCTTTGGTGCCTTGACTTAAGTATTTGTCTTTGCACTTTCTACTAGGGTCTCTCATTTCACACTACAGCTTTTGTAAAGGACTATTATTATCTGGTTTCTTTCTGGCTCAAAATTCTCAAGTAGCTCTCCACTGCCTTTAGGCTCAAGTCCAGATTCCTCAATCTGGCATGCATAGTCTCACAACATGTCTATCCAAAGAATCTTCTCTCCTAATTCTTCCCAGCTCAGCTGTACTCCCTCCTTCAATGCACTCTCCACTCAACTAAAGTTTCCCTCTGACTCTAAAAATGCCCCATTCACCCTTTATAAAATCTTTGATCCTGTGCTGTCAGGTCTGTAGTGTCCCTGTCCTTTTTTTTCAATACACCCTGTCCCTCAGAAACAGTCTGTCTTCTTTCCAAAAGTCCTTTCCTAAATATACCCACTCAGACTAACTCCCCACTCCTTGGTGTTGCCTGAGTCTTGTTATAATAATCATTTGGTTCCAGGGTTTTACTCCTACTTGTTTCATTTTGGTTAATGTCCCTCCCTAGCTGTATTACAGATAGAAGTATTCATAATTTATGATGTTTATATCTACAGCATCCCCAACCCTGGCAATAATGCTGGATTCAGAAAAAATGATGAGAAAATGTCTAACATACATTTTGCCGAATTCTTTGTGTTTATTTCTATATATCATGAAGGTTGGTTATATTTCCTGATGCTGGAGAAGTGACCTTATATAGGAAATGTCCTATGGATCTTGGCAGTCCATTCTCCTCTTTTCACCAGAGCTACATGCTCTATTTCAATGTGTGTGAGTGCTCAGTCATGACCGACTGTTGCGACCCCACGAACTGTAGTCCGCCAGACTCCTCTGTCCATGGGACTTCCCAGATAAGAATACTAGAGTGGGTTGCTATTTCCTACTCTGGCAGATCTTCCTGACCCAGGGATTGAACCCTCTTCTCCTGTGTCTCCTGTGATGGCAGTCAGATTCTTTACCACTGTGCCACCCGGGAAGCCCCAGTGTGCTCTAAGGGTGCCCCCACGTGGGCTGCATGGATCCTTCTGTTGTAACAGGATGGCCTTGTCTTGTGTAGTGGCTGCTGGGCAGCTGTTTGGTGGGGTGGTGTGCTGGTGTGGCTCTCTTTGGGGCCTGGGTTGTCCTGGGGTTGCCTTCAGCCCTGTGGTAGGTGGGCAAATCTCTAGCACTCAAAGGCTAGAGGGAGAACTCCAAAACGGCTCTCACCATCACCAGTGTCCTTATGGCAGACAAGCTTCTATGAATTGCTGCTGCCAGCTTCTCCATGCCCAGGAGGAGTCCCCTTTGCTTCTGCCTCTCTGGGAGGCTTCTCAAGATCAGCAAGTGCAGCCAACCCCAGCTCTTTTCAAATCACTGTCTCTGTGCCAGGCCTTGGAGTATGTAAGATTTGGGACACATTCTTTAAGGGCAGAATCTCTGTTTCCTGCAGTTCTTTGGCTCTCCAATGTGTACGCCCTGCTGGTGTACATAAAGCCAGACATGCATAAAGCCAGATGTTCTGAGTACTCATCTTTCCAGTGCAGGACTCCTGGGCTGGGAGGCCCCAGTGCAGGTCTCAGAACCCTTGCTCCTTGAGGGGAATATCTATAATTGTTGTTATCCTTTTGTTCATCTACCTGTGGGTGTGGATCCTGACTATATTGTGTCTCTGTCTCAATAACCATCTCATCGTGGTTCCTTATTTGTACCTTTATTTGTGGAAAATATTTTCCGCCAGTCTCCAGATTGTTCTCATAGATGTTGTTGTTTTTAGTCACTAGGTCATGTCCAACCCTTTCATGATGCTATGGACTGCCAGGACTATTCTTTTCCAGGAGAGAGTTGCCATTTCCTTTGCCCCAGGATCGTCCCGACCCAGGGAACGAACCCATGTCTCCTACATTGGCAGGCAGGGAAGCTCCTCTCATAGCCTGTTGCTCTGTAAATAGTGGTAATTTTGGTGTGCTCATGGGAGGAGGGGAGCCTGAATTCTTCCAACTCTGCTGTCTTGGCCATATCCTACTCAATATTTATTTGTTGAAGGAATTAAGAAACTATGAAAGAAGTCTATAAAATGCACAATGACTGGACTCTGTAAAATGATTGATGATTAAAATATAATGTAGTTTATTTTAAAATAAAACCATACTTGGGAGGTTTGAGTTTGTTTTATTTTTACATAATGGAGGGTAATATGTGTTTAACAAATAATAGCAAATCAAGAATATGATGCAACACACATCTTTTAATAATAAAGTGACATTGAATAAATAATCAATGGCACGAATTCCAAATACTCTTGTGTGGATTTCAGATTATATCTATTACAACAAGCTACCCATCTAAGGCTAACCAAGGGACTGAATTTTAGTTATGTTCAGCAGAAATGTAAAGTTGTAATCTCTATTTCACTGTAATCTTTATTTTACTACAGTTACTAACCCTCTGCCCTACGGAGTTACATAGAGATGTTTTTGTTTTTGTTTGTTGTCATTGTTGGTGTCGATGGTGATGGTGGTATCTATTTTATTTCAGAAACCACTGCAAAGCTGTAAGAAAACCCCTAGGGACATTGATGTTCTGGAAGAAAATTCAGCCCACACTAAAGCTAAGGCTTTTCATGCAAGGACCCACAGGAGCTTCACACAAGTTATGCTAGTACTAATGAGTCTTCCCAAATTCATGTCTGAAACAATCGCTTGTTGTTGTCGTTCGGTCACTAAGTCATGTTTGATTCATTGTGACCCCATGAACTACAGCATTCCAGGTTTCCCTGTCCTACATAATCTCCCGGAGTTTGCTCGGATCCATGTCTATTGAGTCAGTGATGTTATCTAATCATCTCACTTTCTGCAGTGCCCTTCTCCTTTTGCCTTCAATCTTTCCCAGCATCAGGGTCTTTTCTAATGAGTCAGCTCTTCACATCAGGTGGCTAAAGTATTGAAGTTTCAGCTTCAGCATCAGTCCCTCCAATATTCAGGATTGATTTCCTTTAGGATTGACTGGTTTGCTCTCCTTGCTGTCCAAGGAAACAACCATAACCCATGACAAATAAGGAACTAGCCCCAAATACACAAAATCCAACTTCTGGCTCCTTGAATGATGTTTACATTGTTGCCATCAACCAGGTGATAATTCTCAGCTCAGAACTCTTCATCAGCTATCTCGCACTTTTTAATGATTTATTCACACTGAAATTAATTTATAAGCTCTGTCTAGCTCATCAGGGTGATAACAAAAATAGACTGTCTCAAAAGCAGTTTAAGTAAAGGTCAAGGAAATCTTAGAAATTTAGCTTTACTGAATCAAAGCAGCTGTACGAGCTTTTCCAATCAGGATGACAAAAGTGTTATCTGCAGTCCCAGGCCCCTCGCAGACACTTTCTTTCCTTATCTCCTGTGCCATTCACCACTGGGAGAAGCGCAAGACCCGGTATAAATTGTATGGTGAACATTGTTTTCAATTAAAGATAAACAAAACATAGTCCTTCCATCTGGGAATACTTGAATCTTCTTATTTTTCCATGTGAGAAATGAGGCAGAAAGATCCCGTAGTTCTGAAATGTCATGAGTGTTTTACTGGAATTGGCAGGCCTCCACTCTGAAACGCGGACTGCCAGGGCCAGTGGCAATTCACTGCTCTCCCTCTTTCCTGGCGTCTAACTCACAGCAGTCACGTAAGGACACACTCATCCTTCTACAGTTTGCTGGGCAATGTACAGCAGTGGGCTTATGAAGATAAAAGGGATTATCAACTTGCCAACATAGAATTTTCTGCCAACTTTTGAAGAGTCATGAAGAGGAGAAAGACAGAACAACAAATGATGAACTAAGGGGAACCCACTTAACATAAAAAGCAGAGTGAACCCTCTTCCTCAGCACAGATAGATGGTTTGGCTTTAGGGCAGATTAAGAATTCTGTGGTTTATAAAACCTAGGCAATTTGGAGATTGTGGCTTCTCAGTGAACCCACTAATTAGTCCTTGAAGTTGAGTGTCACAAATTGGCCAGCCTGAATTCATCTATATTTTGGCTTTAGCCAATTTTGTTTTTTTTTTTCCAATAATTTAACTGCTCTAGGTATCTCCTTTGTGATGGAGACCCTTAGTGAAAAACAGACAAAATACACTTTAGATCAAATGTGACCCTCAGTCTTCACAGAGGCCTACATCTGCTTTAGTCTATATCCTAAAAACAGATCCCAGAACTTGGAATATTAGCAGAACATTTCCTTCAGCTGCATAAAAGTGTAGTGAAGAGGAGCAAAAAACCAAAACACCAGCCTAGGTAATAGCATACAACAAGGGAGAAGGTGGAAAAAGGCTAGAAGAGGTTTGTGATACAAAAGCCCACATTGTCAGCAGAGCATATCGAGACATATTTTCTGCCTGAAACAATAACAATCATAAATGAACTATTGTTAACACAAAAATACCAAATACTGGTAAGAGCTGTCATTTTGGTTTTCTTTACACATGATAAATTACATTTGCAAATTAGTGTCTGATCTGAGATGACATGGAACAAATGGTAATATTTACATTCTGCACATTATCCTTGTCAGATTAAGCCGCAGTTGGCCAGTGTGGATATAAAGAGGCCTCAGGAGGCTTGTCTGCTAAACCAGCATGTAAATTGTCTCTAAGCTATCCACACGTCTACATGTATTATGTCCTCAGGCCAGTAACAGCCGTCCCATTTACATGTCAATTTTACCAAGTTAGGGTAGCTTTACCAGGTGAAGAGAAATCCTTCCAAGAATGTACTTCAAAGTAGATTAAGGGCTACAAGATACATTTTTGTGAGAAGCTTTTAGAGGCTTCCTATTTCTTCAGCAGTCTAAGAGGAAAGGCAGGCGAGAGGAAGAAAGTCACATTCAAGCATCCACAGTGCAGTATGCATCAAGGTGTGCCAGCTTGTAACATTTTATCCTCACACTTCCACCTCTAATAGAGGCGTTGTTATATCCATTTTACAGATAGGGAAATTGGAATCTGAAGACATTGAGTTATTTGTTGGCAGAATTAGTGAGGACAGAGTGTTTGAATCAGGGGTAGCTGATGCCAAGGTCTTGGACTATGTCATTCTGACACTGGCCTTAACTAGAAATGTATGAACAGGAATACAGGGCCCAGGGGATTTTGGAGAGTGTAGCCTGAAAAAAAGAAGAAGAAGAAGAACATTGAATTCCTGTTGACCCATCAATTTATATTGCAGAAATAGAAGGAGTACCTATTGGGTTGCCCAAAAAGTTTGCTTGGGTTTTCCAAAGGTGCTTACAGAAAAACCCTAGTGAACGTTTTGGCCAACCAAGTAGAATCCCTGCTAAGCTCTTGCACAGGATACAAAGCTGACAACAAAATTCCCACCCAGCTTCCTCCATTTTCACCATAAATAAAGGCAAGGGAGGTTCAGGGAGTCCCTGTGAAAGTGATTTAATTTAACTTCATACTAATCCTGTCTTAAAATTGAGCCTCACAGACAGGAAGTACAAGATGGCATGAGAAAAGAAGTTGCCTTTCTTGATCCTAAGGTTTGTGGTGGTAAGAGAGTAGCAGAAAGAACCAATGCAGTATTCTGTGCTTGTTTCAGTGGGGAAAAAACCTCAAAACCTCATGATTCAATTGGCCACTTTCATAAAGCCAACTCTAAAATGAAGCTGTTAAAATGTAGATCTTATTATGAACCCAATTTAAACCACTTGCAAAGACATTTTGAGACACTTCAGGAATTTCAATTATGGGTCAGGTAGCATATAATATCAAAGAATTGTTATTAAAAGTGATAATGACACTGTAGTTAGATAAAAAAATGTTTTTCATTTTTAAAGAAATATGCTCAACATATGTAAGGATGAAACAACATTAGATGGGGTTTGTTTTCAAATATTTCAGTTAAAAAAAGTAATCAAAAGAAACAGAAGTAAGATGGAAAAATCAAATCATGTTAGTTCTTGAACTGGGGTAATGGCACTAAGAGGGTCTATTATGTAACTCTTATTACATATGTGCATGTTTTTAAAAAGCTCATAAAAATTAAAAGAAAATAAAGTGCCTCGAAATACAGATCTGATTCATTCAAAACACATTTGAAACACAGTACGTTTGAAAGTGTGTTTGAATCTTCAGCCTCACTGAAGTTTACTCAGCCAGACTCATTAGCCAACAGCCCTGGGAAGGCTGGCAGCAAGATTCTGCAGTCTGTCAATATCTTCTCCTTGTTCCTTAACAAGAAACCTTAGAGAGGTTACTGTTACGACATGAGGAAGGAAGTGCTAAAATTGCCAGTGTTAATAAGACATGTTTAACTCCCTGGTCAGGGAAAGAGGTCTGTAAACTACAGAAGAGAGTGCCATCACTATAAATCATACTTTAGGGTCTAACCTTGCTAGGGCAAGCTACTGCCTCACACTATGCCTTCCATGGGTCCAATTTTCAGTCAAAGCCAGGATGCTACCCTACTTTGTGTACAGAGAGATTTCCACATGCTCCAGAAGGGTCACAGAAGGTACTTGGGGAAGAGGGGATATGAGCTGAGAACTGGACTCCCTGGGATAAAGGTCACATTTGCTATCCTGCTGATTAAGCATCCATGTTACTCAGGGAGCAGCTTAGATCTGGGCTCCACAGAGCCTGGTGTCTGGACCCTGCTCCTCAAGGACAGGAAAAGTCAGCAAAGACAGAGAGGAGTGCTGGCAGAGCCTTAGTCATCAATATATCATGGTTCCAAAAGGTTTATAACTTTTTAAAAGAAAGTGTCTTTTCAGAAGAAATTTACAAAATACCTGTTCACTTGAGTGCCAGGAAAGATGTGTAAATGTGGTCATTGGGAAGATCTGGGTGAAAGGGGGGCAAGCAGAGGAGATGGTGCTATGTGAGGGACTTTTAACAACACAAGGTATTTTTCAAAGTGAGTCAGAATTACATGTGATGCTTCTTGGAAATGTGGCTTCTTTGGCATTGCCCCCAAACTTACTGTATCAGAATTTTGGAGAGCAGAATCCAGGAAGCTGCATTTTAAGTGAGCTCCCCAGATTTTCCCATATAGTAAAGTTTGAGAACTGCCATTTCTCCTCTTTGTCTTTACTTATTTCTTCATCTCCAGTGTCTACCTTGGGCTTCCCAGTTGATGCTAGTGGTAAAGAACCCACCTGCCAATGCAGGAAAGGTAAGAGATGCAGGTTTAAGACCTGGGTCAGGAAGATCCCCTGGAGGAGGGCATGGGAATCTGTTCCAATTTTCTTGCCTGAAGAATCCCATGGACAGAGGAACCTGATGGTCTATAGTCCACAGGTCACAAAGAGTCAGACACAACCTGAAGCCACTTAGCACATGCAACGTCCATCTATTATCCACTCCCTCAGCATTTCTATTGAGGCTGGGTCCATGAGCTTCATGTTTTTTTTTTTTTTTAGCTTTGTAATGCCTGTTCCCATTTCCCATCATTTTACCATAAAGTAGGTTCAGAAGGATGCTACTTGATAGAATCCTTTATGTCTTAGCTATAAGTGCCTAGTTTTGCCCCTTCTCTGAGCCCACAGAGTACCTGTTTTGCCCCAGTACAACTTGCCATGCTATTGTGCTTGTTCATTCAATTCTTGATGAACTGGGTAAATCAAGTCCATCAAGTTCCTCCCTAATACATGATTGTTACAGACCCATAATTCTTACTACTTAATGCTAATTAAGTAAAATTTCCTTCTAATTGTCCAAAATGAATATGCATTCTAACCATCTCACCTACTACCTTCTTTGCCTGTCACCTGTGGAATTTGGCTAGTGATTAAGCATCCAGGAAAAACATCTGGTCTACCTGGGACAATATGCCCACATCTTGGTTGCAGGAGGAAAGAATACATTGTTTTACTTCCCCAACCAGAGGACCCAAAATGGGAGAGAAGCTCTTCCTCAAAATGAAACCATCATGCTGTTGGAAGAGCCATAAAAGTCGGGGGACAAAAATACCGGAAAATATCAAAGTGTCTGATGGGTTCCTAACCTGGATTTCATCACTAAGTTGTTTGGAAATTTTTATAAATATTTACATGGGTATAGTTTTCTTCAGATTTTATGTAAAATCCAAGACACAAAATGGCTAGAACCACTACAGAGCTTTGCATATGAAAACACTTTTCTCCAAAATCCAAGAGTTTTAGAAACAAGTATTTTAAAGCTCAGGAGGAAATCCTTGCTAAATTTACTTTTCCATTCTTCTATAGTTAGGAAAGAACATTTAACCTTTCTTCAGGGGCTAGAGAAAAAAGATGCCTCATTTTGATTCAGTTTGTTGAGATCCTGATAATGAACTCCTCAGAGTTGGGCAGATAAAGTTTATCTGGGATGTGGAGCAGGGTACCCAGCCTCTTTCATCCCCTTGTACCTGCCTGCCTGGAAGAACCCAACCCTGGGTAAATCCAACCACCTGCCTTCTCTCACCACCCTCGGGCAGACATGGATTAGCTTTTAAGGAAGATGGACAAGTTAAAGACCACTGCCTTCCCTAGTCATCCTCCCATCACTATCCCTGGTTACTTCACTCCCCTTTCTGCGTAATGACTATTTCAAAATTTCTTTGCTGTCTTCAAATTTCCATGACTTCCTCCTGCTTCTCTGATACAACTTTCTTCATATTCAATTTATTGTTACAAACTAGAGCCTCCAAGCAGGATAGATGCCTATCACCATGCCTGGACAGAATCAACAAGCCTGCACACAGCAGTTTTCTTCTGAGATTCCCAGCTGAGGAAGGAGGCTGGGGGGAGAAGCTCTGTTTCTAAATGGCCCCTCCTATTTTTTAGATAAAAACAAATGCGTCTACACTAAAGAAGTGTAATCCATCAATCTGGATACAGATATTGCTAAAGAATGTCCAACTACATTACTCTCATTTGAAGATCATTAAGAGACCTTTAGATTTATAGCTTAATATTGGGTTTATGAAACAGTCTTCTATGTCTTTGGGACATAAATCAGTTCCTTAGAGCCTGATCACTACAATAGAAATAACAAAACTAAGTTTTTCAAATTGCAGTGTTGGGAACCAAATTCAGAATCTGAGATGGGCCCCAAACTTTGCAACAACCTCTAACATTCAACCAGTCTTACCTATTACCACCATGAGACAATTTTTCTGATTTTCCTCTTTTAGGAATGGTCTGACTCAGAACATCAAGTTTGACTTTTAAGGGATGATACAGCAGCTTCCCTTATTTTGTACTGATTAGTGCCTATAAGGAAAGCACAGCTTTTTTTCTTTTCTTTTCTTTGCTGTTTCCAGTGGAGGTGATGCAGGCTCCCCTTCCAGAATGTCATTCTGAGGTCAGGAAGAAGAGGTTGAATTGAGTGGAAGTGTCAAGGCTTATTCACACTATAGTCTCATTGACTTGCTTTTAGTTTCCTCTCAAAAGAAAAATTCTGTTTCTTGATGGCTTGATTTAAGCTCAGATTTGTCTCTCCAGAGCAGATATCCCTACCTGGTGTGCACTTCAGGTGGAGAACATCTCAAGCAGTGTTGTAATGACTGGCTGACCTGGCAGCAAAGGCTGGGATGGTATTTTGGTCATCTTCATAGCCTCATAATGTGAATCAATGGTAGGTCAATATGTGTTTGCTGAATAAATGAAAGGTGTGCAATCTAGATCAGTATAGGTAATAAAGGAATGGCAAAGATGAATTTGTGAAATCTGTTTAATAATTTGATTTTAAAATAAAATTGTGAATCTAAGGAACATTGGCTCTGCTTCCACTTTGGAGATGAATAGAATGGCAGTTTTTAAAACAGAATTGTAATATTAATACATGTCTACTCAAATCAGTTATTCTTTCACTGTGGCTGACTCATTTAGTGAGAATAGCAAGGTTACAAATTTATGTGTGTCACCCGGCTTTGCTCTCTCTACCAAAAAACATACAGTGAGTCACTGTGTCTTCACGCATCTGTTGCGGTGATTTTGTACTATGTCAATTTACCCAAGCTGGAACTACCCCAAATTCCCATCCTGCATGACTCCTAGTTAAGAAGGGGCTACGAGAAAAGTTTGCACAAGATTTAGAAGACACAAGTGAGGTGAGGACCCTGAAGGTTGCTACAAAGCGCCAGGCGCTATGGCAGTTTATACCTGGGGTCCCCAGAGTGCTTGCTCATGGGGAAGGAGCCAGGCCTACAGTCCCTCCTGCTGGATCTCCTCCTCCAGTCTCTTCAAGTCCTGCCTGCCTATCTGCTCAGTCTTGTCGACTCTTTGTGACCCCATGGACAATAGCCCACCAGGCTCCTCTGTAAGCTGAATTTTTCAGGCTAGAATACTGGAGCAGGTTGCCATTTCCTTCCTCCAGGGGATCTTCCCAACCCAGGGACTGAACCTGTGTCTCAAGTGTCTCTTGCATTGGCAGACAGATTCTTTACCACTAGTGCCATATGGGAAGCGCAAGTCCTAGGTCCATTGCATATGCAGCTTCATGACAAAGGCACTCTCTTCTTCAAGACTCCAAGATATTGAGGTTGAAGATAGTGAGAGATAGATGCAGGCTCCAATTTGCCTACGTAGGCTCTGGTTTGTCCTGAGAAGTGCCAGCTTGACCATGCTCTTCTCTACTTCATGCCTGGTTTATTATCCCAACAGCTGATTTCAGGACCACACCAGATATAAAGGTGACAATCCTCCATAGATTTCTTTACCATCTCCCATCCTTATGTGAAATCGAATCTCTGTAGTAGATCCCTTCTTTTGTATCATTCAGAGTTGTCCTAATGCTGTGGTTAAATCTAAACTGATAAACCTGTTCAGGGAATCACCTTGGCCTGCCTCGGTCATTCTGTATAGCACGTGGCTAAAGCAGAGGAGAGTCAGGAGTTAGTCTGGGAAGACCACTCTACAATTTATTATGATGTGTTTCCTAATTGGGAATTACTGGATTCATTTCAAGTTTATGAATTGCTTATAGGGCCACAACATTGCCCATCTCCAATGATACCTGTAGAATTGTCCAGTGTGTACCTTGTTCAGATGTAGATGGCAGCCCTGGCAGAAAGGAATATTGTAAAATGTTCCTCTTTATATAAAAGAGGAACATTCTTTTCAATTTGTAGCAAATAATGAATCTATTGTATGCAACCATCCTTGACTCAGACCAGATGGGATTTATAGTAATCCAGCATAGTATAGCATGCCACTGGGACTACAAATGGAAAGTACAATGCATTTGAAGGACTTTTAAGTTATTAAAGGCAGAAGAAATTAATTGAATAAGCCAATTAACTTAAGTATCCCAATAATAGATTTCCTGGAAATTAAGTCAGGTGACTTGAGCTTTGTTCTACTTCCTTGTTTTAAAGCCACTCAACTGTGAATTGGGAAATCCAAAGAATTACCAAGTCAATGGATCAACAATCAAGTTCTCCATCATCATAGCCTACAGAGGAAATTTCTCTTAAAGTTAAAAGCAAAACTAAAACAAAGAGCCAAAACCATAAAGCTCTTGTGGGCACATTTGAAACTCAAATGTCTACCCTCTACTTGAGAGGAAAATGTCTTCACATGCTAAGAGGTCACTGATTCTCCTGCCTTGTCCAATTCCGTCTTCCTTCCAAACTCCTGCTATTATTAGCTGTCGCCCTCTAGTTCTTCTCCTTGAGACCTGGGACTGGTTCTTGTGACTTGCTGTTAACAATGAGCCTTGCACATTCAGTTCAGTTCAGTTCCTCAGTTGTGTCTGACTCTTTGTGACCCCATGCACCACAGCACGCCAGGCCTCCCTTCCATCACCAACTCCCGGAGCCTACCGAAACTCATGTCCATTGAGTTGGTGATGCCATCCAACTATCTCATCCTCTGTCGTCCCCTTCTCCTCCTGCCCTCAATCTTTCTCAGCATCAGGGTCTTTTCCAATGAGTCAGCTCTTCACATCAGGTGGCCAAAATATTGGAGTTTTAGCTTCAACATCAGTCCTTCCAATGAACACCAGGACTGATCTCCTTTAGGATGAACTGGCTGGATCTCCTTGCAGTCCAAGGGACTAAGCACCTAATAAACAATGTCTATGATGAGGAGGATCTCATGTCTACCCAGGTCATAGTTCTACTCTCTGCCCATAAAGAAGATATTATGGACATTAGACCAAGAGCAATGGAATTGGAGTTATTTGTAGAACTAGCATTTCCATTTGCACAAACTTCTACTTTATCAGGGCATCTGTTTGTCCTTTCTTTGTAGATAAAGTCTAATACTCTTTTACTGCCCACAGAACAGAGGTCTCCTACGAGGAAGTCTACTGCAGTAGACTTTTCAACATGCATTCCCAAAGACAGCTGGCACTGCAGTTTGTCTTGCCTAACACCTGCCAGGATGGATCAGCTGAGACCTTCAGAGCAGTGCAACCGAGGTCCGATGCCCATCTGCTTCCTACCTTCTTTGTCAGCCAATTAGCAGATTTGATGTTATCTTGAGTTCGAGATATAAAACCACAGCAACTGACAGAGGATGAGATGGTTGGATGCTATTACCAATTCAATGGACATGAGTTTGAGCAAACTCTGGGAGACAGAGGAGGACAGGGAAGCCTGGTGTGCTGCAGTTCATGGAGTTGCAAAGAATCAGACACGACTTAGCAACTGAAGATGGAGAAGGCAATGGCACCCCACTCCAGTACTCTTGCCTGGAAAATCCCATGGACAGGGGAGCCTGGTAGGCTGCAGTCCAAGGGGTCGCTAAGAGTCAGACACGACTGAGCGACTTCCCTTTCCCTAGCAACTGAAGAACAACAACTGGCTGTTGAGAAGTATCTGGCTAAGGCTGACAGGCACTTGCTAGCAGTGATTTATTTATTCACCCCTCTAGTATGACTGAGTGACTTCACTTTCACTTTTCACTTTCATGCATTGGAAAAAGAAATGGCAACCCACTCCAGTGTTCTTGCCTGGAGAAACCCAGGGACGGGGGAGCCTGGTGGGCTGCCGTCTATGGGGTCGCACAGAGTCGAACATGACTGAAGCAATTTAGCAGCAGCAGCAGCAGCTAGTATGTTTGGTAGGATTTGTAAAGTATATCACAAGACATTCTACTATGGGGCCTAAATTCTCAGGAACAGTTGAAATGGTTTCAGAAAGAAGAAGCTTTGCTTGTAGATCAGAACCACCAAAAGATGGACCCCTGCTGACCCAAGAGCCCCCAGCAATCTTCACCTAAGTGCCTGCCAAAGAGAAACGCTGAGAAAAATCAGTTCCAGAAAGAGAAGAGTGTCTAGAGTGTTTTTGGAATCGTCCCAGGTAATTTCACACTCACATAAAGCCCTGAAATATTATTGTTAATCAAGCAAAACCCTTCCAGCTTAGAATGTGTTTATTTTCATACACAGTGATAACTCAGAGGATAACTGTAGCAATACAAGGTTTTGAATGTGAGTGACAGCTGTCATGTCGTCTCTGAAGATGTGAGGCTGTTAGATTTGCTTGTTCACCTCATTTTGGGAGGTGAAAGTCATTGGAAACTGTGTCCAAAAGAGCTTTGAATACCAGAGTTTTATGAAAGAGATTAGTTCATTTCTCCCTTGATACTTTTTCTCCACATACAAAAAATACCTTAGTACATAAGTTACAAGGACCTCTGACTGATAAGTGATTTATACTAAAAACACTGAACATGGTCAGAAGAAAGCAATCCCTGCTATTTCCCCAGCTTGGAATTTGGACCCTGTCCAGGCATTTCTCTCTGAATCAGGCCCAAGGAACTCCATCTGGGGTACTCACAAGCTGATGAGATCTTCTGCTTCATAAAAATCTTATAACCTTACCAAAGCAGAAGTAGGCTGACCTTATCATAAAGGTCTCTGAACAAATTACTTATCTTTTTTCTAATTTTGTTGAAAATTTAAGGTCTCTTTTCCACTTCGACACATTTTGGAAGTGGAAGAAAATGTGTTTTCATATAACCTCTAGCATTAAACCGCACACATCACACCTACCCCTGCCAGAATTTACAAGGCCTAACTGGACTTTTTGAATAGGCTGGTGTCATCTGATTAGATTCATTATTTTTTTGAGCCAAGCTAGCTGATGTAATCAGCAATCTCTCCAGGATTGCTTGCCCATGGAAGCTGCTTTGTTAAAACACTGAGCAGGAATCTGTCCATGAGTGGGAATCCACCCCAGTTTCAGATGCTCACACACTTCTTGAATAATCACATTTAACTTGAAACAAATGGAGAAAATTTACTTGTGAAAACTCACATTTCTGGTTTATTTTCACAAAATTGCAAGGTTAAAGGGTTCACCAAGGTCATTTTGTCCACCTCTCTGCCTCTGGCAGTCTCTTCATCTCAACAGCACCAAGTGGATATTAGTCTAATCTGGGTTTAAAAGGATGCAGAAAAGTACAGTTTTCACTCCTAGCTTGGCAATTCTTGAACCTGTCCTTTCTTCCTCTGACAAACATCCTTCGCTATGAACCTCCTATCCCCATGAAAACCCATTTCTTCCTTTTCCATTTTTGTAAGAACTGAAGAACACTACCAATCAAGGGGCGTATTTTCTTCTCACTTTCTTTCTGGGGTGAGTCTTACTCACTTCTAAGTATAAATGCCTAATCAGAGAAGCTGTCCTTTCTGGTGTCCACTCTGGTGAAATTAACTTGGACATGTGCATTTCATATCTCAGATTAGGCCTTCTCCCAAAACACACACATTAAGTTCAAAAAATAATAAAGTAGTGTAACAATAAAGAAAACAGGCTTCCCAGGCGGCTCAGTGTTAAAGATTCTGCCTACAAAGCAGGATTGGGAAGATCCCTTGGAGTAGGAAATGGCAACCCATTCCAGTATTCTTTCCTGGGAAATCCCATTGACTGAGGAGATTGGTGGGCTAGCCCATGGAGTTGCAAAATGTCAGACATTACCGAGTGACTAAACAACAACAAAGATAAAACCCAGAGGTATTAGTCATTTGAAATTATGTATGCAATATTTTTACACTGCTGTATATAAAATAGATAACTAATAAGAACCTACTGTATAATACAGGGAACTCTACTCAGTGGTCTGTGGTGAGTAGAAGGAACCTGTCCTTCTATAGTAGGAAGGAAATCCAAAAAAAGAGGGGATACATGTATATGTATAGCTGATTCACTTTGCTGTACAGCAGAAACTAACAAAACATTGTAAAGTAAGTATTCAGTTCAGTTCAGTCGCTCAGTTGTGTCCGACTCTTTTCGACCCCATGAATCACAGCCCGCCAGGCCTCCCTGTCCATCACCAGCTCCCGGAGTTCACTCAGACTCACGTCCATCGAGTCAGTGATGCCATCCAGCCATCTCATCCTCTGTCGTCCCCTTCTCCTCCTGCCTCCAATCCCTCCCAGCATCAGAGTCTTTTCCAATGAGTCAACTCTTCTCATGAGGTGGCCAAAGTGCTGGAGTTCCAGCTTTAGCATCATTCCTTCCAAAGAAATCCCAGGGCTGATCTCCTTCAGAATGGACTGGTTGGATCTCCTTGCAGTCCAAGGGACTCTCAAGAGTCTTCTCCAACACCACAGTTCAAAAGCATCAATTCTTTGGCACTCAGCCTTCTTCACAGTCCAACTCTCACATCCATATATGACCACAGGAAAAACCATAGCCTTGACTAGATGGACCTTTGTTGGCAAAGTAATGTCTCTGCTTTTGAATATGCTATCTAGGTTGGTCATAACTTTCCTTCTAAGGAGTAAGCGTCTTTTAATTTCATGGCTGCAGTCACCATCTGCACTGATTTTGGAGCCCAGAAAAATAAAGTCTGACACTCTTTCCACTGTTTCCCCATCAAGTGATGGGACCGGATGCCATGATCTTCATTTTCTGAATGTTGAGCTTTAAGCCAACTTTTTCACTCTCCACTTTCACTTACTTCAGTGAAAAAAAAAAAAAAAAAGGTAAAGTCCAAACAATCTTGAATTGAACAGTAATGCACCAATGTTGGTTTCTTAGTTTGCACAAATATACCATGGTAAAGTAAGATGCTAACATTAGGGAAAACTAAGTGAGGCATGCAGGAACTCTGCATTATCTTTACAACTTCTCTGTAAATCTAAAATTATTCCAAAATTAAAAGATGATTTTTAAAATAATCTAAAATAAAATAATGCATGAAATATGTTAGAACATACAACACAGCTGGAGTCTAAGGAAGAAAAACTGAATAATATCTATTGTGGAGGACAAAGAGTAGTCCTGATTTTAAAATAATATGTATTCATGATTTTTTAAAGGAAAATGAAAATACACATCCCAAAGTCAAAAAGCATCCATAATCCCAATAAACACACATAACAACTAACATCTTCTATGTCTTTCCAGATTTTTTTAAAGAAGCTTATTCCTGTTTGCAAACCCTGCCACTATGTGAAAAGTTATTAATTTACAAAATTATTTCCATTAATTTTAATGGCAAAAATGACATGTTCCACCCCAATGTAAGATATCAAACAATTTGTGCGGATAGAAAAATATATCCAGTTAATGAAGAAATCAATTTCTACAAATAACAATCATTTAAAAATAAATTAATACAGTTCAATCATAAAATTTAACGATGTTTAGTCCCCCAAGTCATGTCCAACTCTTTGTGACCCCATGGACTACAGCACGCCAGGTTTCCTTGTCCTTCACTGTCTCCCAGAATTTGCTCACATTTGTGTTCACTGAGTCAGTGATGCCATTCAACCAACTTGTCCTGTGTTGCCCCCTTCTCCTCTTGACCTCAGTCTTTCCCAGTATCAGGGCCTTTTCCAATGAGTCAGCTCTTTGCATCAGGTGGCCAAAATTTAATGTGACCAAAATTTAATGTAATGAAGGTTTACTGTACTCACCAAAGGGTGAAAAAAACAGAAAAGCCTTGATTATAGGCAGGTAGCCTGGAGGTGAGGTGTAAGCAAGTCATTGTCTGGAAAAGGTGGTGAGTCAGTGATTGACTTTCACACAGGTGAACTTTTTTGAGCTCATGTTTATCTCACATATTTTAAAGCAAATAAAAACACTCCAAACTTGAATGGCTTAGAATAACGAACATTTATTATTTCTTGTGATTCTGTGAGTTAACTGGGGGTGTTTTTTGGTCCAGGCCAGCTTGGCTGATCCCTGTTGTTAGCTAATGACTCAGCTGGAACTGGTTGGTTTAGGACAGTAATGGCAACCTGGTTCCATTAAGGACCAGATAATAAATATTTTTAGGCTTTGCAAGCTCTGCTGTCTAGGTTGTAACTACTCAGCTCTGCTCTTGTAGTGTGAAAGCAGTCAACACAACATGTAAATAAATGGGTGTGTCTGTGTCCCTTGCTTACCCCTGGTCTAGGATGACTTCACTTGTGTGTTTGGCAATTGGCAGGTTGGCTGATCTAGAGGATAGTTCTCAAACTTGAGCATGTGTTATGATAACCTAGAGCATGAAAACACAGATCACTGGGGCCTACCTCTAGAGTTTCTGATTCGGTAGCATTGGGGTGAAGCTGGAGAATTTGAATTTGTAACAAGTTCACAGGTGATTTTACTAGGGGTTGGCCTGGGGACCACATCTTGGGAACCATTGATCTACAGCATCTCAGCTAGGATGGCTCATCTCTGCTCCATGTGCCTCTCCTCTAGGAGGCTATCCTGGGCTTCTTCTGGGTGGTCTTAGTGTCCAAAGAGCAACAGGAAAGGGCAAACCCCAGTGCACAGGTATTTTCCAAGCCTCACATTATATTTTCTATTCTCTCATAGGCCAAAGCAGGTCACATGGCTGGGCTCTGTCAAGGTGGAAGAATATTTAGAGGCATGGGTGAAAAGAAGTTTGAACAAGTTGGATGTCATTACTGCAACGAACTACCACACAGTATAAAGTTAGAGACCAGAAAAACATCTTTAGAACAAAATAAATGCTGAGCACAAGAGATCCTTGAAGCACATGGAAATAGCTCACATGGCCAACGGATGGGAGAATCGTAGAAGATACTACCTTTTTATCCCTCTCATTTGATATATATTTGCAAAGCAAAACATCTTGGGTTCATCCATTCAGGCCACACAGTTCAAATCTGTTCCATATGATATTCTCCAATTAGAAACTGCTGTTGTCAAGTAATGAGTCTTTGCCTGAAATCACAATGTCAATACATAACTTCTGCAAGCATGTTTATTTAGCAAGTTTGGGGGTAAAAGAGATGTTATATTGAGATAAAAAAATTTGACTGCAAAGTAGAAAAGTGGTATAACCTTTCAAAAATTGTTTTAGCAGAAGGTTAACTAGCAGTTGTGATATGAGATAAGTCTGGGTATGTTAAATACTTTCATGATTTCTAATAGAGAGAAATGGAAGAAATTAGTTTTCGTTCAATTAAACTCACCCAAAATGCCATGTTTTAAGAATGACAAATGAAATTAATGTGTTCCACCTTTGTCCTGAAGCACTTTTCTGATGGGGCCCAGAATAGGGACATGGAGTGGAACCCTCATTATGTTATGAAAGTCAGCATACGGTTCAGCCCTCTGCATTGACCTCATAGTTTCATGACATCATGGCTTTGATTTATAAAAGGTGTCTTGTCACGGTTCTATTTTTCAGGAATCTATCTCTAAATGAAACACTAATGCTGAAATGAGTGATGCCAAATCCAAGTGGCTTACAATATGTCTAGTGTTGTTTTTTTATGAGATGCAGAAGTATTTATATATTTCAGTATAAACTGAAGCACACTGAACTCTTTTGTACTTGACTTTATTGGAGATTAGAGAAATTGGTTTTGTTTACACTACAGTGTGGCTCCAAAACTGATGACAGACCAAATGATTCTATGAAGAATATTTTTTCTTAAAACAGGCAAAGAATTAAAATACAAGTTGGAGAATAAAATATACTACCTATATAGAAACTCTATAGAAAGAGCTGTGAGATAAACTGATAGGAAGCCACTATTTATGGCTCTGAGCAATTGGTTAAATCCAGAATAAAAAAGACATTAACCCTAACCTCAAGGGATTTATGTCAAAGGTCAGACAGGCAAACATCTTGAGGGCCAATAAACAAAATAATTATGAAACCAGAAAAAGAGCAGGTTGCAGGCTGTGCTGCAGATTGGACAATGAAAGGGATGAATTAGAAAGCTTCCCACTTTCCCTCCTTGGGTACACATATGATATGGAGATGATTCTATCAAATGTGTATGGTTACTGTGATGGGTTTTATGAAAGCAACTACCTATTGTAGAGAGTCTGGTTGGCATAATGAAAAAGAAAGAAGCAATCTGATCTTTTCCCTGGACATAGTAAGTCCTCTTCCTCCATAACTTCATTTTCTCAGTGGTAGGTTTGGCTATCATTTAGACCTTTTGGAGGTTCCCAGGGAGACTGTTGAAAAAGGGGTCCCAGTGAGGAGCTTTGGTTTCAGCTTCTGAGGCAAGGGCCCAAGAACAGCTTTGTTTTACCCTGTTTTACTCCACCTACCAAGTGACAGAAGTAAACTGTTAAAAGATAAACCAAGGCACAGTAAAATTCTTAACAGTTTATTTCATTCAAACGTGATTCATATAAGGTAGCTCCAAACTGGAAGTGATTTGGTGTGCTCCTCCTATGAGGACGTGGAACAAGGCTTTTTATAGAGAAGATAATGAAGCACAGCCTAGAAATTATTTGTCTGGCTAGAGCTTAAACAGTTGCCTTATTTGGGAAAGGCTAGTTGACTATTTCCTATTGCTTGTTTTTAAATTCCATTTTCTAAGATGTGTGTACACTGACTCTAGGTTTTTGGTTTGCTTGCTAGGTTATCAAGGTATTCTCATGGATACCAAAATCCACCTCAGCCTAAAGGTCTCCTTGTTTAATCATTTTAACAAAACTCATCTCAAAATCAGTACTGTTACCCTACATCTTCTCCAAGCTACTGCTGCTGCTAAGTCGCTTCAGTCGTGTCCGACTCTGTGCGACCCCATAGACGGCAGCCCATCAGGCTCCCCCGTCCCTGGGATTCTCCAGGCAAGAGCACTGGAGTGGGTTGCCATTTCCTTCTCCAATGCATGAAAGTGAAAAGTGAAAGTGAAGTCGCTCAGTCATGTCGACTCGTAGCGACCCCATGGACTGCAGCCCACCAGGCTCCTCCGTCCATGGGATTTTCCAGGCAAGAGTACTGGAGTGGGATGCCATCGCCTTCTCCGTCTCCAAGCTACTACCTCTCTGTAATACCTGAAGACATCATGCAGAGTCATGGCCCATTGTGGTCAAGATTTTCAACAGGAACATTTAAGAACATGAACACTGACTTGCTGACACACTAAAATGCATGCTGGGGAAGAGGGTGTTACTTTATGAAACTTCCCAGATAAAACATGCTTTCTCTTGAAAATGGATTATGTTGTAGGATTTAAAGCAAAATGGTATCCATTGATGGTCATAGATTAAAAGTATCATGTTTCAATATTTCATTTTCTTATGCTGTGATCTTTCAATATTTGGCTTCTATGCTAACTTGTGAAATATTTCTTAACAGAGGGGTATTTGATGTAGAAGAATAAATTAGGAGATGGAACCCCACAATGGGAATTTATGGGAGATTGAATCTTGCAGCTTGTTTTTTCACAAAGTTCTAGAGACTTGTTAACGGCTTTGGGTGTCTCTAGGGTGTCATCAATTAATTGAACTTTGACCTTGCAGAAGTTGATGGATATGCAGGTGATTGAAGCAGTGGCAGTGTCTCCCTATTAATTACCCTTCCTGAAAACACCAGTTTTTCTCAGCTCCTCCAGAGAACTGTGGTAGTGAAAGAAATGAGTCTGCTCATTCATAGATCATGTGTTACCTACTCATCACTTGGGAGGTGGTGCTTGTCAAGGACAAAATAGAAAAAGATGTAGGAAGAAAGACATTTTAATGCTGTAGCACCTTTAGAAGACTTTCCATGAGCCCATTTCCCACAAGACATGGCTTTTGTTTTCTTTTTTTTTAGGAAAAGGAGCCTCGTGGGGTTTAGCTGGAGCCTGCCTATGTGGAGATGTTGAGGTCTAAATGCACTTTTACCCCTGACTTCCTTATAATAACGGACCATCATTCATTAAGTACCTTCTTTGTTCAAGGCACACACACGTACAGGCTTTGCAAACATTTTCTTAAAAATTTCTCACCTCAGCTCCATTTAGCAAATAAGTAAAAGGATGTTCAGAAAGTTTCCCATAATCTCAGAGCTAGGAAGGGCAGAGCTAAGATTCAAACTGATGTCTGCCTCACTTTGAAGCCAATAAGAAATTCTTGGGAGTTAATTTTATTGCTTTACTTTTATAGCTTTAAAACATATATATGGAAAAAGATAAGTGGAAGCAGTAGAAAATGGAGGTGGAGTTAATATGTTAATATTCTTGACAAGATTGTCCTGAGCAATAATTTTACAAAATGCAGAGAAAAGTTAAATGTGGACTGGTAAGTGTGTATATACAATTTTCACACTTACAAACTGCAAAAATCCCCCAGGGGATTTTTGGAGAAAATGCATTTTGACCTGCTCTATGCAAAACACATGGATATGGAACAACAGACTGGTTCCAAATAGGAAAAGGAGTATGTCAAGGCTGTATATTGTGAACCTGCTTATTTAACTTATATGCAGAGTACATCCTGAGAAACGCTGGGCTGGAGGAAGCACAAGCTGGAAACAAGATTGCCGGGAAAAATACAAATAACCTCAGATATGCAGATGACACCACTCTTATGGCAGAAAGTAAAGAAGAATTAAAGAGCCTCTTGATGAAAGTGAAAGAGGAGAGTGAAAAAGTTGGTTTAGAGCTCAACATTCAGAAAACGAAGATCATGGCATCCGGTCCCATCACTGCATGGCAAATAGATGGGGAAACAGTGGAAACAGTGGCTGACTATTTTTCTGGGCTCCAAAATCACTGCAGACGGTGACTGCACCCATGAAATTGAAAGACGCTTACTCCTTGGAAGGAAAGTTATGACCAACCTAGACAGCATACTGAAAAGCAGAGACATTACTTTGTCAACAAAAGTCCATATAGTCAAGGCTATGGTTTTTCCAGTGGTCATGTATGGATGTGAGAGTTGGAGTATAAAGAAAGCTGAGTGCCAAAAAATTGATGCTTTTGAACTGTGGTGTTGGAGAAGACTCTTGAGAGTCCCTTGGACTGCAAGGAGATCCAACCAGCCCATCCTAAAGCAGATCAGTCGTGGGTGTTCATTGATAGGACTGATGTTGAAAATGAAACTCCAATACTTTGGCCACCTGATGTGAAGAGCTGACTCATTTGAAAAGACCCTGATGCTGGGAAAGATTGAGTGCTGGAGGAGAAGGGGACGACAGAGGGTGAGATGGTTGGATGGCATCACCGACTCAATGGACATGGGTTTGGGTGGACTCTGGGAGTTGGGGATAGACAGGGAGGCCTGGCGTGCTGCAGTTCATGGGGTCGCAAAGAGTCAGACACGCCTGAGTGATTGAACTGAACTGATGGAAAACATACTGCTGTATTATGATCCAAACAAGGTAAGAAAGAGGGGCTGCTAAGAAGGAAAGAAAATACTGTAGTCGCTTCTTTATTTAAGTGAGAAATTTAAAATTTATGCCTTCAAAATTGCTAAAGTACTGTTTTTGATTTTTAAAAAAGAGAGAAAATTTGCATTAGTTGAGATTGTATGTCTTTTTCTCATGCCACATGGCCTCTGTCCTTTGGAGGTGACACATATATTTCTTTGGAGAGCTTTGGAGATTAACCAACAACCCCATGCCCTTCTGTTAGCCACTACTAGTAACAGAGATGCGAGCTGTCCATCCAGACACCATCATTTTTCCAAACCTGAGACATTAGGTGCAAACCCAGAAAAGTGATTTTTTTATTTATTCCATGTGTGATATAAACAATCCTACTCAAGCAGCTAAGGAGAGCATCATTAGTAGAGCATGTCTTTTAAGGAAGTTGACTTCCCTCTAAGGAATACTAAGAAGGTAGTGTCATGTAGTTGAGAGTGGAGCCTCCGTCATTTAACCATGTCCATCCCCCATCTCCATCATTTGCTCACTGTGGTGTTAAGTCATGTAATGTCCCTATACCGGTTTATAAGAGAGATGATAATTAAAAAATCATAGTGAGGATTGAATAAAATATTACCTGCAAAGCATTTAAACCTGACTCTCAGCAAATATTACCTATTGTTAATATTGATAAAGAATTCAAGCCATGTCTATTTTTCCTTTCCAGTATTTTCCTCAATTTCCCACAGTTGTTTTCTCTTTCTCCTCTTCAATCATCACCCCCCAACTTTCCGTTCACTTTCACATTCCGAATGGATATTTTTGATGGTCACAATTTTTACTTATTCTTGGTCCCAAATTAAGAATTTTCAAATATTAAATCCACACCAAAACAAATCATGTAAAATATCACAATTCTTTAATCCAAATCAGAGCCAATATTTCTTTCTCTTTTTTGCCTTAAAAAAAAAAAAAAGCACATCACATTATTCCTCTAAATCTGCATTTGTAATAAGTGTGACATATTAAAGTAACAAGATTGTTCAAGCCTAATTGTCAACTGACACTTTATACAAAACCTTTGTTATCTGTTTTTCCCTAGTTCCACACCATATTCCAGAGGCTGGCAGTGCTTGGAAGGAGACGATACTGTGACCCACAACTGCTTACCCCAGTGATGGATGGGTAGGTGGTGGGAAACTTACTGAAGAGTTTACTTTTCCAAGTTTGAAATGTTCAAAGTAGACATGTGTTAAGTCATCCATCAGAAATGTGGAATGCAATGACAGAAATAACCAGATGCCCTGTAACAAGATGCCACGGGGCAAACATGAAAAAATGAAATGACTATCCTTTTTTCTCTTGTGTAATAAAAGAGAAAAAAATCTTGTAAACTGAAGTCTTACTTGCATTTGTGCACAATTATTACTTTCCCAAAGACAGGGAACAAATCTTAGGAAAAAACACTATAGCATCCTCACTATAGAGAAGAAGTTGAAGAAAACACTTAAAAGTTTTCTAGCTATTTTTTTAGGCATTGACAAAAGAAAGGGAAAAGAATTGTTTGGTGAATCCAAAAATACACTTTCAAAAGAAGAATTGTTCTTGTTGCTGTGGTAACAAATAATGTTTTCTTGCTTTTGGTCTTGCCTGGTGGACTTGTGGTGACAATTATTTTTTCAACACATAACATTATATTAACACACACTGTTGGGCAATGAAGAAACTGACCAGAGGAACCCAGCATGGTGAAATCATCACTCACAAGGGAGAATCGAAAGTTGAACAATAATTAAAATGGAAAAACAACTTTTCTCTCAAAATACAAACTTGCTATAACTATGATGTACTTTTTGAAATCTCATGGTCATTGTCCTTATCATTAATACTTGTCGAGTTAGCTAATGCTTGTGAAAGTTCTCTGTAAACCTGAGGTGATGATGGTGGTCAGCAGTTACTAGTAGGAATTGTGTTGCCTGCTGTTCATATACAACATTCCACTAGGATCCTTTTGGAATTTATGAGTCTCTGAATTTCAAAATTTATGTTGTGAAATGAACATCTAAAATCCCTGAACCCTCCAGAAGATCTACTTGAGTTTGGGAGAAAGAGGAGTAGCCACTTCTCTCTCCTTTTTCTACTCTTCAATCATTATCCCCACACAGAGGCCCCACTGTTAGGGTTTGAGTAAGAATTCACATTTTCTTTCTATTTGTGTTGGGAATAAACCTTCTCTTCTTAATCTTCCCACCATAAAGAATCTAAAAAAGAGTGGAGAGATATAGATATAGATATGCTGGTAGTACTAGTGGTAAAGAACCCTTCCAGTGCAGAAGATATAAGAGATGTGGGTTCAATCCCTGGGTTGGGAAGATCCCCTGGAGAAGGGCATGGCAACCCACTCCAGCATTCTTACCTGGAAAGTCCCGTGGACAGAGGAGCCTAGTGGGCTGCAGTGCATGGGGTTGCAGAGTTGGACACGACTTAAGCAACTTAGCATGCTTGCATGCATAGATATAGGTATTTAACAGATTCATTTTGCTGTACACCTAAAACTAACACAACATTGTAAATCAACTGTACTCCAATAAAAATCTTTTTTAAAAGCAAAATAAATAAATAAATAAGGAAAGCTGGAAGGAGAAGGAAGCTTTGCTCTTTGTATTTTAGTTGAATAAGAGAAGATGGGCAGAGCGAAAGTTGAAAGATTTGATATAGAGAAGTAATAAGTAGGAAAGAAATCTGGACAGTAAAGGGAACAACATGGGCTTGGTGAAGTGGGAGCTGATTACTTTGCCTGGGGCCCCCTACCCAGAGGGAAATGTAAGAGAGGTGGTTGTTGTTGTTGTTGTTGTTAAGTCACTTCAGTCGTGTCCCACTCTGTGCGATCCCATAGACAGAAGCCCACAGACAGAAGCCCACCAGGCTACCGTCCCTGGGAGTCTCCAGGCAAGAACACTGGAGTGGGTTGCCATTTCCTTCTCCAGTGCATGAAAGAGAAAAGTGAAAGTGAAGTCGCTCAGTCATGTCTGACTCTTAGCAACCTCATGGACTGCAGCCCACCAGGCTCCTCCATCCATGGGATTTTCCAGGCAAGAGTACTGGAGTGGGGTGCCATTGCCTTCTCCAATAAGAGAGGTAAATGGCAAGAAAGACTAAGATAAAACACACCTGTAAGCTTAATTTAAACCATGGTCCAAAAGAGACCTCTGAGAAAAGATCTACAGAGGTCTTTCCAGGTCTGATATGTTTATTTTAAGTAGCACAGCAAATCCAGCAGTTGACAAAGTTACAGAATAGTATTCCATTTGTCCCTACATATCCATATCTTCTCTCTGCATTTTTTGCCAAGACTTTGTAATACAGCCTCACTGCTTCCCACTAAAAGTCACTCCCTTAAATCTGCCATTCCCATTATAGTATTAATTAACTCCATGAAGTTTAAGACTTCCATGTCACCATGAGAGTGTACTTGTCAAAATAGAAGGACAGGATATATTATGCATTTGTATATTAGCTTTATATATTTTAAATATTTAAGACCTCTGTTTATAGTCTTGCTACCACCTCAGAAACATTAGGGGCAAGCTTAGCACCATGAACAGGTTTAAGTACTGATCCTGGAATAATGGCCTGCTTGCCTTTACCTCCGTTTCACATTCTCTACTTGTTTCCCATCAGGCTGACCACTGTGTCTCAGAAAAGGAGAACACAGATTCATGGTCGCTGGTCATTTTGGGTTAGTATAGAAATTATGGTTCATTTTTAGCTTCATCAGCTCAGTAGACAGAAGGACTTCATAAGCCAAAAATGAGTTGTAATTGTCGCAGTTGAGCAGCGGTCCCAATGAGCATGGCAGCCATAATGATTTTCTAGCAAATGTTGGTGTGGCTGAGGCCTGTGAAGGGGTAGAAAGGGAAGGAGACATTTCTGTGAGCCTGTTATCCACATATTTGTTGTTCTCAGTATTTCTTGCCTTACCACATAGCTTTATTTTATAGGAAAAGAATTATGTCAAAGCCTTGAGTTGTATGGTACCCAATAAATGAAGTTTCTGGGATATCTCCTACACAGCTACAAGGTGAAGCATAAGAATGCTGGTTCTTGAAAAATACTCAAATGGATTTGGCAGCTCACTGTCTGCAAAATGACATCAAAATAAAGAAATCACCTCTGCCTCCTCCTCCCTACAAGACAGCAGTTTCATAGGGGGAAAAAGGAAAAAAAAAAAAAAAAAAAAGCATGGTTCCATTACAGAGCAGGAAATGAAGAATAGCTTTATAACAGAAATGATGTGGGAAATTCTTTATGTTGGCAACATGCAATTTCCCAAAATAGAAGCTGGCCAGAACCACTTTAACTATTTGGGAATAAATATTGTGGCATTTTTCCTAACCCAGAGTGGTCAACAAAGATTCTTCAAGGCTGCAGAAGACAAATGCCAAACAGATCTTGTCCCAGCTGTGAGGTCTGTTCTTCCTGTCACGCCCCAGAGACAATGGAATTGACGTAGAACTACCAAAGGTTATTTGAAAATTTACTTTTTTTCAGATTACTAGAAAATTGAAAAGCATGTCTTCACAGGTGTTCAGTGTTTTACTTGAACAATTTGATTATCTCAATTATGTTGAATTCTTCAGTTGAATATTCCAGATATCTGTAGCAACCTGATATATTTCATGTACTCCCTTTTCTTCCTTTAAAACAATCCTTTTCATAATGCTGACAGTGTCAACATGAACCCAGATGCTATATATGAAACAGAGAAGCTATGGTAGTGATCAGCCTTCCCTTTCCATTTTCAATCTTATGTGAACTGAATTTATTTAAAAAGTAATTGCTGTCACTTTCTCTCAAAATAAGACACATATTGAGTTGACCAAAAAAAAAAAAAAAAAGATAATTTATAGTTCTATCCATACACATACATTTCTGGAGTCTTTTGTGTCTAGGATGGTACATTTGTTCTTGGTTTTGGGGTTGTTTTTTTCTTTAAGATTTTTTGATGTGGACCATTTTTAAAGTATTTGTTGAATTCGTTACAATATTGCTTAAGTTTTATGTTTTGTTTTTTTGGCCAACATGTGGGATCTTAGCTCGCCAACCAGGGATTGAACCCACAATCCCTGCTTTCGAAGGCTAAGCCTTAAGCACTCAACCATCAGGAAAGTCCCACAAGAGTGTACATTTGTGAGACTGGAGGGCCTGTCCTAGTAGTTTGGGCTTTCCCAATGGCTCGACAGTAAAGAATCCACATACAATTCAGGAGATACCTGGGTCAGGAAAATCCCCTGGAGGAGAAAATGACAACCCACTCCAGTACACATGCTTGAAAAAAGTCCCAAGGACAGAAGAGCCTGGCAGTCTATGGTCTATAGGGTCACAGAGTCAAACACTGCTGAGCGACTGAGCCATAGCCATAGCCATAGCCTAGCAGTTTATGGACAAGCTAACTGCGTGAGGGAGAATCTAATATTTGATATGGCCTCCCAGATGCCTTGCTGGAACCACAATCCTCATTTGCCATTTACCATGAAATTAAGATGTTTATTCATTCATTACAAAGTGACTGCTGGTGAAGGCTCAGTGCTTTAGACCCAAGGGACATTGCTGATATAAGAATCAAAATCCCTTACCCTAGGAGAAAATGAGCTCAGGGACTCAAACAATAAGAGTACTGAGAATGAAAGGTGAAGCTATGTATTGAACATTCACCCTGAAGATGATTAATGACTTTGAAAAGCAAAATAATACATAAAAATATACAAAGCCAAAATGGTAGTGCAAATTGCTTACTCTTCTGGCCTTTGCCAAAAGATACCATTTTGTCATTTCTAAAAGAGGCTTAATTTCAGTTATCTTTCAGGACCTCTAAATAATATCCCTAGCAAATGAAGGCAATCCGAGACTTCCATGAACATCTTATTAATGGCAACAAACAAAAAGTAATGACCTTGAGCTTGAACTTGAAGGACAATCCCTCTCCTGGTAGGCCAGCATTTACCAGTTAATTTGGAAGCTTGGGAACAAATCACCCTTTGATTTTTGGTGAAATGTTCACTCCCCAGCCTGTCAACAAACTCCTCTTAAGATAGCGTCTTTTTCCCTCTCACATTCAGTCCAGCTTGGTCTCAGCGTGGAACATCTTGCATGGCCCAGGGTTTTGCAAGAAATCCAGGGAGCTGTGAATGTCAGGCATGTTTAAGTATGATCCTGAGCATAGGAGCTTTCAGCTTAGTCTCTTGTGCAGAGATAATGGTTTACGTTAGATTGATTATATGCAGACTGAGAAGTGTATCTTGTGCAACAACTTGGAGGCGTGCTGAAAGATAAAAATCCCATTTGCTGCATTTTATACTGGTGGTCTCTGACGTGGGCAACACAGGCCTGCATAGTCCTTGTAAATCTCAGATATAATGAGGGCCAGATAGCAGCTCGCTTAACTGTTGAATGAAGTAAGTGTTTCTTTACTTCAGACAGAAGGATGGCATACTTGCTATCTAAAATCCTATGATATCAGGTTGAAAGAAGTCTTTTATTTATATCTCTGAATGCAGACTAGATAGCTGGTTAGCTATGTGAGCATTCCTGGTGTTGCACAGCACAGTTTGAAAGGAAGTTGTATTTATTCACCTTTATTTGATTTTTTAAAGATTTTTTTTGATGTAAACTATTTTTAAAGTCTTTATTGAATTTGTTACAATATTATTTCTGTTTTATGTTTTGGTTTTTTGGCTGCAAGGCATGTGAGATCTTAGCTTCTCATCAAGGAATAGAACCCACACTCCCAGCATTGGAAGGCAAAGTCCTAACCACTGGATAGCCAAGGAAGTCCTTTTATTTAATTTTTATAATACTCTCCCTTCAGGGCCTTTAGTAATAAAGATGAGCTGCTTTCCAACATCTTCCTGTTTCCTTTCTGCCACCAGCCCTCTGGGCAAAGAACAAAGGCAACCCTGTGGTAGTTCATCAACATATGTCTTTAACTGGCAGCTGGGTTCTCAGATGGAAAAGCAGTATAAGTCCAGGAAGCAAGAACAATTCCAGACCCAATAATCCCACTTGAGTGGAACATAAGTCTCACGAGTGAAAACACCTTTGCTTCTAATGTTTCATTAATCCCAGTTTTATAGGCAGCAGTTTATTTTATGTCTAATAGAGCTATTTCCAAGTGTTTTATAGTATGATGCATTTCTGTATCTACAAGATGAATGGTAATTTCAGTTTTATAAGTGGAGAAACAGGAGCATGGAAGAATTACAAGGACCTTGGTGCTAGAGTCACCAGCAGAGTTGTTTTCTATCTGCACCATAAACACACATGTGTATACACACAGAGACATACATATAGTCACAAACATACACATTTGCACACACACATATGCTCACAGACTTTATTTTTTTGGGCTCCAAAATCACTGCATGTGGTGATTGCAGCCATGAAATTAGACACTTGCTCCTGGGAAGGAAAGTTATGACCAACCTAGATAGCATATTCAAAAGCAGAGACATTACTTTGCCAACAAAGGTCCATCTAGTCAAGGCTATGGTTTTTCCAGTGGTCATGTATGGATGTGAGAGTTGGAGTGTGAAGAAAGCTGAGTGCCGAAGAATTGATGCTTTTGAACTGTGGTGTTGGAGAAGACTCCGGAGAGTCCCTTGGACTGCAAGGAGATCCAACCAGTCCATCCTAAAGGAGATCAGTCCTGGATGTTCATTGGAAGGACTGATGCTGAAGCTGAAACTCCATACTTCGGCCACCTCATGAGAAGAGTTGACTCATTGGAAAAGACCCTGATGCTGGGAGGGATTGGGGGCAGGAGGAGAAGGGGACGACAGAGGATGAGATGGCTGGATGGTATCACCGACTCGATGGACATGAGTTTGAGTAAACTCTGGGAGTTGGTGATGGACAGGGAGGCCTGGCGGGCTGCGATTCATGGGGTTGCAAAGAGTCAGACATGACTGAACGACTGAACTGAACTGAACTGATGCTCACAGACAGGGCTTCCCCAGAGGCTCAGAGGTAAAGAATCCACCTGCAAGGCAGGAGATTCAGGTTTAATCCCTGGGTCTGGAAGATCCCCTAGAGGAGAGCATGGCAACCCACTTCAGTATTCTTGCCTGGAGAATCCCATGACAGAGGAACCTGGAGGGCTATGGTCCATGGGGTCTCAGTGAGTTGGATGACTGAAGCAACTGAGCATGATCACAGACATATACTACACTCTCACATGGAAATACTCATACTCACACACATATACACACACTGCACACTCACTCACACACTTGCACGCATACATGTATAGTCAGGAGCATGAAGACCTAAAAGGAAAGAATCTCTGTGTTACACTAATTGGATGAAAAATAATGTAATTTAGGAAATTTTATAACAAAGATCCTTTAACTTTTTTTTAAAATTGTTTAGTAACTTCAACAGGCCAAAAGAAGTCATTTATTCAATATATTTATTGCTCAGCAGAAATAATTAGGGGGGTAGTTTTAACGTAGGCTGAAACATATTGTAAACACTAAAAATTTAAGAAGCAGCCCCAAAGAAGTTTTTGGCATGGAGTAGGCATTTAATAATCTGCCTTGAATCCTCAAAAATGTTTGTTAAAAAGTATTGTAGACTTCAGGCTAAATGTGACAGACTGAAATGTTTATCCCATTTCTTCCTGAAACTCCATTAAAATTAAAATAAAACAAAAATATATAAATAAAGAAGGTATTGCCCACAGAGTCAAAGACACATCACAGAAAATGAAAGAAAACATAGTTAAAAAATTTTTTTTGAAGAAGGAAATTCAAAGAAAGAGTGAAAGTTGATTTCACAGAGTAGAGAACTCAGAAACCTACATGTCTATAGGGGAGGAAGCCACCAAGTCATAAATAATTCATGCTATTGAAATGGACCAGGCCCAGGAATTGGAGGTTCAAGGCACCTATGGAAGCCAACATAGGGTGAAGAAATAAATATAGGACAATTGGTTGAAAGTCTATATTGAGTCCTTCCTAAGTCCTCTCCCTGGTCCAGAAAAGTGGAAGTGTATTCTCTAGAGAAGTCCTTCATTTGGAAGATCTAAGCAAGCAAAAGTCAATGAAACTGGTGGAAACATAGCAATGGACAGAGCTGAGACCATTATAAAAGACCAGTATTTGTTGATAAGACAAATAAGGTAGCGATGAAACAAGATGTTGTTGAAAAATAATAAGTGACATTCAAGGAAGAATAAACCCATTTAAATCCAAAACATCTTAAAATAAAGGTTTTAATAGACAAGTCAGAAACTAAAGTTGAGGGAATACCTTAAAATTAATACAAAAGGACAAAGAGATGGAAAAGAAGGGAGCAGAAGATATGAAAATTAGACATTTTATTTGGAGGGTAAGTAACTAATAAGAGTTCCTAAGTAAGTAACTAATAAGAAGAACAAACAGAAAAACTAGAGGAAAGTAAATAATACAAAAATTCAAAAAATCTCCAAACTAAGGGATATGATCTCTAGATTTTAAAGGATCCAATATAGATCCCAAACAATTGTGAGACAGATCCATATTCAAGTGTGTCATTATGAAATATTGGGTCAACTAGATATTGGGAGAAGATACTAAACAATTCCAGAGAAACAAAACAAAGCTAAACAGTGAAAACAAACAAATAGAAACAAATATTGGTTACATATGGGGAAAAAAAGGACATGGAATAGCATCAAAATTCATAAAAAGAGAGATTCCCTCCATGGGAAGGCAATAAAGAAATGATTTCAAATTCTGAAGGGAAAAATGATTTTCAACCTAGTTCCTATACACAAGCAGACTCTTTATTAATCAAGTGAAGGAATAGCATAAAGACAAAAGGTTAAAAAAATTACCTCATTTATGCCCTTTCTTGGGAAACTGTCATTATGAAAATAACAAGCCCTTACCTAATATTCAGCATGTGCCAGACAATGTTCTAAGCATTTTATGTATAGTAACTCATTCAGTCCTTACAGAATTCCTGCCAAATAGTCACTCTCAAGAAGAAGTTGAGGCACAGAGAGGTTGAAATTCTTGCCCACGGTCTCCCCAGTTAGTAAATGGACAAGAAGGGCTGTGGATCCCAGCAGCCTAGCTCCGGAGTTACTATTCTTACTGTACTATGACTCTTTTCCTCAGAAACCCTGGAAAAGACTTCCTTGGAGGTCTAGTGGTTGAGTCTGAGCTTCCAGTGCAGGGGGTTCAATACCCGGTTAAAGAACTCACATGCCATGGGCATGGGCACTGGGGAGAGAAATTAGAGGCAACTGAAGTATACCATGTGGCTCAGTCCTAAATAGAGTCACGTGATCATAATAATGAAAATCATGAAAACTATTTAGCAAAACTTATATAACTATTTCAAGATGTATGAAGAACTGTGAGTCTCTGTGTGTGGTATGGATATATGGTGTGTGTTGGGAGTAACTAGAGAGTCAAATTCTCGTCTTTCACCATACAAAGTGAATAGATAATCTCAAGCTGAAAAATTAACCTGTTTCATCTTTGCCTAGAATATAGAAAGAACACAATAAATGTTTGTGAATGAATAAATGAATGCCCCAATATATATTCATTTGTAAGTTTATATAACACTATAATTGAGAAACTGGAAGAGTGGCTTTTGTTGATCTCTGGCAATCTTTGTATGTCATGGGGAAATTTCTATAACAAATTTAAGGAAAAAATAACAATTTTTAGGATAGAATATGCATTTGTGTATATATATAATAATAAGTATAGGATTATATACACAGAATACAATCTCTGCAGGGATAAACACTTAGGTGCTATTAGAGGATTGGGAAGAAGAGAATTTTTTATTTGATATGCTGCTATAGTTTTTTAAATTTTGCAATGAATATCTGTTATTTCATAATTAAAAATTAAAGATTTTAAATGTATTTAAATTGTCACCAACAATTAATTTTTTTAACTTTTAAAGGTCAAAAATTCTTAGGTTTTGTGTTTCAACACCTTGAGTATTGATACCTTTAATAAAAAACATTGCTTCAGTCATGTATAAAAGTCAGGCAGTTTTGGCTGAGACTAGATTAAAGGACGGGCTTCCAAGGTGGTGCTATGGTAAAGAATCTGCCTGCCAATGCAGGAGACATAAGAGAGGTAGGTTCAATCCTGGGTTGGGAAGAGCCCTGGAGGAAGGAACGGCAACCCACTCCAGTATTCTTGCCTGGAGAATCCCAGGGACAGAGGAGCCTGGTGGGCTATAGTCCCACTGTTGCCGCTAAAGTCAGTTCAGTCATGTCTGACTGTGCGACCCCATAGATGGCAGCCCACCAGGCTCCTCTGTCCCTGGGATTCTCCAGGCAAGAATACTGGAGTGGGTTGCCATTTCCTTCCCCAGGCTATAGTCCAAAATGTCACAAAAAGTTGGACACAACTGAAGCGATTTAACACACACGCACACGTATTAAGGGACACCACTGTCATCAGGGATACCACTCACTTAGATACTCTGACAGTTGTGGGTTGTGGTTAAACTACTGGGACTCTGGGCACAGAATCTGGAAAGCTGGGAAGCTGTTTTATTGGCAGCTATAAGGGCTTCCCTTGGGGCTCAGCTGGTAAAGAATCCGCCCACAATGCGGGAGACCTGGGTTGGGAAGATCCCCTGGAGAAGGGAAAGGCTACCCACGCCAGTATTCTGGCCTGGAGAATTCCGGGGACTGTATAGTCCATGGGGTCGCAAAGAACCAGACATGACTGAGGGACTTTCACTTTCACTTTCTTTCATGACCCAATAAAACCTTGACAGGTTAGTGTCCCGATTTCCAAGCCAATAGCAGTCAGGTGAGATCCTGCCAAGCTAAAATAAGGCCATAAATCTTGAAGAGATCTCTTTATATGTCATCTTCTACTATCAGTGTCCAATATGTAAGGCAATTGGAAGGTAGCAAATAGGCTTTTTCATTCGCATTCAGAACCTTTAGCAAGGATTCCTAGACACACACTCCCACTGTGTTGTTTGAAGTCCTGGGTGGGCTCCTTCACAAAAGAAACACATCACAGGGGAGGGTAAAGCCTTGCCAAGGCTCTAAAACTTTTACTTCCTGTATTTGTTTTTGAATGTATTTATTCCATTTTCAAGGTAGGGTTTGGCTCATTTCTTCCCTATGCCCCCCAGAATTAACGAAGGTAAAGCTCTTCATACAGACCTCATGTTGGGGTGCGAGTGGAGGGTTGTTTGGGGTTTTGTTTAGCTAATGTCTTGGACTAGTCGTATGGTTGGCTGTGTACACAGAGTGGGGAAGTGAAGCATCACTGATCCTTTAAGGGAAAAGCTTAAAGTAAACAGAGTTTTTCATCTACTTTATGCCAAGAGCTGGAATAATAAATACAGATAGGAGGTAGTCTCATACTTCAAATAATTTGTTGAAACTACATTCACAAACTCAGCCTGTTTCTATTTGTGCAGTTGTTAACCATAAGGACAGTCGTAACCCTTGCTGTGCTTTGGACAAGTGCCTTGCCAGTCACAGCTCGCATCATCCCAGCCTTGGAAACTAAAATTAGTTGACACTGCTTGAGTGTCCAAACTGCAATCAATTGTCTCAACTTTCAGGGCAGACCCTTGAGTTTGACTGGCAGATCAAAATGGCAACTATCTGGTCAGAGGACCAAAGAGCACACTGTGTCTGTATCTTATTATATAAACAATGCTGCCAAGAAAAGAGCAGAGAAACCAGGAAAAAGATAAACTGGAAAAGAATACCAGAATGACCAAGAAGATTATCACTTAAGTTTAAGTGTGTGACATTTTTAATAAAACTGTCTTTCTAAAGTTTATATACTAATAATTCCTCATGTATTATTCTGAGAAGAATAATTAAGAATGTTTCAAAATTATGTTTGTCTTAAGCTTTCATTGTCAGTTCTTTTGGAAATTATATAAAATTTGTAATCTACAAGGCTGAATCTACCAACATCCAAGTTTTATAGAGATAAAATATTGAGTAAATCATGTTTGAAGTAAATAATAACAAAAACTCTTTCATACCACTTTCTGTGAAGAGAGAGATGTTTTAACAATAGGTGGGACAGAGTTTATGAAAGTGTTTTATATTTAATATTTTTCAAAAAACAAATTTTCTTTTCTCAGCAGAGCCCAGTTTACTCATCTCCTGTCCTTTCCTTAACCCACTCCGTTTGGGCTTTTTTCCTAACTTTTCACTGAAACTACATCGATCAAGGTCACAAAGAAACTACATCATGCCAAAGTCAACATCACTTATCTTTCTTTAGCCTCTAGATAGTATTGGCTGTAGTTCATCACTCCATCCTTGAAATATTTTGTGCTATATTCTTCTATAACACTGCAATTACTGGTTTTTCCTTCCACCTCAATGGCCCTCCTTTTCGGTCTTTTTTTTTGCTGGATCTTCCTCCTTTCTTATAACTTTAATCTGAGAATGCCCAGGATCTACTCTTTTTCTTCTTCTCTCTGTAATTTTTTTCCCTGTAACCCATGCCTTTGGTGATATCTCTACATGCACCCCAATGTTAATTGCATGCACTATTTATGATGCCAAGACATGGAAACAACCTAAGTGTTCATCAGCAGATGCATGGATAAAGAAGATATAATATATATGTGCATGCTCAATCACTTCAGTTGTGTCTGACTCTTTGAAACCCTATGGACTATAGCCTGCCATGTTATAGGCTATATAGTCTGCCATGTATAGGCTCCCCTGTCCAAAGGATTCTCCAGGCAAGAATACTGAAGTGGGTTGCCATGTGCCCCCCACCCCGGGGCATCTTCCTGACCCAGGGATCAAATCCACATCTCCTGCATAGCAGGTGGATTCTTTACTGCTGAGCCACCAGGGAAGCCTGATGTGATATATATATAATTAATACATATGTACATGTGTTATATCTATATATATAATGGAATATTACTCAGCCATAAAAAGCATGAAATATTGCCATTTTTAGGAACATGAATGGACCTAGAGAATATCATGTTAAGTGAAATAAGTCAGAAAAAGACAAATATTATATGATATCACTTACACAAAGAAGCTAAAAAATAGTACAAATGAATTTACTGACAAAACAGAGACAGACTCACAGACATAACAAACTCATGGTTACCAAAGAGGAAAGGGGGAGAGAGATAAATTAGGAGGATTGGATTAACAGATACATACTACTGCATATAAAATAGGTAAACAACAAGGATTTACTGTATAGCACAAGGGACTTCCCTGGTGACTCAGTGGTAAAGAATCTGCCTGCCAATGTGGGAGACCTGGGTTGGATCTCTAGGTCAGGAAGATCCACTGGAGAACGGAATGGCTACCCAATCCAGTGTTCTTGCCTGGAAATTCCATAAACAGGGGAGCCTGGTGGGCTACAGTCCATGGGGTCACAAAGAGTCAGACATGAGTGAGTAACTAACATTTTCACTTCACAGGAAACTATTATCAATATCTTATATAACCTATAATGGAAAAGGATCTGAAAATAATATATATAACTGAAAAAAAATAGTATCTCTAAACTGGTGACTTTTGAAGTCTTATTTTTCAGCTTGACCTATCTCTTAAACCCCACGTTTGTATATCCAACTGTGACTTGACAACTCTCGCTGTCTAATTTCCACTGCATATGTAACATGGACCAAACAGAACTATCAAATCTCATCCCCCTCCCCTAATTCACTGTCCCCAAGTCTCCATCTTGAGAAGTGGCACTGCTATCTATGTAATTGCTCAGACCTAAATCCCAGGAGTCATCCTTAATTACCTGTTTCTTTTCACATCTCACCTCTAATTCCTCAACCAAATCCGTTAGATCTACTTCTAACATTTCTTATCACTTCTTGACCTTTTCATTGCTACCAAGTTATTCCTGTCTCTTACCACAACATATTTGTACCCAGTCTTGTTGTCTCCACCCTTGCACCTTATAGTTAATCCTTCATATATGGGCCAAAGGAACTCTTAGGGTGTAAGCCAGATCTTTAAACTCCCTGTTATTTCTTTGTTGATTATCATAGTTGAAGCATTGTGCTAAAATCTGTGAAGAAAGGAAGGTCCAATTCAATACAGGAAATACAGGCATACTGTACCTCTAACCACAATGAGTGACAGGTGCAAAATGCATAACATAAACAAACATGAAGAAACTAATTTTGAATAGAGTGGTAATGGTTGCTATGGTGCAAGCTTGGAGAAATTATTGGCTGGTCATTCACTCAACAATTTTTTGAGCACATACTATACCCTGCACTGAACTTCACAGGGAAAATTGTATTTGAGTTGAGCAGCATAAGCAGAATTTGAGAGGGATAAATCTCTGCTAGAGGACCAGCATGTATAGTGCACAAAAGGAACTCATCTATATACGTTCTTCTGAGACTCATGAGTGGTTCAGTGTTCTGAAACCAAATCCATGGCTAAGGAAACCACAGGGACAGACCCTAGGAAGGTTGGGAGGATCCGCGTTATACTGGGCCTAAAAGGCAAGCCAGAAAGTCTAGAATTAGCCTAAAGGCAATGGCAATCATTAAACATGCTTTGTTCTGTTTTGTCTTTTTAACAGTGGAATAATATGATCAACTCTGTGTTTTAAAATATTCACTCAGGAGCCAGGATGAAGCATGATTAGTGGGAACAAGAACAATGAGGACTCTGAGGTAATATTTTAGATAGAAGATGATATAGACCTAAATTGGAACAGGAGCAGTGAGAATGAAGAGCAAGAATAGAGTTGGAGTCCCCTCTGCTCTAGAATAGGTCCTTGATGTTTACCTATTTTATATATAGTAGTGTGTATCTGTTACTACTAGTAGTGTGTATCTATTGGGAGAAGGCAATGGCATCCCACTCCAGTACTGTTGCCCGGAAGATCCCATGGATGGAGGAGCCTGGTAGCCTGCAGTCCATGGGGTCGCGAAGAGTCAGACAGGACTGAGTGACTTCACTTTCACTTTCCACTTTCATGCACTGGAGAAGGAAATGGCAACCCACTCCAGTGTTCTTGCCTGGAGAATCCCATGGACGGAGAAGCCTGGTAGGCTGCAGTCCATGGGGTGGCACAGAGTTGGACACTACTGAAGCGACTTGGCAGCGGCAGCGGCAGTATGTATCTGTTAATCCTCAATTTCTAATTTATCTCTGTATAACATAGGGAACTATACTTAATATCTTGTAATAATAACCTTTAACGGAAAAGAATCTGAAAAAGTATACATTTGTGCAACTGAATCACTATGCTATACACTTGAAACTAACAACATTGTTAATTATACTTTGATTAAAAAAAAACTAAACCAGATAAAAAGAATAAGGTTAGAAAAAATATCACACACAACTTGCAAATTCAACCTTGTCATTGTTTTGCCTGAATTCATCACCAAGACTTTAAAATCCAGAGACTGATTTCACATAAAATCTAAATTTCCAACTCCTCCTTAAAAATCCAAAATCTGCAGCACTGAGCCACATCCTTACCACAACACTCTGCTCAGTAGTAAGGAGTACCTGTTGTCTTCCTTAAACTGAGTACCCTCTCCATGGGGCTGTGTCCCTCAGGCTTGTTGTATTTGACCCACTGGGCCCCTATAGCCATTTGAGATAGCCCAAGAAAATCAACAGGCCCTGTGGTTGATGGGTGAGCGAGTGAGCCAAGGGGGCCGAGTCACCTTCAGGAGGTGGCAACTGAAGATGCAATGACCTGAGACAGAAGGGTGCGCAGGGGGAGGGAGCAGGTTTGAGGAGTAATCTGTTCAGTTTTGGACATGTTGAGTGAATATATTATTAAATTACCCTATCTCCTAGTGAAGTTTTATTAAAGGAAAAACCATCTTCTATTATAAGCTTTTAAAAACAGATGACTCTCCATTAAACCAACCTGCTAATTCTCTTTCATTCCGCCAAAAAAAAAGCCTTTGATCCAAACATATAAATGTACTGTGTGCATAAGGAGATGTCATTTTAATCAAATTTACATTTGAAGTGTCACAAGGAATTTTTATCCTTCCTGTCATTATTTATGTAAAGGAAAATATTGCCAAAATTAAAGGCAAAGGAAATTAGCTCTTCTAGTTAATGTCAGAGGACATGAAACATTTTTTACTCTGATGGAATGAAGAATTGGAAGACTTTTTAAAAACTTTACAAAGTTCATTCAATCTTACTAGAAAAGACTATAGAGCAATATATGGAGAGGCTGATTTTTTTCCTTAATGAGGTAAAATGCCAAGATAAATGAGTTTTAACCCGGAAATTAGAAACAGATTGTTTATGGAGAGTTCATAGGTGAGTCCACATTCCAGAATATTCTCTCTCCTCCTTTCTCCTCATCATTCATAGTACTTAAAGGTATAGCTCCAGCCACACCTGGTTCATTGAGACCTCACAGAATCACATAGTCCATATTCACCTTCCTTTTCTAAACGCTGTCTTCTAGCTTCTGTAGCTAAGAGTTTAGCCCTCTCCTTTTTCACTCATGGGTTCATTTGTCTTCATTTTACTTCTCTGGTAAGTTAATAAGTTCATCAGATAAAGAAAGCAAAGCTCTGTTTCTTCTCTGGTGACCAGAATTCTGTGTATATCTCCCAGTGCTTGGTCAGTCCTTTGTCTGGTTGAGAGATAAGATTAGGGGATGATTTAGTTCTGGTTTTGGACCCTGCCTCAAGCTCCTGAAATGTGGTCTCATCACTTGCCAAATGAGAGTATCTGTGTGGGATAATAAGTCAGCATATGGAACACACTTGGTTCCCTATGCTAACTACACATGGCATGTAGTAAACTCTCAACATAAATGTTGCCTGCCAGGCTCCTCTGTCCATGGGATTTCCCAGGCAAGAATACTGGAGTATGTTGCCATTTCCTCCTCCAAGGGATCTTCCTGACCCAGGGATTGAACCCTTGTCTCTGGGGCCTCCTGCATTATTCTTTACCACATGCAACCTTCTGCATTGGCAGGTTCTTTACCACTAGTGGCACCTGGGAAACCCCCAATAAATGTTAGTTACTGTTATTATGGGCTTAGATGGTAAAGAATCTGCTTATAATGCAGGAGACCTGGGTTAGATGGTAAAGAATCTGCTTATAATGCAAGAGACCTGGGTTAGATGGTAAAGAATCTGCTTATAATGCGGGAGACCTGGGTTAGATCCCTGGATTGGGAAGATCTGCTGGAGAAAGAAATGGCAACAAACTCCAATATTTTTGCCTAGAGAGTTCCATGGACAGAGGAGCCTGGCAGGCTACAGTCCATGGGGTCACAAAGAGTCAAACATGACTGAGTGACTAACACTTTCTTTCACTTTTACTGTTATAAACCTAGACAGTGACACAAAGTATCTGGCCTTGGATAAATTACTGCATCTTCTGATACCTCACTTATTTCTTCTGGAGGATGGGGACACTAGCAGTATCTGCTGCATAGAGTTTTTTGGTAATTAAATGAAATAATGTATGTAAAACTCTATTTAAATAAGATCTGGCTCATAGGAGGAGCATGCTGTTATTATCAGTATCATTGTTGTATTTATTCATTCATTTTAATTTTTAAATTAATTTTATTGGAGTATAGTTGCTTTACAATGTTGTATTAGTCTCTACTGTACAGCAAAATGAATCAGCCGTACATATACATATATCCCTGCCCTTATGGTATTTCTTCCCATTAAGGTCACCACAGTGCACAGTGCATAGTTCTCTGAGCTATACAGTATGTTCTCATTAGTTATCTACTGTATATGTAGTATCAATAGTGTATGTGTCAGTCCCAATCTCCCGATTCTTCCCACTTCCCTCTCCCCACTTTGTATCCATACATTTGTCCTCTAGACCTGTGTCATCATTTTATTTACATCAAAGCAGTCAGTCAATTGATAGGAGAGGGAGTCTGAGGGGAGGGGAGTAAGCAAACTGAGATGGAGAAAAACTAATCAAGATTTCTGGCATCGGGTAGAAATGATCTCCAACAATGGACTCATATATATCTTTAATAACTCCTTTGCCAAGGAAGAACCATCAGTTTCTACAGTAAGTGAAAAAATTGGCCCCCTGTGGACAGTTCAATTCAGCAAAGTAGTAAAAGCTCAATGATTTACTGCATCCTCATCAGCAATTATTTGGAAAAGACAAGGCTGAGAATTATCACTGCAAATATATGGAGAGAAGATTTGCTAAGCAAACTAATAGCACAGGCAACAGTTTTAAAATATCTATTTTTTAGAATAAATTGAGTTTCACTATTTTAGAAATACCCATTAATTCCTAGGAAATTAATATGCTAATTCCAACTACTAATTTCCCAAGAACTATTATTTGGAAATATGTTTACAATCTAGATTTAATGACCATACATCTTAAAGAAATAAAATGTAATTTTTAAAAATTTAACAAATATATAAACACGAATAATTTTAAAGTAATTTGATTAATTCAGCATAATACAGACATGCTTCATTTATTGCACTTGACTTTATTGTGCTTTGCAGATACTGCACTTCTTACAAATCAAAGATTTGTAGCAACTCTGTGTTGAGCAAGTCTATTTGGTGCTATTTTTCTGACAGTATGCACTTGATTTTTGTCTCTGTGTCATATGTTGGTATCACAATATTTCAAACTTTTCCATTATGATTATATTCATTATGGTGATCTGTGGTCAGTAATCTTTGATGTTAGTATTGCAAAGATTATGACTTGATGAAGACTCAAATGATGGTTAGCACTTTTTAACAGCAAGTGTTTTTTAATTAAGCTATGTACATTTTTAAAAATATAATGCTATTGCACATCTGATAGACTATAGTATATTATAAAAAGGATTTTTATATATAATGGAAAACTTTACAAAATTGTGACTCTCTTTATTTCAATATTCACTTTATCAAGGTACTCTGGAACTGAACCCACAATATCTTCGATGTTTGCCTCCATTTTAACACCAGCCATTTGTCAAACTCTTTCCACTTAACCTAACCATATCCTTTTCAGTATGTATTATTATCCCAGGATTATTGCAGGTTGAACAACTTGCCTTGGGACACTCAGATCATACAGTTGAGTAAGATCAGAAGCCAGGTCTGTCCCTCCTAAAATCCTTGTTACCTTTTTATATCATTTTCCACTGAGAAAATATTTGATCCAAAGATGTGTTCTCCAAATACAGTAGTCCCTTGATATCCACTGGAATCGACTCCAGGACTGCCCACAGTACCCAAATCCACGTACATTCAAGTACCTTATATTATATTGGCATAATATTTTCACATAACCTATTTCGCTTCAGTCATGTCCAGCTCTTTGTGACTCCATGGACTGTAGACTCTGCCTCTGTGCAACTGGAAACAAAGGCCCAGCCTTATTATTTATTTTGCATCCTCTTAATGCACTTAACTCGGAGCTCACAAAGCAGGTGCTCTAAATATGCTCTTAACATTTGAAACATGAAGAACTGTGATTGATTTTTACTACATGAACCTGATTTGTGTGACAGAACTATTGTATCCACTTGACAGGCTGCAAACTCAAGACCCAAGAGCATAGTCAACATCTAGTCTGTTTTTGAAAGATGGAACCTGGAAGGATTGCTCTGTCAACTCAACAAACTACATGGATATAAATAAGAATGGAATGTATGTATGTTTTAATGAACCAAAAAAGATGAATAGAATGCACTAGAGAGTCTTCAAAGCTTAGAGAATGAAAAAGCATGAATCTAGGAGTTGAACTACCTAGGCTTGAACCCAATGGTACCACTTCAAGCAATGTGACCTGGAGAAGATGACATCATCTGTCACAAGTTCAGTTTCATCTTTAAAGTGCGTGTACAATACACACACTTGTCATTCACTGGAGTTTTCAAAAACTTAAAGGAATTTAACAAAATGTATAATGTTTAATTCAACTGTAGAGCTTATGACCTGACCTAAGGTAGGTCACCTCATTTCTCTAAGGCTGTTTCATTTTTTAAATGAGCATATATATATATATATATATATATATATACACCGATATTCCCTCTCTCTGGATTCTTAAAAGTACCATGCAACTTAATATGATTTTTCAGTTCAGTACAGTTGCTCAGTTGTGTCCCACTCTTTGCGATGCCATGGACTGGGGCGCACCAGGCTTCCCTGTTCATCACTACTAACTCCTGGAGCTTGCTCAAACTCATGTCCATTGAGTCAGTGATGCCCTCCAACCATCTCATCCTCTGTCATCCCTTTCTCCTCCTGCCTTCAATCTTTCCCAGCATCAGGGCCTTTTCTAAGGAGTCAGTTCTTCGCATCAGTTGGCCAAAGTATTGGAGTTGCAGTTTCAGTATTAGTTCTTCCAATGAATATTCAGGACTGATTTCCTTTAGAATTGACTGTGATCTCCCTGCAGTCCAAGGGACTCTCAAGAGTCTTCTCCAGCACCACAGTTCAATAGCATACTTCTTTGGCACTCAGATTTCTTTATGGTCCAACTCTCACATATATACGTGACTACTGGAAAAACCATAGCTTTGACTAGAGAGACTTTGTTGGCAAAGTAATGTATCTGCTTCTTAATATGCTCTCTAGGTTGGTCACAGCTTTTCTTCCAAGGGGCAAGTGTTTTTTTAATTTCATGGCTGCAGTCACCATCTGCAGTGATTTTGGAGCCCAAGAAAATAAAGTCTGTCACTGTTTCCATTGTTTCCCCATTTATTTGCCATGAAGTGATGGGACTGGATGCCATGATCTTAGTTTCTTGAATGTTGAGTTTCAACCCAACTTTTTCACTCTCCTCTTACACTTTCATCAAGAGGCTCTTCAGTTCCTCTTCGCTTTCTGCCATAATGGTGGTCTATCATCTAACTATCTGAGGTTATTGATATTTCTCCTGGCAATCTTGGTTCCAGCTTGTGCTTCATCCAGCCTGGCATATCGCATATTGTATCCTATATATAAGTTAAATAAACAGAGTAACAATGTGCAGCCTTGACATATTCCTTTCCCAGCTGGGAACCAGTCCATTGTTCCATGCACAGTTCTAACTCTTGCTTCTTAATCTACATACAAATTTTTCAGGAGGCAGGTAAGGTGTTCTGGTATTCCCATCTCTTGAAGACTTTTCCACAGTTTGTTGTGATCCACACAATCAAAGGCCTTGACATAGTCAATAAAGCAGAAATAGATGTTTTTCTGGAATTCTGTTGCTTTTTCCATGATCCAACAAATGTTGGCAATTTGACCTCTGGTTCCTCTGCCTTTTCTAAATCCAGCTTGAACTTCTGGAAGTCCTTGGTTCACAAATTGTTGAAGTCTGGCTTGGAGAATTTTGAGCATTACTTTGCTAGTATGTGAGATGAATGCAATTGTGCAATAATTTGAGCATTCTTTGGCATTGCCTTTCTTTGGGATTGGAATGAAAACTGAACTTTTCCAGGCCTGTGCCCACTGCTGAGTTTTCTAAATTTGCTGCCATATTGAGTGCAGCACTTTCACAGCATCATCTTTTAGGATTTGAAATAGCTCAATTGGAATTCCATCACCTCACTAGCTTTGTTCATAGTGATGCTTCCTAACGTCCACTTGACTTCAGACTCCAAGATGTCTGACTCTAGTTGAATGATCACCCCATCATGGTTATCTGGGTCATCAAGATCCTTTTCGTACAGTTCTGGGTATTCTTGCCACCTCTTCTTAATATCTTCTGCTTCTGTTAGATCCATACCATTTCTGGCCTTTATTGTGCCCATCTTTAAATGAAATGTTCCCTTGGTATCTCTCATTTTCTTGAAGAGATTTCTAGTCTTTCCCATTCTATTGTTTTCCTCTATTTCTTTGCATTGATCACTTAGGAAGGCTTTCTTAACTCTCCTTGCTATTCTTTGGAACTTTGCATTCAGATGGGTATATCCTCCCTTTTCTCTTTTGCCTTTGGCTTCTCTTCTTTTCTCAGCTATTTGTAAGGCCTCCTCAGACAACCATTTTGCCTTTTGGCATTTCTTTTCCTCGGGGAGGGTCTTGATCCCTGCCTCTTGTACAATGTCACGAACTGCCATCCATGGTTCTTCAGGCACTCTATCAGATCTAATCCCTTGAATATGTTTGTCACTTCCATTGTATAATTGTTAGGGGGTTTGATTTAGGTCATACCTGAATGGTCTAGTGGTTTTCCCTACTTTCTTCAATTTCAGTCTGAATTTGGCAATAAGGAGCTCATGATCTGAGCCACAGTCAGCTCCCAGTCTTGTTTTTTCTGACTGTATAGAGCTTCTCCATCTTTGGCTGCAGAGAATATAATCAATCTGATTTCAGTATTGGCCATCTGGTGATGTCCATGTGTACAGTCTTCTCTTGTGTTGTTGGAAGAGGGTGTTTGTTCTGACCAGTGTGTTCTCTTGACAAAACTCTGTTAGCCTTTGCCCTGCTTCATTTTGTACTCCAAGGATGATCTTGCCTGTTACTACAGATATCTCTTGACTTCCTACTTTTGGATTCATTTCCTATGATAAAAAGGACATTTTTTTTTTTTTTTGGTGTTAGTTTAGAAGGTCTTGTAGGTCATCATGGAACCATACAACTTCAGCTTCTTTGGCAATAGTTTTTGGGGTATAGAGTTGGATTACTGTGATATTGAATGGTTTGCCTTGGAAACGAACAGAGATCACTGTGTCATTTTTGAGATTGCACCCAAGTACTGCATTTTGGACTCTTTTGTTGACTATGATGGCTACTCCATTTCTTCTAAGGGATTCTTGCCCACAGTCACAGCTATAATGGTCATCTGAATTAAATCTGCCCATTCCAGTCCATTTTAGTTCATTGATTCCTAAAATATCGATGTTCACTCTTGCCATCTCCCATTTGACCACTTCCAATTTACCTTGATTCTTGGACCTAGCATTCCAGGTTTCTAGGCAATATTGTTCTTTATAGCACCCCCAGAACCTAATGTTCTACCTGAAACATTGTGGGCACTTACATTAAACAAAAAAATTAAAAAGTTAAGCCTGAGAGATATCATGACTTACTCAAACCTGGGATCCACAGGAAGAGCTTTTTTATTGACATATCGTAGTAGAGAATAGTATTATGGCCTCATGCTCATGTTTAGTCATGTCCAACTCTTTGTGGCCCTATGGACTGTAATCCACTGGGCTCCTCTGTCCATGGGATTTCCCAGGTAAGAATACTGGAGTGGGTTGCCATTTTCTCCTCCAAGGGATCTTCCTGACCCAGGGATCCAACCCTTGAATCCTCCATCTCCTGAATTGACAGGCAGATTCTTTACCACTGAACTACCTAGGAAATCAATATTATGAGCTAAAGGCTGATGAAACCAACTAGAAAGTAAAACAATCTCATTTAATCTATCCAAAACTAAATTGGATAATCTACAACCAAACATGAAATAGATAATTCTAGAGGCTCTACTAATATTCTTTAATGAAATTCCTGTGGGAATTATATATGGAAACTATCATGTTTATGCAGAGATTTTTTTTCCTCTTTAATATATATTTAGAAGACATAGTTCCCAGGCTTAACAAATGAAGGCTATAAATTTTAACAGAGTTTTAAAAGTTTAGAATATTATTTAGAATAAAAGGAGCAAACCAGAAAAAAGTTTGTGGTTATTGTTCAAATTGAGTCAGAATTTTGCATACATACTATGTTTATGTAGGCATACATACTGTGTTTAAAGAAATCTTATTAAACACCTCCTTACTGTTTATTTAACCTCTTAGCAACATATTTAATTTGTTAGAACATGGAAACAAGTAGTGTAATTTTTCTAAAAAATAACAGGGCTCATATTTTTATGTTATTTCCCTTAGTTGCCAAAACTGCAGTGCCTCCTTTGTCCACCTGGTGGAAATGCCTGGAATTGCAGGAATAGTTTTCAGTGGCACAAACCTCTCCAGTACATAAAAGAAACCAGGATGTCCGTTCCTACGTTCAACACTTAGATACTAAGAAATGTGAGATACTAGAACATAATGAAGAATGTCAGTGGCAACAAAGTTTTTAAAAGTTTAAAAGTATGTCATATACTAGTTAGAAAAGGGTTTAAATACAACTGTGATGTACCAGCATACAGCACTCAGTTATTGAATTTAAAGTGCTACAATCTAATGAGTCTTCACCCTGGTTGCATATCTATCAGCACTTTAATTAAAACCATGTGTCTTGCAACAGGATTCCAGTTCCTGTGAGACAAATTCAGCCCAAAATACATCTCACAAAGATCACTTGTCTAACCCTGATTGTTTGAATACCTGTTACAACTGATAGTTGCAAAAAAAGTAAAAGGAAAACAGTTGTGTGCCCCGATGAACAATTTAATTCAGGATGACTATTCTTCATTTTTATTGGATACTGCTCAATTTTCCCACTCCTCAAGGGAAAAGAACTTAAATTTGCTCTGTTTTGCAAAAAATATAATCTAAAACACTCTAACCTGTGAGCTGAAATGCCTCTTTAAAACCTGTTGAAAACTATGTCTTTGCTGACTAGTTCAAAACAATTGCAAATACATAGTCTATAATTTAGGGCACTGAGCAAATTAAAACTATTTCCTAGCCTGCCCAAGGCCACAGAACTTGCTGTAATAGGCTCTGGAGCCAGTTTGCAAGGGAACTAGTAGATGCATGAAAGGCTTTTTAAAATACCTATTTTCTTTTGTTTATTTCTGTATCACTCAGGGATACAGAATGAGCCAAGAACCCATACTTTTCATCTCTTTTTTATTTTAATTTTTATTGTTTTTGGTTGTGCTGGGTCTATGTTGCTATATGTGGATTTTCTCTAGTTGTGGTGAGCAGGCTTCTCATTCTAGCGGCTCCTCTTGTTACAGAGCATGGGCTGTAGAGCACATTGGCTTCAGCAGTTGCGGCACCAGGCTCAGGACTTGCTGCATACTGGCTAAGCTGCCCTGTGGCATGTGGAATCTTTCTGGAGTAGGGATTGAACCCATGTCCCCTGCATTGGCAGGTAGAGTCTTGCCACTTGTCCACCAGGGAAGTCCCATACAAATACTTGATGCAAACACTTGATTCAGAGATGTTTTTCACTCTTTAGACCCAACTCTGGTCTTGAACTCTGGTCTTTAGACCCATTTCTGGTCCTGTGCATGTCTAAATGTGGCCTGCCTCTTAACTAAGATGGTAAAATGACCACACCAGAAATCCATTTTCTAAGCCATCTCTATGAACAGCTCCAGACAAACCCGTCCATTATCTGTATCAGTTCATTCAGAGGTTTTCATATTGTTATTAGGAAAGTGTGTTGGCATCAGAATAGGGAACAATATAGAGAAACTTCCCTCACCAAGGCATTAAGGAGAAGAATGGCTTTGCCAAATTGTTCTCCTCTCTGGGCAAAGTGATCCCACTTTAAGAGACAAATCTCTATGTACGCATGCTCCAGGGACCTCAGTGAAATGGAGAAGGATCCTGTGGTCCTTGCTCTCCATGTCCTCCACCTGCCTTTTGTCTGTGGAAAAACATTAGCCAAAGAGTAAGATTCATCAAAAAAGTGACAAAATGCAGAAACAAAAGAAAACACTCCAAGACTAAGCAATAATCATTTAGTCATTAAGCATAGTTCTAGCACCTTTAGTTCCTTCTTAAGGGCTATAGAGAATATTCTGAGCCACTTTCTGTGAACTATTTTGTAGCTACTGAAACCCTTCCAGGTGGAAAAAATTAACTACATGATGACCAGATTGTAGCCCTAACATAACTGCCATAATTCCGAAAATTGGCTTCAAGAAATGGAAACAAACCAACTATGAAACTGAAGATTAACTGTACTTAATCAAAATGACACTGGTCAGACCACCAATGACCAGTTTGAAGATGACTGTCAGAGCTGACTGTGCTGTTTCTCCATGTAGCCCCCACCCTCCACCTATAAAAAGCTCTAGCCCACTGATTGTCAGTGGGAGGGAGTAGGCCTTTGGACAGGCGTCTGCCCTCCCAGCCATCATCCCCCATCTCATAGCTGGCACCCAAAATTAAATAAACTTTCCCTTTCACCAACCTAGCCTCTTTAATGACTTTTGAGTGGCGAGCAGCCAGGGACCCCATTTTTAGTTACCTCAGTACTCAGCAAACATTTTAACTCTGTAAACTACCTCCTTGGAGCTGAAAATAGGTCTCTGGGTAAGTGATGAGTCTTAACCAGTGGACAAGAAAGAAGAAGGAAAATCAAGAGAGAGAAAGTAGAATGTAATGAAGTTAAAGAGGAAATGAGAGGCAGGGGTAAAAAAAAGGAACAAGAGCTTAAGACTACAATAAAGAGAATACCAGTTTGGACAAAAGGAAAGAAGGAGCTCACATGTGAAAGAATGATGAAGTGCTAATATTGACTACTTGGGATTTGCTACCTTGTGATCTATTCTTTTCATTGTGTAGTTTGCTATTGTTGAAAGTCTAAATATAATAGCAATTGTGATGCAAATGGGACCTTGGAAAGCACTCCAGAAAGGGGTATGCCTTTTTTTCTTGCTCTTAGAGGGTTTCACTGGTGGTTCAAAGGTAAAGAATCCACCTGCAATGCAGGAAACACAAGAGATGTGGGTTGAATCCGTCGGTTAGAAAGATCCCCTGGAGGAGAGCATGGTAACCCACTCAAGTATTCTTGCCTGGGAAATTTTATGGACAGAGGAGCCTGGCGGACTGTAGTCCATGATGTTGGAAAGAGTCAGCCACGACTGATCATGCCTGCACGCTTGCTCTTAGAACCCGTAAGAAGAAGCCTAAGCTAGCCTGATGGATCATGAAGAAAACATGATCCAATCACCAACTGTTACCTCAACCAACAGACAGCCAAGCGTCACATAAATGCAGGTGACTCTCCTGGACCTAGCGGCTGACTTCAGAGGCAGCAGTGAGTTGAGCTGAGACTAGTTAAGCTATCCAAATGAGAAAAGCTGTCCAGCTGACCCACAGAAAAATTTTAAAAATCCATTGAGAAGCATTTATGCATCTACCCTAAAGCATTCATAGCTGAGGCAATATGAGTAGGGAAGTAGTGTATGGGCACAGAAGACCAGTTGTTTTGTGTTATGTCCACAGAGGAAGATCCTTCTTTGAATGGAATATACAGGAAATTGTAACCTTGAATGAACCCAGGATTCATTCACCCTAACTTTCCGTTCTACTAAATAAATATATTTTGAAGAAGTAGTGGAAACTTCAATAGGACTTTTTAAGGCTTTTTGTACATTTGGTTCTCAACTTCCTCTAGAACTGCCTTCTACATAATATACTTCCTGTTTGTTACTTAAATGTTCTTGTTGCTTCAAACAAAATGTAAAAGTAAAGGAGTTTGATCAGCCCAGCAAAGTTGCTCTCCACAAAAGGGCCAAACAAAATATAATCTTGAAATTGGAAACCCCCAAATCTGTTCTTCCACTGGCCCTGGAGTTAACCAATTTTTGGACCCAGCTGCCTGAGGAGGAATGAGGACTGAAGGAATCAGAGTTGGCAAGAAAAATGTCTCTCCTCTGAGGCTTCCAGCCGCATATTCAGTAAAGACAGGGCATTTGAAGTAAGAGCATAATCTACCTGTCAGAAACACTTTGATTTTGCTTAAACACCAGGCAAACCGACAACCACTTTTCCCACAACTGAGGAGAATCTCCTAACATGAGCGGCACTTGAAGACGTGTTAAAATTTTTGCAGCTATTAACACATTCCTAAGAAAAATACTGCCGGAGACACAAGTAAGCCAAGGATAACAACCTCTTCTTTCCAATGAAAATGTTCCGTCTGTTTGATTAAAGGAAGATAAATGAAGGGCGAGGGCCAACGCACCTCACATTCTGTGCTACAGTTTGGTTCGCCTTGAGACCAAGTGATTTAGCTTAGGAAACACGCAGCTTTGTCTTCATGACCCTGCATTCCTGGAGCGGGGTATCTAACCGGGAACTACTTGCATTCATCGGAAAAGCCCAACATTCTCCGACAACATTTTCCAGGGGAGGCAGAAGAGAGAACACAAAGCGGAGTTGTAAGTGTACATGTCCTTACACTTATTTCTGTTTCAAGGGATCCAAAGTGAGGCATAAACTGTCCTAAGTGAACATAACCCTCTGGACCAGGAGAGGTGAGCTCTGGCCCCAGCTCTGGAATAACTGTGACTTTGAACAGCTCTTTTGGTGTCTCTGACCATCAGTGTTATTTCCTAATAAACAGAGCTGCTGCTGCTGCTGCTAAGTCACTTCAGTCGTGTCTGACTCTGTGCGACCCCATAGACGGCAGCCCACCAGGCTCCCCCGTCCCTGGGATTCTCCAGGCAAGAACACTGGAGTGGGTTGCCATTTCCTTCTCCAATGCATGAAAGTGAAAAGTAAAAGTGAAGTCGCTCAGTCGTGTCCTACTCTTTGTGACCCCATGGACTGCAGCCTACCAGGCTCTTCTGTCCGTGGGATTTTCCAGGCAAGAGTACTGGAGTGGGGTGCCATCGCCTTCTCTGAATAAACAGAGCAGTTGATCTAAAATAGTTCAAACTGTGAGTTGTAGCCATTAGTGGGACATGAAATCAATTTAGTGCATTGCAGCAGTCAATTTTTAGAAAGATATAAAAAGATAAGATAGGAAAGAATAAGATAAAAATACACTGTACCATATATTTTCTCATTAGACTTTTGTTTTAGTTATTTGTATGTGTGTCACTGTGTATTACGTTCTTTTTATTTTCTTTTTTTAATTAGAGGATAATTACAATATTGTGATGTTTTCTGCCATACATCAACACGAATCAGCCATAGGTATACATGTGTCCCATCCCTCTTAAACCCTCCTCCCACCTCTCTCCCCATCCCACCCCTCTAGGTTGTCACAGAGTACCAGTTTTGGGTATATTACATTCTTTAAAAATCTTGATAAACACTGGGTTTGATCTCTTAAGTTTTTTTTGTTTTTGTTTTTTTTAACTCTAGCTTTCTGGAATTAGGTAAAACATCCAGGTACCATTTTAATCAGCCTATATTATGGGCTGATCCAGACCTTAGTACACTTCAGTCCTCAATATGAACTTATTTGTATGTACATTGAAATCACTGAAGTGTGTGCTTGTGTATTGATATGCATGTGCATTTGTGTTTTGATCTTACCTAGTACAGGACCTCGGAGAAGGCAATGGCACCCCACTCCAGTACTCTTGCCTGGAAAATCCCCTGGATGGAGGAGCCTGGTAGGCTGCAGTCCATGGGGTCGCTGAGGGTCAGACACAACTGAGCGACTTCACTTTCACTTTTCACTTTCATGCATTAGAGAAGGAAATGGCAACCCACTCCAGTGTTCTTGCCTGGAGAATCCCAGGGACAGGGGAGCCTGGTGGGCTGCCATCTCTGGGATCGCACAGAGTCAGACACGACTGAAGCAACTTAGCAGCAGTACAGGACCTATTCACATAGCCAACATTGAAGTACAATGTGACTGACTACAGTAAAATGAAACAGCACAAACCAATGGCCTTCAACATTGGAGGCTTCAATTTCCAGAGGAATATTCTGGATGCCTTGGGGCTGTGTTCACTTGATTCACAGGAGAAAGTGAGTTGCCACACGCAAACTGCTATAGATTGATAATCACCAGGAATATTTCTTGGGAAACACACCACCACAATGAGGACAGAGTTATTCATAGAAGAAAGTTGCATGGTCTTATGACTTAAACACATCTGAAGCAAGAGCATAAGCCTACAAAAGTGTGAAATATGCCTAATTTATTCAACGCTTCTTTCTTTATACTTGTACACTGTGCCCAGGAGAAAGCAGACACTCAGCAGGTATTTTTTGGTATTCAGTGTGACTTTGCTAGCCTGTGGAGATCTTCTATATCAGTAACTTGGCCCAGCTATATTGTACTAACCTAACATAGATAGGCTTGAAATAATCATGGATTTTTTATGACTAATATTGGCCTCTGCTAACATGATCACTTCTTCTTAGAACACTTTATTTTTAAATTTTTAATTGAAATATACTTGATATACAATGTGTCTGTGACAGGTGTACAGGAAAGTGATTCAGTTATACATACATGTATATTTTCTTTCAGATTTTTTCCCCTATAGGTTATTACAAAATATTGAGTATAGTTCCCTGTGCTATATAGCAGGGCCTTGTTGGTTATCTATTTTATATATAGTAGTATGGATATGTTAACCCCAAGATCCTAATTTGGGATTAAGCACCTGCCTTTCCTCTTAGATAAACATAAGTTTTTTTTCTTACTCAGCCACAAAAAAGAAATACTGTCATTTTCAGCAGCAGGGATGGACCTAGAGATTATGATACTAAGTGAAGTAAGCCAAAGACAAATATCATATGTGGAATTTAAAATACTTTTTTAACTTGGCTTCCAGGACACAACACTCTCTCGGTTTTGCTTTTATTCCATTCACTAGCCTGTCTTTCTAGGTATTCTTTCTGATTTTTTTTTTTTTTTACGCTCTGGGTGTATCCTTTATAGATAGCATGTAGCTCAGTTCTTCAGCCTATTTACATTTATAGTCATCACTGATAATTAGAATGTGTTTCTATCATCTTTGGTTTCAATTGCCCAATTTTTGTTTCTTTTTTCCTTCTTTTGACTTGAAGTTTTTTCCCCACATTTCTCTCTCTAATGCTTTGGTATTTATTAATATATACTCTATTCATTGATATACTGGAATGGGCTCATACCAGCGCATGAAAGTCAACTGTACACACATCTGTCCAACTTCTAGTTCAATGACTTCATGCCGGTAGCTTGAAATTGGCCATGGCAGGAGTTATTTACATCACAGAAACTGGCAAATGCCACAAATCAGGGTGTTATTTTCAGAGAGAAAATTATTGTACACTTACCAGCTCACCACTGTTTCTTTCTTTTAGTGGTTATGATAAAAAAAATTACTATTTTTTATAGATTTTTAACAAAATCTAAAATTAAATATCTTGAATTCCTTCTGAATAACACAAAATTTTAGAACAACTAATCTTCCCCCACTGAACTTATGAATTACTGTTGTCCAGTATTTGTCTTATCTTTTTTGTGTTCATGTGTGTGTTAAGTCACTTCGGTTTTGTCCAACTCTGTGACCCTATGGACTGTAGTCTGCCATGCTTCTCTGTCCATGGGATTCTCCAAGCAAAAATACTGGAGTAGGTTGTCATGTGTCCAGGGGACCTTCCAACCCAGGGATTGAAACTGTGGCTCCTGTGGCTCCTGAATTGCAGGTGGATTCTTTACCACTGAGCCATTGGGGAAGCCCCTTATCTTTTTTGCAGCACCATAAATCATAGTTATTTTATTTTATACAATGTTTATATTTACCTGTTTGTTTATCATTTTTTATTCTCACCATTCCTTCTTAAATCTCTGCCTATCCTTCTGAGATCACTATCTTTTCTTAGAGTATATCCTCTATGAGTTCCTTTTGAGTAGGATCCTTGGTAGTAACTCTTCTTGCACTTTTATCCGTAAAAGACTTATTTCTCTCATTTATGAGAATAACCTTTTTTTTTTGGTGGGGAATAAAAATTATAGATTGGTAGTTGCTTTCTGTCAGCATTGTAGAAACATTCCACAGTCTTCTGGCTTCCATAATTACTGTTGAGAAGACTGCCACCTTTCTAATTGTTATCCCTGAATAGGTGATTTGAATGCTTTCTCTGATTTCTTTAAGTATCTTCTTGTCTTGGTTTCTAAGTTTTACTGTGATGTGTTTAGGTTTCTTTCCTTTTATCCACTTTGAGCTATGTTGTGCTCTTTGGAAATGTGTAGTCATAATTTTGATTACTTTTGGAAAATCTGCAACTACTACTTGTTATATACTTCCTTTCCTCCATTCTCTCTAGTCTATTATTTTAAACTCCTATTGAGCATGTATAAGACCTTCTATTTCCATCTTCTGCACTTCTCAATTTTTCTAACACACTTTATATCACCAAAAGGTCTTTGGTCTATTGTAAAAATAATGATCATGAAATTTAGAATTGTGATCATCCGTAATGTTCATGGATCTTACAAAAGAGAGCATCCAAGTGAGAGAAAGTTGATTCCCACTTCATCCAGATTTGCCCTCCCAGGGGTCACAATTCACCTAATTATTTATTACAAAAGTACCTACATGCTTGCAACTATTGGAACTTGGTGAGATAAACCAAACAGTGACTGGCTAATTCCCAAAAGATCAAAATGAATTCTAAAGTTCAGAATTTATTGTATTTTGACTGCTTTGTCAAATCTTCCTTTATTTGTTGCCAGTTTTCTTAACTGAATTTTTTTTGTTTTTTGAATGGAGGAAATAAGGGAGCCTGTTTTTTCTAAGAATGTACCTTAACAAATGTTTACTGAGTTAAATGTCAATCTTCATTCATATAGATTTGTTGAGCTACTGAATGGACCCATTTAACCTCTGCTTTCTATTGGAAGTAATTAAAAGCTGAGCCTAATAGAACTCTCCAAATATTGTCTATTACATCCTGTAGTGACAGATTCATGTTTCTGATGCTACAAAGATTCTCTATTTGATTTCATCATCTTGATAAGTATGGCTCATGGTCATGTCTGAGTGTATTTCTTAAAAGATGTATAATCCTTTCCACACCAAAATGTCCAACTCATTGAGCATTATTATTAATCACCATTTTTAAAAATAAGTAAGGTGGTCAAATAAATTTTGGAGTAAAAACTGAAGTTATCTCAGCTTGTGTACTAATGTTAGCAAACATGACAGAACGTTTAAATACAAACCCATTTGGGAAGCAGGCCAAACACTTTTTGATTCACTGATTTTCTATTTTGAAAACACAGGTTTCATTTTGATATTATATAGTGTGGAGTAGAGTGATGACTGGTGACAGATTGGTGAAATCTAATAGGTATATCACTTTTCTGGGGATTCTCAACTAAAGTTGGGGGGAGGGGTAAGAGATGATGAGAAAAGGACCTATCAGATTCATCTGTGGAGGTTTTTTTCACAATATACCTGTTGGACTCCAAGAAAATCTGCTATGGGATATGTAAGAGAGATGGCTACCTGAGTGCATAGCTCTACCTCCTGCATTTGAGAGCCGCCTATGTTGAAAATCTAAGGTACCCTAGGCAATATTTAAGTACACTCTTTATTTTAAAGACCCAGATGAAAACTTATATGCAAATGATACCCCTTTATAATGAAGACACAATAGTCTCAGACATAATAATTTCCATACTGTATACTATTTAGTTGGTTTAATGTCAACTTTTCCCCCTGACCAACTCTAGTTAGTCAAAAATAGCCTAGAAAACTTGATAGTCATGTTTCATGTCTAATGACATCCAAATTTCTCCATTATAGAAATTCTGTTGGTCAGAATATATGTTAATAGTTAAGTTAGGGATGCTGTGTTTACATAATGCTGATTTTTTCCAGGCACTGTTCTAACTGCTTTACATATATGAGATAATTTAACTCTACAAAATCTCTGTTAAATGGACACTATTATTATCCTCTTTTTACAGGTAAAGAAACTCAGAAGAATTCTGAAACCTGTGCAAATTCTTAAAGCTAGAAGTGTAAAGACCTAGACATGCATGTGTCCAGGTCCCTTTCACAAGAATGTGATACAGAAACTAAGTGATATTTTTTGTACCTACAGAGCCCAAAGAACTATCCAAGAATGTCAGATGAAAAACATGATAACTGAGTTCATTGTAAAGACATATAAAGAAGTCAAATCTCAGGAGAATTTAAGTTATATGGACTATCAATTTTCCTTGAAGTTCTCTCTTACAGGGTCTTCTATTCGCCATTTATAAGAATAGGAAAGCTGAAAGTATTCATACAAAATTAAAAACAAAATACGCATCCCCTGTTGATAGCTGGGATGAAATCAAATGTCTTATATCATTGTTATTCTTCCCACAGAGCTATTTCAGAATGGATCCTGAATAATTGCATGTGAACAGCATACAGTTTCTCCCAATGCATAACGAGTTGGATATCCAATCCTCACAACTTCCATCTAAGTTCTTTATTTTCTTAAAAAGTCACAAGACATGTGATGGATGTACAGTTTGAGTTTTCCTGAATGCTATCTATATGCTAGGTGTGTGATTTTCTTGCTAACCTCCTCTTGCTAGTATTTTTAACATAAATAGTAGTTTTATAGTCCGCAATTTAAATATGGACATTAACCTAATTGTAGGTAGATTTTAGGATTTTCAGAGGTGAATCAATATATATCCATCCAATTGAACAATAGCTTCCACACACCAGGTAAAGACCTGTCACACAATAGTTTTATATAAGAGGAAAAAGGCTTTTTACCAAATATTGTTATTGCCAATATTGTGTTGTCTTGCCCCCTTTTTTCCTTACCCAGTGTGAACATGAAATGCTTGATGCCCATCAGATTGACTGGAAAGGAAAGGCTAGATTGAGGACACAAAACTGTTCATCTTCTTAAATGTGCACCTTTTCTACTGAAGAATCAATGTTGGAAAATAAGAGTACAAAGTCAACACAGAGGCATCAGATGTGACAATGTCCACTAAATGTCTGTGATGCTGAATTTCTATACCAGCAACATGTATATTCAAGATGATAAACTGTAAGAGAAGACCTGTTTATGGATTTCAGCCATAGATGGGTCATGAGGACAAGAGGAAGGGCAAACAGTCTTTAGACAAGACAAAAAATAATGAAAAAATATTTCTAGCTTAATATTTTCAGGGAATTGAGCTTTGGAGATGGATTTCTGATGGACTATCTTTGGGGACAGCAGGCAAATAATCATCAAGACATAATCAGGGGAGGCCACTTTGTCCTTCATTCTACTGGAGGCAAAACCGTGTTGATGTATAAATGTGCCTTCTTGTTTCCAACTGTTGTTCTCACTGAGCAATGAGGCATGAAGCCTGGGAAACCACAGATATTTGGACCTAAGAAGGCATTTTATTTCCCCTCCAGGACTGTAGAGTGGAAAACACACATGGGCATTTTATCTTAGTCCTATAAGTTCTCATAGACCTATTACCCTCTTCCTCTGAACTTGAAGCTTATTGACTTGATCTGTACATAATTCTGTTATCAAGAGGGATCCCTGGTACACACATCAGAGACCAGGAAAAAGAGTGAATGTCCCCCTTTTTCAGAGGCCACACACCTCATCTTTTTGGCTTTTCAGTTGCCAGAAACCAAACATCTTAAAACAAAGCAGCCACAATCCCTTTGCCTAGTTATTTAGCCTCCATATGCTTTGTTTCAGTAAGCTCCTCACTGAAAAGGAGAAAATTGGTCCTCACCCCTCCCAGTGTGCACACGTACAGACACAATTTTTTCCCTGAAATCTCTATATCATCTTAATTTCTTCAGGACCTAGTCAATCCCAATCTCTTCTGTGAGGGGAGGGGGAGACAGAGCAGTGGATTCAGGGCTTCCCAGCATGGTTTTTATTTTCCTGACTCCTTAGAGACTTTCCTCCACAACTTTTTTCCCAGCTGCACTTGGAAGCTGTAACAGATCCAGAGACCATTTTAGAACCTCATTTGTATTATCCTGACACTTAGGAATCCAGTTTCTGTTACAGGGATGTCATCAAAGTTGGTGGGCTCAAAACATGACCTACTTTTTAAAACCCATCTGTTAGGAGCCTATAGATTTTCTTGGTTTGTTTGTTTCTGACTGTCTACAGAAAGGGCAACAGCAATGTTCTCACTTTCCAAGCCCACCCCCAAATAGCAATCAACTGAATGCTCACCATGAACAGGCTGAATGCCTTCCAAATATCCTGCAGGCTAAAAAAAAAAAAAAAATCCAGAAAACAGTGATTTTCCTTAATCTAGAGGGAGAAGGCTGAGGGCAGGAAGTAGTGTTCCATGTAATTTATACACATCTAGGCTATTTCCCATCAAAAACTCACTCCAGACCAAAGAGCTGCATTAGAAAACAGAGCACAAGAACTACCAGTTAGCGTGCCAAGCTTTATCCACCATGGGGTCATGAGGTTATAGTTCCAGAGAACAGTCATGGAGTCAAAGAAGGAAGATTTGGGAACTGTAAATTGAAGTTAATGAACATAGCATAACATAAGCCACTATTGCCCTTGGATAGTATCTCTTCCATGTGTCATCTTCATTGATTTTTTTTAACAAAGATTTTTTTTTTTTGACATGGATCATTTTTAGCTAATCTTTAAGAAAATTTTATATGGAATGAACTGCAGTTAATATTTTTAAACGACCGTTAGATCTTCAACTGGCTCAAATGGTTCAGAAAAAAATAATATATCCTTCTACAGGAAAAGAGAATGATAAAGCAAATGTAGCAAAATGTTAAAACTGAGAAATACAGTGAACTACATGTGGAAGTTCTTTGTGCTATTTTCAAAATCATTCTGTAATTTTAAAAGTATTTAATAATAATTTTTAAACAACCACCACATAAAAATGGGAGCTTTTTTGTTTGTTTCATTTTGGTTTTTTGCCTATGACATGGATTCCAAATGCTAGCTAATATTAAGAATTGTGTGAAAAGTCTAAATTTAAGTTCTCAGGCCTGGGTCCAATCTACTGAACTAAAATCTTCAGAAAATGGTTTGGGAAACTCAGGTGTCTGTTATAATGCTTGGAAAACATTACCTGATGACTTTGACAATAATTTTTTAAAGAATAAATGAAATAAGACAAAATGAAATAATAATCAAATAAAATTTAAAAACTATAATAAGGAAAAAAAAAATAAAGTCATTACTGAACCTGTTACAATATGTTTCTGTCTTATGTTTTGGTTTTTTGGTCACAAAGCATGTGGGATCTTCGTTCCCCATCGAGGGATGGAACCCACACTGACTGCATTGGAAGGCAAAGTCTTAACCGCTAGATTGCCAGAGAAGTCTCTCTCCATTTTTTTTTTACCCTAGCTCGATGACCAAATGTGTTCATGTGTGAACACACACACACACACACACACACACACACACACTGAAACCTCTAGGCTCCCAAAGATGATCATTTCAGGGTTGGAATAAAGCTATAAATAGAGAGATGAGGGACAGAGGGAGAAGACAGGAAGGAAAAAAAGACTTATATATACTGACTATTCAGTTAAATTGTTCATCTTTACCTAAAAATCAGATTTCAGATTCTAGTAATAATCAATTTTACATCAAGTGCACCCTAACCCAGTTTTAGTTAGCGATTCAGATGTTCACCATAATACAGTTCAAGGTCCTAGTTTAGAGGTTTACTTTTTAAATTAAGGCCCAGCCTCTTGATGCTCCTGCCACTGACTTGGAATTCTGTAGCATCTCCCCTCTCTACCTCTGACCCTAGACGCCACTGTACTCTTGCAACTCTTGCTTAAAGCCTTCCCTGTCGTTCACTATCTCCTGGAGTTTGCTCAAACTCATGTCCATTGAGTCGCTGATACCATCCAGCTATTTCATCCTCTGTTGTCCCCTTCTCCTCTTGCCTTCAATCTTTCCCAGCATCAAGGTATTTTCCAGTGAGTCAGTTCTTCACATAAGGTGGCCAAAGTACTGCAGCTTGAGCTTCAGTATAGGTCTTTCAAATGAATATTCAGGACTGATTTCCGTTAGGGTTGACTTGCTTGATCTCCTTTGCAGTCCAAGAGACTCTCAAGAGTCTTCTCCAGCACCACAGTATGAAAGCATCAATTCTTGTATAGTATGTGATGTTAAAATGTGGCCTGGAGGAAAAATAAATGGAGTTTTTTTTTTAACCACCTTGAATAATTTGTAAGCATTCCTTGAAGGAACTCCAGAGAAGTCTTTCCTGGATGTGAAACAGCAGGAAACCTTCCCATCTTTCTTTTATTCCATTACTATATCTACTAATTTGGGCTGGTCTTTCTTGTTGGTACTCTTAATTTGGCCTCTGCACTATCTTCTCTTTAAAATATAAGCTCCCAGAAATCAGTATTTTTTAAAATTTTGTTTTAATTTTAGCAAGCTTCGAAGCTAATCCCAAAGATAAAGGTTCCATACCCAGATCTGAAGAAAGGCAGGCACAGCCCAGGGACTAAGCTTCTAAGCTGTACTTTGTGACTGACTCATGGTGTGGGCTTCAGGCAATTCATCTCTCTCCTTCCATTCACTCATCTCTGCAGTGGGAATAATAGCAGCCGTCCTCACTTATAGAGCTGTTTCCTTTGTCATTAAATATTTATTAAGCATCCACATGCATGACATAAAGTTGGAGCTGTACAGACTAAACCAGACAGACTCCATCCCTGGCTTTAAAGTAGTTTCATGATGCAAAACACAGGCAGAATATGGGCACTTAAGTACAGGGCAAAAGTGTGCAGATTTGTGTGGGTATGTGTGTGTGTGCTTGTGCACTGAAGTACAAAACCTGGAAACACATCCCACTGGCCATCTTTCTAACTCCATGTGTTTGCCTTGGTCTTAGGTTTTCTTTGACCATTAATATATGAAAATATATTCAAATTTTCAAAGCATTGGAGTTCACAGGAGAGCATAACCAGATTCTGTCTCCTTTTTTTTTTTTTTTTTCTGTCTCCTTTTCTATTTGCCCAAAGGGTATTAACTACCGTGTTCCCAGAAGGTACTCAATAGCAAATACACACGATGATCCCTACAGAAGAATAAAGACAAGCATTTGCAGTACCAACGAGATTTCTCATGTGTTGGTGGCACCTCAGTGCATATTACCACCAGGGCATTCTTCTGTATGGGAGATGTCAATATGAGACCAAACTATAATAGCTATTTCTGCTAAGATAATACTTTCTCTGGGCAGAAGAAGGCATTCAGAGATGTGGTAACCAAGAGGGTGCAGAATGGATGTTCCTGTGTTAATATGTCTCCAGCTAGTAAGCCCTAGTCCTTCCCACTAACCTGGTGTCAATCTGTACTAGCAAGAGATAGACAATCACATGAGGTACATTAACATTTGTTTTAAGTGAGCAATAGTTGGAAGTGTTCATCCAGGCCCTAGCTGCGTTTCCCTTGTTTGCTTAATCTAGGCTTTCCTCTTCCTGAAAGATGAAAGGGTGTCATTTTAGCCTCCATACATCCTAATCTGTGCATTCAACCCAGCACTGCCTCATTATTTATTAATGTCAAGCTCTGATACTTCAGTGGAGGATGGGGGCCGAATCAGCCATGGTGACAGATGTTCCAACATATCAGCTTATATAATGAGAAGTTGGGCCAAATCTGTCGAAAGGGGTGTTTTTTTAAAAAACACACTGACTTCAAAGAAATGAGTTGTGGCATCTGTAACATCTAGGGCGCAGCGCCAGCGGAGGCGAGCCGGGCTGCAGCCCGGGGGCGCGAGTTGTGCACTGATTGGAGCTCGCGGCGAGGCTGGAACAACATCTGGGCTGCAGCACGCCCAGCCAGGACGTTTTAAAAGAGCTCCTGTGGTGCCTCAAACTTTGATTTTACAGAGCTGCGAGGAAAGAAACAGGCTTCCTTCAAGAGCTCGTGTGTTTTGGCTCACACGTTGTGTCCTCGGTCACCGGGACAAGACCTACTCAGCTGGAGTATGAGGGATGCACTTGGACCATCGTCCTCTGTCCACTTTGCTTACTCTGTGGGTCTGTGCTGGGATCTATACCCCTAAAAGGCATATAGAATAATACTTCTCACCAATCCATGAAAATTACACTTAATCTTTCTCAGCAAGAAACTCTCAAGGGATGCATTTGTGCAAGAACTTGACACCCATCAGTTAGTTTTGAATAGTATGCCAGTTGGAAATGAAATCATGTACTGTCTGTATGTGAGTGTAGTTGAGGGAGCGAGGACCCTGCCTACAGCTGAGAATTAAGACTGCATCCCCAGTATCACCATATACCAGTATCTATTCCCAGTATCATGATGTTCAAAAAACCTTTTTTCCATCCTGAAGCCCCCTCCCACTTCCCTCCAAAACCAATACAATATTGTAAAGTAAAAAATAAATAAATAAATAAATAAATAACCCATAATTAAAAAAGAAAACTTTTTTTCCTGTCTCTTTTCTAGAGTGTTCATTTATTCAGCATATATTATTGTGAAAACAACCCAGTGTGACATAAAGTATACAGAGACCTCAACATGGACAAGACCTGGGACTGAATTGCAGCCTTGCAGCACCCGGCTCTGTGAACCTGTTACTGTTCAGATGCTTTGGAAGCCCTACAATTCTTTAACATAGCAGAGGTGATGAAAAGCATCATTTCTGGAGCCAGAAATACGTGTGGGCATGCTCAGTTGCTTCACTTGTATCTGTTTGCAACCCTCTGGATTGTAGCCTGCCAAGCTTCTCTGTCAGTAGGATTTTCCAGGCAAGAATACTGAAGTGGGTTGCCATGTCCTTCTCCAGGGGATCTTCCCCATTCAGGGATTGAACCCACATCTCCTGTAATGGTAGGTGGGTTCTTTACCACTGAGCCACCAGAGAAGCCTCATATAAGTGATTGCTTCTTTAAAACATAGATCTGCATGTTTGTACACACACACATACACATACACACACACACACACACACACACATGAATGAAAGCTATTATTTCAGAACTGAAGCCATCAGATGAGAAAATCAAAACTCCCTTTTCTTGCTTCTGCATCCTTTTTTTTTCACCCTTCACTTGGCCAAATTTTGTTCTAGATTTCCTGATTCCCTTGTTTTTATAACTTTGTATATGTGTGTCTTTTAATCACTGTAAGGTTCCTTTGCCAACTTTGTATGCATTATAAATTTTGGAAGCTTTCCATTCCCAAAACACAAGCAGGAGCAGAACCCAAAGAGCATGTTGGACATATAAATCAGAAATGGAAAAGGAAGCACGGGAGCCTGGAGAGAAGTCAGTAGGTAGAGGAAAGGACTGGAGCCGAGGAGCTTGGTTTAAGACTCTCACTTACTAATGCCTACTAATACTTAACAGCCCTTCATAAAGTGGGCTTTGTGAAGAATCAGACCTGGTATGAGTCTTGCCTTGAGTATATACTAGCCGTGTACCTTTGGTAAATTATTTATTTGGCTGAGTCTTAGTTTCTTCATCTGTAAAATCAGGGTAATAAAATTACCTGTCTCCTAGCACAGTTACATAGATTATATAATATAAATTAGGTGAAGGGCTTAATAGAGTATCTGAAACATAGAAAGTACACAAGTAAGAGCAGCTATGACTGTTACCACTAGCTGCCCCTTAATCACCGAGGACTGTGGGAAAGGAATCACCTCTATAAGAAAGAAGGAAGAGAAAAGAAACCTCCCAGCTCTCTGCCTTTCTTCCCTTCAGAGGACTGATGCTGAAGCTGAAGCTCCAATATTTTGGCCACCTGATGGGAAGAGCCGACTCACTGGATAAGACCCTGATGCTGGGAAAGATTAGGGCAAGAAAAGGGGGTGACAGAGGATGAGATGGTTGGATGGCATCACCAATTCAATAAACATGAGTTTGAGCAAACTCTGGGAGATGGTGAAGGACAGGGAAGTCTAGGGTGCTGCAGTTCATGGGGTCACAAAGAGTCAGATACAACTTAGCAACCGAATAACAACAAAGCTTCTGAAAAAGCCTTCTCCTCATTCTTGATAGAAAAGAAGTGGGCTAAGGAAAAACCACAGGCTGTTTGCCCAGGAAAAGACTTACCTTTAATAGAATCAACATGAAAACCAAATTTCAAAGAACTTAGGAGGAAAATATTGTGTTTTTTTTAGGGGTCAATAATAGTTCTTCGTGCCTGAAACAAAAAAGGAAAAAAAAAAAAAAAACCCAAGCCAAATATGCCAACAGATCAGGAAAAATTAAAGAATGACTTTAATAGATTATCTTCACAAGCTATTACATTTGTTCCATTTTCAAAAACTGACACTCATCAGGGTAGAACCGTTCAAGTTCACGTTTCAAGGACTTACAGAATCATCCCAGTGTGGAAGCCCATAAATGAGTCACTTGGAGAAGAGCACATTTTTCTCTTCTTCTTCCAAATTCAGTAACAGCAGAAATCAAATCTCTAGAAGCCACAGTGATAATCTGCCTTATCCAGCCTATTTTCACTTCAGGAGGAAAGACGGTATGGGGACCCAGAAGATTTTTCTTGAAGTTTATGATGGGCTATCTAAACAAACATGAAGTCCACCTTCTTTTTTGATAACTGCCTTTATGAGTTTCGTGCCTAAGGATAAATAGGCTTGTTTCTGTTATTTTACTGATCAAGTTTTACATGGCTACTACAGTGGATATGAGGAAAGAAAGAATGTTGATGATTACTAGGTACATATTATGTGTCAGTTCCATTTTGTGACTTCAAGGATCTTACCTTCATATTGTTAATCTAAGGCTAACAAATTCATATTAATGGCTACCACTTTTTAAGCACTTGCAGTGATCCTGTGTTATGAGTTTCTCTTTCCAGTCTTTGTTGTTCAGTCACTAAGTTGTGTCCGACTCTTTGCAACCTTCACTGTCTCCCAGAGTTTGCTCAAGTTCATGTCCATTGAGTCGGTGATGCCATCCAGCCATCACATCCTCTGTCACTCCCTTTTGCCCTCAATCTTTCCCAGCATTAGGGTCTTTTCCAATGAGTTGGCTCTTTGCATCAGGTAGTCAAAGTATTAGAACTTCAGCATCAGTCCTTCCAATGAATATTCAGGATTGATTTCCTTTAGTAGTGACTGGCTTGACCTCCTTGCAGTCCAAGGGACTCTAAAGAGTCTTCTCCAGAACCACAGTTCAATCTTTACCTCCTAAAGAGAAGTCCCACTGAAGCCCTCCTGGGGATCACAATGCTCATACTTCTCATGTTTCCAATAACTCAGGTATAAGATTGCATATGTTCAAGTATTTAATAGCATGAAATTAACTTCCCAAATCACAGAGATCTGGCTCTCACTGAAGCTTGAGGATTATGCTGTCCAATATGGTAGCCACTAAATCCTTGTGGCCACTGAACACTTGAAATGTGGCTTATGAAACTACAGAACTAGATTTTACTCAATCTTAATTAATTTAAGCTTAAATTTTAAAACAGAAGCAATGTAAAATATCTTTCCATTAAACAAAACTTTAATTTTGGAAAGGTTACACTGAAAAATTAGCATCTAAATTGAGATGTGCTATTAGTGTAAAATAGATACTGGTATTTAAAGACTGACTAAAAAAATAATGGAAAATTTCCCATTAACCATTGTTATATTAATTACATTTTAAATGATAATGTTCAGGATTCATTGGATTAAATAGAATACTTAAGAAAATTAATTTCACCTGTTGATTTTTAGTGTGGTCATTAGGAAATGTAAATATACATATGTGGCTCATTTTATACTTCTGTTGGGCAGTGATGTTCTAGAAAAGAATTATAAAGAGAAAAGAAAGCATAGGTTCTACACTGAAATGCAGGGGGAGATGGATAGAGGAGGGAAAAATGAGAAACTATTAATTTAGCCTGTCTAACTATATGAAAAGGCTTCCCTGGCGGTTCAGACTGTAAATAATCTGCCTGCAATGCAGGAGACCCGAGTTTGATCCCTGGGTGAGGAAGATCCCCCAGAGACAGAAATGGCAACCTACTCCAGTATTCTTACCTGGAGAATTCCATGGACAGAGAAGCTTGGTGGCAGACAGTCCACAGGGTTGCAGAGTCGGACAAGACTGAACGACTAACACTTTCACTTTTCACACAACTATATGAAAGGAAAGTAATTTTATTTGAGACAAAACCGCTGGCTCATAATTCCCTTTAGGGTTAATTTTCCAGTCTGTGTTCCTAACCAAAATGCTGCACTAGCCACTTCTGGGTGCTGAGATTGTTGTGTGTGATGCCAACCGCTCAATGACTGGACAGGACACGTCCCTTTCCCCTTATCAAAGTGCTTCAAATGATACAATAAACACACAGCTTATAGCAATGGCGTTAAGTGTTCCCCTACATGGTATCTGTCTAGAGCTTGACTAGATGGAAGGATTACAGGAAAAGTTTGTGTCATAATGATTCTTTAAAGTAAAACCGTGGATCAAAGTTCACCACTGCCAAATACACAACTTGAGAACAAACTCAAGTGCTGCTATTAATCATGGTTTCTAGGGATTTGATGACACAGACTAAACTGCTGTAAAGAACACTGCTGTGCATCATGTTCTTGCAACTGTCATCAACACTTTTGCCAAGTGTTCATAGAGCAGGAAGGAAAGCTGTTCGGCCTTCGTTGTAGGTGCCTCTCTCACCGAGATTAGTCAAAAATCTGCAACAGGTTTAAGTTCATGACAACACCTCAAAGGTATCTGCAAAGCCTCTGTTTTCTTGTTGTTTAGTCACTAAGTTGCGTCTGCTTTCTTTGAAGGTGAGAAAAGTCTTGGAGAGATTGAGAGACAAAATGGAGGTGGAACATACGGGGTCAAGTAAAATGAGATCAGATTGACATTTAATTTCACTTCCATTGAACTTTCAGTCAGATATAAAATTTTCCATAAAGATTCTATGAAATAATTTTAAGTAATTTATAGTAAATCATGGGCTTCCCTGGTGGCTCAAATGGTAAAGAATCTGCCTGCAATGGGGGGGACCTGGGTTCAGTCCCTGGGTTGGGAGGGAAGATCCCTTAGAGGAAGGCATGGCAACCCCCTCCAGTATTCTTGCCTGGAGAATCCCCATGGACAGAGGAGCCTGGCGGTCTACCATCCATGGGGTCGCAAAGAGTCAGACATGACTGAGCAACTAAGCCCAGTGCTGCATAGTAAATCATATCACAAATATCCGAGGGTGTGGAGCTTTTTCTACATTTTTAACACCTTCCAAACAGAAATGCTTCTGAGACTTGATGGCATCTTATGGTCTCTGTGGCCAGGCAGCAGCTATGATGAAATCATTGTTGCCTGTATGCTGTGTGCCTTTTTTTGGTCTTATTTTAATCACTTTCTTTGAGTTCTTTGCACTGTTGGTACAAGAGTTGAGTTTAACTGCAAAATATAATGTCTCTAAGAGGATTACATCAGGATACAGTATTGAAAACAAAGGCTATTGCATTCATAAAAAGGCATGAGAGAGAGAGGAAGATGGGGCATAAATTGACATTAGTGAAGTTATCATTGGCAAGATGATGTCAATGCTACCTTTTCTTACAAAGTAACAGCCAAGTGCTCTAGTTCATTGGAGACATGTGCAAAAAGGTATCCTATTGCCTGCCAAACAATGCAATGGAAGGCAGAAGAAATAGGAAAGAAACAAGAAACTGGTGTGACTGATCAGGTGTTACACAGGATGATGGATAAGGCCTTGTATCAAGTTTAACTAGCATCATGTTTTCTTCTTAGTGGCTCAAAAAAAATGACAACACAGCTTATATTCCATAAAATTCAATGCATAAGTAAATATACAGAGAGTCTTAAAGAACTGTGCCCTCAGCCTAACTTTGGACCTCACTGATACACTCCTAAGAGACTTCTTTGTGTCTGGTAAACAATAAGTTGTTTCCTGTTCTCCCTTCTAACACAGGCAATGCTTGGTTAAAATTTATGTATTTACTTTTTAAAATGATTATTTAAAAACATGAATCACTTGAATTTTTCTTTAGTTAGTGAGCAACATTCAGCTATAAAAATGATAAAATTTCCCTGTGCCCTCCTGCTTGTGAATAAAATAAAATACATCTTCCCTACTTCTTTGCTAAAGATCTAATAGGAATGACCATAGAGATTTGCAAAATAATATTGATAGGCTGTTTTGATTGCTAGGAGGATAGAATGCTTCCTAGTTAGATGGAAGATGAGAATCAAACACATGCCATTTTCATTTGTGTATCAGGCACATTTGTGTTTCAGGTTTGTGTTTTCAATAGTGTACTCTGGCAGCTGCACAAGAAATATTCCCTTTTCTTCCTTAGTAAAGCAATTTCACAAACACACTTGACTCATGGAAATTAGGAACTTGGGAAACCAGTGCCACTCATGTTAAATGGTACAAGGGTATGCAGTTGTTTTAAACTTAAAATCAAGATCAAATATTCCTTTCTTCAATCATATCCTTCTTAGTCTATAATCTCATAGCACCATGGATGCTCTTTTCATGGAGAACATTTATGCCATAGAGCTTTTATATTTATTTGAGTCATTATTTGATTATGTCTCTTTCCTCTGTTAGATCGTACACTCTTATGTGTGAAAGGCAGCTCTGTGTCTTATTCTGATACTTAGACAGTATTCCAATGTCTAGAATGAGACCTGAGTCATAAATAATGCTCAATAAATATTTGTTAAGGATTGAAAGAATGAATACCCAAATGATTGTGAGATTTATTTTCTACTAGCTATGATGATGATTTTTAGTCTTTCTCACTAGAATTAGCACAGTGCCATAAATGTACTAACATTATGCTTTACACTTTTATTTTAGTAAAATATACATAACAAAATATACCATTTAACCATTTTAAAGAGTACAGTTCTGTAGTTGACATCATTGTGCAACTAACACCACCATGTATCTCCAGCACAATTTTGTTTTCCCAAACTGAAATTCTGTATCATTAAACACTTATTGGCTTTTCCTATCTCCCCCAGCTCCTGACAACCACCACTCAACTTTGTGTCTCTTTGAATTTGACTACCCTAGATATCTCATATAAGTGGAATCATGCAAGAATTGTCTTTTTGTGTCTGGCCTGCTTGGCATAATGGTTTCAAGGCTCATCCATGTTGTAGCATGGACCAGAATTTCATTCCTTCTAAGTCTTAAAAGTATTGCATTGTATACATAGGCCACACTTTATCTGCTTATTTGTCGACGGACATTTTGGATCACTTCTACCTTCTGGCTACTGTGAATAATGCTGCTGTGAATGTGGCTGCACAAATATTTGTTCAAGTCCCGGCTTTCAGTTCTTTTGGATATATGTCCAGAAGTGAGAAGCTGGGTTATATGGGAGTTCTATTAATCTTTTAAGAAGACACCATACCTTCTTCCACAGAGGCTGAACCATTGCAGCCTGCAATGCATAAGGATTCTAATATCCATTCTATAGTTTTATGAAGTGATAGCTCACTGTGATTTTCATTTGCATTTCCCATCACTTCATGGGAAATAGATGGGGAAACAGTGGAAACAGTGTCAGACTTTATTTTTTTGGTCTCCAAAATCACTGAAGATGGTGATTGCAGTCATGAAATTAAAAGACACTTACTCCTTGGAAGAAAAGTTATGACCAACATAGATAGCATATTCAAAAGGAGAGACATTACTTTGCCAACAAAGGTCCATCTAGTCAAGGCTATGGTTTTTCCAGTGGTCATGTATGGATGTGAGAGTTGGACTGTGAAGAAAGCTGAGCAATGAAGAATTGATGCTTTTGAACTGTGGTGTTGGAGAAGACTCTTGAGAGTCCCTCGGACTGCAAGGAGATCCAACCAGTCCATTCTGAAGGAGATCAGCCCTGGGATTTCTTTGGAAGGAATGAAGCTAAAGCTGAAACTCCAGTACTTTGGCCACCTCATGTGAAGAGTTGACTCATTGGAAAAGACTCTGATGCTGGGAGGGATCGGGGGCAGGAGGAGAAGGGGACGACAGAGGATGAGATGGCTGGATGGCATCACTGACTCGATGGACGTGAGTCTGAATGAACTCCAGGAGTTGGTGATGGACAGGGAGGCCTGGCGTGCTGTGATTCATGGGGTCGCAAAGAGTCAGACACGACTGAGGGACTGAACTGAACTGAACTGAATGCTTTGTGATGTTGAGCATCTTTTCATGTGGCTGTTGGACATTTGTATATGTGCTTTCAAGTCCCTTGCCCATTCTCTGGGCTTCCCTGGTGGCTCAGACTGTAAAGAATCTTCCAGCAATGCAGGAGACCCAGGCTGCTCATTCTTTAAGCAGGTTACCTTTTAAATTTGTTTTAATAGCCATTTCACACCATTATATATGACAGATAGTTATCTTCATGGATTTGCTTACTTTGTGCATTATATATTAAGCTAATTAATAAATAATATTAATGCCTTATCAGATATATGATATTTTCAAATATCAAATATTTGCAAGTATTTTCTCCTATTCCATAGGTTGTCTTTTCACTCTGTTGATAGACCACACAAATGTTTCAGTTTTGATGAAGTCCAATGTATCTATCTTTTGCCGCCTTGCATTATGTTTTGTAACACAGTTCAGTTCAGTTCAGTTGCTCAGTCATGTCCGACTCTTTGAGACCCCATGAATCATAGCACGCCAGGCTTCCCTGTCCATCACCAACTCCCGGAGTTCATTCAGACTCACATCCATCAAGTCGGTGATACCATCCAGCCATCTCATCCTCTGTCGTCCCCTTCTCCTCCTGCCCCCAGTCCCTCCCAGCATCAGGGTCTTTTCCAATGAGTCAACTCTTCACATGAGGTGGCCAAAGTACTGGAGTTTCAGCTTTAGCTTCATTCCTTCCAAAGAAATCCCAGGGCTGATCTCCTTCAGAATGGACTGGTTGGATCTCCTTGCAGTCCGAGGGACTCTCAAGAGTCTTCTCCAACACCACAGTTCAAAAGCATCAATTCTTCATTGCTCAGCTTTCTTCACAGTCCAACTCTTACATCCATACATGACCACTGGAAAAACCATAGCCTTGACTAGATGGACCTTTGTTGGCAAAGTAATGTCTCTCCTTTTGAATATGCTATCTATGTTGGTCATAACTTTTCTTCCAAGGAGTAAGCATCTTTTAATTCCATGGCTGCAGTCACCATCTTCAGTGATTTTGGAGCCCCAAAAAGCAAAGTCTGACACTGTTTGCACTGTTTCCCCATCTATTTCCCATGAAGTGATGAGACCAGATGCCATGATCTTCATTTTCTGAATGTTGAACTTTAAGCCAATTTTTTCACTCTCCTCTTTCACTTTCATCAAGAGGCTTTTTAGTTCCTCTTCACTTTCTGCCATAAGGGTGGTATCATCTGCATATCTGAGGAAATATCAGATCTTTGAAATATCTTTTCATTGGAAAAGACTCTGATGCTGGGAGGGATTAGAGGCAGGAGGAGAAGGGGACGACAGAGGATGAGATGGCTGGGTGGCATCACTGACTCAATGGACGTGTGTCTGAGTGAACTCCGGGAGTTGCTGATGGACAGGGAGGTCTGGCGTGCTGTGATTCATGGGGTCGCAAAGAGTTGGACATGACTGAGCAATTGAACTGAACTGAACTGAACTGAAATATATTTCTAGACTTCCCTGGTGGCTCAGTAAAGAATCTGCCTGCCAATGCAGGAAATGGGAGTTCGATCCTGGGGTCGGGAAGATCCCCTGGAGAAGGAAATGGCAAGCCACTCCAGTATTCTTGACTGGAGAATCCCATGGACAGAGGAACCTGGTGGGCTACAGTCCATGGGGTCGCAAAAGAGTCAGATTTGACTAAGCAACTGAACAACTACAACATCACATATTTCCAGGGGGATCATAAGAGGGAAAGCTGACCATTTCATTTTTCCTCTTCTCAATCCCTAATAGTAAACCCTGTTAAGTTAACTTTCGAGGCCATTAGACTGAGGTGGCTCTGAGGCCACCTATGTAAGCAACCCCTAATTTCAGCCTGCAGATGCTTCAAGTTTCCAAAATCAAAATCCTAAGGACAGCCCAACACAAACAGCCAACTAGGCTGGACCGTAAGCTACAGTCAAGCAGTAATTCCCTCCCTTTACTTTGGACTTTATAATAGACTAACCCTAAGCTCCTGTCTGTGGAGCTCTCCTAACCACTTAAAATTTAGCACTGCCATGTTAGAACCAATTTTTTGCTCAAATAAACTCTGAAAACATTTAACATGCCTCAGTTTATCTTTTAACAACTTTTAATATAACTAAGATTTTCCCACTGGCTTGGAGCTAGCTCTGAATGCCTCAGCTACCCACACAAGTTAGGGGCTGTTCCCAAGAAAGCAGGTAACAAGAGGAAGGGAAGCTGTACTGATAATTCTGGGAATTATTACTGCCAACCAATTGCTTTTCCTGGAAAGAGCTTCATGTTTTAGTCACACAGAATCAGCAAGGAGCACTTTCCTTCCCTTTTCTCTCTTCCCTTCTCTACCAGTTAGGATTTCCCCTCAACCATTATGACTGCCCCAATCACCTTCCTTCAGCACTATCAGACACTATGTAGGCATCAGGAAACAGGCTTTACCCCAGTTTGTCACCCAATGGCCCAGTGTTTGTGGGAAAGTCCTTAATTTTCATGAAACTCAATTTCCTCACCTATAAAGTGAGGATTAAAGCATCTCACACGAGTGTTGTAAGGACTAAATGGGATAATGTATGTGACTATGCAGTATGTTCTATAAAATGCTGTGCAAACACTAGTCATTTTTTAAATAGCTCACTTGAGGAACAGTCTGCATTAATTTTCTTCCATCTTCCCCTAGAATGAATAGTCTTCTTAATTCATTTAATGGAGCTAAGGCAAGAGAAGGAGGCATATTCTCTAGTAGTTACCTGGACTTTACCATGGTTTGACAAAGCAATACAATGACAACCTTTCATCCTGTTATTCGTCAGTGGGTACTGCAGGGAGAGGGTAGGAGCAGAGCAAGGAGAAGGGGCCTGAGGTATTTTAAGTCACCTCAGCCAGGAAGGAACCCACTAACACCAGAAAAAGTCCTTTTCGCTTCAGAATTAATAACCATTTCCCCCCAAAACAAGCCTTGTCAAAAGGAATTATAATGTGTAAAGACCCCTGAAAGAACTTCCTTGGTTTCTCCCTGATAGAAGAGAAATGACCTGAGGCGTGACTCATTGCTGGATGACTGTGTGACCAGCCCAGCTGTGTGGAGGACAGAGGAGAGCTGCACAGGTGCTCAGTAACGCACATGGACCCATTCATGTCATGGATGGGTTGCCAGGCAGAGTCTTGTAGCTTAGTCCGTTTTCAGTGACAGTAGAGTCACCACCTGCTGGTAATAACCCTCCGAAGCATCATCCACATAGTGGCTGAACCGTGTATTGAGGAAGTTTTATTCTCACTGTTGTCCATTCCACACTTCTCTTTCTGCTTCACAGAGCTTTCTGGAGCTTCAGTGTCCAGCGTGGTAGCCTCTAGCCAGGTGGTTTTATTTTTTACTTAAATTTGAAATAATTAATATTCAATGAAATAAAAAAGCCAGCTCCTAAATCACGCTAGCCTTATTTTGCAGTGCTCATTAGCCGTGTGTGGCTACGGTAATGGTTGGTGCAGATAGAGAATATTATCACTCTTGCACAAAGCTCTATTGGACTACTGGAGAATTCTGCCCCAGAATATTCATTCCCTACTCCCGCAAGCCTTCCTTGAACTTTATCAAATAGCATCTCATCTTCACAGCTTTACTTGACCCCTTCCTTGTCCCCTTCTAACCTCAGTCACATCCTCCAATGTTCCCACAGCTCTTGGTACTGCCTCTATTGTAACATTTACTACACTGTGTCGGGACTGTGTTTTTGCAACTTCCTCTCTGTTGGGACTCTGAGCACCCCTCAAAGAACATTTCCTTGTTCATCTCGACTCCAGCAACAGCAACTGGCATGCGGCAAGTGTTCAACACTAAATACAGGGATGAATAAGTGACTGAAGTGCATGTAAATAAGCAAACACGTGTATTAGGAGCTCAGGGTGTCCTTCACAGCCTTCTCTTTGGGGCTCTGACAGGTACATCACACACACATGCAGAAAACAGAAAAAACAGAAATGAAATACAGTCTTATCAATCTGAGCAGATATCTGGTACCCCCGCCAAAGTACAGCTACGGTTAAATTTACTTTGTGAAGGCGGAGGATGCTCACTTCTTTATGGATGCTCACTTGTTGTATGTCCATTTCACCCCCAATCTCTTAGGTGGATCTTATCACTAGAATCTGAAGAAAAGCCAAGCCAAATATTCTCCTACATATCAGAGAAAAGGGAACAGGCAGGTAGCAAGAAGAGGCTCCTTCTATGCCCCAATATGCAGTGCCTCACTCATCTAAGCTGCTCATCCTGAAGACAGCACCAGATGCTAGGTCAACAGCCATTGTTATGAGTTTCCTCATAGCAAAACAGATTTTCTCCAAGGAGTCTTGGGTCTCCACCAATGGAGAACATATTTTTTTCCTGACAGAGCACTCTTAAACCATGTGAGCTAGAAAGATCTCTAGGTCCTCTTCTGTAATTTTATTTTTTCATGTTGCAAAACAAGCACTTTTTCTAGATGAAATGATATTGCAATATCAACTCACTGGCACAAATGTATAATAATAACCTAGAAGTGACTATGTTAGTAACCTCATGTGTTATCTATGTTAGGAAGGAAGGAAAGAAGAAAGGGAGGAAGGAAGAAAGGAAGGGAAGGAAGGTGGAAGGGAAGAAGAAAGAAAGTCTTTCTTTTCCTGTCCTTCTATGAGAAGCTACTGATCTCTGTGTCTCTGCTAATAACAGCAAATTGGCAGCTCACCAAACAAAACCTCCAAACCTACCAAGTTTTAGATTCCTTTGCAAGTCTATAAAATTAATTTAAATTTTCATTAATTTATTCATATACTTATTCATGTATCCATTTCTTCATTAATCACTTTTTAAAACAAATTTCACCACACGCTGTACAAAAATAAATGAGACACAGCACCCTCCCTTGTGGACCTCCCATTGTGGCTGGGCTGGTCAACCTATAAGAAAGCATATATTGAGGTACTTTCTTTTAAGACAAGTACACATAGCGTACTGCGGTGACATTCTGAGGTGGGGGGGTTATTTCTGCTGGGGAAAGGAAGACAGAAAGAATGGGAATTAGAAAGGATTCACTGAGGAAAGAGAAAGCAATTCCTTGAAAAATGAGAATGTAGGCTTTAAGGACATTCGGGGCTGAGGGAAAAACATGAAGAAAGACAAGGAAGCTTGAAAGTGTTTAATGTCATCGATGGAGGCTATCCCTGAGTTTTTTGAATATCTTGTTTGAAGCTTGTAGACAGGTCAACATGGTTATTCCGAAGGCCCCTTGCTATTCCACATATTACTCTCCTACTTTACCCCTCAGGATCTTCTAGCTCTACTTTTTATATTTCTGTCTCCCCACCATGCCCTCCCAAGGTAAAATTGAGAGGACAGCAGACATTTAAACATATACAATTTCTATTTCCTCTCTTCTCTACACACCAAGTTCATCAAATTCAGAAAAATAAAGTAAGCGGAAGCTTCAAGGCACCCACCATGATATTCATTCATTCCTTAGTCCCTAAGGCAAAGGACTACTAGAACTTTGTGACACTCCTTTATAGAAATGACTTTTGAAATTGTCTTTATCATTGCTGAGTGAGAGCTTCTATTTTGTTGGGGAAAAAAAAAAAAAACAGTTCAAGTCATTTTCCCTTGAAATTCAATTAGGCAAATTAATAAGAAGAAATCTGCAAATTTCTGCAAAGCCATTTCACCAAACACCTTTAAGAAAAATGTGCAGGAGTTTTCCAAAACCCGAAACTAGTAAGTTTTCCCCTTCCAGTTATTAATAGAGAAATATCTTATTACAGTTCTGTAAACAGAGCCAAATTGAAGAAATTGCATTTAAATGATGTTAGGGTTTCCAAAGAAAACCACAAAACAAACTCAGAATTAAGGCGATAATGCATCCCTGTTGTACCTTGGCACAGGAGCAGGCATTTTGCAGTGACCATCTGGGATATGTAATATCATAATAAGGGCGAGGGCACCAACACACAGAGAAGCCAAGAGGCAACACTTTTTTCCTGCCAACTGTGATATGTTGCAGTATGAAGGCTTTTCCCTAGGAAACCAGCATTTCAACTTTTACAGGGCATTGAAGACACCCAACATTTTTTAACTGCAGTACCCCAAATGTCTAAAATAATGCCAATGTAGATGCTCAGTAAATACTTACTGATTGAATAAATATTGAAAGTGCCAACCTTTTTCTAGGGTAATAAAAGTGTCATGATGTTTTGGGATCCTTTCACTGTCCTTTTTTTTTTTTTTAAGCCACTGAAGGGTGTATAATTATTTTCATGTGCGCTGTCACTGAGTCGTGTCCGATTCTTTGTGACCACATGGATTATAGCCTGCCAAGCTCCTCTGTTCATGGAATTTTCCAGGCAAGAATATTGGAGTGGTTTGCCATTTCCTCTTCCAGGGGATCTTCCCAACCCAGGGATCAAACTTGTGTCTCCTGCATCTCCTGCACAGGCAGGCATTTTCTTTACCACTGAACAACCTGGGAAACCCATGTAATTATTTATCCAATGACAATATTTCAGGTGAGTTGGGAGGAGGGATAATTTATCAGACATATAAATTATATATATAATTTAGCAGATATATACACTCAAAAAGAACTTTAAAATGCACTTCTGTTACTACTACTTTTACTAAGAATGTGAAAAGGCAGATTTTTTAAAATTCATCCAGTGTCTTAGGCCTCATACCAAAGGTACAAGCAATGAAAGAAAAAAATAAGTAAATTAAATCTCTTCAAAATTAAAAACTTTTGTGAAGCAGAGGACATCAACTCAATAAACTCAAAACACAGCTCACCAAATGGAAGAAAATATTCGCAAACAATATATCTGATGAGATTTATATCTAGAATATATAAAGAAATCTTATACCTCAATAATTAAAAGACAACCCAATTAAAGATGGGTGAAGGATCTGAACAGACATTTCTCTAAAGATCTAAAAACGACCAATAAAGCACAGGAAAACACGCTCAATATCATCAGTCATCAGGGAATGAAAATCCAAACCACAATGAGATATCACTCACACCCACTAGGATGGCTATATACAAAAAGACTGATAATAACAACTGTTAGTGAGGATATGGAAAAATCAACCCTCACATGGTGCTGATAAGAATGTATAATGGTGCAACCACTTGGGAGACAGTCTGGAAGTTCCACAAAATATTACAACAGGATCCACAAAATATTATGACAGGATTCATTCTTAGGCATATACTCAACAGAAATGAAAACATATTCACACAAAAACATGTACACCAGTTTTTATCAGCATTATTCATAACAGCAAAGAATGAAAATAATCCAAATGTCCATCAATGAATGGATTAATAAAATGTAGTGTATACCTTCTGGAGAAGAAAATGGCAACCCACTCAAGTACTCTTGCCTGGAAAATTCCATGGACGGAGGAGCATGGTGGGCTACAGTCGCAAAGAGTCGGACACGACTGAGCAACTTCACTCACTTAGTGTACACCTACAATGTAATACTATTCAGCAAGAAAAAGGAATTGTGTACTGATACATGCCACAACTTGAATGAACCTTGAAAGCATTATGTTAAATGCAAGATGCCAGTCACAAAGGACCACATATCCTATTGTTCCACTGACAATGAGAAGTGGGCAAATCTATAGACTGAAAGTAGATTAGTGGTTGCCTAGGAGTTTGGGGTAAAAAAAGAGTAGAGGGAAAAGTGAGTGACATTTGATTGGTATGGAGCTTTTTGCAGGGTGATGAGAGTGTTCTAAAATTGTAGTGAGGGTGGCACAGTTATACCCAAAACTACTGAACTGTTCAGTTTATTTAGCCTGCATCAGTGCAGCTTGCAGGGATCTTAGTTCCCCAACCAGGGATCAAACTCGTGCCCCCTGTAGTGCAAGCTCAAGACTCCTAACCACTGGATTGCCAGAGAATTCCCTGAATTGTTCACTTTAAACAGGTGAATTGTATGGTTTGTGAATTATATCTCAATAAAGCTGTTATTGAGAAAAATATCTTTGCTGTATTATTAAGTTATTCTAGTGACTTAATATAATTTTTAAATTATGAAAACATACATTACCACATGTAAAATAGATAGCCAGTGAAAATTTGCTGTATGATTCAGGAAACTCAAACCAAGGTTCACTAATAATCTAGAGGGGTGGGATGGGGAGGCGGGTGGCAGGGATGTTGAAGTGCAAGAGTACATGGGTAAACCTACGACTGATTCGTGTTGACGTTTGATAGAAACCAATACAACCTGTAAAGCAATTATCCTTCAATTAAAAATAAATTAAAAAAATAAAAAATACTGTAATTTAAAAAATATTTAAAAACATAATTTTAAAGTTAATATAATTTTTCTAATGAACAAAGAGTAGGTATGTTGATCCCACCTTGTGTAAACTCAGTGAATTGCAGAGTAATCAGCTGTTTTGTATCTAATTCAGCATGAATAAAACCTTTCAAAATGACAAATTAAGATTTTTGCCAATGAAAATTTAATTTTTTAAATTTATCTTCACTTTCATTTAAATGAAAGTTTAATTTCATTAAATTTAAATGAACTTTGAATGACTTGGAATTCAAATTGGAATCATCTCTAAATGTTTTACTAGATGCAAATAGATGGGGAAACAGTGACAGACCTTATTTTGGGGGGCTCCAAAATCACTGCAGATGGTGAATGCAGCCATGAAATTAAAAGACACTTGCTCCTTAGAAGAAAAGTTATGACCAACCTAGACAGCATATTAAATAGCAGAGACATTACTTTGCCAACAAAGGTCCATCTAGTCAAAGCTATGGTTTTTCCAGTAGTCATGTGTGGATGTGAGAGTTGGACTATGAAGAAAGGTGAGTGCCGAAGAACTGATGCTTTTGAACTGTGTGTTGGAGAAGACTCTTGAGAATCCCATGAACTGCAAGCAGATCCAACCAGTCCATCCTAAAGGAAATCAGTCCTGAATATTCATTGGAAGGACTGATGCTGAAGCTGAAGCTCCAATACTTTGGTCACTTGATGCAAATAACTGACTCATTTGAAAAGACCCTGATGCTGGGAAAGATTGAAGGCAGGAGGAGAAGGGGACGACAGAGGATGAGATGGTTGGATGGCATCACCGACTCAATGGACATGAGTTTGAGTAAACTCCGGGAGTTGGTGATGGACAGGGAGGCCTGGCATGCTGCAGTCCATGGGGTCACAAAGAGTCGGACATGACTGAGCAACTGAACTGAACTGAACTGATAATTATTTAACTTATTTCCAAACTGAAACAATTTTATACCATGCAATTAAGAGCATCATGAAAAGGAAATTTTATTAACTTCCTTTTCTGTTCAGTATAAAATAGCAAATGCATTATTAAGTGCTGCTGCTAAGTTGCTTCAGTTGTGTCTGACTCTGTGCAACCTCATAAATGGTAGTCCACCAGGCTCCCCTGTCCCTGGAACTCTCCAGGCAAGAACACTGGAGTGGGTTGCCATTACCTTCTCCAATGCAGGAAAGTGAAAAGTGAAAGTGAAGTCGCTCAGTCGTGTCCTACCCTTAGCGACCCCATGGACTGCAGCCTATGAGGCTCCTCCATCCATGGGATTTTCCAGGCAAGAGTACTGGAGTGGGGTGCCATCACCTTCTCCATTATTATGTGCAGCTTCCTTCAAATAATAATGTATAAAAGTATGTCTTACATATTATAACTAAATAAAGCACAATTCCATTTTTAAAAGTTATAAGTAATCCAACAAATTTTTAAAAATTCTGGTAGTGTAATGTTCTTTATAAAGATATATACCTAAATATTTTTATAAAAAGATATCTTTTGGAAATATATGTATATCCAAATACATGTACATATCTCTGAAAATTCAGTTTTATAAAAGTATTTTTCTTTTATTAAGCTGAATATTATTTATACACCAAGGTTGTCTATGAATTTGAAACTGAAAGGGCTAGTTAAACTTCTCATCACAGACACTCCTTTAACACATAAAAAACTGAGATCTAAAGCAGTTACATTTTGTCTAAAACCATGATTGGGAAATCCATGGTTTGAAATCAGGTTCCCTCATTCTCAAGGAAGTGATGATCTGCTTCAAACTTCCAAAAAAAAGAGAATTCATGATTTGAAAATCTATCAGCATGTAGATGGATATTAAGGTTTATCAACCTCTGTTGGATGTTTCTATACTTGAAATGTATATATATATATATATGTATATATATATATACATACACACACACATATATATATGCATATATATTTGTTCATTTCCCCCGACAATGTTTTTAAGCTTTGAGCTCCCAGAAGGCTGTAATCATGTATGTCTACTTTACTCTTCATATAGTCAACTTCACCTGCAACTTCTCTGAGCACCTATTTTAAGGAATGATGATTAATGAGATTAAAACACAATGTGGTAATGATTTAATAAAATGATTTAATTTCCAGTGGAAGAAACTCTCCATGTAGATGAGTCAATAAACTCACCATGAGGACACCTGGCAGAGTTACACTTTGAAATAGAGGATTCTTTACAAACCTGTCTAATAGAAGAGAGCATCAGCATAGCATCCACCAACTCTACCATGACTCCTGAATAAAACTTATGAAATTATTTTTAATGGCTTTACACCAGACTTGGTTAGTGATCACTCTTCTTGCACCTTCTCCTTCACATCTAAATCTTCTCAGAACTGCCCTACTCCAAAATTTACTCTCTTCTCTTAATCAAACCTTCAGTTATCTCCAAAACTTCTGTGTTATCTATTTCATACTAAGCTGTGAGTTGCTAATAGGTTTATGTCTAGGGAGTGAGGTCTCAAGAGGAATTCACATGTTAAAAGTTGGGTGCATTCTGTTCAAAATTCCACTAGGGTAAAGTGTGTGAGCCACTGCCATATCCGCAGTACTATGCCCCAACCTCCTCTGGAGGCCACCAAAGTCTCCTGACCCCCCTACATTCCAGAAACCAGGGGTCAGCAACTGGGTGCCCTGCTAGAGAAAAGCTGTTGACCTCTGGGACGGAGCTTGTGTGGAAGCAAGTGTTAATTTTCAAAATGTGACTGGTTGTGATAGCAACAACCTCACCTCATCACAATGTCCCTTGGAATGTTTTCTGGGCAAGGGGTCTAAAAGTGATCTGTCATCACTGGTCAGTGGTACAAGTAGCTTATTCCATCCTTGCCCTTCCCCCTTGGACCCAAAACAAAACATCCCAGTCTGCCTTCCTCTTCTTCTCACATTTGAATTTTCATGTGTTCACCATTTGTCAGGGCTTCACCTTCAATGACATGGTCAAGGCACCAAGAAATTATATTTAACACATGAAAAATGAATACCAGGCCCATGTCCTCATGCCTTGTAATTGTAAGCTACAAAATTTGTGTTTGGAGTCTGCATGTGTATGCCTATTCTTGGAACAACGTTTATAGACACTTTAAATGATTCCTCTTCAAAGCCATAAAAGGGTTTAGTAACACACTTTAATATATACTTTCTTAAGCATTTTTTAATAAAATACAGATATATAATTATAATTATCAATGCATGTATGTCATTTAATATAACGATAAAAGGCTAGTCTTTGAAGTGACATGATGATTAATATTTACAGTAAAACCTAAAGGAAATAGCACTTGTACAATATTGCTGATCAAAAGGAAAAGATTAAAAATTCTCCTCATATTGTGGTGTCATCTCAAATCACAAAGAGCAGAAAGGAAAATTCTCATCTTATTAATATATATATAGGAATAGATCATTACTTTCCATGTTTTCTCAAGTTGGAAAACTCTCTTGTTCTCCTGAAATTATGCCAGACTCTGAGGCTGGGATATGTTCATAATAAGGACTTTTCCCAAATCTTTATCTATTAATACCATACACAAACATGTTACATAGATCTACTTACTGGAAATATGTCATGTACCTTCACACTAATTTTAAATTTAAAGATCAATACTCACTTGATGAACTGTTAGAGCATCCATGAAGAAATTTATCAGTATGTATAAACAGAGTCACATTGTGTGAAAATACTGTTCAAATAGTAATCCCCCTAAATATATAACATCCATGCTGTTTTAAGGTAAAGAAGCAAATCAGGAACTACATTCTTTCCCCATCAAACTAAGGATAGGACAATGCCATTCTGTTTAGCACTGAAAGGAAACTCCACTGCTTTCGCTTGACAAATATATGAAACGTAATGAGTCAATGTCCAGACACATAATTTTATTCTCAACAAATACATGGTAATGCTCATCTTGCATTCTTAATTTTTCCTATTAATCTCATTTTGTGCTATCAAAGTTACTACTTGTTTTGAAACCATGTGCACATTATTTGGGGGAATTTTTTAAAAATAATCTTTTTCTTTTTTTTTTTTCAGTTTCAAGGCTAAAAATGATGTTGAGGTTAAAAGTTTTACAGCTCCTTTATCATAATTGGTATCTTCCTCCTTAGTCTTCCAAGAAGGACTTTATAGTAATGGGTTTTGGCCTTTGCACTGCAACCCCTAAAAGACAGATTGCTGGAGATAACCCCCTGAAATTCCTTACAGCGCTATTTAACACCATGAAGGCCTAGAATCTATCTGTTTTGAAAAAGACTCAGACAAAGGGACAAGGTTCAGGGAGGGGAGAGGTTTCGATTTGCAGGAATTTTCGAGACATAAATAAGTAGTGTAAATGCCTTTTCTTTTTACTTCTAGATCATGGGTCAGGAATCTCAAAGCAAGATGGAAAAAGAAACCTGAATGAAAAAAAAAACACACTACAAAAACCTAAGGGAAAGCAGAAAATATTATTCCTCTTGATTTAAAAAGTTAAGACATTTTTCATTGGAATTAAAGTATTTGAGGTGGATTTATTTTCTTTTTGCCATTTCAGTCATAGCATATATTCCTTTTCTGGTGAAAACTGGAATTTAAAATATTTATTGGTCTACTTGATACTAAATAAAATGAACCAGGAAAGTCCAAAACACTGGAAATTTATTCTCTGCATATGAATAAATACCTCTTATATGTCCGATGGAAAGTGAAAAAATTACAAGCCTCTCTATCTTCTTTAGGGAAATAATTATTATGGATTATGAATTTTTACAGGACCAAAGTCACCTAATAGACGTGATAAATAAGAGCAAGCAGGAACACAAAAGCTAATCCTTCATGATTACAAATACCTCAGAACTATTACTGAGACTTCAACTGGCTTTTGCATCTTAGGTTCTCACACTGTGCCCAAGAATAACAAATTGCAAGACTCTGTGTGCTGGTTACTGCTGGTTATCAACACTCAAGTAGGAAACTGTGTAGAGCATTTTCCTGATAAATTAAGTTATAGGTCTTAGTCTGGTTAGTATCATTGCCAAGTTTTAAGTTTGCTGTTTGTTTTTTTTTTTTTAAGTATAAGAACTTTGGTTAAACATACTACATGATGCCAATACTCTGTGCAACTGGGGAGAAAAATAGAGGGAGGATGTGGTTTTGTAGGCTGCAAACTCCACATGCCACATACAGTATACATATATACCATAGCTAATCACAATCTCACCATGAGGAAGTCAAAAACCTCAGTGAGCTTTCATTTTCTATTATATATACATTTTACAAGCTACTTGATAAGTTTCTTTTCATATTGCTTTCCAAAGTGAAAGAAAAAATAGTAAAAGAAAACAAAGAAAGAAAATACATTAGCTGGATTCGAATGCAGTTTAACTTAAAGGCTTCATCAGACCATATGTGCAGATACTTGAGATGATGAGAGAGTTAAGCTTCCTAGGGTCCTAGAGTCAAAGAAACTCTGCTGACCCCCACTGCTAAGCAGGTGCACGCCTTCCACGGGGGGCAACATCTGCCGATCCGTCATGGTCCCACTTGGTGAGGACCCCAAGAAACTTCCTTGGGAAGAAACAATTTTCTCAGGACTGGCAGCCAGTTTAGGGGATGTGGAGAAGTTATACCCATACAAGGCACAGGGGCTGTGTAATCTGAACGTGTTGTAGGAACCCTGGTGGGTCTGGTTAGCAGCAAAGGCGTTGCTGGGGGGTGAAGGCATGATGTACTGGAGCTGGGGAGACATCCCTGAAATCTGCATGGACAAGCTGGTCTGTGGGCAGCTGAAGGTGTCCCCATCTGTGCCGCCCATGGACATGTTCACCGAGGCACTGCTGCTGACGCCCACGTAGGAGGGAGTCCTGGGAGGGGCGAACGTCTCCCCTGTCTGGTTGGTGAGCCTGTTGTAGGTCTCAGCCAAGGATGTGCTGTATCGGTTGAGGGTGAGGCCAGAGCGGGCGCAGGCGGAATAGTCAGCTGGGGCCAGACCACACAGCTGGCTGGTGTTGGGTCCCAGATGGAAGGCAGGAGATGAGCAAGGGGAGCCGGACAAAAGATGAGGGTGGGTGGCTGCAACACCATTCCCAGAACCTTGGAGTAAGGTAGAGGAACCTGTATTTCCTACAAAAGAAGTTGAAATGTAAAGAGCCTCTTTTCCTTTCAATTTTGTACACGTGAGCTAGACGCAACTTGTTACATAGAGCAGGTAAAAAGACAAAAAGGAGATGGTCTCCGCTCTCAGGAATTGTAATGTAATTGAATTTAGACTGAATGACTTTAAACACAGATACTCTCAAAATTTTCAAGAAAAATTATCTCCCCAAGGGATGGTCTTTTTTTATTTGTTTGCTTTTTATTGTTTTTGTTTGTTTTTTTTGCAAAAGGTATTAGGACTCTACCACATCAATTTTTCACATTTTCTCCCTCAATTAGTTTTCTCAGAGTTTTCTCATTATTTTGTAATAAACATTACAAATATTAACTTTCCCAGCAACTTAAGAAAATATAAATTTCATCTTACTCTGTAATTTTTTCCAGAAGTATAACCATCACCTCATTTCTACCCACTTTTTACTCTTTTTTTCAGCAGAGTTTGCTCTGGATCAATATATTTTCTTGCAAGAAAAAAGAAGGAATTCAAAGGAAAGATCGAAACTGGCCAGACCCATCCTGTCTCAAACGAACTGGCAACCTCCCACTGAAAGCTTCTGTGGATCAGTGACTACCACGCATGCAGGGCTACTACAATAAGGCAACAGTCTCAAACTTCAAAAATCTCATTTCCAAACAGAAAGCGGTTTGGTGAATCACATGCTAACCCAAGAGCAGAGGTCCAACAGATAAACAGTCCTGTGAAATAGAGAGGGTGTTTAACCCTGCCTCCAATCAATAACAGTGGTGGCAGCTGATCGCCCCCCACTCCCCAGATTTGCTGGCAGATTGATGTCTGCAACTTGATGGAACTTAGGGAGAGAAGAGAATTCCAATGGGCTGGACAGGTTGTAAAACCTTCATTGCTCTAGAGACAGTGTTTTATATAGCTTCTCAAAATAATCTAAAAGCGCAATCCACCCAATGATAATTATCTAAAATCCTAGCATGCTAAATTCTCATGGGGATGCCAGGCAGGGTCAGGCATTAAGTGCAGGACTGAGTGCAGGATTGGGCTGTGAGTCCTAGCTACCCAGTAGAGAAGGAAGCATCATCCTGTTCCATGCAGCCTCTTTGAGGAAACACCAGCCCTGGGCTTGTTTGAAATGCTCAACAGTGATCTCAGGGAAGGCTGCCTCAGTGTACCTGAACTTCTCATCATAAATCAGCAGGAGAAACAAGCCTAGAGGCAATTCAGTTGAAGGAAGTGAAGAAAGAAGGGAGCAAAAAAGATGATCTGGGACCAGTATCTGTAATTTCTTGTGAAGTACACCAGGTACCAGGGCCAACTAGTCTACTTCTAATTTTAAGAAAAAAAAAATAATTAAAGGTGAAATAAAGGTCATGAAATACATAAACGGCCTAAAACATCCAAAACTTAACTTATGACCACACTAGCCATTTTCCATACCTACACCAGACACAAAAGGGAGGGATCTTGTAATAGAAGGATGTTGGTAATGAGGTAGCCATTAGACAATAGTAATGACTGCGGCATTTTTCAGTGCCTGAGCATCTAGGTAGGAACTGACCATATCTATGACCCAGGAGACTTCATGATTTACCTTGCTTGGGAATTCCAGGGATATCTTCAAAGGTGAGGGTCCGTAGTGAAGGTCTCCAGAATGCATATGACTCCACAAGAGCTTCCAAACCCATTCTAAATGGAAGGGTCAGGACAGGGGACGAACACAAGAAGCCAAGTTAGGAGCAGTTGGAGTTTTCACTCGTAATAAGCTGCTCAGGAAACACCACTGGAGTTGACAGTGCCTCCCAAATTGGCAGGTTAAAAGCTTGGCACACACACACACCAAAAAAATGGTCTGGAGATGAGCTACTATTCTGTCACCAAGAGCACAGAGGATAGAAACCACCAGCAGGTCCTGTTAATATTCTCTGAAAAATGAGCTGATCTCAGGGGATACAAAAGCTGGCCCCTGCGCTAGGAAGACGACGTGAAGACCATCCATCCTGGCCGCCCTGAGTCCAAGGCTCTGTGTGATCTGGAAGCACCCTCTTTCCCTGACACATTACTACCCCTCTGATGAGGAGGGCTCTGCCCCAAAAGTGTGCTCCTGCAAAGAGGCATTTCTACCCATCGTTCAGTGCCTTGACTGCCAGCCAAGAAGAGCAGTCATCCAAGGAAAATTCACTTCTCTCTCTGAGGCATGATCACCACACCCAGGACAGCCAGGGAGAGCTCAGGGCAGCAGCCCTGAATTCTCAACCCAGCCTCCAGGAGGACCACAACAAGGTTATCTCATAGGGGGCTAAGGTACACAGACCTAGTATTAGCATCAGACATTATGGTAAAGCCTCTACATACACTTAATAAATGGACACAAAGAGATAGGATAACTTCATAATGGACTATCCACATAATATCTATAAATTTTAAAACATGGCTGACTACTCTAAATACACACAAAAATGTATGTGTCTCCTACCGTAAGTGATTCAGAGTCTTCCTTATTGTGTATCAGATAATTAAGTCCTCCAGGTCCTAGAAATGAGTTCCTTCACTCAACTAGCACCTTCTCAAAGCCTTTCCACTTTTCCCTCAACCATTTGAGCCCTAATCAATCTGTTAATTCAGGTAACATTACGCTTTCCATGAAACGCACAGCTTTGCTGAAGAAAATGCCTGATTCCTGAGTGTCACACTATACAAGGCCACCTTTTTGAGATTGTCAGATACAGTTTTAGTGAATGCAGATAATCTGTGTTTAATGCAAATTTAAAGACAGTGAGTATGATTAACAGCTTAGACTCCATGTGATAGCTGCTGTAGATTCCCTGCATCTCCAAGTCATAACCTATGAACTAGGACTAGAGAAACACCCCCTTCAGAGTCACACCTCCTATACAACATGGTGAAAACTCCTGGGAGACCCAGAGTAAGCGACCTGTGCATACAGATAAAACCATCTTCCCTTACTTGCCCTGGGCTGCACTGAGCATGAAGAACAGAGTCCTCTGAGTCCTCTCCTAGCCCTAAAGTTTACCACTAAGCAATTTACAAACCAGACATTGTATCCGTGGCTGACTACAAACCAGGTCTAAGAACACTCTACTCAACAATATTTTATGTAAAGTATTGAAGGTATAAGTTTGGCAGCCGTATCAGTCTCAAAGCCCCACATAATCTGCAGGTTGCATTTAATACTAGACTCATGAATGCTGTACATGCATGCATGCTAAGTTGCTTCAGTTGTGTCCAACTCTTTTTGACTCTATGGACTGTAGCCCACCAGGTTCCTCTGTCCATAGGATTCCCCAGGCAAGAATAGTGCCGTGGGTTGCCATGCCATCCTCCAGGGGATCTTCCCAACCAGGAATTGAACTCACATCTCTTACATCTCTTGCATTGTCAGGCAGATTCTTTACCACCAGCACCACCTGGGAAGCCCCTCATGAATGCTGGGTGCTGTTTATTCCATTACTTTATTTTAGCCTGTACTAATACTCAATTTTTTTATGACTTTCTAGAAACAAGCTTTTTTAAGTTATAGAATTTAGGACACAGTTTTGTCCTAAACTGTTTCATTAAACACAGATGAATTTTTGTAATTACAGTTTTAAATATTCAGGATACGTAAGTAGTCCTGGAGGGGCCTCAGGGGGAATTTACTAAGGGCAATTAATGAATATTTACAGGACTTAGAAATTTATTAACTGTGGAGATGAGCATCAGTGCATTATTTGCTTTAGTGGTGTAAACTTGACTATGTTTCAAATACAAACCCATACTCCAAATTCTTAGGGAGAAGTTACTAATCCTCACAAATAGGTAACCCTAAGCCTTAAAGAGATGCTCTGAAGGTTACAGATCTACAAGTGGTCTGATTTGGACCTATTGATATTTTTCTTGAGGCTGCTGTTTCACACTGCAAGTTCCAGAAAGGATTTCAGATATTTTGCAGGAAACAGTTATAAAATATTTATTAGCTGAATCTGGACTTTAAAAAAAAAAAAAGTCTTCATTTTCCCCAGTAATGGAGACTTTTCCCGTCTAGTTAAAGAAAAGATAAAAGGCACCTCCTGCAGGAGTGTAGCCAAGGCGATAATTTATACAAGATGCCTTTGAACAATTTCCACATTTTATCACCACCCTAATTTATGCTATCAAATAGCCGAGTTTATTTAGTAAAATGGTTATGTTTTTTCCTAAAGTATTTAAAGAGAAGAAATTTTTGTACCTTCCTGAGTAAAAGATTTTATAGGGTCAACCCTAAGGCCTAACTGAAGAATGAAACTATTCTCAGCACATAAATTCTCCTTCACGTAACAAATGTCCTGCAGGAGCGCTTTTAAGGGCTGAAGCTACTGATTTCTATAAAATAGGCTGTAGGACCATAAATAGCCAGGAAGGTATAATTTTTAATTAAAGCAAATTGTTTTATAAAGTTTAAAAAATCACAAGTCCAAGTTTATTTCTCGTCCTGCATAATTTGTTTATTTCATGTATAGGGAAAAAATAAAAACAGAATGTATATTAAAAAGTAGTAACAGTACATCAAAATCAGGGGTATTAAAGAAATATTTTGCACTTTTTCTCATGGGATTTTTCCTCTATTAACATATGAAAACATATTACCCCTTCCCCAAGTCCTCAGCACTAATGCATCCTCCTGATCTTATAGATAACTTGGGCTCTTTTTTTTTTTTTTCTTAAGGAAAATAACACGTAAGTTAGAAATCTTCAAAGCTTACCACATTCTCTCTTTTCCATAAAAGTGTCTTTCACATTTATCAGTGGAAAACGTTAAAGTATTTAATATTGACTCATAGATATTTAATATTGAGTCATAGATATTTAGCATTCAAAAATAAGCACTGAAGAGTTTGTCTGTCATAAGCAGAATTCACTTTAATGAGAAAAAAAGTGAAACTATTCATTTCACCAACAGGGAAGCTATATATAAGCTCAGTAGTTTTTTTCCTATATTAAGGTATTATTTAAACAGTTGGAGTAAAATAAAAATTTCAAAGTTTAACAACCTTTTAAAAAGTGTTAAGATAAAATTCATTATTTTTTGCATATCTATTAAAAACTTTAAAAGGTGTAGAATCAGGAAATAAACAGTAGCCAGCACCATGACTTATACCCCTTCAACAGTGAAAGGAAAGAAAAATTTCTATTGAACCTAGCACTTTGACCTCATGATACCAAACAAGAGACTTAGTGGTTTATTTTGACCAGTGCCTCTGATTTTTTTTTTAACTGATCCAAAAAAAAAACACCTTTTAATTGTGCCAACTTACCTAAAATTCTTTTTGAAGCCTTGCAATATTGGTTGGCTAAAAAGTTCGTTTGGGTTTCTCCATTACATCTTATGGAAAATTATTCTGAACAAACTTTTTGGCCAACCTAATATGTATCTATCATCTCACTTCCATTTACAGGCTTATGCAGTATAAACACTACCCAAGATACATCTTTAAAAATGTTTAAGGTTATCACTTCAAAAAAGAACTGACAGTAGTGTACAAAATGATAAACATAACTAACACTGCTCTATGTTATATAAGAAAGTTAAGTTCTCGTCATGAGGAAAAAACTATTTTTCTTTAATTTATGCCTATATGAGATGATGTATGCTCACTAAACTTATTATGATAATTGTTTCATGATGTATGTGAGTTAAATCATTATGTGGTACACCTTAAACTTTAGCAGTGCTGTATGTCAATGACATCTCAATAAATGTGGAAAGAAAAAAAAAAAAAGACAGTGTTCAAGCCATGTGACCTCACAATGTCAACAGCAGTGAGGTCTTTGCTAGAGTCATCCTACAGGAGAGCCTGGAATTAGTCCTGGCAGTATAGTCACATGGCTTCCCAGGTGGCTCAGTCAGTAAAGAATCTGCCTGCAACACGGGAGGCCTGGGTTGGATCTCTGGGTTGGGAAGATCCCCTGGAGGAGGGCATGGCAACCTACTCCAGTATTCCTGCCTGGAGAATCTAAATGGACAGAGGAGCCTGGCAGGCTACAGTCCATGGGGTCGCAAGAGTTGGACACGACTGAATGACTAAGCAGAGCACAGTATAGTCTCAAGTCTCAGTGCTGCCTTTCTGGAGTTTCAGTGAGTTTCAATAAATTCATTCTCTGCTTAAAAAAAAAAAAAAGAAGGTTCTTAAATAGATAAATATTCTGCTATCAGAAAAGTCACAAGAAGATTTCATCAAAGTATTTGTCAAGGTCGAAAAAGGAATCATCCCAGGGGCTCCCAGTCACCTCACCAATAAGCACCTCGGTTACTGATTTCAGAAGATTTCAGAAGAGCTTTCAGAAACTCCTCTGAAAAGCAATGTTAACTAGGAGCTAATGCAATGATGTAACAAAAGCCAAGCAAAGTTTTTCTCCACATGGAAAGAGACATCTAAAACAATAGAATAATCTCAGTACAGCAGACGTATGGTAGGAACATCCGGAAATCTTCCTACAGAGTAAAGGATTTCAGATGGAAGCTGCATTATTAGTCAGTCTTATTGATCTGCCTGCGCTAAACTAGAGGGTATTCTACTCTCATACATTTAAGTCCTGGAAATGGCAACCCACTCCAGTGTTCTTGCCTGGAGAATCCCAGGGATGGGAGAGCCTGGTGGGCTGCTGTCTATGGGGTCGCACAGAGTTGGACACAACTGAAGCAACTTAGGAGCAGCAGCAGCAGCATTCAGTCAATTCAGTCACTCAGTCGTGTCCGACTCTTTATGACCCCATGGAACTGCAGCACACCAGGCTTCCCTGTCCATCACCAACTCCCAGAGCCTACTCAAACTCATGTCCATCAGGTCGGTGATGCCCAGTCCTCATAGTACATGGTGTCTAAAAGAACCACTGCATTACCAAAGGGGGAGGGATAAATTAGTGATTAGCAGATACAAACTACTATATATAAAGTAGATAAACCACAGTGTCCTACTGTATAGCACAGGGAACTATATTCAATATCTTATAATAAACCACAATGGAAAATAATCTGAAAAAGAAAAAAATAAATAAAAGAGCCATTGCACATGAAGATGAAATCAAGTCTTTCTGCAGGCACATAAGTTTATTCTGAGAAAAGGTCTCTGTCTATACTTACCTTGCTCAGCCAATCATCTGAAAGAACTAAAAGTCTGGACTCCTATGTGATTGTTTTCTCTCTACAATTTTAAGTGTAATTGTTCCTAAAATAAAATAATCGAGGGTTTCGACCTCATATAGCCACAGCCTATCAATACAAAGTTTTTAAGAAGTATTAGAATAATGTCTGGAATAAGTGATAAAAATGTCTCAAATACTTTTTAAAAACAAAATGCTTTTCAAAACATTTAAGTCAAAGTCTTACCCAGAGAGGGCATCTGGAGAACGTTAGTCTATTATTACTATCAACAGTTATAAAATATTTTAGAAAATGTCACACCAACTCTATTGGAATAGAATCATATCAATAAATTCAAAAACTCTTGGCACACAGACTAAGGAGATCTGCTTTTTGATAAAGAGTAATAGAGTGGAATTCATTACTGTAGCTCTCCCACTTAGTACAAACACCATAAAACACGACACAGAAAAAATAAACAAGTGTGTGGCTGTCAGTAGAGCCAAGATAAATTTGGAAACTAAAGAACATCAGCTGTCTTGGCAGTGGGGAGTAGTTTCAAATTCTAGTTGAAAATCTGAGTGAACAAGAGTCTCTGTCATATTTCGAAGACAGATCAATACATAGTTGTGACATTGTTGAGCAAATTCTAAACCAAGAGCAGATGCAGACAGTATTTTGACTTGGGATATTAAAGATCCTGGCTCTGGAGGCACAGGTTTCTACAAAGTCCCTCCAGAGGCAGCATGCACTGTACACCCTGAGAACTTCCGTTTTCACCCCAGCATTTCACATCAACATTCAGCTTAGAAATGAGTAAGCCACAATGATGCACCCAAACTAAGTTATATTCATGCCTCAGTGATATTAACAAATTTAAACTTTATAAAAAACGATTTCAAAATCACATAAGTAAATTTAACTGTTTACTTTGTAGTGGAAAATTCACCATAAAAATCAAATGTATTTATCACAGCCAGAATGTTTTTAACTAAGACTCACCTATTACGCCCGGAGTCTCGGAAGCCTTTGGCAAAGGGATTCCTATCTATCTTCAGGCGAGTAATCTGCAGAGTAGGGAAAAAAAAAATCACATCAAATCTTAAGATAAAAGCCAAGGAAGGTTATAAAAAATGGTAGTGATGGAAGAACTATAAGAAACTCCAGAATCAACTGTCAGAGGATTCTACTGTGTTCTTCTCCCCTGTTTCTCGGGTATTTTATTATCTTAGCAGCAAAGCTACAAGAATATTTCAGAAGTCATCTAGACATTCATTTGCTATGAAAAGAACATTCCCCTACTTCTATCCAAGCACTGTAATAAAGTTTGCTTTGCTATTAATATCCCTGGAGAAGGGGATTCTGAATCGTCTGTTGATAATTGCCCTTCGTTTGACAATCTCTTTAAAACTCTTCCCTTTCTTAACTCGGTGAAATGTGTCTGCTTCTTTTGCAGTAGTGCTGATGGAGAACAGCTAATATCCAACTTCTATTTAACAGCCACGTATACACTTAAATGTTGTTAATGTTCTTCAGAAATGGGCAATATATACTCCTTGAACCTTCCTGCCTTCCGTTTTTCTTTGTCTCTCCTCAAATCATCTTTACAGCTCTCATCTCCTCTTTCATCTGTGGAGTCGTGACCTGGTCAGAGGACTACAGTGAATGTCTAACCAAAGGTAACCGTGACTTGAAGGTTTTAATAAGATTCAATCTTATACACATAGGAGAAATAAATAATAGCTTCATTTTAACTACAGCTGTAATTTGTTGACCTATAACTAGATTTTTATTCAGGAAGATCCCAAGATATGAGGGAAAATTTTTTATAAGTGGTCTAATCATCTCCATTATAAACAATTTTTTTAGTTATACCATCTTGAAATTGACACTAATAAACAACATCCCATCTGTTTCTGACCATATCTCCATCTTGCCCAGAGAAGTTTATAGCCTATTTTCTAAGAAGCACATCATGCTTTGTCTTCTGTGTTTCTTGGTTTAGTAGAATCTACTAAGTTCTAATTGTGCCATTTTGGTCAAGGACAAATGAACACTGCTGAATGACACTAAGGCAAAGAAAGGCATCTCTGGAGAGTCACCTGAAATCCCCCTATATCATGTTGTGTGTGCTTTCAGCCATCTGCCAGTCAGCTTTGCAACACCTAAGGGAGGTGTATTCCACATGCTACTACTTAGTTTGTGGATGCTGCTGCTCAGTTGCTTCCTTCGTGTCCGACTCTGTGCAGCCCCATGGACAGCAGCTCACCAGGCTCCTCCGTCCACAAGATTCTCTAGGCAAGAATACTGGAGTGGGTTGCCATTTCCTTCTCCAAGTTTGTGGATGAAACTACATTATAACAAGATAATGTAAGGGTCTGCTAAGTAATTCACTATGTCTATCACTCTGCCATTGAAAGAATTCTTTATAATTCATTATAGCTCAATTATCTGTTCATTTAAATAATGCTTAAAGAACACCGAATAACTTAAACATTCATTTAAAACAGTGTTTTAACACAGTGGGAAAGGGGAGGGTGGAATAAATTGGGGGAGGAATATTGACATATATAAACTACCATGAGTAAAATAGATAGCTAATGGGAAGCTGCTGTATAGCACAGGAAGTTCACCTTGGGGTTCTGTGATGACCTAGAGGGGTGGGATGTTGGGGTGGGGTGGGAAGGAGGTTCAAGACAGAGGGAATATACACATATACATATGAGTTATTCATATTGTTGTACAGCAGAAACTAATACAACATTGTAAAGCAATTACACTCCAATAAAAAAATTAAAAATAAAAAAAATAAAGTACAGGGGAAGAAGTTTAAAAAAATATTTCTGAGCTATAAGTAAATGGAAAGACAAAGCAAAAAATAGTATTTTAAAAAAGAGTTTACAGCTATTACAAAGAATGCATTTGAATCAGTTCTAATGAGGTGGATGAAACTGGAGCCTATCATACAGAGTGAAGTAAGTCAGAAAGAAAAACACCAATACAGTATATTAATGCATATTATGGAATTTAGAAAAATGGTAACAATGACCCTATATGCAAGACAGCAAAAGAGACAGATGTAAAGAACAAACTTTTGGACTCTGTGGGAGAAGGCGAGGGTGGGATGATTTGAGAGAATAGCATTGAAACATGTATATTATCATATGTTAAATAGATCGCCAGTCCAGGTTCGATGCATGAGACAGGGTGCTCAGGGCTGGTGCACTGGGATGACCCTGAGGGATGGGATGGGGAGGGAGGTGGGAGGGGGGTTCAGGATGGGGAACACATGTACACCCATGGCTGATTCAGGTATGGCAAAAACCACCACAATGTTGTAAAGTAATTAGCCTCCAATTAAAATAAATAAATAAATTTTTAAATAAAAAAAATAAAAAGGAGCTCAGATTTATATCATGGTGCTTGTTTAAATACATTGCAATCACCAGCATCATTACACTGACATCACACCTATTACGCGCATACCATGTATGCTGTAATACGAGTTTTGCACAAATTATTTCATTTAATTCTCATAGCAACTTAGATGTAGTTATTATCCCAATTTTATGTTTTCTTTTATACTGGCTTAAGTTTTTTATGATTATAAGGTTACTTGGCCATAGGACTGGACTGGAACCCCAAGTTTCAGAGCTTATGCTGGTAACCACCAGGCATGGAAGCCTATCAATTTCCCATAAGTTCTTCAAAACACAGTTGAGAAGTTAACCAAAAAAAAGAACAACTGCATTTTTCATGATCAATTTCCTTTCTTCCAACTTTTCCACCCTCTTAACTGATTATCAGCATTTGTGAATTGGTGTGAGTCACCAATATGTATCAAAAACCCACTGTATCTTGTTTATTGTATAACAGAGGCTTGGAGAAAATACATGTTTAAAATAACATTTAATACACAGTTAATTGGATGCGTAATTCAGAGAGAGACAGACAGAGAAGAAAGATTAACAGGGTTGTTTAAAAGGTACCAAAGGTACAAAATGCCTCTTTTCTCCTTACACATTGTATTTTCCTGAAAAAAAAAATCATTTTCTATGACTGATATATTTTAAGAATATATTCCTGGGACTTGCTGGTGGTCCAGTTGTTAATACTTTGCCTTCTAATGAGGGGGCTTCTGGTTCCATCCCTGGTTGAAGAGATAAGATCCCACATGCCTCACAGCCAAAAACACAAAACATAAAACAGAAGAAATATTGTAACAAAGCCAATAAAGACTAAAAGGGAGCGTGCATGTGTCACTTCAGTTGTGTCCGATTCTGTGTGACTCTATGAACTCTAGACTGCCATGGACTCCTTGTCTACAGGATTCTCCAGGCAAGAATACTGGAGTGGATTGCCATGCCCTCCTCCAGGTAATCTTCATGACCCAGGGATTGAACCCACATCTCTTACATTTCCTGTATTGGCAGGTGGGTTCTTTATCACTAGGGCCACCTGAGAAGCCCTAAGGGGCTATATCTTAAAAAAAACTTAATTATCTCCAGCCCTTTTAAAGGTTAATTTCATGTTCCTTCCTAAAAGCCTACATAAAAAGTGTGACAGTGTGAGTGTGAGAGGACAAGACAGCTTGGGTGGTGTCACCCATGGATGAGAGCAGAGGAGCTTCTCAGCCCTAAGGGAGAACTCATAGGGCAGGGTTCAAATCTCCTAAGAAGATTTAAGACAAAAGAAAACAAAACAGAGACCTTAAAGCCTTAGATTGTTGACTGAGATGTATATAAATGTCAAGAGAAGTGAAAATCTAAAATAATGCTGCTGACCTTTGAAAATTAAAAAAAAAATCTACCACAGACCACATTGCTCCACTACATTGCTATTTCTTATGAAAACTGGCCAGAAAATTGCATGGGTCAAATAATTGCCTCCACTCAATTTTCCACCTGCTTGATACAGCCTTAAATAATGACATATATTAATGCTAACTTATAGAGAAAAGAAATATTTCACTTCTCAAATTATTTCTAATTTAATGGAAGGATTACTCCACAATTGCTCATCTCTCAGACAGTAAGGGTATGTATAACCCTCTATTACAATTGAAGAAATAGCACTTTTGTACATATAAGAAGGATAAATGATTCTGAAATACTTCCCCGAACACATGGATGGCAGCTTTAAAAGAAAGTGAGCTGACAAATCTCATGTCCTGTGATACAACTCACTTTCATATTCTACGGGTCTATTTCCTAGTCAGTACACATGCTTTCTAATTTTAATTATAACATCAGGATTCAATGTCTCAAAATGGAAAGTAAACTTACACTGCCAGTCATGAGAGACATTCTGGTCTGAAGAAATCTTCACTTGTAAAGAGTAGCTTTACAAGGGCATCTTGGATAAATATTACTACATATGCATGCATGCTAAGTCACTTCAGCCATGTCTGACTCTTTGCAATCCTATGGACCGTAGCCCACCAGGCTTCTCTGTCCATGGGAGTCTCCAGGCAAGAATACTGGAGTGGGTTGCAATACCCTCCTCCAGGGGATTTTCCTGACCCAGCAATCAAACCCCTTTTGTTATGTCTCCTGTGTTGACAGGTCGGGGTATATGTGTATATATATATACACACACACACATTCTGGATGTCATACATGGCAAGCACTTCATGACCATTCTTAACTTTTAGATAGAGTGAAAAAGAGAGCTAGCTTTTAATCTGCACATGAAATTAAAAGTCTAGAAAGATTCCAATTCTGAAAACAATACCTGCTGGTTCTGATAGGCAGTGACAGTGGTGAAAACAGTTTCTGGAAAGGAAAATGCCTTCACTCCCTCTCCAGATGGAACAGGCTTGATAGGAGAAAGATCATCCCCACAGTCTTTACGGATGATGTGGACTCGCGGTTGGTATTTGTGCATAGAATGAAGTATAATCTATATCAAGGAAAGAGAAGACAAATTTGTCAGCAACTTCTACCCAACCTCAACCTCTGACTAAATACTGAATGTGTAAAACAAATCCCAGTTAGAAATAAAGATACCCAAGGCTGTGAAAGTCCCAATTTAATACAGTGTACGAAAACTGGAGTGAGACAATTAGGAAGCTATTTGGAAAGTGTGCATACAAAAAGAAAAAAAGGCAAGTAATTATTTTGGTTGAAGCCCTGTGTGCAACCATATGAATGTAGCATCACATTTTCTGTTTCTGAAAACACAAGAATAAATTCATCAGCATTTTTATTTATAATGAACCTAATGGAACACAGAGTCCAAAACAATAAAACTAAAAATGAGACTGAAATGATTGTTTTAATTCCACCACACCCATCCCCTAAAAGTAAGTATTTGCACACCAAGATTTTCTTCAGAGAACATTTTTCCTCTGTTGGTAACTACAACATATCTACTCAAGGGCAAAGGGATTTTAAGGATACCCCAGGGTCTGCCTTATGTGTGGTTCACAAAGTCTCTGGTTTGCCTGGAAAGCCCAGCATTCGTGCTTCCATCACAACAAGGCTTCCAAAACCCAGATGTCCGGGGATGAAAAAGCTCTCAGACTCAGCTCGGGGAATCTGATGATATGGTTCAACTGCCTTCTGCCCAATGATTCCACTTCTGAGAATTTATCCTAAGGAAATATTCCAAATCCCAAAAAGTGTTTCATGTACAAAGATGTGCAATGCACCATTTACAACAGTGGAAAAACTATAAACCACATGAATAGATTGGTTAGGTAAATGAAAATCCACACAATGGTTACAACATTATTCAGCCATTACTAACGCTTTTAGAACATTTTTAACGACATAATGAAACACTTCTTTTTAAACCCTAAATTAGAATAAAGGATCCAAGTTGTTTTTAAACTTACCATAACTACATAAAAATAGACAGTAAAAGGACCCATACAAAGATATGAACAGTGGTCATCTCTAGATGATGGAATTGTGGATGAATGTTTTCTTCTTCATTTGTTTTACACTTTCAAGGTAGAGGAGGTAGGTAAAGAAATAGCTTCATCCAATGAGATTTTCTATGTGCTGCTGGAAATCCAAGTTCAGTTATTCACTAATGAGTTTAATTAACAAATCTATATCTTTCCTGAGCTATACAACTTGAATTCAAGCTTTGAAGTGTTAGAAGTTTAGAGAAATGCTTAAACAAAAGTCTGAGGGAAAAAAACACAACCACAGTGATTGGTTTACCTGCCTCATGCTTTTCAGGATGTGCACAGTTTAATAAACCAAATTCAGAATCACTGGTCAACCTAAACATCTCTCTACTTATAGAGTGTGTTTGCTGCCCCAAAGGAATGTGTTTATCTTCCATTATTAACCAACAGTTGTGAGGTTTTTCTAACCTAAACTTTTCTTTCTATCAGTGGAGGAAATGCCTAGAGAGTAAATCTAATGATGATACTCACCACACATGCCTGATGGAGGGATAGCATGAGTCTGAATAAAGGACAAGAGGAGACAATAGCCCTCATTGTCATCTGGGGGGACACAACACAATTCAGCAACCTCGGGAAAAGTTTTTTTTCCAGATATATAAAAGGACAGAATTTCAACTTATTCATGACTCACAAAGTCAATTAAAGGGTTACAACTGGAAATCTTTAGATAAGTAAAATTAGCAAATAAAGTAAAAAAATAAAACGTGCTGTATTTAGTAAGGATAAGTTCTGTTTTGCAAAACACTGCCTGTTGGGGTGTGTGTATATACACTAAGTTAAACATAAAATGTATGTCTGGCTGTAATCAGATTAAAAGTCTGAAAAGGCAAGATTTAATTCTAATGATTCATAAATTCCAGAGCTGGAGAAAAACTGGAAAAAGTCACTTTACATTAAACAAAAATAAAAGGCATGGTCAGTTTCAAAAGATGAGAGTTAACTGACTTGAAGTGAAGGAAATAAAAAGTTATTTAGGTTTCTGTTTACTAGTCAATGAAAAGTAAATTCTTGTTTTATGAAATCTTTTTTCTCTCAAGCAGATTTCTCCATACAGCTCTCTATATTTTAATAGTATTATTTGTTTAAGCTGCTGCTGCTACTACTAAGTTGCTTCAGTCGTGTCCGACTCTGTGCGACCCCAGAGACAGCAGCCCACCAGGCTCCCCCGTCCTTGGGATTCTCCAGGCAAGAACACTGGAGTGGGTTGCCATTTCCTTCTCCAATGCATGAAAGTGAAAAGTGAAAGGGAAGTCGCTCAGTCGTGTCTGACTCTTAGGGACCCCATGGACTACAGCCTACCAGGCTCCTCCATCCATGGGATTTTCCAGGCAAGAGTGCTGGAGTGGGGTGCCATTGCCTTCTCCGATTATTTGTTTATATCCTTATGCAATCTCCAAAATGATTTAAGGTGGGATATACTGGGAGTAGGGTACAGAAATAGCTGAGGCATGCCTATGTTTGTACATTAAAGGGCAACTGCCAACAGTAATCTGAATATTATTCAAAAAATAATTTATTCTCAATATTACCTATAGGAATTTAGTATATCCCTACAAATTTTTAGGGAATGCTAAACAAGCCTTAGTTCCTATATATAAAATAGCATTATTTGTTTTTTAACGAACTATCAAAGTTATGATGACAAATGGTCATGAATAATTTGCTTTTTATTAGAACTAAAGTAGAACTAAGAGAACCACTGCCCTTATGAACAAAAAGACCACAATGATAATATCCATTACTGAAACTCAAATAATTATAATCTGATCTGCATGTTCTATATTCTCTGTTCTGTTTAGATGGAGGATATTTTTTCTTTTGGATGCTATCTATTAGCACAGATAGTAACATAAATCTCTGTCCATACAAACAGGGTGCTTTCCCATGTGTAGGTTAATACACATTTTCCCCATGTTAAAGACATTAGGTTTGACATTGGTGGGATAACTAATATTTTAAAATTTAGCCATTACTAGTCTTCCAATTTCCTTCTCGTATATTCTTCACAATTCTGACTCTCTTTCAATTTCTTTATTTCTTATGAAGCAGAATAAATTACTTTTTTAAAAAGACACTAGGTTTGAGTCAAAAGAAGCGTTATTACTTAGTTCTGATGCTGCCTATCATATAAGGGCAGAGGGATGAGAGTCCCTGTGAGGTCCCTGCATCAAGAAAGCGACTGAGTTAGTCCCCTCACAATAGTACTGTTGTCTTCTCAGACCCTGAATCACATCAACAGTAGAATATGACTTCCTAATCTCTAATCTAACCTTATTTAGGGTGATAAAACTGAGCAAAAAAAAACCCTAATAGACACCTTCTTTGCAGAGCCTTCCCAATCTCTCTTGGCTGGAACAAAATGGCTGCCGTACTGCGCTGCTCTGACAGCACCATAATCTGTGTGCTGCTGCTGCTGCTGCTGCTGCTGCTGCTAAATCGCTTCAGTTGTGTCCGACTCTGTGCGACCCCATAGAAGGCAGCCCACCAGGCTCCCCCATCCCTGGGATTCTCCAGGCAAGAACACTGCAGTGGGTTGCCATTTCCTTCTCCAATGCATGAAAGTGAAAAGTGAAAGTGAAGTCGCTCAGTCGTGTCCGACCCTCAGCGACCACATGGGTTGCAGCCTAGCAGGCTCCTCTGTCCATGGGATTTTCCAGGCAAGAGTACTGGAGTGGGGTGCCATTGCCTTCTCTGAATCTGTGTGCTAGTCTTCTCTTTTGTCTAGGTTAGATCACTGAAGCCAGAGACTATGGCTTTTCATCTCTTACTACATTTTACAAAGTCGTCAAAACTTTTGTTTTTAAATAAATAACAGACAAGAGTACTCTCCGTCCTACCTTCTCCTCTAGTATCAAGCAATACGTGATTTCTACTAATAGCAAAGGCAATTTTCTTGCTTCCAAAATGTATAGGTACATATTTTTCTCTCTCCATTCCCCCTACACACTACTTTTTTTTTTATTAAAGTATTACATCCTGCCACAACTTTAAAAGAAAAAAATTTTTTGGAAGATGACACACTTCTATAGATATTGCTTGTTTTCTGAGTTTTTATTTTTCTGAATAGTGAAATATTATAATTATTCAGGTATAAACAACTGGGGTTCAATTGGCAATCTATTATTTTGTGTTTTAAGCAAATGCTGTGTGATTTAAATCAGTAGACATCTGAGCAAAGCATATTATCCTCTGTAATACAGGTGGGTCTCATCCAATTAGTTGAAAAACTTAAGAAAAAAAAATTGAGGTCCACTGAGGAAAAGGAAAGTCTGCTTCCAGACTGCCTCCAGACTCAAGTTGTAATATCAGGTCTTCCCTGGGTCTTTGCCAATCCACCCTGCAAATTTTGGACCTACCAGCCCTACATCTGTGTTAGTCAGTTCCCTAAAATAAATGTCTCTCTCGTGTGTATGTGTGTGTGTGTGTGTGTGTGTGTATAATATAATCTGTTGGTTCTGTTTTTCTAGAGAATGCTGTTTTAAATAGAATCTAGTGAAATTACGAAGATAAAATCATATAGATAGATAAATTACTACCTCTAATACTGTAGATATATTAGGTATAAAGCCAGTAATTTGATCAGAATTAGAATTATAAAATCACCATATTTATTTAAATTATTTAAAGTCATTTGTATCTTATCTATGACAGTGTATAGTTTTTGGATCCATTATCTCTTCAAAAGATATGTACTCAAAAATATATATATATATACACTCAAACTATAGAACTCCAAAAAATAGAGTATATTTAAGCTTTTGAAAATCATCAACATTTAGTGCCATTTATTTTTCAATTTTTTATTCTAAAAAAAAGTAAAGACTCTTCAATGGACACACTGGCAAAATTTCACACTTAGCTCCCTCATTGAGACAGAAGAAACTAATGTCCTTTCACTGAAGTCAAGTGAAAAAGAACTGTTACAACCTGACTATGTACATAAAGAAAAAAACAGAAAGTAATGTACTTTCAGGACATGAAGTTGTATCATTCAGAAGTGAAATGTACTAGGCTTCAAATTACAAAAAGCACTGGCAGTTTCAGAGAGATGAGTCTTACAAATCTAGATACTGCATCTGTACCACAATGAAATGTGTACTTGAATGTCTTCGTTAAGGTCAATTGCTTAAGATATTGTCTAGCAACTTACAAATCACATCCTGTCATCACTGTATTACCATCTTACAACAGTTTGCATTTTTTGTTTTAAAAGACTGGCCCGTAAATAAGCTATCTTCATGTCACCCCTTTGAGAAATGAATGAATTGGTATTCCTTTTATGTATGATACACTCTTCAAAAGGCACATCAATCCTGCTTCAGTCAAAACTCTCTCAAATAACAGAAATCTAACAGAAATGCTAGCACTGAGTGGAAATCAGCACATATTCAGTTTCTTATTTATTAAAACATCAATAATAAGGTAGATATCTCACCTACAAACAACACTGTGTGAAAATCATTAAAGTGTTAAAAATGACTATATTATTGAAACTACTGACTTTAGCATATATTTCATATTTCAGTTTTAAGATGAAAGGAATTATTATTACAACATATTTTGACACATTAGATGTCATTACAAAACAATTGGAAGCTTGCAGATGGAACACACAGATAACATAAGCCTGGGCCATTGTTGACAAGCGATGAACCTCAGCTGGGAAAAGAAGAGGCTATAGGCAGGACACCATAAATCATTATCACTGTTCACCCAACTTCTAGAATTCATATTCAAAGTGTAGTAATTATCACTTTATGAAATTTCAAACAAATGTGCTGGCTAAAATTATCTTCTGACACAAGTGCAGTATCCAGTTTTACCTATTAAAAGCTTCATAGAATACTCTGGCCACAGGCATAGCCTCTGATGAAAATGTAACCTTGATGTTGCACAGCTGTGCACACTCTAGTCAACCAGGAGAGGAATGTCACGATCTTAGAAAAGTTCATTTCCTTCAGGCAGACACAGTATAGATAATGGTCATGCCATCCAACGGAGGCAAATTAGGGAGGCCCTCTACTCACGTGGCCTTGGTCGTCCAGCTCGTTGTTGGTGAGCTTCAGCTTGTCGAAACTGATCACTTGTCTCATCCAAGTCTCCCCTGAGGCAGGTGAGTCTGGATGAATGTACACGCGGGGTGGCACAGGGGAGTCAGCATTGCCTGCCACCATCCATTTAGAGCTGTGATAAACATACCTAGAAGGCAAGGACAAGGCTCTGTTTGTGGATTGTTGCTTTCTTGGAATTTCCAACTCTGTAGCCTCAGACAAAACGGGCACCCTTTTAAGTCTAAAATTCAAGGATTTGCTCTTTAGATTCAATGTGTATAAAATAAGAATTCAAACACTTTTAAAAAACTCTCTGAAGCAGTGGTAGCCTGCTGACCACTCAAGGTGATATGTTAAGGATTTAGTGAAAAATATGCACATTATTTCCACCATAAATGCAAGAATTTCGATTTGGATAAATCACACTTATTCATGTTAGACATTCTGTCTGTATTCTGATGTTCTCCATTTTTCTTCTGGATATGCAATTGACATGAAGAAACTATTAAGTTGTCAAGGTCTGCTTTAAGGAAATCCCCAAAATACTTGAGAGTTATATCTTCAACGGTCTAACTTTCTTTATCACTCCCCATTTTAGGCTTATGTTCAAACTGATAAGAGACATGGTAGAAAGTCAAGGGGAAATTGTCAGAATGTACAGCAAATTTATTTTCATAGGGAAAAAAGTCCCATCTATTATTTAGAATTATTTTTTTCTAACTCCATTACACTAGAAACTGAAAATTCAGTTTAATTTTGTTAAAATTCAGTTTAATTTAAAAGTTTGTATAATCATAAAACATAGGCTTTTATCTCTTCTAATTCTCTTTTTTTACTATTGTCAGAAAATCTTTAAATTTTTATACCACTAATTAAAATATACATCAAACTTTTAAAATTACGATTTATCTAAATAATATTACCTTTCTAATTAAGAGGCAAAACATCCTATTCTACTTGTTTATGTCTGTCAACTACACGGACTCTATAAAAATAACACACTTATATAACAATGTTTCAAGTAGTATATAAGATAATAATGTTTAATCTTATATTCAGACTATCACTTATGGTTAGTTTAAAATAGACTAACTCAAAAACTAGAAACTAGTATATCAATGATTAATTTAGAAAAGGATAGAAAATGAAAATATATATTTGGATGCTTGTCTTCCTTTTGTTTTAAAATATGGCATACAATTTAAAGCAACAATTTATGAATAGTCTCAAAGAATTCTACGAGTATAGTATGAAATTTTCTTTTTAAAATAGCATGAAGTATTTTCATAATATCCCTGATGAGGCCCACTGTTTCAACTATGTTCACACATTTCATTCTCTTTTGAATTCAATATGCCTTCTATTCTCTAATTCCTTTTCTTGGGAAAAAATACATTATCACAAAATTAAGAATAACAATAAAAACAATTTCCCTTAATTGATACAGTGTAATTTCAATAAATAAGCTCTGTGCATGGGCTTTTGTGAATATGAATTTTACATTCTAATAAGTCACAATCACTTTTCATTTGACCAAATACCATTCTTTGATAGCAGAGAAAGAGCCAAAATATTTATTTCTACTATTGCTGAAAAAGTTGGAAAATAAATCTTAGAAATGCAAGAAAAAGCAGCACAACGGATACAGAGCTATTGCCAAAATAAATAGAACAATATGCTCTGTCAAAATTTTGAAAAGTATGCATATTGAACAGTTCAAAAATCTATACCCACTAAGAGAATAAATGCTACATGTTACATATTCTTTGTGAAACATTCTAAATACAAATGCTCAAAACAAATTTTTCTTGAGAAGCAATTTAACTGAAAGCAAATTTATGTTTTAGAATTTGATCTTTTAAAATCTGGCATCTTAGTACTAATACTTGAAATTTTTCTTGTTTTATATGTGACGAATAAGCATCAATTAAATAAAATAAGCCATCCAAAATATATGAGAGAGATTTGGAAGAAGAAATAGAAGACAAACTTAGAAGAGAAAGGAAAGATGTCTAAACTCACTAGAATTACACTGTTTTCCTCTGCACAAACCCAAATTAGAATATGGATTTTAAACCAAGTATACTTAAAGATAAACTTCAAGGCACTTCTAGCTTCTATTATGGAGTAGACAATTTTAACAAAACTCCCTAATGAATTATTTAATTAAAATAAATGATACAACTTATACACAAAATGCAAATCATAAAACTGTCCTTTTTACTACCCATATTTTTAGCATTCCATATGTGCCTCTACTAATTAAATCTGTATACTTTTGACACCATAAACCTGTTTCCAAAAAGTGACTCCCTAAATCTTAAAAAGTAATAAAAACCAAATCTGATTTCATTTAAAAACTTACTAAATGTTCTAGGTGTTTATTTAAAAGACAGAAACAAAAGAGACCAAAATTTAAAGCAGGGTCTTCCAACTTGCCACTCAGAATTTCCTTTTTTTAAATGTTAGCATTTTCAACTCCCCAGGAAAATAAAAATAATTGTCATTGAAGACTGTTGATTTGTTTACTCACAGAAGGAAAAGCAAAGTTTGGCTTGGTACTGAAGAAAGTATCTTTTCCAGCTTTACTGGAATCCAGCTTTACTTGATATCTAGATAAATATATTCTCTCAAAACCCAAATATTATAATAATTTTAAAAAATTCTCTGTTAACTACCAGCCACAAAAAACAATAAGATAACAAATTTATTACCAGCTTAAAGATGTCTTGATATCATAATGAATTATGATTTTGTTTTCCTAAATTATAAAAAATCTTCAATAATTTTCTCATATTAAAGAGAAAAAAGCCTGTAAACAGTTATGATTTTGTACATAACAAAATAAAGGGAATTTATTTAAAGGTCACAAAATAATCAGGAAGAAATTGAAACAGTTTAACTATTATGTACACGTACAAATTTTACTTCATATTTCCTCTCAAAATCCTAATCAAAATGTGATCAACATAAAAGACATACTTAGCTTACCAATGCTAAACTGGCCACTTATTAAAATTCCTCAACACTTAAAGACATTTCTGTATCTATTAAAAACAAAACAAAAAATAAATGTTCACATTTACTGCAAGAGAAGGCACCATCTAGACTACTGCAAGTGACTGGGGTTGGACTGTGGATCCAATCATTCTACAGGCTTCTGGAAACAAATATCATAGTCAGTACAGATGAAATCCACTTAGCCTGTGAAATCCTGGGGCTTTCTTATTCTCTGTACCCATCTGATCACTGTACCTGTATCTTTTGTTGTCCACTGGCACAATATCCATGGCAATATAATACTGCTGGTGAGGATCTAATCCTGAGATCTTCACTCTCATTGCTGGAAACATGCGCCTATGTATAAGAGAGGGGAGGAAAGATGGTTTGGGTTTTGTTTTGGGTTATGATTATGCTTGAAGAATGAATAAGCAAAGAAAGCTCTTGAATCTGTATTTTTCATGTGGACAAATTTATAGCATTCACTTTGGCAAATGTAATCCAAAGAATCTGAACACAGGATGTATAAAACTGAATCATTTAAATGTAATTTGTTATACCTGTATTTGCATTCTATGTTTACTGAAATGTCAGTATATCTAAAAGCCAAATACACACACACACACACACACACACACAAACACACACACACACACATATATATTCTGAAGAAATAATGGTACAGAAAGCACTTTATTTTTTAAACAAAAATCAGTAAGCAGGCTGACTTTAACAAAACAAATAATAAATGGTTCCAAATAGTAGAAATAGAAAATTTGATTTTCTCAAAGTGATAAAATATACTATAATGTGAAATTTTAAAAGGGTTATAAAAAAGCACAAGGAGCCAATGTGCCATGCCATAACCAAACAATATGTTCTTTATTGAGACAGGACTTCCTGTCTGCCGCATGGTAAAGGTGAAGTGCAAAAGTTGCTCTAAATTTGAAAGGTATAGTAAAACTTCTTTATTGAAAGCAGAAACTAAACACAATGTATATTTACCAAATCATTCCTTCCCCCACCATGCCCTGAAAATACTTTAACCACACTTACTCACAACTTTGCTAATTAAAACAAATGAAACCCACATTTCTTTTAGCTTCCCAGAGATGCTTATCAAAGGAGATACTAAAGTAAATGCATCTATCTTTTTAAAAAGCACAGTAGCAAGGAATACAACAGCAAATTATTGTGTATATATATATGTGTGTGTGTGTGTGTGTATGAGCAGTTCCCTCTTCAAGAAAAAAACAAAAAACTTTCATCTACTGATTTATGTCTAGGACCCTTCCAGGTAATCTAATTTTTGCTAATTTAACCTTATAACACAAATTTTAGTACTGTTATTTACCAAAAATGTTTTCATAACAATAATGCCATTAAAGACCACTTCCAGAGAAAAGAAAGTCCATTATTCCTAACTAGGCATGAGAACAGTTTAATACACTGGCTGTTTAAGTGTTTTTCTCAGTGCACCTGTAAGATAAAGAGTAAAGGTGTTTAACTACAACCTTTATAAGACAACTGTTGCTTTGTGTTGTTGAAGACTGAATTTGGATCATTAATAAAAGCTCTGTGAAAATGTAGAAGGTAGCATATGGATTCAATAAAATATGTTTTTGTAATTTCTAACTAGTTTGGATACTTTTATACTATCCAGGTTTTTGCCATGTGTACTCCCTGAAAGAGTTGTGTGTGTGTTAAAAGTTTCTTTTGAAGAAGATAGTAGTCATAGATTTCACTGCACTAAATGAACTGAAAACTTAAAAACGGAAATATTGCTGTGCGCCTTCGAATTAACATGATCTGTGCAACAAATCCATTTATTTTACTAACTGATGGATGTGGAAATTTCACACTTTCAAAAAATAGATAAAACTTACAAATTTTGTTTTGGTATTCCTCAGCAAATTTAGGCTAATTTGTTGGATTTCACTAAGGGGAAAAAACTATAGTAACTGTGAATCTATAAAAAGAATGGTTTTTAAAAATCAGAGCAATTGTTTTTGCAGGGATTAAACATGGTTTACAGATGATTCTAGTAATTTTCATCCTAATCTAATATCAAGAGAGCATAACACAGCACATACTCATACTGCCAGCGAATCTGTGGATAAAGAAGCAATTGGAAGTTTCGAATCTATAAAAGCAAACGACAGTTTGGCTAAAGAGTAAACTGCGTTTTTTAAAAAAGGGGTAGTGTGGTGGTGGATAATCTGTTCCACAGTTTCAGAAACATAACGAAAGTCTAACTAAATACATGAACAGATGCTAAATCGGATCACGAATCTTTAACACCCCTGCCCACGGAATATCAGTAGTCACCGTCACCGCCTCGGCGGCCACAGTGATTTCTCCGCAGCATCCAACGAGAGGACTCCCCGCGCCGACTGCACTCCAGGTTAGGTAGGCAAAGTCGGTCTCAAAAGTGAACCACTACCGAGGGCCTAGTCTTATCTGTACAAACTGCTAACCAGAGACCCCATCGTGCTGCAGATCCTTTTCCCTCACCCACCAAGGCGTGGAGTGAGGCCAGGGCCCGGGCCGTTCGCGCCAGCTTGCCCTTTACCTGCCCGCCTTGGTGATGATCATCTCCGTGCCGATCTCGTGAAAGCGCTTCCAGAGCTCAGCTCCTTGCAGATCCACCCGCGGGGCCTGCGGCGAGGGCAGCGGGGTCCCGGGCCGGGCAAGGGTGGGCGCCGGAGACCCCTTCGGGGAGCCTCCTGGGGATGCCAGCGGGGAAGCGCCCTGCAGGAAGCCATCCTCACAGCCGCCTGGGCAGCAAAGGGTAGAGAGGGGTACCGGTGAGGGCTGGAGATAGGAAGCCTAGTGGAGAGATAAATCCCCCGCGGGCGGCTGGGGAGACAAAAGGGCAGCGGGAGAAACGGAAGTTTTCCTGCCATCCGGCCCTTGTAACAGGCCCACGGGTGGGTAAATACCTGCTCCGCCCGCCGAAGGGACGGGCACTCGACGCTCAAGTAGGGCCCTCTTGGCCCCCAAGTCTCAAGTCCTGAAGAGGCGTGCGGCCCAAGTCCACCCCACCCTCTCTGCTTCCGCCCGGTCAAGGCCCCAAAATAAGTTTTGTGCCGCAGCCGGAGTCTGGGATCCGTGCCGGATACACCCGAGCCATGGAGAGCACAGAGCAAAAGCGCCTGGCGCTCGGGTTCCAGGTCTCATATGCTTGGGCCTCGCTTCCCAATCGGCGTCTTTGCTTAGGGCCCGGCCGGAGGTATCCTCTAGAAATCTCTCCAGACACCGCTCTCGCCAAACTCCCCGGCCGTCCAGAGCGTCCTAGCAAAGCAGCACAGGGAATAGAAGAGCGCGAAAAACAAGCCCAAGATCGCCGTCGGCCTTGGTAGCGGGAACCAAGGGTTGGGGGGAGGCAAGGGAACCGCTCAGCTAGCCCTTGGGAAACCACGTTTGCAAATACACCGCCCTCTTCCTGGTTTGCCCAAATGGTTTAGGCATTTGTTTCGGTTTCGGGGGGGTACGCCGTCGCTCACCCTACTCTCTAGCTTTGAAAAGTTAGGAAATAAAAAGAGCACCCAGGGGCTAGAAGCCCAAGGGAGGCAGATGCGGAAAGCACAGATCTGCACCGCTGAGCGCCACAAATTGCAGCTGCTACGGGTGAGCTTCGCCTAGTGGGCGGCGGCCGCCTGAGAAGCCAGACTGGAAGCGGCATTTTAACCGTCTGGACGGTGACCCGAGTTGCGCGGAGGAGCGGCCAGGGCAGCGGGAGCTTTGAGCCCTGACACCCACCGCTAGTGTTCCTGTGGCTGAGTTGCCCTGGGTGCGTAGGGACACCGCGCGCTCGCACGCCCACAACTCGCATAAGTTCAGGTTCTCCGCGGCGGTACGGGCCCGCGGGACCGGGAGGGGACGTGCAGGGAAGAAGTTTAGGCGGGAGGGGCCGACTCACCCGCGGTTCCGCGGGAGCCGCAGCTCCGCTCCAGGTCTGCGCAACTCCGGGTGGGCCCGGAAGCCGCCCCAGCCGGCGGCTGGAGCGCAGAGCCTTCATCTCCCTCGGAGGAGCCCTTTTCGCCGGCGCCGCCGCCGCGGCTGCAGCCTCCGTCATCTAAGGCCCCGGCCGCCTCCTCCGCGCCCAGCTTTCGCCTCTTCTTCTGAAGCTGTTGCTGCTTCTCGGCGCCGATCAGTGCCTCCACCGAAAAGGCGTGCGCCTTAAGGCTTAGCATGCTGCACGGCGAGCCCCTCCGTTTCTCGGCCATCCCCGCCGCCCGGCGCCCTCCCCTCGCTCATATACACGCGCGCGGGCACACGCACACACTCGTTCTCCTTCCCCCACCAAAATCTGAACGACTCTCGGGGCCTCCCGCAGGCCCAGATCAGCTCCCTTCCCCGCTGCGGGCAAAGACAAATTTGGCGTTTCCTCTCTCGCGACTGTGTTGGGATCCGAGGAACCAGCGACGCGCCCGCCAAGTTTCCTTCCCTCGGTCTCTCGCGCGCGCTCTCTCACTGATGGACTCCTTCGCTCCCACCCCCTCCACCTCCTCCTGCTGCTCCAAGATCTGCCTCGACTGATGCGCCAGCGAGAACTAACATGGGTAAAAAACACTCTGCGGACACAAATTAGGGATTGTAATTGAAATTTGTTGCCTTGATCTGTCAGCACTTCCAGGCAGGAGAGCGGTGGGAAGAACTTGCTCATTAGTGTCAATAAAGGGGCGGGGGCGGAGTCCGGGGTCCTGTCAATCACTGAGACGTCCAGCCAATCAGAAGGCGCCGACTCCGCTCAGCCCGCGCCCACTTCCTTACAAGGTTGCAAAAAAACCTAGAGTGGAAAGCGCCGCCATCTGGCTTGGAAGCGCCAACCCGGGCGCTGAACTGGGTCAGTCTCCTTGCCTCCCACAGCCCAGTCCAGCCCAGGAGTCTCCAGCTTTCCCCACCGGGACCTGGAAAGGCTGAGGTTCCTGGCTTTGAACCGAAGTGATCACCACATTAGAATACCAAGAATCTTTCAGTAAACCTAAAGTTCCAGTCCCTTTCCCGTATCGCTTAATATTGCCACAACTAAGAACATTTTGAATGGAGAGAATTCACAGCCGCCAGGCCCATCTTTTCTGCTCTACACATTCCTGCCTTTACTAACACCCATTCTGCACCGGGAGTGGCATAGACGTATTTATTTCTTTTACTCTGTGAATTTTTCTTGGGGAGGGCGGGAGAATTCAAGGTATGTTTAAATCCTTTATATTTAGGAAAGCAAAATTCTATCCTATTTTAGTTCAGTTCTTTCTATGAACTAGTCAGAAAAAGCACGCTGTTTCCGGAGCCTCCCATTTCTTTCATACCGTGATAGTTAATTTAAACCTAGGATTTTAATTTTTTAACGATAGGACGTAGCTTTAAGACGCCTAAACAGTTTGCAAAGTGAAATATGTTTTAAGATGCAATAAGATTTCCATTGCAGTTTTAAAAGTGTCTCTGTGACTTAACGTAGCTTCATATTTTCCCTGTTTTTTACAATTTGCTACTTCTTTTCTCAGGCTTTTATTAGAATCAACATGTTTCTTTAAAACAAATTTTAAAATGCTTTTTAATTGAATAACACTAAGCGTATCTGCACAGTTTGTTTTGTACTTTCTACTCGATTTTTGCCCTGGATTAACTGACCTGAACTGAACAAAAATAATGGAGGTGGTGTAAGTAGAGCGAGTCTCTTGTAGAATAAAATTCATGATGCATATTACTCTTAAATTTTTGATGTAAAATACAGGACAAAGGGTTGTGTTGTTTTTCTCTCTCTTTCTCTCGCACTGTTTAACCTCCACGCTATCCGCTGCCCCATTATCTCTTACTTCTCTCGTAGTTTCCAGTACAGCTATTCAAGCAGTCGCTTCTCAGTTTTTTTTTTTTTTTTTTATCCAGGGGGAACTCGCGGTTCCTCCAAGGCAACCAGGAGAGCAGAAAGCAGAGCAAGCTGTGTTCAGAGGCGTCCCCGCACTCGCTGCCCTCCGGCGGGCCCAGCAATCTCTGTGTCAAAAACGACTCCCTAGCAACCTGCGGAGAAGGCCTTTTTTAAAAGATTGAGAACCCTACTCAACCTGGCGGAGGTGTTTTGCATTTGCAAAAGAAGGCTGTGCGCACAGTGTGGAGCGGGTCGGTCTTCGGAGGACCTCCAAACGCCGCGGCGCCCTGGGCGGGTAGTATAACTTTAAAAGTAAGCGCAAATCCGGTTTCTGAAGCCTGCCCTAAGACGGGCGCGAGCCTGGGAGAGCGAGGAGGCCGCCCGGAGGGCTCGGGCAAGCGGTGGGGAGGGGGATGCGGTGGTGGGAGGGCCGCAGACGTGGCAGGAGGCTGCGCACCGAGCTCCGCGCGGCCGGGGCATCTGGAGCCAACATTCGCAGCCTGCGGGGACCGAGCGCCCTGCGCCCGGCCCCGGCCCTCGGCGACCCCTAGAAGAAGCGACGCGATGCTCCTCCAAGCCGCCCTTGCGGCCTTGGGGATGTGGAAGCGCTGAGGCCCAGAGTTGGAGTCCCCAGGGCCCTCAGGCCTACTCCGGCCCCACTAGAGGGGAAGGAGCAACCCCAGGTCGCCTGGGACGGTCACGGTTTTCCAGACGAGAAGCCTGCTTTGTAGACGGGTTCTTGTCCGTTTACATGCCTCGCAGCTCAAACATTCAGAGAGAACTGCACGGGCCTACAGGGCACTCTGAGGTTCACACAGCACCAAGGCCTCCTATCCTCCTACACCATTTTCTCCTTTATCCCCGGCGGCGATGGACGCAGCCTTCCCGACGCGCGGGCACCTAGGACTTGTGTCCACTTAGACAAGCCGGAAAGCCGGGCCTCACACACACCCACTACGTCAGATGGAACGTGACCCATAGAAATAATCCAGGTGTGCCCTGGGCGCCCGGGACAGAACCTAGGCTCATGTCTCCCTAGTCCAAGTCCCGGCTGGGCTTTGGGAACCACAGCCATGGAGCCACACCACCGCTCTCCACTTTGGGCTCGCGCTGAATCCTGCTCAGACTCCTGGACCCAAGGACCCAGCGGGACCAGTTGCCCCCAACCGCCGGGAAGCAGAAGGTCGCAGACCTCAGTGCACCCCCGACTTTCGCTCCAGAGAGGGTGCGCCGAGCTTCTCATGGGGTCGGGAGGGAAGGAGGGCTGGCTTGGCATGCTTTCGGAGTCTCGGCCTTCGAAGTGCTGGCGAAGCTAGCACCTTATTGCTGCGTTTTCTCAAAAGCACGGCATGCGCGTGCCAGAACCAAGCCAGGCCTTGCACTTTGCGAGTCAAGAGAGCAAAAGAAGCAGGGACAGGGAGCGAATTGGCGGGAGAAAAACTTAACCCCGTGCGCGCGTGCACGTGTCTGTATTTGCATTTTTGCATGGGTGCGCGTGTGTGCACCTGCGCGCGTGCAAACATGGGTGGGGGGCGTGTGACCGGGGAGCGTGTGCCTCTCCTCACTTGAGAGAGAAAATGTCTGTTCCCAGTATGAGCTACGTTAAGGAAACGATTAAAACGGAATTAAACTGTCAAGCTTCTGACAAGAATAGCAGTGCTCTATTTCAAGTAAAAGCCATCCAGGCAAGAACGTTGTCAGTGGGCTTGTCTCCAGAACTTGGGGCGGCGGGCACGGAGAGGAAAGAACAGAACAGCCCTGTGAACTGTACCTAGTGGAATCCGTGTCCAGCCAGATAGCAAAACTAACGCAGGAAGGACGGTGGGCGTTGAAAAGCAAGTTGATTCCTCTTCTTTATTTTTCTCGGTGCATTTTAAAATTGGACAGTTCTGAGAGATTTTTTTAAAAATGCTTACGTTCCCACTGTGCTTTCTCAGCCTAGAGCCTATTTACACTATAGTGTAATATACATAGATTCCACCTGCCAATGCAGGAAACATGGGTTCCATCCCTGGGTGGGGAAGATCCCCTGGAGAAAGAAATGACAATCCAGTCCAGTATTCTTGCCTGGGAAATCCCATGGACAGAGGAGCCTGGTGGGGCTACAGTCCATCGGGTTGCAAAGAGCCAGACACGACCTAGCAACTGAGCACACACACATACATGTTTGGAGACAGCTTGCTATTTACGTTTACTTAACATAACTACTTGTATTATATTTATAAACAGCATATTTTTAAATTCTAAAGTTAAAAATTCTAGCGAGGATTTTCTTCTCTAAATAGACTTTTTTTAAAAAAATCTTTTACACTTGACGATGGCCATGAGTTTCTAACCCTTGTGATAATTTTCCCCACACAAGACCTGACACAGGAGGTGAGCCCTGGCACACAAGAGAGTTTGTTCTTGGCTTTTGAATGGGAGTTGCATCAGATGGTCCCCGAACTTCCGAACAGGCAGGATCCTGACTTTCTTCTCACGCGTTAAAAAAAAAAAAAAAAAAAAGTTTTTTATTAGCTAGAGGATTAACATAGTGAGAAAAACAGAAATAGACTCGAGAGAGGGGGTGACAAGGGCACCAAGGGAGTACTTATTTGGCTGCCTTAATTTGCAAGTGAATCTGGGAAGAAGCCGCATCCTAATTGGGGGCGTGGATTTCAGAGTCCCCCCCCCCCCCCCCCCGCCCCAGTCATTCAGCAGCACCTTACTCGAGGGCGGGGCTCCCTTTCTCCGCCACTTCCTTTCTTCTCTGCTCTGCTCTTCTTTTCGCCTCTCTCTCTGATCTGGGTTAACAAAAATAAGAAAATGTAACCTGTGTAAGTTTACAAGGACTAAGAGAGTACATTCGATCTCCGCTCTCGCGGGCCTCCTCCCTGCCGAGTCTCCAACTGCAAACCCAGGCCCCGTAGAGAAAGAGATCCAGAACCGCAATTCCTCGAGGCTTCTGTTGCGGATTTGCACACACAGACAGCACATCCTACACGCTGGCAATTGATTATCATTCTCTTCTTCTAACAAGCAGTCTCTCAAGTATTCTCGTCAGTTGAGAACGAGTCTCGCTACCAAAGAAGTGCCGCAGCCGACGGAAGCGCTCTTCAGGGCTCCCAGGCGCCCAAACTCGATTTAGAGCCTGAAGAGACGCCTTCTAGTGTTGGTTTTGCAGTCAATGCTCATTTCTCAGTGAGGTTCAGGGGAGATGCGCAGTTTGGGGAAAGCAAAAGGAGTGTAAGCTTGTCATCATTATTCCTCCCTCCCATGTCCAAGTTCTCCAGTTTAAGGAAGGAAAGGAAAGGAGAAAGAGGTCCTCTAACCCACCAAGTTGAGGGACGGTGAGGACGGAAAGAACCTGTAATGAATCCGGAAGGAAACTCACTCTGCTGGGGGGAATAAGCTTCCCCACTCATGTCCAATTTCCAGCAGTTATCGGCTGTGTTTCCAGACGATGCTGGAATTATTTGCATGAAAAACCACCCCCTTCACTTCCTCATTCATTGACCCACACTCTAATGACCCTACTACAGTAAAGGGTTAGTAACAGAAAAATGCAATAAGCAAAATTTGCCTCTGTCACTAATCAGGTGTTAGCTGATTTGGAGGTGGTTAATGAAATTAACACCTAGATGTAAATGAATACCCAAAGGTGGGTAGTTGGACATTGCTGATACCAATATTGCAACAGGTCAATTTGGACATAAACCAAATTGGGACAAAGAATGGGGAAATTAAACAATATTCCCTAAATAATTGATGGGCATTTTAATAGTTTATACTTCATAAAATCATGTTTAAATTGATATTTTAAATATGTAGCTTCATATTCTTAGAACTAAATATTTAATGCTATTTTCCCCATGAATGAGGATTATCTTGAGTCTGCTGATTTAATAAAATGAATTGAAAAGAAAACTGAGTCCCTGTTTAGTTTCCATGTAAGAATCAGTAGGTAAGGTTTTTAGCTTTTTATACAAATTATTACACCATCTAATTGGCTATAAATTGGACCCTGTTCTCCTATTTCACATCTGTAGATACCTACAGTTATTAAACAGTAAATATTTAGTGTGCATTTATATAATCTGCTGAAAATATGAACAATAAAGAATGTGGCTAGAATATATTCATAGTTTTGTACTGACAGATGAAACATTTCAGTTTCAGCTGAATGAAGGGGATTTTGACAGATTAAGTCTAGCACTGGAAATTCACAAAAAGAAGTGAGCTACTGAAATGTAGTATTAGCATTAATAATGAACTCTGAATTTAAACACACAGTCAAAAAAACCTGAAAACAAGCTTGGCTTTTCTACATTACTTTTGGGTTTGTTTTCATTTTTAATCATGTAAACTCTTCCATCCTTTAACAAGTATAAGATGAACAGCTAAGATAAAGGAAAAATGAAAGAGCTTATGATTTCCCTCTTTTGATATAAAAATATTACAATGTGTCTCAAAATAATCTTACTGGAAAACACTTCCAATGTGGGTTTTCAAAAGAACCAAATGAGAATCTTCAAGCAAAAGGCTAAAGAACAGTAAAAACAAGAGGAACTCTACCAAAGCATTTAGACATTTTGGAAATGCTGCATGTGGAAAAATTCTCAGCATTCACAATACTGCATTTCCAAATTCAGTCTCAAGAAGAAAGAAGAAGAGGGAAAAAAAGTAACTCAGGCCATGCACAATAGGTGATGTAAATTTTGAATAACTAACATTTCTAGAAAGACTTGTGCTTTTTTATGTTAACCTTTAGTCTTTGGTTCGGCTTCCTTCTCAAATTACATAAAATGTACTTTAAGAAGCACTCACTACCTGCTACAGATGTCCAGGAAAAACTGAATTATGGAAGTCGGAAACATATGGCAGTTGCCTATTGCAAAAGGAAGGTACATATGAAAGTTATAAATTTCTTTCTTTAAGTCAGCATTGTAAACGCATTTTATAGGGTTCACACTATGTATTACATCTGTAGATTTAATTTTTTTTTAAATATACGTTTTAAGGAGATATTTGTGGTTTGAGATTCTAAGAGAAAGAACTCATCTTGATGTGTTAGAAATAAAGAAAAAACAACAATAAAGTAAATGTGTGGAGAGGCAAATTTTTCTTTTATTTTTCCTACTCGTTACACTGAAAAGGACATCACACCATGTATTGGCAAAGGAATACTCACAACACAGGAGTTGCCTGTCAGCAGAGCACGCTGCGCTTACCGAGTTCCCAATGTGAAGAAGCAGAGATGTCAACTTGAGCAAAACCAGTTTGGGGTTGATATAAAAACCACTAGGTTAAGAACTGGATCATGCAAATGTCAAAAACACACCAAATAAATTTGTTTTTGAGAGAAATTTCCAACTACTTGCCGATCTTTTCCCCCATAAAAAATTAAATTTTATTTCATTTAATCCCTTTGAAACCACGTTTTGATTGCAACCACAATTTAATATTATATTTTCAGAAGAGATACCAAGGACTATCAACTATAGAAGTATCTTAAACTTTCATAGTTACTTGAAAATAATCCCGCCAAGTTTCTACCTGAAGCCCCCTTTGTTATCTTGAAATTTAATTTTAATTTGTGGATTTTAAGAGTCACAGCTCTCCTGTTCCAGTTTATTTGGAGAAATGTTAGACGCAAGTTATGTGAATAGTCTTGGTTAAAAGAAGTTTAAACAAATATATAAATGTTTAATACCCTATGACAGGGGAAGGTGTCTACATTTAAGGTCGCTGTGGCTTCATGTCAAGAAAACGGTCTTCAGATTTCCCTTGTAGAAGTTTGGGAAATGCAGGAGGCTGATCTCCGCTTTGTTGTGCAGGAATGAAATCTACTTGCTGGAGTTCGGGCTGTGTGAAATAATACAAAAATAATAGCAGATGCTCCCCACCCTGGCAGAATTTTTATTTGGTTGCGTTTTGAGTTCCTCTAATTGATCAATTGTTGAGTGGTCGCTTGGGGGTGGGTTTCTCTTCCAGTTCCTGTCTTCCTGAAAGCCACTCCCCGCCAAGATTTAGACCACTCGGTCTTGGTGCCGCGGTAAGAAATTGAGCTTTCATTATTGGGGGCTTCCAGACAGGTGTTGGGGGCGGGGGAGGAATGCCGGAGGAGCCGAAAAGATTATCAGATTCTTTTCTACCTATTCACAAGAAATTTGGGGACAGGAAAGTGCCAGGAAATTTCTGACCTCTTTCTCCAAGTTTTAGGCGGTTCCCAGAATTCCTACCCCGTCCTACCCAGATCATTGTCCTTAACATTTACAATTGGAACTCTTCAAGGGGACCCCCCCCCCCCCCGCCAATAGCATATATTATTTAATAACAAAAACAGCAGTAGCAGTTAAAAAAAGAAAGAAATCGGTCCAGTTTCCAGGGCACCCTAGAATCTCCAAGGCGGATCCGACTGGTAAAACATTTACTAATTCACATTCTCGACGAGGTTCCACGCCTAAAATTAAAATCCAATCTGGGTTTCTGCAGCTCGTTTTGCTTTGGTCAATATCTGCGTTCTCTTTCATTTTGTTTCTGTTCCCTTCTGGGTTTGGTGCTTTTTTTTCCCCCTCCATTGCCGAAGACAATTTGATTTACAGTTTGACTGAGAGTTGCATTTCTGTTTAGAAGGTGAAACGTCCAAGTCAGTTAGCCAAATTATTCCCCGACGGCTCCAATATTGCGCCAGAGTCCCAGAGTCAGTTATTTTTATGTCTGACTGTATTTCAAATGTGCAGGGTGATAAATAAAACCCGCCTCAAGCTGCAAACTATCTCAGTGTGATGAGGAACAATTGACAAAAATTAACCCAGCCAAAGCGTTGGGGTTCTCGCGAGCGGCTGGAGCATAAATCAGCATCGCGGCGGCTTCGGAGAGCAGCGCGCTCGAAGCCGCGCGCCCGCGGCAGCCACGATGTTCCAGCAGCCGCTGGGCTCGCCTGGTTGGAGTGAGTGAGGCTCGGCTCCGGGGATCTGAGCGGGAATAGGATTCTACTCCGAGTTCAGAGTCATCCGCGGAAGCGGCATGTAGGGTAGAAAGGCATGGCCACGCCTAAACGACTCCCTAATTTATCACTGAGAGTTGTCCAGTGGGTTGTCTGTGAATGAAGTCAGGAAGACTAGGGAGGCAAACTGAGGGGTGGGGGACTGAGCAAGGAATAACAATTCCTCGATTCTCTCTGAATGCCAGAGAGGAGTTTCTCTGATTGCTCAAGTCACTTGAAAGCGAGATTCGTCTCAGCCATTAAGTAAATCTATTTTACGGAAAATCAAAGGAGCCTGGAAAACTCTCTGCCTCGGCGCTGGAACTGCTTGGAGCCCGTGGCCCGCCAGTCTTTTCACTCCCCAGTGCACAAGAGTCCTCGGCCTCTTCTTTGGGGCCAAGTGGCCGGCCACGACACCCAGGAGATGTGGGTCAGGCAGAGGGGAAGGTGTCCCGGTCGGTCGCCGCCGGCCCTCGCCACCTGTTGCAGAGACCAAGTCTATGATTCCGCGACCCCAGGCGGACTCGCGTTCAGCGGCCACAGGGAGTCAAGGCTGCGGAGCCGAGGGTTTCTTTCTTTCGCTAAGAGCAAAGAACAGCCCTCTTGGTGCTAAGTGCACAGTAAGTGCGAAGAATAAATACATCATCTCCCGGGCCGGCTCCCTCGGAAAGATCTCTCAGCCCCCTGCCGTTCGGAGCCAGCCGAGAGTTATTGATTAGTGTGGGCGGCCGCGACGCGCTTGCGCCTCCGCTCGTAGGCTGAAAGGGCTTGCTGCCCCGAACGCCGAGGGCCCCTTGCCTAGTGCGGCGCTGGCTCCTCCGAGGGAAACTAACCCTCAGAAACACTCACAACCACACCGCCGCCGATTTCCCGGGCTTCAGCCCAACCGGCGAGAGCTGCTAGAGCGGCGCCGCAGAGCCCAGACCTGGCGTGAGCGGCGTGTGCGCATGTGTGCGTGCGTGTGCGTGCGGAGACGGCGCGGGCCGTTAGGCCGGGTTGCTGCGGGAGACTGCGAGGGTTTGGAGCGGGGAATGGGGGGTGTGTTTGTCCCTTGTAGCTGCCAGTGAAGCCTCTCCTTTTAAAAATGGCTTAAAGAGCGAAGTGAGGTAAACCTAAGCCCTCCCCCCCCCCCCCACGCCCCGCGGAGAGCTCTGGTTCGGGGGCAGCGCGTGGGAGTTGGGCGCCCACTGCGTCCGCTGCTGAGGTCTGGTGGCTGCGTCCTGGGGAGCCTGGGCCTCTTTGTGGCTCCTGGGCTCCGCGGCTCAGGCCTTTTCTTCGCCCTCGCCTCGGCGGTTCCGGGCCCCTGACCTCGCCAGCCGCGCCGCCCACCGCTTCCTTCCCCAAGGGCGTAAACGCTAATTCACTCGGGCCTCGGCCAACTCCCTGGCCCGCGGCCCGCCCGGCTCCGAAGTTTGGGGCGGGGGCAGGCGGACTGAGCTCCTCTCCTGAAATGATTCCACACGCATTTGTTTCGGGACCCCGGCCTTGTCCCGGCCTTAACCTCCTCAGCTTTACAACGGGGATAATAGTCTTTGCCGGCTCGCCCACCATGTGGTGGCGGGATAATATATATTCTGGCTGGGAGAGACTTGTCAACTATCCCGCCGGGTGGCAGTTCACAGCCCTCCCAGATTGGAGGGTGGTGGAGTGAGGGGGTTACAGGTCCCGGCCTGCGACCTCCCAGTAGAAGGGGCTAGTGGTCGTTTAGTGTCCTGGCCACGCTTCAGGCCAGGACACGTGATGCCCTTGGGGACCGCTGGGCCGCACTGTCCCTGAGCCCTGCCTAGAGCAGAGCAGCCTTGCTGGAACCGTATACTAGGCTCTTGGTCGACCTCACCATCTCGCCATGGGCAGCTGCCGCAGCGGGAGACTCCTGGCTGGAACAGAAACTGAGCGTCACCCAAAACCCAGGTTGAAAGGGGACCCCTCTAGGTTGTCCTGAACTGTCCTGGGTCTCATTGGAAAATCAAGCCCAGAGAAGAGATTAGCCTCTGATGGTCAAACCTCCTGGGAGAGTCTCAACTGAAGACATCCCCAAACTTTTTACAAAGCTATAAAACTATTTAGAAGAAAAAGCAGCTACATGGATGGAGGGAGACAGTTGAGAAAAACAAGGTAAATATAAAGAGGAACTTAAAAGGAGTATTAATGTGTATTTTCTTTGCACCTGAATTTAGGTTAACCCCATAGTTTTAATGCTTTAAACCAAAGAACCCTCCTACAAAAGACTTAGATATGTCCAACTAGGCCCTGGGCCTGCTAGCATAGTTCCCAGGCCAGTTGCAGTGACCTGTTACCATTATCAGTACCCAAGATACAGATGGTGGAGGAATGAGCTTCTCGTTGTCATTTACGTTTAAAACTGCAGGGCACTCCACTGATGAACTTTCTTGACTTCTCTCATTAGTGAGGTATTCTTGGGTTTTGTTGTTGTTGTTGTTCTGTTGTTTAAAAAGGCACATTTCACTAATTTAAAAGTAGGTTAGATTGTTTCAAACTGTCACGTCTTGAATCACATAACACACCAATAAATGAATACAAAATAACCTGTATATGGGGTAGTAAGCTAAGATGACTATGGGCTCTCCGATGCATAGTTATTTCTAACAAGACTTCATTTGAAAAAATGAAAAACATTTTGGGGCAGTTACAGTTACATTAGAACATGTTGTGGAAATAAGCTTGCAGTTAGAGAAAAAATTATTAGAAACAGCTGTGATGTTAATGTTTCAAAACCCAGAGTATTCAATATGCTCAGTATCTACTTTTCATCATCTTTTTTTCTTGTGCATCCACATAACGCACTACTCTGTGTGTAATACAAGACACTTGTTTAATAAAGCAAATGATTGTCTGTGTCAGGGAGATTTGGTCCTATTTCCCTCTCCCAGTCCATGTGCAGAGCAGATCAAAGACCTGATTACCTCTGTCTTTCCAAAGGCTCCAGATGGTGTCTTTTTTTTTTTTTTTTTTGCTTCAGATACTTTAGCAATAGAATTCAAAGGACTAAAGAATCTGTGTGATGCTACAGATGAAAGCTGCACCCAGGTAAATTATTTTTTTAAATTAATGTCATGCATACCTTAACCTTATTCCACTAAAGTTTTGAGGTTTCTCATGAGAATAAATTGAGGTTTCTCATGTGAATAAATAGATAAATGATGAGTAAAGGTTAGAACCAAGTGAAATAGAAATCAAAATCCAGGATCAAGATGAAAATACTGATATGCATGTGGCTTACTGCACAGTTACTAAACAGGAACTTTGGGTTTGTCTCTGAGCTTCCTGGAAGCAAGAGTAAAGAGCAAAACAAGATGCTTATAATGCACAAGGAGAAATCTAATCAGTTTTTTTAAATATACTAAGTAACTGTTCCCATCACTTTAGTGATGATGTTAGTAGCAGCAGCTGTTTCATTTGGGAGATCAACTGCCTTTCCCCTTCCTGGCCCCCAAGTTCCAACACACTCAGGTACTCTTCTTGGGTTGTTTTTACTTTGTTAAAATTAGGCTGAAGCTGCTTCTCTACACAGAGGCAGTTCAGTGTCTGGAAAGAACTTTGAAATCAGAGGGATCTGAGTACATTACTGGCTTTTGCACTTAGGGTTCTGCCCTTGGCAAAGCCTCTCTGAGACCCAGTTTTCTTTATAAAGTGGAGACAAACTAGCCCATAGGCCAGAAGGAGAGGGTATTCTAGTTATTCAGTCGCTCAGTCCTGTCCGACTCTGAGACCCCATGGACTGCAGCATGCCAGGTTTCCCTGTCCTTCACCATCTCCCAGAGCTTGCTCAAACTCATGCCATCAAGTCAGTGATGCCATCCAACCATCTTGTCCTCTACCGTCCCCTTCACCTCCTGCCTTCAATCTTTCCCAGCATCAAGGTCTTTTCTAATGAGTCAGCTCTTTGCATCAGGTGGCCAAAGTATTGGAGCTTCAGCATCAGTCTTTCCAATGAATATTCAGGATTGATTTCCTTTAGGATTGACTGGTTGGATCTTCTTGCTTTCCCAGGGTCTCTCAAGAGTCTTCTCCAACACCACAGTTCAAAAGCATCGATTCTTTGGCACACAGTCTTCTTTATGATCCAGCTCTCACATCTGTACATGACTACTGGAAAAACCATAGCTTTGACTAGATAGACCTTTGTCGGCAAAGTGAAGTCTCTGCTTTTAAATACACTGTCTAGGTTTATCATAGCTTTTCTTCCAAGGTGCAAGCGTCTTTTAATTTCATGGCTGCAGTCACCATCTGCACTGATTTTGGAGCCCAAGAAAATAAAGTCTGTCTCTGTTTCTATTGTTTCCCCATCTATTTGCCATGAAGTGATGGAACTGGATGCCATCATCTTTTGAATGTTGAATTTTAAGCCAGCTTCATCACTCTCCTCTCATTGGGAGGTTTTTTAGTTCCTCTTCACTTTCTGCCATAAGGTGCCATCTGCGTATCTGAGGTTATTTGATATTTCTTCCGACAATCTTGATTCCAGCTTGTGCTTCACCCAGCCTGGCATTTCTCATGGTGTACTTTGCATATAAGTTACGTAAGCAGGGTGACAGTATACAGCCCTGATGTATGCCTTTCCCAGTTTTTAGCCTGACACTAAGAAACTTTGTGTGAGGCTGTAACTGCTGTCTTTATTGCCCTTAATAATAACACAATCATTAGTTTCCTTTCTCCTTTTCCACAGCCACAAAGCATTCAATGGCACTTCTCCATTTGGGCCTCAGAGCAAATAAGAATGCCAAGCTTTAAGACTGGAAGACCTGCAAGTACAGGCATATAAGCAAGGTCTCTGAGCTCCTTTACTCTCCCTGCTTACCTGTAGTAGTTATTTTTCTGGAGAGAGAAGGAGGTACTGGTAAGACAGACCTTGTCTTAATCCAGCAAGTATAAGAAGTGTCAGTCTTGAGGCTTCAGGGCCACAAGTGGATGCTGTGCAGTAGCCCCACTCCTAGGTACCAGGGGAAGTGGCAACTGTCTGGGTCACCTTGGTAATGAGGTGAGTCATGGCATGAATGAATTCCAAGAGAAAGTAGTTAGATCTCTTGAGTATTTTTTTGACGGGGACAGGAGCTACAGTTTTGCCGTCACTATAGAAAGTAATCTTAGAAGTATTGAGGATTTGGGGCAGGAACTAAATACAAGATAACCCTCCCCTTGCCCCCTACCTCCCTCACTCTGCCTCTTACTGTGTAGAACTTCTAAACTGAGTACTTGTGAAGAATCCAGTAGTGGTTCTAGGTTTTGCAGAGACAGGTTCTCTGTTGCGGGTCCACCACCTAAGACTATCCAGGCAGTTGTCCCCAAGAGGTCCTCTCTTTTTATCCCTCTTCCTTCTTCGTCCTCTTTCACCTGCTCAATACCCACTAAACTCTCACATTTCTCCTGCTAAAGCTTGAAGGTTGGTACTGGGTCAAATATCAATCTAGCGTATCCAAGTCTTTGTATTTTCCAACATTAGTTATATCTTAGAAAAGAAAAGTACTGGAGTGGGTTGCCATTTCCTTCTCCAGGGGATCTTCCCCACCTAGGGATTGAACCCGGGTATCCCACGTTCCAGGCAGACGCTTTAACCTCTGAGCCACCAGGGAAGCCCAGAAGAGAATAGCGATGTGTATATACTTATGTGACTTGTTCTACATGATTGTAAGCATCCGAAGGCCATAAACATCTTGGTGTTTATGCATTGATTGACTGCATTTAGAATGGCAGGTAATTTGTTTCAGGTTGGCATGGCCCCATGATTAAGATGCCAAGAAGTGCACTTGTCCTTATTGTTTGTGAAGTACAGGCCAAGTGATTTAGAATAAATATCCAGCTCCTTTTCTTGGAAAATGCACAGAATATGGCAGAAGGGAAGCAAGCTTTATGATGTTTTCTTGTGATGGGATTTTTCCCACCTAATAATGCAGTTATTGGGTACAGAGTATGGCATGCAGCCCACAACAGGGTCCACCTGGCCGTGGGAAGGAGTTTAGAGAGGCCAGACTATTCATGTGGCATGGTTTTTGTGGCCATGTTTGCCAACTGCCTGAAACTCTCTCAGGGGAAGGGAAAGAAGGAGTGAGAATACAACTGTACTCTATTAAAGTATGTGAATCTGAGTTCTTCTGCTGGTGTTAATGGATTCTAGAATTAAGGCTGCAGGCAGAACCAGTGGAGTATTTTCTAGGAGAATACTGGAGGAGAAGGTTACAGTACATTCTCACAAGAAGACATTTTCTTGCTTCCCCTATCAGTTGGATCATGGGACCTGCAACCCAGCCCCTGTCTCAGTCCTCTCTGCTCACCTGTCACTAGAGCTTCCTCTGAGCAGCCCTTCGTGGTATGGTCCACCCAGAGCTTCAGCTTGGCCAACTGGTGCAGCACTCCTGCACTTCCTCCCTGGAAAACTGGTTCTTCTGGAGCTTCTGCTGCTATTGTTTGCTGCCATTAAGTTGCTATACTTACCTGTTGCTTTGGTTACTGATACTATCTCCATGGTTACCCCAACTTCCCATTGCTGGACCTGCATACATGTTTAGGTCTTACATGTTGGAGGCCCTGCCAAAGTGCTTCTTGTCTGCATGGGGTTGGGCTACAGTAGTCCAGACTACTTCTTTTCCTCCTGCTGTGAATTCTCTTGCATTTTTCTTGCCTGGCTTCACCCACACACAGAGTAAGAATGAGCTAATGCACTTTAGCTATTCCTTCTAAAGGTCCTTTCTTTGACTGGCAGGCCCAAAGGTGTGGAATGTTACTTCCTGTGCACCTCTCCTTGTTGCTGCAGAAAGTCCTCATGTACCCACATATGAAGGTTGGTTGCTGTTCACCTTCAGGCCAGTTAGATTTGGATACATATTTATCCCGATCCATTTATGGTGCATTTATCATATAAGTCTCAAGCTTATTTGTTTTCGTAAATTTCAATATAGTATAAGTTACGTATTAGTCATGGAAAGTAATGCTAACTGATGTATCAAGCAATTCTTGAGAACTCCCCAGGTGGCGATAGTGGTAAAGAACCTGCCTGCCAATACGGGAGATGTAAGAGACGTGAGTTCAATCCCTGGGTTGGGAAGATCCCCTGGAGGAGGGCATGGCACCTCACTTATCATGATGCCAATACTCATGGCACCAGTATTCTTTCCTGGAGAATCCCTTGGACAGAGGAGTCTGGCAGGCTACAGTCCATGGGGTTGCAAAGAGTTGGACGTGACTGAAGCCACTTGCACAACACAGCAGTAGATTTTTCTCTGTCCTAAGTTTTGAAGGGAAACCCCACTCTTTTCTGTACAAGTGATCCCAGACTAGTATGCCCCAGACTCAAAGGACAGAGAAAATAAGAGTGCACTGTTTAATCAGGTATAAAAACTAAGATAAGTACTATAGGCCAATGTTTGGTTTTTGTTCTTACGAAGCTGGTTCAAGGACAAAGGTCTCTTTGAGGTCAGGGAGAATTACATTCCATGGAATTGAAACAAGGTGTCTGGAGGAAGATGAGGATATGAAGAGCCAAAGGATCTCCACTTATTGTGAAAACAGCTGTATCAGTGTTAAAAGCCCTAAATCCATCTATTACAGATCTCCATAGTGTTTTTATTGCCAGAGTAGTTTCCAGTGACTTGGAACTTGGGAAGGTTTAGCCAACAAGTTATAGAGATATTCCAAATCCAGGAATTAATCATGTCTTTTCTGGTCTTTTACCTTTAGTCCTAATACTTTCTATCAGCACTCTCCCTTCCTTCTCTGTCTTGGTTAACATTTTATTTGTCCCTCTAATGATTTAACAGATGTCAAACTTTGTTAAGGGTTTGACAAGGGTTGATGTTGCTCAAACGTCCTTGCCCAGGTCTGGTTCATTTATGAGGGGATAACAGACCACTGATGTCATTTTCATGTGCTTTGATGGAAGTTTTAGTGTCCCAACTCCCCTGCGGATGGAGTTTTACACTTCTAAAGTGGTTGCAGCCTTCTTGTTAAGTTCTTTTCCCAACATATTCTTGCATTTTACTTTTTCACTGAACAGTATATTGTAATACCATTTAGAATAGTTGATTCAACACCAGTACACTCACATTTTCCAGATGAGAAATAGAGTTAAGAGAAGAAAACGTGAAATCTCCTCTTTTTAAGAGAGATGATGGTCATTGCACGTTGATCCATAGTTCTAGTCTTCAAAGAGACTAGAAAAACCTTTGTGCTGTCTGTTCTTAGAATAGTTGCATTTATTGTTTAAAATAGCCTGACTTATTATTCTCATTCCTGAACTTTTGTGTGAGAGAAGGTCTTAGAAGTCCTGCCAGAACCATAGAAGCTGTTTGATTGGTTAATGCTCACTGGCCAGATTCAAAGCACCCAAGGAAGGCTCTGGCCAAAAGAAACTAAATGGGGATCCCTTGAGTGCCAGGAGACACATATGTCATGAACAATACTGACCATGGAGAAGAACTGGCCTTCACCTTCAAAAGTTTACAGCTAAATGAACCATATGAAAACACCAAAAATAAGTTATTAATAGGGCTAGGAAAGCATAGTCAGAGGCAAACTAATGATAGCACCTAAATACTGTAAAGACTGAAAATACTTCACTGATATTCTTTTATGCAGAAATATTTAAAAATGCCCGAATAGGAATCAGGGCCAGGTGAAGAAGTAAGAGTTGAGAGATTGTTTCTGGTGCAGATCCTTTAACTTGCTGCCTATATGACTTTGAGGGAAGTTTTCTAACTTTGATGAGCCTGTTTCCTCAGCTCCCCCGCCCCCCCAAAAAAACACACAAAAATACAGAGTAATGTGGACCCTGGCAAACGCATTAACTGATTATGTGAATCAGATGAGACAGTATATTTGAAAGCACTTTAAGGTAAAATACTGCATACAGGTAGCTTACCACCCCACAATCCACGCACAAACTGTTGTGGCTCTTTGAAGCAGAAGGAAAGAATCCACAGGAAACAACTCTTTGGGGTGGAGGTGGTATGGAGGTAATTGATTTGGTGTGCTTTGACACAAAAAGTACATGTAAAATCAGTGATGTTAGTAGAGGCAATTCTTTCTCCCAAAGTTTACTTTCAGCTGCTGAAGTCATTTGCTATGTGAATGGAAACATAATTCAAGTGTCGTAGGATGTGGCACTTGGTGATGGCTGCAGATCAATTCTTTGACAACTTGCCAAATTACTAATTGCAGAAAACTGTCAGGTATATATCTTTTACCAGGTGGAGAAGATTCGTAAAGAGCCTTTTCACCAGCAGAAGCAGAGGCATGGCCAGGACAGACACCTGCAGAAATATAAAAGGCTATAAAGTGTGTTTAAAGGATAACTCCTCCATCCACATCTTAAATGCTAAGTCCCGGAGAAGTGCTTTAGTATCTGAAATGTAAATCATGTGGGAAACTGATAACTGAGCTACCCTACCCAAACATTTGTGAAAACTACTGCTGTGCACAATCGCCAGAACTAATCTTTTTAAAAATTCAACAATAACTCAGTGAATTGGTCATTCAACAACTTCATCAGACCAGTAAACGGTGACCACTGATTCAAGTGAGTGTGGGTTGAATCTAAAGTGCTTTCCCCGTCTCTCTCTCTCTCTGTTGAAGAAGCGTGAGCACTGCTGTAGTGGCACTTAGGCAGTGGAGATTTTCAGAACTGGATGAGAGAAAGATTCATAGTTTATTCAGTTTGAAGCAGGATCGAGAATAGTGTTGAGGGGACTGTAGGAGTGGAGGCCAATGCTGGGGTGAAGCAGTCCTTGGAACCCAGGTATATGGGGTCCATCCCAGGAAAACTGGTGTTCAGACACAGCGAAGCCAATCACATTGCAGAAGCACTCACAGTAGGTTTAGAGCTGTGTTTAGACAATGACTCTGAAGCCCTTCAAGTGGTGAGATATGGGTTGGTGACATCAGTGTTAGCACCTGAGTGCAGCAAAGGACCAAGGCAGCCAGTGCTGAGCCAGAAATCAGGAACCCCAAGTTCTGACCCCAGATGTAGACCAGTGTTTTAAACTCTCTGAAGTTTTTTTAAAATGTGAACCCATCTTCAGTTAACACATGGTCTTGGTGTACATGACATACACTCGGGTCATGCCACATGTGACTTAACAAGTGAATTAAATGGCATCCGAACTGGTTTGCACTCTATTCAGTGAACAAGTACACTGCTTGTCATGGGCTTGCCTGTCACAGAAATATCAAAAGTGCTGTAAGTTTTTGTTTTTCGGTTTTTTATCTTTGTGAACAGATAATGGTTTATGGACTTACAGTGTGGTGCATGGTCTCAAAGTTGTCTTCTACTTTGATGCTTTATATATGCAGATGTAGGAGGGGAACTCATTCTTTCAAATATAGTGATACTTCCTTTATGGGTCATTATTGGAGAATGAGAACATGAAACTTTATGTAGGTGACTGCTTCAGAAGATAGAAAAAAATTTAAAGGGATATCGTCCTACCTTGTAGATGCAGGCACACTGAAAGTAAGAAGTGGTAGAGCTGACAAGGAAAACAATCTTATAAGCACAGTCCTCTTAAGCAGGTAATTGTGGTCTCCTGGATGATGTCACATATCATTATAGTTCTGTGATACTTGTTAATCAGAAGAAGAGTAAATCATATTTTAAACTCTCTGTTTAAAGGTTAGGGAAATAAGCTGTGTTTTGTTAAATATTTTAATATAAATACCAGTATTTTTAAATTATATCACTAAAAATTGGGTTCAGCAAATAAGTAAAACACAATTTAAAACTGTGGGATCTAACTTCCTTGTCTCATATCCATTGGATAATGCAGCTGGATCTGATGTGGCACACTGAGTCCACGGGGAGAGGGCCGAGGCTCCATCTGTCCTGCTGCTGTGCTTTACAAGGCTTGCACTCCCAAAGTAGCCATGCATGTCAAAGTTGGAGGCTCAGCAATTATGTCCACATTCCAGGGCTTTCCCTTTCAGCCTTCCTATAAGTTGCCATGCCACCTCTGCTTATATGTTACCATCCAGAATTTAACAAATGACCACACCTTGCTACAAGGAAGCTGAGAAATGTAGTTTCTATTCCAAGAGCCAAGAGTCCAACCAGAAATTGTGAGTTCTAATAATACGGAAGAAGAAGAAATAGAGACTGCAACAAAATCAGCATCCGTTTAATCAGTACTTTAAACTTCTGCTTCCAGATAGCTTTAACGTGAAAACCAAAATATTAAAATTGGGTTAGATCAATTCTACCTCTATTTATTAAGGACCTACTAATATACCAAGCACTGAGCTGGATGCCAGGCATCCACAGATGAACTAATATAGTCCTTTATCTCAAGTTGTTTAAAATCCAGTGGGGCATTGTAAGTGCCAACAAAATATACTAGGAGTGTTAAAGAGGGAGCTATTAATTTTGTCTGATTTGAGAACAAGATTGTTAAGAGAGTCAGGAAATGTTCACAGAAAAGATAACATTGAAGCAGAGTCCTGATGTGAGATGCTGCCAGAGCAAGAGGTGTTGATAAAGTCACCCCACACAGGGACATAGCTCGGAGAACCATGGCAGAGTGACAGTGGATGGCATATTGGTGAAATAGCCCAGGGAGATGGAGGCATGTAGCTGGAGAGGGAAGTTGAAGTCACATTTAGAAGGATTTTAAATGTTTTATATAAGAGTTTGGTTTTTGTGGGCAATTGGGAGCTACTGAACTGTGCTGTTTTTTATTTGTGTGTTTTCAAGCAGGACAAAGATAAAATTTCAAAGTCTCTCAGTTCAGTTCAGTCGCTCAGTCGTGTCCGACTCTTTGCAACCCCATGAATCACAGCACGCCAGGCCTCCCTGTCCATCACCAACTCCCGGAGTTCACTCAAACTCATGTTCATCGAGTCGGTGATGCCATTGAGGCATCTCATCCTCTGTCGTCCCCTTCTCCTCCTGCTCCCAATCCCTCCGAGCATCAGGGTCTTTTCCAATGAGTCAACTCTTTGCATGAGGTGGCCAAAGTTTTGGAGTTTCAGCTTCAGCATCAGTCCTTCCAATGAACACCCAGGACTGATCTCCTTTAGGATGGACTGGTTGGATCTCCTTGCAGTCCAAGGGACTCTCAAGAGTCTTCTCCAACACCACAGTTCAAGAGCATGAATTCTTCGGCACTCAGCTTTCTTCACAGTCCAACACTCACATCCATACATGACCACAGGAAAAACCATAGCCTTGACTAGATGGACCTTTGTTGGCAAAGTAATATCTCTGCTTTTCAGTATACTATCTAGGTTGGTCATAACTTTCCTTCCAAGGCGTAAGCATCTTTTAATTTCATGGCTGCAATCACCATCTGCAGTGATGTGACTGGTGATAGAAGCAAGGTCCGAGGCTGTAAAGAGCAATATTGCATAGGAACCTGGGGCGTCCAAGATCAGGGGTGGTGGCCGAGAGGAGCTACCCCATGCCCCAGGTCAGGGGAGGTGGCCGAGAGGAGCAACACCATATCCAAGGAGTGGTGGCTGTGCGGGCACAGGAGGGCCGAGAGGAGCTACTCCACCTTCAAGGTCAGGAGGGGCGGCTGTGAGGAGATACCCCTCGTCCAAGGAAAGGAGCAGAGGCTGCACTTTCTGGAGCAGCCGTGAAGAGATACCCCATGTCCAAGGTAAGAGAATCCCAAGTAAGACTGTAGGTGTTGCAACAGGGCATCAGAGGGTAGACACACTGAAACCATAATCATAGGAAACTAGCCAGTCTGATCACACAGACCACAGCCTTGTCTACCTCAGTGAAACTAAGCCATTCCGTGTGGGGCCACCTAAGATGGGAGGGTCATGGTGGAGAGGTCTGACAGAATGTGGTCCACTGGAGAAGGGAATGGCAAACCACTTGAGTATTCTTGCCTTGAAAACCCCATGAACAGTATGAAAAGGAAAATGATAGGATACTGAAAGAAGAACTCCCCGGGTCGGTAGGTGCCAAATGTGCTACTGGAGATCAGTGGAGAAATAACTTCAGAAAGAATGAAGGGATGGAGCCAAAGCAAAAACAATACCCAGTTGTGGATGTGACTGCTGATAGAAGCAAGGTCCAATGCTGTGAAGAGCAATATTGCATAGGAATTTGGAATGTCAGGTCCATGAATCAAGGCAATTTGGAAGTGGTCAAACAGGAGATGGCAAGAGTGAACGTTGACATTCTAGGAATAAGCAAACTAAAATGGACTGGAATGGGTGAATTTAACTCAGATGACCATTATATCTACTACTGTGGGCAGGAATCCCTTAGAAGAAATGGAGTAGCCATCATAGTCAACAAAAGAGTTCGAAATGCAATACTTGGATGCAATCTCAAAAAACAACAGAATGATCTCTGTTCATTTCCAAGGCAAACCATTCAATATCACGGTAATCCAACCAATATGCTATGCTCCAACCAATAACGCTGAAGAAGCTGAAGTTGAACGGTTCTATGAAGACCTACAAGACCTTTTAGAACTAACACCCACAAAAGATGTGCTTTTCATTATAGGGACTGGAATGAAAAAGTAAAAGTCAAGAAACCCCTGGAGTAACAGGCAAATTTGGCCTTGGAGTACGGAATGAAGCAGGGCAAAGGCTAACAGAGTTTTGCCAAGAGAATGCACTGGTCATAACAAACACTCTCTTCCAACAGCACAAGAGAAGGCTATACACATGGACATCACCAGATGGTCAATACTGAAATCAGTTTGATTATATTCTTTGCAGCCAAAGATGGAGAAGCTCTATACAGTCAGCCAAAACAAGACCGGGAGCTTACTATGGCTAAGATCATGAACTCCTTATTGCCAAATTCAGACTTAAGTTGAAGAAAGTAGGGAAAACCACTAGACCATTCAGGTATGACCTAAATCAAATCCCTTATGATTATACAGTGGAAGTGAGAAATAGATTTAAGGGACTAGATCTGATAGATAGAGTGCCTGATGAACTATGGACAGAGGTTCGTGACATTGTACAGGAGACAGGGATGAAGACCATCCCCATGGAAAAGAAATGCAAAAAAGCAAAATGGCTGTCGGAGGAGGCCTTACAAATAGCTGTGAAAAGAATAGAAGCGAAAAGCAAAGGAGAAAAGGAAAGATACAAGCATCTGAATGCAGAGTTCCAAAGAACAGCAAGAAGAGATAAGAAAGCCTTCCTCAGCGATCAGTGCAAAGAAATAGAGGAAAACAACAGAATGGGAAAGACTAGAGATCTCTTCAAGAAAATTAGAGATACCAAGGGAACATTTCATGCAAAGATGGGCTCAATAAAGGACAGAAATGGTATGGCCCTAACAGAAGCAGAAGATATTAAGAAGAGGTGGCAAGAATACACAGAAGAACTGTACAAGAAAGATCTTCATGACCCAGATAATCACGATGGTGTGATCATTGACCTAGAGCCAGACATCCTGGAATGTGGAGTCAAGTGGGCCTTAGAAAGCATCACTACAAACAAAGCTAGTGGAGGTGATGGAATTCCAATTGAGCTATTTCAAATCCTGAAAGATGATGCTGTGAAAGTGCTGCACTCAATATGCCAGCAAAATTGGAAAACTCAGCAGTGGCCACAGGACTGGAAAAGGTCAGTTTTTATTCCAATCCCAAAGAAAGGCAGTGCCAAAGAATGCTCAAACTACTGCACAATTGCACTCATCTCACACACTAGTAAAGTAATGCTCAAAATTCTATGTTTACTATAGTATGGTCAGAGCTGGACCCAAAACATCGGCCATAGGGAGGGAGATGCTTGTGAGACACATTTTTAAAGAAGTAGGAAGACTTGGTTGGAGAAGGTTGGTGTATATGTAGAGTGAAGGAAAGGGAGTTACAGTTTCAGTGTGACTAACACTGAAATGTGTATTTTTTTTTTAAACTCCTGTCAGACTCAAAAGGAAAATTAAATTTAGGGACAAAGGTGATGTTCATAAATCAGATTGTGCTGAGATAAGACCCATAGAACATCAAGGTTTAATATCCTATGGGCATTTACAAATTTTAATTATCTGCTCCTGAGGGCCAACATCCGCTGGATCATGGAAAAAGCAAGAGAGTTCCAGAAAAAACATCTATTTCTGCTTTATTGACTATGCCAAAGCCTTTGACTGTGTGGATCACAGTAAACAGTGGAAAATTCTGAAAGAGATGGGCATACCAGACCACCTGACCTGCCTCTTGAGAAAACTGTATGCAGGTCAGGAAGCAACAGTTAGAACTGGACATGAAACAACAGACTAATTCCAAATAGGAAAAGGAGTATGTCAAGGCTGTATGTTGCCACCCTGCTTATTTAACTTATATGCAGAGTACATCATGAGAAATGCTGGGCTGGATGAAACACAAGCTGGAATCAAGATTGCCGGGAGAAATATCAATAACCTCAAATATGCAGATGACACCACCCTTATGGCAGAAAGTGAAGAAGAACTAAAGAGCCTCTTGAAAGAGGAAAGTGAAAAAGTTGGCTTAAAGCTCAACATTCAGAAAACGAAGATCAGTCCTATCACTTCATGGCAAGTAGATGGGGAAACAGTGGAAACAGTGGCTGACTTTATTTTGGGGGGCTCCAAAATCACTGCAGATGGTGACTGCAGCCATGAAATTCAAAGACGCTTACTCCTTGGAAGGAAAGTTATGTCCAACCTAGATAGCATATTCAAAAGCAGAGACATTACTTTGCCAACAAAGGTTCGTTTAGTCAAGGCTATGGTTTTTCCTGTGGTCATGTATGGATGTGAGAGTTGGACTGTGAAGAAGGCTGAGTGCTGAATAATTGATGCTTTTGAACTGTGGTGTTGGAGAAGACTCTTGAGAGTCCCTTGAACTGCAAGGAGATCCAACCAGTCCATTCTGAAGGAGATCAGCCCTGGGATTTCTTTGGAAGAAATGATGCTAAAGCTGAAACTCCAGTACTTTGGCCACCTCATGCGAAGAGTTGACTCATGGGAAAAGACTGATGCTGGGAGGGATTGGGGGCAGGAGGAGAAGGGGACAACAGAGGATGAGATGGCTGGATGGCATCACTGACTTGATGGACATGAGTCTGAGTGAACTCCAGGAGTTGGTGATGGACAGAGAGGCCTGGCGTGCTGCGATTCATGGGGTCACAAAGAGTTGGACACGACTGAGTGACTGAAGTGAACTGAGGGCAAGGGCTGTTGTTTATCTCTTCAGTATCTCCAACAAATGCTGCTTGACTGTGACTGCTGCACAGTATCACATATATATTGAGTTAATGACTAAATAATTCAACTAATAAAAAATTCTAGGGAGGAGATAGGATTTTGGAAGTCAGTGTGTGTGCAGTACTTGTTCAGCTGCTCATTCGTGCCCAACTCTTTGCGAATACATGGACTGCAGCATGCCAGGCTTCCTTGTCATTTACCATCTCCCGGAGCTTGCTCAGACTCATGTCCATTGAGTCAGTGATGCCATCCAACCATCTCGTCCTCTCTTGTCCCCTTCTGCCTTCAATCTTTCCCAGCATCAAGGTCTTTTCTAATGAGTCAGCTCTTTGCATCAGGTGGCCAAAGTGTTGGAGCTTCAGCTTCAGCATCAGTCCTTCCAATCAATATTCAGAATTGATTTCCTTTAGGATTGACTGGTTTGATCTCCTTGCTGTCCAAGGGACTCTCAAGAGTCTCCTCCAACACCACAGTTCAAAAGCATCAATTTTTTGAAAGTCAGCCTTCTTTATGGCCCAACTCTCACATCCATACATGACTACTGGAAAAACCATAGCTTTGACTAGACAGAACTTTGTCAGCAAAGTAATGTCTCTGCTTTTTAATATGCTGTCTAAGTTTGTCATAGCTTTTCTCCCAAGGAGTGAGTGTCTTTTAATTTCATGGCTGCAGTCACCATCTGCAGTGATTTTGGAGCCCAAGAAAATAAAGTCTGTCACTATTTCCATTGTTTCCCCATCTATTTGCCATGAAGTGATGGGACCAGAAGCTTGGGTCCTGCGAATTGATTAAATGAATAATTAGAAGCAGAAAAAAACATAAAAAGAAAATTTAGGAACCTTAGATGATCAGATAAAGCATGTTGTAGAAAACAACATAATATCATTTTAAGATTGAAATGGAGATGAATTCTGTTAAATGCCACCACAGAGGAAAGTTTCTTGAGTACTCAGCTCACTGGTAGGTCTGTAATTAAGAAAGACAGAGACTGTTTAGAGAGAAATTTCTGTAGAGTGATGAGTTTCAAATTTCAGTGTGCATCAGAATCAGAAGGGCTTATCTGGTAAATCTGAGATGTTTGCATTTGTAAAAAGTTGCCAGGTAATTCTATACTGTTGCTGGGCCAGGATCATGCTTGAAGAACTACTGCTATAGTACTTCAGAGAGAAAACAGTCAGATTATTTGGGAATGGAAGAGCCTTTGCTAAAGGAAGAACTGCAGGAAAGATGAGGGGAAAAAACCCATTCTACTCACTAATTTAAGACTTTATAACCTCCTGGTGGAAAAGCAATAGAATACATCTTCCTTAACTGTTTGAAGCTGAAGAACTTTTGTTAAGACATGCAATGTCTTCAAACTTCTGTTTCCTATTCTGTATAAATAGGAGTTATAATAAAACCTGCCTCTGTGCGTTGTTCTTAGTAATAAATGAAGTATAGCATTCACCTCTACGTTAAGTGCTCAAATAAATAATGTTGAATCTGAGCATATACACTGTTTATCAAAGGTCAGAAAAGCCTGTACATAAATGTATCTGTTAACAATAAAAGCTGCCTCTACAAACTTTGAGCAACCCTCCAAAATATGTTTTTATAATTGGCACTGGAGTGCCATCTATAAATTATAAATTGAGCAAATATAAAAGGCTTGATGACTGTTTTCAGGGACAGTGGAATTTAATACCACATATCACAAAACTTTTTCCTTCTTTGTGTTTAAATATGTGCTGTTCCAAAATTTCTATCTCCTAAAATATTTTCCTCTGGTCACCTTTTAAACATTTAAATTAATCATTCAACATTTCTTTCATTAATGTGATGAGTGAATATAAATCACTAAAGCATGTTTGAGGAAAAGAGTACAAAAATCCATTCAAATAAAATATGTGAATGTTTACTAAAGAATTTAATAAGAAGCCAAAACAAACTTTGCCAATATTCTTTATTAAACAAATGAAGTATTCCTTTAAGTTATACTATGTTTAAATAATGAATCCATAAGGCTAGGTAAACAAACCAAGATTTTGAGAAATAAAATGTAAATATGTCTTACAAATATTCTAATCCAATAATTATATTTAGGTAGGCAGTAGTTATTGAGTGTGGTGTTTTATGACTATATAATAATAATATTTAATAGTGTATACATATTAAGAAAAGGAAAATATTTATTATAATATCAACTTCATATAATTCTGAGAATTAAATCATATACCTAGAATCTTTAGATTACTTGGAACAGAGTAAACACAACAATAATATACATAATAGCTATCACTATTTTTGTCTTAAATTATGGTCAAGTTGTTACTACATTAGCCTAGTTTCATCAGTAATCCATCATTACATAGTGTATGTTATTAGCCTCATTTTGCAGATGAGGAAACTAAACCTTAGTGAGGTGAAGTAACATCCTAAGTACCATAGCTAGTACATGGTGGAGCCAGTGTTAGAACCCAGACTCTACCTCTAGAGCTCTCCCTTCCCCTAATAGAACTGCTACAATACAGTCCCTCCATATGTTGGTGTACATAGTCTTATGAATCTAATAGAAATGTTGATGAAGGCATCATACTGAATGTGTATCCAGTGCATTTAGTTTGAAGGATTTAACTACAAAGCATGCATGAAGTTAAATTGAATGTAGGAAATGTGTCTAAAAGAAGACTGATCATGTGGAGAATTACTAAAACATGCCAAATAAGATACTATACACATTAGCAAATATATCTGATAGAGGCTTGTATCTAGAATAGATTAAAAAACTCTTAAAACTCAGGAATAAAAAGACAAATAACCCAATTAAAAACTGAGCAAAGAATCTGAATAGACACCTCTCCAAAGAAGAAATATAAATGACCATTAAACACAAGAGAAGGTGCTGGATATCATTAACCATCTGGGAAATGTACATCAAAGACACAGTGAAATACCATTTTACACCTACTAACATGGCTAGAATAAAGAAGCCAGGTAATAACAAGTGATGGTGAGGATGCAGCAAAATTGGAACACTCATATGCTGCTGGTAGAAATGCAAAATAGTATGTAGCCATTTTGTAAAACAGTCTGGCAGTTCCTTAAAAGAGTAAGCACAGAGTTACCACATGACCCAGCAACTCCACTCCTGGATATATATACCCAAGAGAAATGAAAATACATGCCCACTCAGAACACTGTTTATGAATGTTTATACCAGCATTACTGATAATAGCCAAAAGGTGGAAATCACCCAAATATTCGTCAACTGATGAATAGGTAAATAAAATGTGGCATATCCATACACTGGAATGTTATTTGGTCATAAAAAGGAATGAAATATTGATACGTACCACAATAAGAATGAGCCTTAAAACATTATGCCAAATGAAAGAAAACATACAAAAATCAACTGTCTTTCTATACAGTAACAACAAACTGTCTGAAAAAGAAATAATGAAAACTATCCCAAATGTATAGCATCAAAAACAAGAAAATACTTAGGAATAAATTAAAATTGGTGGAAGATCTGTATGCTGAAAACTATAAGACAGTGATGAAGAAATTGAAGAAGACACAAATGGAAAGATATCCCGTGTTTATGGATTGGAAGAATTAATATTGCTAAAATGATCACACTACCCAAAATCATCTATAGATTCAATGTAATCTCCATCAAAATTCTAATGATACTTTTCACAGAAATAAAAAAATCCTAAAATTTGTATGGAACCATAAAAGACCCCCAAAAGCCAAACAATCTTGAGAAAGAAGAACATAGCTGAAAGCATCACATTTCTTGATTTCAAACTATATTACAGAGCTGTAGTATTCAAAACAGTATGGTAGTGGCAAAAACAGGCAGACAGACAAATGGAACACTATCAAGAGCCCAGAAATAAATCCTCACACAAACAGTCAACTAATATTTGACAAGAGAGCTAAGAATATCCAGTGGAGAAATTACAGTCTCTTTAATAAATGGTGTTGAGAAAACTGGATTTGCAAAAAATAAATGAAATTGGACTATCTTACACTGCTCACAAAAAAAATTAACTAACATTGAATCAAAGACTTAAAACTACTAGAAGAAAACATTGTAAAAACGCCTTGACATTGCTGTTGGCCATGGTTTTTTGTATATGACACAAAAAGGATTTTTTGTTGTTGTTGCAGAAGTAGCAAAAGCAAAAATTAATAAGTGGGATTACATCAAACTAAAAAGTTTCCACATAGCAAAAGAAACAATAAAATGAAAAGGCAAACTATGTGATGACAGAAAATATTTACAAACCAAATATATAATAAGAGGTTAATATACAAACTATATAAGGAAGTTATACGGTTCACCAAAAAATCCAAATAATGGTGAAAGGACCTAAACAGACATTTTCCCCAAAGAAAAGTGAAGTGAAAGTTAAGTCGCTCAGTCGTCTCCAACTCTTAGTGACCCCCATGGACTACAGCCTACCAGGCCCTCCGTCCATAGTATTTTCCAGGCAAGAGTACTGGAGTGGGGTGCCATTGCCTTCTCCGTTAACAGCGGCTAGGCATATTATATTTACTTGGAGCTGGTATACTTGGTGACAGCCTTAGTGCCCTCGGACATGGCGTGCTTGGCCAGCTCCCCAGGTAGCAGCAAGCGCACAGCAGTCTGGATCTCCCTGGATGTGACAGTTGAGCGCTTGTTGTAACGTGCCAGGTGTGTGCCTCACCAGCGATGTGCTCAAAAATGTCGTTGACAAAGGAGTTCATGATTCCCATGGCCTTGCACAAGATGCTGGTGTCCAGATGGACTTGCTTCCCCAAAGAATACAAATGTCTAATAAGTAACTGAAGAGGTGCTCAACACCAATAATCATCAGGTAAATGTAAATCAAAATCACAATGAGATACCACCTCACATCTATTAGAATGGCTCTTATCAGGAAGACAAGAGATAAGTATTGGAGGTGATGTGGAAAAAAGGGAACTCTGTACCATTTTTGGGAGTGTAAATTAGTGGAGCCACTGTGGAAAACATTATGGAGGGTCCTCAAAAAAGTTAAAAATAGAACTACCATATAATACAACAGTATCACCTCTGAGTGTCTATCCAGAGGAAATGAAATCAATACCTCAAACAGATATTTGCACTTCCATGTTCATTGTAGGGTATCCATCATAGCCGAGACGTGGAAACAATGTGTCAGCAGAGGAATGGATACAGAGGATGTGATGTGATGTATACACACACACACACACACACACACACACACACACACACACACACTGTAATATTATTCAGCCTATAAAAGAAGGAAATTCTGTCATTTGTGACAATGTGCATATATACCTTGATGGCTTATGCTGAGTGAAATAAGTCAGAGAAGGACATATATGGTATGATCTCACTTGTACATGGAATCTAAGTGATCCATATTCATAGAAACAAGGAGTAGATTGGCGGTTGCAAGAGCAGTGTTTATTACTGAAATTTCTGGGAACAAACCTTAAATATTTAACAATGGGGCATGTAATTAAATTAGGGTACACAAATATCAGCCACCTCATGCGAAGAGTTGACTCATTGGAAAAGACTCTGATGCTGGGAGGGATTGGGGGCAGGAGGAGAAGGGTACGACAGAGGATGAGATGGCTGGATGGCATCACCGACTTGATGGACGTGAGTCTCAGTGAACTCCGGGAGTTTGTGATGGACAGGGAGGCCTGGTGTGCTGCGATTCATGGGGTCGCAAAGAGTCGGACATGACTGAGCGACTGATCTGATTAAATGAAAAGTGTAATGGGTATTTATCAACATGAACAGATTATCATAATGGCATATTACAGAAAACAAATAAGCAAACTTCAGAAACAAAATCCCTACCAGAATACAAATTTAAATCAACTACCTAAAATTATTACATGTACAGGAACATGGGTTAGGGGAAGACATAGAAAAATTGAAATTTTGATTTGTTGACAGGAACTGTAGGTAAATATTTTTATTTTCTTTAAATTTTAATATAATGGGCAGAAAATAAGAGCTGTATGGTACCATGGAGGAAAAGTGCTATCAGTTTCACTCACCAAAACTGGTTTTTATGGCAATGGATGAAGTAAAATAGGAATTGAGAAAACATTAGATAAATTATTGTAGGTGTCTGATACGGTTTACCAAATGTTAATTTAAATTAAAATTTTTCCAAAAAAATGTTCAAGGCATTTTAGGAAAATTTTACTTTACTGTTGACCTCTTTACCCAATTTGGGAAAGGAATTGCTGTAGGAGATGCCATTCTACCTTTGTGTCCCCAGAGGTGGATACATAAGAACTACATGCTGAAATGAGACTTTCTCACGTAAGATCAGAGGAAGATAGTACATAAAAACCGAGGAAGTGGATAAACCCATGCATGAATGCTGAGCCCATCAAGCTGGGAGATGAGGACCAAAGGGCTGTAAAACCAAAGGTTCCAAAGTTGGATATGGAACCAGAAGTAAGAATAAGTACAAGAAAGCCAGAAACAGACATTCTACTGTTGCATAGTAATCTGAGATGATTTTTAGATTTTCATGCTACTTAATGTGTAGGAAGCTGGAAAGAATATCACTCTCAGACGTACAACAGAAACAATGACAATAGCAAACAGCCAGATGATTTGAAAAATCATGATTTTTCATGAAACCATCAGAAAGCTGAGATCACCGGGCAACCAACTAATCCAAAATCTAAGGTAACATAGGAACCTCCAAGGAGAGACAAAACAGGAGCAATTAGGGTGTACCTTGGGCTGATGCAACCAGCCATTGCAAAACTAGTAGGAAAAATTCTACTAAAAATGTTCACAAATTGCATAAAGCCAAATAGAGGCCAGAATGAGAATACAGAATTCTGGAAAGCAGGAGACAAAAGGGGAAACAGCACCATTTTCAGGCTCTTGTCCATAGATCTCAGAGTAGTCACCAAAAACAGTAGGGGTAGGGTGAGAGTACCATCCTAGGATCTGGGAGAGGGGGAAAGCATCCATGATAAGGAGGTCATGAAATCCAGCCCAAGTCCTTCTCTCCTATTTGTTCCCATAAGGAACAAAATTCCTAAGCTGCTGGGGAAAGGCCAGTGACCCCTATGGGCACTTAGGATTTTGGTGAAGACATGGCAGCTGGTGGCAAGGACCTGAGAAATATTCTTTACCTCTGAGGGAAGAACAAGAACACTCCTGATCCTAGATCATTAGAGGTCTTCTACAGCTGGGGATAGGGCAGGATCACAAGAGGAACCCCACCAGTACAACCTAGGGAAACAATTCCTGCCTAAAACTAAAGCTTAATAAGAGCAACAGAAAAGCATTCTTCCTCCTCTTCCCAAAACAGAGACTAAGAATCTTAAAGCAATAGCTATTAGCAGTTGACTACTGGGAGGTGGGCTGGAATATGCTGAGAGACCTATCTGATGCACAAGAACAAAGGAAGACCTAAAGGTGAGGTGCAGGAAATAGTGAGGAAAACCCTCTGACGTGCCAACCACCACAATAAAATCAAAGTAATTCTATGGGAATTTGAAAATATGATGCACTGAAAATAGCATCAGCATTCCATGGACCCATTTAAATTTCTGACTAGATTGACTCAAACTCCCTTCCCTCATACTAGAGACCCAGAAGAAGAAATGGTATGAATAATTCCATACATAAAATCTATTTATCTCAGTCTCTACTGTACAAGATACTCAACTTTCAATAAAAAATTATAAGGCATACAAGGAAGCAAGAAAAGATATAACAACTTCAAGAGACAAAGCAATGAATAGACTAGACAGATATAGCACAAGTATTGGAACTTTCAGACAGGAAATTTGAAATATATATTATTAATATGTCAAAGGATCTCATGGAAAAGGTAGTCAGTATGCACAATTGGATGAGTAATACCAGATGAGACATAGAAACTGTAGGAGAGAATCAAATGCTAGGAAAAGTCACTTTAATGAGATGAAAAATGCCTACCATGCCTATTGAGTCATCAGTAGAATCAGTATATCCAAGGGAGGAATCAGTATACTTAATGATAAGTTGATAAAAATTGCCCAAATTGAAAAAATAGGAGAAAGAAGAGAGGAAGGGGGAGCAGAACAGAAACTCAAGATCTGTGGAACAGTATCAAAAGTCTAACGTGTAATTGGGATACAGGAAGAAGAGGAAGACATGGGGCAGAAGAAATATTTATAGAAATAATGGCCAAGAATTTTCCAGAATTAACCATTTTCAAATCAACAGGTCAAAGAAGCTCACATGTATCAGTAGGATAAAACAAACATATAAAACACCCAGATATAAACAGTTTATCTTCAAACGACAGGAAACCAAGGACAAAAAGAAAATCTTGTAGGCAGCCAGAGAAACCAAAAACAAATGAGGAACAAATCTAAGAATAATAACAGATTTCTGATGAGAAACTGTAAAAAAAAAACAATACAAAAGAGCCACATCTTTAAAATTCTTGAATGTTCCACGCAGATATGGTCCAATAGAACCCATAGAAGGTCTGGCTTCCCAGATAGTGGAAAGGAGGGGCCTGGTAATATATCAGGAAGTGCTAGGAAGTTAACATATTTGGGGGCAGTATTTGACCAACAGAAGGCAAAAAAATAGAAATGAACCAGCAAATTGCTCACTTTTCTGCTGCCAACCTCCCAACAACAGGTTGTTCCAAGTTGTTAGGGTTCTATGTGAGTTCTCTGGAGAAATACTATGTGACCAGTTTCCAACCTGTGGTTTTTTTTTAGAAGTTGTTATGAATTGGATTTGCTTTCTTTTTTCTGTGCCTGTTTCCTTCTTCCCTTTCTCTTGTTTCACTGAGATTATACCTTCCAAAAAGCGAGTAGCATATTCACTTTGCTTCAGGATCTGTTTTAGTGTAGAGAAAGTGCCTTACATACTGATGTTTGTAAGAATTACCTGGGAATTCAATAAAATGCAGATTCTGATTCAATACTCTTGGGTTGAGCCTCAGAGTCTGCATTTCTAACCAGCTCCCAAATGATGCCAGTGCTGCTGGTCCATGGATCATGTTTTGAGTCACATAGCTGTAGAATATATAGAATAAAGTAACTGGTATGAGAAGGGTTGTAGTAATACTCCCTGGTATGCCATGGCATTGCAATTATTAAAGCTTTTGCTCTTGTTAATTGAGTTGAAGTACAGGTGAATGACATGGTATAAGAACATGGTGTCTTCTGTGCTTGAACATTATGGGGATGATGATAATTATAAGGATTATGTTGTTGGGTGGCTGCTTTTGACATCATCAGAAGCCTTGCAAAAAAAAAAAAATTATAGGCTGTAGACAGTTGTTAACCTGTGTCATGCTATAAGAGTCAAAGGACCTTATGGCATCTTAGTAAAACTTTCATCTCCTGTGAGAATGACTAGGCTAAAATTCAAGCCTTTCATCTGAATATAAGGGTGGTAAGTCTGCAAAAAAAACCTAAATGTGCAGCCTCAGCAGTTCTACATCTAACTCATGACTCTGCTAGGGAAAGAGTGGGGATCCTAAAAATTAGGATGAGGACATTTGCATGCATGAGTTTGAGAATTATTACCCCCCAAATTATCTTGAATTCTCTGTCCATGAGAAGCAAGTCCGTCCTTCTTGCAGAGGCCAGGAGCTTCTGCTTATCTAGAGAGTACTCAATTACTTCACTTTAATTTGGTGCCTCAGAAGATGATGCTGGTTTTCATCAAGGTCTGCCCCACCGCATATTTTATTGTCCAGATAATAACTGGGGTCAGATTTTAGCACAGCCTGAACAGGGAAGTACAAGGCTGCTTCAAGAAAAGGCATTTACATACAAAATAGTAGTACCAGCATACGCATATACACACATATAAGTAGAAACATAGGAATACATTGGGGTATTGAGGGGGCTGACTAGGGGAAGGTGTAATATATGAGTGGGTAAGAGATAGTACATCATCATGGGGATCTCACACATGACTCAGGATTCGGTGTTCTGGAAGGATGTCTATTTCTGGTCTTAATTTGCTGAGATGAGTCCTTGAAGCTTGAACGTAGCCATGGCCTATAGAAGTGGAGGGCTTCCCTGGTGGCTTAGTGGTAAAAAAACAAAACAAAACAACAAAAAAAACCACCTGCCAGTGTAGGAGACATGGGTTGAGTTCCTAGGTCAGGAAGATCACCTGGAGAAGGAAATGACAACCCACTCCAGTATTCTTGCCTGGGAAATCCCATGGACAGAGGAGCCTGGAGGGCTACAGTTCCTGACCCAGGGATTGAACCCAGGTCTCCTGCATTGCAGTGGATTCTGTACCATCTAAACCACCAGGGAAGCCCTGATACTGAGAGGAGACCTGAAATACCATGCTGGTCCTCTGGGTAGAGCAGGGGTTTATGGAGATCAGATGCTACATGGACTTTCAGCCCAAGTTTTTCTCACTGTGAGTTCAGTGGCTTAATAGATCCACTCTATACTTCAAATATATACATAGCAGCTGATAGAATTCTTTCATAGAAGGTTTATGGAGATCAGATACTACATGGACTTTCAGCCCAAGTTTTTCTCACTGTGAGTTCAGTGGCTTAATAGATCCACTCTATACTTCAAATATATACATAGCAGCTGATAGAATTCTTTCATAGAAGGATCAGTTGAAAGCTCCTGAAATTAACCCCCAACTCTTCCTGGCCAGGAGAAGCATAGTAGAAGTGATATAACCTCTGATATAACAAATGATGTAAGAGGTATTGAAAAAATTAGCGCCACTATCACACAGTTAAAAGATGCAAAATGGTCTTCATCAGGTTCCCATTAATTTACCTACCTAGACCTCCAGAAAACCCAGATTGATCACAACTGATGAATAAGGACTGCAGTAAACTTAGTGGCAGTGGTAAGGGGCCATTGGTAGCTTCACCCTCAGCTGCCATGGCATCAATAAGACTCTGACGCAATTTAGGGGAATTCTTCCCTTATCTCCGGCCACAAAAAGGATGGAAAGAGTTTTTTCATTCATATAACAGGGATAGCATTATGCCTCCCCTGTCTCCTTTCATAGATATCAGACCTGCATGGTACCCTTTCATTGCCTATTCCTGTTCCTTTCCCTTTGTCAGTCACAGAAAATTTCCCTGATGAATAATTTATACAAACAATTGTATTTTGGAGGGATAGTAGTTTGGATAATCCAAACTAACATAAGGTGGAGGTAAGATTGATTTTATTGCCATCATTTGCATCTATCCATTTATGGAATTTCAGATGATCTGCTCCCTGCAATGTTAGGCTCTGTCAAGTTGTATTCCTCGGAAGGGTGGGGTACTTCTTCCAGGAGACGAAGTAAGATCCGCTGAACTGGAAGTTGTGATTACCACTTGGCCATTTTGTATTAAGCATCAACCAACAAAATAAACCAACAAAGTAAACCAACAAAGTATGAGATAATTAACCCTAATTACCATGAAGAACATGTATGGAGACTACAAAATTGAGGGTCTAGAAAAATTATATCTTATACCCAAGGAAATCACTGGATTATCTATTGGTATTTCTGTGGCCAGGGATAAGTGTGAATGGGCAATTCCATCAACCCTGGTAAGACAACTTAGGGTGTAGACTCCTTGGGAATGATTATCAGCATAATTCCACTGAGTTAGTACAGTGCTTCCCAGGTAGTTCAGGGGTAAAGAATCCACCCGCCAACACAGGAGACTCAGAAGATGTGGGTCCAATCCCTGGGTCAGGATGATCCCCTGGAGAAGGAAGTGGCAACCCACTCCAGGATTCTTGCCTCAAAAATCTCATGGGTAGAGGAGTCTGGCAGGCTACAGTCCTTGGGATGGCAGAGTCGGACTTGACTTGGGTGACTGAGCAAGCAAGTATAATGCTGGCCAAGGGAGAGGGAAGTCTGGAATGAGAAAGAGAAGGGAGATGATCAGTATTAACTCTAGCTCCAAGAGCAACTGCTGCATCATCAGTGATTATAGCTTAGGTTGAAAATCCTGTTGAAATCTACCTGCTGCTGCTGCTGCTAAGTCACTTCAGTCGTGTCCGACTCTGTGTGACCCCATAGATGGCAGCCCACCAGGCTCCCCCGTCCCTGGGATTCTCCAGGCAAGAACACTGGAGTGGGTTGCCATTTCCTTCTCCAATACATGAAAGTGAAAAGTGAAAGTGAAATCGCTCAGTCATGTCGACTCATAGCGACCCCATGGACTGCAGCCCACCAGGCTCCTCCATCCATGGGATTTTCCAGGCAAGAGTACTGGAGTGGGGTGCCATTGCCTTCTCCGGAAGTCTACCTAGGAGATTATAACTGGGTGTTAGTTTCAAGAATGAGACATAACAACTTTTCTCAGACAGGAAGTGAGGACATCCTGTTCATGTATGAGATTTGGTTATAGTGAAGAGTGAAAACAAATCTGAGAGGTGCATGGGGTGAGTTGTAATAGACCAATATTGCCTCGGTCCCTATTTCCACAATATTTTCTATCCCCTGGGTCTCAGGTGTCACCTGGCTTCCCAGCCTGAGCAGCCACAGTGATAGCTCCCACAGATTCTGCAGTTCACTTTATATTCTAATACCACTGATGGTCTCAGCTTCCCCTGAAGGGTGAGCACTGTTCTGAGATTGTTCCAAACAGCCTCTTTGGAAAAATCCCACATGCCTGACAACCAGCTATGCTTTCTTCAGAAACTGGCCAATCTGGGTAATGCACTATTTAGTGTGGGCTTCCTCTTTTTCCCTACCTTATTTCCCACTTCTTCCCTGGCACTGCACTTGCTAATAGAATATTGGCACATAATCTGTCTCAGATTTTGTCTTCCTGGGAACCAAGCAAGGGTAGCCATATATAATAGGAAGACTTTTAAGTTGTATCTTAATTGTTTTCCTGTTTCTCTTCCATTTCCTTGAGCAAATATATCTTAAATCAAGGTTCAAGAAACTTACTTTGTGAAAGAGCTAGATGTTAAATATTTTTTGGCTTTGTAGTCCATATGGTCTCTGTTGCAACTGCTCAACTCCGCTCCTGTAGAGAGAAAGCAATCACAGTAAAACATAAGTGAAGGAGCGTGGCTGTATTCCAATAAAACTTTATTTACAGAAGCAAGCTATAGGCTGGATTTTGAACACAGGCCTTAGTTTGCTCACACCTGTATTAAATTAAAAGTACCATGATGTGATGGCAAGAGCTTGAGTTTTGTAGGAAAGTAGATCTGGATTTGATTCCCAGTCCTACTGTTAATACTTACCAGGCTTCCCTGGAGGCTCAGTGGTAAAGAATCTGCTTGCCAGTGCAGGAGATGCAGGTTTGATTCCAGAGTCAGGAAGATCCCCTGGAGAAGAAAATGGCAACCCACTCCAATATTCTTGCCTGGAAAATCCCATGGACAGAGAAGCCTGGTGAGTTACAGTACATGAGGTCACAGAAGAGTTGGACACGACTTAGTAACTAAAACAAGAGCCTACTACTTACTACTATAATTGTGCAAGTTAATTTCTCTGAGCCTCAACTTTCTCATTTATTCAAGTGGGCTTTGTAACATTTCACATTTTTGTAGTAATTACCTGAGATAATAAGATATATTTGACACAGTGTAAATGCTCCATAAATCAAAGCAATTGTCTTATTTTATTTTTTCTGAACAGCAGTTTGCATATACCCCAGAACATCTTAAGTATTCAATAAATGCTGGTTAAAGAAGAAAAAGATACAAAATCAGCAAACTGCATTCTTCTCATGACAGGTTTCTTATGTAACCTTTCCTAACATCTTTTCTGTCCTTCATATAAATGCATAGATTATCTGTGTGTAAGCTGTGTGAAAGTGAGTGAAGTCACTCAGTCGTGCCCGACTCTTTGCAACACCATGCACCAAGCTCCTCCGTCCATGGGATTTTCAAGGTAAGAAGTACTGGAGTGGGTTGCCATTTCCTTCTCCAGGGAATCTTCCCAACCCTGGGACTGAACCCAGCTCTCACATTGTAGACAGACGCTTTACCACCTAAGCCACCAGGGAAGTGTACGGTATTTCTAATAGGAAATCACTGAATTGGGATTTTGGCCATTAATCAGTCTCATGACTTTTAGTTATATGAGTTTTCCACAAGTCTAATCACTAGAGAAGATCACTGATGTTGCCACTTGAAGCTTTACAGATCAAATACATTGGAATATAGGGGATTTCCCTGATGGTTCAGTGGCTGAGACTTTGCCTTCTAGTGCAAGGGGTGCAGGTTTAGTCCCTGTCAGGGAACTAAGATCCCATATGCCTCACAGCCAGAAAACAACATTACAACAAGCTCAATAAAGACTTCTAAAATGATCCAAAAAACAAAAAAAAGGAATATGAAGGCTGCCTGAAGATATTTCGTCTTCTCTAAGTTTGAGAGAGCCTGGGCTATTTTCGAGGCATGTGGTATATAAACCAATAAAGAAGTGCCAAATGGAGCTAAAATTGTGTGGTATATTTTAAATGTTTACATGAAGTAAAGTAGAGCTTTTAACCCTCAGAATAGAATGTATTATATTCCTTTTTGATTGTAGACTGTCAGAGGTCTGAACAGAAGGCACATCATGATTGTGGGACTGAGGCAAATGGACCTCGGGGTTCGACTTCTCTGAGCCTGACCCTGCTCAACTCATAAGACTTCTAACTTGTTGGCACTTTAAAGCATTTTTCAACAACTGTTTTATGCTTCTGAGAAGTAGTTCTACACTTCCATAAAGCACACCTGGAAATATCGGTACATTTTGGATAATAGCTTTCATATTTCAAAATTAAATCTGATAACTTACTCAGTGTGGAATGAGAAAAACAGATGCTCAGCCAGAAGAAATTCTATAAAATTCAGTTTAGATTGATACACCTAAAGCCATGCATAGGTAATAAGTAGTATCATCCAACTTGGGGGAATATGTTTTGGAACTAAATGCTACTTTTTATTAAGTTTAGAGAAATGATACGTATATATATAGGATGCATTAAAAGTATATATCAGTGGGAGTTTTTTATTATGGGTTGGTATAAATTATCCTTGGAGTCCTCTAGAACTAAAATGCTTTGCAATAATCTTTATGAGTGTGCCCATGGCCACAAAATTGTGTAATAAAGATCATAGTGGGATCATACGCACAGCATTTTGTTGTAGACATGGGGTTCAGAATGTGTCTCCCATGTGGCTTTATACAGTTGACATCCTTCTGGCTGTCAGAATTCTATTTCTATCGACTACTATTTATAGAGCTGCATATTGTGGCAGGCCTCTACTATGAGCATTCACTTCAGACTCCTTAAGAATGATTACAAATGAACAAGAATGTTTCTTATTAATCACTGCCACCTGAGTGGTGAGGAAGCAAAGAAGAACTTATTATTTGTGGAATGTTTTTGAATGGATATGGTATCATATTTTATTCTCACTCTGACCTGGTGAGATATGTATTATAAACTCAATTGTGTAGATGAGAATCTACAGTCAAGTAGCTAGTAAATAGTCAAGATTTATTTTGGTATCAACTATGCTGAGATGTCTGGAAAGCCAACCATATTAATTGTACTATGATCATTTTATAAAAGGGACTTGAGCATCTGCAGATTTTGGTATTTGTAGGGCCTCCCAGAAGGGTGACTAAGTGGGCAGCTTTGATCCAGCTAAACTTAAGTGGTCATCGTATTGTTATTCCACAGCATCTGTTCTATGGAGTACAGTATCAGAGACTGGGATAGACATTTGTTTATGTCTTTCCTAATTCGTATACCCATGGTGTTTTCTGGAAACCTAGGTCAAATCTTCCATGAGTAGCTGAGAGGTGTTTAGATTTCTTTTAATTATTTTTCAGTCTTTTCCCCTTTTAGCTATCCAAGGGCAAAAATCATGTCTTATAATGAGAAGAATGATATGATAAAAGGGGCTCAAGTTTTGCAGTTAAGCAGATTGTCCCACTTTATGGGCAATGAAACTGAGGAATGATAAGATGAAGTGACTAGTCTGCGATCACACTACTGTGAAGTGGTAGAGACTGGATGAGAATACACGTTAATTTAATTCAAAAGCTATATCCCCACTTCTTTTCCTCCCCCTCTCTCGCCAAACAACGATGTGAAGAATGGACCCACGATGGGGATGTTATTTGGTCCTAATGTACAGTTGGATCCTTTCTGCACTGGTCAAGACATACATCTGGATTTACTAATGTCTCACATTTACAAATGTCTCAGTTGTTACACTTCAAACCTGGGAAGACTAAATCAGACAGTTGAAGCAGGTAAAAGAGAGTAACCACCATATTATTTGCTCGTAGAGATGCTTGAAGGTTCAATCACTTATGTTAATTGTACTATAATGCATGGCTTTCTGTAAGTGGGACATTGCATCCTGGATGTAGCTTTGACTGCAGCAGCAGATGGTGAGATCAGGGTTGTGTGGTTTGAAAAGTAGTACAAGAACTGACCTGAGTTAGCTTCTGGTCAGGCTGAGCTACGACTGACCCTACTGCCATGTTTGAGCTGTCTTCTCTCTGGCACATGGCAGACTGTGGAACCTGGTAAGTTTAGTTCAGTTCAGTTGCTCAGTCATGTCCGACTCTTTGTAACCCCATGGACTGCAAGCACACTAGGCTTCCCTGTCCATCACCAACTCCTGGAGCTTGCTCAAACTCTTGTATGTTGAGTCAGTGATGCCATCCAACCATCTAATCCTCTGTTGTCCTCTTCTCCTCCTCCCTTCAGTTTTTCCCAGCATCAGGGTCTTTTCCAATGAGTCAGTTCTTCACATCAGGTGATCAAAGTGTTGGAGCTTCAGCTTCAGCATCAGTCCTTCCAATCAATATTCAGAATTGATTTCCTGTAGGATGGACTGGTTGGATCTCCTTGCAGTCCAAGGGACTCTCAAGAGTCTTCTCCAACACCACACTTCAAAAACATCAATTCTTAGGCGCTCAGCTTTCTTTATAGTCCCACTCTCACATCCATACATGACTACTAGGAAAACCATAGCTTTGACTAGATGGATCTTTGTTAGCAAAGTAATGTCTCTGCTTTTTAATATGCTGTCTAGGCTGGTGATAGCTTTTCTTCCAAGGAGCAAGCATCTTTTAATTTCATGACTGCAGTCACCAACTGCAGTGATTTTGGAGCCCAAGAAAATAAAGTCTGTAACTGTTCCATCGTTTCCCCATCTATTTGCCATGAAGTGATGGGACCAGATGCCCTGATCTTAGTTTTTTGAATGTTGAGTTTCAAGCCAGCTTTTTCACTCTCCTCTTTCACTTTCATCAAAAGACTCTTTAGTTCCTCTTTGCTTTCTGCCATAAAGGTTGCATCATCTGCATATCTGAGGTTATTGATGTTTCTCCCAGCAATCTTGATTCCAGCTTGTGCTTCATCCAGCCTGGCATTTCGCATGATGTACTCTGCATATAAGTTAAATAAGAAGGATGACAGTATATAGCCTTGACATACTCCTTTCCCAATTTGGAACCAGTCCATTGTTCCATGTCTGGTTCTAACTGTTACTTCTTGACCTGCATAGAGATTTCTCAGGAGACAGGTCAGGTGGTCTGGTATTCTCATCTCTTTAAGAATTTTCCACAGTTTATTGTGATCCACACAGTCAAAGGCTTTGGCATAGTCAATAAAGCAGAAATAGATATTTTTCTGGAACTCTCTTGCTTTTTCTGTGATCCAATAGATGTTAGCACATCCGTTGAATTCTCTCTGGCACATGGCAGACATAATTCTGTGGAACTTGGTAAAGTGATGCTTTAAGCTGAGAGTGAGGAACCACATTATCTAAAGGGACTATCAGCAGACTCATCACTCTATGGCAGCTGAGCCAGGTGCGGGGATTCAGTCATACCCATAGTCAGTAATTCTACTGTTGATAACTCACCTGACCTTCCATGGAGATGACTGTGCCAAGAATTTCATCCAGAATAGACTGAAAGCTGATGATTCAATCTGGTTACAGAGCACTGACCACAGAGACTGGTTCTTGCTGGGTGGTCTGGAGCAGGGTATTGTTCCAGTTCAAAAGGATAAATTGGAAATGTGCCTGCATACACATTCATGAAATAGTCTAATGTGTTCTGGAAGAAATCGCTCAGAGAGTACTGCTTTCTGAGGAACTGGTACACAATCCAAACATCAACACAGAATATTTAAATTTATTAAGTCATTTATTCATTCATTAAACAAATATATATGGGCTGCCAGATGTGAGCCAGTCACTATTCTAAACAACTGAGGCCCAAAGATGAATGAGATGCAATCCCTGCCTTCAAGGAGCTCACAGCCCAGTGGGGAGACAGATATATTAATGGACAAGTATAAAGGTGAGAGATTATTGCAAATAAAAAACTGCAGGGGATATTACTGGAGCAGTAAGAAAGGACCTCTCAGTTAGCCTGGTGTGTGGATAGGGGTTTAAGGGAGACTTCCTGGAAAAGGTAACTCTTGTGTTGAGTTTTTAAATAGATGTTATAGTATATCTGACAAAATATAGGGTGAATAATAGTCCATGAAGAGGAACTTGGAGCAGTAAAGTACCATGCAGCCATGTGCCTTTTTGGAGAACATCATGAAGTTTATTGTTGATGGAACATATTTAGGATGATTATAATATATCCCAAAAGTTGTCTTCTTTGTCCAAAATCAGAGCCGTATTGCTCTCTCAAATTGTTCTAATTTGCTACGATCTATAGTTATCAATAACTTGAGTGATATATCAGAGTTCAAATGATGAAATTTGAGTGCCCAATAATCATTGCAACAAAATAACAATATGTGCTCTCTTTTTTGGAGAAGGCAATGGCACCCCACTCCAGTACTCTTGCCTGGAAAATCCCATGGGTGGAGGAGCCTGGTAGGCTACAATCCGTGGGGTCGCAGAGTCGGACACATCTGAGCGACTTCACTTTCTCTTTTCACTTTCATGCACTGGAGAAGGAAATGGCAACCCACTCCAGTGTTCTTGCCTGGAGAATCCCAGGGACGGGGGAGCCTGGTGGGCTGCCGTCTATGGGGTCGCACAGAGTCCGACACGACTGAAGCGACTTAGCAGCAGCAGCAGCAGCTCTCTTTCTACATAAAGATGCCTAAGGCTTAGTGGGATACGTCTGGTTTCTGCAAGTACCAGACTACCAAACTCAACAGAAATTTAACTGGGAACACCATCCTTGCATCTCTTAGGCTTTAATGGTGGCGCTAATCTTCACCTTTAATGGTGGCACTAATCTTCACCATCCCTCCTGAGATTATATTGTTTTTGATTTACTATCTTGGTTCTTTGAGACCAGAGCCATTTCAAAGGTTTCTATTTGGTCTTCTCCACTAGAATAGGTCTTAGTCCATAAGTTGAGGACCCAATGTGGGGGTTACTGTAACTGTTTAACATGTCAATTCCAATTATAAGTAGGGAACTAAGGAAATGACCACTGGGAGTGTCTCTGTAGGCCAGACTTTAACCATAACTGAATTTATTACCTGTCATCTATAAGCCCTACTCTAACATGGAAAAGACTCTGATGCTGGGAGGGATTGGGGGCAGGAGGAGAAGGGGACGACAGAGGATGAGATGGCTGGATGGTGTCACAGACTCGATGGACATGAGTCTGAGTAAACTCCGGGAGTTGGTGATGGACAGGGAGGCCTGGCGTGCTGCGCGATTCATGGGGTCGCAAAGAGTCGGACACGACTGAGTGACTGCACTGAACTGAACATGGAAACAATGATGATTTAGGTTTCTGTGCTTGCTGTGCTCACTAAGTCATGTCTGACTCTTTGCGATCCCATGGACTGCAGCCCACTAGGCTCCTCTGTCCATGGGGATTCTCCAGACAAGAATACTGGAGTGGGTTGCCGTGCTCCCCTCCAGGGGCTCTGGACCTCTGGGATCTGTCAATTCAGACACTGAATAAACTAACCTTGATCTGTCTGGGGACTCCCCCTTCCTCAGTGTGTCTAGTCAGCTGAGTATATCACTGTACATCCCAGTGGGGAAGAACAAGGGAAGTCACTACAGTATGTTCTTATAGCAGTGTTGCTATGTTCTTTTTAGAGAGCCTTTTAAATCAGGTGATTCTGGATCAGAAAACTGAGCAAGGAATTGGTACCCTTTTTTCTGATTGTAGAAGTAAAGGAGAATGCTTATTGCCCAGTGGTCTGTTTGGCCCCTACAGGTGCCATGTTGTGTTAACTATCTCCACAATTCCCTGTTCTTCAAGACCTTTTGGCTACCCTCTGCTCTTGCATGTAATTATGGTAACTGGTGTCTGATGGGAAAGTACCCCCATCTAGGCTCTAATACTTTGGAGCTGAGTGTTACTGAGCTCAGTTCTGTGACTGCCTCCCCTACAGTCAGCCAAGCCTACAGAGAGGGTCCACCATGAATATCTACTGATGCTCATGCCCCTCCCACCATTGCCATTTTCATGGCCTTGGTGAATGATGCACTCTGTTCTCTGGGCTTCACTGTAGAACATAATCTTCTGGCCTGTTAATACATTTATTCCAGTATGCCTACTTCTTTTAGCCTCTTTATTTCTTCCTCTGCCATCAGCCAAGGCAACCCATGCACTTCCATTTATCTCAACATTGGCCATAAGCTTTTTTGAAGCATCTAAGAGCCACACTAGCAGTGAGTTTGTTGCATCAGTTGGGGTCCTTACCAAGATATTAAATATACTGGCTTGGACAGTAAATGTTTGCTCATTTAATCTTATATTCTGTATTTTTTTAATATACATTCTAGATACTCATATCAATCTGAGTCTAGTCAGGAAACAGAAACTATATTGTAATATGAACAAGAGATTTTTAGCATAAACAATGATTAAACCATACTATAGGAGAGTAACTATAAGGGTGTAGAAAGAACTCTAAAGTACCCGTTGGGTTGAGGAAGCATATCCGTGGAAGGAACAGCTTAGAAGGGAGGCTCCCCACTCCAAAGCTTCAGACCTTACTGGGGTAGGTGTGGTTGCAGTTGATGGTTGAGATGTTTGCTGGGTTTCTTGGGTCAAATGTGGTCTGCTGTTTTCAGGCAACAGAACATAACTCTTTGGAGTGTAGGTAAGCTGAAGCTGATAGGTAGGCATGAAAAAGAGCTGGGGTGCCATTTTCAGTGCAAGTCCCAGAGTTCACTAGAATTGACAATAGGAAGACTCCAGCGAGATGGTCACCAGGTCTAGGCAAGGGCTGTGGGGTCACCAATGGAAGCTGTTAGCTCCATGTACACTCTTGTACAGACATGAGAACTCCTATACAACAGCAGTACCACTCCCTATTTCTTCCTAACAAGACAGAGCTCTCTTCCTCACATGTGAAGACATTCTCCCCCTCCCCCATCTAAGAACATACACCATTCCAACAGTCTGACAGGGCTCTGTAGAACCAACATCTTGAGGGACACCCATCCAGATGACGTCATGCCATATTTCAGGGGCTCAGGTTTTTCCCAGGCATGGTCCTTAGCATAACAAACTTGCCTTAAGTGAGCATTTGGGCATCTATGGAACACTGAAACATACCTATCAAATCTCTAGGATATTGCTCTGCTGTATCCTAGACAAGGACGTCTCAGTGAGCTCCCAAAGATATGCTCTGGATCTCACACTCAGCTTTCTTTTTTTTTCAAATTTTTATTTTGTATTGGGGTTTAGCCAATTAACAATGCTGTGATAGTTTCGGGTGAACAGTGAAGGGACTTAGCCATACATATACATGTATCCATTCTCTCTCAATCTGCCCTCCCATCCAAGCTGCCACATAACATGAGCAGAATTCTCTGTGCTATACATTAGGTCCTTGATGTTTACCAGTTTTAAATATAACTGTGTACATGTCCATCCCAAACTCTCTAACTATCCCTACCCCACCCCCATCCTTCTCCCCAGCAACCATAAATTCTTTCTGTAAGTCTGTTTCACACTCAGCATTTATCTGCCTGTTAATGATCAAAAGTTTCTCATCATCTCTGTAGGGCATCAAAACAACTTAGAAATAAGTAGTCATGTCCACTATCCTTGTATTGATGGCTATTTTTACTTCATATCTTTTGAATGGATTCACCCTGAGTATGGCAGAGACTACCACAACGTTGTAAAGCAGTTCTCCTCCAATTAAAAAAAAAAATGTCTGGATTGTTTAATCTACAACGATATTTCCTTCATCCCAGACATTTTCCCAGGTAACCACCCATGAAATCTCCAGCAACTGAGCTGCCAACTTGTGTCAGAAACTATCTATGCTCCACTTACCATTTAGGAGGGCATCCTTCTTGCCTTTCTCTGATGATGCCCTATTCCTATCTTTCCACTATTTCTCAGACCATCTCCTGTGCACTCGCATCAATTCATGCTTACTTAGAAGTAGGTACCAAGATGGAATTAGACATGTAAGAGATTTATTGGGAGAAGGAACTGGAGAAGGTGGGAAGAGGCTTAAAGCCACATGTAGGTCTGACATATGTGAAATGTGAGAGAGAAAGTGGATGACCAAGAGCAGTCGAGGTTTGGATGGATATACAATTTCAAAAACGGTGTATCCAGGCTAATGAGGAGTCCTCAGACAATACCACCTATTGGAGAATCCCCACATCTTGCCAGATTGGGCCTGCCTGAGAGCCTCTGCCATGCTCAGGCATTGCCTGAGAGTGGCCTCGGTGTGCAAATGGTCCAGAGGGGCAGCAGAGGGAGGAGAGGCACCAATCAATTATTCTAACAGCAGTAAAGTTGAACAGTCATTTTCATTGCTTCTTTGGTGAGTCTGCACTGCAAAGCAACCTGCAGCACTCATCAAGGAGGTAGTTGATGGGTCAGGGAACTGAGAGCTTGAGGAGACAGCAGCTTTTTGAAGGCATGTATGTAGAAGACATAATAGAGAAGGGGCTGATGTTTGGCAGGGTCGAGGACTGGTGGTATCCTGACTTACCCCAGCAGAGCTGGAGGCAGGCTATGAGCTGCATCAGATTTGAGTGGTAGTTCATGAGCCATCAAAGGTGCTGTGAGGGCCTCGTACCATCAAAGTCTGGGTGTCACCAATGGAGTTGTTACTTTTAAACAGTGATAGAGAAACAGAAAGGCAGAATGGGAGAAGTAATTTAAAGTTCATTGGTTGGAATAAGATATACCTGAATCTGCATTGCAGTGTCCTTACTAGTAAAATAATAGTGTTGGTCTCAGAGGAATGTGATGATGAGGATCAAGTAAGAAAATCTACATAAAGCTCTTTGCACTAAACAAGACACATTGCACTCATTAGATTTCCACTGTAAAAAATATTCAACAGCTAATCAAAGACCAGAATCACAAAAGTTAAACAGGGAAGTGATAAGGATAAGCAGAGTGGATAGAATAATTCATTGATCATATTCTGTTGCTAGCAGGTTTTTTCCTGAAGATGGACTGTTCAGCATCTTTTGGTTCAAAAGAGTTCTTCAAACCCAGTAACTTAATTTATAGGGACACAGCAGTGAACAAGCTGATTAAAATCTCTGTGTTAATGAGCTTACATTCCAGGGGGAGCAGGCTGGGTATACCCATATTTCTGCTGAAATCCTCTCTGTCTGCATTGAAGGAGCTCTCCCAGAAAACTAAGAACTCAGCTGGGGGGAGGGGGTGCTGTAGATGGATTTCAAGAAGGGTTGTTGTCATTCAGTTGCTAAGTCATGTCCGGACTATTTCAGACCCCATGGACTGCAGCATACCAAGCTTCCCTGTCCTCCATTATCTCCCAAAGTTTGCTCAAACTCCTTGAGTTAGTGATGCCATCCAACCATCTCATCTTCTGTCACCCACTTCTCCTCCTTTTCTCAGTCTTTTCCAGCATCAGAATCCTTTCCAGTGAGTTAGCTCTTCGAATCAGGTGGCTAAAGTATTGGAGCTTCAGTTTCAGCATCCAGTCCTTCCAATTAATATTCAGATTGATTTCCTTTAGGATTGACTGGTTTGATCTCCTTGTTTTCCAAGGAACTCTGAAGAGTCTTCTCCATCACTATAATTAGGAAGTATCAATTCTTTGGTGCTCAGCCTTCTTTATGGTCCAACTCTCACATCCCTACATGACCACTGGAAAAACCATAGCTTTGGCTCTATGAATCCTTGTCCCTAATGGCTCAGATGGTAAAAAAAAAAAAAAAATCTGTCTGCAATGCAGGAAGCCCAGGTTTGATCCCTGGGTCAGAAAGATCCCCTGGAGAAGGGAATGGCAACCCACTCCAGTATTCTTGCCTGGAGAATTCCATGGACAGAGGAGCCTGGTAGGTTACAGTCCATGGGGTCAAAAAGAGTCAGACTTCAAGAAGGGTAGGGGAGAGAAGAATCCTCTTGCAACCCCCACTGGTTTCTTTATGGGAATTTCTTCCTTCTCAGTACACAGTATAGTGGTTAAGTACAGGAACGTGACCCATGTTTACATTTTGCATTCATTCAACATTGAGTAGTTGTATGTCCTGGGTATGTTACTGTGCTGCCTAGATGTCATTTGTCTCTCCAAATCTGTTCTCCAGTCTTCTCCACCTGGCTCTGTATTTAGGAGGCCAGCCTTTAGAGACTGCATCACCAAGTTCCCTTATCCTGTGGTTTCTAGTTGAGGCTGCCAATGTGATATAGTTCAGGAGATCAAAAAGAGGGAAGACAGGTCAGGGTATTGATTATCCCAGCCACCTGCCCGTCAGGCCAACTTGGCAGTGGCTGTGTCCTTCTACCAAAAGCTGTTGGCTGTTCTTACAGTGTTCCAGTCTGGGATAGTAAGAACTTTCTGATGGGATTAGCCTTTCACCATTGCTTGTTGGTTTCCCCTAATCTTACCAACAACTTTGTAAATAGTCACTTCATTAAACCCTCCTTATTTACCTCTTTTGGAGGTGGTGTTTATTCCCTGCTGGGGTGGATCTCAACAGGTATAATTGTTTTTCATTTATAAATCTTTTCCCTCACTTATAAAACAGATAATAAGAGCATTTATGTCATAGAGTCTTAGTGATGGTTAAATGAGGTAACGTAGATAAAATTCTTAGCATGGTGCCTACAGCATAGTAAATGTTCAGTGAATGTTAGCTGTCACTCTTGGTACTATTATCATTATGATTATAATTTGTATTCAGGTCCTGGACATTGGGACTGAGATAAGAATTCTGAGAACTGGGCTTTCATCCAAAACCTGCACTCAAGTCAGGATACTTGGCAACATGTAAGTGCAACCAAAGATTGGGTCCCTTTAGACCATTGCATGATAAATCCACTTTGCCAGCATACAACTCACAGCAGGATAGTTCTGATAATCATTATTTCTGAGTGCATTTAAAGGCCAAATATTAGTGCCATTACAGTTTACATTTCCCTTGATGCAAATTAAACTAATTTAGAGAAGGAATTCTTAATCAGTAGCTTGAGGTAGAGGAAAAAACCTCTAAGCACCTCAAAAGGCATTACTACAACTTAGAAAAGCAAGGCTTATCTCATCCTAAATGCTTTATAATTCCTGAATATATATTACAATGAAAATAAAGCAATACCTAAAAGAAATGCTGTAATTTATCCATATTATCTGTGCAGTCATTCTAATGGCCTCATCATAGTTTGGATCAGTTAGCATATTTTGTCATAGAGGAGATAATAGTCCTAATGAGTTTGGGTTGTAGATTTATCTCCATGTAGATTTATTTCCTCATACTCCGATATCCCAATTTATAAATGAATGGTTGTGATCACAAGAAGGATGGAGAGGTAGTGGGGGACGGTTTGGTACCTATTTAATTTGCACAAGTGGAAGAAAACTCCAAGTCCATGTTTTTCTGGTAATGAGTAAATAATAATATTTCTCTGTGCAACAGTCTAATTTTTTGGTATGTGAATAGACTAGATTTCCATGTAAAGAAAGAGCAATGCAACTGATATACAAGTATTAGTAATGCACCATGGTGTCTGTGCTAGTTTCCTTGAGCTGCCATAAGAAATTACCACAAACTGATTGGCTTGAAACAGAAATTTATCCTTTCACAGTTTTGGAGGCTAGAAATCCAAATCAGCAGGGCTGTGCTCTCCCTGAGGGCTCTAGGGGAGGATCCTTCCTTGCCTCTTCCTAGTTTCTGATGGTTGCTGACAATCTTGGGCTTTCCTTGGCTTGTGTGAGTGTTAAATCCAATCTCTCTCTCCATCTTCACGTGGCCATCTTCTCTCTGTGCCTGTGTCCAGATTCCATTCTTTTTGTAAGAATACCAGTCATATTGGATGTAGGGCCCACTCTAGTCCAGTATGACCTCACTTTGCATGATTATATCTGCAAAGACCCTATTTCCAAATAAGGTCATATTCACAGGTTTTCAGGGGGACATGAGTTTTGGAGGGACGTTATTCAATCTGTTGTAACTACTCATGGATTTAGTTCATCTCTTTGTGGCTCTTTTATGCTCTTCTGTATTTTTTTCTTCTTAGATATTTGCTTCACATATTTTTGGCTATTTTTCTTTCTTTTTAAAAATATTTGATTGGATCACCAAGGGAAGAAAGATTAAAGTTACATCATTTTGGTGATTACAAAGCAGACAGACATGGGGCAAGTGGTTTGTCTTACCCCTCTTTACTCCCCTCCATAGGATATATACTCATATTTTCACTATCCCTTTGCTACATGGAAGACTATGGGTTGGTGAGGGAAGATTTCGGTGAATAATGAGCCATCAACAGGCTTCTCCGTATGCTGTTTTATAGTCCATAGACCCTAATAAGATGTTCTGCCAGGTAACTCCCAGTTCTCTGTTGCCCATGCCACAAGTTCTTCCTTCCCTGTATTCTTTTGCCTGAAGCTACCTGCCTCCAACCAGGGAACACTCCTGGTAAAAAGATTTCCTTTTGGCCCCTCTTAATATATCACTTAAAAGAATACCACAGTTCTCTTCCATTTCCCAGCAAATGTGAGTTCACAATAACTAAACCGTAGAACTGGTGGATTATTTGGGCAGAGAGGAAATGTGGAAACAGAGACTCTTCTGCCTTCCCAAGCCCTCTCTGCTCAGGCCTCTTCCTCACCCTTCCCCAAGTAGGGAAGAGTTGCTAAACTGATTGTTCAAAGTCTTGAAATACTAATGGGCAGTCTGATGATGAGGTTTACTGTGTTCATGCTCATGCACTCATGGGCTTTCTGCTGCAACCCTCCATCATCCTGCTGGTGTGGTGGGAACCTGAATCTGCCTTGTTGATCACCACAAAGTATGCCTGCACTCGTTGGTCATTGCTTTGATTTCTCGCCCATGACAGGCCAGAAGTGGTAAGAGCCTATCGTAGGTTAGGAGTAGGGGTAAGAAGTGGCTCCACTTTGTAGTGTAGAGTATGGGCACACACAGCCCACCCTAGTCTTTTACCGTCATTGTGCACTGGCGGTAATTGGGCAGGGCTAAGCCAGTAAAATCACAGAAACAACCCAGCACTTTGCACTTTGTGTGTTGGGGGGCTGGGGGGAAGGCACAGCAGGAAATTTGAGTAAGGGTGGTTGTCAGAGCAGAACATGTATATTTTGGATCCCTTAGCCAAATATGTCAACATCCCAGCAACACTTCTAACAAGTATGTTACAAGCAATGTCTGCAATAAGAGAACTGGGTTTATTAGCTGGCTTAACTTATTCAGGCCATTCATTAGTTTAAATAATTGGGAATTGGTCCTATTGTGGCAGCCCATGGTATGTTGTAGGTAGCCCATTTCATAGATGAAGCTATGTTACATTGTTATAGGAAGTATGAAGCATGTTCACACTGTTCATGGGGCTCTCAAGGTAAAAATACTGAAGTGGTTTGCCATTCTCTTCTCCAGTGGACCACATTTTGTCTGAACTCTTCACCGTGTCCTGTCTGTCTTGGGTGGCCCTACATGGCATGGCTCATAGTTTCATTGAGTTAGACAAGGCTGTGGTCCATCTGATCGGATTGGTTAGTTTTCTGTGATTGTGGTTTTCATTCTGTCTGCCCTCTGATGGAGAAGAGTAAGAGACTTATGGAAGCTTCCTGATGAGAGAGGAGGCCTTACAAATAGCTGAGAAGAGAAAAAACATGAAAGGCAAAGGAGAAATGGAAAGATATACCCACTTGAATGCAGAGTTCCAAAGAATAGCAAGGAGGAATAAGAAAGCCTTCCTCAGGGTTCAGTGCAAAGAAATAGAGGAAAACAATAGAATGGACAAGACTAGAGAACTCCAAGAAAATTAGAGATCCCAAGGGAACATTTCATGCAAAGATGGGCATAATAAAGGCCAGAAATTGTAGGGACCTAAAAGAAGCAGAAGATATGAAGAAGAGGTAGCAAGAATACACAGAAGACCTGTACAGAAAAGATCTCCATGACCTAGATAACCATGATAGTGTGATCACTCATCTAGAGCCAGACATCCTGGAATGCGAAGTCAAGTGGGCCTTAGGAAGCATCACTATGAACAAAGCTAGTGGAGGTGATGGAATTCCAGTTGAGCTATTTCAAATCCTAAAAGATGATGCTGTGACAATGCTGCACTCAATATGCCAGAAAATTTGGAAAACTCAGCAGTGGCCACAGGCTGGAAAAAATAAGTTTTCATTCTGATCCCAAAGAAAGGCAATGCCAAAGAATGTTCAAACTACTGCACAATTGCACTCATCTACACTCTAGCAATGTAATGCTCAGAATTCTCCAAGCCAGGCTTGAACAGTATGTGAATCATGAACTTCCAGATGTTCAAGCTGGATTTAGAAAAAACAGAGGAACCAGAGATCAAATTGCCAACATCTGTTGGATCATCGAAAAAGCAAGAGAGTTCCAGAAAAAACATCTATTTCTGCTTTACTGACTATGCCAAAGTCTTTGACACTGTGGATCACAACAAACTGTGGAAAATTCTGAAAGAGATGGGAATACCAGACCACCTGCCCTGCCTCTTGAGAAATTTGTGTGCAGGTCAAGAAGCAAGAGTTAGAACTGTACTTGGAACAACAGACTGATTCCAAATTGGGAAAGGAGTACATCAAGGCTGTATATTATCACCCTGCTTATTTAACTTATATGCACAGTACATCATGAGAAATACTGGGCTGGATGAAGCACAAGGTGGAATCAAAATTACTGTGAGAAATATCAGTAACCTCAGATATGCAGCTGACACCACCCTTATGGCAGAAAGCGAAGAAGAACTAAAGAGTGTCTCGATGAAAGTGAAAGAGGAGAGTGAAAAAGTTGGCTTAAAATTCAACATTCATGTCCATATGGACATGGGGAGAAGAGAGGAGAGGATGAGATGTGTGGAAAGACTAACATGGAAACTTACATTACCATATGTAAAATAGATAGCCAACGGGAATTTGCTGTAGGCTCAGAAAACTCAAACAGGGTCTCTGTATCAACCTAGAGGGGTGGGATGAGGAGGGAGACAGGAGGGAGGTTCAAAAGGAAGGGGATATATGTATACCTGTGGCTGATTCATGTTGAGGTTTGACAGAAAACAACAAAATTCTATAAAGCAATTATCCTTCAATAAAAAACAAACACACACACACACAAAAAAACCCCTCAACATTCAGAAAACTAAGATCATGGCATTGGGTCCCATCACTTCATGGCAAATAGATGGGGAAACAATGGAAACAGTGACAGACTTTATTTTTTGGGCTCCAAAATCACTGCAGATGGTGACTACAGTCGTGAAATTAAAAGACACTTGCCCCTTGGAAGAAAAGTTATGGCCAGCCTAGACAGCATATTGAAAATCAGAGACATTACTCTGCCAACAAAGGTCCATCTATTCAAAGCTATGGTTTTTCCAGTAGTCATGTATGGTTGTGAGAGTTGGACCATAAGGAAAGCTGAGTGCTAAAGAATTGATGCTTTTGAACTGTGGTGTTGGAGAAGACTCTTAAGAGTCCCTTAGACAGCAAGGAGATCCAACCAGTCCATCCTAAAGTTAAACAATCCTGAATATTCATTGGAAGGGCTGATGCTGAAACTCCAATACTTTGGCCACCTGATTCGACGAACTGACTCATTAGAAAAGACCCAGATGCTGGGAATGATTGAAGGCAGGAGGAGAATGGGACGACAGAGGATGAGATGGTTGGAATGCATCACCAACTTGATGGACCTGACTTTGAGTGAACTCTGGGAGTTGGTGATGGACAGGGAAGCCTGCTTTGTTTGCAGTCCATGGGGTCGCAAAGAGTTGGACACGACTGAGTGACTGAACTGAACTGAACTGATGAAGCATGTACTTTGAAAGTGGCTTTACACTTATTCATGGCATCGTTGTACAACAAAAGAGAATATCATTTCATAGTGGCTCTGACTAATGTGTTACTAGCCAGTCATTAGATCCTAATGTTTACATCTCTGTGTAATACTTAAGTTTTACTGGACACAACACTGTTAATACTGGTGCTATTGGAATATTTTTTATTAAGCTATTCAGTGACTAGCTTTGACGCTGTGGCAATATTCTAGATCCTAAGTTATTAACTGAATATGTATTGGACTCTGGTTCTTTGTCTTATCAAAGAGAAAGGTTATTAAAATTATGAAGGATTTAGCTTATCAAAGGTCCTTTGCAAGATCATTAGTTAAAACAGAATTTGGAAATGTAGTTTATTTCAAATTAAACCAAAGTATATATTATTAATAAAACCATTAAAACCAGCAAGACTGTTAACTATTTTTAATGGATTGGTTAAAAGAGCAGAATTTTTAAATCCATATATATAAAGTTTTGACAAGATAAAATAATTAATTGATCTGTTTCTTATGAATAAGAGTTTAATATTTATAAGGAATAATTTTACATATATCTAGTTTTAGTCATTTGGTTATACATTTAACATTTCTGTAGTTCCAAAAGAACCCAAGCTGATATAAATAAAGATTATTAGAAAAATACATAAAGTAAAACTATTAAAAATATTTTGTGACAGGTAGGATACAATTATTATCTGTAAATGAGTGTAATCATGGGTGACAGGTATGATATGGGTAAAATTTTTAAGCAAATTGACAAGAAAGAGAAAAACATGTTTTTGTGCTACCTTCTTCCAGAACCTGAATGGACTCTAATGGAATAAACTCTTCCTTGTTTTTTCCCACAAGAACATGAATTTTTCACATGAGTACCATTAACAGATCATTCATTGTTTTTGTTCAGTCTAAGTCGTGTCCTATTCTTTGTAATGTATCCTATTCTTTGTAACTACAATGGACTATAGCCCACCATGCTCTGTCCATGAGATTCTCCAGGCAAAATACTGGAGCAGGTTACTATTTCCTTTCTCCAGGAGATCTTCCTGACCCAGGGATTGAACCTGGGTTTCTTGCATCGTAGGCAGACTTTTTACCATCTGAGCCACCAGGGAAGCCCTGTCAGTAAACTTTCAGGAAATGTCAGAGTTGCTGCATTTTCAGGCTGAGGAAGCAACGCCTATAACCAGAGTCCAGGAACACTCACTGGAGGTAAACTAATACCCACAAAAATTATGTACTTATCCATGGTGACCCAGAAAATCATTAGGCTCAAATCCTTGGGCTCCTGAGACAACCCTTCTTTTTGCTCTCATTTATAATGTTATGTGCTTCCCTGTTATATACCTTCTGAACGAACCTCTCAGTGTGTGCTTTGGCATAGCTAAATTTTTTGAGGCTTTTACCTGGACCATGAAACACACGTTCCACTTTGTGGTGCTACACAGATTCAGATGTAAAATGTGAATTGAGTCCTTATGACTACATACTGACTTCAATCCATTTGGACAACTTCAACTTAATATCACTGAAAATTCCTTGCATGGATCATGAGGAAGATGTGACCCCCATAACTCCCTCAGCTCATTATAACCTTCCATCTCCTCTAGAGCAAGTGAACTGGGTATTATTTTCATTTATGCTGCCTTATCTATAATCATTTAAAGAAATATTTAACTGTATGAAAATGAAGGTTGCAAGTGAAGGAGAAAATATTCAGGGGGTGTTTGCACTACTTTTTTTTTGGCTAACTGGCCCAAGGTGAGTTCACTACAAAGTTACCAACTCATGCTAATGAGATTGTCTGAAATCTGCCAGCCCACTCTGGTCTCGCTTCACGTCCTGTGCTACTGAAGTTTTGCTCATGGCCTCGGCATTGTTCTTCATGGTATCTGTGCCTGGGTCTGTTAAGACCTTTCATACAATAGCCTCAGAACTCTGGTTGCAATTAGAGTTTTGATTAGCTGTCAGTGATGTCATAGCCATGGTTATTTTAAATCCACTGTGCTAAGTGTTTTCCTTTTCTTAATGTACTGTAGAAATTCCATTTCTTGACAGCAATAAGACACTTCAGGCAGTGTGTTTTGGGGCCAATATTGCACTTCTCATGGAGTTAAGACACTTGGCCTTCAGCCTCATGACTTATAACACAATCTGAGTTATGCTATAATCACCCAGATATATACATGGCCTGTTGTGTTTTATTGCTTAAATGGAACCTGTCCCAGTGCCTCATCAACTGACAAGGTGGGAATATAGCCCCGGATGACTGTTCAGATTCCCACTGGGAGTTGCATTTGGTCAGATCTCCTTCAGCCTTTCAGGGATTGCACTGAAACTCTGGAGGCCTTTGGTGTACTTACCACACAACAGAAATTAAACCCTCCAGCATCTCAGGTCTCCCTGCCAGACTGGCCAACTTAGGTTGCCAAATATCTCCCCCTCAACACATTTACTGAACTTTAAAACAGCAGAATAGCATTGAATGAAGTCCAGTAATTTTTATAGGATATATTTTAGTCACTAGACTTTGAAGACTATTCCAACATTAATTATAAAGTTTCTGTGTCTGGATAACATATTGTTAACAGTTATTTCGCAAGTGCTAATGGCAAGATGGAAGATTTCCAATAACTTTGTTGAGGAAGTGGCAATTAAAATATTGAGCACTACAGGGTACATACAAAATAAAAATAATCTTGAAAACACAGCACTGTACTTCATGATAAACATGGGGGTGTACCCTGTATTTTCAAATAGATATGATGTCTTTGCACTTTCCATCTCTTTTGGTTGAAGGAAGATCAAGAAGTTTCTACTTTGCTGGTTTGTTAATTTTTAAAGGCAGTATAAAATGCCAGGGCTCTGGGCTGGTTTGATATTATTTACCACAACATCATGAAATGATTTTAAGACAAGTTGTTATCCATATTTCTTTCAATAACAAATATCACTAAAATGAGATCATTGGCTTCATGTGACAATTTATGACTCTGGAAATGCATGAGCTGTCTTTTTTAAAGACTTTCAAAGCCCTCATCTAGCATGGTTTTCCCTCCAGAGCTCTCTGGTGTGACCACCCATCTTCCAAACTCACCCTACCACAGTCAGCCAACAGCTTGGGGTTGTTCTCTAGTCAGAACCTGAGAGCAGAGTGGTGGACAACAGGAGGTGGCAGGCAGGATGGAGGACACTCCAGGGCATATGGGATCAGAGGAAAGACAGAGGGTTGAAGGGACTTGCCCAGGGTCACAAGGCTGGGGATCTTTAGCCTGTGCGTGTGGACTCTGGGTCCAGATATATGTCATCTTCACCTTATTGCTTCCCATCATTTTAAATTCAGAGTACAAATTATTAATTGCACAATCAAGACCACTAGAATCAAAACAAACTGTCACATGGTACAATTACATTTTGAAAAGGATTTTAGACCAAGAATACATTTGCTTTCCAACTTTACTTTGTTCACTGCTTTCTTTTTTTTTTTTAGCACATCCTGATTGCTATGTAGCTTTAGGCCTGCTGCTGCTAAGTCGCTTCAGTCGTGTCCGACTCTGTGCGACCCCAGAGACAGCAGCCCACCAGGCTCCCCCGTCCCTGGGATTCTCCAGGCAAGAACACTGGAGTGGGTTGCCATTTCCTTCTCCAATGCATGAAAGTGAAAAGTGAAAGTGAAGTCGCTCAGTCGTGTCTGACTCTTAGTGACCCCATGGACTATAGTCTACCAGGCTCCTCCATCCATGGGATTTTCCAGGCAAGAGTACTGGAGTGGGTTGCTATCGCCTTCTCTGAGCTTCTAGGTTTCTCTTTTTAATTTGGTGAAATATTTTTTTTTTTTTACCTGAAGTGTAATCTGTATTTCCCACTTTGGTTTAAAATGTAATGCTTATCATTTATTGGCTAATGATATCAAACTTTGCTATAATATCACCATGTGAAGTTTCCTGCTAAAGTAATTTCCTTAAGGTTGTGCTTTTCTGGGATCAGTGTATACTTCCCCTGATCTTCCTTTGTGGATAATATTTTAAAAACACTGTTATCTCTGAAGTTTTGTAAAAGAGCAATGGGATCAGGAATTAGCTCTTCTTTTCTCATGCAAGAACAATAATGAACATAAAAAATTGAAGTTACCAGGAGTTGGTATTTTTAAAAAAATGTTAAGGATCTATACTCAGGCAATAATTAATGACATTTCTTCTTTTATAACCTCTGTATTTACAGAGTTAATTCTATATTTTCATATTGCTTTACTCACTTTTATGAATCCTAATATTAAACCAGATTATTAGATTAATTTAGATTAGCTTTCTTAACTTTTTTGTTTACCAATATTTCAAGGGCGTATGAATTCAGTTAAATAGTTCCTTTCTAAAATTTCATTATCTAGGAGAAGGCAATGGCAACCCACTCCAGTACTCTTGCCTGGAAAATCCCATGGACGAAGGAGCCTGGTGGGCTACTGTCTGTGGAGTCGCTGAGTCAGACTGAGCTGAGTCAGACTGAGCGATTTCACTTTCACTTTTCACTTTCATGCATTGGAGAAGGAAATGGCAACCCACTCCAGTGTTCTTGCCTGGAGAATCCCAGGGACGGGGGAGCCTGGTGGGCTGCCGTCTATGGGGTCACGCAGAGTCGGACACAACTGAAGCGACTTAGCAGCAGCAGCAGCCTAAAAACAAATACTTCTTTAGGCTGCCATCCTAAGAGAGGATTCATTATTTGTTGATTTATTGCTCCTTATGAGAGGACTTATTATTTATTGTTCAGTAAATATTCTTGGTTAACATTGGGTGAATATATTACCTTTACACCTTTGCCTCATAGAGGGAAAACATCTATTTTTTCTTTTCATGTTCAATATGTTGTGATGTCTTCATCAATAGATGTTTAAAAAATGCACATAAACTGTGGAAGCTGAAAATATGTATTTAATCAATGGCATTTTTTCTCTAAAAACCCTATTCTTAATTCATGAATCACAGAAGTCATATGTTTAGAAAAAAATCATTGGTTATATGTAAATGACACTGGAAAGATTTTCTGATTTTCCAAGGGATTTTTAAGACTAATAAACTAACACAGTCAAGCACAGAAGTGGGAAAAGCTTCTAGGTAAAAAGCTAGCATCAGGGGTTGGGATAGTAAACTTTTAGTGAATTTCAGCATAACAATCTCACTCTTCTGTTTTGCTAATATATCTCTAAGAATATTTACAGAATTGATTTTGAAATACAAATTTTTAAAGCTAGAAATAAAATTCATATGAACAGAATTTGGTTGAGAAGATGATCTTAAAAACTAAAGGTAGTTTTCCTGTTGGTAGCTGGACCCCCTGGGAACCAATTAGTGAATTCTTAATCTAAATTAAATGTCAGGTCTTGAAACAGTTAACCTCCAGAAAATGTACAGTTTATCCCTAGAATGGATATAAGTACTGTGTGATTAGATGGGAGTCATTAAAAATAACTTGAAATAATTGTTACCTATGATAGCTTAGTTGGTAAAGAATCCGCCTGCAATGCAGGAGACCCCGGTTTGATTCCTAGATTGAGAAGATTGGCTGGAGAAGGGATAGGCTGCCCACTCCAGTATTCTGGCCTGGAGAATTCCATGGACTGTATAGTCCATGGGGTTGCAAAGAGTTGGACATGACTGAGTGACTTTCACACCACACATACCAGAGTCACTGGAAAAAACAGTATTTACCTGTTAGTGACATTGTGAGTTTTTATGACTAATACTCCAGCAAATTTTCCTCTTGATTTTATTCCATGTCCTCCTGATGCTATAGCTATTCTACCAGATACTAAGAACCAAGGTTTGGACTAGACTCACTATAGCCAGTGAAAGAGAATCTTCTAGAGTTTTATGGTTTGGGCTTTGACAACTGAAAGGTTTGACTTTAACTGCTATCTCTGCCTTCATATCTTAGTGAATTTGAAAAACCCCAACTATGTCGCTTTCAGACAGAATGGTAAGACAATTGTAGGGACTGCAAAGACAGATTTTAATACATTTTTCAGGATGTATTAAAAGTATGTGATATTGAGATATCTTTTTTCATTTTGTGTGTGTGTGTGTGAAAACACTCTTTATCCCAGTAACCTATTTGTTCCATTGTCTTGTCAAATTATCTCTGAAGAAAATTTTTGAAAATGCTCTTATTGAAAATATGTAAGCTATGATCAATGAAAGTTTTTCTACCTCTTCTAAGCCATACAGCCAGATAGCATTTTATAAGACTGTTTTACACTTAGATGTGGCCAGATGGGTGGGTTCTAGCCAATAGAATGAGTAGAAGTGATGTATAGCATTTCTGAGCCTGGTGTATAAAAACTTCCTGATAGATTCTCTATGTTCTTTTCCTTCATGTGAATTGATGCAGGGGAGTGTGGCAACCTCAGGAACTTTGTGTTAAAGCTGATAGAATCACAACTGGGATGAGCACGGGACCCTGAATCAGTGCCTGGAGGTGACCCCCAGTAAATCAGTAACACTCATTTTGGCCGTACATGAGTGAGATATATTTTTTAACAATTATAAGCTTTGGTTTTGTTTTTATAGCAGCGAGCATTACCTTAACCAATAATCTGTGTACTTAGAATGTATTTTCTTTCACAATTTATTAGTTATGAATATTAGAAGTGCTGTTGTCAGCATTTAATGGTGTCATTGCATATGGGTGAAGCAGTTTCCTATTGAATAAATGTTTAGCTTTGTGACCATATTGTCGTTTCCCTTATTTTTACTGTTTTGTTCCTTCCCTGAGTTTACTAATACATGAACAGGCTAGTCCAATTTCATTTGTCTTTCGCTGAGGCCACAGATCCCCTCCATCCCCACCCTGCCTCTGGAATTCTGCCTAAAATGAAACAGCAACAGAAGAGAGGTCAAGAACTTGGAAGGATTCATATGGGAGAAACCAGGTACAGCTTGATTTAATATCAATATTTCATATGTTCAGAGCATGGAGTCTCAGCTACAAGATAACAGCCCATCATTTTTATGCCTTTCCATCTGTGAAAAGCTGTTCCTCAAAGCACAGCATATGAACAACATAGCAGCTTTTCATTTTAGGCATCATATTTAGTGGGGGAAAGAGATCTTTTGATGCATGACTAGACTTGCAAGATAATTGAAATCTATGGAGTTTTAGGGCCAGACTCATAAAGAATACAGATATCCTCCTGAAATATATTGCTGGGGAAAGGTACAGAGCACAAATCCTTAACATAATGAAAATTTTACCTCCTGCATATATAAAACAAAGGTAACACCATCTACTATCCACCAGTGAAGAAACAAGTACTTCATACACACTTAAGAGATAGTAGAGTAGGAGGAGCTACAAGGATAGAGTAAAATTTTAAAGAGAGTTTGGCAAGGGGAGGGCTGAATAGGCAACACATAAAGTATTTTTAGGGCAGTGAAAATATTCTGTCTGATACTACAGTGATGGAGATCAAACCAGTCAATCCTATAGGAAATCAACACTGAATATTCATTAGAAGGACTAATGCTTAAACTGAAGCTCCAATACTTTGGCTACCTGATGTGAAGAACCAGCTCTTTGGAAAAGACACTGATGCTGGGAAAGATTGAGGACAGGAGGAGAAGGGGACAACAGAGGATAAGATGGTTGGATGGCATCATCAACTCAAAGGACAGGAGTTTGAGCAAACTCTGGGAGATAGTGAAGGACAGAGAAGCCTGGCATGCTGCAGTCCATGGGGTAGCAAAGAGTTGGACGTGACTGAGCAACTGAACAACATCAACAGTGATGGATACATGTCATTATACATTTGTCCAAACCGATATAATGCATGACATCAAGAGTGAACCCTAATGTAAACTATGGACTTTGGGTGATTATGATGTGTCAGTGTAGATGGGGGAGGTTGTGCACATGTAGGAGAAGGCAGTGGCACCCCACTCCAGTACTCTTGCCTGGAAAATCCCATGGGCAGAAGAGCCTGGTAGGCTGCAGTCCGTGGGGTCGAGAAGAGTCGGACATGACTGAGCGACTTCACTTTCACTTTTCACTTTCATACATTGGAGAAGGAAATGGCAACCCACTCCAGTGTTCTTGGCTGGAGAATCCCAGGGATGGGGAGCCTGGTGGGCTGCCGTCTATGGGGTTGCACAGAGTTGGACATGACTGAAGTGACTTAGCAGCAGCAGCAGCAGCAGCAGTGCACATGTAGGGGTAAGGGGGTACATGGGAAATCTCTGTACCTTCCTCTTAATTTTCCTGTAAATGTAAAATTTCTCTTTAAAAAGTCTTTTAAATTTTTATAGGAAGTCAAATATATAATGCATTTAAATTTATAGAGTGAAGTTTTGTTTAAAAAGGTATCAATAATAATAATAGTAATAGTAATATAGATAAACCCCATTTAAAGCATTTTATAGCAAAGCATCGTCTTCATGGATCACAGCCTTGTCATGGCAAAGAGGCTTGGGTAATTCAATGAAACTATAAGCCATGCCATTCAGAGCATTCCAAAATGGACAGGTCATAGTGAAGAGTTGTGACAAAATGTGGTCCACTGAAAGAGGATTCTTGTATTCTTCCCAGGAGAACCCCATGAACAGTATGAAAAGGCAAAAATATGACACCAGAATATAAGCCCCTGAGGTAGGAAGGTATTTAATATGCAACTGGGGAAATGCAGCAATTACTAATAGTTCCAGAAAGAATGAAGAGGCTGAGCCAAAGTGGAAACAATGCTCAGTTGTGGATATGTCTGATGGTGAAAGTAAAGTCTGATGCTGTAAAGAACAATATTGCATAGGAACCTGGAATGTTAGGCCCATGAATTAAGGTAAATTAGATGTGGTCAAGCAGAGGAGATGACAAGAATGAACATGGACATCTTAGGAATCAGTGAACTAAATGGATGGGAATGGATGAATTTAATTCAGAGATTGATTATACCTATGACTGTGGGCAGGAATCCCTTAGAAAAAATGCAGTAGCCCTCATAGTCAACCAAAGAGTCCAAAATGCAGAACTTGGGTACAACTTCGAAAACCACAGAATGATCTCAGTTCATTTCCAAGGCAAACCTTTCAACATCACAGTAATCCAAGTCTGTGCCTCAATCACTGATGCCAAAGAAACTGAAGTTGATTGGTTCTATGAAGACCTATAAGACCTTCTAGAACTAACGGTTCTATGAAGACCTATAAGACCTTCTAGAACTAACAGCAAAAAAATATGTCCTTTTCATCATGGGGGATTGGAATACAAAAGTAGGAACCCAAGAGATTCCTGGAATAACAAGCAAATTTGCCCTCGGAGTACAAAATGAAGCAGGGCAAAGGCTAACAGGGTTTTGTCATGAGAACACACTGGTCATAGCAAACATCATTTTCCAGCAACCCAGGGGACAGCTGTACATATGGACATCACCAGATGGTCAATACTGAAATCAGACTGATTATGTTCTTCACAGCCAAAGATGAAGAAGCACTATACAGTCAGCAAAAAACAAGACTGGGAGCTGACTGTGGCTCGGATCATGAGCTCCTTATTATAAAATTCGGACTTAAATTGAAGAAAGTAGGAAAAACCAGTAGGCCATTCAGATATGACATAAATCAAATTCCTGATGATTGTACAGTGGAGGTGATGAATAGACTCAAGGGATTAGATCTGGTAGACAGAGTGACTGAAGAAATATGGATGGAAGTTTGTAACATCAGTTTAGTTCAGTTGCTCAGTCATGTCCGACTCTTTGCAACCCCATGAATGCCAGGCACGCCAGGCCTCCTGTCCATCACCAACTCCTGGAGTTTACCCAAACTCATGTCCATTGAGTCTGTCATGGCAAATAGAAGGGGAAAAAAGTAGAAGGTAAATGACAGATTTTCTTTTCTTGGGTTCCAAAATCACTGGCGACAATGACTGCAGTCATGAAATTAAAAGATGCTTGCTCCTTGGAAGGAAAGCTATGACAAACCTTGACAGCATATTGAAAAGCAAAGACATCACTTTGTTGACAAAGGGCCATAGTCAAAGCTATAGTTTTTCCAGTAGTCATGTATGGATGTGAGATTGAACCATAATGAAGGCTAAGCACCAAAGAATTGATGCTTTTGAACTGTGGTGCTGGAGAAGAGTCTTGCGACTCCCTTGAGCTGTAAGGAGATCAAACCAATCTATCCTAAAGGAAATTAACCCTGAATATTCATTGGAAGGACTGATGCTGAAGCTGCAGCTCCAATACTTTGGCCACTGATGTGAAGAGCTGACTCATTGGAAAAGACCCTGATGCTAGGAAAGATTGAAGGCAAATGGAGAAGGGGACAGCAGAAGATGAGATGGTTAGATAATATCACTGACTCAATGGGCATGAATTTGAGCAACCCCCAGAAGATAGCTGAGGATATAGGAACTTGGTTGCTGTAGTCCAGGGGTCACAAAGAGTCAGACATGACTTAGCAACTGAACAACAGCAACAAGGAAAGCAGGAAATAGAAGTGGATCCATACTTTTTTATCTTTAGCAGAACTCCTGGCAAAATGAAAGCAATAGAAAAATAAAGAATGTCTCTCCCTTCCTGTCTTCCTATCACTCCTGTGGCATTATGGAAACCCCTTGGACTGAGTTCTCAGGTACCATCCCAGGTCAAGAACTTGTTAGGCAGGTACTTCACTTTCCATTAAAGCACCCAACATTACCCAGAGCTTTTAAAACACCAGGGAACACCATGGCAACAAAAAGACCAATTAGTCTAATGATGGTTCTTATTGCTCAAAGCTCAAAGATGGAGATCGTGGCCCTTACTAGTGTACTGTTGCAATAATATTTTTCCATGGAAGACCTCTCTTTGTGAAATCAATGTGAATAATCCATCTATTTCATAATTCACACAGGAGCAGATTTTCAGAATAGTAGCACTTTTGTTGAGTAACACCTAAATCATAACAACATAAAAATTCCAACAAGAATATGTGTTTAGGAGAGTCATCTATCTTTCATCTCATCTCTTCTGTCACATCTCTTTCTGTATGAACTGTAAGCTACTTCAGTATATTATTCAGATGAGTCATAGAATATCCTTTCTTAAATTCTTATGTGTAAGGAGATAGATTTCTGAAATATTTTTAAGCCATCATTCATTCAACTTTAATCAAAAACTTATGTTCTAGGCTTAGCTACGGTAAAGCCTCAAGGAATACATAAACAACAACAACAACAAACTAAACAAATACATAAACCAAAGCAGCTAGCAATTATTAGCTGTCATGAAATGGTGTGAAGTATTTCATTTAATCCTCACAAACACCCTACAAAGCAAATACTAATAGGATCTTTGTTTTCCACATGAGCAAACTGAGGTTCAAAGTGGTTGAGTCACCCACCCAAGCTGGAGAACAGCAGAGCCCATGTTGTATTTTATCTAGAGTGTGTACTCTTAACCTCCACATGATGTTTTCTATTGTCTCTATTCTAGGATACTATCATAAACTCTATTTGAGGGGACAGACATGCTAGCATGTAATTTGGGTTTTTTGTTTTCTTGTTTTGTTATTAGCATTTTTATTCAATTTATTTAAACTGAAAAACTAACCAAATCACCTATTTCTTCCACACCCTACCCTTTGCGTCTTGCAGACACAAATCTGTTCTCCATATCTATGAGCTTTTTATTTTGTTTTCAGATTCCACATATAAGAGGGATCATATCATCATATGGTAATTGTCTTTCTCTGTCTACTTTTTTCATTTAGCATGACATCCTCAAGTTTTATCCACCTTGTTGTGGATAGTAAGATTTCATTCTTTTTATGGTTGAATAATATTCCACTGTAACTAAACTAAAATTTCTTTTTTGTGCTTATTTTTTATTGAAGTATAGTCTATATACAATATTATATAAGTTACAAGTGTATAGTATAATGATTCACAATGTTTAAATATTATATTCCATTTATACTTATTATAAAATATTGGCCATATTCCCTGTGTTGTACTATATAACTTTGTAGCTTATTTTACACATAATAGTTTGTACCTCTTAATTCCCTACCCCTATATTATTATCTGTTACCCACCCCACCATAGGACTATAATTTGTTTGAGTTTGTTCTGTATATTTATGTCTGTTTCTTGTCATATTCAGTAATTTGCTTTATTTTTTAGTTTCCACATATAAGTGGTATACAGTATTTGTCTTTCTCTGTATAAATTACTTACTTACCATTATGCCCTCCCTCAATGTTGTTGCAAATGGCCAAATTTAATTTTTTTTTTATGTGTGAGTAGTATCCTTCATGTGTGTATACATGCCTTTGTTTTCTTCTAGGAGCTTTATGATTCCAGGTCTTATGTTTAAGTTTTAATCCATTTTTAGTTAATTTTTATGTAGAGTATAAGACAGTGATCAAGTTTCATTCTTTTGCAGGTGGCTATCCAATTTTCCCACTACCATTTATTGAAGAGATTATCCTTTCTCACTGCATATTCTTGCATCTTCCTCAATTTCTTTCATTGATATCTTACAGTTTTCAACATGTAGGTGTTTTACCTCCTCAGTTATTTATTCCTAGATATTTTGTTCTGTTTTATGCAATTTTAAACAAGATTATTTTTAAATTTCCCTTTCTGGTAGTTCATTATTTGTATATAGAAGCACAAAATATTTTTGCATATTGATTCTGTATCTTGCAAATCTACTGAATTCATTTCTAAGTTATAACATATTTTTGGTGGAGTCTTTAGGATTTTCTGTATATAATTTCATATCATCTGCAGATAGTAACAGTTTTACTTCTTCCTTTCCAATTTGGATGTTTTTTATTTCTTTTTCTTGACTATTGCTCTTGCTAAGATTTCCAATAAAATCTTGAATAAAAGTGATAAGAGTGAACATCTTTGTCTTGTTCCTGATCTTACAGGAAAAGCTTTCAGCTTTTCACCTTGAGTATGATATAAGCTATGTATTTATCATATACGGCCTTTATTTTGTTGAAGTATGTTCCCTCTATACCTGTTTTGTTGAGATTTCTTCATAAGTGGCTGTTGCATTTGATCAATTGCCTTTTCTGCATCTTTTTACATGATCATATGATTTTTACCTTTCATTTTGTTAATGTGGTATATCACATTGACTGATTTGTGGATGTTGAATCATCCCTGCATCTCTGGAATAAATCCCACTTAATCGTGGTATATGATTCAGTTAATGTATTGTTGAATCCAGTTTGCTAATACTTTTTTGAGGATTTTTGCGTCTATGTTCAAATTATTCTATGTTAATCTAGATTTTTCAAATCAAGCAAGTAATTTGAATGTATTAAGAATGTACAGTGTGAGTGTTCTCTGGCGGTCCAGAGGTTAAGACTCCATGCTTTCACTGCAGGGTGCATGGGTTAGATCCCTAGTTGGGAATTCATCCTGCATGTGGCCCAGTGCAGCCAAAAAAACAAAACCAACCAAACAACAACAACAAAGAATGTATAATATGATTCTAGAGCACAGCAGAGGGAGAGAATAACTTGTGCTGCGGAAGTGAGGAAAAAAGGATGTGATTATGTTGGGGTTACTGGATGAAGAATGAGGGACAGACACTGCAAGCAGAGAGGAATTGTTTTCAGACCACAAAAAGCATGGTATGATGCACTAGTGATGGGATTCCAGTGTGGAGGTTATGATGAAAAGTAGACAGAGGCCAGATGGTTAAGAAGTCTAAATGTGCAAGATGTTGAAAAGGTCCTTACGTAGAGATATTAAGAGGATTTTTTCCCCCAAACAAAGCTGTTTGTAATGCGGAGAATGGACAGAAACAATGATGGATGGGTAGAATGATGACCTTTGTACTGTCATTTATTTATTATTTTGTTTCTGAGTATATTGTTTCAGAAGAAAGAATGAGATTTATGTCTTGTGGAAAAATTTATGTTAATTAAATGGTAATGGCAACTTCCATGTATTAAGGGCCTGCTCTGAGCTGGTTGCTGTTTGAAACTTTGCATGTTATTTTACTTAATCCTTAAAAATACTTTTGCAGTTATGCTGGATTTATGTCTCTGATATATGTCTAAAAGCATCCTCATTTTATTGATGAGGATTTGAAGGCTCTGAGAGTTTAAAATGCTTGTCCTAGATAATTCAATTCTAAATAGCCAAAGACTGAGTTCCAATTATGTTTTGAACAAGGAAAGTATAGAGTTAGGTGATATTTGCAACCTTTCAAATGGCTTTATTGAGATGTATAAGTTTAGCATGTCTGGTTTTTAGAAAGTCTAAACAATTTTTCAGTCACACCTAATATTTGGTCAGTGTTGATCAGGATGGATTTTTAGTCTTCTCATTTTTAAACATAAATTTTCAGTTAGAGTATATTCATATTACACTGAACTCTAAGGGAAAATACCAATGACAAACACAGAATAGCTCTCTTAGATTCACAGCAACCTACATAGCAAATCGAAAGAAACTGTGTAGTCCTATCACACAAACATATTTTTGATATTGATTTCTGGAACCATGCACTGTGTGCTTGCCATTCTCTGCAGTGGGAGTTCAGGCAGCCTCCAGCCAAACTAAAATAGATTTTAGAATCAAATTGATTTTTTTTTTTTTTTTTTTTGGTATTTGCCCTCACTGTAGCACCATTTCTCATATACTTGAGGCTGACCTAAGTTTGGGAGATTTGCCAATCAATTGTTCAGACTTCTTTCTTTATTTTATAACCCATAGGATACTACTGACCAACACAGGAAAACATCTGTAATAAAGAAAGCCAAAAGCTACTAAGAACTTATTATTAGATGGTCATCTTTTCCTTTTTATAGGCACTCCAGAGATGATAGTTGGTTCAATCAAACCAGTTATCTTTAATTGATTACACTCTTCTAGAGGTTGATGCCTCGCTTTGTCCAAATCTTTACAAGGTAAATAGGATAATTTGCCTACAATTCCAGCATTCAGAGTAGAGCTGGGGAAGGGGGCGTTAACAGATCCAGCACCACTCTTTTCCACTCCTTAACAGAGGGTTGAAGTTCAGCCAGAGGTCTTGTATAATAGGAGTTTTTAGAGGATATTTAGTAAGGTCCCTATTGGAACGTTATCTATATCACAAACAACCGTACATCATTTGGTAATCATGGGCAAGTTTCAACTCAGGAATGACTTCGTGTTGATTAGCTTTATGTAAAGTGGAATGGCCCCAATTTTGAGGATGCCAACATACTTCTATCCTATCAAATCCCTCACGTCAGGCAGTATTATCTGGTGGAGGAGTGGAAGTAGGGGAGAGGGAGAGAAGTTCTGGAGCCATCCCTGGACACCAAGAAGTTTTGGCCCAGCCTTCCTGGCTAGGATATAATATGAGAGAGTGGGCTTCATGGTCTCCAAAGTCTCTGAAAGCTTATGACATTCTGCTCCTAAGCTCTGTCATTTGCTCTCTTTGTGTGAATGCAGGGGTTCAGCTGTCCAACCTGAATGGCCAGTGAGAGTTCCCAGTAGGGCCATCTGCTGCTGTTGTCATGAAGACAAACAAGGCTGCATGCCCCACACTTCCTATATCCGAATGCAGTTGTACCACACCTGGCAGCCGATGGAAAGTAAGAAGTCAGCTCACCTGCTTTGCAAAAGTGGCCTGGCACCCAGGCTGGGCCACAGCTCTTCATTTTAATTATTTTAGTTTTCATAGAAAATCTGTACAGGCCTGCTAATTCAGTGGCTTTCAAACATTTGGAGACACAACCCACAGAAAAAAGGCAAAAATACAGAAATGTATTTGATACATACCTAAAAACTAACATGTAACTTGTACAAAATTTTTATGAAATGACACTTGGCCTTATTCTATGTGATACCCTCAAAAAATATTTTCATTTTTGATATCATAACCCATGATAGATTGTGGCCTACAGTTTGATAAGCATTGTTCACATTATTTTTACTGGATTAGGCATTTGTTTTTATTTCATTTTCTCTTCTCAAAGAGAATGTATATCCTGTAAGGGCAAGGACACTGCACAAGAGTGTCCTTGTATTAAATAAGGCAAATTATGGCAACTGGTAACTAGAGGCATTTCTTTATCATCATTATTACTGTGGTACCACAAAAGGGTAGCCTTCATCATTTTAAGGTCACTTACATGACATTCATATCCTGGAATCATACCTGAAATTTACAGAGTTAAAAGACTTTTAGCCAGAAGTCAGGTTTTACTTCTAGGAAACAGGTAGTAATGAAGTTTCTCACCATTTCTGATATTTTCTCTCATTCCTACTCAGTCATGTTTGTTGAACTTAAGGTTATAGAAATTTCCCAAGGGCTAGGCATTTATTAGCATATAAATCTATTTTGACCCAGAGGGATGATACGGGGAGGGAGGTGGGATGGGACTTCAGGATGGGGAACACGAGTACACCCGTGGCAGATTCATGTCGATGTACGGCAAAACCAATACAATATTGTAAAGTAATTAGCCTCCAATTAAAATAAATAAATATATTAAAAAAAAACAAAACTTAATTTCTATATATAGTTTGTTGACTGAATTGTATCATATCTTTTTCATGCTTTATACACTATATATTTAAGGAAACCTGAAACATTCACTTATTTTTAATGATGATTATGATTGTTGGTGTGTACTTTTGTGATACAGTTATATAAATTCAGTAAGTTTTAAGCACCTCCCAATATTTTTTCATAAATCTTAACTATGGATTTCTCAAGTGTTTTATAGGCAGGTAGCACAGGGTTCCCCATGTACAAATTCCTTGCATAATGTCAGACTAGGCATAGGAGAAAAATATCCAGGATTTCAGATTTATAATAAATTCTGTAAGCAAATAAGCCTATTTTATATTAAGGTGCTTGATAAGGATTTGAATTAAATATATTATAATTTAAGCTTTTCAGTGTTGTGAGAATGTGAGTGGCCATAACATGGTACCAACAAGAGAAAACACACAGCAGTCCTCCATAGACTGCTCCACAGCAACAGACTGTATCTGTTTTCTTAATTCGCCCATCATTCATTCTTTCTTTCGTTAGGTTGTCCATAAACATATGTCAAGTGTTAGCCTTGTTGGTTGGCACTTGGCAAAAAAAAAAAAAAAAAAAAAAATTGGTCAAAGGCATCTAAAGATATGCAAGACATGGTCTTGATCCTTAAGGAACTTGTAAGTCTACAAAGTCATGAAGCACTGTGATAACAATTGCCAGTTGGTGGTACAGCCATTTCTGTGCTTTGTGTGTCAGGAATCAAATAACCAGCTTAATAAAGTCAAATGGTTGTGGAAAAGACTAGGAAGATTCTTAAACCTCTTTGAAAAAACAAGGAACCTTTGAAGGGAAAATTGCAACAAGCTTCCAAATAGAACAATTAGTCTATACAAATTTAATTTCTCTAGTATAAATGGTGATACCCAAGATGTATACCCAACATCCATAGGTAGAATGTGGGATGCATAGAATAAGAATGGAGAGCTAGGGTGAATATTATACTAGAAGCCTTCAAATAAGAATGGAAATCCTTTGTCTTGAAGTAGTTGTTAAATATCCATGAATTTTTAAATATTTGAATTAAAGTCAGGTAGTAAATGCAGATGATAGTCTTGCCACAATTAATCTTAACTGTAAGTCTTCACGAGAGGAGTAGATGTTAAATCTATATTGATAGATGGCTTTGACGGATGAGAATGCATAGATATTGAAAGAAATTTGGAGAGAAGGACATTGGGAAACACAAGAGAAAACTGGATTCCAGTTCAACTCGCAGGTTCTAATGACCAACTGTGGAGAATGAAATGCTGAGAAACAAGCATTTCTAGAGAAGTGTACTCAGGGTCAACCGTTAAAACAAACTTCATTCTACCAATTGCTCATAAGGCATAGAAAACAAGAAAACAGATGAAGGCCTTCTGAAATTTCTCGTAAAGTTGCCATCTGGTTTCTCTGACAATCTCAACACAACGATGAGAAGAGAGAAAGAGAAAAGAGTCACACAGATACTACTAGAATGATGCTGACCCAAGTGGAGGACTGGTTCACTGACCCAAGTCAGTGAACTTGGGTCCTACAGTGAACTTGACCCACTGACCCTCAAATAGCTGACCCAAGGTAGTGTGTTAACTCAAGTCTCCCATGGAGAAATGGAGCTTGACTATCTGACACATTTATAATATGCAATTCTGTCTTTTTTTTTTTTTGCTGAGAGAAACTCATGAAATCCAATGCAAAGCTCAGAAATAGTGACTTACTTTAGCTTAAAGCTTAATATCAATACCATGGAGAGTTATTAAAGAACAACCATCTTCCAAAGATAACAGTGGATAACTCAAAAACTAAATTCAAATACCTAACCAGTATAAAAAGTCAAATTTTGTAGTAATAAAAAAACAAGAAGTTATTCTTTAGCTTAATAGGATAAGGATGGTGATGATAAGAAGGAGGAGGAGGGATGGCCAATTTGAATGGAGTCAGGGACATGGTTAGTCAAACTTGCTGATGGTTGATGACCTGTATCTAAATGAAAATGTTTATTCCCTTTATTTTAGCAATTCTGCTTCTAAGAATTTATTTAGTATAAGAATATAACCATAGATGTGCTCAAACATTGATATACATCTATCCATGATGTAGCATGGCTTCTAATGGAAATAGTACAAAAATGGGACAGAACAAATATCACTTATCTAGGGCCTGATTTGGCCTATTCTGGTACTTTTACATGCTGAATACAAGCCACTCCCTCCACATTAGTCCCAAGGTGCTCCCCATCTTATGTCCCCATCATCCCTTACCTGAACTATTGCAAGAGACCCTAGCTAGTCTTGAGATCTCCACACATCCTCCTCTGATACATTCTTCAATAGCAGCAACATTGATTTTAAACTATAAATAAAATCATGTCATTCCACTGAGGAAAATCATCCGAGGACTTTCCATTGTGCTTGAAATCTAAACTTGTACATCGACATCAAAGTCCCTGCCTGAAATGGCCCCAAATACTCTTGCTTGTGTTGTATGCATCCTTTGTTGTTTGGTTTTTGTTTTATACTGAAGTATAATTTACACAGAGTGAATGACACAGATACAAGTGTATAATGTGATGAGTTTGACAAATGTATTTACCCATGTAACATACACCCATATCATGATATAAAACATTTCCATTACCCCAGAAAAATACTCTTTTCAGTTAATCCCTGTCCTACTCCCTAATTTAGGGACTATCATTTTGATTTCTATCATGAAAAATGAGTTTCGCTTGTTCTAGGATTTCATGTAAACGGAAGCATATGGTCTCACCTCTTTTGTATCTGGCTTCTTTTACACCATGCAGTGATTTTTGAGATCTATGTTGTTGCCTGTGTCAGGATTCCTCTTTGTTGCTCAGTGGTAGTTCATTGTATACCCCACATTTTAACCTCCAGCCTACCTTTAACCACATTTTATGATATTCTTCTCTGTACTCACTAAACTCCAGCCATATTGATATTTGGTTCCTTGGACATGCTTTTGTTTATCTTCAGGATTTTTGTATCTGGTGTTCCCTCTGCATAGAATGCTCTTCCCTCATTCTTTGCATGACTGCTTTCTTATCATTTTAGGTCCCAGCTAAAATAACACCCTCCCCCACCCCAAAAAACCTTCTCTGCATAGGATATATAAAGCACTTCCATGTACGTTCTTTGTTACTCTTTTCTTTCTGGGCTTCCCTTGTGGCTCAGCTGTTAAAGAATCCACCTGCAATACTGGAGACCTGCGTTCGATCCCTGGATTGGGAAGATCCCCAGGAGAAGGGAAAGGCTGCACACTCCAGTATTCTGGCCTGGAGAATTTCATGGACTGTATAGTCCATGGAGTAGCAAAGAGTCGAACATGACTGAGCAACCTTCACTTTCACCTTCTTTCTGTTATAATACTGATCACAATTTGCCGTTCTTTTATTTATTTTCCTGTTAACCTATGACTTCTTTCCAGGATATAAATTCCCTTAAGGTGTATAAAGTGCTTCTTATTGATTGATTTACCCCCAAAACCTAGTGGAGTATCTGGCATATAAAAGATGTTCAATAAATTTGGTTAAGACTTACTTGATTCAAATAAGTAATTAAATTTTAATTGTTATTTCAATAGCCATTAAAATATCCTTGTGGAAAAATATAAGATAGTTCAATGGGTAGGTTACATAGCAGTATACATGATATAAGCTCATTTTTGTGAAAAGTAAAAATTACATATCTCTGAGTGCAATTAATATATTGTTGAGTGGCATAATCTTCATCTTCTTGCTCAGACTTTTCGTATTTTCTAGATTCTGTGCAATGAATGTTAATAACTATAATTGTTTTTTTGTTCAGTTGCTAAGTCATGTCCAACTCTTTGAATCAGCTCTTCTCATCAGGTGGCCAAAGTATTGGAGCTTCAGCTTCAGCATCAGTCCTTCCAATGAATATTCAGTAGTGATTTCCTTTAGGATTGACTGGTTTGATCTCTTTATAGTCTAAGAGACTCTCAAGAGTCTTCTCCAGCACCACAATTTGAAAACATCAATTCTTTGGTGCTCAGTCTTCTTTATGGTTCAACTCTCACATCTATACATGACTACTGGAAAAACCATAGATTTGACTGTGTGGACCTTTGTCACCAAAGGGATGTCTTTACTTTTCAATGTGCTGTCTAGGTTTGTCATAGCTTTCCTTCCAAGCAGCAAGTGTCTTTTAATTTCATGGCTACAGTTACCATCTGCAATGACTTTGGAGCCCAAGAAAATATACTTGAAACTAATTATTTTTAATCAGTGCTTTCATCTGGAGTCTAATGCCATGCTGACATGTGTGTCTTCCCCTGGCTGGATTGCATCAGACAGGCCTGGGCTGAATCTAGATTAGAGGCAGTTCATTCTGGATATTTTGCAAAGTATCAGGTGAAGTGGGCTTTTAAGAAGCAGAGAAGTCAGGAAGTGGCTCCAAGGAAAAATCTCTTTTTTCTAGGGGAAGGGTCACCAAGCTTCTGTGTAAAAAGGCAGCCAGTAAACATTTTAGGCTTTGTGGACATTTGGCCATTGATGCAACTACTCAGTTCTGCCTTAGTGTAAATGCAGCAAAATGTAATCAAATGGACCTGATTTTGTTCCAATAAAGCTTTATTTATAAAAACATGTGGTGAGCTGGATTTGACCCAAGGGTCTGGTTTGCTGACACTCTGATTAATGTAACATCTCAATTTTTATTTCCTCATTTTTTTCCTGACTATTTAGTGAAGTCAGACCATCTGGCTTTACTATTTGCAGGCAGTGTGCTCCTCTGAGCATGTTACTTAACCTCTTTAAGCTTCTGTTTTAATGCTTATAAAACAAGGATAATAGAAGCTTTTTGACAATTAGATAAAATAGTCCGTGTAAAGCCCCCCAGCCAAGAGCCTGGCATAAGGGCTCATTCTAGTTATTCTCTGTTTGCCTCAATGTCTCTTCTCCACTCTGCTCTGCCTGGTACCTGCAAGATTGGCCCCTCCAGATGGCATCACTCAATCCCTCTTACTGGCTGGCTGCCAGTTGAGTTCACCCAATAGGAACACTGGCCTGAGAGCACAGAGCAGGAAGAGAAAGCAGGCTTGGGGTATTCTTCCTCTCTCCTTACTTATTTCAGCACTGCCTCTCTGTCAGCAGCTGTGTATCTCCCAAGTCATGGACCCCTAAAGAGAGCTCCTACCCCATGGCTCTGGCTCTTTGTCAGTGAACTCAGGCAGCAATATTACTTCCCTTACACTTTCAGACTTCCTGCTCTTGCTAGTCTCTGGAAGCCTTCACATCCTTGGCTTATTCCCTGTGGGTGTGTGTTAGTCGATCAGTCGTGTCCAACTCTTTGTGACCCCTCAGTCCATAGGATTCTCAAGGCAAGAATACTGGAGTGGATTGCCATTTACTTCTCCAGGGGATCTTCCAAACCCAGGGATTGAACCTGGATCTCCTGCACTGTAGGAAGATTCTTTACCATCTGAGCCACCAGAGAAGCTAGACATATTCCTTCCAGGTCTGGCTTAAACTTTTTCTGATATAGATTGCAGTTGCTGCTGCTGCTGCTGCTGCTAGGTTGCTTCAGTCGTGTCCGACTCTGTGCAACCCCATAGACGGCAGCCCACCAGGCTCCTCTGTCCCTGGGATTCTGCAGGCAAGAACACTGGAGTGGGTTGCCATTTCCTTCTCCAGATAGTAGTTACTTTCTGTCAGTGGTTTTAGTTTGGAAAACTTTATTTGTCTTGAAATCCCAACATCTGGGAACCACTAGACTCTCCTGTTTGTTCCCCATATCTGCTCCTGTGTTGCATGAAGGCCTGTGTGTGGAAGGAGCTGGTGTGGGTGGCCTTCAGGAGCCCCATCTGAACCACTGCATTTCCTGAAGGGTCAGCACAGTGAAGGACTGTAAAAGCAGGTGAGAGTCCAGTATGACCACAGAGCTGCCCACAAAGTCATCGACCAAAAGAACAAAAGGGCCAAGAAGAGGCCTTGTGGCTCTCATGATACCACAGTGGGACATTATTTGGTTGGTGCTACCACCACCCCCATTGCAAAGAACACCACCCTCACCATAAGAAAGTAAACCTTCTGGAAGCAGCACATCTGAGAAAATATGGCCACAATCCAGGAAGCTGTCTCCAGAAACCACACCCAGCTGAGAGCCCTTGCCCCAGCTGGAAAGTCTGGTTATTGTTTGGATTGACTTGTAAGGTCCCCATGGGACTCCTCTGCTCTCTCTCTTGCTCTCTCTCTCTCTCTCTCTCTCTCTCTCTCTATAGTAGCAATAGAACACAGGGTCTGGGAAGCAGGGTCTGTCCTGCTGCTATACCCCTCACCTAACATGGGGGCAGTGCATTCTTGACAGGCATGATGATGTGAGTAGGAAAGGTTGAGTTGTCTCAGTCAGTCTGTGTATGCTCCAGAAGTTTACCCTAAGAGAGTAAAGGTATTCTAGGTGAAGCTTTTCCTAGAGTCAGGGCTCGAGGGGAATTTGGAAGCTACCTACTCCATCCTGCCAGTGCCAGAAGTACACTAAACTACAAATCAATGAACTGAAAACCAGGCAGAATATTGGTTCTCTAGTTACACAGAAACATGAATCATCAAACCAGTGTGTAGTATATGTACCTGTGTGTGTAAGATGTCAGAAAATCTTTCTATTCATTCATCATCACCCAAAGGTCAAATATACAGAAGCAAATGCCCATACGGGATACATGTGAAGACAGTTCTTTGGTTTCTGATTCTGTGCTCATTTCTGGGGATCTAACTCTCTTTATTCAAATCTAGCCATGTCGCTTTTCTAGCCATGCCAATGATCTCAAGGCTGTTCTTTACTGTTAACTTTTACTTCACAGCAATAATGTATTACTCAAAGTGGTTGTTTAATGTGTCTTTATTAATGCTCTCATTCATATGCATGCATGTATGCTTAGTCACTCAGTTATGTCTGACTCGAACCCTATAATAGACTGTAGCCCACAGGCTCCTCTGTCTGTAGGATTCTCCAGGAAAGAATACTGGAGTGGGTTGCCATTTCCTTCTCCAATGCATGAAAGTGAAAAGTGAAATTGAAGTCACTCAGTCGTGCCTGATTCTTAGCAACCCCATGGACTGTGGCCCACCAGGGTCCTCCATCCATGGGATTTTCCAGGCAAGAGTACTGGAGTGGGGTGCCATTGCCTTCTCTGATATATACCAGCCACTATTCCAGGGAATTTACATGTATTATCATATTTATGTCTTACAGCAACTCTATGATGCAAGAATTATATTCTCATTTTAATAGATAAAAAAGTGAAAAATTGAGAATTTGCAGCTACCCAAAAGTCATAAAGCCTTTGACTGTGTGGATCACAATAAACTGTGGAAAATTCTGAAAGAGATGGGAATACCAGAACACCTGATCTGCCTCTTGAGAAATTTGTATGCAGGTAAAGAAGCAACAGTTAGAACTGGACATGGAACAACAGACTGGTTCCAAATAGGAAAAGGAGTTCGTCAAGGCTGTATATTGTCACCCTGTTTATTTAACTTATATGCAGAGTACACCATGAGAAACGCTGGACTGGAAGAAACACAAGCTGGAATCAAGATTGCCGGGAGACATATCAATAACCTCAAATATACAGATGACACCACCCTTATGGCAGAAAGTGAAGAGGAACTCAAAAGCCTCTTGATGAAAGTGAAAGAGGAGAGTGAAAAAGTTGGCTTAAAGCTCAACATTCAGAAAACGAAGATCATGGCATCCGGTCCCACCACTTCATGGGAAATAGATGGGGAAATAGTGGAAACAGTGTCAGACTTTATTTTTCTGGGCTCCAAAATCACTACAGACAGTGACTGCAGCCATGAAATTAAAAGACGCTTACTCCTTGGAAGGAAAGTTATGACCAACCTAGATAGCATATTCAAAAGCAGAGACATTACTTTGCCAACAAAGGTTCGTCTAGTCAAGACTATGGTTTTTCCTGTGGTCATGTGTGGATGTGAGAGTTGGACTGTGAAGAAGGCTGAGTGCCGAAGAATTGATGCTTTTGAACTGTGGTGTTGGAGAAGACTCTTGAGAGTCCCTTGGACTGCAAGGAGATCCAACCAGAACATTCTGAAGGAGATTAGCCCTGGGATTTCTTCGGAAGGAATGATACTAAAGCTGAAACTCCAGTACTTTGGCCACCTCATGCGAAGAGTTGACTCATTGGAAAAGACTCTGATGCTGGGAGGGATTGGGGGCAGGAGGAGAAGGGGACGACAGAGGATGAGATGGCTGGATGGCATCACTGACTCGATGGACATGAGTCTGAGTGAACTCCGGGAGTTGGTGATGGACAGGGAGGCCTGGCGTGCTGCGATTCATGGGGTTGCAAAGAGTCGGACACGACTGAGCAACTGATCTGATCTGAAAAGTCATAAAAAAAGCAAGAGAGTTCCAGAAAAACATCTATTTCTGCTTTATTTACTATGCCAAAGTCTTTGACTGTATGAATCACAATAAACTGTGGAAAATTCTGAAAGAGATAGGAATACCAGACCACCTGACTTGCCTCTTGAGAAACCTGTATGCAGGTCAGGAAGCAACAGTTGGAACTGGACATGGAACAACAGACTGGTTCCAAATAGGACAAGCAGTACGTCAAGGCTGTATATTGTCACCCTGCTTATTTAACTTATATGCAGAGTAAATCATGAAAAATGCTGGACTGGATGAAGCTCAAGCTGGAATCAAGATTGCCAGGAGAAATATTAATAACCTCAGATGTGCGGATGACACCACGCTTATGGCAGAAAGTGAAGAACTAAAGAGCCTCTTGATGAAAGTGAAAGAGGAGAGTGAAAAAGTTGGCTTAAAGCTCAACATTAAGAAAACTAAGATCATGGCATCTGGTCTCATCACTGCATGGCAAATAGATGGGGAAACAGTGGAAACAGTGACTGACTTTATTTTGGGGGGCTCCAAAATCACTGCAGATGGTGACTGCAGCCATGAAATTAAAAGACGCTTACTCCTTGGAAGGAAAGTTATGACGAACCTAGACAGCATGTTAAAAAGCAGAGACATTACTTTGCCGACAAAGGTCCATCTAGTCAAAGCTATGGTTTTTCTAGTAGTCATGTATGGATGTGAGAGTGGCACTATAAAGAAAGCTGAGTGCCGAAGAATTGATGCTTTTGAAATATGGTGCTGGAGAGGACTCTTGAGAGTCCCTTGGACTTCAAGGAGATCCAACCAGTCCATCCTAAAGGAGATCAGTCCTGGGTATTCATTGGTAGGACTGATGTTGAAGCTGAAACTCCAATACTTTGGCCACCTGATGCAAAGATCTGACTCATTTGAAAAGACCCTGATGCTGGGAAATATTGAGGGGAGGAGGAGAAGGGGATGACAGAGGATGAGATGGTTGGCTGGCATTACCGACTCAATGGACATGAGTTTATATAAACTCCGTGAGTTGGTGATGGACAGGGAGGCCCGGCATGCTGTAGTCCATAGGGTCGCGAAGAGTCAGACATGACTGAGCAACTGAACTGAACTGAACTGAAAGGTCAGAGCATTGGGATTTAAACTAAGCAGGTTTTTCTGGCTCCAAGATACACTGTCTTTCCAGTATACCAAGGCAGATATTCTCCAGTATTTGTGTAATGATTGCACTTCTGCTTGCTACACAGAAGCTATGGAGGCATCCTATCACCTCCATACCCTAGAGACATATTCAGCATGGGGACCTGGTCACAGGACCAAGCCTGGATGCTTGCTGCTCAGCAAATATTAATAAAAATTCCATAGCCAAGGCCTTTACATATCTAGTTCTGCCAGTTACTGATAAATAGCTGTTGGCAAAATTTATTCTTAAAGTTGCTTAAAGAAAAAAGTTTTGTAACCAACAAGAAAGCTATTTGTTAGAATTTCAGTTTGAGAACACCTGTGTCACATGAAAGCATCTTGATTTGTGTGCTTTAATTTTCAGTTAGTTCCCTGTTGGATGGTCTGCTCTTATGGTAGTAGAGTTGGGTGCCATATCTGTAAAACCAAGGAAAATTTGGACAAGTGGGGGGTTTCACTGAGTCGGGTTGATCTTGGCCTTCTTCCAGACACAAAATGAATTTCCTGAAATGGTGCACATCTTTGATCATAAAGCAGATAATCTGAAAACATGCTTAAGAATTGATGATGCTTATGTCATGCTTGAGGCTTCCCTGGTGGCCCAGATGGTAAAAAATCTTCTTGCAATGTAGTAGATCCACGTTTGATCCCTGGATTGGGAAGATCCCCTGGAGAAGGGAATGGCAACCCACTCCAGTATTCTTGCCTGGAGAATTCCATGGTCAGAGGCTATAGTCCACGGAGTTGCAAAGAGGCATGCCATGCTTATGTCATGTCATGCTTAAATGGAAGTTATGTTATGCTTAAATGAAAGATTTTAATTTTAGAAGTACAACCTAAAAGTAGATTTTGTGATGCATCTTGAAATTTATTTCAACAGATATTTATTGAGCATATACTATGTGTCAGAACTGTTCTAGGTGCTGGAGATAAAGTAGTGAACTAAGCTGATAAAAATCCGTGTGCTCATGGAGATTATGTCCTGCTGTAGGAAGACAGACAGTAAACAAATAAGTAAAACATAAATCAGGTGGTGTAAATACTATGGAGAAAAGAAAAAAGACATAGGGTGGTGAGGGGTGATGGGGTGGGAAGGATATTGGAATTTTTAACAGAGTGATCAGGGAAGGCCTCACTGAGAGAGGGACATTTGAGCAAAGACATACAAAAGTGGGAGGAGTGGTCATGTGAATACTGGAAGGAATTGTATTCTAGACAGAGGGACAAACACTAAGGCCCAAAGAGGGTGCTGGGCATGTTGGAGAGTTGGCAGGGCAGCAAATACGGACAAAGAGAGCAATGAGAGAGGAGTGGGTACACAGGGCCTTGTGAGCCATGGTGTAAACTTTGGCTTCCACTCCATACTGAACAAGCCACTGCTGAGTTTTAAATAAAGTATTTCCACATTAACAGGATTCTCTGCCTACCGTGTTGAGAATAGACATTATTGGAAATAGCTTGTAATATTAGTTCATTTGTTTTCTATGCTGTGTAACATATTACCACAAAGTTAGCAAGTTAAAATAACACATATTTATAATCTCATAGTGTCTGTGAGTCAGGAATGTGGGCACAGCTTAGCTGAGTCCTCTGCAGGCAGGAGTCATGATACCAGCCAGCCTGAGTTCTCATCTGGAGGCTCAATTGGGGAAACGTCCACTTTTAAGCTCCCTCAGGCTGTTGACTGTTCATTTTTTGCAGCTGTATGATTCATGTAGTTGTCTTCCTCAAAACCAGCACAATGAGAAAAAAGAGGGAGAGAGGCAAAAGAGAGAGGGAAAGATTGAGAGAGAGAAAGTGAGAGATCCAGGCTCTGTTAGCAGTACAGAGTCTTATATAACTGAACAGAATCTGGAGTAACATCCTATTACTTCACCAAAACGCATTGGTTACACACAAGTTGCAGGCCCCAGATCATTCAAGGGAGGAGATTATACAAAGGTGTGGGTACCAGGAGGTAGGGGAGCATGGAAGCTTCCTTCAAGTCAGTCAGCTACAATTATGAAAAACTGATTCAGGGGCTCTAATCCAAGCAGGAAATAAAAGGCTTAGACTAGAATAATTAAAGAATCCATTGTATAATCTTTATTGGATCCTTTGGTGCTGATAGTGGCTTGGACTGGACATGAGGAATTTGGAAATGATAAGCCAGAGAATTTCATTACCTTCTTTGAGCATCCTTTGGCCTTACTTAATCTTAACTGCCTTCCCTGGTTCTTCACCATCAGGTCTTAGTGCCCTGGCTTGAATGTAATACTCATCAAAATTCTCCAGGCCATCCTGTATAAGCCAGAAGCTACAATGCCCAATCCCCTTTCCCTCCCAGAACCACTTCCAGCAGCCAAGGGTGGGGCCAAGTGTGGGGCCTTCCTGTGCAGCAGAGGTCAGGGCCCAGTGTAGGGCTCTAGGACTCCTGGCTGAGTCTGACAGTGGCCTTTCTCTTCTCATGACAACCTTCTCTGTGTGGCTTTGAGTCAGGGCTCACTTATCCTCAGGGTTTCCTCCTCCTGGTACCAACTCCCCTGTGCCTGGATGCCTGTTCAGAGTCATTGTCTTAATGCCCTCCGCCTATAACTGGCATCTTCCTTGACTTTTTCTAGCAAGTCCCTTTCTGATTCTTGTGTTATATTTCTAGGCTTTTCTAGGATCATACAACTGCCCACCTTAGGATCTGATATCTTGCCTTAAATTCCATTTGGTGTTCCTGCCAGGACCTCAGAGGACTGACAGCTTCATGTTTCTTTTCCCCAAACTGTGGGATTGTGGCCTCTTGTTATGTCTCAGACCAGATCCTCCAACCCATCTAGGACTTCTTCACAAGTGTGTTAATGCTAAGAGTAAAACTGATTTATAGCTGACATTCAGCAAGATACACACAACCAAAGTTGCCCATTGAGTCACTGTACACTGAGATGTACAGTGTAGCTCAGAAGCTGTACATCTTTGGTCAAACCAAATGGTCAAACCAGACTCATCATTCATCTTTTTATGTGAGAAGAACCTTACAGGTGATGTCCAGGTGAAGCTGGACACTTCAGATTTTCTGGACCATGCCAACCTTCTTAGTTTCTTCCTCTATACCTTTATGTGTTGGGAAGCTGAGTCCTTGGGTTTCAGGAAGGAGTGTGTGTGTGTGTGTGTGTGTGTGTTTTGTGTGCATGTGTATGGGGCTCACCGTGTGTTTCATTTAAGACAAAGTAAGGTTTAAGAGTAGATTAATGTTTTATTGCTTTATACCCTATTAAATAATCAGGACTCCATATTTTCTGAGCTATTATACTTTCTTATGTTATCTTAAAATTAAAAATCTAGAGAACTTGATCTGTGCCCTATATATAATATCTTTAGGCCGTTGGATATCATACAGCTCTATGAACAATTTCCCAAATTTCTGTTTATCTGTTGTTGATTTTGTTTTAACCAAGAAGTAAATAAGCAAACTTAAAAAAATTCAGAAATGTATATGGGTATCACTTTGGTATATAAGTACTTTTTAGCAGGTTATTTAAGGGCTGCTATCAACTGGGTGGTCTTCTTATTGTATTTTCTTTTCCAAAGTTAATTGGCTATAAATTCACTTTTAAAAATCTTGCTGTGTATCTAGCCTTAGCATAGAAAAAGAAAACAAAACCCAATCTGCTCTCTGATTATTAAGATTCCTTAGTAGTCAAACTCGGAGAAGGTAATGGCACCCCACTCCAGTACTCTTGCCTGGAAAATCCCATGGACGGAGGAGCCTGGTGGGCTGCAGTCCATGGGGTCGCTAAGAGTCGGACATGACTGAGTGACTTCACTTTCACTTTTCACTTTCATGCATTGGAGAAGGAAATGGCAACCCACTCCAGTGTTCTTGCCTGGAGAATCCCAGGGACGGGGGAGCTTGGTGGGCTGCTGTCTATGGGGTCGCACAGAGTCGGACACGACTGAAGCGACTTAGCAGCAGCAGCAGCAGTAGTCAAACTCTGCATGTGTGCTAAGTCGTATCAGTCGTGTCCAGCTCTTTTCGACCCCATGGACTGTAGCCCACCAGGCTCCTCTGTCCTTTGGATTCTCCAGGCAAGAAAACTGGAGTGGGTTGCCATGCCCTCCTCCAGTTTGTCTTCCCAACCCAAGGATCAAACTTGTGTCTCCTATGTCTCCTGCATTGGCAGGTGGGTTCTTTACCACTAGTGCCACCTGGGAATCCCAGTCAAACTCTACCCATATATAAAACTTAGAGGTTCTCCTGTCACTTCAGAACCATTTCGTATGATTAGATATTTGCTATTAGAGAGCTCAGGCTTGATCATCTGTCTTACTGTTAAGCATCTAAATGAAATTTTAGATGATGGTGAAGTATAAGACAAATTCCATGAAATTTGTCACAACTTCAGAGATTAAATTATGTAATATTTTGGGCAGTTCTTAACTACTGTTTTTTTTGCTGTTGTTAATAATAAAGATATTTTTACTATTTCTGTTTTAAAGGACATATGTTGTCAAAATTTGTAGTTTTATTACTTACTGAGTTACAGATGACATATGTTTTTGGTTTCAGTGAATGTGGATCTAAATGACAAGCAAGAATAGGCAAATTATCCATCTGTGCCACCACAGACAGTTTCCTCCCTCTGATAATCCTGCAAAATCTAGTGAAAACCTGGTTTCCTGGTGTTAGAGGGTCAGAAATATTAGAGTTAAGGGAAAAAATAAATCCACTGGCTGAAGGAACTTTACTAGAAATCTCAAATCTAGTACCCATGGCTAAACTATTTGTTTTAGACAGGTAGTCTTTTAAATTGTAGCAAATTCTAAAAGATCTACATTTTTTACTGCCCTTCACCATAATTTGCATTATTGATGTCATGTTTTACATTGTTATATTTATCCTGTTACCATTTATTGTAGTTGTAGTTGATTTTGCAATTTTTTAAATCGTCATCGTACAGAGGAGGCAATGGCACCCCACTCCAGTACTCTTGCCTGGAAAATCCCATGGACGGAGGAGCCTGGTGGGCTGCAGTCCATGGGGTCACTAAGAGTCGGACACGACTGAGCAACTTCACTTTCACTTTTCACTTTCATGCGTTGGAGAAAGAAATGGCAACCCACTCCAGTGTTCTTGCCTGGAGAATCCCAGGGATGGGGGAGCCTGGTGGGCTGCCGTCTATGGGGTCGCACAGAGTCAGACACGACTGAAGCGACTTAGCAGCAGCAGCAGCAGCTTCATCGTAGCATATTTAAGTTGACCTACAGCCTTTACTATATATTTGCCATTCTTAATGGGATTTTCCCTTTCCTATAGATTCTTCTTGTTGTAACCTTTTCTTTTCCACTTAGAGAAGACCCTTTAACTTTACTTTTAGGGTAGTTTTATTATTGATTATCTCTTCATTTTTGCTTTTCTTCACAGTTCTTCATCTCTCAGTTCTAAATAATAATATTGCTGGGTAGCATATCCTAGGTTGCAGATATTGTCCTTTCAGCACTTTAAATATATTATGCCACCCCTTTCTGGCCTGAAAAGTTCTTCAGAGAAATCAGCTGGTACCTTTATGGAGGTTCCCTTGCATATGACTCTCTGTTTTTCTCTTGTTGCCTTTAGAATCCTCTGTCTTTAAATTTTGCTATTTCAATTATGATATGTTTTAATGTGGGTGTGTTTGAGTTCATCTTGTTTGAAACCCTCTGTGCTTCCTGTACCAGATGTCTTTTTCATGTTTGGGAAGTTTTCGGCCACAATGTCATCAAGTATATTTTTTACACCTTTGTTTCTCTCTTCTTCTAGGGCCCCTATGATGTAAATGTTGGTACGCTTGATGTTGTCCTAGAGATTCCTTAAACTGTTCTCATTTTTTAAAATTTGTTTTTCTTTTTTTGTTATGTTTGGGTGATTTCCATTATTCTTTCTTCTAAATCACCTAGTCTGTTGGTAACTCCTTTTAGTGTGTTTTTTATTTCAGTTATTGTATTCCTCAGTTCTGGATGGTTCTTTTCTATATTTTATAGTACCTTGTTAAAATTCTCTCTGTGTTCATCTATTCTTTTCTCTAATTCAGTTAGCCTTCTCATTACTAACGCTTTGAACTTTTAATCTGATAAATTATTTCTACTTCACCAGTTTTTTTTAGGCATTTTCTCTCTTGTTCTTTCAATTGAAACAAATTCCTCTGTCTTCTCATTTTGCTTACCTTTCTTTGTCTCTGTGAAATTAGGTGAAACAGTTATGTATCCCCATCTTGAAGGGGTGTCCCTTTGTGGGAGCATCCCTATACAGTCTGTGGGTACCCTGTGGCTTTGGTGGGAGAGCTAGATCTGACGTTAAGCAGGAGTCATGTCTTTCCCCAGTGGGTACTGACAGCTATCACTTTGGCAGGAGTTGGGACTGCTGGAGATGAAGTGTCTCAAGCCAGAGCCAGGTGTGAGATGAGGCTTCTCTTCTGCTCAGTGGCCAACACCACCCTATTAGGGGTGGGAGTGAGTCCCAAGCTGGTGGAGCCGAAGCCCTGAGGTTTGAGTTGAGTTGGTTTTTTCCCCCTGTGTGCTTTCCTGCCTTCCAGCACCCCAGAGGGGAACAGTGTTGGAACAAGACGGGCTGGGGTGGGTTCTTAGTATGGACTTGGGCTTGGACTGTGGTGGTCCCAGCCCCAGTCAGAGCTCTGGACCTTTTGTGATGAACTGCCTCACCAAGTGCCAGTGCTGCCTTCAACCCCTTCAGATACTGTTCCAGGTCTGAGCAGGCTCCATTCCCCACAGTCCAGTGCTCCTTTCAGCTGCATCAGCCCTTGCCCTAATGTGGAGCTGTGTCACAGAGCAACAGGGCCTGGAGTGGGCATTCATTTCAGGCTGGGGCCCATGCCAGAGTAGTCACAGGAAACGGACTTGTTGCTGCTGCTGCTAAGTCGCTTCAATCGTGTCTGACTCTGTGTGACCCCATAGACGGCAGCCCACCAGACAACTTCAATCTGCTTTCTCCACCTTGTCTCAAGTAAGTGTGTGTGCATGCACTTCATGAGCAGAATCTAGGCTTCTTACAGCTCTCCTGTTAGTTCTACTGGCTTCTAACCAGCTGAGGAAGCTCACCTGCCTGGTGTCAGACTCCAGGGCTGGAGTTCCCAATATGTGCCTCAAACTGCTCACTCTCTACAGTGGCTCTCCAATCCCATGGAATCTCCTTCTTCTGTGTCACCTCCCAATGGCAAAAGTCCTGACCTTATCATGTTCTTTCCCTTCCTACTTAATTATATGCGGATCTCTCTTACAACCAGTTGCACAAGAGTTGTTCTGCCAGTCTCTACTTACTTTTCAATGAGGATCTCCACATGTAGGAATATTTTCGATGTGTTCAAAGGGATTGTCCAACAATCTTGATCTGAATCCTCTAGTCCTGTGTCTTAAGATACAATCAGGTGTCTGATCATCACTGTGGGTACTTGTGTATAAGCCAGCAACTTCAAAGGCTGTGCCTTGAAGTGAGTACCTTCACAGAATCCATTCAATTTATATGAATTTTTATGTATTGAATACCAATAGCAAAATGATAATGTCTAACTGAAAACATGCAATTGTTCTCATACTCAACCCTTAGTAGAGAAGCAATATGAAATAAACATGTGCCAATAGGTTGGGCTTGGGGTACAGAAAGGTACCAAACTTTCTTTAATATGGGAAATAATATAAGTCAAGGGGAAAAAATACTTATGTGTGGCACTGGGGTCCTGGAGTGTGGTTCTGGAGTGGCCTTGTCTATGTGCTTACATTATACATGGATAAATGTTTCACATCTGCTACTACCTCTCTGGCATATTTAGAAGAAGAACAATACTGTCTGTAAAGTGTTTTACTTCCCTCAGAAAATATCACATAAATATATGGTAATACACTATTATCATTATATAGAGCAGAGGCCAAAAGCCTCTTGCCAAAGTGATTCTCTAAAATTTTACACCTATTTCATGCATTAAAAAAGAAATGTGTAGCATATGCTTTCACTTACTTTATGATTAGCTCATCAAATTTGCGATCTGTGGGACAGAAAGCCAAAAACTCTATGTCTCTCAAGACCCTTCCTCTGCCCCATGTCTGTCTCTTCTTCCAGCATTGTTTTTAAAAGCTCTGATCTCACAGGTCCTGAGCAGTAAAACAAAGCTCAAACTCAATAACTTGCATTTGTGTTGATCTTTTAAGTTCACAACATGTTTTTATATAATCTCATTTGAGTCTCACAACTACTCTATGGGGCCAGCAGAGCAAGGAATAATATTCCCATTTTACAGCTGTGGAACCTGAGACTGAGAGAAGAAAAACTTCATGGCTTGTTTCAAATTATCCAGTTATTAACTAGTTATTAACCAGCTCATCTGGCTCAGTTCATTAATGCTTTTTTCACTCTGTGTAGGCTGCTTGTGGGCGAAGGCGATGGCACCCCACTCCAGTACTCTTGCCTGGAGAATCCCAGGGACAGGGGAGCCTGGTGGGCTGCCATCTATGGGGTCGCACAGAGTCAGACACGACTGAAGCGACTTAGCAGCAGCAGCAGCAGGCTGCTTGTGGGAGACAAAACTTATGATGCCAAATGACCTAAATAATTTCCTCTTTCAAAGTGTTTTCAAAGCCTGTTAAAATGATGAAATGTTACTCTGCAATCACATTACTTTAATACAAAAGGAATTTCGCAATTGTAAGTAAGCCCCCAGCTCAGTGGACCTTAAGATAATGAGATTGACTAGGTGTGGCTGACCTAATCATGTTGTTTTTTAGTCCCTAATTTGTGTCTTGACTCTTTGCAACTGCATGGACTGTGGCCTGCCAGGCAGGCTCCTCTGTTCACGGAATTTCCCAGGAAAGAAAACTGGAGTGAGTTGCCATTTCCTCTCCAGGGGATCTTCCCAACCCAGGGATCGAACCCACATCTCCTTCTTGGCAGGAGGATTCTTTACCACTGAGCCACCAGGGAAGCCCTGACTTAATCATAGGAACCATTAAATATGGATGTAAAGATGAGAGATGGAGGAAGTCAGAGAGATTCGAAGCATATGAAGGACTCAAATCGAGGGCGATTCTTGATTGCTGGCTTTGAATATTGGGAGGCCTCCATGGCAAGGACTTCCTGTAGCCTCCAAGAGCTGGGAGTAGACCCTGCTGACAGCCATCAAGAAAATGGGAACTTCAGCCTTAGAACTGCGAGGAACTGAATTGATCCCAGAGCCTAATGGAGCTTGGAAGCAAATTCTTCTCCTGAACTTCTAGATAAGAAATTAGCCTGGCTAACGATGACTTTACCCTTGAGATACCCAGCCACACCATTCCGAAATTTCAGACTACAGAACTGTGACATAATAAATGAGTGTTGTTTTAATTTGCCAAATTTTTGATAATTTGCTCTGCAGTAATAGACAACTAATAAACTGTGACTCATGAATATTTACTGAGTGCTCATTACATGCAAGACAGTAATTTTTTATTTTAGAGACATTTTATTCTGTGTCTGTTTCTAAGAGGGTTAGTTTAAAAAAAAATCTGCAGAGTTTTTGTGGTAACATTAGCATTTCTCCTAATGGAAATATAGGGCTTTCCTGGTGACTCATATGGTAAAGACTCTGCCTCCAATGCCGCAGACTTGGATTCCATCTCTGGGCCAGGAAGATCCCCTAGAGAAGGAAGTGGCAACCCACTCCAGTGTTCTTGCTTGGACAATCCCATGGACAGAGCCAAGCAGGCTACAGTCCCTGGGGGCCCAAAGAGTCAAACAGAACTGAGTGACTACACCTTCACTTTCACATGGAAATACAGAAAATTCCAATCTATATCCTCTTGAAGGTGAGCATGAGTATGTCCCTTATTCTGACCAATGAAATAGAGGGAATTGACACGTGTCTCTTCCAGGACAGTGACTCCAGTTCCCCCTATTCTCTTTCCCTGCTATAGCACACCTGAAGCTCTAGACAAGAAGGGAGTTTACGATGGTTCAGGGGGCCCCTGTCAGCCTGGGTCTAGGGAACAGAACCTTCCATGCATCTGATTTGGGAGTATAGTGTGAGCAAGATATGCATCTTTTTTTGCTTTCAGCCTCTGTCTGCACAAAATAATCTGGCCTATCCTGACTGAAACATTTGCCTCAAACATACTGGAGTAGCTTTGGTACTGAGCTTCATAAACACTGACAGTTGTCCTGCTACAATACTGAGGAAAGCCAGGTAATCTGTTCCAGGATCTTTCAGTTCAGTCAGTTCAGTTGCTCCAACTCTTTGTGACCCCATGGACTGCAGCATGTCAGGCTTCCCTGTCCATCACCAACTCCCGGAGCTTGCTCAAACTCATGTCCATCGTGTCAGTGATGCCATCCAACCATCTCATCCTCTGTCGTCCCTTTCTCCTGCCTTCAATCTTTCCCAGCATCAGAGTCTTTTCCAATGAGTCAGTTCTTCACATCGGGTGGCCAAAGCATTAGAGTTCTGGGACCTTTGGCTGAACATTTTTTGCATAAGAATAAAAATAGAGCTATATTTACTGTCATTTTCCCCTCCATGTAATTGAGGAGTAGGGAAAAGGATAGAGGAAGTACGGTGAGACTGAGAAGATAAGGAACATAGGAAATAGCATGTGATTTTCTGACTAAGCAATAATTACTGAGTGGCTATAACCAGGCTCTATGAGGAACCCAAATGTTAGTGGAGACAGGCCCACTTTCCATAAAACGTTGATAACCACACTCAGTCATTAGTGTACCAGTGAGTTGAAGTGAAGAAATAGTGCAATTTTTTTCTTTTAAACTTTTTTTTGTATTAGAGTATAGCCAATTGACAATGTTGTGTAGTTTCTGTTGGATAGAAAAGGGTGATATATATCAGCCATATATATACATGTATCCACTCTCCCCCAAATTTCCCTCCCCTCCAGGCTGCCACAAAACATTGAGCAGTTTCCTGTGCTATATAGTAAGTCCTTGCTGTTCATCCATTGTAAATATAGCAGTGTGTACATGTCCATCCCCAAATCCCTATCTACCCTTTCCCCCTATTCTTCCCCCTCCCCAGCAACCATAGGTCCGTTCTCTAAATCTGTGAGTCTGAAGAAATCATGTACTTAAATAATTAAAGGTGATTCTGCTGCTGCTGCTGCTGCTAAGTCACTTCAGTCGTGTCTGACTCTGTGCAACCCCATCGACGGCAGCCCACCAGGCTCCCCTATCCCTGGGATTCTCCAGGCAAGAATACTGGAGTGGGTTGCCATTTCCTTCTCCAATGCATGAAGGTGAAAAGTGAAAGTGAAGTCGCTCAGTCGTGTCCAACTCTTAGCGACCCCATGGACTGCAGCCTACCAGGCTCCTCCGTCCATGGGATTTTCCAGGCAAGAGTACTGGAGTGGGGTGCCATTGCCTTCTCCAAAAGGTGATTCTAGTCTCCAGATTTGCTGAAACACACTATCATAATTTGGGAGAAGGAAATCTAGACTAAGAAATTGTATGGGGTTTACACATTTCCTATTTCCTGTTTCATTTCTGTAGATGACCTAGAGCATAGATCTAGATGGTGGCTGAGTTAAAAAAAAAAAAAAAGCAGGATTTATATTCAGAACAAAGTCACTAACAAATGTAACAAGTCTTATTATTTTGTTAGCAAAGAACTATCCTGATAATCATTCATTAGGTATCTTTTTTTAAAGCAACATTTGATAAAACATTTCCTTCTCATCATGATAGTCATTAAGGTTTAGAATTTTAGGTGAAATTAAGCTGAAAAAGTTGGTCTATTTAACCATATACAACAAACTTATTTTGAAAATAACTGTTTTTGTGTGGGGGGAGAGAGTAAATTCCAGATAACTGCTAACAAGTGGAGGTCAAAGTGAGCATCTGTCAAAAACAGTATTTCAAGAAGTTTCGATACAAAGCAGGAAAACTATGTAATGTTTAAGCTCTTGGTTTCCAGGCATAGCCCTTCATCACTATTTTTCCACTTTATTTGCTAATCAGATTAATTAACTCTGTAAGGAGTTTCTTTCATCCATTTGTGAAGTTTTTCAAGTAGATTTTCTCAAACTAAGCTAAAGCTAGATTTCTTTAGAACTTCAGAAGATTTCTGGAAATCAAAAGCAAAATGGGATTTTTTTTCTTTGGGTTTAGTTTTCTTTTCTAAGTAGGAAAAAAGAAGACAATTTCAAAAATGTGGTTTGATTTTCCTCATTTCTTTGCAAACCTTTTTAAAAGTATATTTTAAGGTGATTCTAAAGGTATTAAAAGTTGAATATCCTTCAAGTTCACCTTCTTTCTCTCTCTCTTTCTCCAGTATTATCAAGTCAGCATCTTGGCATCTGGAATAGAAGGTGTGCCTTCCATGGTATCATAAATGGGTATAGATTGTGAATTCTGAAGACACTAACTCTCACTGCAGTGAAAATTTGGAGTTGGGAATGAGCCTTACCAAAGGCTGCCTGTGTCCTGTTCTGTGTGGTGGGATGGTACGCTAGGGAGATGAAGCAAGGCTGGACAGCATAAAACTAGTACCTGGTACTTCCTGAAGTCTTCCATTCTTCCCCCAGTGCCGTATTTTGCTTCTTCATCAGCACATTAATATCAAACTGACAAAAGATTTTTCTTTAAATGAGCAAATTTTCTCTTCAGAAAGTACATGCAATGACTAGTTCCAATCTGGCCATGAAACAGGAGTGTCATGGAAGGCATAAAAGGGCCAAGGTTTTAAGTACAAGTTTTTTCCTTTCCTCCACACACACAAAAACATACATTTAGTATTTCTTTATTTAAGGACATGCCCGCCCACAAACATCTGAGAAACATCTGTAGACAAAATGCCAAAATGCATAGTCGAATTTGACTCACACCTCACCACCCACCAAGACCCCTGTCAACTCACAATAAACACCTTTCTAGCATCTGCCCCAGAGAAAGAAACGCCACATTACCCAAAGGTCAGAGCAAACAGATGTCACTTATTGCAGACCCTAATCATATCCATATCCAACCTTAGGAGGCCTGCAGTGAAAGCCAACTTCTGGAGTCGGGGTTCCTCCAGTTACAGACGCCCATCCCTGCGTCTTCCCTCCCTTTCACTGGAGCAAGGGGGGCCTTAAGAGTGGTTGTCTCTAGGGGCCGTCCCTGTGCCCTGCTGTCTGAGCCCATGACTGAGTTGTGGGTCTAGGGAGGCAGCAGGAAATACTTCATGGTTGACCAGCATCTGAGCAGTCCTCCTGCTCCTCATCTGGCCAGGGGCTCCTTTTATATTACTGATAATTCTCACAAAGACCATTCAAGGTAAATAGCATTGTCCCCTTTGCCAGATAAACCACAACTCAAAATTTGAGATACCTAATGCCTTAATCAGGCTTCCCAGGTAGCACAGTGGTGAAAAATCCACCGGTCAAGGCAGGAGATGCAAGAGACTTGGGTTCGATCCCTGGATTTGTGGGCTACAGGTCATGGGGTTGCAAAGAGTTGGACACAACTGAGCAACTGAACACATGCACACACACACGTGCAATGCCTTAATCAAAGCTGCTGCTGCTGCTAAGTCGCCTCAGTCGTGTCCGACTCTGTGTGACCCAATGGACGGCAGCCCACCAGGCTCCCCGGTCCCTGGGATTCTCCAGGCAAGAACACTGGAGTGGGTTGCCATTTTCTTCTCCAATGCATGAAAGTGAAAAGTGAAAGTGAAGTCGCTCAGTTGTGTCTGACCCTCAGCGACCCCATGGACTGCAGCCTTCCAGGCTCCTCCGTCCATGGGATTCCCCAGGCAAGAGTACTGGAGTGGGGTGCCACTGAAAACTAAAATGTAGAAGAGGCAGATGCCTCTGGTTCCAGAATTTATGACCTTCCAACCCCTCCTCTCTGAAACTTTGACACTATTTATCCACCATCCTTAAAGAACTCCTCTTCCAGGGATGCAACACAGGATATTCAGATATCAGGGCCAGGCCAAACCAGACGTGGATTTGGACACTCGTAGAAGAAGCTGACTTTGCACCAGTTCCAGCTCCACCCAGAACAGCCTTATTCTCCTTGCAGATATTGAGTTAGTTTTAAATTATATAATATTTTAATGACATGGATGGAGGAGCCTGGTGGGCTACAGTCCATGGGGTTGCAAAGAGTCGGACACGACTGAGCAACTTCACTTTCACTTACTTTAATAACAGTCCTGCAAAGCTTTAGCATCATCACAAGGGCCTCTTTAAATATTTTTCCTCATATGAGAAAAGACATGAACAAAAATGTAGGCATTTCAGATGTTTTTTTCATACAAATATAACTACCCTAAAACCTCAACACATTGTCGATTCTTAAAGGAGTCCCATTTCATTCCTGATCACTAGTATTTACAGAAGTAAAACTTATGTCCCCAAGAGTTTGAAAATTTTATAGAATTGTGAATGACTCTTGTTTGCTCTGAATTGAATTACCCATTTAGGTACACTGAGTCTTCTTGCTTTTCTTTCCTCCCGCCTTCTGAGTTTTCCAAATAAAGCTATCAAATAAAACAAACTACTGAACATCTCTGTGTACACAGTATTTGTCTACAGCATATCTACTTCTCAAATATCCTTTAATGGTTAGATTTTATATCTTTATGATTCTAAACCAAGTTCTTAAGATGTTGATAACTTAGAAAAATGAGAGCTCTTTCTAAGTGAAAATTTTTTTAAAAATTGATGTCTCTTAAAAGAGTCTCCTTATTTGTTCAGATCTTTCCAGATTCCTATTTAAAAGTTATTTAAATAACTTTTAATAATAAAGGTTTTCCTGTGTATAATAGCTATCTTACCTTTCTGTATGGGCTTCTCCAGGTCTTTTCAGTATGAAGAAAGACCTGTATTATATGTAATACACAGACAAAGCAACTTTTGCTGCTGTAACAAAGTCTCAAATGTATTAACATATCAGTTCAAATACAATAGAAGTTTATTTCTCATCCACAGAAATTCCAGAATAGATTTGTCTGATTAGCAGATGACACTTTTGTCAAGTGGCAAAATGGAGACCCAGTCCCTTCTTTCCTGTGCTTCTGTCATATTCACCATACCCAAGGTGTCCATGCATATTTGCCTCAAACCAATGGAAGCAGAAATAGCATAAAAGACGGTTTTGCATGAAGGACTTTATGGGCCAGTCTTGCAATGATACACGTCACTTCCATTTACATCTAGTATGTGGAACTTTGGCCACCTGATGCAAAGAACTGAATCATTTGAAAAGACCCTGATGCTGGGAAAGATTGAAGGCTGGAGGAGAAGGGGACAACAGAGGATGAGATGGTTGGATGGCATCACCAACTCAATGGACATGGGTTTGGGTGGACTCTGGGAGTTGGTGATGGATAGGGAAGCCTGGCACGCTGCAGTCCATGGGGTCACAAAGAGTTGGACACAACTGAGTGACTGAACTGACTGAACTGATGTGGAACTTAGTCACATGACCACATCTAAGTACAAGGTATTACAAGAGGTCCAGAAAGAAGAGGAAATGAGTTTCGTGAGCCCACGATGTGTGCTTAGAGTCAGGTAAATCTGGGTTCAAATTCTAGCTCTATAAAGAATTCTTATGTGAGCCTCAATTTCCTTACCTTTTAAGGGATAATAAAGCTGATTTTAGCAATTGTTTTTAAGCATAAATCAAATAATAATAATACAATGATTAACATATAGTTTTGTTAGTTGAATCTGAAAGGTCAAGGTAAATTTTCTTTTATGATTATACAAATTTGAATAATTTTAGATTTTGCCTAGTTCCCAGAAAGCTTTGTGATATTAAAAATGCCCTCCTTGACATTTCAAATTTTCAGCAATATTTTACAAAGACACTCATGTTACCAAGCAACCTATATTGAACATTAAATAAATACCATAAATTGGTAACATATCATCTAATGATTATCCATGTTTTAAGTTACTCCTACCAAGATTTTACAGATTACACTGAAAAAAATTGATTTTTTTTCCCATTTAACCATGTTTAGTTTGGTGAATTGATACAATTTGGGGGAAGTAAAAATAATAGCTACAATTGAATTCAACAATAATGATGGTTTCAAATCATGTGACCACAATAGTGGAATGAACTCTTAAAATTCTCTTCAAAGGTCAAAAGGTTGCCAGTCTTAAGTGTTAAACCTTCATGCATAATCCAGGTTCATAAAAACATTTTCCCATTTCAAAATCAGAAGTCACCCAATAACCCAAATTCTAGAATAATTGGAAAGAATCATCAGGATTATTTTTTTATATGTTGTACAAATCATATGCTTTTACCTCCTTCGGTTCCCCCAGATAAATTTTACCCTTTGTATTTCCTTTCTTTTTCTGTTCTTTTTTTTTTTTTTGTACCAGCAGCAGTGGGATTTCTGCCAGAACTGAACTCAGCCGCTTCCCTGGGAATGTTGTCCAGTTGCTAATTTCACTACCGGAACTGTGTTCCCTCGCGTTCTGGCCTATTTCCATGCATGCCTCCACTAGAATAAAGGGTCTGACGGTTCTGTGGATAATGGTAAACATATGTAGCCAATGCTTTGCAATTCTTTTAGAGCCAGAAAGCATTAGTAGGTATTTCAGTTGCTGGCAACAAAAGAGTCAGTACAAGGCACTTCAAACACCAGAACCCAAAGAAAACTACACATCAATGATTTTAATGCACAGCAAAGTTCTTCTTTCATTCTTTCTTTTTTAAATCATTGACTAATTAAAAATGAAAGTCAGACTATTATGACAGCATAATTCCAAACTTTAAAACTACAGGGGAAAAGGTTGGGTTTAGGGGGAAAGAGAACATTACAACTTGTTTATTTTGGATACTATTCCAATTTCAAATTAGGCCTTTTGATTCTTTAAGTGTACAGGAGAACTTTGACTTTTCTTGAGTACACAAGGGAAAAATTACATATTGTGATGTCATTGCCTTGCGGATTTCTCATACCACCAGATACATTAGTCACCCTGTCAATGTCAAGGAGATACAAAAGAAAAAGGAAAAAAATATTATCTTCGTATGAGAATCAGTAATGATTTCTCTTTGGATGCACCTCTTCAAAATTGTTTCCTAAATTCCAGTGGAATCTGAGAGAGCTATTTAAAATGTATAACAGTATCTCTAACAGGTCTATTTCATCCCCTTCTCCAGGGGATCTTCTGGACTCAGGATCAAACCTGGGTCTCCTGTACTGCAGGCAGATTCTTTACCATCTGAGCCACTAGGGAAGCCTTTATAGTACTCTACTACCAAACTAATAAAAATATTACTATGTAACGGTAAGTAAGAATACATTGAAGGATACTTTGGATAGTGTCTTATTGACTGTATAAATTTGACCACTTAATGGTTTTATTATTCTGTATTGTGTGTTGATGATTGCAGGAAGACATTTTCATCCAAAATACTGGAAAGTGATAATCCTCCAACATTCTTGTCTACAGTGTTAAACTGACACAGGTGTCCCCAGCCTCCTGACTGTTTGCTCTTGCCAATCCAGTGTAGTAGCTGCCTCTTTATTTGCCTGGAAAACCATCCAACATCCCTTACTTTCTGCTTTGTTTCCTGACCTCTGTCTGATTAGAATTCCTCCAATATAATGGAGGGCCTATCTGATTGAATGTCTTTAAGACAGAGTAAAGTTGGTCAGTGCTAAGCAGGAACTTCTCTACCTAAACTCAGAGCAAATGACCCAAAATTGCTTTCAAAGGGAGGAACCAATTGCAGAGACCCAATGTAGAGAAAATCAGTGATATTGATTAGATCAAGAAGAATTCTACCTGACTGCAATTGAAACCAGTATCAGGATGTTCAGTTGAGTCTATCCCCCAGAGGCTGTCTCTTAGACTGTAAATAGAGAGACAAATACATGCCCAGTTAAACCTCTGATACAATGGTTTAAGTGAGCCAAAGCAAGAAGGATCATTCAAAGTCCTTTCAAAATAATTAGCTACTCCTCAGGTGGCACTAGTGGTAGAAGAACCTGTCTGCCAATGCAGGAGACATAAGAGATGCAGTTTCCATCCCTGGCTGGTGAAGATCGCCTGGAGGAGGGCACAGCAATCCACTCCAGTATTCTTGCCTGGAGAGTCCCCATGGACAGAGGAGCCTGGCAGGCTACAGTCCGTAAGGTCACAGAGTTGGACATGACTGAAGCGACTTAGCACACACATGCACAAGTGGGATGGAGGATAAGCTTCAGAGCAACTGGACCATTTCTCAATTGCTCAGTGTTGACTTAGATGCAAGTTTCTCACCTAGGCACTATTGACATCCAGGGCCAGATAATTCTTTGTTGTTTGGGGAGAAGAGCTATCCTGTGCATCACAGGATGTTTGGCAGCATCCCTGACCTTTACCCACTAGATGACAATGCCCCCACCCTGGTTGTAGCAACCAAAAGTATCTCCAGATGTTGTTATTTGCCCCTGGGAGAGAGGGAGCAAACCTGACCCTCACTGAGAACTTCTGAGTTAGACAAATCTGTGTCTGGAGTCTTTTAGATGAGTGGCCAGGCACTGGCCTTTAGCTTAAGCAACAGTGTTCTGAGCCATGGGAATGGTGGTCAGAATGCTTGACTGTTAGGAAAAGAGACAGAGGCTGTGAGCTACATAGGATGGGGCCACTTATGAGACAAGCAAACACACAGTCCACAAACTGTTTCACTTACCCTTGTGACCCCCATGAAAATGAATAGTTGGCCCCAGAGTTTAAACCTTTAGGTCATAATAAACCCATGAATTTAATTATTACACATTACATCTCTATAGAGCTACAGGTTTTGTTTTTGTTTTTAGTTGCTCAGTTGTGTCTGACTCTTCACAACCCCGTGGGCTGTAGCCCAGCAGGCTCCTCTGTCCCTAGGATTTCCCAGGCAAGAATAATGCAGTGGGTTACTATTCCTTTCTCTAGGAGATCTTCCCAACCCAGGGATCGAACCTGAGCCTCCTGTGTCTCCTGCATTGTTAAGTGGGTTCTTTACCTCTGAGCCACCAGGGAAGCCTCAGTTTGCATCAAATCCAGGGCTTCTATTGCTCGGCCTTCTTACAAAAACAAAGGTTAAATAGTGACAGGTGGCATATATTATACCATAAAAATATCTAGTCAAATCCCGTAAACAAAGAAAGATGATCTCCTTCTCTATAATATAGTCTTCTCTGGTGTCTCAGATCGTAAATAATCTGCCTGCAATGCAGGAGACCTGAGTTCAATCCCTGGGTTGGGAAGATCCTCTGGAGAAGATTATGGCACCCCACTCCTTGCCTGGAGATTTCCATGGATAGGGGGGCCTGGTGAGCAATAGTCCATGGGATCGCAGAGTTCGACACGACTGAACAACTTACACTTTTCACTTTTTTTCCCCATGATACAGGGAGAAATTCCAGTACATGTTGGCTAAAACGACTCCAGGGTTGTGGGCTACATGGAGTTCATATTGGATATTTATCAGTGGGACTACAGCAGCCAGTTTGTGCCAGGAATAAATAAAATAATCTTTAATTCTCTCTCCTATATCATCCAGAATTTGGATCTAGTTGGAAGGAAAGGAATGATTTTCTCCACTGTGACAATGCTTTAACCAACTTCTTGAACTCATTTAGCTGCCACTGCCACTGATCCTATTGTTTTGTTTTTTACATCATCAGAGTTTGATCAAAGGGTTCAGAAAAATTAGAAATATAAAGAGCAGAGCATGCTGTGCGTCAGCTGCTAGTAGAGAACAGATTAAACAAACGCCAGGGTTTATCACAGTCCTGGGACTACCCAAGCCAGCAGTTTCAAACACAGCAGACCCTTAAATAATTTCAAATTCTTTTTCTATTATCCTTTACAAAAATAAAGCTGGATACACACTAGATTCATAAGCATTCTCTGACACACAGAATGATCAAGGGAAGAACACATAGCAAGCAAAATAAGATGCTATTTCTCAAAATTAAATGTTCAATAAATATAAACAACAAATAAGAAATGAACTTCCTCATGAGTTCTGAAATGATTCTGCTTGTGTCATACTCTTCTATGATAATCAAGCAGTGGTATGCCATCTCATTTGTAGAAGTCTTTGAAACAATTTTTATACTACTCATGCACGTCCTTTTTTTTTCTTTTGAAAACACAATACAAAGAAGAAACTAGAAACCATTGATAACCTTCACCTATAATACATTGAGTTCAGTTCAGTCACTTAGTCGTGTTTGACTCTTTGTGACCGCATGGAGTACAGCACGCCAGGTTTTCCTGTCTATCACCAACTCCTGGAGCTTACGCAAGCTTGTGTCCATGGAGTTAATGATGTCATCCAACCATCTCATCTTCTGTCGTCCCCTTCTCCTCCTGCCTACAATCATCCCCAGTATCAGGATCTTTTCAAATGAGTCAATTAGTCGAATCAGGTGACCAAAGTATTGGACTTTCAGCTTCAGCATCAGTCCTTCCAATGAACACTCGGGACTGATTTCCTTTAGGATGGACTAGTTGGATCTCCTTGCAGTCCAAGGGACTCTCGGGAGTCTTCTCCAACACCACAGTTCAAAACCATCGATTCTTCAGTGCTCAGCTTTCTTTATAGTCCACCTCTCACATTCATACATGACCACTGGAAAATCCATAGCTTTGACTAGATGGACTTTTGTTGACAAAGTAATGTCTGCTTTTAAATATGCTGTCTAGGTTGGTCATAACTTTTCTTTCAAGGAGCAAGTGTCTTTTAATTTCATGGCTACAGTCACCATCTGCAGTGATTTTGGAGCCCAAGAAAATAAAGTCTGTCACTGTTTCCATTGTTTCCCCATCTATTTGCCATGAAGTGATGGGACCAGATGCCATGATCTTAGTTTTCAGAATGTTGAGTTTTAAGCCAACTTTTTCACTCTCCTCTTTCACTTTATCAAGAGACTCTTTAGTTCTTCTTTGCTTTCTGCCATAAGGGTGATATCATCTGCATATCTGAGGTCATTGATTATTTCTCCCAGCAATCTTAATTCCAGCTTGTGCTTCATCTAGCCTGGCATTTCTCATGATGTACTCATGATACATCTCATGATGTACTCATGATACATCTCATGATGTTTAAGTTAAATAAGCAGGGTGACAATATATAGCCTTGATATACTCCTTTCCCAATTTGGAACCAGTCTGTTGTTCCAGATTGTTTCTGACTCTTGTCCAGTTCTAACTCTTGATTCTTGACCTGCATACAGATTTCTCAGGAGGCAGGTCAGGTGGTCTGGTATTCCCATCTCTTGAAGAATTTTCCACAGTTTGTTTTGATCCTCACGTGAGTCAAAGGCTTTGGCATAGTCCATAAAGCAGAAGTAGATGTTTTTCTGGAACTCTTGCTTTTTCAGTGATCCAACGGATGTTGGCAATTTGATCTCTGGTTCCTCTGCCTTTTCTAAAACCAGCTTGAACATCTGAAAGTTCATGGTTCACACATTGTGGTAGTCTTGCTTGGAGAATTTTGAGCATTACTTTGCTAGCGTGTGAGATGAGTGCAATTATGCAGTAGTTTGAGCCCTCTTTTGCATTGCCTTTCTTTGGGATTGGAATGAAAACTGACCTTTTCCAGTCCTGTGGCGACTGCTGAGTTTTCCCGATTTGCGGGCATTTTGAGTGCAACACTTCCACAGCATCATCTTTTAGGATTTGAAATAGTTCAACTGGAATTCCATCACCTCCACTAGCTTTGTTTGTAGTGATGCTTCCTAAGGCACACTTGACTTTGCATTCCAGGATGTCTGGCTCTAGGTGAGTATCACACCATCATGATTATCTGGGTTGTGAAGATCTTTTTTGTATAGTTCTTCCATGTATTCTTGCCACCTCTTCTTAATATCTTCTGCTTCTGTTAGGTCCATACTTTCTGTCCTTCATTGTGCCCATCTTTGCAGGATATGTTCCCTTGGTATCTCTAATATTCTTGAAAAGATCTCTAGTCTTTCCCATTCTATTGTTTTCCTCTTTTTCTTTGCATTGGCCACTGAGGAAGGCTTTTTTTTAATCTCTCCTTGCTATTCTTTGGAACTCTGCATTCAAATGGATATATCATTCCTTTACTCCTTGCCTTCAGTTCAGTTCAGTTCAGTCGCTCAGTCGTGTCCGACTCTTTGCGACCCCATGAATCGCAGCACGCCAGGCCTCCCTGTCCATCACGAACTCCCGGAGTTCACCCAAACTCACGTCCATCGAGTCGGTAATGCCATCCAGCCATCTCATCCTCTGTCGTCCCCTTCTCCTCCTGCCCCCAATCCCTCTCAGCATCAGGGTCTTTTCCAATGAGTCAACTCTTCACATGAGGTGCCCAAAGTACTGCAGTTTCAGCTTTAGCATCATTCCTTCCAAAGAACACCCAGGACTAATCTCCTTTAGAATGGACTGGTTGGATCTCCTTGCAGTCCAAGGGACTCTCAAGAGTCTTCTCCAACACCACAGTTCCTTGTCTTACATACTGCTAACTTAAAGACATTTTATTCTACTATTTTTACTGTGTATTAAAAAATAAGGTTAATTTTAAAATCATGTACTATCTGACACGGGGCTTCCCAGGTTGCAATAATGGTAAAGAATCTGCCTGCAAATGCAGGGGACATAAGAGATGCAGGTTCGATCCCTGGGTCAACCTGGAGAAAGAAATGGCAACCCACTCCAGTATTCTTGCCTGAAGAATCCCATGGGCAGAGGAGCCTGGTGGGCTACAGTCCCTAGGGTCGCACAGAGTCAGACATGACTAAAGCAACTGAGCATACGTACACACTCTGACACATACAAAAAAGCCACAAGGCACGGTTATAAAATGATATCCCTGACTTACTCCTCAATCTGGGAGCTAGAGCATTATCAACTTGCACCCTTCCCTAACATCTCCATGCTTTGCTCTCTAGTCCCAGATTAGGGGTAACTTCTGTCCCAGGGGTTCTCATCTGGGGGCACTTTATCTCCTATGGGACATTCCACCGTGTCTAGACACATATTTGGTGGTCACAACTGGGTTAGAGGTTGCAGCTAGCATCTAATGGATACAGACCAAGGATGCTGCTAAATATCCAATAATGGATAGGACAGTCTCTCACCACCAAGAGTTACTTGCTGCCAATAGTGTCAAGACTGAGAAAGTCTGTTCCATTCTGTGTGTTTGACTTACCATGACTATGCTTATAACAATAGCAGTTTTGTCATACGTATGATCTTCTAAATAATATGTAATTTACTTTTGTTGGTTTTAGAATTCTAGAAAAATACTATCATGTAGTAAGTAGTCTGTGACTTCCTTTTTTTCTCAATAGTTTGTTTTAGGAGTCATTCATAATTATGTCCATTTATTTTCACTGGTGTTTATTATTTCATTGTGTGAATAGGCCTCAATGTATTTTTTATTCTATTGTAAAATAACATTTTGGTGTTTTTTTAACTGTTTTTTTTTTTTTGCTAATAAGAACACTTCTAAGAACATTTTGTACAAATCTACTGGCGCACATATGCAAGAATTTCTGTGAAATGTTTATATAGGATTAAAATTGCTAGGTTGAGGGGGATGCAGGCCTTAAGTTTACAGAATAATGCAAATTTCAGTGTGACTGTACCAATTTATGTAAGATTTTGCCTTGATCCACATTTTCTCCAATTTCAGTATGTTTGCTAATTTTTGCCAATCTAGAGGTTATAAAACATACATCACTGTGGTCTTGTTTTGCATCTCCTGGGTTACTAGCAAGATTGAGCATTTTTTATATGCTCGTTCACCATTTGTATTTCTTCTTCTCTGAGGATCTTGCTTTTCTCTGAAGTTTATTAGTGTTCTCAATCTTATTCGTTGGAAGAAAAAGCCTTCCTCATTGGTTTGTGACATTTCCTTTATTACATAATATGTTCTTCTATACTAGAGTCTCCTTTAAAGTTATCCATTTTGTTTCATTGATCTGTCAATTCTCTGCCGATATCATATGGTTTTAATCACCAGAGTTCTATATTACATTTTATTATATGGAAGTGTGAGTCTGATTTCAATATTTCCTTTGTTCAAGATTTTATAAGCCATTCTCATATCTCCATTTTATGAGGTAATTCGATGTTAGAATCATTTTAATAAGCTAAAATTTAAAAATAAATTTTGATTAGTAAATGAGTAATTTATATTTAATGTTTAGTCTCATTCAGAAATAAGACATGTCTTTGTCTTCTTTTATAGCTTTTGAATTACTGTTATGGTTTACTTCAGAAAAGTTACTTTTCTGTTTACTTCAAAAAAAGTCACCCAGCTTTCTGTTAGTTTTTTTTTTTTTTTCTAGACATTTTATGTTTTAAGTTACTCCTGTGAATGGAATTTCCTAACCATTTATTGCTCATGTAAAGAAAAGTTATTTTGGATATTTATCTTGAATTTCACCACTCTGCTGAATTGTATTCCTTATTTTAAGAATTTTTAGTCGTGTCTCTTTAGTTCTGAATGAATTTCACACCCACATAATAATTTTTCTCTTATCTTCAGGCATGCGCTTTGTTTCTCAGTATTGTCTTACTGTGTTAACCAAAACCTTTAAACCAATTTACCAATAGTAATAGTGGGCAAGTTTTTCCAGTGGTCATGTATGGATGTGAGAGTTGGACTATAAAGAAAGTTGAGTGCCAAAGAATTGATGCTTTTGAACTGTAGTGTTGAAGACTCTTGAAAGTCCCTTGGACAGCAAGGAGATCCAACTAGTCCATCCTAAAGGAAATCAGTCCCGAGTGTTCATTGGAGGGACTGATATTGAAGCTGAAACTCCAATACTTTGGCCCCCTAATGCGAAGAGCTGACTCATTTGAAAAGACCCTGATGCTGGGAAAGATTGAGGGCAGGAGGAGAAGGGGACGATAGAGGATGAGATGGTTGGATGGCATCACCGACTCAATGGACATGGGTTTGGGTGGACTCTGGGAGTTGGTGATGGACAGGGAGGCCTGGAGTGCTGTGGTTTATGGGGTCACAAAGAGTTGGACACGACTGAGAGACTGAACTGAACTGAATAGTGAGCAAGATCTTGTTTGTTTGGAGGTTCTCAGAATGTGATTTTGAGGGCACACTACTACTTCACCATGAAGTATAGCTGTTGGTTTAATACACTTAATTTTTCTCATGTTGATATTTCTAGCCCATTCCTAGTTGTCTTAAGTAGGAATGTGTGCAAAACATACTTTTTCAATATAAATGATACTGATACATTTCAGAAAGTTAAATGTCTCAACAATGCTATAATGGGTCAAGTAATATAGAATATTTAAGATACTATGTGGCAAAAGCAGATGTGTGTTATTTCCAACCATTATAAAGATACTTTGATTCGTCTGGAAACTACTTGCAGTGCTTGCATGCTCCACTTTTCTAGCTTAGTTCTTACTATGTCCTCATGACTTTCCAGTATTGACCTTGGCCAGCCAACTACCATTCCCTCTTCTTCCAGTTCTACCTCTCACTTCCTTGACTGTATTTGCTGTTGTCCAGGACTAATTCCAGATACTCATGGTTTCAAAAACCCTCATCCAGAAATAGCAGGATGCAGTAGATCAAAACAACTCAAAGAGAAATGAAAAGCTGAGGAAGATTATTTCTATAACATTGTTTCAATTTGAAGTGCTCATTCTATCTGGTTCAATTAATCTACCGTTTACCTCCATTTTAGAAAATAAGATAAAATATAAAGTCAGGTTTTTCTAATTATGCCATTTCATATCATCACCATTATTATTTAATATAATAAATTAATAAAATTTATGATATGTAAAGTCATTATATATAATACTGTGCTTGTACATTTTAGTTACCACTTAGATGTGCAATAATCTTATATCTATCAGAAACTGAATTACAAAAAAAATTGTTCATATTATATTAGATACATTAAGTTGCTCATACCTAACTTGTGATAATTCCTCTTCATTTAAGGATTTGTTATTAATATTTTTAGACAAGAAATAATTTTCTTTGCAACATTCTTTCTACATAAAGCCTCATTTCCTGTGTCTTATGGGTTTCTAAGTTTCTTTCTTAAATGAGGGAAGAAATTTCCAGCCTAGAAATTTACTGTATCCAGTGTTAACTTTATTCAACTTTCTTTCAAGTTCTTAAAACTCAGCCTATGCTTGTTTATCCATTTAAAATTTTTAACAGCCTCAGACCATGAGCTAGATGTTCAAAAATGACATTTTCATTTTGCATTTTAGTAAGTGACATTTAGAAAAAAATTTCCCCTTATTTACAATCTACTTTCCCCGAAAACAAAAATTCTCACCATCTATGCTCATTTCTGGAGAAGGCACTGGTGACCCACTCCAGTACTCTTGCCTGGAAACTCCCATGGAAGGAGGAGCCTGGTAGGCTGCAGTCCATGGGATTGAGTCAGACACGACTGAGCGACTTCACTTTCACATTTCACTTTCATGCATTGGAGAAGGAAATGGCAACCCACTCCAGTGTTCTTGCCTGGAGAATCCCAGGGACGGGGAAGCCTGGTGGGCTGCTGTCTATGGGGTCACACAGAGTCGGACATGACTAAAGTGACTTAGCAGCAGCAGCAGCAGCAGCATACTCGTTTCTTGTTTTCTCTCTCTCTCTCTCACACACACACACACACACCTGCAGGTGCACCAACTAAATATTCCCAGGTTTTACTGATCAGTTTGATTCCAAGCTGCTTAGAAGGCCATTAAGATGTTAAATATCATGTATGAAACGAGTTGCCAGTCCAGGTTCAATGCATGATACTGGATGCTTGGGGCTAGTGCACTGGGAAGACCCAGAGGGGTGGTATGGGGAGGGAGGAGGGAGGAGGGTTCAGGATGGGGAACACATGTATACCTGTGGCGGGTTCATTTTGATATTTGGCAAAACTAATACAATTTTGTAAAGTTTAAAAATAAAAAATAAAAAAAATAAAAAGAAATGTTTAAAAAAAAAAAAAAGAAGGCCATTAAGAGGATGACATGTAAGTAGTGTAAGGAAAGCTTTGGGATAAGATGCCTGATTGCAAATCCTGGCTTCTACACCTCCAGTGTTTCTTTCACTCTGTTTCCTTTTTTGTAAAATATTTATAAATAAGACCTTGATTTTGTTAAATATTTCTAAGAATTGTCCCTTCAATTTTTTTGTGTGAAGATTAAGTAAGTTGAAATATGTAAAATACTCACAATATCAATCAGTGTGACAAATCCTTAATAAGTACAGTTTACTTTTGTTATACATATTAAACAAATTGGTTTTGAAGAAAAGGAAAGCAAGGATAATTTCACCCTTCAAATATGTTTAAGACAAGTGCATGAGACTGAAAAATTATCTAGCATATATCCTAACTGTGCCTAACTATATCCTAACTGAAATAAAGTGCTAACAGAAACGATCTTTTGAAAGCATGATTGAGAAATGGTTTCATATGCCTATGCCCAATAAAACTAGCAACAGGTATGGAAAGAGATATGATATATTGAATAAATACCTAGGGGTGAAGTTGGCAGGTGACAGGATAAATGTAAATTTTACCTTCCAATTGTTTTTTGAAGTGGTCATACTATATACTTTATACCTCCACCAGCCGCAGATGAGACTTCTGGTTATTCAGTGTCCTCACCAACATTCCATTTGCCAGTCTTGTATGTTTTAACCACTCTCCAGGAGCATGTAATGGCATTTATTAAAGGAATTGAAATTGTAATTAAAGTCTTTAAAATCTGAATTCAGTTTCACTGGTAAACTACCAAACGTAGAAGGAACTCTTAAACATTTAGAGGGTGGGGGAGCACTTCCTGGAGTGAGGTGAGATCTAAGAGCTTGTTTCTCAGGGACTTCATCCATCCCACTCTCCCTCATTTTAGGACAGCGATGACTGGCTCCACCAATGCCTGAGACTTGGACTTTGGTCCATTGGCTGGGAGGCTGGGAGGGGTGTTAATTACTTATAATTAGGTTCCCCACTGGGAGCTTATGACTCAGTTTTCTTGGATGAGCTTAGTCCCTACTCAACCTTCAGCTTTCCAGCTTCCTAAATTTTGTTGCTGCCATCTCATCTCCTGTTTTCTCATCTGTCTGAATCTGTCTTTAAAAGAAATCCCTTTACTGTTGTTTTTCTTGGGGATGAGGGAGAGAATGAAGTTAGATGGTGGTCTCACAATGTTTTCTGCAGCCTGTCTCAAGTCCCGGTCCTGCAGGGTTTCTGATCTCTGGAGAGAGGTGGTGAAGCAGGGGGCTGTGACTCTCGCGGCCCTGGAGAGTGAATGGGTTGGTTTCCTCACTGACCACTTAGTGGGGATTTGGGGTGAGTGACTTTTTTTCTCTACTATCTGTTCAGTTCAGTTCATTTCAGCCGCTCAGTCGTGTTCGACCCCATGGACGCCAGGCTTCACGATCTGCCACCAACTTCCGGAGCTTACTCAAGCTCATGTCCATTGAGTCAGTGATGCCATCCAACCATCTCATCCTCTGTTGTCCCCTTCTCCTCCCACCTTCACTCTTTCCCAGCATCAGGGTCTTTTCAAGTGAATCAGTTCTTCACATCAGGTTGCCAAAGTATTGGAGTTTCAGCTTCAGCATCAGTCCTTTCAATGAATATTCAGGATTGATTTCCTTTAGGATGGACTGGTTGGATCTCCTTGCAGTCCAAGGGACTCTCAAGAGTCTTCTCCAATACCACAGTTCAAAAGCATCAATTCTTCGCTGCTCAGCTTTTTTTATAGTCCACCTCTCATATCCATACATGACTATTTTGACTAGATGGACTTTTGTTGGCAAATAATGTCTTTACTTTTTAATATGATGTCTAATTTGGTCATAACTTTTCTTCCAAGGAGCAAGCGTCTTTTAATTTCACGGCTGCAGTCACCACCTGCAGTGATTTTGGAGCCCCCCAAAATAGTCTGTCACTGTTTCCATCGTTTCCCCATCTATTTACCATGAAGTGATGGGACCAGATGCCATGATCTTTGTCTTCTGAATGTTGAGCTTTAAGCCAACTTTTTCACTCTCCTCTTTCACTTTCATCAAGAGGCTCTTTAGTTCTTCTTCACTTTCTGCCATAAGGGTGGTGTCATCTGTATATCTGAGGTTATTGATATTTCTCCTGGCAATCTTGATTCCAGCTTGTGCTTCATCCAGCCCAGCGTTTCTCATGATGTACTCTGCATAGAAGTTAAATAAGCAGGGTAACGATATACAGCCTTGATGTACTCCTTTCCTGATTTGGAACCAGTCAGTTGTTCCATGTCCAGTTAGAAATGTTGCTTATCGACCTGCCTTCAGATTTCTCAGGAAGCAGGTCAGATGGTCTGGTATTCCCATCTCTCTAAGAATTTTCCACAGTTTGTTGTGTTAAAAGGATTAAGTAACACATGTTTTTCACACCCAGAACAATATCTGTCTGAAACACAGTGAGGTTTTTATAGCTATCAGCCATCACCACTTACTACTGCTTACAGATGGGCAAGAGAAGTTGTTTTTTTTGGAGGGTAAATGCGGGTAATGGTGAATGTCACCCAAGGTAGTTTTAAAAAACTATTTGCAGGTTTATGTATGAAAATATATATTACAACTTTTGCTTATTAATTCTATTTGTGGTTTTTTGGGGGTCCAAGTTTATCTTTGTGCCATGTACAAGATTTAGCAAGCAATATCACAAAACTTGCTTATTAATTTTGTTTGTGCTTATTTCATCCACATTTAAGTTGATCTTTATACCATTTCTAAATAAATATTTAGCAAACTATTAATATTTAACAGTCTAAAAAAGAATTTCAAGGGGCATATTTAGCTTGAGAACGTAATTCTATGATTCACTTTACATTTTAGTACAGCAATCATATGGAAACAGATAAATGAAATTTTGATCCATTAAAATAGACAATAGTAAAAAAAAGACAATAGTAAATAATCATTAGTCAACAGACAGAAATTCTTTAAAACTTGAGTTGGTGATTATATCCCTACCGTATAAAAGGTAGTATATAGTCACATGCATATATAATTTGATATTGAATTTGGATAACTCCTAAGTATCCTAAGATAGGAGAAAGTATTAACACATTTGCTAATTAAACTTCTTATTTAGTGTTTTGTATTAAACAGCTGCCTATTTTAGGTAGCTATGGCAAATGTCACATCTTACTGAGTGTGTCAGTGTGTCTGTGTTGAGGGGGTTCTGCAAGGAAGATGTAACATGGCAGGGACTAGGGTGAGTTGTAAGTGGAGAGGGATATGGGTGGTTGGAGAGGAACTGGGAAGTATTACCCTTGAGGTCAGGTAGAGGAAGAAGGCTCCAAGGTTGAGACCCATGAGTCAGCAGGTCAGTAGCCAGATCTGAGCAAGAAATACATTAATATGAGAACCATTAAGCTTAAAGGATTGGCAAAGAGAGGAAGCTGAGGACCATGCAGGGGAACTCAGAACAAAATTGTGTTCAGCTCTGTTCAGGTGTGTTCTGAATTTCAATGACCTGGTGCTACAATTGTGCTTCTGTCCATCTGAAAAGGGTAGCGTGGCACCTAGCAGCAAGAACCTGTTGCCAACCACTTGTCAAATGTAGTTCTGTGTTCTGAATGATGATCATTCAGGTGTGGCTACAAAAGGAGACACAGGAGCAGATCAGGAAAGCAAAGTGTACTATACTCAGAGGTCCAATAGACAGGAGATATGCCAGACATCACCACGTGTGGAAACACCAGCATAGTCAGGAGGGGGAAGGAACAGAGAAGAGTGGGGAGCCATTGCCTTTACTGGGATTTCTGTGAGAAGAGCAAGGCAGGGCAGGGTAACCAGTTTAGGGCTGGCTAGTTGGAATAATATTGGCAGGCTCTAAGTTATGGGCATGGTCCCCAGTTGCCTGGCACTTAGTTCTGGGTGATTAAGGCAGAGAAATACTGCTTACAGGGGTGCACAGGCCACATAAAGGATGCATGGTTCTGGATTGGTTAGTTTGTATATGAAATGCTTGCTTCCAGTTGGGCTCTTATCTTAGAACTGGGGCTAGCCTTAGGAGCAGAGTCTTTCCCCAGCCAAGTTTCTCAGATGTCAAAACATCAAAACATCATATAAAAAATAAAAATATAAATAATACATATATCAACTCTCTAATTAACACAGAGTTATTCCCTTGCAAGAGAATTACATGAATAAATGTAGTAAGTGTTTTCCTCAACTATGAAAATTAACTTCTGTTCTATCAAGTGTTAGGGCATCTATATAGTTGCAAAAGGCACAAGTGGTTACAAACTTGCTTACGCATCACCTCATTTTATCACTGTTTACTCATGTGCAAAATGAACTGATGACCATAAAATGTTATAAGGTTACTTTCTTAGGAGGTGTGTCATTACCATTTTTGTAAGCTTCAAGTTGATATTTCCTGCCTCTCACCTCTCTAGAGATTATAGGGTACTTTATATGTTCCATCCTTTCCTAATTTTTTTTTTTAAATTCCAAATACTCTAGTCTTGTAAAATGTACTTTTTGCTAAAGAAAAATAAATTGGCTGGGAAACAAATTAGTTCTGTAATAAATAAGTTCTGTTTTTAGAAAGATTTGTACCCCAGAGACTTCCCTGGTGGTCCAGTGGATGGGAATCCGCCTCGCGATGCAGGGGAAGCAGTTTTGATCCCTGGTTGGGGAACTAAGATCCCAAATGCCACAGGGCAGTTAACCCTGTGAGCCACAACTAGAGAGTTCACTTGCCCCAACAAAAGATCCTGCATGATGACAATGAAGATCCCATGCGCTGCAGCTAAGACCCAAGGCAGCCAAATCAATAAATAAATACTTTTAAAAAAAGGATTTGTACTGCAAAGCTACTCTTGCATTCTATTTATGCAACTTGGATCCGACTTTCAGTAAACTTTTATCAAAAGTAAAAAAGCACATGAACACAGTCTCTAGGCAATAGTCTGCACCTGGGGCCCAAGGTACAGATTGGGGAGGATTTCTGGGATCCTCCTGGACAGTCTGTGACTGGGTTCCATGGTCAAGAGTCCACCACTGGCCAAGTACAGGCAACACATCTTTAATGTGATTGAGCAGAAGTGACAAATTCAGTTTGAATCTCATTGATTTGTTTTTGTTTTTTGGTTATATATCTTTTAGCAAGTTATTTAAGAATCCTCTGGTGTCCATGAAATGTCTTTTATTTTCCATATCCTGTGACCATTCACCAACTCTTTTCTCCAAAATTCAATGTTTCAAATGTTGAAAAGATTAACATTCAAGTGATGAAACCCATGCATATCTCAGTACTCCCTGAACTGCCTTTGGTATAGTCAAATGCAGGGACCCCAGTTGTTACATGATCTTTTCTCCCAGCTTCTGGCTCTGCCAACCTCTGCCCAACTGACTTATGGGGAGATGAAATCACAGCTAGAACTCTTGAACATAATTGCATTTATTTTTAAAATATTTATTTATTTTTGGCTGCATTGGGTCTTAGTTGTGGCAAGTGGGATCCTCACTGCAGGGCATGGGCTTAGCTACCCCTTGAAATCTTAGTTTCCCATCCAGAATCCAACCTGTGTGCCTTGTATTAGAAGGCAGAGTCTTAACCACTGGACCACCAGGAAAGTCCCCCCATAACTGCATTTACTAATAGAAATTACAAGTAATTACCATTTATTGGGGCTTCTCTGGTGGTGCTACTGGTAAAGAACCCACCTGCCAACACAGAAGACATAAGAGATTTGGGTTCAATCCCTGGAGGAGGGCCTGGAAACCCACTCCAGTATTCTTGTCTAAAGAATCCCATGGACAAAGGAGACTGGCAGGCTACAGTCCAAAGGATTGCAAAGAGTCAAACATGACTGAAGCGACTTTGCGTGCACACACACCATTTCTTGAGGGCCCATGATGTGTCTGGAGTTGTAGCTTCATTATCTCTCCCTCTCCCAATAACCTTATTAGGTAGGTAAAGACAATAACAAGAATGTTAATAACATTTATCAACTTTCTAACAAACACTGTACTACAACTTCTAAACACATAATCCCAATATATCCTTAGCAAGGAGTGCATGAATTATAGTCTCTGTTAATTCAACTAATGTTGAAACTGAAGTTCAGAGAGGTTGAGTGACTTACCCATGGTCACAGCGTGTGGTCTAGCACAGCCAGGACTCAAATCTAGAGTGGGTTGACTCAAGGCCCCAGTTGTTCCCAAAATACCCTTCTGGGTCATCTGGATCTGCCTTCCCATGAATAAGTAGAGCAACTGACCAGAGTTTCCAGCTACAGCCTGAATATCCGCACACAAATACACACACACAATATGCCTGTGTGCTCTTAAACCTGCTTCTAAAATAAAGGTTGTCCCTGTAGAAGCCAGTGCTTCTGCACTTTTGAATATGGGCGACATCCCTGCCAGCTCCAGGTGGAGTCAATGCCATCCTCTTCTCCAACAGCACTTCTACTGTTTCCCTTGGAAGGAAATTCAATGGGTTGGCCACCAGATCCTGGGTTGTGCCTGGAGCTGTGTGAAAGATTTTGCACGTTAAAAGCAAAACTGGCAAACCCAAGCTTTTTGACAGCTTTGTGAAGTGTGAAAAAAAATCATATTTCTCTGGCACAGTTTTATGAGTTTTTGTCTTGAGCAAGAGAGGACATTTGCCTGTGAAAATGGAAAAAGGGTCACGTAAATGTCCTCAGCACTGGCAACCTGATTTGAGATCCAGTGAATTCTGAAACTGAAAAATTTCACCCAAATCCTCAAATGTTCGGTGCAACTGCAGAAGAGCTTTCCTTTGCATCCAAGGAACCCCCCACCCCTTTGCTGTATCACCTGCAGCTGGCAGGGCCCAGAAAATCCAGGTCCAGAGATCTACATCAAATGCTGCTGTAAGGAGTAACTGACCATGACTAATTACAACACCGGACAGGGTATTTGCAAGGGTTCTTCCAAAAGGCACATTTGTACAAAAAGATTACTTGGTTAGACTAAAAACATAAATATAAGAGGCTGGTGAAGGCTCATGAGAGAGAAACCCTCTCTACAAATATGTATAGTGGAGCTAATGGAGGATGAGAAGACAGAAAATCTAATCCTTGAGGTATTCATTTTCTTCCTATCATTTCAAACAGGCAGTTCACCATACAGCTAACCTAGCTTGAGCCTCAGGGCCCCCCATCCTGCACATCCTCAGGAGAGTCCTGCCACGTGATCAGATGATCATGTGTCTTTGAGTTTGTCAGCCTTTTGCCATTTTAAACTTTGTTGCATGTCCTCCTGTGATCTTTCCTCTGTGTGTGCACAAATCTGTCTTAATCTCCTCTTACAAACACTCTAGTCCCATCAGATGCTGCTGCTGCTGCTGCTGCTCTTAAGTCGCTTCAGTCATGTCCGACTCTGTGCGACCCCAGAGACAGCAGCCCACCAGGCTCACCCGTCCCTGGGATTCTCCAGGCAAGAACACTGGAGTGGGTTGCCATTTCCTTCTCCAATGCATGAAAGTGAAAAGTGAAAGTGAAGTCGCTCAGTCGTGTCCGACTCCTAGCAACCCCATGGACTGCACATACCAGGCTCCTCCATCCATGGGATTTTCCAGGCAAGAGTACTGGAGTGGGGTGTCATTGCCTTCTCCAGTCTCATCAGATGAGAGACCACCAAATGACCTCGTTTTACCATAAGGATCTCTGAAAGGCATTGTCTCTAAATACAGTCACATTCTGAAGTCCTCAGGGTTGGGACTTCCACACATGAAATTTGGGGGGATACAGTTCAGCCCATAACACTCCATCCTCTTGATCACCACAAATCATGTAGTTCTCACATGCAGATACATTCACCCCATGCCAACAGCCCCAAAATCTTAACCCATCCAAATATCAACTCTAAGGCCCCAAACTCATGTGTCTCATCACTATCAATTCAGTTTTGACCTCTGGGAGATTAAAGTTCTGGGCAAAAGGTTTTGTTATTCCCAGCACCCAGGCACCAAAAGCTTGGAGCTGCCCTTAGCTGCCAGCATAACATAGGAAGAGGTAGGCTCAGACGCTGGGCAATTAAAAGAACAGCTCATTCTTGAATAGTTCAACTCAACATTTGAAGTTGACACAATTATATTTTCCTCTAAGAATTTAATTGGCCCGGTTTATGACTGTATGCCAGCCCCAGAGGGCTGATTTCACAAGCTAGGTCATTACTTGGCCCCTCCCCCACATCAGCAGGAATCTTAGACATGCCAGTTCATTTTCCACCAGAGGGTCTCCACATGCTGGAGGACCCCGAGGGTCCTTCATGTTTATCCAGCTTAGTCTGTACCTCCAACATCGCTACTTTTAATGTCCAACACCCCAAACCCACAAACTACCCCCAAAGATCAAGGAAACCAAAAGAGACTTATTGGTGAGGCAATTAAAATGGCAAATCTCTAGATGAGTCACCGAAAAGGGTGGTGGGGGTGGGGTGGGGATCCTGGTGTTTCTATATTTCTGTATTTTTATCTCCTGTTCTTACCACTTGACCTGAGGGGTTGTGTGTGTGTGTGTGTGTCTGTGGTGTGTGGCAGCAAACAGATTATGGTAAGAGAATGAAAAGCCATGACAGGGTAGAATAGAGGTAGAAAAGTAAGACAATGTAGGATCATAGGTGACAGCGAAGGCTATCTTGCCAGTATGTCTGACACATCACATGCATGTTCCTATAAACACATATTTATTTATATACACACATACACAGACATCTGCTGCTGCAAGGCAAAACAAAATGCAAACAAACAAAACCCCAAATCCTTCACTTTAAATGTCACAGGCCCCCGATGACTCATGAATCCTAAGTAATAAAATTGAAACACATGGTGGTGGTTGGGCTGTTTTTCTTTATTTACATAGTGGGTACGAGGGCCTTAGAAGTATCTCTGTTCATTCAGCAAACATGCACTGAGCAATAGTCACCTGTCAAGAACTCTCCTAAATGCCAGGGATTCAGAGATAAGTAACAATGTAAGGCAGACACAATGATGTGAAAAAACATCCTTTCATAGATATTTCAGTACATTCAATTGCATTTAGGGCACAGGAGGGAACAGAGTGCCGCCCAGCCGGCAGGGGGCGGGAGAATCAGGAAAATGGGGTGGTTTAGAGCTGGGTCCTGGAGTGGGGTTCTGGGGAGAGCAGCCACGTGGTAGTCCTACATGCAGGGAGACTGTGTTCAAAGATGACAAGTCATAGAAGGAAAGTTGGAGAAGGAGTGACTCAGGCTTGTAGGGTGGCTGTTGAACACAGTAAAGTGGAAATCTGGACTCAAAAATCCTTCCAGGTATAAGCTTTCCCTTTCATTTTAGTTACTGTTCTAAAGGGAATGAAAAGCCTTTGGGTTGATTTAAGTATTGTTCAACCTAGATAGTATGACCAACCTAGATAGCATATTCAAAAGCAGAGACATTACTTTGCCAACAAAGGTTCGTCTAGTCAAGGCTATGGTTTTTCCTGTGGTCATGTATGCATGTGAGAGTTGGACTGTGAAGAAGGCTGAGCGCCGAAGAATTGATGCTTTTGAAGTGTGGTGTTGGAGAAGACTCTTGAGAGTCCCTTGGACTGCAAGGAGATCCAACCAGTCCATTCTGAAGGAGATCAGCCCTGGGATTTCTTTGGAAGGAATGAGGTTAAAGCTGAAACTCCAGTACTGTGGCCACCTCATGCGAAGAGTTGACTCATTGGAAAAGACTCTGATGCTGGGAGGGATTGGGGGCAAGAGGAGAAGGGGACGACAGAGGATGAGATGGCTGGATGGCATCAATGACTCAATGGACGTGAGTCTGAGTGAACTCCAGGAGTTGGTGATGGACAGGGAGGCCTGGCGTGCTGAGATTCATGAGGTCGAAAAGAGTCGGACACGACTGAGCAACTGATCTGATCTGAAGTATCGTTCACTCTAAATATAAGGTCAGTAGCCATAAACAACTCAGGGACTATTTCTGACAGAAATGCATTTGAAAGGAAATTCTTCTGGAAAATTTTTATTTTGGATGTGGCTTATTTTACCAACTGGAGGTGAATAGACTCAAATACAGAATGTGTCTGTATCTCTTTATGCTTAGAAAAAAACTTACACTGCTACACCAACTACAATCAGCAGTCAGCAGTCTTTTATTCCATCTAGGGAATGAGGGTAACGTGTAGATAGGTGCATAGGAACTACAGACTGAGGGGGCACCAGGCCCCGAAGCAGGATACAGCACCAAGGGAATTTGTGGGTGCCCCTTACAGCAGCACACTTTTAGTATTCTACATCCAGTTTTTTGTTTGTCTTTTGCCACACTTCTCAGCAGGCAACATCTCCTCAACAAGGGATCAAACCTGTGCCTCCTGCAGTGCAAGCATACATGCCAAGTCACTTCAGTTGTGTCCGACTCTTTGTGACCCTATGGACTACAGCCTGCCAGGCTCCTCTGTCCTTGGGATTCTCCAGGCAAGAATACTGGAGTGGGTTGCCATGCCCTCCTCCAGGGGATCTTCCAAGCCCAGGGATTGAACCTGCATCTCTTTAGTCTCCTGTCTTGGCAGGCGGATTCTTTACCACTAGTGCCACCCAGGAAGCCCACCTCCTGCAGTCTAAGCACAGATTCTTGATTCTTAACCACTGGACCACCAGAGAAGTCCCAGTATCCAATATCTAGCATCACTTCAGCAGAAGAGTTCTGGGTAGTCCGGTATGTGAGTAGTTGAGATTTTGGAGTATGGACTGAAAAGAATTTCATAAAATTACCCCAGACATAGCACGTAGCCTTTTCATTGTTGTTTAGTCACTGAATTGTGTCCTACTCTTCTGCAGTCCCTTGGACTACAGCCCACTAGGCTCCTCTGACCATGGGATTTCCCAGGCAAGAATACTGGAGTGAGTTGCCATTTCCTTCTCCAGGGGAATCTTCCCTTCCCAAGGAATGAACCCATGTCTCCTGCATTGTCAGGTAGATTTTTTTTTACCACAGAGCCACCAGGGAAGCCATAGTTAAGCTGGAAATTAATAAATCTTTTGAAGGAATAAATGAATTCCAGGCACCCAGCTACTTCTTTACATAGAAGGTAAAGTGATTTCACTAAAGCTCTCTTATGGACATTTAAGTGTAAGTGGTATTTTATCTAAGAAGGGTCTTCTTAACTATAGATGCCCATTGCCATTTTGAATTGATAGAGTTCAGAAGTAAAAAAGAGTAATTCTTGAATACCCAGCTTACCACATTAGGGCCAATCTCCTTGTGCTTAGAAGTGGATTTTTATTTGGCCCTACCCAGCACACATGCTCATGGAGAAGGCAATGGCAACCCACCCCAGTACTCTCACCTGGAAAATCCCATAGACGGAGGACCCTGGGGGGCTGCAGTCCATGGGGTCGTGAAGAGTTGGACATGACTGAGCAACTTCACTTTCACGCATTGGAGAAGGAAATGGCAACCCACTCCAGTGTTCTTGACTGGAGAATCCCAGGGACGGGTGAGCCTGGTGGGCTGCCATCTATGGGGTCGCACAGAGTCGGACACGACTGAAGCGACTTAGCAGCTAGCAGCACACATGCTCTAGGAAGTCTCTTTGTATTCTGCAGACAACACGTCAATTCCATCTCCATGACTAGAAGATCCTCCCTGCCTCTTCCTGAGTATCTAAAGCCTACCCATTCCTGCAGGGCGGGCTCAGTTCTGACGGCCTTGGTACATCAGCTTCCCTTTCCACAAGTGGCATCCAAATGCACTTTCTCCTGCTTTTGACTTTTTTTTTTTAATTTTATTTTATTTTTAAACTTTACAATATTGTATTGGTTCTGCCATATATCGAAATGAATCTGCCACAGGCATACACATGTTCCCCATCCTGAACCCTCCTCCCTCCTCCCTCCCCATACTATCCCTCTGGGTCATCCCAGTGCACCAGCCCCAAGCATCCAGTATCGTGCATCGGACCTGGACTGGCGACTCATTTCATATATGATATTATACATATTTCAGTGCCATTCTCCCAAATCATCTCACCCTCTCCCTCTCCCACAGAGTCCAAAAGACTGATCTATACATCAGTGTCTCTTTTGCTGTCTCGTACACAGGGTTATTGTTACCATCTTTCTAAATTCCATATATATGTGTTAGTATACTGTATTGGTGTTTTTCTTTCTGGCTTACTTCACTCTGTATAATAGGCTCCAGTTTCATCCACCTCGTTAGAACTGATTCAAATGTATTCTTTTTAATGGCTGAGTAACACTCCATTGTGTATATGTACCACAGCTTTCTTATCCATTCATCTGCTGATGGGCATCTAGGTTGCTTCCATGTCCTGGCTATTATAAACAGTGCTGCGATGAACATTGGGGTACACGTGTCTCTTTCCCTTCTGGTTTCCTCAGTGTGTATGCCCAGCAGTGGGATTGCTGGATCATAAGGCAGTTCTATTTCCAGTTTTTTAAGGAATCTCCACACTGTTCTCCATAGTGGCTGTACTAGTTTGCATTCCCACCAACAGTGTAACAGGGTTCCCTTTTCTCCACATCCTCTCCAGCATTTATTACTTGTAGACTTTTGGATCGCAGCCATTCTGACTGGCGTGAAATGGTACTTCATAGTGGTTTTGATTTGCATTTCTCTGATAATGAGTGATGTTGAGCATCTTTTCATGTGTTTGTTAGCCATCTGTATGTCTTCTTTGGAGAAATGTCTATTTAGTTCTTTGGCCCATTTTTTGATTCGGTCATTTATTTTTCTGGAGTTGAGCTATAGGAGTTGCTTGTATATTTTTGAGATTAGTTGTTTGTCAGTTGCTTCATTTGCTATTATTTTCTCCCATTCTGAAGGCTGTCTTTTCACCTTGCTTACAGTTTCCTTTGTTGTGCAGAAGCTTTTAATTTTAATTAGGTGCAATTTGTTTATTTTTGCTTTTATTTCCAATATTCTGGGAGGTGGGTCATAGAGGATCCTGCTGTGATGTATGTCGGAGAGTGTTTTGCCTATGTTCTCCTCTAGGAGTTTAATAGTTTCTGGTCTTATGTTTAGATCTTTAATCCATTTTGAGTTTATTTTTGTGTATGGTGTTAGAAAGTGGCCAGATCAGTCTTCAAGCTGGAGTTTCACTGCTTAAAATGGACACAAACTTCCCAATTGATACAGAGTTGAGGATGGCTTTAAGGGAACCAATTCCAGATCCTCAACTTTCATGTCTACTCCTTTGTAGCACTGATCTGCATGATAACTCACCTAGGTGTTAAGTTATTCCCTTTTGCAATTAAGGTGTTCCCTTTAGCAATCAGCCCTCTCCCAGTTTGTAAGGACAGTCACACCTGTCTGTTGTTCAACTAAATCTTACAAAACTGTAAAAACCTTCACAGTGCTAAGCAAAGGAAAACTTCAAAAATATAATGTCAGTGCTAAGAAAGTAGTTGATTATAATCATTGACTTCTAAGTCTGGTGGTTTTCAGTTTTTTCCTTTCAGTAAAATTGAGAGAGAACCTAATGGAGCTTATATCATTAAAGCATTTTAATAATAGATCACTCTAGACGTATAACACTGAAAGAAAAAAAACCTGAGCCACGTTGTTTATGGGCTTCCCATGTGACTCACTGGTAAAGAATCTGCCTGCTAAGGCAGGGGATATAGGTTCAATCCCTGAGTTGGGAAGATCCCCTGGAGAAGGAAATGGCAACCCACTCCAGAAATCCCATGGTCAGAGGAGCCTTGCGGGCTACAGTCTATGGGGTCAAAAAAGAGTCGGACATAACTTACCGACTTAACAACAACAACATATTGTTTATATAAGCTCCTTCCTTCTCTGTCTTATGATTTATGTTTAAAAAGTGTTTCTTGGTGCTTAAATCTATCAAACCAAAACCTTGAAATAAAATTGATATTGGATTTTATTCAATTTGGCAATAACAAACTGAAAAGGACCGACAAAATGAAAAAAAAGTTCCACTTGTTTCATTAAATTATGTGTATCTATAATGTTCATTTTTACATTTATACAAAATTTAGTGTATTAATATTGTTTTTGATCAGCTGTGTGCTAATTATAATAATCCAATATAGAATAAATGGTTCAATATTTAGAGCCTTTTGTAATACAATAAAAATATTTAAATTAAAATTTATATACATACTTTTGTCACAAAGAACTTTTGGATCCTCGGATAAGACTTTTAATCCTGAAAATATATTCCAGTAGAATGGGATTCAACAGAAGAAGTAGGATGGAAATACAGATCAAAAGAGGAAAAAAAACAGTGTAAAAGTTCCAGCTTGTTTGTGAATTTTTTGCTGCTTCCTTGAGGTATAATTTATATGTCCTAAATGCGCCCACTGTAACAGTGCAAGCGCACTGTTTCTTAGAAAATGCATTCCATGGGGTCGCAGAGTCGGACATGACTTAGCAACAGAACAACAGTGCAGATGTGCCACATTCCTGTCTCTATAATCCCAGGAATACTTTAGAGCCCACTGGCAGGCAGTCTGCATATTTTAAAAACAGGAAACAATGAGTATCAAATAGCTACGTTAGATTTCACTGACTACATTTAAAAGTGAAAATGTTGGTATTTTCAATGCATTGGAGATTGTATCTGATGTATCTATATAAAATTATAATATGCAACCTGAGATATCAACCTATGAATATGAGCAGCGGGCTCATAGCTAATAAAAAAAAAAGTAAGAGTTACCCAAGCAAAAATGATTGAAAACCAATAGCCTACATCATATAATTGACCATTAATGATATAATAGTCTAATCTCTAAAGTTTTTGTTTAATCAGTTGGCTGGTTTATTTTATGCACAAGAATTTTTAAAGCACAGCTGCTTTCTCTTGAATACTTTTAGTCAGTCCTGTTTGTCTGAATTTTTTAAACAACTGTTATAATAACAAGTGCTCGTATAGCCCTTTGTTTCAGAGACTGTTCTGAAATTTTTCATATGTGTTAACTCATTTAATTTTCACAATAACCCTATGATGTAGGTATGTTATTATCCTTATTTTAAATAGGAGAAATAGTACTAAAGAGAAGTTGAGTCACATTCCCAAGGTTATTATACACTTGGCAAGTGGTGGAACCTGGATTTCAATGATAGCACCTAAGCATCTGGAGCTTGTACTCTTAAACATGGACTATTTTAATTCTATTTCATTTTATGAAATCTGGTCAATGCTGTCCTTGTTTGGTTGATTGACTGAAGCAGTTTATTGTGTTACTGACTTGGATCCAAACGGAAGGTTCAAAATGGCTTTTTTCTTAACAACAAAAAAGATGCAATACCACAGTTTGTATCACGGGAAGAACAACAAAATGTTTCTTCCTCATTTGGAATGACACAGGACACATTTTCTGAATCAGAAGACAATGTCATTGTATTCTTAGTGAAAGTGAAAGAATGTGAAAGTGAAGTCACTCAGTCATGTCCGACTCTTTGCGACCCCACGGACTGTAGACTCTCATGCCCCTCCGTGGGATTTTTCAAGCAAGAGTACTGGAGTGGGTTGCCATTTTCTTAGATGACAGAAAATGTCATGGTTATGCTCTGAATCGTTGGCAATATTTCTGTTGACTTAAGTCCCCTGGGATTCTCTTGGGCTTTTTTTTTTTTTTCCTTTAATTTTCTGGTAGTAACAGATTTTCTTTTTTTAAAAAAATAATTTATTTTAATTGGAGAATAATTACTTTACAATATTGTGATGGCTTTTGCCATACATCTACATGAATCAGCCACATACATGTGTTCCCCCATCCAGAATGCCCCTCCCACCTCCCTCACCACCCTATCCCTCTGGGTTGACCCAGAGCACCGGGGTCAGAGCACCCAGGCGTCCTTTGGGTACCCTGCTTCAAGTAACAAATTTTCATTTGATAAAACCCTTAGGCTTTATTGCCACGAGGTAAACAATATTCATCTACTTTTTTTTAGATTCAATAAGACTCTAAATCTCATTTTTAAACTAAGTTCTATAAAAATGTTTGTGTGTGTATATATATACACACACACACACATATATATTTTCATGGATATATATGTGTATGTAAAAATAGATTTTAAAGGATAATCTTGGACACCATCCTCATATATAACCTTCTCTCAGACCAGGAAAGAATACACTATTTTTTAAAAATCAGGAATAAAACTTGCTTCTACTGCATAAAAATAAAAGGTGGGTTTGTTTTAATTCTCATTGACTTGCATACTCTGTATTCTTAATAAAAAAAAATAGGAAAGCCCCTCAATTACTAGAGATTAAAGTGTAAGGGTCTACGTCAGCATGATAAAGATTTCTAACTATGATTAAGGTTCCAATCTCATGACATGTGGAATAACCTATGTAATTATATTCCCCTTAGTGCTACAGAAAAGTCCAAGTGACTGTAATACATGCTAACTTAATCTTAGCCACAGAAAATGTGTTTCTAATTTTCAAATTCGGCAATTTTTCAATAAAAGTTGTTGCACTTCGTCTGATCTATTCTCAAAATACGGAAGTGCTTGAAGCCCGACCACCTGCAATAACAGATTACTGCTCTCTAAAATATTACCATACACCTACAATGTGGAGGCGCAAAGCTTTGCTAAAAAAGATCTTTGTTGTTTTTTCTAAAAGAAAGAAGTGATCCCAAAGTAAAGCTGGTTTTCAGCAGCCTCTCTGCTCCCAAATACGACTGGCATCAAAGTCTAATGAAAACCTGTTTGCGGACACTGGATCCATTCCAAGGTACACCATTGGCATATTCTAGACCCCTTGGGACATGACTCATATAAAAAACACAGGGCTGTCATCGGACGGCTGGTGGCTCCAATAAATCAAATTTACTTTGAAAACTGAGGCATACCAAAATTTTATTAGGTGAAACTTTGGCATTTCTTATAGCCAACTTGCACATATATATTTTTATTACTTACAGCAGTTAAAAGGTATGCTACCAATCATATGCAAAACAAGAAAAGATTTCTGAGTACATTTTTTACTGGGTGGTAGTAGGAACTACCTTTTTTTTAAGGGAAAAAAAAAAGGAATTCCAAATAGTAAGTTGTAATAGGTGGTGTCAAAGAATTCAGCCCAGTGTTTGCGTAATTCACAAGCCTTATGGTGCAAATGTCTCCATTGCACCTCTGTTTAGCAGATCCCATCCCTAGTCTTAAAAACTGACTTTTTACCCTAAAGTGATTTCTTGCTCACTAAAACTATCAACTGTACCACACTTCATGGGATGATGACAGATAGTGTTTATAATGTGCACTTATGAGAAACAGACACGAACACACTCAAGTTCTTGATGATCTAAAAAGGATTAAACTTTAAGCTTCAAAGACCTACTACTGCTTACACTCTAACCCATACACTAAGTCAGTTTCAAATTCCAGATTAAGAAAGTTTGGTCTTCTCTCCAGTTAAACGTTAGATATTTCTTCATTTTTAAGTCTAATATGTGTTTACCTTTTAAGCAGTCACCAAAGACGTGCCAGAAAACAGGTCTTGTTTTGTATGAATTTGCAAATAGACCCAGTAAATAGCATATTTGCAAATTAATATTCGCCCTTTAAGGACACATCTGTCACATTTTAAAAGTGATGGCTGCTTATTTTCCTTAAAGTGACAACTCCTTCAAGAATCTTACGTGGTAAAGCATGAACTATTGTGTATGTGTTTTAATATACACACACACAAATTTTACCAGATAGTATGGATAGTTCAGTTCTCTTTAATTGCCAGTGAAATCTTTTGTCATATTTTAATTTCAGAGTTGTACCACTTTTGATAGTTGCCTGTTTATGTCTTTTGCTCAATTTTTTTTTTCCTATTGGTGTGTTCATCAGACCTTACTGAAATGGTAATTGCCCTTAAAATATTAGCCCTTTGTCAAAGATCTGTCAATCTTTTTCCTAGTTTTATAATTTTCCTTTAATTTTATTTATATTTTCCCTAAACAAAATTTTAAAATAAATAATAAAATCAAAGCTAGTCATCTGTTCAGAGGAAGAAGACAATTCAAGCTGAGGGAGAAAAGAGAAACAAACACAGGTGGCCACGAGTGAGGCTGGTTCCTGCTGGAGCTGCTCTCAGCCACTCTTGTCTTCTCTTCCCATCACAGTCCTATCCTTCCAAAACCCTGAATTGAGCCCATTCACATAAAATACCTATTACTGCATCATTTGGCATAGATCGACTTACTGTCTTGCGTTGATCCTTGAATAATTCAGATTGTAAGCAATTTAAGGACAGAAACACTTTTCTAGATTTCTAATCTTCTGTACTTCTAGCACCATGCTCAGCAGGTAATAAGCCTTGAACAATTATGCACTCATTGATTACAGATGTGTTTCCTCCCTTTCATTCCACCGCCAAATCACTCCATTTTTCCTTTCTCGAATATTTTATGGAGGGTAAGTTTATGTGTGAAAATCACTGAACCAGTTTAAATGAAGTGATTTCTGTTCTGACAAATTACTATTCAAACCTGTGTTCAGAGTAAGTGATTTCCTTAAGTGATGGGTAAATCCAGTCAAAATAGTTAATTTGAGCTTTGGGTGGCCTTGCTTGTTCTGAATCGGGAAGAACACACTATAACATATAGAAAGTTGAATTTCCCTGGGATTCCTCCACTGCTTGCCCAGTGAATTGAGGGGGACTCCTAGAATAACACCAAGATAGAGAAACACTGGTGGTAGAGCTGGTGGTTTCACTGGGTGCCTCGGTGCATGCTAAGTCGCTTCAGACTCTTTGCGACCCCATAGGCTGTAGCCCGAAGGCTCCTTTGTCCATGGGATTCTCCAGGCAGGAATACTGGAGTGGGTTCCCAGGCTTTCCTCCAGAAAATCTTCCCCCGCCCAGGGATCTCACCCGCATCTCCTGCGGCTACTGCATTGCAGGCAGATTCTTTACCGCTGAGCCACCGGGAAAGTCCAAGTCCTGGTTTTTGTGATACTAAAATAGAGAAGCTATGTGAGAATATATGTAAAAATATTTCTAAGAGATCTTTAATATATATATATATATTATAATTCAATTTTAATAGATTATCATTTTAGTTTTGGGATAAAAGGCATTCTTTAAGACAAGAGATCTTACCTGTAAATGGGGGTGCATGGGAGAAATTTGCACCACTGAGCTTGTGAATTAGGAAACTCTGGGCTTCATTATTTGACATCACCTTATTAACCATCACTAACTTATTTGGGGTTCCTTTGGGAAAAAAGTTTCAGTTGAAGTCATGCAAATTTAATCCATAAAGGAATGCAATTTTCACTAACCTAATTGCCAAAGAATAATTTAAAATTATGACACTTAAGGTTACTAAAGATTGAGAGAAGTGTTTTTTTTGTTGTTGTTCACAGAGGCTGGAAGGATAAATTATAACAATTTTGGAAGGCACTTTGGTAATATATATTACAAGTCTTAAAATATATACTAATCTTTGACCCAGAAATTCCATTTCTAGGATATTTTCTTAAGGGAATAATTATGGAAATGTTCAAAGACTGAAAGATAAGAAGGAATACAGTATTGTTTAAGATAGCAAAAACTTGGAAACGATGCAAAATCCAATAACAGAAGATTAATTAATGTTTAAAATTGAAGTTAGCTTATTAAATAATATTGGCGATATGGAAATATGTCCTACACACTAAGATACAGAGTGGATTACAAATGTTGTATGGAATATATTTCACATTTTAGTAAGAGTATACAGAAAATAGAAAGAGATACATTAACATGTAACTAGTATAATATTAATTCTCTGGGTGGTAGGAATACAGTTTACTTTATTTTAGTGTTTTTTAATTTTAAAAAATAAATATATACTATTTTTTTTTATTTGAAGAAACCTCTACACAAAACTTCCAGGTACTTCTTATGGGCTTCCCTGGTGGCTCAAATGGTAAAGCGTCTGCCTGCAGTGCAGGAGACCTGGGTTCGATCCCTGGGTCAGGAAGATCCCCTGGAAAAGGAAATGGCAACCCACTCCAGCATTCTTGCCTGGAAAATCCCATGGTCGGAGGAGCCTGATAGGTTACAGTCTATGGGGTTGCAAAGAGTCAGACATGACTAAGTGACTTCACTATACACAAAACAGGCTGTCAAAAAGAGTTTGAGGCTAAAGTTATTTGTACATATTTAAGGTGGTTTTCTTAGCTTGCAGTACTAATGATTGGTATATATTGCTTAGAAATTTTTCTGAATTTTCTAAAAATATGCATTTCTAAGGGGATTTATGATAATGTATTTTTCTTTTCACTGTAGGTTCAGCAAAAGGGAATATTTAATAATATAGAGTTCGGTGAATTTACTTTTTAAACCATCTTTTGCAATTTATTTTTTTAAAGTGCTGCATTTAAACTTGTTTCATCAAAGTGACAGCAATAGCTTAATTTTTTAAATTACAAGTAATAGATATGAAAGTGAAACATTTAAAAGTGTATAATTGTACAAATTTTATCAGTGTTTATTGACAAATTTGAGACCTTTTTTTAAAAAAATGTTCCTGTGTCTGGAGAAATGGGATCAGGAAGAAATTTACTTCATGGTCTTCCTGTATGACTTAGCTCAGGAGAATTTAAGGGGTAACACAAATCAAAATCTCTAAGCTCTAACCAGGCTTGGCTTTATGGCTTTAAACACAACTCATTCTTGACTATCTTAATTAACAGAAGAAGTGGTGGAGATGATCACACTCAATAAATAATTGAAAGTTTTCAGTGATTGTCTTTGCAACAAATGATGTAATTTTTCAACAAATATTATACCAAATATAATTGCTGCTAATTATTGAACATAGGATGAGTTTGGGGGCACATAGAATTATTTTGTTGCATCTGAGTAAAACTGGTTTAAATTTTAAATAATTGCAAGAAGAAATGAGATAGATTATGGATTCAAAAAGTTAGTTGTGCCATGTTTCTTTGCCAATTTGGCTGCCAATTCTATCTTGAAACATAAGGATATGATTAACTTGCAGAAATTATTTCTTGTGGAAAAGCGTAAGTTTATTCTCACCCATACTCTGAAAATGGAAACGTTTTCCCAGACTGTTCCAGTGTGACAGTTTTTCTTTAGGTCAAATCAGACCTTTGGGCCAAAGCCCTTAATCAACCAGTCAACCGGAAAGCTTTTCTCAGTCATGAAAAATGAATTTTTTTTTTCTTTATAACCATTCCTGAGAAAGGGAGAAATTTTCTTCAGGTTTAATTTATAAGTTAGAGAGATATTTCTTCCATGAATAGAATGATTTTGCTTGTTCCCATATTTTAAAAAATAACACAGATAGTGTCCAAGGTTCTGATGAAGGGACTAAGGAAGATAACCTGATTGTGCTTCTGCAAGTAAATGAAGCCCAGTGGCGATAGAAATAGGATTGTTTGTAAACTGGACTCTACATCAAGTAATTCAAAATCCCCATCTGATCTTGTCACCAACTTAACCCTCTATTCTAACTGATTAGGCGAGCAAAACTCTGCCTGGTGACGGTTTGGAACAAAGTGCTTTCACAGTCAGATACAAGAGCTGGACATTGTTGTTTAGCTGCTGAGTTGTGTCCAGCTCTTTTGCGACCTTGTGAACTGTAGCCCACCAGGCTCATCTGTCCATGGGACTTCCCAGGCAAGAATACTGGAGTGGGTTTCCACGCCTTCCTCCAGGGAATCTTTCCAACCCAGGGATCGGCAGGCAGATTCTTTACCACTCGTTCATCTGGGAAGCCCAAGCTGGACATAAGGAGAATTTCACTCTGTAACCTGACTTGTAACTACAATTGTTTGAAAACCTCCCACAGCCTCCTTCTCAGATCATTCTCCCACACTCATCTTGGCCCAGTGGCTCAGCGGGTAAAGAATCCACAGGCAATGCAGGAGCTGCAGGAGACACGAGTTTGGTCCCTGGGCCAGGAAGATCCCTTGGAGGAGAAAATGGCAACCCACTCCAGTATTCTTTCCTGGAGAATCCCATGGACAGAGAAGCCTGGCAGGCTTGGGTCACAGAGAGTGGACACGACTGAACAACTAAGCATGCACACACTTCTTCCCCAGCTGCTTTCCCCTTCTCACTAAATATTTAAGAGCAGCTAACTATGGAGTGGTGCTCATCTGGCTGAAATTTTCTTAGTTTTGTAAAAGACAGTGTGGCATACTCATGCACCTGAGCCTTACAGATAAAACTAGAATGTCATTAGCAAAAGGAAAGTGAGAACGATGGGGAGAACACTGTACCAGGACTCAAGACACCTACATTCTAAGTCCCTCTCTCATCCACGAGGCTTGTCTTTAAATGACCATTTGATGAAACTTCTTTGTGCCTCATTTCTGTCTCTGAGAGAAGTGAGAGGTTATGCAGAGCTGTGTCCTTTCCAGCTTTCATGGTCTGTGAATCTAAATCTGTTCACAGGTTATGCTTAAAAATGATCTTTATTTTCTTTCTTCAGGAAGCCAAATCTTTTTTTCAGTGATATCAAAGGATTACAGCCTGGTTTGCCACAAAACTCGTCAACACATTGGATTATACAAATATTCCTGGAGGTTAGTTTAGGAAACCTATATGCTAGTACTTTTGACTGCCTCCTTCAGGAAAGGAAACTGTTTCTCCAAAAGGTAAGTGTATGTTTATTTTACTATATTTTATCTTCTCCTTATTTCATTTTATTTTTCAGAAGGCTCATATTATAGAATAAAGTATTAAGTGGTGAACTAATTTATAAACATCTTAACAAGGTCAAATATTAATTGAAACCATAAATATAGTGTCATTACTACAAAACAATACAGATTTGCTTTGTCTACTTGAATTTCCTACTCCTTAGAATAAGCAGCTAATCAGATACATATTCAAAATCAGTATTAAATATTAGGAATAAAGCAGTGATTAATTTCTAATCAAATCCAAAGGGTACTTCACAGAAGATTGTTGAGCATTTTGACTGTGATTTGGAATGGACCTTTGGTTACTGACAACTTCACAAATGTTTTCCTGCACTTGATGATTATAAAACTGGTTTATGTGCAAACTCTGATCTCTTTCTGAATTTTGTAATAGAGCATGCACTGTCATAAAATATATTCACATTTTTATTTTGAGAATAAAGGAGTTGCTGCTTTCTCCCTAAATGTTATTATATTATTATTATTAAACTTATGGAATACCAGATACTTTCTCCAGAAAAGGAGGTGACTTTACCTTATTAGGGTTTCTGAGAAACTCCGGTTGCTTTAAATACCATTTTCTTGACAGATAAACTATACCTCAAATGTGTTAAGTTGTATTAATGTCAACATTTGAGTAGGTTTTACAAACACATTTGTTTTGATTCAGCAAGTATTTGGTAAATCTCCTATTATGAAAAAGATTATCTTAAGGACCATATGATATACAAAAAAGCAATACATTAAGGATTCTGTCTTGGTATAGCAAAAATATATAGTTGGAGATAAACCAAAGAAACAAAAATAGCTATAGCGGAGTTCAATAAATGCCAAAATACAGTGTTCTATGACTCAAAGAAAAAAGTATGATGCTAGGATAATAGATCAGATGGGACTTCCTGGGACAAGTTATTTGAACGTAACTGTTAGTATGTCCCTTCAGAGATTGCTGTGGGGACAAAGTATTCCAAGTGGCTTGAGACTAGCTAGGTTAGGACATGTTAGAAACACTGAAATTGGCCCAAGTTCTCCTGATGTCACTACCTCCACTTGAACTAGCTCCTCATAGCACTTACTATTTACTGGTCACACTCTTCCTGAAGTACTGAAGTATTAGTCACTCAGGCATGTCTGACTCTTTGCAACCCCATGGACTATAGCCTGCCAGGCTCCTCTGTCCATGGGACTGTCCAGGCAAGAACACTGGAATGGGTAGCCATTCCCTTCTCCAGGGGGGATCTTCCTGACCAAGGGATCAAACATAGGTCTCCTGTACTGCAGGCAGATTCTTTACTACAAGGATTCTAACAAAGGCCACTGAGCTGAACTGTGTAGAATGCAGACATGGAAGAGCAATAAAAAGCCAGATTAGAAAGGCAAATTGGGCCCACACTGTGGAGGGTCTTGAATGCCAGAGTGAGAGTGGAGCTGGCTCTGTGGACAACTAGCCGCTGTTGAATTGAACCTTCTGGGCTTTCACATCAGACTGCCCAGCCATTCATAGGTTATCTTGGCTGAGGGAATGTCCTTAGGGTTCAGAAACTATGTGAAAGTCTAAGTATTTGACCCTGGGTGAGGGCGATGAGAAAGGTGAAGGAAGTGGAGTGGTTAAAGAGACAAATAAGGAGAAAATTGGTAATCTCAATTATATAAGAAATATTTCTCAATTATTTAATACTATGATAGTTCCCAAAAGGAATTTTAGAATTTTCTACTTATGAAAAATAGAACCAACAAATATAGCTCAGGGGTAACTAAGTGGAAGAAGGTCAAGGAAGGGATGAAGTAATTTGTTAATTATCTTTTAAAAAGTATTGTCATTAGCTTTTGGTGTTGGCAATTGGCTGAGACCTGATTTTTAAATGGATTTCACAATGAATTATTTTATCCTCTTAGAAATTTTTTTAAATGTTTAAAAAGAATTGTTAAAAGTAATTCTATCAAATCAATTTTTAAGGGGACACTAAAATTTACAGCTTAAGAAAATCAAACTAAAAAAAAAAAGAAAATCAAACTAAAAATATTTTGTCAGAGTAAGTGATACTTTTACTTTTTATTTTTTAGAATTTTAATTATTGAATGAAATGGAAATTAATGTTTCACTACTTGACATTTTCATATGATATTTTAAAAATTTCCTAAAAATATAGACAAATGTAATTGGAAAATGTGTATTTAGAAAAAAGCTGAATATGAATCATAAAGGCCTACAATGAAGAACTTTATATTTAAATAGGATTACTTTTTATAGCTATTTATTTTCATACCAAATGTACAACAAAATGAATATATCTTCATGTACATACAACATAAACCCAGTAGCTCAGATGTATAGTTTAAGTTATAAAATCAACAATACATGGTTATTTTAGATACAGATTCATATGCTTTTATAAATTTTATCTTAGCCTAATTATCTTGTTTACGTAGAAAAATTAGCAAATTAAATAATACTACCAATAAAACAAACACTGACATCTCACAGTAAAAGAGTCATTGTACACAGAAAACAATTTGAATGTTTTAAGGTGCAAAATAAGAAATATGATTTTTACAAAGAGATTAATTTAAAAAATGGCAACATGTTGAACTCAAAAAACCTGCTCCTGTGGTGGCTTAATTACCACCTAAAGTCAAACTTTCTCACATTATCACAGAATTATTCTTTCCACCACACTTTGAGAGATACATTTGTGCATTAAGCGGAACTGAACAAAGCAATCCAAAAAGACCTATTTTTAAGTAACAGTATTTGTAGATTCATTGATAACATGTCAGGTGATAGAGACAATATTGACCCGATTATAAATTAAAAATAGTTCTCATTACTGAGTAATACTAATAGTAATAACAGCTTGTCAGAAAGCATTTGAATCTGTACCTGAAGGAAAAGTACTTGGGAGAACCATATCTACTCTGCCAGAAGATTTCCTAACAAATTACTGGAGTTGCAACAGTCATTAGAAATAAATAATATATTATGATAGCAAGAAGGTTTTACATCAAGAATTCCTTCTGAACTCTAGAAACTTAGTGATATGTTGTTTTACTCACATGAGTGCTCTCAGACATAAGTGTCAGTCTGTAGATCTGAACTGCATATATTATCAAAATGATAATCTAATAAAATCCAAGCATCCACAGTCCTGTCTATTTTCAGATTTTTGCAAAAAAACCCATCAGAATACCACTTTCTTCTGTTTCATATTTAATTGCACTAGCTGTGCAAAAGAGGAATTTTGTGAAGTTTATAAGCTAAAAGAGAAACTGAGAGATTGGATATTTTTCACTTTAAAGATTTGTTGAAGTATAGATTTTGGCTTCAAAATGACTTATTGAGTGGATATTTACACAGGTTATGAGTAAAAATTAATATTTACTGACAAAGCAAAAATTTCAACTTTAAAATAATTCAAGATTAAAATAATTTGAAAGGGATGTGTGCTGAATACAATAATTCAGGTATTTATAAAAATATATGAAGACTACAGTAAGATGTGTATATTGCTGAGGAAAATTTTCATGAGTGTTTGAACTACTTGATTTTTAAAAATATCAGTTGGATTTGACACTTGTATAATAAGAAATTCAAATATATTTATTAATAGAAGAAAGGGAAAAGTTGTTATGTTTAAAAGATTGATATACAATTTATGTTTAATTTAAAGAGTTTGAATTCTGCTTAATGGTATGAAGGAGTCTTGTCAAAAGGAAAACAAGTAATAAATATTCTTTTGCCATTTGCTACCTGCTACTCCTGCGAACAGGTTTCTCACAGATGATTTCTATCAAGAATGTGAAGAGATCACCGTGAAAGAAATCTTAACTAGGACGTATGTGTAGCCAGCACACCATAAAAATATACATAAAATGCTATTATGCTAAAACAAGCTCCAATTTCTCATTTAAAATGTGAAAAGATTTTATTTGGAAATCATATACAAATTCAGCATGTAATATTCTCCCTAGCATTTGTGGTTTGCTTTTCTTAGCATATCTATATAAGCTAAAGAAAATACAATATATATTTTTTTCACCAAGTGCCACATAGAAACCTCCAAAATCCTCCCCAGCTTACTCTGATGTGCTGAACAAGTATAATCATTTTATATGTGACTTGATATGAAAACGTTTTGGAATAACTGCTCTAGGGGAATGGATTTAACTGATTGTTAGGCAAAGTACAGTAGAGCAATGAAAAATAAGCCCAGATAACCCCAAGGTCAAAAATGTTACCAAGGAGAAAAATGTATTGACTTTAGCTCAAGCTGTTTTATTTTATTTTATTTTGTTTTGTTTTCTAAATTTTATTTTATTTTTAAACTTTACATAATTGTATTAGTTTTGCCAAACATCAAAGTGAATCCACCACAGGTATACATGTGTTCCCCATCCTGAACCGTCCTCCCTCCTCCCTCCCCATACCATCCCTCTGGGTCGTCCCAATGCACTAGCCCCAAGCATCCAGTATCGTGCATCGAAGCTGGACTGGCAACTCGTTTCTTACATGATATTTTACATGTTACAATGTCATTCTCCCAAATCTTCCCACCCTCTCCCTCTCCCACAGAGTCCATAAGACTGTTCTATACATCAGTGTCTCTTTTGCTGTCTCGTACACAGGGTTATTGTTACCATCTTTCTAAATTCCATATATATGCGTTAGAATACTGTATTTATGTTTTTCCTTCTGGCTTACTTCACTCTGTACAATAGGCTCCAGTTTCATCCACCTCATTAGAACTGATTCAAATGTATTCCAAGCTGTTTTAGTTACGAGATTTAAAGAAGCATATTGTCTGTTCAGACATCCAAGTGTAAAGACACTCCAGAAAGCAGAGCACCTGTCCTCCACCAGATTTCTCTAACGAGTCTCCAGTGTGCTCATGGTGGAAACCTGTAGGGGCATTCGTGTGGTTTCTTGTAAAGACCATGTATAGAAGTTGTCTGAAGTTACAGTCAATGGCTAAATCTTACAGAACTTGAGAGAGTTTGGTATTTGGGAAAATCACTTCAAAGCTTCACTATTCTGGGGACTATTTGGGAACAGGAAGGGGAGAAGTATGAATATACTCTTAAAATAATGAAAATCAATAAACCAGCATTCATACTAAATTCTTTAACTGTATGGTGATACAGATCAGAATTTCTATTAACAGTGGAGACACAAAGAATCTTTTTAAAATATATGCTATTTTAAACTCCCATTCAGGAGTAGGTCTGAAGTTTTAAATATGTATTCCTATTACTCGTATTTCTTAGGACTACTGTATTTTTTATCTCATCTACTATTTGAGGATTTTCCAGGTTCAATATTGTGTGCATCAAATTACTCCATATTCTTGTATGTTTCAGAGAATCTGAAGAGACAAAATAAAATCGTTTCCTTTTGATCTAAAATGGCATTTCCTATTTAAGAACAAAAAAACCACAAGAAAGTTTTGACTCCTACAACTAATGTATTCAAAACCTGTGCAGCTTAAAACTGAACATAATTTCCAGTGAAAGGTTTCCAAACCTACTGGAAAAGTCTGAGGAAAGGGAATGCCTGTATGCTTACAAATAACAGCAGAATTCTGGACTCTGAATAATAACCTAGGAGTTATTGAAGGCATGAGAGTATCTTGTAAAAGGCAATTGTAAAGCTTTTTGTAAAATATTATTGCCATTCAAATGTTAAATGATGACAAGAGGAGTTCTTCAGGGACTGCTAAAAACCAAAAACTGTTGGAAGACGAATTATAAGGAAAATGGAAAGAAAACAGAGCAGATATAAAGACCTCATAAATTTAAGAGAGAATTAAGAGACAGTTCTGAGTGATAAAAGGAGAAGGCTTACCAATTTTATGTCCTATTCCATCAAAATAAATGGCTCATTTTTAATTTCAGAGAGCTTAAAACCAAATGGGGGAGTCAAAGTTAATCTCTTAAATGTTTATAGAGACATTTTTCACACATGCAAGCAAACACAGAAGAAATACATACTGAGAGATTCTACTATTTTTTAAGATGTATAGCACAATTGAATTCTTTTCAGGAAAACAAAGCAAGAAGGGCGTGTCTTTTCTTCATTGTACAGCTACAGTTGCGTGTGTGTGCACTTAGTCTCTCAGGCATGTCCGACTCTGCAACCCTCTGAACTGTAGCCCACAATGCTTCTCTGTTCCTGGGATTTTTCTGGCAAGCATACTGGAGTGGGTTGCCATTTCCTCCTTCAGGGATTGAACCTGTGTCTCCTGCATTGGCAGGCAGATTCTCTTCCACTGAGACACCTGGGAAACCCACAGCCACAGTAGAGCAGTCTACATGAAAGACAGAAAGACAGGATGTTCAGCCATCTTCCTTATTCACTCATCAAAATCAAGGTTTTTGGAAAAGAGTCTTGATAATCAAATCTTGTTTACTAAGAACCAAACCTTCATATTATTACTATACTTAATAATAATATTTGTTATTATTTAAATAATATTTGTCATTAATATTTACTATTTTAATAATATTTATTATTATCACTGATTATTATAACAATAAGAGTACATAATTCTTCTACTTTTCTTTTGGAGAAGCAAAACCAATATTATGGGGAATGCTTTCTGCAACTGGTATATTTAACCAAAATGAAGAAAAAAGAAAGGATCCTTATGTAAATCAAATACAAGTTTTTCCAGTTCTGCAGAATGGATTCCTTAGTCTTTAGCTGCCCTACTTGGTACTTGTTAGTTCTTAATTATTGCTCTTTGACCTTTTAGAAAGAGAAAGTGAGATAAAACATGAATGACACTAGAATGTTTTCTGAATTAACAATAATGAGTAGCCTTTTTAAAAATATATATTAAAATAATAGGATTAGAGTCAAAAGATAATTTAATTATCTCTCTTCCATGGGTATGTTTTTCTCCATTTTATAGTAGTCATCTCCAGGAAGCAAATCTTAATCACACATAGCTAAAGAAGACCGGTTCCTGGGGAATTGAGGTTTGTTCTGGGTTTATGTTGCATTTTCCTTTTCCTCGTGTTTTATTGAACTCACTTTTGTCTCCTCTGTAGGCTGTGGGTTGTCAGGTTTAGGTTTTATATTGTCTGCATTGAAGAGTGACTGCTGAATCTTCATTTCCCATATGCTGTGAAGAAAAGTGATAGAAACAGGAAAAGATATAAAAGAAGCAGAAGAGAGCAAGAGAAAGAAAAAGAGAGAAAAGAATCAGAGAGATTACCTCCTACGCTGTCTGCTCCTGAAGGAAACATCTGCCTGAAAGCTTTACTCTGGGAGTGACCTGTTCACATAGTCCAAACTGAAAGGGAAGAAGCACAGACTTTCTGAAAATTGAGACACAAAATTGAATGGATCACACTATTTTGCTTCTTCAACACTGTGCAAATGTTACATCTAGAAAAAGTCAGAGAGAAATACATGTGCATATGTATAGGCAGAATGTATAAAGATCAGGGTTCAAATTTAGAGAAATATGTACTAAGTGAAAAGCCACCGGTCCACACTGGGGAGCCATGGGGAAAAGTCAGGGACAAAGTAGAACAAGGAGAGCACCATATTCTAGCACCTTTATCCAGTGGAGTCAGTTTGTTTGACTCAGTTTGGGGATAATTTCACCCAATATTCCTAGACTTGCTAGTGCGAAGCTTTGTAGAATTCTAAGTGAAGTCCTGCCTTAGTCCTCAGACCCTTTCTGGCCCTGGGGTTATTCATCCCCCAAGTGAACTCTGAGACCATGAAGCTTGGACACTGCTATTCACGAAGGTCCTGTCCTGCCCTCCCCTGTGACAGGACTCTGTAAGTTATCCCAGGTATGGCTCTGGAACCTGAGGAGTCTCTCTGGAGCCAAAGCCATACCTTCCTTTGGCAGCTGCTCCAGGGTTTAATGATCAGTGGCCTTTTCATCTGAATGACCATTTTTTATAACAGAAAAGTACTAATCTGATCTCCTTGAGGAGAAAAAAAAAATGGATCCTTTTGATGAATGACTACTAAGGAGAGCTGGATTCACAAGTTAGGGAAATTCCATGGTGAGCAGAAAGGGGCCAAATACATTTCAGATTAGCAAAGGAGATTTATACATCAGAGGGGACGTCAGGCTGGCTTTAGCTCAGGGAGTGGGGGCAGTGACCACAGAAGAGTTTAACTCACAAGATGTCAATGCCTCCTGAATGCCAGCTCTCAGAAAAGATGACTTTTTTTAACAATAGGCAAATTAAAGGGGAAAGGGGGATTTGTACCAAATTATTGTCCAAAAGAGACAAACATCTTCATTGAATCTAAGGAAGACCATTTTGAAAGCCTCCGACTAAGCCCACTAAACACTCTTCAGAGAAGAGGTTATCCTTGCCACCTGAGAAATCTGCTTTAAACCTTCCAGTTTAAATTTAGTTTGTTATATCCAAACCCCATGATAGTCCAACATCATGAGAACCCCATGAACAGTATGAAAAGGCAAAAAAATAGGACACTGAAAGATGAACTCCCCAGGTCGGTAGGTGCCCAATATGCAACTGGAGATCAGTGGAGAAATAACTCCAGAAAGAATGAAGAGACGGAGCCAAAGCAAAACAACACCCAGTTGTGGATGTGACTGGTGATGGAAGTAAAGTCCGATACTGTAAAGAGCAATGTTTCATAGAAACCTGGAATGTTAGGACCATGAATCAAGGCAATTTGGAAGTGGTCAAATAAGAGATGGCAAGAGTGAACATTGACATTTTAGAAATCAGCAAACCAAAATGGACTGGAATGGGTGAATTTAACTCAGATGACTATTATATCTACAACTATGGGCAAGAATCCCTTAGAAGAAATGGAGTAGCCATCATAGTCAACAAAAGAGTCTGAAATGCAGTACTGGGGTGCAACCTCAAAAACAACAGAATCGTCTCTGTTCATCTCCAAGGCAAACCATTCAATATTACAGTAATCCAACTCTATGCCCCAACCAGTGATGCTGAAGAAGCTGAAGTTGAATGGTTCTATGAAGACCCAAAAGACCTTCTAGAATTGACACCCCAAAAAGATGTCCTTTTCATTATAGGAGACTGGAATGCAAAAGTAGGAAGTCAAGAAATACCTGGATTAACAGGCAAATTTGGCCTTGGAGTAGAGAATAAAGCAGGGCAAAGGCTAATAGAGTTTTGCTAAGAGAACACACTGGTCATAGCAAACACTCTCTTCCAACAACACAAGAGAAGACTCTACACAGGGACACCACCAGATGGTCAATACCAAAATCAGATTGATTATATTCTTTGCAGCCAAAGATGGAGAAGCTCTATACAGTTAGCAAAAACAAGACCTGGAGCTGATTGTGGCTCAGATCATGAAATCCTTATTGCCAAATTCAGACATAAATTGAAGAAAATAGGGAAAACCACTAGACCATTCAGGTATGACCTAAATCAAATCCCTTGAGATTATACAATGGAAATGACAGATTCAAGGGATTAGATCTTATAGACAGAGTGTCTGAAGAACTATCGACGGAGGTTCGTGACATTGTACAGCAAGCAGGGATCAAGACCATCCCCAAGAAAAAGAAATGCAAAAAGGCAAAATGGTTGTCTTAAGGAGGCCTTACAAATAGCTGTGAAAAGAAGAGAAGGGAAAGGCAAAGGAGAAAAGGAAAGATATACCCTTTTGAATGCAGAATTCCAAAGAATAGCAAGGAGAGATAAGAAAGGCTTTCTCAGTGATCAATGCAAAGAAATAGAGGAAAATAATAGAATGGGAAAGACTAGAGATCTCCTCAAGAATTTAGAGATACCAAGGGAACATTTCATGCAAAGATGGGCTCAATAAAGGACAGAAATGGTATGGACCTAACAAAGGCAGAAAATATTAAGAAGAGGTGGCAAGAATATGCAGAAGAACTGTACAAAAAAGATCTTCATGACCCAGATAATCATGATGGTGTGATCACTCACCTAGACCCAGACATCCTGGAATGCAAAGTCAAGTGGGCCTTAGGAAGCATCACTATGAACAAAGCTAGTGGAAGTGATGGAATTCCAGTTGAGCTATTTCAAATCCTACAAGATGATGTTGTGAAAGTGCTGCATTCAATATGTCAGCAAATTTGGAAAACTCAGCAGTGGCCACAAGACTGGAAAAGGTCAGTTTTCATTCCAATCCCAAAGAAAGGCAATGCAAAAAAAATGCTCAAACTACCACACAATTGCACTCATCTCACACGCTAGCAAAGTAATGCTCAAAATTCTCCAAGCCAGGCTTCAGCAGTACGTGAACCATGAACTTCCAGATGTTCAGGTTGGATTTATAAAAGGCAGAGGAATGAGAGATCAAATTACCTATATCTGTTGGATCATCGAAAAAGTGAGAAAGTTTCAGAAAAGCATCTACTTCTGTTTTATGGACTATGCCAAAGCCTTTGACTGTGTGGATCACAATAAACTGTGGAAAATTCTGAAAGAGATGGAAATACCAGACCACCTAACCTGCCTCCTGAGAAATCTGCATGCAGGTCAGAAAGCAACAGTTAGAACTGGACATGGAATAGCAGACTGGTTCCAAATCGAGAAAGGAGTACATCAAGGCTGTATATTGTCACTCTGCTTGTCTAACTTATATGCAGAGTACATCTTGAGAAACGCTGGGCTGGATGAAGCACAAGCTGGAATCAAGATTGCAGGGAGAAATATCAATAACCTCAGATATGCAGATGATACCACCCTTATGGCAGAAAGTGAAGAAGAACTAAAGAGCCTCTTGTTGAAAGTGAAAGAGGAGAGTGAAAAAGTTGGCTTAAAACTCAACATTCAGAAAAGTAAGATCATGGCATCTGGTCCCATCACTTCATGGTAAATAGATGGGGAAACAGTGGAAACAGTGACCGACTTTATTGGGGGGGGGGCTCCAAAATCACTGCAGATCGTGACTGTAGCCATGAAATTAAAAGACGCTTGTTCCTTGGAAGAAAAGTTATGATCAACCTAGGCAGCATATTAAAAAGCAGAGATGTTACTTTGCCAACAAAGGTCTGTCTAGTCAAAGCTATGGTTTTTCTAGTAGTAAGGTATGGATGTGAGAGTTGGACTACAAAGAAAGCTGAGCCCTGAAGAATTGATGCTTTTGAACTGTGGTGTTGGAGAAGACTCTTGAGAGTCCCTTGGACAGCAAGGAGATCCAACCGGTCCATCCTAAAGGAAATCAGTCCTGAATATTCATTGGAAGGACTGATGCTGAAGCTGAAACTCCAGTACTTTGGCCACCTGATGCAAAGAACTGACTCATTTGACAAGACCCTGATGCTGGGAAAGACTGAAGGTGGGAGAAGGGGATGACAGAGATTGAGATGGTTGGATGGCATCACTGACTCAATGGACATGAGTTTGAGTAGGCTCTGGGAGTTGGTGATGGACAGGGAGGCCTGGCGTACTGCAGTCCATGAGGTTGCAAAGAGTCAGACATGACTGAGCAACTGAACTGAACTGATCCAAACCCACCTCCTCTGTTACCTCTTGTCTTGCCACTCTTAATGAAGACAGGACTGCTGGTTCACCAGATCTTTAGTAACAACACATCCTACCCAGAACCTCCAAATCAGACCTTAGTCTAAAAAATATTGTCTTAGTTCCCAGTTTTATAAGAGCAATAGCATTTCAGGAAACAATGTCCTCCTTAAACTTGGAAAAAAGTTTACTTCTTCCACAATGATATATTAAGCCAAGAACATTTATTCAAGGAGGCCACTCACTGGTCTCAGAAATCACAAATCCTGGGAGCACCTAAGGTCGTACATCAGGTGCTCAAAGAGTAGATCACCTCTTCTGTTCTCAAGGATCTGGCATTCTCTCCTACTTTTGAAGATTTGAAAAAATTAACAGTAGCTGTTGATGTCTTTCCGGAGAAGGCAATGGCATCCCACTCCAGACTCTTGCCTGGAAAATCCCATGGATGGAGGAGCCTAGTAGGCTGCAGTCCATGGGGTCGCTAAGAGTCAGATACGGCTGAGTGACTTCACTTTCGCTTTTTCACTTTCATACATTGGAGAAGGAAATGGCAACCCACTCCAGTATTCTTGCCTGGAGAATCCCAGGGACAGGAGAGCCTGGGGGGCTGGCTGTCTATGGGGTCACACAGAGCTGGACACGACTGAAGTGACTTAGCATCAGGTTGATGTCTTTGCCTTCCAGATAAAGAAAGTGGGAATTGGAACCAAAGGGGCAGAAAATGTCTACAATAAGGGATTGGTGCATTCTTGGATGAAGTGGATGGCCAATGAATTCATCCAAGGTTGGAAGGAAATACTGGGGCTATATTAATAATAAAGTTAATCCTGCAATCCACTTTTTATTTTTCAGGTTAATAGCACTGATGTATGGAAACAATCTAACAAAGTTATAAAACTAATACAAGTCCATTTGTTTCTTATTTATTAACCCAACCCCCTCTGTGTGTCACCCAGAAATTTATGACCCAGACTTGACACTCAAGGAACTTACAATCTTGTTGGGGAGACTGGACTTAGGCTTGAGGTCCAATGAAAGGACTTCAGAGATGGAATTTAATCAAACAAGTGTTGATGACATTGTTTTATTGTGTGTGATCTCTCTGTGCTTTCTTATCCAGACAGGAACTCCTAGTGTATTTCCTCAGATCAAAATTTATATGCCCAGATGTATTCAGAGATGCTTGTGTTCTTCTTTTCATTTCTATTACCTTTAGACTATATGGATTTACATTTATACAGCACTGTCCTGAAAAATGTGCAACCAAATGCAATCCTGTCACTTAGGTACTGGGATCATTCCCATTTTGTAGACAGAAAATTTGAGGCAATTTAGACACTTGTTAAAGTTCACAAAGCAAGTCAGTGGTAGAGCTGGAAATCTAATCTAAAAGGCTACTTCCCAAGCCCATTAGTTTAATTACAACTGTTAATGTTGACTTTGGTGTAATGATGGTTAGGTTTGTTATTTGAAATGATTTGTACAGAATAAAGGAGATGGGGATGGAATGAGTTTTACCATATCTGATTGATCAGTTCAACTCAAGTGTCAATTATATGCCAAGCATTGGATCACACACTGAGAATTCAGAAAAGAAGCAAATCCAGTCACTTTGCTCCTGAGTCTCCAAGTATGGTAGGATCCTCCCAGCTAGAATGAGAGAATTAAGGAGTGTAGGTGCAGCCCTGTATGATAGGAATTGAACTCTTATCAGTGAACTCCTTAAATGTCCAACAACAAATGGTCTAAATGGGCATCTGTCTCAAAAAGCCAAGATAAAGTGGAACAGACTTCTTCCCCTGCAAGTAGACATACTAAATTTTGCAACAATGTAGGCACTCCTAGCAGATTAGAGCCACCCATCTGTCTATGAGTTTGCTAATCATTTCAAAGCTAAAATATAACCTCTGAAGAATGTTTTGGATTTATTCATAGGCCAATTTGGTGAGTCATAAAAAAGAACCAGCATCTGTATTCAGTCAACTTCATTGGAATTCACTGAAAGTATGAAAATACCAGGAGAACTTTCTATCAATGATGAACAATCATGTTCAACATAATAAAAACTCATTACAAAAGAATGGGGGGGGATGGGAATAAGGAAGTGAGGTGAAGATTAAAGCCAAACCCAAATATGGATGGATTGTTACAAGATTAAGAGGATCTTTGTATTAGAGGTAAAGAAAATGAGTGCAAGTTTGTCCATGGAAGGAAAGTGAAAACAAAATTGTCCCTTATGTCAGCTAATTTTGGATTTTCTATTATTTATTAGCATTTGGTGATTCATAACAAGAGCAAGACAATGGAGAAATTGAGAATCATTAGAATGTAATGATGAGTTTCAAAGTCAGCCCCTAATGAAAAACAGAAATTTTAGAAAATAAAAAAACCCAAATCATATTTTTTTTAATCTATAATGACTTCTTTTGAAGTCCATTGAGCTACAGTATGTGCTTACATTGGCTGTTGAGTTATGATTTAAATTCATGCCGTATTTAGGAGGTTAATGTTTGTTGACTTATATGGTAAAAATTTAATTGTGGAAACTTGAAGAAAGATAAAAAATAAAAACAATATAATACTCATTAAATTTTAGTGAACTGTTTTAAAAGAAAAGGAATAAGGTATCTAGCTTCGAACATTCAACTCAGATAAAATATATGTGAGCAATATACACAGAAATGTTAAGAGAATTATCTCCCCAGTATATCAATAACTTCTAGCCTTCTCTTTCTTCTTTGTACTTCACTTGATTTTTCAAAGTTTATACAATAAGCTTTTATAATTATAAAAAGTCATATTATTTTAAAATAGACTTGCATCCATGTTCTAGAAAGAATAGATTATGTGATGATAAATTGAACACCTGTTAGAACACAAGTGATATAGTAGTATATTATCAGCCTTTACAAAAAACAAATCAAACTCTACAAGCTTAATAACTTCTTTTTGGCTTGAACTGTAAGATTCAGCAGATGTTATATTGGAATTTTAGTAAAGGACATGATCTGGTCTCCTGAGATTTACTGACAAAAAGAATTTATTTTCTGTTAGGATCAGAGAAACTTCACTTAGCTGGAAAATAGGGCTGAAAGTCTATAAACTAAAGGAAATAATAACATAATCCAGGGAAGGTGCTAATGAAAGCTGCCGCATCAATCAATAGAAGCCTTAGGGATGAGGGCAGAGCCTAGGTAGTATATGGGATATTTAAGGAAGAAAAAGCTCTGGTGGGAAGTAAAAGTGGGAATGATAGGAGGGGAAAAAAAACTAATAATTAATCATCTGCTGTTGTTGTTGTTTAGTTGCTAAGTCTTGAGTGTCTGTGCCAAATATCACCCTAGGCTCTTATCTCCAATTAACAGATGAAGAAATTAAGAATAATGGTAGCTATTAAATAGGAAAACTGACAGATACATTGAATTATTTGTTTGGTTAAATGTGATCTGAAAGACAAAACCTATTATTAGTTGGAATCAAATAAACATGAAAAAAAAAAAACAAAAATTAGCGGGCTAAACATTGACAGAAGTGTACTATGTGATGTGAAAGGAAAAACTTTTTTTAGTGTAGGTGCCCCATATTACACTTAATAGCAAAGACACAAGGACAGTAAGCCCCTGTCTCTACAAGTATGGTGATATTCCTGGAGCTTTGTATCTCATTACAAGAGATTTATACTAGAAAGAGAATAAGGTCCATAAAAGCACTAAAGCAGTGCACACGGAGAGCCCAACTAAATGATGACTTGGATGAGTCATAATGTATATGAAAAGCATAAGCACTTGGGGAAGATGATGTGGCCTGATCTAAACAGGATAAGTAGGATAAGTGGGATAAAAGTAAGGGGAAAAAATAGGTCAAATATCAATAAAAACTTTTCAATAGTGGGAACTATCAAAACCAGAAGATTTGTTCCCAAAGGAAATTCATGATTGGGAAAGATTTAATACTTGAGTGAGTTAAACATGAAAGAATAACTAATTGAGAACAGTTCTAAATTTTATGCTTCTATAGATTCGTTTGTAAATAAACTATTGAACAATGAGGCCTCATTTATTCATCAGCATCGGGGAACACATTGTTCCGGAGAAGTCAGTTCCCCAGATACTGGAAGTCTCACAACAGGAACAGATTTTTCTTTAATTTTAACCTCTCCAATGGAGATTTATTTAAATTGCATGACTCAGATCCTTGGCTTCTTAAACATTCCAATCCAGAATTAGGATATGAGATGCCAGAAGTGTGGAGGGAAAGGCCTCTGGAACACGGGGTCAGGACAAGCAGAGATCCATCTTAGTTCACAGAAAGGTGATCTGGAGGTCTTTTACCACTCTAGTCCTTATATATTCGTAAACAAAAGTGCAGGGGAAGATGATCTTTAAAATGTCTTCATCTAAATTCTCTGATTCTGAGCATCTGCTACCTAATCGCACTATACAGGCAGACGTTACTTTATTGTGCTTCACAGATACTGTGTTTTCCACAAATTGAAAGTTTGTGGCAACCCTGCTTTGAGCAAGTCATTTCGTTTTTCCAACAGCTTATGTGCATTCATGTCTCTGTGTCACATTTTTATAATTCCTGCAATATTTCAAACTTTTTCATTATTGTATTTGTTATCATGCTCTGTGATCAGTGATCTTTGTTACCATTTTGGTTCTTTTTAGCAATAAAATATGTTTTAATTAAGATATGTACATTTTTTAGACATAATGCTATTATTGCACACTTGATAGACTACAGGATAGCATAAATATAACTTTTATACACACTAGGAAGCTAAAATATCTGTGTGACTCACTTTATTGCGATGTTCTCTTCATTACATCAGTCTGGAACCAAGTCTGCAGTACCTCTGAGCTTTGCCTGTAATATTTGTCTCTACATTAAATATTTTAGACACACTTGTCAGCTAGTGGACCTCAGCTAAGGCTTTATGTAAGGTGTTACACTCTATCGGTAAATAAAAGGCATGTGCTCAATAATAATGCTTTTCCTTGGTACTCCAAAGCTTCTTTGCACTGTTTTAAAAATTATTTTTAGGTTCACAGGTAGATACCTATAACTGAGGCTGCTGAAGTCTGATTACCAAGTACAAGGAATCACACTGTATTCCTATTTGTCAAAGGTCAAGTCAGAGATGATAATAACCGTTATTATTCTGTCACTTCTGAGCAGAAGTTTTCAGAGTCAGCATACTGTTTGCCATCTCTCTTTTGCCTCTGTCACAGTGACTATCCTGCCCCAAATGGTTGTGGCTTCTTCAGCTTGGGCCTTTACATTATATATATATATATATATATATATATATATATATATATTTATTTATTTATTATATAAATATATATATATTTATTATATATAATATATATTATATATATATATATAATGCCCTTCTTTGTTTTTCTTTTTGGCCTCTGTTTTAAATTCTATCTTGTCAAATATGCGTATTGCTACCCCAATTTTCTTGTCATTTCTATTTGCATGAAATACCTTTTTCCATCTCCTTCCTTTCAGTCTGTGTGCATCTCTCACCCTGAGTTGAATCTCTGGGAGTTTATATTATAGAATTAGGCATAATTTACACATGATAAAATGTAGATGATGTTTCCAGTTTGAAGACATTTGAACAATTATATCCACCTGTATAGTCACCTAGTGTATGAATTAATGAAGCCACGGGAGGAAATGGCCTGGGAGAAAAGAAGGCTGAAGACAGTTCCTTGGGGAAAAATGTAAAGGGGACTAGGAGAACAAACCATGTAGATCGGGGGACAATAGTGACAAAGAAACCAAAAAGGAGCCTGAAGAGGCAAATGCCACTGAAAGGTGAAATAACAGGATTGATGTGAGCCTATGGGATTTGTTACTCAAGAGGGGATTGGTGATCTTTGCTTCATGGTTTTAGTAAAGCATTGCAATCTTAATTGCAAATTGATGAATAAATTATAGGTCATGTTGGAGCAGATTGAATGAGTATAAAATATTCTTTGTTACAGGAGCATGCAAAGTCATGGTAATGGGTAGAGTGTTAGAAAAGTTGCAGCCAAAGTAATAGAAGTCATGAGGTAAGAATCAGATGTTATGAGAATAAGGGAATTAAAGGGGCAAAAGCATTGAAGGTTTTGATTGGAAAATGTTATAATACAGTTTAGGATTTCAGAGTCAGGTGAGGCCCTGGCAATGAGTAGATAAAGAAAAGCACCTTGGAAATGAGCTGCTAAAATGGAGTGGAAGAGGTCAGTGATTTTTGAAGCTAAGTTATTGAATTGATGAACCACACAGAGTCATTGTGATAAAAGGACAGTTTGGCTAGGGGCAGCAGAAGACTGAGAATCAGGTGTTAATATCATTTGTAGAGTTGCAGATACTATTAGTAAGGGTGAGATAGAGGAAGCCCAGGTTACTGTGTGTGCCTGAACTGATCAAAGATGAGGGCTGGAGGGTAGGTCCTGGAAGACCAGGATGATGGAATAGTGATCACCCAGATGTAGACAGGGTGATAGGCTTTCAGAATGAAAGCAAACAACAGTAACAAAAAAGCAGGCATGCGTACATTCAGAGACTGGACTCAGGAATATGAGCTCGTGAGTTGAGCAGTGAGAGCTCAGTGAGCTCAGGAGAGCTGGAAAAGGGTGAGATTTTATAGAGACTTGTAGGCTAAGGTAATATTTTAGTTTTTCACCTGAGTTCATGGGAGACCATCTCATGGTTCAAACTAGAAGGTTACACGGTCAGGTCTGAGTTATAAAAAGCCTTTCTGGGGACTGTGAAGAGAATGTATTGTTGTGAGTCAAGTTGTGAAGACTAGTTTAGGAAAAAATTGTATAATACAAATCCAGTGAGGGTCTGAAATAAAACAGAGGTGGTGGAGCTGGGAAAGAGGCAATAGCTGTAGCAGTCAACATGTAATTGACTTAGTTAAGAGGAGAGAGAGATGGAGCAGAAGCCAAGCTTCTTCCCAAATCTGTCATCATCAACACTGTATACTTAGGTAAGAAATCCTACTCAGAGAACAGACAGACGTGGAAGTCACATTTGAGTACCAAACTTGAACATAGAAGAGCTCCAAAAGAACCATAAAGAGAGAGAGGAGGAAAATGAAGAGGAAATGAAGATGTCCTTATTCTCAAGAAACATATGATGTGTATAATTGTCTCGATTTGATGCTCTATATCCTGATTTATATGGGCTTCCCTGGTAGCTCTGCTGATAAAGAATCTGCCTGCAATGCAGGAGGCCCTGGTTCAATTCCTGGATCAGGAAGATCCCCTGGAGAAGGAAGAGGCTACCCAATCCAGTATTCTTGGGCTTTCTTGGTGGCTCCAATGGTAAAGAATTCACGTGCAATGCAGGAGACCTGGGTTTGATCCCTGGGTTGGGAAGATCCTGTGGAGGAGGGCATGGCAACCCACTCCAGTATTCTTGCTTGGAGAATCCCCATGGACAGAGGATCCTGGCAGGCTACAGTCCATGGGGTCGCAAAGAGTCTGACACAACTGAGCACAGCACAGCATCCTGATATATATATAATAAAATGTGACATTATTTTTAAAAGTCTTTGTCTTTCAGATGTTTATTAAATTTATTAAATCAATTTAAAGTAAGTGCTTAGGCTGACAAATTTCGGTGATTAATTTAACCCTGCTATTATCACTTGCATTATTTTTGCTTACTATGATATTAGTCACATGGAAATACAATCATAAATAATGGAAAACAAGAAAAAAAATTTATAGAATTTCTTTTTTAAGACTTAACTTATATGGAGGAAACCACAAATCTGAGTGTGACCTTCTGGTACTGTTAATAATCCTGATTCTGGTCCTACTCGAGGCAATAAAACGTAGAGTATCTGATTGATCATGTGAAATATTAAGGGCTTCCCAGGTGGTGCTGTGGTAAAGAATCTGCCTGCTCATGCAGGAGTCCTGGGTTTGATCCCTGGGTCGGGAAGGTCCCCTGGATGAGGAAATGGCAATCCATTCCAGCATGCTTGCCTGGAAAATCCCATGGACAGGAGAGCCTGCCATCCTTTCGTCCATGGGGTCATAAAGAACTGGACGTGACTCAGTGATTGAGCACACAGACACAAGCACACAAGGTTGACTAGGACATTCATCAGTCTTGAAGGGAAGTTTTTCAACTTTGTATAATAACAAAGGAGATAGAAAATATGTAAAATTAATGAATTTTTATATGGGCTTCCTTAGAAATACAGACATCTATTATTGAAAAATTATTTGGACTTGCAAATTCTTTACAGAAGGAAAGCAATTTGAAACATTATCCCTTTTTTAGGACTGTCTGATTTAGGACTGTTCCAAATCAGAAACAAAACTAAAACTTTAGCAAAATATTAATATTTGTTTCAGGAAAATTTCTTCCTTCTTCATGAGAGTCCTCTCCACACATTAAAACCAAGAAGAATCATTTCTCATAATCTGAGAAACTTACATTTCTCATTTTGCTCCTTTTTAAACATATGACTCAAAGTATGACTTAAAATCAGACCTAGATCAAGGCAACAGGGATGAAGCAACCAAACATTGTTTAGTGAGAAAAGTCAGACAGAAGGGAATGAGTATCTATGGAAAGCAGTTCTCAGAGGGAAATTCATAGTGATAGAGGCCTTCCTCAAGAAAGAAGAAAAATCTGAAATAAACAACATTCCTTACCACCTAAAAGAATTAGGGAAAAAAAGAACAAACAAAGCCCCAAATCAGCAGAATGAAAACAATAATAAAGATGAGAAAGGAAATAATTAAATACAAATAAAAATAATAGAAAAATTAAAAAATCAAGAATTGGGTTTTTTAAGATAAACAAAATCAGCAAACCCCTAGCCAGATTCACCAAGGGGAAAAGAGAGAGGACCCAAATAAACAAACTAAGAAATTGAAGAAGAGAGATAACAACCAATACCATAAAAATACAAAAAGATTGTAAGAAAATATTATGAATAGTTATTTGCCAACAGATTGGACAACCTAGAAGAAATGGACAAGTTTCTAGAAATATATAGCCTGCCAAGACTGAATCAAGAAGAAAGAGACAGTTTGAACAGACTGATAAATAGAAACGAAATAGAATATGTAATTTTAAAAACTCCCTGCAAACAAGTCTGGACCAGATGGCTTTACTGGGGTGTTCTATTGAAAATTAAAGAGGAATTTATACCTATCCTTCTCAAACTACTCCAAGAATTTGAAGAGCTAGCACTCCAACATTCAGTCTGTGAAGTCATCATCACCCTGATACCAAAACCAAAGACATTACAAAAAAAGAAAATTACAAGCCAATATCTGTGATGGATATAGATTAAAAAGTCCTCAACAAAATATTAGCAGACTGAATCCAACAATATATAGAAAGGATCATGCACTGTGATCAAGCTGGATTTATTCCAGGATCACAATGATGGTTTACCATATGCAAATTAAACAATGTGATATCACATTAACAAAAGGAAAGACAAAACCCACAATATTATCATCTCAATAGAAGTAGAAAAAGCATTTGACAAAATTCAACATCCATTCATAATAAAAACTCCCACCAGAGTAGGTATAGAGAAAATACATCTCAACATAATAAAGGCCATTTATGACAAACCTTCAGGCATAAATACTCAACATAAAACAAAATACTCAACAGTGAAAAGCTTCCTGCTAAATTCAGGAATAAGACAAGGATGCCCACTCACTGTTTCTAATCAATATAGTATTGGAAGTCTTAGCCACACCAATCAGACAAGAAAAAGAAAGGGTATCTAGATAGGAAGGGAAGAGGTAAAACTCTCAGTATTTGCAGATGGCAGGATACTCTATAAAGAGAGCCCTAAAGTCTCCACACAAAAACTATTAGAACTAATAAGTGAATTCAGTAAAGTTACAGGATACAAGATTAATGTACAGAAAGCTGTTGCTTTTCTTTAAGCTAATAATGAACAATCAGAAAGTGAAATTAAGAAAATAGTTCTATTTAAAATCATACAATAAAGAATAAAATACCTAGGAATATACATAACCAAGCAAGAACTATATGCTGAAAATTATAAAATATTGATAAAATTGAAGAGTTAAAGAAATGGAAAAATACCAAGTTCTTACATTAGAAGAAATAATATTGTTAAAATGTCCATAATACCAAAGCAATCTACAGATCTAATGCAATCACAATCAGAATTCTCCTGTCATTTTTCACAGAGCTAGAACAAATAATCCTAAAATTTATTTGGAATCACAAAAAAAACCCTGAATTGTCAAAGCAATCCTGAGGGGAAAATAAAGAAGAAAGCTAAAGGAATAACTCTCCCAGACTTCAGACTATACCCAAAGCTACAGTAATCAAAAGAGTGTGGTACTGGCACAAAAACAGACATATAGATCAAGGGAACACAATAGAGAATTCAAAAATGAAACCATGCACCTATGGTCAATTAATCTATAACAAGGGAGGTAAGAATATCCAATGGAGAAAACACAGTCTCTTCAGCAAATGGTGTTGGGAAAGCTAGACGGCTACATATAGATCAGCGAAATTAGAACATTTCTTCATACCATGTACAAAAATAAACACAGAATGAATTAAAAACCTAAACGTAACATGATACCATGAAACTCCTAGATGACAAAATAGGCAAAACATTCTTGATCATAAATCATAGCAATATTTTCTTAGATCAATCTTCCAAGACAAAAGAAATAAAAGCAAAAATAAACAAATGAGACTTATTAAGACTTAAAAGCTTTTGTACAGCAAAGAAAACCATCAATAAAGCAAAAACACATTCTATGGAATGGAAGAATATATTTGCAAAAAATGGAAATGACAAGAAGTTAATATTCAAAATACACAAACAGCTCATACAACTCAATGTCAAAAAAACCAAACAACCCAATCAAAGAATGGGCAAAAAAGCCTGAATAGACATTTCTCCAAGGAAGCCATACAGATGGCCAGCAGGCATATGAAAAGATGCTCAGTATTACTAATTACTAAGGAGTGCACACTATAACCACAATGAGGTATCACCTCATACCTGTCAGAATGGCTATCATCAGAAAGTCTACAAAATATAAATGCTGGAGAGGGTGTGGAGAAAAAGGGAACCCCTGTACACTGCTGGTAGGAATGTACATTGGTGCCCCTGCTATGGGAAACAGAATGTAGATTCCTTTCAAAACTAAAAATAGAGCTATCATGTAATCTAGCAATTCAAATTTAGGACATATATCTGGAAAAAATGAAAAATATTAATTTGAAAAGATGCATGCGCCCCAATGTTCATAGCAGCACTATTTACAATAGCCAAGACAGAGAAGCAACCCAATTGCTCATCGATAGATGAATGGATAGAAAAGATGTGGTATATATATGTTTAGTGGAATATTACTCAGAAAAAGAACGAAATATTGCCATTTGCAGCATCATTGGATGGACCCAGAGGATATTATGCTTGGTGAAATGTCAAAGACAAATGCTATATAATATCACTTATATTTATACAAATGAATATATCTAAAAAATGTCTCATAGACATAGAAAACAAATTTATGGTTATCAAAGGAGAAAGGGAAAGAGGGAAGGACAAATAGGAGAATGAGATTAACAGATACAAACTATTATATGTAAAATAGATAAGTAATAAGGATTTACTATATACAATAAACTTATTGTTTATTGTATACAGTAAATATAGCACAGGAAATTATACTTAATATCTTGTAATAACCTGCAATTGAATATAATATGCAAAAAAAAAAAAAGCCAAATCACTATACTGTACAGCTGAAGCTAACACAGCCTTGTAAATCAACTATACTTCAATTTAAATATATATATACTCAAAATAACCATCAATCAAAATATTTTATATATTTTTATCTTTAAAATATTTAACATACAGTACGGGATCAAAGCAGCCTAAAGATATATATCATCAAATGCCTATTTTCTAAAATTCTAAGAAGTTATTTGTTAATTTTTTTTTTCTATATCCAAATCTTATCTCCAAGTCCAGGAGCATATAACTGTTGACTATTTGGACTGTGAAGAAGGCTTAGCGCCAAAGAATTGATGCTTTTGAACTGTGGTGTTGGAAAAGACTCTTGAGAGTCCCTTGGACTGCAAGGAGATCCAACCAGTCCATTCTAGAGAAGATCAGCCCTGGATGTTCTTTGGAAGGAATGATGCTGAAGCTGAGACTCCAGTACTTGGGCCACCTCATGCGAAGAGTTGACTCATTGGAAAAGACTCTGATGCTGGGAGGGATTGGGGGCAGGAGGAGAAGGGGACGACAGAGGGTGAGATGGCTGGATGGCATCACTGACTCGATGGACGTGAGTCTGAGTGAACTCCGGGAGTTGGTGATGGACAGGGAGGCCTGGCGTGCTGCCATTCATGGGGTCGCAAAGAGTCGGACACGACTGAGATACTGAACTGAACTGATTGATATAAATACCAAAAAAGTTAAGAAAAGGTTTATTTTTTAGTATCTAGCATTTATGTCAGCTTGCTTACTCAGAAGATTTTTTTATGCTGTGAGAATCATCTGTTTTTACTTTTAAGGCATATCTTATCAATTTGCAAATCCAGAGCATGCGCATAAGCGAAATACAAGCGAAATTCCCTGATAGATCCAGTGTCATTCCAGGGCAGAGAGTTTCTCTGTTACAGGTTTTTGTTTTGTTTTGTTTTGTTTCGTTTGCCGAGGCTACACTAATTGCAGTGTGCAGGCTGCTTCTTGTGCTGGCTTCTCTTGTTGCAGAGCAGGGGCTCCATGGCGTGTGGGATCTTCCCCGACCAGGAGTTGAACCCATGCCCTCTGCATTGACAGGCTGATTCTTATCCACTAGACCACCAGGGCAGTTGATGTTACAGATATTTTTGTAGCAAGAAAAAAATACTATAACAACTAGAGAAATAGGCATTGAGGTAATGGGACAGTTTTTCAGGCACTTCTTAATTCAGAATGTGTTCTGATTCCACCCAGAATCAAAGATGTATAGAAAGCTAGTGCAGTGCAGATGAAAGGTCATTTGCGGACCACAGAGCACAGGGAAGAGGGTATAGGAGTGCACGTAACGCAGCAATGGATTCATTGCGTGTACTCAGTGACAGCAACTGGCACCAAAATAAAAATAACAAAACTATACAGAGCAGAACCCTGGGTATTTGTGGTAGAAGACCTATTCTTTAAACACTGAACATGAAGCAATTGCAACCCAAGAGGCTTTTTATATCATCAGAAACAATCGTGCCACCAGATGGAGCACAGAATGGACCAGAGTGGAATACACAGATAAACAGCATATGCAGAAGAGCCACAGGTGGGACAAATGAAGAATACACAGATATAAATTAGGGCCAGCAGGACATTTGCTTCTAAGAATTTTACCACAGGTTGTGTTGGAAGAATTGGTTATTAACACCAGACTAACACCATAGTTTATACCTGAAGATTATTTATTATTATACATAATTTATTCTGTAACTGGAACTTCCTCCTCTTGTTTAATTATTCTCTTATCCCTATAATAGTCCTTGAACTAATATAACCACTATAGTGACAGTCAGGAAGATGAACTGCTTTAAGAGTAATTTGCCTTTACTACTTTGGAGCCCCAAGTCAGTATTCCTTAAATGAGAATACAGGACAAAACCAGACCGTATGAGGCTCTGTTAATAGAAATATATTTGTTCAATATGTTTTTGACTTTCTGAAAGTTAAGTTCCTAAGTGTTTCCCATTAGCAGGTTTTTGACCATTTTTGTATTCTTATCTTTGTCAATAGATAAAGTAAACATACAGTAATTCATAAATGCATGATGTTCATTTTCCTCACTAACACCTAATGTTATTTTGCTAAATATACATCTATAAATGACTGTTTATTTTAGGCCTGAAGTATGTATAAAAACCCATACAGGACTACCTGTCTTTCCAAATAGTGGCAAACTGTCTTGAATTGAATCAGGACAAGCAGTGTAAACAGGATGGCATATAAAGTGTGATACAATATACGGAGGACATAGTATGTATGAAGGGTAACTGATTAATAAAACATGGCTGGCCTTGATTTCATTTATAAGAAACTTAAGACATTTATCAACATCTGTCTGAAGCCAGATCCAGTCTCTTGGACTCTGTTGTGGATAAGCTGATTAATAAAAGATGATGTCTTAGGAAGGAAGCTTAGATCTTTGTAAGCAATGACAAAGGAAAAGGCAGGGTTGAATCTACATATGAAAGGAAATTGTAAAAGTAAACTAGTTTACCACTATATGCCTGGCTGCCACTTCCCTATAATATTTCATTTCCCTCGTATTGGCTCAAGTCTGGAAAAATAGGAAGGAATTTCAAAAATTAAGTGTGGAATTAATTTACAAGACAGATTATAGGTTTTTTGTGCTTTTTTTTTAAACTCTGAAATATAATCCATTTCCCTTGTGGCCTCCCCCTCTCGGTGTTCTTAACTTTGCAGCTTTCCATGTTTGTTTTTCATTTGTATCCTTGATCTTTTAGACTTTCCTTTCCCCCTTGGCTAGAATAAAATACCAGGACTGAACAAGTGCTTCTCTTTACCAGCTGGCAGACAGTTGTCCAATAAACATTGCCCTTAGGAAGCCATCATATTCCATCTTCCAGTTAACCAACCCTCAAATCGTCTTCTGTCTAACACATTTAAGTGTTATCTAGTCATTTTGCAATTTCTTCATTCAGCATCCACAGATCAAGGACATGGAGGTCAAACAGAGTAGCAAATGCAGTAATGCCTGGAAATAAACATCTCTGCTATAACATCTCCTAAATGTCCAGGGAAAATCACTTCATAACTCTGAGGAGGAAGGGCTCTAAGATCTTAGGAGAAGGTACCATGAGTTAGAGAGGGAATTAGAATCATCACATTTTTTGATGCTCTCTATAAAAATAAGTACTTTTCTAAATATTTAAGGAAGCACAAAAAGCAAAAGTTGCATGATCAGTACATTTCATTAATGATGGTCAAATAATAAACTTAGGAAAATTATAAACTCTTTCAATCTCACATTGTTATAGGATGTCAAAGCCCTGGTTGCTCTGACAGTAGACGACTCTGTCTGCAACTTAGTTTTATGACTGTGTCTAGAGTCTAGATTGGGTATTTGGTAAGAATCCAAACAGATAATCTGAGGAGGAAAATTGGAGATGAGGATTAATGTTAAGGGTGGGTCCACTGAAGACCTGGTGGTCATATATCACCTGGCCCATTTATATTCATCTAACTAGCTGGATGGGCTTCCCTGGTGGCTCAGCAGTAAAGAATCTGCCTACCAGTGTAGGAGACACAGGTTTGATCCCTGGGTTGGGAAGATCCCTTGGAGAAGGGAATGGCTACCTACTCCAGGATTCTTGCCTGGAGAATTCCATGAACAGAGGAGCCTGGCAGGCCACAGTCCATGGGGTTGCAGAAGAGTTGGACCCGACTTAGAGACTAAACAACAACAACCAACTGGATAGGCCCACAATTACAACTCTTTTTTGTGCTCTATAAAGTTACTTGGGTCAAACAAACCCTATATCAGTAAAGTGAAAGTGATTGTTAGTCGCTCAGTCATGTTTCAGCAAAACAGAAGCAAAGGGCTAGAAGAAAACAAAGAAGAATATTCTGACCAGTGGTTAAAAAAGGAGGTCTTGGAACATTTTGAGGTTGTGGCGATCAGGTTGTAAGACTTATGCCTCCATAACCAAAGACTTTAATTTATATATAAAACTTTCATTTATATATAAATCTAAAAGACATGAAGAAGAAGCAGCCAAAAATCTCACCAGGGGGATTATGGGAATCACTGTTGCAAAACTGATTTATAAATCAATCTTTTAAGGAGTCAAACAACCCCAGAGCAAGAGGAGGGTGGGAAGCCAGGCCGCCGGTGTCCATTGTGGGGAGTTTCTGCTAGTTTTGATATCCTTATTCCCTAGTTAACTGCAAGTTGTCCAGGAATTCTTTTACTAAGACTGTTTTTGTAATCTAAAACAGTCCTTCAGACAAATCAGTAACTTGCCATGCCAATCCTGAGAACATGATAAATATTAAACAATTAAAACTAATGATTTGTTTAGCCATTTTGAGTATGTGAGTATAGGCACTTGTATATGTGTATTCAGTATGTATGTATATATGTGCATGTATGTATCCTTTGTTTGAGAGAGAAACTATGATAGTTCATATGTATGTTACCTGAAATTAACAGAGTTCTGTGAAGTTGTGATGGAGCCTGCATACTACTACTTGATCTTTTGGAGGTGTGTGTGCGTGTGTGTTCCTGTTTGAGCAGTTGCTGACAGGAGCTGGGGAACTGAGACTGATAAAGCTGCAGGAGGGCTGTGCAGGCATAACCTTTACTTCAAGCAGGAAAACCACCATTAAAAAAAAGAATAGAGCAGGCTGGGCAAAGCTGGAAGCAGGGCTGTCCGGTAATGTCCGACATGTGGTATTATTTAAGGCGGAATCCCCCAGGGCTGGGAACCATACTGCTGTTGGGATATTGTGCTCTGCAATGATCGCTCTGGTGGGGGGGTGGGGTCAGAACTGAGATGCACTCTTGTGGGTGAGAGGTCAGATTCCCCCCTCCACCAAGGGAGGGGTGTTTGCGCTCTCAGGCATCGTGGGAAGAGTCTGATCCTGGGTCAGGAAAGGACTCAGAAAGAGTCTTAAAGAGGGTATTTCTTGCAGACAGAGATGGGTCACCTTTGTCTGTCAGGGTCATCATGCTGGATCAAAAGCAGTAATGAACGTTCTATGATGCTAAGAGATGCTCTGTTTTAGGGCTCCTGCCCACACAGCCCACGTGGTGAACACCTCAGTCACTGCAGCTTCACTTATTCTTGAAGGTCTATTAGAGGCCCCGCAGCAGGTCTGGCTTTCTCAAGATAGCAGGGGGGAAGTTGGTGGACAAAGCTTTAACTTGGAAATGACTTGGGTTCATTTCTCCAGACACCACTTTTTTGCATTTCTTCACCAAACCACTGCTGTCCCCTCAATTTATTCGTTGGTAAAAGGGAGAAAGACCATCCCTAGTGGCTCAATGGTTAAGAACCCACTGCCAATGCAGGAAATGTGCGTTCAAGTCCTGGGTGGGGAAGATCCCCTGGAGAAGGAAATGGCAACTCATTCAGTATTGTTGCCTGGAACATCCCATGAACAGAGGAGCCTGGTGGGCTACAGTTTATGTGGTCACAAGAGACAGACTCGACATAGGGACTGAGTATGTTCTCATAGAAGGGAGAAAATCAGCTCAGTTCAGTTCAGTCGTGATCAACTCTGTAACCCCATGGACTGCAGCATGCCAGGCTTCCCTGTCCATCACCAACTCCCAGAGATTGCTCAAACTCATGTCCATCGAGTCAGTGATGCCATCAACCCATCTCATCCTCTGTTGTCCCCTTCTCCTCCTGCCTTCAATCTTTCCCAGCATCAGGGTCTTTTCTAATGAGTCACTTCTTTGCATCAGATGGCCAAAGTACTGGAGTTTCAGCTGCTGCATCAGTCCTCCCAGTGAATATTCAGGATTGATTTCCTTTAGGATTGACTGGTTTGATCTCCCTGCAATCCAAGGGACTCTCAAGAGTCTCCAATACCACAGTTCAAAAGCATCAATTCTTTGTTGCTTAGCTTTCTTTATGGTCCAACTCTCACATTCATACATGACCACTGGAAAAACCATAGCTTTGACTAGACAGACCTTTGTCAGTAGAGTAATGTCTCTGCTTTTCAATACACTGTTTAGGTTTCTCATAGCTTTACTTTCAAGGAGCAAGCATCTTTTAATTTCATGGCTGCAGACACCATCTGCAGTGATTTTGGAGCCCAAGAAAATAAAGTCTGTAGATGTTTCCATTGTTTCCCTAGCTATTTGCCATTGAAGTGATGGGATGGGATCCCATGATCTTACTCTTTTGAATGTTGAGTTTTAGGCCAGCTTTTTCACTCTCCTCTTTCACTTTCAAGAGGCTTTTTTCTATTTTCCAAGGATCTGGTGAAGATGACATAAAAGGAAGAATATGAAAGTGATCAATAAACCATGAAGTGGGACTTCCTTAATGATCCAGTGATTGAGACTCCCTGCTCAGAACACAGGGGGCCCGGGTTTGATCCCTGGTCAGGGAACTAGATCCCCTCAGGCTGCAACTAAGATTATGCATGCTGCAATGAAGATCCACTGTGCTGCAACTAAGACCTGGTGTAGCCAAATAAAAAGATAATTTGGGGGGAGGGGGGAGGGAACACTTAAAGGAAGCTTGAAAAATATTTTTTTTAAATAAATAAATAAACCATGAAGTGCTATTCATTCCTAGATGCTCCTGCCTCAGGTCCTTTGCCTAGCTGTTTCTCTGTCTGAAATCCTCTTATGTCCTAATTTTTGTACCCTGACTTTCTTCAAGTGTCTGCCAGCTGTCACTTCATCAGAGAGCCCTTCTCTGGCTGCTTTGTGTAAAACAGTGATCTTCCCAACTCCACCGCCTTTGGCACTTGTCCTAACTCTGCTTTATTTTTCTCCAGAGCCCTCGCCACCATCTGACATATATATTTTGTATATTCTTTAACTGACTCCATAAAGAGGAGGATTTGGGGCTGTTTTATTCACTGCTATCTCCCTAGGGTCTAGAACAGTGCCTGACACATAGTAAGCACTTAATAAATATTGTGGAATGAGTGAATGAAATAACTCATTGTAAGATATATTAGAGCTGCTCAAGTCTCCACAATATAAATATACTCCAAAGTTAAAAAGGAATCATTTCCCATCACTCTTCTCCAAATGCTCCTGCGTTGTAGAAAGTACTGAGAGGCCTGAAATGAAATTCAGAACTTTTTCCAGGCTCTTAGACGTTTTCCCTGGCCTGGATCATTTTGAAGAATAACTGAAAGCCTTCAGTTTATGTGGGTCTTTTTCCTCTGTTTTTTAAGCCATTAGACCTCAAGGACAAAAACTGCATCAGCAGATGACTACTCTAAGTTTCCTATGAACAAAGGTCTCCTGCAGGTCTAATAAAAAGATAATAGAAGCAGAGAGTACTCAGTTTTTCTTTTCCCAGCCTTTTTCTTTCAGCCTTGCTCCCTGGGTTTCTCTCTCTTTCTCCGTGTTTCTCTGGGAATCCTGTCTGCTCTAGGTAGCTTTTCTAATATAATGCAATGTTTGCAGAGAGCATTTTATTTTTCACAACAACATTCTGGGCCTCCTGAAACCTGGTTTTCTAGAAAGTTAAAAGGCATTGGCCTTCCACTCTGGACCTTGTCACCTCTCTGATCTTGCCTGCTCTCCTCTCCACCCACACCAGCCTCCTGGAACATACTGAGCCAATCCCACCTCAGGGGCTTTGCTCTGGGACTCTCTTCCTGCAGACAACTAACTCACATCTTTTAATTGTTTGCTCAGATTCCACCTTCTCAATAGAACCCACATTGACCACCTTACTTCACCTTGTAAATGTCCCCTCACAGCCTCCCAAAACCAGCACCCCAATCCTCCTAACCCTTTTTTCCCACCTTCTCTTTTTTTTTTTACAGCATTTATCATCTTCTAATTCATTATACAATTTACTTTTTATTTGCATGTATTGTTTGACATCTGACTCTCTCTTTCTGGAACATTAGCTCCATGAGAGTAGGGATTGTTTTTGTTTGGGGGGGTTTTCCCCCTTATTTCTGTACTCCAAGGATCAAGAGCAGGATGAGACACAGAAAAAATGGTTAATAAATAGTGTTGAAGAAACCAATTGACTTTAAAGATCAGTGAGATGATTTGCATATTGCTGGCTTTTCTTGTCCTAACTAGTAACTATAAGCATTCTGAAATCTTAATTCTTTGTAAAATATATGACATCAAATTTGCTTCTGTTTCCTTCCTAGAAACATTTTGCTACTGGAGCAATCCTTCAATCCCAGGAGTGTGAAATTAAAACCTCCTAGGAATTCTACATAGTCCCTGACTTTAAGAATATAGAAATGTAAGCAAATAAAATATAATTTATTAACATGAAAGCAATAATGGAAGCATAATCAAAGTAAAGAGAAAGCCCAGGGGGAAGAGACCCAGAATCTTCACATGGATGGGAGAAGAGTATCAAGGAAGCCTTCAAAGAAGAGGTGATGGTAAAGGTGAAGAGGTTTCTCCTGATGAATCAGACTTGAAAATAGACATGCTAAGTAAGGAAGGTCATTCCAGGCAGACGGAACAGTGTAAATGTAGCCGTCAAGCAGTGTGGTACCCATGGGGATCCATAAGTTCCATATTGCTATGCCACAGAATACAATGTAATTGGTTCCTTTTGGTTGAATGACAATAAGAACGGTAGCCTATACACAGAGTGCTTTCCTTGTGCCAGACAGCTTTCTAGGTTTTTATACATTAGCACATTCAATCTTCCCAGCAATCCTGGAACATAGACACTATATTATTCCTCTTTTGTAGATGGGAAAACTGAGGCACAGAGGTATTGCTATGTAAGATGATAATACTGCACAGGCTGTAGGAAAATAGGCCATATTTTTGTTTTTTATTAAATACTTTTTTGTTTCCTTAAAGCAGTTATTTAAAAAAAGTCTAATCTAGCTCAATCCAGGACTGATATACTCAGAGGAGAGCAGGAAAGAGTAAACTGGTTGTTAAAGGAAGAGAGAAGTTTGTTTTTTTTTTTTAACTTTTGAAAGTAGTGTCATTTAAAGTAAAACAACTGTGGTAGTGGTGTCGTCTTAGCACAATGAGGATTTTTTGTGCACATAAATAGAGAGGATAAGTATTTTTTTATGTGACCAATAATCAAAAAAGACTATGACAAGTGGAAATAAGTATGCTTTTTAATATTTTACAGAAAGTTATATTAAAACTTTATGAAGGCCCATTGGATATTTATTTTCCCTCCTCCAGTAACAGTCTTAAATAAATATAATTACTTTTGGACAATAAAGTGCTGCAACGTCGTATACTGAAAACCAATAAAAAAATACCAGTCACTTGGAAGAGTTCCTGTTTGCAGGCTGACCGGGCCCTTACACAGTGGAGTCAGAAGGTGAAAGGTTAAAAGTGCGTTCTTGATTCTAGACCGAAAATAATGTGTAAACTCAAGTTGGTTTCTTTTTTTTAAGTCAAAAGTAGTTTTATTTCTTTTTTAAAAAAAGTTAATTAGCCACTAATGTGGACAGCCTCCAGGATCCAAGTCAATTAGGACACTTCGTCCATAACTTTTCCATACTGAAGCTGCACGACCCTTGCATTTATAGAGGTGTACTCTGGATAAAATCTCTTTGCAAGGAACAATAAAAGCTGAATGATGGAGACCATGAGCTTAGGGTTGATGTCATAAAAGACGTGCTCAATATTTTGGCACTTCCCTCCTGATGTAAAAAGTGTGCTATTCTCATTTGGCAGGCCGTGGCCAAGTGGAATAAGAGAAGCGTGTGCTAATCCACTGCTGCTCTAAAATGACAGTAAAAGGCATTTGCTGCTTTTCCCATTTGAATACTACAACTTCTTTGATTCACACCTATTTTTGCCAGGCTAGATCTCTGCTATTTTATTTATATGTCACTACCATGTTCAATTCACACATAATAGCTTGCTGCCCATAGATTTTCTGATCCTTATCTATACATATGATAGGATTTGATCATTTCACTTTTAGCATTATTTGGTATCTACCAACTCATCGAGATAATTTCTTTTCTTTATACTTTATTAAAGGGTTGTTGACATACTAAAAGTTTTACATATTTAATGTATATAAACAGATGTGTTTGGAAATAAGTGTACACCATGGTGGGTAGGGCTTCCCAGGTCAGGCAGGGGGGCAGGGGCTTTCCAGGTGGCACTCAGTTCAGTTCAGTCACTCAGTCGTGTCCAACTCTTTGCAACCCCATGGACTGCAGCACGCCAGGCTTCCCTGTCCATCACCAACTCCCAGAGTTTACTCAAACTCATGTGGTTAAAAAAAACAAAAAAATTTGCCAATGCAGGTAGACTAGAGACGCGGGTTTGATTCCTGGATTGGAAAGATCCACTGGAGGAGGAAATGGCAAGTTGCTCCAGTGTTTTTGCCTGGAGAATCCCATGGACAGAGGAACCTGGCAGTCTGCAGTCCTTAGGGTCACACTGAAGCAACTTAGCATGCACACCATGGGCTTCCCTGGTGGCTCAGATAGTAAAGAATCTGCCTGTAATGCAGAAGACACAAGATGGATCCCTGGGTCAGGAAGATTCCCTGGAGAAGGGAATGGCAACCCACTCCAGTATTCTTGCCTGGAGTATTCAATAGACAGAGGAGCCTGATGGGCTGCAGTCCATGGGGTCGCAAAGAATTGGACATGACTAAGCAGCTAACACTTTCATACACCCATAATACGATCACTACAATCTATGCTATACACGTCATCTCTAAAAGTTTACTCCTGTCTTCTTTATTCATTATTATTATTATTTAATGACAAGACAATTAACATAAGATCTAGTCTCCCTGTCCCCTCTCCCAGCCTCTGGTAACCACTGGATCTTTTCTTAATGAGCACTTGCTGTGCCCTTTTAATACTACCAACATTTCCCTTTAAAGAAAGAAACAAGCTTCTCACATAGCACAAAGTCGTACATTTATAAGTTTTATTTATATTTAAAAATATAAATTTACATATGTGAATTTTGAGAGCTATTTCAGAGGAAGAATTGACAAGTTTTAATGACTAATTAGATGTGGAGAGTGAGGTAAAAGGAAAATTTAAGAAAGTTCTGAGCTTTCTGGCTTGAGGAAAATCTGTGAATGGTGATGTCTTTCAAATCCCAAATGGAATGGGCCTTGAAGGAAGACAGTGGGGCCAATTTGAATACACTGGGCTTGAGGGGTCTGTGGGATGTCCAGGTGATGTGTTGGTTATTTGGCTTTGAAGCTCAGGATGGGTTTAGGCTGAAGGTAAGACATGGGGGTCATTAGCATCAAGGAGGTAGTGGAAGCTAAAGATGTAGGTGAGCTCATCTAATCAGAACAAACAGAATTAGAAGATAACATCCCAAGGGAGCCTAAGGTTTGGGGAGCTCTAGTGAAAAGGAAGTCACAGATAGACTGAGAAGGAGCATCCAGAGGGGACAAGAGAGAAATAAGGAGAGTCCAGGGCCCTAGAAGCAAGGAAGCCATGTTTCAAGAAGTGAAAGATCATAACTGCAAAGTCACCTTTTTTAGCAATAATGACATCAGCAACCTTGATAGAATCACTTGCAGCTGATATATTGGTGATCATCACATCATAATAGAAATAATCATCTTAAATTGTTGATGTGGGTCTTTACACATTTACAGAGAACAGTTATACATAATGCCTGATTTCATGCTCACAATGCTCTTATTAATTAGATGTGACTGCTTTCATTATGTAGAAGAGGAGAAAGAGACTCAGAAAGTCAAGTAATTATATAAAAATAATAAGAATTGTTTTTCTAAAACATCTACTATGTGCAAAACATTGTGCTAAAAATATATTTTGCAAAAAAAAAAAAAAAAGATTGCAATGTAAGTTTTATTAACTTAGTTTAAGTAAAGTTCAGAGAAGTGGGGTAACTTTTCCAGGCTCACACAGCTAGGAAAGGTCAGAATGGGGCTTTGAACTCAGATCTTTGGAGTGCTAAAGTCTGAATTGTTTCTACTTTTAAAGACTGCCTAACTGTTTAGGTTTTCTGGCAAATGTTACTTTAACATTTTTTTCATGAAAATCAATATGTGTTCTTGAAAACACTGACAGAAATCCAATTTTGCAAACTGAATTATTTCCCTTCTTGTTTATGTTATAATTTAAAAGATGTGTTCTCCATGGAAAGAAAATACACTTTAAACATAGTATTTGGTTGCACAGAAATCATATACTGAAGGTACAATATTAACCTCTGTAATAAAATATTAACCACAGAATTCTATAATGCAAATACTATACTGAAGACAGCGCTGGATTCCATAAATACAGAGGAGCCCCTTGAGGTAAAGAAAGAAAGAATGTTGCCTCATTGGAGAAACTTCCGGGGGAAAGTTTGCCTCCAAGATGGTGGCTCAGACAAATCTTCTATGTCTTTTTCTTCTGTTTGACAAATATCTGCATTTTTAGTTTTAGTAAATGAAGTTCCAAGTGCCTAGCATTCAATTTCTACCACATTAATGATAAAACATGAATGGTATTTTAGGTTTTAAAAAGAATTATATACTATATATAGGATTTTCTAAATTCTACTGAACTGATCAGTTGGTGAGAAATTAACCTAGCCTGGATCTTGGTGGTGTATGAGATTCATTGCATAATTCTTCAACTTTTCTATATATTTTTAAAAATTTCCTAATAAAATGTTAGTAAAAAAAAAATTAAAGGAAGAAAATAAAAAACAAAACGAAACACCAAAGTGTCAGGAATGTCATAAGCTCCAGATCCAGGAAAGAAAGTATGCTCTATGAATATAACTGAATTGTCTCTCTCCCCAAAGTGCTCGGTCTTCAACTATTAATATTGAGTTATTTTATGAGAAAGTTTAGAACCAGATTGAACTAAAATAGAGTTGATTTCTGTCCACTAATTTGTCTCCATAACAAAGTTACCAAAGCTTTCACATTTCTCTAGTTTTATTTCCATTTCCAGGAAATAATGAAAAGTATGGCACTGGTTCATAGAGGTTTTAGAATATAAATTAAATTTATAGTCAGTAAATGAATTATGATATAAGCTAATTATAAAGCAAACTGACTTTATAATTTTATTTTTAATCAGGAAGTAAGGTAATTTTATAACCTTAAGTTTGGAGAAAACAGAAAAAAAAATCAAATCTCCTCCTCAAATGCAGTGGTTATAATTTTATGTACTTTTCTGGCCTTTTGTTTCCTAAAGATACAACAGTGGCAAACATACAGGTTTAGACTCTGTTTTTTTACTTAGTGTTATATGTTGTGTTTTTCTATGTCAACATATTTAACATATTAAAGGTTGCATAACCCTTTACTATTATAAACAGTACCATGATGAATCTTCAACTGTATGGCTTGTTTTACATTTTGGATTAGATTGTTGGAAGGGGAATTACTGGGTCAAAGAGCAAGAAATTTTAATAGCTCTGTGTATTAATAAATTGCTTTCCAAAAGTGTTGTACTAATTTATATTGTAAATGTAATGTTGAAAGTCATGTTTGCCAGCGTTGAGTATTATAACTTCTCAAAGTTTGCAAATGTTACGTGCAAGAGATTGTACCTTATTGTTGCATTTGTATTTCTACAGAATATTTTAAAACAGCCTCCTTCTGCCTACCATGTGAGTTGACAAAGCAGAAAGTATAACAGTCAGTGAATTTCATGATCCTTCTGGTTATAATTAAGTGTTTCCCTATTGCCCACCATAGCAAATTCAAATTCCCAGCTCTTGTCTTCAAAGTCCTGGACCACTTCTCTGTCTCCTCCTCTGTCTTGACAGTTCCTTCTCAATGTGTCTCAAAGTTCACTGGGATCCTTGATGAGCACACACATGAAGGCTCTAAGCCCCATTAGATACCCCTGAGCTTGATTCTCCAGGGTGGGCTCACAAGGCCCTCATATTACCCTCTGCATTTGTTTCTTCATGAATCTCTTTGGCTTCCTTTATTTTATAGAATTTTATGCCAGAAGTAAGGGCTTCCTAGGTGCTGCAGTGGTAAAGAATCCGCCTGCCAACGCAGGAGATGCAGGAGACGTGGGTTTGATCCCTCGGTCAGAAATATTTCCTGAAGGAGGAAATGGCAGCCAACTCCAGTATTCTTGCCCGGGAAATCCCTTGGACAGAGGAACACTACCACGACTACTAAGCCAGGAAGAGTCAGATTAAATTCAAAACATGTTTAGGAGATTATTTTCCCCAGGAAGTCTGCATAGATTAGGCAAGAAACTAATTTAATAGTACTAAAATGACTAAAATTTAATATTTAGTACTAAAATATAGCTAAAAGCGAATGATGATGGTCCTTGCCATTGGCAAACATAATTTGCACTTAACTATGGAAAAAACAAAGCTGTTGGAGTTAGAGGACCCCCGGTGGCTGGATGCTCCTGCCCTAAACAGATTGACTCACCCTCTAGAAGAGGGAAGTGAAAAGTCCCTTTGGGGAAAGGGAGAGATGGTTAGATATGTTGAAGGCCATTGGGGTGGGGAGGTCAGTCTTTGAGAAAGCAAGACAACTTGAATGGGACAGTAGGGACTTACCAAACCTAATGTAAGTCATGTGTGATTTGTTGCAACTCCAGGGACTGTAGCCTGCCAGGCTCCTCTGTCCATGGAATTCTCTAGGCAAGAACACTGGAGTGGGTAGCCATTCCCTTTTCCAGGGAATCTTCCCAATCCAGGAATTGAACCTGGGTCACTCAAATTGCAGGCAGAGTCTTCACCATCTGAGCCACCAGGGAAGCCCAAGTCTAGGAGGGTCCCCGATTCTTCAGATAGAGAACTATTTCTTCATTTCTGTTGTAACATTTCAACCATATCTGCCTCAGGCTGATGAAGCCAAGAAAAGACTTATCATGTAGTATCATAATCATAATGTTAACGAAACTGCTGATAATATTTTTAAGTACACATAATGTGCCTGGCATGGTGCCATCAGGCATGATTTCATTTTAACCCTCATGGCACCACCCCATGAAGTAGGCACTGATACGATCCTCATTGTGTTACAGAATGATAAATGATCCTGAAGTCACCCCACAGATATCCAAATATCTTGATCCTTTCTTGGCTGTTTTCTTACATGGGATTTTAAGTTCCCCAAGGTCATCAATGGTATCTTCTATAGGTTCAAGTATTCACAGGAGGCAGGGCTGGAGACAGGACCAAATCAGGTAGCTGCTCAACATATGAACTGAAATACAGTGAAAGAAAAATAATGATTCAAAGATCTCGGGATTTTTCTATTAAAAAGTTTTTCTTAAATTAAAAGTTGAGTTTCTTCAAAAACTACTATAATTCTTTGGACCTTCCTCCTGATGCTTTCTCCCACCCCTTCCCAACAAACCCTTGGAAGTTCTTTTTCCTTTTGGGTCCAGGTTAAAACCTAGAAATTTAAATTATGAACCACTAAGCTTTTATTTTTCCAGACAATTGGCAAAGACCTCAGGGTCAGTTTCTAGTCCTTTGAAATAAGCACATATTTTAAAATGCTAAATTGGATCCCTTTTATGTAGGTCAGATCTTGGTCAAAACAATTGAATGGCTTGATGCCCACCTCTGACGTTGAAGAGTGGCGGCCTGTCACTGATCCAAAGCATCACACGTGCTCAGGTCTTAGAAGGTTCCCAGGAGGTCCAATTCAGTGTCAGCATAATACATATTTTTTCAGCTTAAGTATCTGGGCTTAGGTTCTTATTTCTTATTAAAGTTACCGTTTGTACAACAAATCCACTTCGATCCACCTAGGTGTTGGCAGCCCTTCACCATCTCCCATAGGCAAGAAATTGTCCACCCCACCTCCCATCCTCCAAAGCAGAACAGTGCTCTGGGCCTGCTATTCAAAGTCTCCATTCCCCAGGTCCAAAGTCAGGCTATGGAATAAAACTAGGGAGGTTTTTCAGGGCTCTGCTATGCATGTCAGAAACTTGTGGGGAAGGGGAGACCAAGAAAGCCTGCAGTATATCCACTCCAGAAGACTTGAAGTCATCACTGACTTGAAAGGCAACCAAGGAGACTCTGTCCAGGGGTTGATGCTGGTCCTGTCACTCTCAAAGGACTGGGATGCTGAATAAAGGCTTAGAACACAAAGGGACCTGAATTTCCTTCCATGGACCACAATAAAGCCTGTGTCTTAAAAGAAAATGTAAAGAAGAGGAAGTTTTAGACAAGCAAGGTGGTATAAAGGCTCCTTTTCCAGCTCCTAGGAAACCCTACAGAGGTTATGAGAGAAACTCACTCCCATGCACTTCTTTTTTTTTTAAATTAATTAATTATTTTTGATGTGGACCATTTTTAAAGTCATTAATTGAATTTGTTGCAATATTGCTTCTGTTTTATGCTTTGGTTTTTTGGCAACAAGGCCTGTGGGATCTTAGCTCCCAAACCCACACCTCTAGCATTGGAAGTTGAAATCTTAACCACTGGACCACCAGGAAAGTCCTCCCTGGTACATTTCTTAAAGGTTTCTGTTCTCCCAGATGATCCCTCTTAGAATCTGAAACTAAAATGTCTTCCCCCAATGATAACAAGATATCAAGCTTCTATTTCCAAAGAAATCCAAAGTGAGCTGGCCTCAGATGTTACTAATCAGGGATACGATGCTTAGGTAATACTGCTGACTTTTCCTAGCTAATCTAGCTTAAACTGTATTTTGCACGCATGCTAAGTTGCATCAGTCGTGTCCAACTCTTTGCAACCTGTGGACTGTGGCCTGCCAGGCTCCTCTGTCCATGGGATTCTACAGGCAAAAATACTAGAGTGGATTGCCATGCCCTCCTCCAGGAGATCTTCCTGACACAGGGATCGAACCCAGGTTTCCTGCATCTCCTGCATGGCAAGCAGATTCTTTACCACTGAACCACTGGGGAAGCACCAAACTGGATTTTAGGGGCAGTTTATTCAAAAGGCATTGATAATGATAAAGAAAAAAGATACAGCTATTTTTTTAATTGAAAAAAGGTCCATTATTTTGAGAGTTAGTCAAGTTCTTGGAAGACTTACACCTATACACCTAAGAATGGCTATGACTCCAATTTGACTTTCTCCCTGATTCCTTCTGGCTCCTTATCAATCTTTATCTGCCCCCAATTTGTGATTGTTTTATCTCCAGCTAGGAAACCATGTGTTTCTGTATGCCACACTCCCCACCCTCAGCTCTGAACTTAAAAATAACGCAAAGTTTATCTTGACCCTCTCCATACAGCCAGTGAGAGAAAGTGGCTCTCTAGAGACTGGAATGTCCATATTAGCATGAGAGAACAGTGCCAGAAAAATTGAGTCCTATTTGCAAATCCATCAGCGTGTCCCCTATGGCGTGGGTCCCCAGTCTCTAGGCTCTAATGCCTGATAACCTGCAGTCAAGCTGATGTATACATGTATATGTATGCATGCTCAGTTGCTCAGTTGTGTCTGACTCTTTGAGACTCCAGGGACTGTAGCCCAACAAGTTCCTCTGTCAGTGAAATTTTTCAGGTAAGAATACTGGAGTGGATTTCCATTTCCTGCTCCAGGGGATCTTCCCAACCCAGTTACTGAGTGCACATCTCTTGCATTGGCAGGTGGATTCTTTACCCGCTGAGCTATTATTTATCTCGGGGAAGCCCTTGGATAATAACAGAAATAAAAGGCAGAATAGATGTAATGTGCTTGAATCATCCTGAAACCAACCCGTCTCCAGTCCATGGAAAAATTGTCTTCCATGAATCTGGGCCGTGGTGCCAAAAAGGTTGGGGACCACTGCCCTTTAGCACCACACTGGTCAAGCAGTGTGCAAATGGCATCTGTCAGCAACTGCTTAAAATGCTTTCAAATCTCTTGAAATTCTCAGTAAGAAAAAAATAAACTGATGAACTCCAAACATTAGCTTTCTTTTAAAAATTTGTTTTCTACTCCATTGTTTTGTTCTGCTTTCTTTGTTTGAATTTTGGTGTGGAAAGGATGTGAAGAGGCCAACCAACGTTCTCCCCCACTTTGTGAATGAGGAAAACAAGCCACCAAGCACTGTCCTTATTCACATCAGAGCAGCAACTTGAAGGCCCGATGCTTTGCTAATTTCTATTTTTATTTTCTGAACAACACCAAAATGTCTCTTTTACTCTTATTGTAAGACATGATATGTTTAATTTTTAAGATGAACGTATTTCTGAATTTTGTATTTTTACATCATCTTTTCCCTAGATACCTTTTTCTTCAACATTTTTCTCTATATTCTAATACACTTGGTATTTTCAGCCTTTTAATTTTTGATTTTCCCCTGCATTTGATCTTTAATCCCTCAGTTTTCTATCTCTCTTTAATCAGCTTCTACAATCCATTCATGTCCATCACTTTCCTCTTCCCATAATCTCTACCTTTCCCCCGTGTTCATTTTCATCTTGTTTCTATCAGTATTCCTTCCTTCTTGAATGCTGTTTCTATATTCAGCCCTTCCTTCTCTTTTTATTGCCTCCTTTTTTGTCCTATTTCAACATGACCCGTTTGTATCACTACCCTTTCTACACAGCAATGAAGGAGTGTGTGTGTGTGTGTGTGTGTGTGTGTGTGTGTACACATGCATTGAGAATTATTTGGTGTGGGGGTGGAGAAAAGGAGAGTAAAGATTGGGGGAGACACCAAAGAATGTGTTCATAGAAGGAGAAATGCTTTGCTTATTCCAATCCCTGGGGATGTTAATCAGAAAGTTTCTTTTCTAATGCCCATTTAATAAATACAAGTTATGTACATATGTTTCCTATATAACAGTATCCCGAATCAGTACTGTATGTGTGAAATGTTTCAATTTTCCTAAACCATTCTAAAACTTATTCCAGATCCATTGTACAAATAGTTAAGGAGGAACGGGATTGCTTTCCGACTTTCATTTGGACTTGTTTCAAGCATAATAAACACTTGTTAAGATTATGTTTTGAACATCACAAAAATGTTTATCGACTGTATTTGAGACAACTATAAAATCACCACGGCAGCATCAGAGTGAAGTTACTTGCTACATTCTATACAACAAAAATCTAGATATTTAAACATAGATCTACTTAAAATATTAATTTTTCTGGGCTCTAGATTTTGAATTTGGTTAATGTGCATTATTTGAGTACTGCTTTTTAACAAAAACGGTTTGTTTTATTAATCTGAGTACAAAAATAAAAGTAACTTTGTGTGTGCCTTATGTATTGATGCATTCAGTATTTATAAAGATTTACCCTATATCTACCATTAGGCAGAAAATTTTCCTTTTGTTCCACAATCACGGTTCCTTACCCAGCTCCATGACTGAGCAATTCAGAGTTGGAAATGAGCCCATGTATAATTGCATACATATAAGAATCAAATCTTAACAATGACTGAGGACAATTGTGACACAAAAAGAACTTAGATCAGAAATAATTCCAATCTCTGCTTCATTGTTTAAGTCTGAAAATTATGAAGCATCCTTAAATACTAATGAATAAATAAATATATGAGCAATACTATCATTACCTTTTAATTACAAGACCTCTGCTTAAAATCCTGTAAGAGGATCTTTTCTCACAGACTGCTTTTCGGTCATCTTATATTGGTGAGTTTGCCTGGTGTTCTCCCAGATGACCTGGGTTCAACATCTGCTCTGAGGAAATATTCTTCTGGCACAATAATTAAAATACAATGATCTTATTACAGTTGGAAAAATGATTTATTCATCTTTATTATACATTGATTTTTGGCATGGCAGAAAACAGGAGAAAGATATTAAATGTAATTCCACGGGGCCGGAGATGGGTCTAATATTACCTAATATCTTCAGGACCGACCAGATCAAATTAGACAGTAATCCGGAGTTTGAGAGATTGACTCACACTTTGAAGAGAAGGGACACTGTGGAGCCCATTGAGCTCTTGATGAATCAGTGGGATTGGGTGGCTTCAAGAAGGGGCACTGTTACATACACCTGGGGAAGAGGAATAAAATATATGAATGGGGGTGGAGAAAGCCACAGAAACTGACAAAGAGGAAGGATCCTCAACAAAATGACACATATGCAAAAAGAACAAAACTGACCTGAAATGAAAAATAGAATGACCATGTGAGGGAACTATTCTTTCTCTCCTTAGGCAAAACTGTGGCAACTATTTTTAAATCATAGTTTGGAAAACTAAACAGTCTGACTTTTCTTCCAGCAGGAATAATATGGGGATATTGTTCCATGTTTGAAAATAAAAGTGCTAATTGTTCAGTTGTGTCTGACTCTTTGTGACCCCATGGACTATAGCCCGACAGGCTCCTCTGTCCATGGGATTCTCCAGGCAAGAATACTGGAGTGGGTAGCCATTACCTTCTCCAGGGGATCTTCCAGACTTAGGGATCGAACCCAGGTTTCCTGCATTGTTGGAGGATTCTTTACTGTCTGAGCCACCAGGGAAACCCCAAATTATTCTTTCTTAATGAATGAATTTGATTCTCAATTCCCCACTTTCTTCTAATGCCAAATTATAAATCCATGCATCTAATTGCTCCCCTCTCTTAACCTTTTGACTGTATGTAATTATAATAGGTATATGTAATTTCTAAAATGATTCAGTATTTCTGACCATGGTCTGAATGTCTCTAACTGTTAACAGTATAGAACCCAACATGGCAACAGATTAACAATGTTTTTAATACAAGGGACAATAATACATATTAAAAAAGATAACATTAAAAATCAGCAGTAATAAATATTTATTAGGTAAATGGGAATATTTATTAGGACTACTGTTGTGACTGTTAATGCTAGTTATTCAGAATTTTTCTATTTAAAAATAAAACCATGTAGTTTAAGTCATTAAGTTATCTCTTTTGCAGAATTATTTGGGATATCCTGTTTTTTGCTTTCAATGAAATTTTAGAAATAGTTTATCAGTTTCTACAAGAATTCCTGCTCGGGATTTCTATCAGAAGTATGTTGAACCTGTAGACCAATTTTGGGAGAAGTGATAGCTTAACAACAGTGAATCTCTTCACCTACCAGTATAGTGCAGGTCTTGGGCAAATTTTGTTAAATACAACTTTAAGTACTTAATATTTTTGATGCTGTCATAATTTGTATTTTTAAATTTCAATTTTCCACTATTTATTGCTAATAAAAAGAAATACAACTGATTGCATATCAGCTCAGTTCAGTTGCTCAGTCATGTCCAACTCTTTACAATCCCTTGGACTACAGCACACCAGACTTCCCCGTCCACCACCAACTGCCAGATTTTGCTCAAACTCATGTCCATCGAGTCAGTGGTGCCATCCAACCATCTCATCCTCTGTCATCCAATTCTCCTCCTGCCTTCAATCTTTCCCAGCATCAGGATTTTTCCAATGAGTCAGTACTTTGCATCAGGTGGCCAAAGTATTGGAGCTTCAATTTCAGCATCAGTCCTTCCAATAATTATTCAGCATTGATTTCCTTTAGGATTGACTGGTTTCATCTCCTTGTAGTCCAAGAAACTCTCAAGAGTCTTCTCCAACACCACAGTTCAAAAGCATCAATTCTTTGGCATTCAGCTTTCTTTATGGTCCAACTCTCATATCCATACATGACTACTGGAAAAACCATAGTTTTGACTAAACAGAACTTTGTCGGCAAAGTAATGTCTCTGCTTTTCAATATGCTATCTAGGTTGGTCATAGCTTTTCTTCCAAGGAGCAAGTATCTTTTAATTTCATGGCTGCAGTCACCATCTGTAGTGATTTTGGAGCCCCCAGACATAAAGTCTCTCACTGTTTCCATTGTTTCCCCATCTATTTGCCATGAAGGGATGAGACCAGATGCCATAATCTTCATTTTTTGAATGTTGAGTTTTAAGCCAGCTTTTTCACTCTCCTCTTTCACTTTTATCAAGAGGCTCTTCTGTTCCTCTTCACTTTCTGCCATAGGGTGGTGTCATCTGCATATCTGAGTTTATTGATATTTCTCCCGGCAATCTTGATTCCAGCTTGTGCTTCATCCAGTCCAGCATTTCATATGATGTACTCTGCATATAAGTTAAATAAGCAAGGTGACAATATATAGCTTTGACATATTCCTTTCCCAATTTGGAACCAGTTCATTGTTCCATGTCTGGTTCTAACTGTTGCTTCTTGACCTGCATGCAGATTTCTCAGGAGGGAGATAAGGTGTATACTGACCTGTTATCCTGCAGCTTTGATAAACTCACTTCATTCTAGAAGATTTATAGACTTCCTAAACATTGTCTATATGGACCATTATGTCATCTTCAAATAAAGATAGTTTTATGTTCTCCTTTTCAAAAACAAAGGAGAAAAGTTAACCTTGATCATTTTCAAAAAATTGATTGGAGAATAGCATTCTTGACATACACAATGTTTGCAAGTTTAAAAAACAACTCCAACTCTATGTATAAAAGGGAATTCTTTGAGAATAGTGACTACAGAAAAAACTTTAAGTATTTGTTTAACAATGAAGTCACAATTATTCTGTGAAATGGTTTTGTGTCTTAGAAAGCCACAGTGGCTTTTGCTGCTAATAACTTAAATATGGGGAGAAGAGTGTTAAGGCTGCATATTGTCACCCTGCTTATTTAACTTATATGCAGAGTACATCATGAGAAAAGCTGGACTGGATGAAGTACGAGCTGGAATCAAGATTGCCAGGAAAAACATCAATAACCTCAGATATGCAGATGACACCATCCTTATGGCAGAAAACAAAGAGTCTCTTGATGAAAGTGAAAGAGGAGAGTGAAAAAGTTGGCTTAAAACTCAACATTCAGAAAACTAAGACCATGGGATCTGGTCCCATCATTTCATGGAAAATAGATGGGGAAACAGTGGAAACAGTGTCAGACTTTATTTTTGGGGCTCCAAAATCACTGCAGGTAGTGACTGCAGCCATGAAATTAAGATGCTTGTTCCTTTGAAGAAAAGTTATGACCAACCTAGACAACATATTAAAAAGCAGAGACATTACTTTGCTGACAAAGATCTATCTAGTCAAACCTATGGTTTTTCCAGTAGTCATGAATGGATGTGAGAGTTGGACCATAAAGAAAGCTAAGTGCCGAATAATTGATGCTTTTGAACTGTGGTGTTGGAGAAGATTCTTGAGAGTTTCTTGGACTACAAGGAGATGAAACCAGTCAATCCTAAAGGAAATCAATGCTGAATAATCATTGGAAGGACTGATGCTGAAATTGAAGCTCCAATACTTTGGCCACCTGATGCAAAGTACTGACTCATTGGAAAAATCCTGATGCTGGGAATGATTGAAGGCAGGAGGAGAAGTGGACGACAAAGGATGAGATGGTTGGATGGCATCATGGACTCAATGGACATGAATTTGAGTAAACTCCAGGAGTTGGTGATGGACAGGGAGGCCTGGTGTGCTGCAGTCCATGGGGTCACAAAGATTTGGACATGACTGAGAATACTGAACTGAACTGAGTGTGTTAAGAAAGAAAGAAAAATAGGTCCACTTGTTTTTGGAGATTTATGAATCATGAAAATATGGTAATGAAAAATCAAGGAAAATATAAGAAGGAAAAAGTGAAGACGGAAAAAAGACTGAAAAGAATGTCAGGAATTGAGCTGTAGGAGTTGCTTTTTGAGATTAGTTGTTTGTCAGTTGCTTCATTTGCTATTATTTTCTCCCATTCTGAAGGCTTATAGTTTCCTTTGTTGTGCAAAAGCTTTTAAGTTTAATTAGGTCCCATTTGTTTATTTTTGCTTTTATTTCCAACATTCTGGGAGGTGGGTCATAGAGGATCCTGCTGTGATGTATGTCAGAGAGTGTTTTGCCTATGTTCTCCTCTAGGAGTTTTATAGTTTCTGGTCTTACGTTTAGATCTTTAATCCATTTTGAGTTTATTTTTGTGTATGGTGTTAGAAAATGTTCTAGTTTCATTCTTTTACAAGTGGTTGACCAGTTTTCCCACCACCACTTGTTAAAGAGATTGTCTTTAATCCATTGTATATTCTTGCCTCCTTTGTCAAAGATAAGGTGTCCATATGTGCGTGGATTTATCTCTGGGCTTTTAATTTTGTTCCATTGATCTATATTTCTGTCTTTGTGCCAGTACCATACTGTCTTGATGACTGTGGCTTTGTAGTAGAGCCTGAAGTCAGGCAGGTTGATTCCTTCAGTTCCATTTTTCTTTCTTAAGATTGCTTTGGCTATTCGAGGTTTTTTGTATTTCCACACAAATTGTGAAATTATTTGTTCTAGCTCTGTGAAGAATACCGTTGGTAGCTTGATAGGGATTGCATTGAATCTATAAATTGCTTTGGGTAGTATACTCATTTTCACTATATTGATTCTTCCAATCCATGAACATGGTATATTTCTCCATCTATTAGTGTCCTCCTTGATTTCTTTCACCAGTGTTTTATAGTTTTCTATATATAGGTCTTTAGTTTCTTTAGGTAGATATATTCCTAAGTATTTTATTCTTTTCATTGCAATGGTGAATGGAATTGCCTTTGGAAATCAATACATCAATAATTTATTATCTCAAAGAATTTCTGGTTATTTCTTTCAGAAACTCAGGTCCTTTGAGACCAAAACCGAATTCATCAACTTCCCCCCAAAACCATTTTTTTTCTTTTCTCCATTGTTTTTCATAAGAATCACCTTTCCCAGGATTGCAAATGGAAGTCAATTAGTTATCTTTTGTCTTTTCTCCTTCACTTCAGACATTGAACTGAACATCAGGCTCAGTGCATTTTACCTAAAGACTCTCCTAGAACCCACCTGCCTCCCATTTTCCTTCATGCTTACCTGGCCACCTGCTTCCCATTCCTCCCAGGTTCATCTGAATGTCAATTACTTATTCCACATGCAGAGGGGCAGAATGTGCCTCCACAGCTGCTGATCAATAGCCCTTTTCTTCTCTTTCATGTCCTCATCTTCTGCAGTACATCTTAAACCAAGAACCAGAGACTTGTTCAGGGAACATCTCAAGGACACCATGCCTGTGCTAAGCATCCCACCCCAGGCCCAAGTAGGCTGGTGCTCCCCACCTCCACACTGTGGCTCCCTCTGTCTCTCAGGCTACTCCACCTGCTCACTCTTAAAGCCTGCAGATCCTGCTTATCCCCTCTCCCTCAGGAGGAAGTCCCCAGAACTCTAGTCCTCTTGACTCCCCCTTCTCTGGGTTTCTTCATCCATCCCTGTCAGTACCTTTCCTATCAGCATTTAAATTTCCATTGCTCTGTATAACTTCAGAAGCTTCATTGGTAAAAGTCAGAGGCTATGAGGTAACCATAATCCTTTCCAACTCCCGAAGTGTCTAGCAAGGCTCATTAAATGCTTATTGAGTGAATAAGTCAGAAAACCAGTCAACGTAGTGTCTTTAACACACATGAAGCTTTTCTGTTGTTGTTAATCTTTTGGCTTCACTGTGTGGCATACAGGATCTTAGTTCCCCAAACCAGCCCGCTCTACATTGGAAGCATGGAGTGTTAACCACTGGACAGCCAGGGAAGTCCCAGGTCTTTTTTCCTTTTTCTAGGCTTTTGCTATTTGCCAAAACAGAATTCTCTTAAAATTAAGGAATTTAATTTTATTGTTAGACAAAACAGGATTCTATTAAAATTAAAGAAAAAATTAATTTATGGGTTCTGGTTCTTTTTGGAGGAGGAAATAAAGCTTTTGTGACATTTTCAGATAAATGACAATAATAATTGTTGACTACTGATCACTTACTAATCAGACCAGGTTACCATAACAAAATACCACAGGCTTCATAGTTTAAACCACAGGAATTTGTTTTCCCACAGTTCTGGAGGCTGGAATTCTAAGATTAGAATGTCAGCTTGGTAGAGTGCTGCTGAGGGCTCTCTCCCTGTCTTACAGACAACCCCCTCCTCTCTGTGTCCTCAATGTGTCCTCATGTTCTCTTTCTATAAGGCTAGAGTCCTATCAGATTAGGACACCAATTTATGACTTTATTTAACTTCAGTTACTTCCTAAAATCCCTATCTCCAAATACAATCATATTATGGTTAAAGCTCCTGTGTATGCACTTGGAGGGCTTCCCTGGGGGCTCAGCGGTAAAGAATCCATCTGCCAAGCAGTAGATGTGGTTTCGATCCCTGGATGGAGAGGATCTCCTGGAAAAGGAAGTGGCCACCTGCTCTATTATTCTTGCCTGGAGAATTCCATAGACAGAGGAGCCTGGTGGGCTACAGACCATGAGGTCGCAAACAGTTGGACACAACTAAATGACTAAGCAACAACAGCATGCACTTGGAAGGGCTGTAAGCATTCAGTCCATAATAGGCTCTAAAAAGGTGGGTAAATGGATTGGGCCTTACAAAAATGAGATCCAAGAAACTGGCTCCCAGCGACAGATGGCCCAAGCACCAAATTTCAACTCCCAAACTTCACTTCCAGTAATTCAGCATGCCAGTTCACACTAACACCCTCCCTCGAATCCTGCCTTCACAACAGCCAAGAAATTTCAGTTTTTAAAAATACAGTAATAACTCTGAAAATTTTCCAGGCTGTACTGTTCTGGATTTCAAACAGATTTCAGGATGTGAATTTAGAGATACGCTTGACATTGAGGGACTTAGGTGGGTGAGGCTGAGCAGAGGCTGGGCTGCCCACAGATTCCCCTGCCAAGTCCCACTCCCAGTGCTGGCTGAACTCTGCTCTGGTGATACGAAGGCAGTGGAGAGGTAACCCATAAGGATGTATCTAGTTCTAGGTGGCCCCGGTCATAAAATTCCAGTGTGCACAAGCAGAGTAATTTGCTGTAAGTCAGGTGAAAGTTGAACTTCTCAGCTGCTGGAATGGGGAACAGGCTTTCTGGGAAAACAAATCCACGGTGTTCAGATTCTTTATGAAAATAGTCCTGGCATTTCTGTCTTAGAGAAAGGAGTCCTGAGCCAAGAAGGATCCAGACATTCCTGCAAGTTTACCCTCCCCTGCTGTCAGCTCTCAATGATTATTGATACTTCAGAAAAGAGAGGTATTTTGGCAATTTTCATTTTCATTAAAAACACTTTCTAACACCATACACAAAAAATAAACTCAAAATGGATTAAAGATCTAGGCGTAAGACCAGAAACTATAAAACTCCTAGAGGAGAACATAGGCAAAACACTCTCCGACATACATCACAGCAGGATCCTCTATGACCCACCTCCTAGAATATTGGAAATAAAAGCAAAAATAAACAAATGGGACCTAATTAACCTTAAAAGCTTCTGCACATCAAAGGAAACTATTAGCAAGGTGAAAAGGCAGCCTTCAGAATGGGAGAAAATAATAGCAAATGAAGCAACTGACAAACAACTAATCTCAAAAATATACAAGCAACTCCTACAGCTCAACTCCAGAAAAATAAATGACCCAATCAAAAAATGGGCCAAATAACTAAATAGACATTTTTCCAAAGAAGACATACAGATGGCTAACAAACACATGAAAAGATGCTCAACATCACTCATTATCAGAGAAATGCAAATCAAAACCACTATGAAGTACCATTTCACGCCAGTCAGAATGGCTACGATCCAAAAGTCTACAGGCAATAAATGCTGTAGAGGGTGTGGAGAAAAGGGAACCCTCTTGCACTGTTGGTGGGAATGCAAACTGGTACAGCCACTATGGAGAACAGTGTGGAGATTCCTTAAAAAACTGGAAATAGAACTGCCTTATGATCCAGCAATCCCACTGCTGGGCATACACACTGAGGAAACCAGAAGGGAAAGAGACACGTGTACCCCAATGTTCATCGCAGCACTGTTTATAATAGCCAGGGCATGGAAGCAACCTAGATGCCCATCAGCAGATGAATGGATAAGAAAGCGGTGGTACATATACACAATGGAGTATTACCCAGCCATTAAAAAGAATACATTTGAATCAGTTCTAATGAGGTGGATGAAACTGGAGCCTATTATACAGAGTGAAGGAAGCCAGAAAGAAAAACAATACTACCGCATATATATGGAATTTAGAAAGATGGTAACAATAACCCTGTGTACGAGACAGCAAAAGAGACACTGATGTATAGAACAGTCTTATGGACTCTGTTGGAGAGGGAGAGGGTGGGAAGATTTGGGAGAATGGCATTGAAACATGTATAATATCATGTATGAAACGAGTTGCCAGTCCAGGTTCGATGCACGATACTGGATGCTTGGGGCTGGTGCACTGGGACGACCCAGAAGGATGATATGGGGAGGGAGGAGGGAGGAGGGGGAACAGGATGGGGAACACATGTATACCTGTGGCGGATTCATTTCGATATTTGGAAAAACTAATACAATATTATAAAGTTTAAAAATAAAATAAAAAAATTAAAAAAAAACAGAATGCAAAAAATAATAATAATAAATTTTAAAAAACCACATCTCACAAATATTTTTGTCCTTTTATGACTTTCTATTTCATTTTATAATTTTTTAAACAGGATAAATCTGTATCTTCTTTTTTAACTTTTTATTTTATATTGCAGTACAGTTGGTTATGGATGGAGGTTCATGACATTGTACAGGAGACAGGGATCAAGACTATTCTCAAGAGAAAGAAATGCAAAAAGGCAAAATGGCTATCTGAGGAGGCTTTGCCTTTTTGCATTTCTTTCTCTTGGGGATGGTCTTGATCCCTGTCTCAAAAGACTAGAAATCTCTTCAAGAAAATTAGAGATACCAAGGGAACATTTCGTGCAAAGATGGGCTCAATAAAGGACAGAAATGGTATGGACCTAACAGAAGCAGAAGATATCAAGAAGAGAATATACAGAACTATACAAAAAAGATCTTCATGACGCAGATAATCACGATGGTATGATCACTCACCTAGACCCAGACATCCTGGAATGTGAAGTCAAGTGGGCCTTAGGAAGCATCACTACGAACAAACCTGGTGGAGGTGATGGAATTCGAGTTGAGCTAGTTCAAATCCTACAAGATGATGCTGTGAAAGTGCTGCACTCAATATGCCAGCAAATTTGGAAAACTCAGCAGTGGCCACAGGACTGGAAAAGGTCAGTTTTCATTCCAATCCTAAAGAAAGGCAATGCCAAAGAATGCTCAAACTACTGCACAATTGCACTCATCTCACACACTAGTAAAGTAATGCTCAAAATTCTCCAAGCCAGGCTTCAGCACTACATGAACCGTGAACTTCCAGATGTTCAAGCTGGTTTTAGAAAAGGTAGAGGAACCAGAGATCAAATTGCCAACATCCACTGGATCATCAAAAAAGCAAAAGAGTTCCAGAAAAACGTCTATTTCTGCTTTATTTACTATGCCAAAGCATTTGAGTGTGTGGATCACAATAAACTGTGGGAAATTCTGAAAGAGATGGGAATACCAGACCACCTGACCTGCCTCTTGAGAAACCTGTATGCAGGTCAGGAACCAACAGTTAGAAGTAGACATGGAACAACAGACTGGTTCCAAATAGGAAAAGGAGTACGTCAAGGCTGTATTTTGTCACCCTGCTTATTTAACTTCTATGCAGAATACACCATGAGAAACGCTTGGCTGGATGAAGCACAAGCTGGAATCAAGATTGCTGGGAGAAATATCAACAACCTCAGATATGCAGATGACACCACCCTTATGGCAGAAAGTGAAGAGGAACTAAAAAGCCTTTTGATGAAAGTGAAAGAGGAGAGTGAAAAAGTTGGCTTAAAGCTCAACATTCAGAAAACGAAGATCATGGCATCTGGTCCCATCACTTCATGGCAAATAGATGGGGAAACAGTGGAAACAGTGTCAGACTTTATGTTTTTGGGCTCCAAAATCACTGCAGATGGTGATTGCAGCCATGAAATTAAAAAATGCTTACTCCTTGGAAGGAAAGTTATGACCAACCTAGACAGCATATTAAAAAGCAGAGACATTACTTTGTCAACAAATGTCTGTCTAGTCAAGGTTATGGTTTTTCCAGTGATTGTGTATGGATGTGAGAGTTGGACTGTGAAGAAAGCTGAGCGCCGAAGAATTGATGCTTTTGAACTGTGGTGTTGGAGAAGTCCTGGGTGTTCAGGACTGATTGGAAGGACTGATGTTGTAGCTGAAACTCCAATCCTTTGGCCACCTGATGTGAAGAGCTGATTCATTTGAAAAGTCCCTGATGCTGGGAAAGATCGAGGACAGAAGAAGGGGGCAAAAGAGGATGAGATGGTTGAATGGCATCACCGACTCAATGGACATGAGTTTGAGTGAATTCTGGGAGTTGGTGATGGACAGGGAGGCCTGGTATGCTGGGATTCATGGGGTCACAAAGAGTCGGACACAACTGAGCGACTGAACTGAACTGAACTGACGCATGTATCTGGGCTTTCCTGGTGGCGCAGTGGTAAAAAATCTGCTGGCAATTCGGGAGACCCAGGTTCGATCCCTGGATACAGAAGACCACCTGGAGAAAGGCATGGCAACCCACTCCAGTATTCTTGCCCAGAGAATTCCATGGACAGAGAGGAGCCTGGTGGGCTACAGTCCATAGGGTCACGAAGAGTCAGACGTGACTGAAGCAAGTGAGCACACATGCACCCATACACTTATCTATTCTTTTTCAAATTCTTCTCCCAATTAAGTTGTTTCAAAATATTTGAGTATAGTTCCCTGTGCTATATAGAACGTTCCTGTTGGTAATCTATTTTACTTTTTAAATTGGAGTATGATTGCTTTAAAATGTTCTGTTAGTTCCTGCTATACAATGAAGTTAATAAGCAACACATGCTGTGTGCCCAGTCATGTCCAACTCTTTGTGACGCTATGCACTGTAGCCCACCAGGCTCTTTTGTCCATGGAATTTCCAGGCAAGAATACTGGAGTGTGTTGCCATTTCCTACTCCAGGGAATCCAGAGATCGAACCCACGTCATCTCTCGCATCTCCTGCATTGGCAGATGGATTCTTTACCTCTAGCACCACATGGGAAGCCCAGCTCCAAAGTTATTATAACCTCACTTATATGTATACATATATTCCATCCCTTTGGGACCTTCCGCCCACTCCCTCTACCCCACCCCACTCCTCTAGGTCATCACAGAGTCCTGAGCTGAACTCCCTGTACTATACAGCAGCTTCCCACTAGCTATGTATTTTACACATGGTAGCATATGTATGTGTCATTTTTTATTTTTAAACTTTTCCTATTGTAATTTGTTTGTTTGTTAGGCTTTGGTTTACTTATTTCTTTTTTGTTATCTTTACTCCTGGGGTGAAAGCATTTATAGCGGAGGTGTTTTCCTGCTGTGTTTGCATTCAAGTTCTCTTCCTGCTGCTTCTAAGGCTCATTTCCTCCCTGCTTCTCTGCATGAAATCAAATAGCTTAAACATTTTATTCTATCCACTTTTTACTGTTGATTTTAAAAAGTAAAAGTGGGTTATAGAGAGGCAAAAAGTCAATCTCTTTCCCTCTGTGAGAAATGGCAAGGACATGATCTGATCTAAACTGGAAGATGCTGTAATTCTTCTCACATCATGATTAATTCAGTCCATCCAGAAAGAAAATGAGAAGGTGATGTTTCCCAAGCATACATTACTTAAATATTCATGGTAAAATAATTGTATAAAAAGGACATTGAAATACTATCTGACAGTTAAGAAAGTACACCTGAAGTTGAAAATACCAAAACTTATATTCTGCTCCAATTTTTGTAATGGATTATTTGAGACTCCTCAATGAACTGATAATAATAAATTCACAAGTATTATATGAAAATGGGTATACTATGCATTTCCATTGTTTTACTGAAGACTGGGGCTTCACAGGTGGCTCAGTGGTAAAGTGGTAAAGAATCTGCCTGCCAATGTAGGAGCTGCAGAAGACAAGGGTTCGATCCCTAGGTTGGGAAGATCCCCTGGAGTAGGAAATGGCGACCCATCCTAGTGGGCTACACTCCATGGGATTGCAGAGTTGGACGTGACTTAGCGACTGAGCATGCATACATTGCTGATTGAGCAGGACTTTGAGAGGCAGCCTCTTCATACTAAGCCCTCCCCATGAATGTCATACATTCTTCTATGGGATGATTATCTCTGCCAGGAAACTCTACTTCATCAGCTGAAAATCCTCCTGAAATAACATCAGTTAACTTGGCTTTATTTTATTTCCAACTTCTAAGGCAATGAATAATAGCTAGCCATGAAGGAAAACTTCTATTTTCTAACCCAGAAGTCCTCTTACATAGTAACCTCAGAAGTAGTAAAGAATCTGCCTGCCAGTGCAGGAGGTGTGGAAGACATGGGTACACTTACCCTCTGATGGGCTTCTTGTGTCTGTGCTGAGTTACTTTCTAAGCTCCTTTAAAATAGTGATTTCAGACTTGTATATAGTTCCAGCTTCTCTGTCTTGTCTTCTCTTCTCTCAAGCCTCCTCGAGGACAAGGACCATTTTGACATCCTGTGATGCACAAAGAAGTGGTTTAAACCTAGTAGTAACAAATATATGTGGCATGTACGTATTTAATTTAAGGTGAACTGTATAGCGCTTATTTGACTGTAAGCTGTTCTGGGTGCTTTATCAATATTAACTCCAGTAAATTTTAGAACAATTCAATGGCATAAATATTATTTTCATTCTCATTTCACAAATGAGGAAACTGAGGTGTAGAGAGATTAAGAAATCAACCAAGGGACTTCCCTGGTGGTTCAGTGGTTAAGACTTTACCTTCCAATGCAGGGAATACAGATTCGATCCTTGGTTGGAGATCTGAGATCCCATATGCCTCCTGGCCAAAAAACCAAAAAGTAAAACAGAAGGAATATTGTAACAAATTCAATGAAGACTTTAAAACTGGTCCACATCAAAAAAGAAAGAAAGAAAGAAAGAAATCAGCCAAGTGTTACATAAGTCATAAATACCTGAGCCAGGATTCAAACTTCAAAATAAGGAGGTTGTAGAGCAGGGTAACATACAAGTTCTTTAAGTATATTATTTTTCCCTGCAGATGTTGTGCATCTTCAAGTTTAAGTGTATAATTCAATATTTTTATTTATAATTTCAGTATTTATGATATTTAAAATATTTATAAATTCAGTATTTAGTGTATAATTTAGATATTATTTAATTTTTAAAGCAACCAATTTTTATATATGCAAAAAGCTTTTAGCACTTAGCTTTGTTGTTTCAAACTCTGATATGGATAAGACTGGTATCAACTTTTAATATGACCAATACCAGACATTTAGAAAAATAGACAAAGCAGCTGTCCATTGTATTAATTAAATAATGGATAGGACCTGTTTATCATTACACTTTGTAATTACAGTATTTGGGGTATCAAAATGAGTTTATAAGATGGAATATTAAAAAGATATAAGTGAAAAAGGAAAAAACTGTGCTGGATCACCCTCTATGTAATCTCTCTCTGAATAAATACAAGAAGGCAGGGACAGGCCATCCTCAGACAAATTGTTCATAATATTGTACCTGCTTCAATAATAGCAGTTACTCATTGTGAATTTGTTGTGACAGATTGGTTTCTGCCCTAACTGCACTGAATCAAGTGTTGCCCATTTTCCACTTACAAGTCTGTACATGTAAAGATTCTTGGCTTTCAATCTCTTAATCCCTTTTTCTGTGCTAACTCTCTTTCACATCCAGTGACTTTCAGGAACTTGGCACTCCTTTTTAAGTTTATTGCAGCTGCAATATGTATTATATTGGTGTTATGTTTTCCCTTGTTGCTGTTTAGTTGCTAAAGTCCTGTCTGACTCTTTTGCAACCCCATGGACTGTAGACTGCCAGACTCTTCTGTCCATGGGATTTCCTAGGCAAGAGTACTGGAGAGGGTTGCCATTTCTTTCTCCACGGGATCGTCCCAACCCAGGAATCCAACCTGTGTCTCCTGTGTTGCAGACGGACTCATCACCACTGAGCCATGGGGGCTTCCCTTTTATACATGTGTATATTTTTTCATCTGTCATTTTAACAATGCATGCACAGTTTCACTACCTAAGTAAATGAAAAACATTCTTCTTTAGGGAATATCAATTAGGCTAATTGTTGGATATGTCATGCAATTTTCTACTTGGAGAGATTAGGAAATTAGTCCTGGGGGCTCTAAAATAAACACTTTCCCAATGGGTGTATTGAATCCTCCAGTAAGAGATGTGGGTTTGATCCTTGGGTCAGGAAAATCCCCTGGAGGAGGAAATGGCAATCCACTCCAGTATTCTTGCCTGGGAAATCCCATGGACAGAGGAGCCTGATAGGCTACAGTCCACGGAGTCACAAAGAGTCGGACACGACTGAAGAAACTGAGTGCAGCACCCACAGCACTCAGGATTCAAAGCCTACCTCAAGGAATTTATCTGACTACAAAAATTCCTATAAAACAGGGAGAACATTATTAGAGCAACTCAAGTGTAACTAAGAAATATTGTGTTTTTTTAGTTTTTTTTTTTTTAATAACTAATATAAGGCTCCCATCTGGCCCATTTTCTACTTAAAATCTGTCCTCTTAAAGATTCTTTTTTTCAATCTCTTCTCCCTTTTTCTTCTATGCTAACTCTCTTTCACATCCAATTAATTCCAGGGAGTTGGCACTCATTTTCCAGTTTATCACAGTCATATATTTTGGTGTTATATTTGGGAATATTAGTGGGAAGTTAAGTCTTGGTCATGGCTCCTTCCTCTTCCCTGATAGTCTCATGAGACTCTGGAGGCTTAAGTGGGAAACAGCAGCTAGGGGAGGTGCCTAGTCTTTGGTCCACTGACGCCATGGATGCCCTCGGCTGCCCACGCCAGTACACTCCCCTGCAACCGAGGGCCAATTTGCTGATGGACTACATGTAAAGCATGTAGCTGGTGGCTGATTCCCTGGTGGCTCAGATGGTAAAGAATCTGCCCACAATATGGGAGACCTGGGTTCAATCCCTGGGTCATAAAAATTCCCTGAGAAGGAAATGTCAACGCACTCCAGTATTCTTGCCTGGAAAACTCATGGATGGAGGGACCTGGCAGGCTACAGTCCATGCGGTCACAAAGAGTCAGACATGACTGAGAGACTTTACTTATGTGTGAAGCTCGGGAACGTTTGTGAAGGCTGTTCCTTGGTCCATGTCTGGGATCCAGACTCCCTAGGTGTGCCTGGCCTTTCCTTCTGAGGCTCTGACACTTTCCCAGAGAGCAACCAGCTTTAAATTGCCTCACTAGTTGAAGTATCTACATGCCTTTTTACCTTTCCCAAGCTAGGGAATAGACTCTTCCTCTTTCCTGTCTTCCTATCCTTGGGCATATCCTTCCCTTCCCTTCTGTGTGCATGTTCAGCCACTCAGTCATGTCTGACTCTTTGCAACACTATGGGCTGTAGCCCTTGGAGCTCCTCTGTCCATGAAATTCTATAGGCAAGAACACTGGAACTGGTTGGCATACCATCCTCCAGAGGATCTTCCAGACCTAAGGATCGAACCTGTGTCTCTTATGTCACCTGCAATGGCAGGTGGGTTCTTTACTACTAGTGCCACCTGCGGAGTGCCCCCCCTCTTTCTTCAGTTTCTTCTAGGAGTTTCAGTTCAGTTCAGTTCAGTTGCTCAGTCATGTCTGACTCTTTGCGACTCCATGAATTGCAGCACGCCAGGCCTCCCTGTCCATCACCAGCTCCTGGAGTTCACCCAAACTCATGTCCATCAAGTCGGTGATGCCATCCAGCCATCTCATCCTCTGTCGTCCCCTTCTCCTCCTGCCCCCAATCCCTCCCAGCAACAGAGTCTTTTCCAATGAGTCGACTCTTCACATGAGGTGGCCAAAGTATTGGAGTTTCAGCTTTAGCATCAGTCCTTCCAATGTATACCCAGGACTGATCTCCTTTAGGATGGACTGGTTGGATCTCCTTGCAGTCCAAGGGACTCTCAAGAGTCTTCAACACCACAGTTCAAAAGCATCAATTCTTCGGCACTCAGCTTTCTTCACAGTCCAACTTTCACATCCATACATGACCACTGGAAAAACCATAGCCTTGACTAGACAGACCTTTGTTGGCAAAGTAATATCTCTGCTTTTGAATATGCTATCTAGGTTGGTCATAACTTTCCTTCCAAGGAGTAAGTGTCTTTTAATTTCATGGCTGCAATCACCATCTGCAGTGATTTTGGAGTTTAGGTGTTTACAAAAGATGGGAAGAGCCCAAAAGAGTAGGCACAATTGCTAAGAGCAGCCAAACTTTCTTTGGACAAAGGGTTGGAGGAGGGAAAATATAGGGAGGAAAAGAACTAAATTAGCCTCTAAATCAATGATTCTGACTTATTTGGTGATAGAGTTATTGCTGCTAGTTTGCTTCCACCTTTAGCCAAGGAGAAAAGACATATTTTAGCCCTGCAGAGATGTCAATATATAATCTTGCTAGGTGAGCACTATCAATAAAAGCCTAAGAAATTCGGAGGACAGGGTTGATCTGTCATACACAGAGCTCCTCTCTGGGACTGGCTAGAAAGAGATGAGGCTTATGGGAAAACTTGTTAGGGAAAAAAGAGGCATGTTTCGAACAAGCAAAGTAAAAGTGTTCAGCCATTTCATTAACAACTCATGGAAGGAAAAAGTAGGAAAACAAGGGTTAAAGATCAGACAGGATCTCCAAATTGGTGCTTTTTCCCACTCTTATGGGTAGAAACAGAAATCACACTAAAGTGCAGTGAGAATATGTAGGTGGAATCTCTATATGGTAAGAGTTGGTGTGTTGCTCTACAGTATAAGCTCCAAGAGGGAAACATCTAGTAGATGCTAATCCACAAAGCTGTCCAGTCTTGGCCTTGATCCTAAAAAGAAGCAGCAACATTTTAATTCCTCCAACCAAAAACCAGCTTTTTATTATACCACTAATCACTCCCACTAAGTTGGATAGTCTAATCCTCACCCACTTAAAAATGGCACAATCTTAATCCAGAAGGAAAGGGGTGGTGGTCTGGAGGTGGGCATGTTTTAATGTATCACCAGCACCAAGCTTTTCCTCACCTTTTGATGAACTTGAACTTTGGATGAATCAATGTTTGCAACACTCGAGGGCATCATAATAATTTGTTTGAGGTCTGTTTGTGATTTGTTGGCTGCGTTTATTAAAGCTGATATAAAAGGACTTAATCCCTAGGGCTTTAGCAAATAACCACTATCATTTAGTGGGAAGTGGGTGGCATGTCAGTTGTCAACTCTAATTTCCCCTGAAACATGCTTTTCTTATTATATCACTTACATCCACCAGACTGTTGCACACACCATGAGGAGGGTTCTAGGGGAACAGGAGACCTAGAGCTACCTGATGAGAGAGGATATTTTCCTGGGATATACAACATGTATTGCTTTGATGTGAAAGAAACAGTAACAGGATGTTGAGGTTATTTTTTCCCTCGAATTTTTAAAGACTTCAAGACAATTTCTGTGAAAAATTGGTATAGATTTTTGTTGCCTATTTCCTTCACATAAAAGGTGAGTGAAAGGACATGTGCAGGATTACTGCTATATTCCACTAAATTTAAGCTAAATCATTATTTTATGTTCCACTAAAGAGAAGAAATGCCATTAATTAAAGTGACACACTTTTTTCTTATCACTCAGCATTTATATATTGTTGAAAACTACTTTGAGACTCATTTTAAGTAAAGATTTTATTATATATTATACTTTTCTGTTTCTCTGTCTTCCTATGTGTATGATAAAACTTCCATGCCAATTCACGGTGTAATCTTTTTGAAGACGTTTGAAAAAAACAATTAAATTCACCCCCCCTTTTTTTTTTAGCATCACCTGTGTGTATAATTCCAGGAAATGACAGTCATATGAATAGCTGTGACAAAGTATGACAATGCATAGGCTAAGCAATTATGTCACAATCGTGACCTGATTGCAAGATGCATCAGTTAAAAAGGTGAAAACTTTGCATCTTAGGATCAATGAAATACAGCATTGGGGGATGAACAAAGCTTCCCACTGTAGAGAGTGTGGGTGTGTTTCCATAACTCTCCTCCATTTTTCCCCTAAGGATATGCTGCCCTTTGAATAAGATATTGTGTCAGACCTTCATGTTTAAGATGATGCTATCATCCATCATGAACTTGGAGTTGCTTTTCTAGTTGGGGGAGTGCAATAGTGATTCATGGACACTCTTTACTCAGCCCCCTTGCCTAGAAATGGCCTTGATTCAGTAAGTGTATTTTATTTCACACAATTCCAAATGCAGAATTTGGATGTGTCCTTGAAACTTGAGAAATCTTAACCCAACTCTACACCTAAGTGTCAGTCTGAAGATGAAGACTTGATTTAAGACTTTGTTCTTTGACTTAAGATTTCTGATCTTAAGGAGACACCACAGGGGACACAGCCTTGACCCCTGGTCAGGGAACTAAGATCCCACATGCCATGTTGTACAGCCAAAAGACAGAAAGTAAAAGACTTCTGATCTGATCTTGCAAGCAGTTCTTAAAAGCTTCCACAGTTTCAATATTTAAAAGGCGCTAAGGTTGGAGGTGGAGTTTAAATGCTAATGAGTGTCAAACTGGTGTCAATCAAAAATAGGAGAAATTTCGTTATTTCTTCTATTGTCCTCAGTGCTCACTTTGTCCTCCAGCAAAAAGCAGTATCCTTTGGAGCTTGAATCAAAGAAGAGGAAGGTAGAGAGGAGATGGAGGTATTCTGTGAGGTTATATAGTCAGTGGGAAAGTCCCAGTGGTGGGATGGCTGAAAGGATTTGCAGAAGAAGAATACCAGTTCTTTAATATTTAAATTGGTCTATTTTGCTAAGACAAGAACCACTCCATTTGTCCAAATTCTTTGTACAACCTGCTGTGCACACAAAGATCTTATAAACAGGATGTGTGTGATATGGAAAAGAAAACACAAGAGGGTCTGGTTTCCATAATTGAGGAAACTTAGTACCTTTTGAAAAGTGGGAGTGTTAGCTGCTCAGTCCTGTCAGACTCTTTGGGACCCCATGGATTGCAACCCTCCAGACTCCTCTGACCATGAAATTCTCCAGGCAAGAATACTGGAGTGGGTAGCCATTCCCTTCTCCAGGGAATCTTCCTGACCCAGGGATCAAACCTGGGTCTCCTGAATTGCAGGCAGATTCTTTACCATTTGAGCCACCAGGGGACACAAGAGTACCTTATGGAGTGAAGGAAAACCTCAACCTAAATTTATTCTGGGAAGCCAAGAGTTCAGAGTCACAAGTGAGCATGACAACAAAAGTCTATTAGATATTCTCAGCAATCCTGGAGAAAACCTGACCAATTTCCTCTAAGTCACAGAATGAAGGTGTGGAGTATTCTTTTCTATAGTTCATGTGTCACCTTGTCCCCAAGTAGCATCTAGTTTCCACACAGTTCAACTCTTATGCTGGGCCAGGGAAGTGGACTGTGAACGGGTGAGGAAGACAGCTGGCCAGAGTCCAAACAAGAAGTGGGCTACCAAGGGCTTACATGGCTCTGAGGTTGAGCAAGATGTTGCTCCTCCTTGGGAGCCAATTATGAACAAGGAAGAATGAAAAGCAGAGGACCCAGATGGTAAAAATAAAAAGAATTTGTGTTAGAAATAGATAATCAGGTCCTAGACAGCTCCCATCTTAGTACTCTATTTGTAGGCTCCAGCCTCTTGGTCCCCAGCCGCTGGGTTACCCTACTCTCACTTCTTTCTTCCAGCTTTACTTAATCCACCAAAGGATACTGCTTTTTTGCTGGAGGACAAAGTGAGCACCAAGGAAAACAAACAGACAAAAGCAATTTTAAGTCCTATACCTGCTCTAGTCTGGAACACTTGGGAACATGTTCTAGAGGAGCCAAAAAGAAGTCTCTGGGTCACACAAGCTCTGCATCAATAGATGGGAGTCCTGAAAACAAAAAGGCTGGAGAGAGAAGGTGAACCCGGGTGCAAAGAGAAGCATCACCAAGGCTTGTTTATCTAATTCACATTGTCCTACAGCCACTCTGTAACATTCTTGATCAGGCATTGTAAGACAACTTTTGAGCACATACTTCATGTATAAGTATTTATTTATGTATCATATATGTGTGTGTGCATGCATGTGTGTGTGAGAGAGAGATGAGGACATAGGAGTTAATATATAATGAAGAAAATTAACTATTAAGATATCTTGATAATCATGATGGCTTCATACTATAAGCTAATATCTCAAGACCACATATATGTTCATGGAAGGAACCATCATTCATGTGAATGCCTATAAACCTACATTTAAGATAGTCTTCTTGGTAATTTTAAATTTCATCCCCTTCCTGTCAGATCTGATTGCTGCTGCTGCTGCTGCTGCTGCTGCTAAGTCGCTTCAGTCGTATCTGACTCTGTGCGACCCCATAGACGGCAGCCCACCAGGCTCCCCCATTCCTGGGATTCTCCAGGCAAGAACACTGGAGTGGGTTGCCATTTCCTTCTCCAATGCATGAAAGTGAAAAGTGAAAGTGAAGTCTCTCAGTCGTGTCCGACTCTTAGCGACCCCATGGACTTCAGCCTACCAGGCTCCTCCGTCCATGGGATTTTCCAGGCAAGAGTACTGGAGTGGGGTGCCATTGCCTTCTCCTCAGATCTGATTAGTCTTCCTTATTTTCCTTCCTGAAAGGACTGATGCAGAACTGGGGCTGGGTGCTAGGCACGGGGTGAGGGGTGGCTTGGCTGTCTTCTGGTCTCCTTGCATGTCACATGATGATTGCATTCATCTTATCATTTCTTCCCAAGCATCTTTTTCAGTCTCCTGACCATTTTGCGAGAACTGGTTTGGTTCAGACTTTATAATGAAAGTGCACACCCACTTCCCATAGGAAACCCTGCTCACGGCAGCATGGCTGACCACACCTGGAGGCAATGCCAACATACGCACTAAATGGTACTTAAGTACTTTCCTCACTTTTTAGACCAAGAAACTTTCTTCCTGCACCCCTCTTGACTGTTTGTTTAACCCACTGGCGTGTTATTAACATATCCAAATTTGGAGACTATCGTCTAAACCACTGAATTAATCTAATATGTAAATATCTGAGGAGTTGAAAAACCTTAAGTTGAAGAGTTTGACCCACTATTTTTTACTCTCAATTTAACACAAATGATGCCGAGTGGGGTTGAGAGAGGGGAACTAAAATTATCCCTTATATATATTTAAATCTTTTAAAATGTACTATTAAGTCATTCTAGTAGCTCTGTTGATGTCAGCTTTAGACTGAAGACAATGAAATCTCTTCCAAAAGGAACAAAACAATAATTGGTAGCTGCACACAGCAAGGCAGTCACGGACTGTGTGATCCATCATGAATCCGGAAAGCCAAGAACAGGCCTGATAATGATGAAGAGTATCCAAGAACATAAATCAAGTGGACTGTGAACATAAATCAAATGTTATTTTAACGGAAAGACTGTCATGCTCTCCTCTCTGAAGTAAGAAACGTTGTATTTCTTAATATAGTGAAACATACAGAAATCTTCCAGTCTACATATCCACTCAAGTAATGTGCTGGATGATTTCTCACCTGTGACCACAAACCTCCTACTCCTAATATCTTGGTTTGTAATAGAATAATGATAATCTCTCTAAAGAGTACATAGTTAAGATAAAACATTTTATATGTATATAGTATTTTTATTAAAGCTCAAGTCAGACTCCTTCTCCTTGTTGGCTTCTACAGAAGGCTAAAAACCACCCACCTCTCTGATGACGCACAGTGACAAGTTCAGATAGTTATAGGATGGCCCCTTCCTGAAAGCAGAAGTGCATTGCTTATGTTTTGCTCTGAATCATTCCATGATTCCATGAAGACTTCCTGAGTTGGAAGAAACCTTCCTAAATAAGACATTGTCCCATATAGTTCATGTATCAAATTTTGGTTGGAACTTCATAAGGCAAGGTCTCCCATGGTGTTATATTGTCAAGTCCCTCAACTTTTGTGTGTCGATGATGGTGATGTTTGCCCCAAACCCACCCCTCCTGGTCATGCAAGGAGGAAAGAAGAAGGAGTAGAGTGAGAATAACCAGTTCAAGACTCCCTCAGAAAATAATACCTGTTAATATTAATGGCACTCCCACCCATATTCAGTTGGCCAGGACTCATTCATGTGAACACAACCTAATTGCAATGGAAATGGTTAAGTGCAGCTTCCCTTGTGTCTAGAAGAGGAACTGTACAGTAGGCACAGTGTGATCTTTGTCAAGAGTAATCAGAGGATGCACATCCAAACAGCAGTAAGAAGCCATTTCCTCTCATCAGATCATCAAGAACTAGAGAGTCAGATAATACGAAAGTGAGTGGAAATAGCACCCATCACAGATGGCTGGTGGGTCTGCACTAACTCTGGTGGACAGTCTCAGAGCAGTAGATGCACTTGAATATACACATATCCTGGGACCCAGCATTCTACATTCTATTCTTGAGCACATGCCCTGTAATAATGTTCACACATATGCCCATGGAGACTTGTACAGAGATGTTCTCTGCAGAGTTATGGATGAAAATCATGGCAACCAAAAGCTCCATCAATAAGGAATAAATAAATTAGAGCATGCGTTCAATCAATAGAATACTATGCAGTGATCGGAAGCTCTGATAAATATAATTTTTCCTTTTACTCTTTTTATTCTTCACTCTCATATGGAGAAATAACCTATAGACAAAAAGACGAAGCACCATGTTGCAAAAGCAGCAAAATCCCAGAAGTGGAGCCCTTGAGGACCACCTCCAGGGGCAGAGAAGAAAACAAGTATCACAAGAGACAAGACATGCATATAAAACACAGTAAGCTGAGGAAATGCTCATTTTAAATGCCACTGACCCAGACTGTAGGTACCCATTTTTTCTACTGGTACCCACTGCCACCGCCTCGAAGGGTTGGTTTTTCATCTGAAGAATTCTCTTCTGTTTTTCAGGGATGGAGAGACTGATTCTTTATTTCAAAAAGACATTTATCAATTTCCAGCATCAAATAGTTCCACTATTGGTTTTGTTTTCTCCCAATCAGCCCCGAAAGAGACCACACCAAAGGAGAGGACATGTTAAGCCAATTAAGCTGCAGGATACACACCTAACAAACTTCACTGGAACCTCACCAAAAAGTGGGGATTGGGAGGGGAAAGAAACTTTAAAAGATCAGCACACTGCCAGCCCACAGACTGTAAAGAGCTCTCACAGCCAGACACCAGTGTACCCCAACACCAAAGATGCTAAGTTTCTAATAATACAAAATTTAAAACCAGTTTTATACATAAGCTATTCAAGATTTCTCAGGCAGTAACTGATACAAAGCACAATGAGATGGTGCTTGTAGAGAAAGCAACTTCAGATCCAGAAAAGGGTGATGAGATGTGTTTCATGTGAGCTAAACTCTCTTCAAATGGCCCAGGAGTTGCTTTGCAGAGTGATGCAAAGATGTATAGAGATCTCTGAGATATTTATACAGATAACCAGACCTTAAAAATATGTCAGAGGTAAAACAGAATGAGATTTGTGCAAATATTCTCTATGTAAAATGTTTTAAATATAAAAATATTCTGTTCAGTTCAGTCTGACTCTTTGCAACCCCATGGAATGCAGCATGCCAGGCTTCCCTGTCCATCACTACCTCCCAGAGCCTATTCAAATTCATGTCCATCCTGTCAGTGATGCCATCCAACCATCTCATCCTCTGTCATCCCCTTCTGCTCTTGCCTTCAATCTTTCCCAGCATCAGGATCTTTTCCAATGAGTCAGTCTTTTGAATCATGTGGCTAAAGTATTGGAGTTTCAGCTTCAGCATCAGTTCTTCCAATGAACATTCAGGACTGATCTCCTTTAGGATGGATTCGTTGGATATCTTTGCAATCCAAGGGACTCTCAAAGAGTCTTCTCCAACACCATAGTTTAAAAGCATCAATTCATCAGTGCTCAGCTTTCTTTATAGTCCAACTCTCACATCCATACACAGCTACTGGGAAAGCCATAGTTTTGACTAGATGGACCTTTGCTGGCAAAGTAATGTCTCTGACTTTTAATATGCTGTCTAGGTTGGTCATAGCTTTTCTTCCAAGGAGCAAGCATCTTTTAATTTCATGGCTTCAATCACCATCTACAGTGATTTTGAAGCCCCCAAAAATAAAGTCTGTCACTGTTTGCATTCTTTCCCCATCTATTTCCCATGAAGTGATGGGACCAGATGCCATGATCTTTGTTTTCTGAATGTAGAGTTTTAAGCCAACTTTTTCACTCTCCTCTTTCACTTTTATCAAGAGGCTCTTTAGTTCTTTGTTTTCTGCCATAAGGGTGGTGTCATCTGCATATTTGATGTTATTGATATTTCTCCCACCAATCTTGATTCCAGCTTGTGATTCATCCAGCCTGGCATTTCACGTGATGCAGTCTGCATATAAGTTAAATAAGCAGGGTGACAACATACAGCCTTGACGTACTCCTTTTCCTATTTGGAAACAGTCTGTTGTTCCATGACCAGTTCTAACTCTTGCTTCTTGACCTGCATACAGATTTCTCAAGATGCAGGTCAGGTGGTCTGGTATTCCCATCTCTTTAAGAATTTTCCACAGTTTGTTGTGATCCACACAGTCAAAGGCTTTAGCATAGTCCATAAAGCAGAAGTAGATGTTTTTCTGCAACTTTCTCACTTTTTCAATGACCCAGTGGATGTTGACGATTTGGTCTCTTGTTCATCTGCCTTTTCTAAACCCAGCTTGAACTTCTGGAAGTTTATGGTTCATGTACTCTTGAAGCCTGGCTTGGAGAATTTTGAGCATTACTTTACTAGTGTGTGAGATGAGTGCAATTGCGTGGTAGTTTGACATTCTTTGGCATTGCCTTTCTTAGGGATTGGAATGAAAACTAACCTTTTCCAGTCCTGTGGCCACTGCTGAGTTTTCCAAATTTGCTGACATATTGAATGTAGCACTTTCACAGCATCATCTTTTAGGATTCAAAATAGCTCAACTGGAATTCCGTCACCTCCACTAGCTTTGTTCATAGTGATGCTTCCTAAGGCCCACTTGACTTCACATTCCACGATGTCTGGCTCTAGGTGAGTGATCACACGATCGTGGTTATCTGGGTCATAAAGATCTTTTTTGTATAGTTCTGTGTATTCTTGCCACCTATTCTTAATATCTTCTGCTTCTGTTAGGTCTATACCATTTCTGTCCTTTATTGAGCCCATCTTTGCATGAAATGTTCCCTTCATATCTCTAATTTTCTTGAAACAGTCTCTAGTCTTTCCCATTTTATTGCTTTCCTCTGTTTTCTTTGCACTGATCACTGAGGAAGGCTTTCTTATCTCTCTTTGCTATTCTTGCTATGTTGCTTAAGGAAACACATTTAATAGAAATCAATGGAATTTGGATTACAAGGACATATGCAAGAATGGGTTGGAGAGGATTGGGATGAAGATAGAAATTAATATAATCTAAAAAAAAAAAGAGAGAGAGAGGGCATACACAATCCAATACTTATTACTGTGCCATCAGCTGAAGAGTCTGGTCAACCACATTCTGGTCCCCAAGGGTGTGGCTCCATCCCCTGTATGTACATGCCGTAAGAACCACGGGAGAAATTTGGATTAGGGGTAATAGTGTGTGATCATTTTTTCTACTTCTGAATCACATTTAAATCACATGTGTTTGGCCTTAGCTTCCATACATTCTTTAAATATGATTCCAACAAGAGTTTATGAAGCAGGAGAGACAAAGGGACCACTGGGTCATCTAGTCCAATCTTACTTCACAGATGAGGAAGCTGAGACTACAAGCAGTCAGGGAATCTTCAAGGCCCCCTTTCAGTTTCTTGGTTTCTCGGTTTCTCTTTATATGTGAATTTTGTTTAAGTTCTTTTGATGAATTGTTTGCTTTTCTAAATGCTATCTTTCCTCTCTGCGGAGTTGTTCCCAATTTAGCAAAAATCAAAAGAAAAAAACCCACAAAGAAACAACAACAAAAAAAACAGGGGGCTGAAGAGTATTCAAACCAAAACTATTTTATGCACAGACTTAGAGAAAGAACCTATGGTTACCAGGAGGGGAAGGCCAGGGGAAAGGGATAGTTAGGGAGTTTGGGATGACCATGTACACACTGCTATATTCAAAATAGATAACCAACAAGGACCTACTGTATAGCACAGGGAACTCTGCTCAATGTTATGTGGCAGCCTGAATGGGAGGGGAGTTTAGGGGAGAATGGATACATGTATATGTGTGGCCGAGTCCCTTTGCTGTCCCCCTGAATCAATCACAACATTGTTAATCGACTATACTCCAATATAAAGTAAAAAGTTTTTCTGTTTTTTTTTTTTTTTTTAAATCTAAGACTATTCTAAGTGTAAGAAACTGGGCAGATAATAAAAACATTTTTTTAACTCATTTAGATGGTGCACATCTGCATTTATTTGTTGTCCGACTTTGTAGGTTCTGTGGGTGGTAGCCCAGGAAAAAACACAAGGAGACATTTGCTTGGGGACTGTACCACATAAACAGCATTACCACGGTGGACAAGAATGTGCAAGATGAAAACCAACACTTGTCAAAATCCAGACCCACAGGCAGCTGATGCCCTGGAAATGTCCGTGGCTTCCCTCTATCCTTTCCTCGTTGAAGTTCACGTACTTCTTCAAAGATGCAAAGATCTTTAGTAGCACTTTCAATTAACTACTGCTCTGTGTCCCGGTTACAGTCATGTACTGCCAAGTTACTGTTTGGGCAACAGTTAATTATCAGCTGTCTGGACTAGCTCACCGTAAACATATTACAGTGTTTCATCACTCATGTTTTATTTAATTTCACTTGTCATCAAGGTCCTTGATTGGAGCTCGGTGATTTAGTCTGAGAGAGGTGACTTTTTTTTTTACTCCTGTTGAAAACTGCTTGTCATTCATTTTATGCCCTGTTCCTGAGGCAAGGATGCTCCTCCCTCTCCACCCTTCCCTCACCAACCCCCCACCACCCCCCACTACCACCACCACAAGGCCAGGTCTGGCACTTCTTCTGGCAGCTCTGAGAAGGAGCTGGGCCATCGATTGTAATTGCGATGCTATGGCAAGAAGCTAAATGAGAGACACATGGTGGTATTTGGGTGGTATCATCTGTCTTCAGTTTATAATGACATTTCCAGCATGGAATACTAATAAGAAGACCCCAGGACCACTGCCCAAACTTCAGATGTGAAGAATTAGTGAGCTCCTGCGTAGGTTGTGTGAATGATGAGGAAAACTTTAGAGAGGAAGATACAGTTTTCCCTGGAGATGTTTGTGTTTTGCTGGATGCTCTGGCGATGATACAGATCCTTCATCTTCAATGCACAAAATACATGCAGATACATACACACTGAGATGTGCCTGGTGGTTGTCTCAGCATACTGATCACAAGCATCCTTGTCAACCCCACAGTGAAGCCAGAGGAATCGCCTGGAATGAGCCCCAACTCCGATACTCAGGTGAGTGGAGACACGTGTAAGAATGAACTTCTGCTCTGAAGTGTTATCAGGCAAAAAAACATCCCCCTGCATGCCTTGTTCCTCTAACATGGAAAAGACACAGGGGAAACAGTTTTTCCGAAGGGAAACCACCAATGCCCTCCAGGTTGCAGCCTGTGGGCTGGGTTCCCAGCCAGAAAGGGCAGATTTTATCTCTGACTGTAGAAGGGGCTCAGAAAGGAAAGTCCTATCCAAAGACCTTCCTGACCCATGAGGTTCTTTAGCACAATCTGAAGGTTTCTGTTTTCAGAATATATACCTATATACCTACATGCTGCTGCTGCTAAGTCGTTTCAGTTGTGTCCAACTCTGTGCAACCCCATAGATGGCAGCCTACCAGGCTCCTCCGTCCCTGGGATTCTCCAGGCAAGAACACTGGAGTGGGTTGCCATTTCCTTCTCCAATATACCTACCTACCTACATACATACATATATACATATTGAGTTGACCAAAAATTCGTTTGAGTTTCTATGTAATAGCATAAGGAAAAACACAAATGAACTTTCTGGCTGACTCAATAAATAAATAAATAATAAACAATGGGACAAGAATATCTTACAGTCAGTAAATACAGCATGTCCTTAAAACATCCATTTGCCCAAATCTCTATGTATGTTATTTTCAACCTGAGCAAATATTTGCCATCAAGAACCAGCATTATTTGAAGCTGATTCTAACCTTCTAAGATTATTGGAAATAAACCTCAGCTACTTAGCCCAGGATTATCTGCTTTTGAACATAAAAATGAAAAGAACAACTCCAGTTGCAAAACGGTTAATAAGAGGACTTCTTGTTATCAAAGAAACAACACCTTAATAATAACTATGTCTTTCATTTGTAAATGTGTAGTTTTGTAATGAATAGTCTATAAAACAAATGATCATATTGATCAGCAAGGGCCATCAGTCATTCGAGGTGCCCCGAACAACTGCTAGGACCAGGCAAAGAAAGGAAAACGAGAAGCAATAGACACGGCTCTTGCTCTCAAGATACAGCATATTTTAGGAACAGATGCATATGGAAATACTGGCATAGAAGCAATATCAGTGTAAATAGCAACATGATGAGAGGCCCACAGAAACCCAGGCAAGGGAATACACAGTCTCTAGATAAGTATATACCTGTCCCAAATGTATGTGTTAGAGTAGCTGCAAAACCTTGGTGGAAGAAGCATAGCTTTTATCATCAAATTCCTTATCTCTTGTTAAATGGCTTTGGGCAAGTTGTTTGGGCGAGTAATTGATATGAATGTGGACACTGACATTATTGTAAGCTTCACGAGGGCAAGAATGCCATCTACCACGGCAACCGCTCTGTGCATCAGCTGAAGCTGTGCCATCCGAGTGGTGACACTTAGTGGCAGTGTGACACTGGGCAAGCCACACGGGAGAGAAGGGTCTGAACCTTCTCATCAGCTACTCTCCAAGGACCCTGGCAGTTCTAAGGCCGCTATGACACACACAGAGGCATTACCCACCAGGAACCTCCCTCACCAGGAATGTCTGAAGAGACTCCAAACACCCAAAGGCTCTTTCCTTACTTTTGTTGTTTTACTTTTATCATTCTTTCCCTTTGGTCTAGAGGTTGATTTTTGCCACTGCTGGTCTTTCATAGATAAAAGAATGTCCAGGTAAAACTCTCACTATTTGCAGATGACATGATCCTCTACATAGAAAACCCTAAAGACTCCACCAGAAAATTACTAGAACTAATCAATGATTATAGTAAAGTTGCAGGATATAAAATCAACACACAGAAATCCCTTGCATTCCTATACACTAATAATGAGAAAACAGAAAGAGAAATTAAGGAAACAATTCCATTCACCATTGCAACGGAAAGAATAAAATACTTAGGAATATATCTACCTAAAGAAACTAAAGACCTATATATAGAAAACTATAAAACACTGGTGAAAGAAATCAAAGAGGACACTAATAGATGGAGAAATATACCATGTTCATGGATTGGAAGAATCAATATAGTGAAAATGAGTATACTACCCAAAGCAATTTATAGATTCAATGCAATCCCTATCAAGCTACCAACAGTATTCTTCACAGAGCTAGAACAAATAATTTCACAATTTGTATGGAAATACAAAAAACCTCGAATAGCCAAAGCGATCTTGAGAAAGAAAAATGGAACTGGAGGAATCAACCTACCTGACTTCAGGCTCTACTACAAAGCCACAGTTATCAAGACAGTATGGTACTGGCACAAAGACAGAAATATAGATCAATGGAACAAAATAGAAAGCCCAGAGATAAATCCACGCACATATGGACACCTTATCTTTGACAAAGGAGGCAAGAATATACAATGGATTAAAGACAATCTCTTTAACAAGTGATGCTGGGAAAGCTGGTCAACCACTTGTAAAAGAATGAAACTAGAACACTTTCTCACACCATATACAAAAATAAACTCAAAATGGATTAAAGATCTCAACGTAAGACCAGAAACTATAAAACTCCTAGAGGAGAACATAGGCAAAACACTCTCTGACATACATCGCAGCAGGATCCTCTATGACCCACCTCCCAGAATATTGAAAATAAAAGCAAAAATAAACAAATGGGACCTAATTAAACTTAAAAGCTTCTGCACATCAAAGGAAACTATTAGCAAGGTGAAAAGACCGCCTTCAGAATGGGAGAAAATAATAGCAAATGAAGCAACTGACAAACAACTAATCTCAAAAATATACAAGCAACTCCTACAGCTCAACTCCAGAAAAATAAATGACCCAATCAAAAAATGGGCCAAAGATCTAAATAGACATTTCTCCAAAGAAGACATACAGATGGCTAACAAACACATGAAAAGATGCTCAACATCACTCATTATCAGAGAAATGCAAATCAAAACCACTATGAGGTACCATTTCACACCAGTCAGAATGGCTGCAATCCAAAAGTCTACAAATAATAAATGCTGGAGCAGGTATGGAGAAAAGGGAACCCTGTTACACTGTTGGTGGGAATGCAAACTAGTACAGCCACTATGGAGAACAGTGTGGAGATTCCTTAAAAAACTGGAAATAGAACTGCCTTATGATCCAGCAATCCCACTGCTGGGCATACACACTGAGGAAACCAGAAGGGAAAGAGACACGTGTACCCCAATGTTCATCGCAGCACTGTTTATAATAGCCAGGACATGGAAGCAACCTAGATGTCCATCAGCAGATGAATGGATAAGAAGCTGTGGTACATATACACAATGGAGTATTACTCAGCCATTAAAAAGAATACATTTGAATCAGTTCTAATGAGGTGGATGAAACTGGAGCCTATTATACAGAGTGAAGTAAGCCAGAAGGAAAAACACCAATACAGTATACTAACGCATATATATGGAATTTAGAAAGATGGTAATGATAACCCTGTATACGAGACAGTAAAAGAGACACTGACGTATAGAACAGTCTTATGGACTCTGTGGGAGAGAGAGAGGGTGGGAAGATTTGGGAGAATGGCATTGAAACATGTAAAATATCATGTATGAAACGAGATGCCAGTCCAGGTTCAATGCACGATACTGGATGCTTGGGGCTGGTGCACTGGGACGACCCAGAGGGATGGTGTGGGGAGGGAGGGGGGAGGGGGGTTCAAGATGGGGAGCACATGTATACCTGTGGTGGATTCATTTTGATTTTTGGCAAAACTTTATTTTCTTAAAAAAAAAATAAAATAAAATTAAATTAAAAAAAAAAAAAAAGAATGTCCAGGACTGAAAATACATCCTGAAGCACCCATTTTATACAAACTGTTCCTTGAAACACAGGTGATTCCTTGAAAAAATATCAAATCCTGCCTGCCAATGCAGAAGATGAAGGAGATGTGGTTTCAATCCCTGGGTCAGGAAGATCCTCTAGAGAAGGAAATGGCAACCCACTCCAGTATTCTTGCCTGGAAAATTTTATGGACAGAGGAGTCTGACAAGCTACAGTCCATAGGGTCATGACAAGTTGGACACAATTGAGCATGCACGCCAGACTAGCGAATACAGGCACACTAATGAATGAAAGAATTGGAGAAATTCTTATGCAACACTCCCTCTTTTCTTTCTAATTCATAATATCACTTAGAGATTATGACACATAAATAGTAAGGTAGATCCAGGGATTCTCAGAGAAATTCTGAGTCTCAGATAAGATAAGATACAAGGATAAGATACAAGGTTACTCTTGGATGATTTCTAAAGAATAAGAAGGATGTGGTTGCAAAAATGGCCCCATTCTTCACTTTGCCCTGCATCTGAACTCTTTACAGCATGACTTTCCAGCTCTTCATAAAAGATGGAGTCTGTTTCCCTGCCTTTTGAGTCTGGAATGGCCTTGTGACTTGCTTTGGGCAATTAAACACAGCAGAAGGGACCTTGTACCAATTGCAAGCCTAGGCCTCCAAAACCCTTGCATGCTGTCCCTGGCTTCCCCAGAAACCTCTCATCACTCTGAATAACCAGGGGCTAGCCTTCAGGATGATGAAAGACAAAGTGGCCCAGTCACCCTCATCTTTCCAGCCAGGAGCCACCCAATCACTGGATAAGTAAGTGAGACCATCCTAGACTGAGCCAATCCCCACTGAGCTACCAACTGAACACAGGTGACTGAGTAAGTCCTGCCAGAATCACCTGAACTGGCCCAGGTCTGCAGAATGACTCAGGTGACCCATGAACTTGTGATCATTAAAAAATGGTTATGGTTTTAAACTGTTATTTTGAGGTGCTCCATTACACAGAAATTCAATAACTGATACACTGTTTACTCCCATGGATAAAATTGGAACCCTGAAAAGCATAGGAAGATGATACACTTTATTACTGAAGTGGAGAAGGAAAACAGATTCCAGCAAAAATTATAAGTCTTTCCAAGGCAGGGATTAGGTCTTATTCACATTTATATCCCTAATACCAAGCACAATGCTATGCACATAGAGTGATCAATACATGATTTTGAAGAATAAGGGCTTGGTTTATTGTCATTGTACCTGACAGCCAACTCTATACCAGGACCAATGAAGAATATATCATAGTTTGAGAGAGAATATATTAAAAAAATCTAAAAACAAAGAGAATGATGCTGATGGCAGACAGTTGGAAATGAATCATTTTCCTGATCTGAACTCCCGTTTCTCATGCTTCTGGGATTATAGGCAGGTGGCCCTTCCAGCATTTGCACCCTGGGATTAACATCTGTGAGAATGTGGTAAAAGAAAAAGGCAGAGCGGATGAATTCCTGAATTGTTCTCCCCAACATTCATGGATCTGTTTTCTTGGATGATTCCAGTTCACAGGTGCACTGGCCACACACTAATTGAAAGAATTATTTTCTTAACATTCGGTGTCATCTGCAAAGGCTTTTGTGAAGAGCAGAACTGTTTCAACCAGCTGCTAGGAACTGTTTTTATTAATTTTTGAAAAAATCAAACAATGCCGAAGCAGGGGATGTTTGTGATATCCCCCTCCTTCACATTCTTTAAGAGGAAATCAATGGAAGACAACAACCTACAACTCCATGAGGCTAAGACCTTTGAAGACCAAAGAGTTGGATTCTGTAAACAGCAACAACAAAAATGTATCCTTTTTCCCTCTATTTTTATCCTCACCCCATGATAGACTGTCTGTGGACAGCCTGTCTAGGGGATGCCTGCTGGGGCCAGTGGAGCCCAGAGCAGGCCTTTCAGGACCCCTTGCACTCGCTGTGCCTGAGAAACTTAATTCCCTATTTCCACCATGTATGCTCGATTAAACTAGCGGCGATGCCTCAAGTTCAACCACTTCTGCTCTTAGTGGCTGCCAGATTCTGCTCCAAGGGACTGGTCCTAATAGCTGAAAAAAAACCTCCTTGCAGAGTCAGATCTCCAGTGTATAAGAATTCCCACATTTCCCCAAAGTCAGACAAATTGTAAATACATGTGTGCTAAGTCGCTACAGTCTCATCTGACTCTTTGCAACCCCATGGACTGTAGCCTGCCAGGATCCTGTGTCCATGGGACTTCCCAGGCAAGAATACTTGAGTGAGTGGCCCTGCCCTCTTCCAGGGGAATCTTCCCTGACCCAGTGATAGAACCCACGTCTATTATGTCTCGTGCATTGGCAGGCAGGTTCTTTACTACTAGCGCCACCCAGGAAGCCTGACTAAATCTAAATCTCACTGCAGCATTAGATGACTTTCTTCTAATTCTTTGCTTTCCTTCCCTTTTTGATTTTAACTCCTTGAAAGTGGAAAGGTTTTGTTTTTTTTTTTTAAAGGAAAACACCCAGAAAACATAGAAATGAGAGATTAAAAAGAAAAGCATGCACTCTGTCACTCCTGTCATGGGGAAGCCAGCAGTGACCTAGAACAGGATTGTGACAATCAAGGTTGAAAGTGATAAACTGTCCTTTTAAGTAATGAAATAAGACACAAATGAAGATCAAATATTATTTTATAAGGCATAATTGGACTCTTTGACAACTCAGATTCTTTAGAAATACTTCTTTTAATTCAAAAGACATGCTTTGTTGTAACAACCTATCATGGAAAAGAAACTGAAAAGGAATATACATATACATATATATATATATATGTAAAACTGAATCACTGTGCAGTACACCTGAAACTAACACAACATTGTAAATCAACTATGCTTCTGCAAAAAGTTGTTTATTTTAGAAGAAAAAAAAAAAAGGTGCTGAGCAGAGTTTTGCACGCATTTCCCTGAGATTATGGCACTGTTACAACATGCAACAGAAAACGTTAGAGTTGTCCTCAAAACATAATGCATTCATTCTGGAACACGATTTCCTTACCTTTTAAATTTTTTTTTCTTTTTTTCACATTACAATCAGCAGCAAATTAAATGCAAATGTCTAGAGAAATGAAACACTTGCACTACAAATTTACACGCACCAAATCAGAAAAAGAGAAAGTTATAGTCCTCTGGCCGATTGTAAATCCCCAGACTTCTAAATATGTTCACTCAAACTATTAAAGAGCAACTTAACCTTGCTTGGAGGACTTTGACTCTTGCAATTCCCAACATATGTTTATTCTTCAAACTAAAAATTGCATTTCCATTGGGTTTAATATTAATATGCCAGTTTCTGCTAGTGCTTAAGCTACTTGTTAGAAACAGGTCTGGAGCTTTAAAAAAAATTACCTAGAGCTTTTTAGATAGCTGGAATCCCATATAGAAGACTGTCATCAAAGGAGAATGCCAAATTGTGATTAAGTACCAGATCGTTTTAAAAGACAAAACATAGAGAAGCAATCACATATTCAAAGTCACATGGGGGCAAACTCCACTATCAAGTGCCAATGGCTTTTGCCATCACTTATAGACACGTCTCTCAGCAGGTGATCTTTGCAGCAAGGTTATTGCAAAGTGTGCCATTTGCTCAAATTTAATGCATCACCCAAAGTCACCACCCCCACTCCACCATATCTACTGAGCTCCACGTCATCCTTTTCCAGATGTTGGATGTATTAGATAAAATGGGGAAATGGTACACTTCCACTTTTTAACATTTCTTTGTAATTGCTTCACCTAATGTAGCTCTCAATCACCCCCATCCTCACTGATCTTCCCAGACCAGAAACAGATGTGCCGTGTCATTGTATACTCACCACTTAATGATTAAAAACAAGGGAACTGAATAAGGCAGGACAGGGTTGAAAGTCACCATGTAGATATTGGATTTCCCTCTGAATTCAGAGGAGCTGTGCTGAAAACCCACGGAGGGAAGGCAGAATTAGAGTGAGAATCAAAGCTGCCATTTGCCGAAGTTACTCATATAACAAGAGAACCCAAAAGATGTCTATTTCTCCCAACGCCCCCTGCTATGTATTCTTCATTTTAAAAATATGTTATAAGGACTACAAGAGCCACTTATTCACATACAAGGAAATGAGAAAGATTCCATCCACCAAAGAGGGGTAGGTGCAGTGGTCTACCCGAACAGTAGAGAATATTTTACTCAGTTAACTCTCCTGAAAGATTCAGTTACTTCGGAGCGGAGGCCACCCTCCTCTTCTGTCATGAGGAAGCCAAAACCACAGGAAAGCAGGGACCCGGTGGGTTAGCAGCAGGTGATCCATACACGCACACCTGCAGCAGCCCGCCCCCTCCCCGCTGCGGGGCCCTGGCTGGGCTGCGCTCTGTCGCCGGGGACAGCCAGCACAACGGGGGATAGGCAGAAGAACAAGGTGAAGTGACATTTGGAGGGTTTTCTGAGTTATGATGATAGTCTTTGAAATTCCCCAGCGTTGCGAAGGGTCTTCAAAGGGTTTCTCAAGTCCAGGATTTAGTGCTCTGGACAGCCGCCCAGGTACCACAAAATCCCCATGTGCGCACGTCTCCCTTGTTACCCGTGCACAGACTCCCTCCCTGACGTCAAAGCCATGTTTGCTCAGCTTGTAGAAAATCTGTTCCTTGCTGGCCACATTCTTCCCTTCTCTGAGTCAGCGAGGCTTCTGCAGAGTGATGACACTGAAGCCGCTCGCTCAGTAGAAGGGGCAGGAAGGGAGGACAGTTGTTTCCTGTGTGGAGTCATATGCTAACCAGACAGGGCTTGTTTGCCTAAGAAACCTTGTGTTTACTTCTTGTTTCTGTTTGTTTTTGGCATCTCCCCAGCATTGTAGTAAAATGTCCCTCTCTTCGCTTTGTGAATGGGAGGCCTGTGTCAGAGGGGCCTCCTCCCTCTTTCCCTGATCCTTCAATGGGGGATCCTTCTGGACCTGGCTGAGCTCAGCATGTGGCCACCTTCTCTCTCCACCTTGAAGCAGACTACGTGTAGGGTTGGTGCAGGATGGTGGCTTACTGCTATTGTGCAGGAGGTGGTGGCTCTCATTGGCTCTTCTGAGATCTAAAACATCTCAACACTTGCCAAAGTTTGGATTGAACTGTAGTACAAGGCGCTTTAAAAAAAAATCTGCTTGGTTTTTCAGTGAAGTTATTTTAGCTATTCTGGAGACTCAGTCATTTACAGCTACTCCAAGTAAGATGACAAAACCATCCTTTTCTTCGAAGTTATCAGTCTTACCTTAGAGCCTAGAAAGAAATATTTGTGACTAATAGCTTGGTCTATTCCATGTAATTTATTGGTAAGAATGGGGAAAGGGGTTGATATTTGTTACATGGCTATAATGTGACAGACTTTCAACATTTATTATCTGACTTTAAATCTGAGAAGTAGCTATTCCCATTTTTCAACTGGAAAACTGAGGAAGAGAGAGCTTATAAAACTCATTCAAATTCACATAACCAATAACTGATGACATCAGAATTTAATCCCATGCCAGAAGAACATCAGAATGCAGAAAAAAGATTCTGACACTGTGTTCCTGACAGAAAGACATCATAATTTCGTGGCTGGCCCTAGGGTGCTGCACTTACAACAACAGATGTCAAGTGGAAAGCAGAGAGCAGTGGAAACTTTCGATGATTCACTCTGACTATCCCAGCATATTAAAAAGCAGAGACATTACTTTGCCAACAAAGGTTCGTCTAGTCAAGTCTATGGTTTTTCCAGTGGTCATGTATGGATGTGAGAGTTGGACTGTGAAGAAAGCTGAGTGCCAAAGAATTGATGCTTTTGAACTCTGGTGTTGGAGAAAACTCGAGAGTCCCGTGGATCTCAAGGAGATCTAACCAGTCCGTTCTGAAGGAGATCAGTCCTGGGTATTCTTTGGAACGAATGATGCTAAAGCTGAAACTCCAATACTTTGGCCACCTCGTTCGAAGAGTTGACTCATTGGAAAAGACTCTGATGCTGGGAGGGATTGGGGGCAGGAAGAGAAGGGGATGACAGAGGATGAGATGGCTGGATGGGATCACTGACTCGATGGAAATGAGTTTGAATGAACTCTGGGAGTTGGTGATGGACAGGGAGGCCTGGCATGCTGCAGTTCGTGGGGTTGCAAAGTCGGACACGACTGAGTGACTGAACTGAACTGAACTGAACTGATCCCACCAAGTATCCTGTCTACCTTGTCACCACACCTTACCCCTTTGATTCTGCAACATTTATTCTCATTGCAGAAGGGCCCACTGTACACCAGCTACTCTTTGGGGCCCTTGGTTTCAAAGGTAAATGATTTCTCTCAGAGAGGAACTTACATCCCGGTAATATTTTCTTCTCACCTCCAGGCTAGAGATAACTCAAAACACACTTATGTTAGGAATTGAGAATTTAAAGAAACTCTGCACTCACTGACACATGTTCACACTTTTCCACCTAGCTCAGCCACCCCCAATCTGGAGTCCCTGAAATGATAGGGGTGTCTGTAAGCTATTTAGTTATTTAAATGTTAGTCTTTGAGAGTTAATAAAATATTTAATCAGATTAAATGGAAAGCATACCTTTCCTTGAGAAATATGTCACAGACTAGTTCAAACATCAAGGTTTTTTGTGTTTTTACTGGAGTTACAGTGAAATAGGCTTTTGATTCAACCAAGGGGGAAAACTATGTGTTAGTTTATAATATAGTATATAAGATAGTGAGGATACCACTGGTGGTTTCCAGGGAGGAGCTAATAAAATAACTTAAAGGTGGAAAAAAATTGAATACTATCCACACATTACCTCAACTCAACACTGGCTGGAAGGCATTTTAGAAATTATACATTATACTTTGAAAACAGGAGATGAAAGTGATTAACCCAAGATTACTTCAAATTGTTGCCTATAAGGTCTATAAGGAATAGACCCCAGATATAGATGTATATAACTTATGTGTATGCGTGCTAAGTCGCTTCACTGGTATCTAACTCTGAACAACCTTCTGGACTGTAGCCTGCCAGGCTCCATCTGTCCATGGTATTCTCCAGGCAAGAACACTGGAGTGGGTTGCCATGCCCTCCTCCAGGGGATCTGTCTGGCCCAGGGATCAAACCCACAACTCTTTATGTCTCCTGCATTGGCATATAGGTTCTTTATCACTAGCTGGTTCTTTACCACTAATGGATTCTTTACCACTTTCTCCTGAAAAGTGAAACTGAATGTGTTAGATGCTCAGTCGTGTCCTACTCTTTGCAACCCTCTGGACTGTAGCCCACCAGGCTCTTCTGTCCATGGGGATTCTCCAGGCAAGAATACTGGACTGGGTTATCATTTCCTATTCCAGGGGATCTTCCCCCAAGATAGAAACTGGGTCTCCTGCATTGCAGGCAGATTCTTTATGTAACTCCTACAAAATGCTACTTCAGTCAATGTGTGTGGAATCCCTGCTTTCTAGAATATTATTTGAAATTCTGAGAATGCTGCTACATTTCTAACACTTCTGCAATTAGATGAGCGTGTATTATACTCTACCTTTTTAAAGATAAATAGTAAAGTGCCAAGAGAAACTAAACTCATCAGATTAACTGTATACAGCAGGAAAAATGTGTGTGTCTAGACCACCTATGCACTTAGTTGGCCACAGAATTTAGACCCAGTGGCCAGGTAGAGACAGAGCCAACAAAGAGATTCATCAATGAGTAGTTAAGAAGTAGCAAAATCTCATTTTCAGTGAAAATCACCACCCACAAATAATTTATAAGTTCAAGCACAGTTTATTTGGTATCCCGTTTTTCCAGTACATAGTTCCCATATCCAAGGGAAGGATCTCACATAGAGTCTGCTACGTAGAATTTACACATTTTTTGATGAAACAATGGTGTCAAGACACCATGAAGAAAATTGGGTCCATGGGCCCAAACAGCAATTATAGCTAAATGAAACACAAAAATTGAAGGGTGAATATTTTATTCAGTTCAGCTGTTAAGTCTTAATGCAAAGAAATAGCTTTCCACAAATTTGTAATGGACACCAATTTAATCTCCTCCATTATTAGCTTTTGAAACTCTTATCATGATGTATTTTGGCGGCCAACCAAACCCAGGATGTTCAGCTTAACAGATTTAACCTAAATTTTTAGGGTTTCCCCTCTTCTGTCATTCAAAGCATACAATTAAACCTCTTGGTGAACTGCTGATAACATTTCTCTAAGCTAAATTTGCTTTTGGATACAAAAGACACATTCCTGAAGACTGACATAACACTGCCACTGGGCCAAAAGGCAAACATACCGCGGAACAGTTTTTCCAATGACAAAGTATATTGTTTCAGGATTATATGCAGCAACTCACTGCATCACTAAACAGATATCAGGCTGTTGGGGCTGAAATAACATCCTTCGTAGCCAGAGCAGATATGTGGTTAACAGGGATGTCTCTCTGAGACCAGTTGTCTGTTCATTAGTATACATCAACTATCATGGCAGGTGGCAAGGTGAGAAATAGAACTCGAACAAAAGGGGATCCATGCTAATACGTGCCATTAAAGCTTCCTTCTGACAGTTATAGAGAAATAGTAACACTGCCTGGATCAATACCAGCCTAAAATATTGGATCAAACAAAAGAATACTTTCATTCAACAAGTGCTTGCTGCTGCTAAGTCACTTCAGTTGTGTCCGACCCTCAGCAACCCCATGGACTGCAGCCTGCCAGGCTCCTCCGTACATGGGATTTTCCAGGCAAGAGTACTGGAGTGGGGTGCCATTGCCTTCTCTGCAACAAGTGTTTACTGATTATCCAAACAGCATCTGGCTCTGTAAAAGAAACAGAGATATAGTGACGCTACTGAGCTTACAATCTGCTGGATTACAGGGACATTAATCAACAACTCATGCAAGTGAATATTGAATTGCACTTGGGATAATAATTCTGAAGAGGATGCATGACTGAAAACTTGGTGTGCTTCATCTGTGTTAGTTTTGATACGCTGCCTAATTACTCTGAACTTCATTTACTTATTTTTATCTATTTTTAATTTTTTTGAAGTGTAGTTGATTTACAGTGTTTCAAGTATACAGCAAAGTAATTCAGTTATACATACATATGTATGCATATTTAGATTCTTTTTCAGATTCTTTTCCATTATAGGCTATTATAAGATACCTAATATAGTTTCCCCTGCTATACAGAGTCAGACACGACTGAAGTGACTTGGCGGCGGCAGCGGCTGTACAGTAGGTCCTCGTTGTTTATCTATTTGATATATGGTCATGTATATCTGTCAATTCTAAATTCTCAATTTATCTCTTCCTGCCCTTTCCCCGTTGGTATCTGTAAGTTTGTTTTCTATGTCTGCGAGTCTATTTCTGTTTTGTAAACAAGCTCATTTGTACGATTTTTTTAAGATTCCATATATTAAGTGATATCATATATGTCTCTCTCTGTCTGACTTAGTTTACTTAGTTTGATCACCTCTAGGTCCATCCATGTTGCTGCAAATGGAAGTATTTCATTCTTTTTGTGGCTGAGTAATATTCCACTATATATATATATATATATATGTTTATATAAATATACATGTATATACACATATATACATGTATATATGTTGTGTACATATATATACATATCACATCTTCTTTATCCATTCATCTATTGATGGACATTTAGGAGAATAATATGGAGGTTCCTTTAAAAATGAAAAATACTGTTACCACATGATCCAGCAATCCCACTCCTGAGCATGTATCCAGAGAAAGCTCTAATTCAAAAAGATGCATGGACCCCAAAGTTCAGAGCAACACTAGTTACAATAGCCAAGGCATGTGTGTGTGTGTGTGTGTGAGAGTCGCTTAGTAGTGTCTGACTCTTTGTTACCCCATGGACTGTAGCCCACCAGGCTTCTGTCCATAGAATTCTCCAAGCAAGAATACCGGAGTAGATTGCCATTCCCTTCTCCAGCCAACACATAGAAGCAGCCTAAATGCACATTGACAAGTGAATCTTTTTCTTATTGTTTTTATTGAGGTATAGTTGATTTACAATGGTGTGTTACTTTTTTATCTTTAAATGAGGTTAATGATGGTCCCTTTCTCCCTGTTGTGGGGGATTATATGAGATGATCAATGTAAGTGCTATAACAGTACCTGTCATAGAGTATAATCTCAATAAATGCTAACTATTATGGTTGACACTCATTGTTATTTTCATTACTATTAGTAAATGGAATCAGAAAAGCTTTCCCTGAGGAAATGAGCACTAGTTGGGGCAGGGGCAGTTCTGAGGATTTGTGGAAGCTAACATCACAAGGAAGAAAGGGATGAAATTTCTAGGTGGGGACAAGCAGGTGCAAATGCCCCATGGAGGGTCTAAGCCTGGCACAGGGGAAGCTTCCACAGCAGGCTGGCATGGAAACACTAAGATTAAAATGAGGCTTCAGAAGTGGACAGACTGAATGTCTTTGTGGATGTATTCAGCACATCTAAAATATTTAGTATAGATTTGTAAACACACAAAAGATGACATTTCCATTAAACTGGAACCCCTCATTCTACAATGCTTTGCAGAGAAAACATAGCATTATTCTGCTCCTGTAACTTCAGAGTGGATCATTTGTTCACTTATTCTTTTTTTAATCCATCTTCCAACCATTCAACATTGACTGAACGTCCACAAAGATGAATAAGCACCTTCATTACCTGGTAAGGAAGCTTGAGACATGAATACTGGAGTGGGTTGCCATTTCCTTCTCTAGGCGATCTTCCTGCTCCAGGGGTCAAACCCAAGTCCCTTGTACTGGCAGGTGGAGAATTTACCTCTGAACCACCAGGGAAGCCCACCAATTATTTAACAGCTTGTAAATAACTTTTATTCATCCACCAGATCACCCTTATATTTGTTATGCCAAATATAAGGCAGAGATAGAATCAATAACCCCTAATTCTATGATAATTCTAAGATAATTTATATAAAGCACTTTCTAGAGGGTCAACACACCATAAATGATAGATTTAGCTCTTTTTTCTAAAACTTGGTGACTTTCTCTCTCACAGAGGAGCAGATGCTACTGGCAAAAGAGTGAAAGAGTTTAGCCACGAGAGGCCTAAAGGAATACAGAGCCTTCCTACTGGGTAGACAGCAAGAAAAGCTATCTTGTGACTAAGCCCTGAGGCAAAATGCAAGCCTGTCAATTATGCCCAGTTGCAGATTATAGAGCACTATAGTGTATTTGAAGCAAAAGGGATTTTTGTGGCCAAGAATGGGCATGTGGACATGTCTAACCTATGGTTTGACTGTTAACCCTCAAAAATAACATGTAGCATCGTGCTCCCCTGAAAACCTGAAAACCCAGTTATGCTTGAATTATCATTATTATTTTTAAGAGGCGAGTCGCCTGGGATAAAATAAGTAAAGCCAAACCAAAAAAGAAAAGAAAAAGAGAAGGAAGGAAGGGAGGGAAGGAGGGAGGGAGGAAGGAGCGGAGAAAGAAGGAAAGGAAAAACTTGAGCGTGTACAATTGTAATCATTTATTCAAGACTGGGAATGGAAAGGCTCCCCAGGTGGTTCAATGATAACGAATCTGCAAGCCAAGGCAGGAGATGCTGGAGACTTGGGTTCTGAGCACTGGATCAGGAAGATCCCCTTGAGGAGGAATTGACAACCTACTCCAGTGTTCTTGCCTGGAAAATCCCATGAACAGAGGAGCCTGGCAAGCTATAGTCCATGGGGTGTCAAAGAGTCAGACACGACTGAGTGACTGAGCATGCGTGCACCAGAACATAAAATCTTAGAAACTGTACAAAACCTGAATGTTTGAGAATCTCCTAATTTCAGCTAAGGTCAGAAGTTCAGAACTGTACTAAGAAGGGAAAATCATCAGAGCTTGTAACAGTAAAATAAGACACAGCCATAAGAGGGAAGAGATATGGTTCCCTGTCCTGTTGGATCCATCCTTCCACCTACAGTCCTCCCAGAGTATAACCAAAGCAGCTTCTCACCCTGTTCTCTGGTACTGTTTCTGTCTCATTCTTCTGTCACAACAGACATACACTCTCAGTGGCTAAAAGATGGCTTCTCCCTTTCCCTAACATTCAACAGTGCTATCCACGAACCCCAGAAATATTTAGCAATCTTTTCCAAGGGAAAAGTAGAAAATGTGTCTCACAAGTCATGGTTTCATTGTTAAAATGCAGAATCAAACTATACTAGAGTAAAAGAATTAATAGTCTAATCAGCCAATGTTTCCTTATTAGAAGGACTTAGGGCTGTAATTTGAGGTGAAATCATTCTACTCTTCCCAATGCCAGTTCTAGCTTGTTGACTTTCACTGGAAGGATAATACTTGGAAATGTGAAGCACAGTGGGTAATATTTATGTGAAATCTTCAGGAATGATGGCGTGTTGCTCTTGCGCAATACCATGGCATTGTGCCTAGATCAGGAAACTAACAGATTAGCACATTAACAGTTTTAGGAAACACGCATATAATTTGTTTTGAATGTGGTCTTTGACTTCTAGGAGGAGTATCTAATAATTTTCAAACTGATAGAGTACTTCATAAAGCATTTCTTTAAAAGTGCAGGTTACTAAGAATCTCCTAGCGTCGACAGTATAGAACAAGTATAAACTTCACTTTTGGACAGGAAAAGGCCACTGGAGGAAGTTCCCCACCCCCAAAATGCCCTAAAACTATAAATAAGGTAATTTTAAAAGAGCTCTTACACTGGTCTTCAATTATACATTTTTATAGTGTGTCATATATAAAGTTTCATATCCCAGGAAGGGATTTAAGTACTATTTTCATATCAACTTACATAATTCTCACAACAGCCCTACGAACTACCAGTATTCTCATTTTAGAGATGGAGCAATGGCAGATTAAAAAACTTATCAAATTCACCACAGGTGGTAACTGGAAAAGCTGACTTGAACCTAAACAGTCTGACTCCAGAAACTGTGGTCTTAATCACTACATGTTGTTGCTGCTAAGTCGCTTCAGTCGTGTCCGACTCTGTGCGACCCCAGAGATGGCAGCCCACCAGGCTCCCCCGTCCCTGGGATTCTCCAGGCAAGAATACTGGGGTGGGTTGCCATTTCTTTCTCCAATGCATGAAAGTGAAAAGTGAAAGTGAAGTCACTCAGTCATGTTTGACTCTTAGCGACCCCATGGACTGCAGCCTACCAGGCTCCTCCGTCCGTGGGATTTTCCAGGCAAGAGTACTAGAGTGGGGTGCCATTGCCTTCTACATACCACACTGATTTTATGTCTGGATGGGTTAAGAACTCTAATGTTCAGGAAAGATCCTGTAAACAAGTAAATATCATCATTGTCAACATCATTAAAGGTCCACTTTTCCCTTTTCTGTTTCTTTTCAAGTGGGGAGAGATTGTACTTGTCACATAATTAAGCTCAAACCAAATATGCTAATAAGTTGCTATATATAGGGGATTATAGTTTTGCTTATGTGCAATGTTTCCACTATTAGAGGGAAAATATTAATCTGTCAGCAGAAGATCTACTCCCTAAATTAGTATAAAAATTTATCAGAAGTTTTGCTTAAAATGTTAAAAAATTTTGTTTTCTCTTGTTTCCTATATCATTCTCCATCAGTCTCCATAATGACTCAAATGCCAGTATGAAGTTAGAATTTAAAGAATCCACAACAGGTTACTCATTGCATGGTGGGGTTGGAGAAGAGGAAGGAGCAAATGATCAATGATGAGGGAGATGAGAGTGTGATATGAAATATGATAGTGTGATATTAAATGTGATAGAAAGCAGAGGTAGAGAGAGCTAAGATGTGGAAAGATGTGCAGAGAAACAGTAAGGAAGCACGTGGAAACACATCTACTTTCAAGAGAGAAGGTTACTTTACCAGTATTTTTCCCCTCTGCACTTCTCCGAGTGGCATTTAGACAGTATTACTTGTATTTTTTCTCCTCACAGACCCACACTAACTCAGATGAAGGAAGCAGTCAGAACATCACTATCAATGAGGGCTGTGGTTCAGCTTGCAAGTGCATGTTCAGTCGCTCCAGTCATGTCTGACTCTTTGCAATCCCATAGACTGTAACCCCCCAGTCTCCTCTGTCCATAGAATTTTCCAGGTAAGAATATGGGAGTGGGTAGCCATTTCCTCCAGGGGATTTTCCCGACCCAGGGATCCAACCCACATCTCTGGCATCTGCTGCATTGGCAGAAGATTCTTTACCACTAACACCACCTGGGAAGCCCAGAATATGATTCATGGGAAGAAGATGGTCAGAAAGACAAGAGAGACTAAGGAGAAATACAACCCTGCTACATAAAACAGAATCAAGGGAAAAATCTCCTAGAAAAGGATTCTACCTGGTGTCTAAAGAGTCCACATGTTGAAGTCCACATACTGAATATAAGAAATAAACTAAGAATACATGAGAAATCAACACAAAGCTTGCAAATATAAGGAGACTGTTTAATAGACTCCATATTAAAAACAAGGACATAAGAGACTGGCTTCTTCATCAGATTTTCCTCTTCTTAAACCTCACTCAATACACTGGAACATTCATTCTGGGTAACAGGAATCAAAGCATTTGGAATACAATTTTTTCTCTCCCTGTTCCAATTTTCATCTTCATTTGGTCTTCCATGAATGAATATGTGTAGCCCATCAGTCTACTTTCTTTGATGAATTATTGAGAATTATCTGATATTTCCTTTTTCTAGCCTTATAGCCAATCAAGTGTTCTGAGCAAAAAATGAATCAATGCAGATTAATGTTTTAGATTAGTCCCTTCAGCTTTGAAGAACAGATTCAAGATGGGTAAGGTTGGGAGAAGGAAGCCCAGGTAGGAGACTGTGATGGCCCAGGTAAAGATGCTGAGTTACTGAGCCAGGACAGTAGAGTAGGGATGGGGAAGACAGGAAAGATTTTAAAAATTAGATTGAGTAATTGAATATGTGCTTAAAGGAGGATTTGGAGGAAGAGGAAGAGGAAGTTTGGAAGCAAATACATAGATTTCATTCTCAAGCTAGTTGAGTTTGTGGTCCTTATGGGTGAATCAGATAAAAAAGGCCTTATAGAGACCTGTACAAACATGAAATTCAGAGAGAAATCCTTAGAGCTATAGACTAAGTCATCAGCAGCCTGCTGGTAACTAGAATGATGAGAGTAGTAATGACCAAGGGGAGATCACAGTGTAAGCAAGAATTAGCTCAAGGACACAAGCCTCAGCAAAAATAAATGAATAAATAAATAAATATGGGGAGAGGAGAACAAAATGCCTGTGTCTGACAATGTGCCAGAGACTGTCTATTAACATTCAGGACTAGTGTCTCACTTCTGAGCTCCTCCTCATACGGCAGGGGCCAAAGTCTAGAGAATACATCTCTCCATCTCCCTTGACAGTACTGTTTTCATTCAATTCTGTCAATAAAAGTTGCTTACATGAGAACTAGAAGGCAGGAGAGAAGAGGATGTGATCCCTGAAGGTATGTGCTTGGTGACTCTGGATGGTTACCAGAGGCTTCTGTACATCTTCCCAAAGCAGCTCCTTCAGTGCTACAAGCAGTAGGCTTTGGGGTTGTATTTACTACAATTTTGTGAAGCTAGCAGCCACTTCCTTAAACTCTGCTCCCTAAATCAAAAGCTTCTAATTTCCTATTTTGTCTCATCTCACCCACATTTACATGGGTGATTAAATCAGCAACAAAGGAGGCAAAAATATACAATGGGGTTTAAAATAAAGCCTCTTCAATAAATAGCCTTGGGAAAACTGGACAGCTTCATGCAGAAGACTACACTCTCACACCCTCATACATGCACTGCCATATGATCCAGAAATGCCACTCCTGGAGATTTATCAGAAGAAAACAAGCACATTAATCAGGAAAGATATATGCACCCTTATGTTCAGTACAGACTTATTTACAATAACCGAGATATGGAAGCAATCTAAGTGCCTTAACCTAAGCCACCTAAGTGTTGTCAATGCAGGAGACACAATAGACTTAATAGATATGGATTTAATCCCTGGGGTTTTCCCAGGTGCCTCAGATGGTAAAGAATCCATTTGCAATGCAAGAGACCTAGGTTCAGTCCCTGGGTTGGGAAGATCCCCTGGCAACCCACTCCAGTATTCTTGCCTGGAGAATCCCCATGCACAGAGGAGCCAGGGTCAGAGTTGGACATGACTGAGGTGACTTAGCACGAATGCACACATGTTATATAATAGGAACTAGCAATGTTATAGGTCAATTATATATCAAAAACAAACAAACTCATAGAAAAGGAGATCAGATTTGTGGTTCCTAGAGGCTAGGGGTGGGGAAGGGAGGAAGGGGTAACTAGATGGAGGTAGTCAACAGGTCCAAACTTCCAGTTATAACATAGATAAGTGCTATGAATGTAATATACAACAGGATAAAGACAACTGCTGTACATTAAATATGAAAACTGTTAAAAGAGTAAATCCTAAGAGTTCTCATCACCAGAAAATATTTTTATATTTCTTTAATTTTGTTCCTATATGAAATGATGAAAGTGAAAGGAAAGTGGAAGTGAAAGTCACTTAGTCGTGTCTGACTCTTTTCAACCCCATGGACTATACAGTCCATGGAATTCTCTAGGCCATAACACTGGAGTGGGTAGCCTTTCCCTTCTCCAGGGTATCTTCCCAACCCAGGGATCAAACCCAGGTCTCCCACATTACAGGCAGATTCTTTACCAACTGGACCACAAGGGAAGTCCATATGAGATGATGGATATCCACTAAAATTATGGTGATAATTACTTCATAAAGTATGCAAATCAAATTACTATGTTGAACATCTTAATCTTACACAGTGCTGTATGTCAATTATATCTCAATAAAGCTGGGAGAAAAACATTTCTTCCTTTAAATTCAATGGGGTCTTTCTTCACAAACAAACCTTTAGTAACACTGAAAGCTGGTGTCATAGGTGTGTATCCACAGCGGGTTGAGAGTGAGAGGTACATAAAAAAAAAGGAAAGACAAAGAGCATAGACATACTTTTAGGAGGAAAAAACCCTTAGAAAAAGGAGAGGCAACACATTCAGATCAGATCAGATCATATCAGTCACTCAGTCGTGTCCGACTATTTGCGACCCCATGAATCGCAGCACGCCAGGCCTCCCTGTCCATCACCAACTCCCAGAGTTCACTCAGACTCACGTCCATCAAGTCAGTGATGCCATCCAGCCATCTCATCCTCTGTCGTCCCCTTCTCCTCCTGCTCCCAATCCCTCCCAGCATCAGAGTCTTTTCCAATGAGTCAACTCTTCGAATGAGGTGGCCAAAGTACTGGAGTTTCAGCTTTAGCATCATTCCTTCCAAAGAAATCCCAGGGCTGATCTCCTTCAGGATGAACTGGTTGGATCTCCTTGCAGTCCAAGGGACTCTCAAGAGTCTTCTCCAACACCACAGTTCAAAAGCATCAATTCTTCGGCACTCAGCCTTCTTCACAGTCCAACTCTCACATCCATACATGACCACAGGAAAAACCATAGCCTTGACTAGACGAACCTTTGTTGGCAAAGTAATGTCTCTGCTTTTGAATATGCTATCTAGGTTGGTCATAACTTTCCTTCCAAGGAGTAAGCATCTTTTAATTTCATGGCTGCAGTCACCATCTGTAGTGATTTTGGAGCCCAGAAAAATAAAGTCTGACATATTAGATGCTAATTAAAAAGGCAGATGGGGCAAAATAATGAGGTGAGTGTGTGTGTGTGTGTGTGTGAGAGAGAGAGAGAGAGAGATTGTGTGTGTGTGCATTATAAGATAGACCTGAGCAGCTTTATACACTAAGGCAAGAGCCAGCAGAAAGGGAGAAAGTAAAGATACATGAAATAGTAACCGTGACTGATGAAGTCAGATCCTTGACCAGATGGAAGGAGACAGGACAACTGATGTATAGGTTCCCTGTGAACAAGAGGAGGAATTTTATTCTTCTGAGACCACAACAAGCAAGAGGATGTGAACTGGGAAGTTGAAAGAGGGTCCACTTGTCTGAATGAAGTAGGTTCCAAGTGCAGAGGACACATGGGCTTAATTGCCCAGCATCCATGCCCCCTTCTTTGGGTAAGGGAATCTTGACTTCCCTTGGAGACCACCCCTTTCCATTCTCCACCGTCTGATGCTTAAGTGGAGCACGTGATCATGGCCTCAGTAAATCTGAGCACCACATTCTGCCATCTATAGACAGGTCTAGGCATGTGTTACAACTGGAGCTAACTGGATGATTGGATGGGATATTTGCTATGGCAAAAAAAATAAAATGATTAAGAGGCAGATAAATGTTTCCCATAGGGTTTCAAGCAAAGACCATAGGAGTTATTTTGTTCCTGTGGTGGGAAAAATATAGAGATAAACCAGAAGGAATGGAGGTGAGAGAGAAGGTGAGAAAAACAAGTCTCTGTTTCAGAGATTGAGGTTTATCTCTGAGCTTTATTTGAACCTCCATCTTTTCCTGGACTTTTCAGTGAGTTTAATCAGTAAATTCCAATTTGCTGAAGTCAACTTGAGCTATGTTTTCCCTCATTTGCTGAAAGAGCCCTAAACCATAGAATGAGGTTGTCTGCTGAAAGTGAAGGGGATGGGGCATATTTTTTAAAAAAAATATAAAGCAGACTGATAGCATAAACAGCAAAAAAATGGAGCTGAACCAATAATCACCCAGTTAGGCCATAAAATACAGTTCAGTTTGGCTGAACTCAACCATGCTAAAGTCAAGCCCGAGTCAATAATTTGGTGTTTTAACGTTCTCTGTGGCAACTAAAAGAACTGATTTTTTTTTTCATCACTTAACAATTGCCTTTGTGAAGTATGGACCGCCTTTGGCTGGGCTCATATGACACCTAACATCTGGATAAAAATTGAAAAATGTGATGTCAACCATGTGTTTGGTCAAACACAATTACAAACCCCTGGGTAGTTAGAAAATATCTAATAATTGTTTCATATTTCATCTGAGTCATATGCACACAGAATTTGTGACTCCAAACTTTCACAGTTAAGGAACATAATCTCTGCACCCACCATTCCTCTGTTTTACAAGTCAGCCCCCAGCCCAAATGTGATGTCAGCTTTTCCCCCACTAAATATTTCCCCTGTGTAGTGTTTCCACCAAACAAATGCATCAAAATTTCAGCTCCATGAGCAACTGTTTGTGTTGGAGTCATATTTCTTATATTTTAATTCTGTGTTGTATACATTGCAGTAGAATGTAGGGTATTCCAGTTGGAAGGTGAATGTCAACTTGAAAGGGCAAATTCAAACCTTTAATTTTGCCAAGAGCGAAACTAACATTCAGGTCAAGACAGTTAAGTGACTTGTACCAAGTTCTATTCTTAGCTAGTGGCTAAGCTGAGATTTGAACCCATGGTACGGCTGCTGCCTCTTCCTGTCATAACCCAGAAATGTTGCTAACTGTGCAATGTTGCAGGAAAGGTCACTTTGTGACTATGAACATCCTTAGAGCTGCTCAAAATAGTGTCAGTAATCACTCAAATGCATCCTTCTAGCCAGTCAAAAAAGTGCAAGCTTCAGAAATTTAAAATATTTCTTGACATTATTAAATATCTTAGCACTATAGCCATTGTCCTGTCTATATACAGTTCCTGAGATTTATTGTTCAAATATTTAATAATAACTCATGTGGCTACATTTAAAGGGACTTTTATGTGAATTAGCTCATCTATGCGATTCTTTTTTTATGTTTTGTTTCTGGAACAATTTTCTACATTTGCTATTACCTTGTGGAATGGAATGTAATATAACAATCAAACACATTCATGCAATATGATCTCATTTGCAATTGGCAGGACAGGGTTATCTTTATTTTATATAAATGTATAAGGAGGGGAGCTTAGACCCTTGTCTTTTGAAGTAAGTCTCTTACTTCTGAGAGTGACCTGAGATTCAAAGTCATTGTTCAAGCTGTAGGGAGATTATGATCCTATGACTTCTTGCTTATTAATTCATTCCATTAGAATTATAATAGCACCAAATATTCCATAACAAAATTTCCATTACTTCACTAGGTTTAATCATTAGCATCAAATGGAATATTATAGATTCACATAAACATGATTCTGAGCTAAAAAATTGTACAAACAAGCTACATAATTTATTGTGAATTAACTTCAGAATAAAAGGTTTTGTCATTTTCCCCATGTTTTAGAGACAAAGTCAAGTTTATGAGTTAAAATAAGACATAAAAAAGGGGAGTTTGGTTCAAAAACCTAAAGAAATGAACCCAAAATTTGGTAATTTAAGCAATCAGTATCTATTTTGCTTTTATTTTTGTCAGAAAAGATAAAAGTGGGGTCAAGAATTTAGAAGAACATCGTGTTTTAAAAACGGTAGTGTTCAGGGCTCTCACAGCTTTTTAACTGCAAGGAGTAATATTCGTGGTTATTATCAAGCAACCAACCAATTAACCAACAAATATTCACTGTGCCTGCTGCATGCTAAGTCGCTTCAGCCGTGTCCACATCTTTGCGACCCTATGGACTGTAGCCCGACAGGTTCCTCTGTCCATGGGATTATCCAGGCAAGAATACTGGAGTGGGTTGCCATTTCCTCCTCCAGGGGATCTTCCTGATCCAGGGATCGAACTTGCGTCTCTTATGTCTTCTGCATTGGCAGGCGGGTTCTTTACCACTAGTGCCACCTGGGAAGCCCCTGCATGGTAAATACAGCGCACTTGAAAGTGTGAGACATGACTCTGGATTCTAAGAAGCTTACGGTGCCACAGAGATGATAAGCTATGGAAACAATTAGTGACAAATATCATATATTGTCTATTGAAGTGAAAAATATCATATATTGTCTATTGAAGTGATAAAGTCTTCTCCTCCCTTATGCTCTGGTCTACCCCTTAATAATCTGGTTAGACTTTGCCTGAAGCTTCTTGGGGTCAGTTACACCTTGTATAAAGGAAGGTAAGCTTTTTTTTACTGACTTCAAGTTTGAAGTCAGTAAATTGATGATGATAAAGTGACTTCATTTTGAGGACTTGGCATTTACAAAATAGATAGATAGTATAATAGATACATACATAGTCATTATTATCTAATCAAAATAATTCAGAAACCCTGTAATGTTGGTAGCAATGTTTCACTCCATCTAGAAAGACGCTTAGGCTCAGAGGGACCTCTCTTAATGTGTTCAGCAATGCCTGGATAACTGTGGCACAGTGAAATTTAATTTAGTTACCCTTCAAAGTTAATTTCAAGGGCATCCAACCTAAAAGTCAGGAGAACTGGGTAAAAATCCAACTTCACTACTTATTAGTTCTGTCATAAGGAACATGTTACTTTCAATCTCTCTGGTCCCTATTTCAGAAACAGCTGCCTATATTAGTAAAATTAGGTTTAGTTCTGAGTGCTAGAAAGCCAAAAATAAGAGTGACATTTAAAAGATAGAAGTCTACTACCTTTACTCAAAATAGAGGTCTCAGATCAGATCAGATCAGTCGCTCAGTCATGTCCGACTCTTTGCGAGCCCATGAATCGCAGCAAGAGGTGGGCAATTAGGGCTGGTATGGTAGCCCATGAATCAGGATTCCAGCCTCTTTCTACACTGTTAACCTGTCATTATTCAGCATGAGATTTCTACCTAAGGGTTTAATATAGTTGCTCAGACTCCAACCATCACATCTGTATTCTAGCCAACAAGAAGGGTATACTATTTCCATTCATACTCATCCTATGAGTTGCACACAACTCTTCCACTTTTGTCAGTCACAAACTTGTCACACTCACATCTACTATGAGGCAGACTGGGAAACTGATCTTTATTCTGGACTGATATAGACTTAGCTATAAGTCAGGGACTCTATTACAAAGACAAGAGGAGGGGATAGGATTTGGAAATCAATGCCAGTGTGGTATACTATTCTATTGACATTATTGCTAGAATGTTCACTTGAAACATTCCATATAAAATTATATACCTTATTCATTGGAAATCCTGGACAGTTTCCCAGGATTTTCAATAAATCTGACTTCCAGTATAAAGAGAAAGATGTTTCCTCACATAGTGCTATTCTTGTGTGTTTCAGATGAATCAAATATAGATGTGACCACCATGAGAATGTGACCTTTCATTACAGGGGGACTCTGTAAGTGACCACACCTCCCACAGCTGCTTCCAGCCAATGACTGCCTTGCAGAATTGCAAAGCCAGTCTCATTCCTGAGAGACCCAGGGCGCTTCTGACAGCTGACTTTGGCTCAAAGTCTCTGGGCAGTTGTGCTGGAACATCTTTAGACAGCACAGCAGTCAAAGATGCTCCACCCAAGCATCTCCTCCTCTGTCTTCACTTGGGACCAGTTGTCTGTGGTCTCCCAGCCCCCTCTCTATTTTCTCTCACACAGACCACTTCCCTTAATAAAATCCCTGCATATTTAATTCTGTCTTACATCTTCCTCTTGGGGTCCTGGATGAACAAAACATAACATTTTATTAAAAATATATATATAACCGTGGAAATTCTTGATTAAAAAGGTTTTTTTTGGCAACACTAAAATTTGCTAAGTAAGCACATCTTCAAGATTATGTTTTATGTCCACATTAATCTCCAAAAAGTTCAAATTCTCCTTGTAGATTATTTTTTAAGTATGACAGCAACTAAATACTTTGTATCATTATTTCATTTAAAATACAATGGCAGCAGTTTACTGGGCTTGTAACCACTGAGTTGGCATAAGTACCCCCATGGGCTTCCCTGGAAGCTCAGACAGTAAAGAATCTGCCTATAATTTGGGAGACCTGGGTTCAATCCCTGGGTTGGGAAGATCCCCTGGAGAAGGGCATGGCAATCCACTCCAGTATTCCTGCCTCAAGAATTCCATGGACAGAGGAGCCTGGCGGGCTACAGTCCACGGGGTTGCAAAGAGTCAGACATGACTGAGCGACTAACACTTTCACTTTCAAGTATCCCATAGCAATATTTTTCAAATCCAAGATAACATATAATATACATAGACATGTAAGGACTCTATTTCTGAGGGCACTTTAGATTTAAACTCTATGTGCATTCATTTGAGCAACATCAAATACTGTGCATCTACTATGGTGCTGGGTACACAGTTAAACACTGAGTTACCCAGATGAGAAAAATATATCTGCTCTCAGGGACTCTGTCATCTGATCTTGGAGGAACCATCCTAACAACCAACCATCAAGACCTCTTAAACCGACCCTTCCTTACTCAGTGAGAACCCTGACTGAGGAAGGCCCACAGGCTGACCCCAGAGGACCCTCCTTGCTAACAGATCACAGGTGTTCCTCCTGAGTTACTCATAGATGTCTGTCTACACACAGAATAACTCAGACAACAGAGGAGACCAGCTGTGAAACGGAAACAATGCATGCCCATACTTCTTTCTTCAAATACTTCAAATAAGCCACGTGGAAAGAGAATTAGAGAGAGCAGAGGGCCAGGGAAGAAAGCAGAAGTTAGATCCAGAGTGGCAGAGAGCAACCTGCCCATCAGGGGCTCATTCAGCACGAAGTCTGAGGAGTCTCCTTAGAAATTCTCCCCCAACAGGAAAGGAAAGCACTGTAAAAAAGAATGTCCCAGGAGAAAACATGGAGGGAAGAGCAACCTTGTTTTTCTGTCGTTGTTATTTTTACATTTCCCTAAGAATCATTCTAGCCTGTCTGGGGCTGTCATCCTCCAGTTGGTTGTTTTTTTTTTTTTTTTTGCCAGCTCATACAATGGCAAAAAGTAGAGCTGTTAAATACCACAGAGCTCATCGACTCAAAATTTATTTTGTAGAAAAATGTAAAACATTGAAAAGTAAGTTTGATCTAGCTAGTTTCAATTATTTCTGAATAAATTAGATTTGGTACTGAATATCATATATGGTCAATTTATGAGCAAAACAAGTTGTTGACTGCATTACATATTTTAATGTTCTCCAAGTACTAAAGTGACTTTAGTGCTGGAACATGTTCCTAAAATATAAATGTTGCTTATGTTTCAGATTTTGCCAGAATGTCTTTTCTTTCCCAGCTTAATTCTTTTTACAGAAATTCTGTTCTTTTCTACAGGATCACGTATGGAAAAAGCAAGCAGTTGTGAATGGCAGGGGCCCAGCAGGTCAGTAATCGTCAAGGAAACTAAGCAGAATTCTGGGAAGTGCTGATGTTCCTTGAGGGGAGTCTGACAAAGGATTTGTCATGCCCAAATCCTTTCGAACTGGATGGAAGATGGACAGTTGAGTGGATAAGACCTAGGGAAGGAACAGAGAGAGGTTGGAGAGGGACCAGGCCACCTCAGAGGACTTAATATTGGACAGATACCGAAAAAAGGGGGGCCCTGAACCCTTGAAAGCCAGTGACCTTGAAGCAGTCAAGAAAATATACAGCAGATTGTCTTTATCTTCAAAAATAAACAGCTGGAGGAGGCAAACACCTGAACTAATGAAAACTAGTATCTTAGGGCCTTTGCTAAGGAAATGGAAACAGCTTGCATACATTCATGGTAGACACAGATGTTCAGAAACCCCTGAGGGTTGCTATGGCATCCGAGAAGATGGGGCATGAAGTGGGTAGGCACCCACACCCTAGGACGCTCCACCTCACCAGCCCTCTGTCCTCCCTGAGAGGCAGCATTCCTTCAAACAAGGGATCCTGTGGCCCTGACCCCAGGCTTCAGTTTGGTTTTGCTTAGCACCTGCCTTGGGATTGGAAGGGAAACTGAATTCTGAGGCAAGCAGAACCCTGGCAGGAGTGGCACAGCCAGGCTGGGAAGCTGGGGCAAACTGAAGGCTGGGAGACTGAGAGCTCTCTTGGGGGTATAATGAGGCAGGGCACAGGATGCCACACGGATATCACCTTCTTCCTTGGGCTGGCCTAAGGAACCTCCTTTTCTCTCAAACTTGAGCAGTTGGTGCAGCTCTTCTATAGTTTCTCTTCATCAGCTTGTGATCATTGCTTGGGAGCATGTCCTTTTTTTCTTACAAGACCACATGCTTCCTGGAGACAATGTTTGCTTCCCCCAAGCCCTGGCTCATCACAGTCAGTGCTCATCACAATAGCTGAGATGAATCAATGGATGACACATGAGTGGAAGAAGTCCAGCAGTATCTACATCCCCTGACCCTACTTCCCCAACATAAACTCTCTCCTCTTGGTTCTTTTTTTGTCTCTCTCTTTTCTGAAATCTTCCTTGGAAAAGTTAGAAGATGCTCCCAGACAGCTAAATTGAATAGCGTCTCATCTTCCCTCAGTCCTTTGCATCTCTTCCATCTACATGATGGCCTTTCTACATTGTTTTAGGACTCTCTGACTCTTTGGGGTTCTGTTGCCTCCCTCTGGGATCATTCATCCTCAGTCATCTTTGCCTTTTCCTCCTTTAGTGTTTGGAGAAGGAAATGGAAACCCACTCCAGTGTTCTTGCCTGGAGAATCCCAGGGATGGGGGAGCCTGGTGGGCTGCTATCTATGGGGTTGCACAGAGTCGGACACGACTGAAGCGACTTAGCAGCAGCAACAGCAGCAGCAACAGCCATCCACAAAACAGAACCTTCATTCATTTGACAACATTTTATTGAGCACCTAGGATGGACCGTATATTCATGGCCTGGAGGAGAGAACAGGCTCATCCGGCTTATCTCATTTCAGGAACCAGCTCTGGGAAAACACACTAAGCCTGGGACACCAGAAGGGGGTCAGCTTTCCTTGCACAGTAGGTGAGATGCTGGCAGAAGATGATTCCCTTCCTGTGGTTCATGAGACAGGACACATTGGTCCTCTAACGTTTCTGAATCCCAGACTTGCAGTTTCTCTCTTCACTGTCCCCCGCTTCCCTGCTGGATATTATACTTCTCACCCACCCTCCCTCACTCTGTTCCTCTTACAAAAAGTGCCACTCTCCAGTCCATTTCCCTTCTTTATAGGTTAAATTCTACTTGAACACATTCCACTGCAGTGAAAACCTCTTCACAAGTAAGTGATTTCCAAATCCCAAAATGTTGCTAAAATGACCATTTCCTCTGATGACATTTTGATTTTCACTGGAAAAAAAAAAAAATAGCTTTGCAATTTTGTAAACCACTTCCTCTGTAATTCATTCTCAACTTGGTACAACAAGCACTGCAGACATTTCTCACAGAAAAGTCTGTGTGCAAAACACAAATAACACCAACACTGAGTCTCTGCCCCAAGGATGCTCACTCTTTGGCAGAAGGAACAATACAAGTCTAGAGAAAGAAGTCAGTTCTCCTGCCCAACATTTCTGTCTGCCTCCAGAATTGCATGCTCTCCACTGAGTAGCCAAATCCTTCCTAAAAGAGTTGAAAAATCTCTCCCCAAAGACATAGTTTCCAGATGCAGCCATGATGAGAACCCCCCGATGCAGCACCCATGAGGATAGGATCCAAACAGCTGGACCCTCTGACTCTAAAATCAAGCTCCGTTCTCACTGCTGGCTCCAAAGCATGATGCTGGTCCTCCCCAACCAACCAGGAAAGCCCCGGAGGACTTCCTGTGTGCCCAACTTCTGGTCAGACTTAAGCTTTCCAGGTCTTGGGATACTTTGACCATTGGATGGCGAAGAGGAACGAATAGAGATGGAGCCCGGCAGCATTCTGGGTCCACGAAGAGTGGACCAGCTCTCTCAAATGGCTTGAATTTGGCAAATCCCAAAATTCTCTTTGCCAAGAACGGTTTTGCCTTAATTTCTTAAACCCATGTGAATTTCAAAGGAAATTTGGTCCGTATGTTTCTGATTCATTTACACTTAACTCATCACAAAGTTGTTGTGAAATAGCCATTTGATGTCCAAGAAGCCTTTAGAAGTCCTCCCCTTCGCCTTTTCTCCCTTGCCAACTGCTAAATACAATTCCAGTCCGGAATCTCTGTAAGTTGGATGAAAACTCAGGACTGAAAGAAAATTCTTGTCTTGATAAAACATTCTTGTCAGCATGTAGACGATTTAAACCCACGGGAAACAGAATTCCTTGAAGCTCCTGAAACTTCCTCCAATCAGGGATCATGTTCCCTTTCTGAACTTATGTTAGATGCAAAGCAGAAACATTGAGGTGGAAACAGACATGGCACCGGGTCTCACCTCAGTCGCAGCTGACAGACACGCCACGGAGAACAGTTGCCTCAATGTTCACTAACAGACATTCCTGCTTCCAGTCTTTGGGAGTGCTGCCGTCATGTCCCTGCAGTGTGACTCTTTTAAGCCCTAAGTGCCTTTGATGTCTCCCAACTCACCCACCAGAATCCAGCATGCAACATGGCTGAGCCATCAGCTATAGAAGGCCGAGACTTAAATCTCTGCTTACCTCATCCATAATACAATCCCAACATAAGCCAGATTCAAAGTGATAGAATTTAGGAGGGAAGGATGTAGCAGAACTGTGGTTTCTAGCAGGTTCTTTGGTGTGGGCATTGTGGTGTTGGTTTTAGTATCAAATATTAGAAAGGAGACGCGTGGGGGTTAGAGAGGGTCTTTTGTACTTGCTCAGGGGTCTGTACACACGAGTGAACCCAGAAACCTCAGGCATCCTGGGGAAAGTAGGCAGTGCCCGCCAGGCTGGAGAGGAAAGTGATGAGAGTGCATTCTGGGTACTTGGCGAGGCGTTCCGAAGGCCCCAGTGCTGCCTCAGCATCCTCCTGTCTTCCTTCCTGCCAGCGCCGCCTCCCCCATCCCGCAGAACAAAGACGCTTCAGATCCCAGGACGTCAAGACTGGGTCACAGCCGGAATCCCTCCCAAACAATCCCCTTCTTCACCTCTGTGCGCCCTCCCCCCATCGTTTTTTCTTTCCTACTTATTCTGAAATCATTTTCTTAAGCATTTTTAAACCATATTTGCATTTAATCATCTGGAAAAATATCCTTTCTCGCAGCCTCTGAGCTCTTTCAAATACCCCTCCGTGAATCTAAACAGAACTTGAACCATTTCAAACAACTCCCTCTTGGCTCTGTAAAGTTGCCATGTTTTTCCCCCTTATTTTAAATTGTGCAAACAATTAGACATTTTGAAAACGGCATGCATCAAGTCAGGCAAATCAGGTTTTAATTACTTTAAAACATTTATAATCCCTGCTGTCAGAATCAGCCTTCTCCCTTTGGGCACGTAATAGCCTAGGACTGTTGTGATATCTTTCTGGTTTGAACTAAATATCTCTTTACTTTATTGAGTCAGTACAAGGCCCAATAGGTCAAAAATTAGGCATGGGTGGTTAAAGAGCAAATACCTGCTACAAGATTCTGGAGTTAAGAGGAATTATAAAATTAAATCTTTAGAGGTCTGTAACTAAGTTCACATTGGTATTTAAATACCAAATAATCTTCCAATTTTTATGCATAGTTTTCAGTCACTGTAACAAAAACATGATGTCGCCTGCAAGCTGTGAGCCCTGTGCTTGGCTTCCTTGTTTACATTCACAGCTATAAACACAATCTTATACAGGCTTGTATGGAAGCAAATTTCCCATTGTTTGCTGCATTCACCATGTGGAGAAATTTCTAGAATTTTTCTTGATAGTCTCATTCTTTATGCATTGCCCCTAAGTGCCTCAACATTTCAGGGTCTGACCACACCTCTACTTACCAGCATCCCATCACAGGTTTATAGTCTCTTCATTTTTAACCCTTCTCAGATTTCAAAAGTTGTAAATAGAAAATTGTGCCAAGGATATTTATTAATTGTCTTGTCTTTGCAAATGCTTTTGCTATAGCCCTAGTGCATGCTATAGGCAGCTTCCCAGCAGCTTAAAACCTATCTATTTTGTTATCTCAGATGGTAAAGGATCTGTCTGCAATGCGGGAGACCTGGATTCGATCCCTGGGTGGGGAGGATCCCCTGGAAGAGGGCATGGCAACCCACTCCAGTATTCTTGCCTGGAGAATTCCCATGGATAGAGGAACCTGGTGGGCTACAGTCCATGGGGTCACAAAGAGTCAAACATGCCTAAGCTACTAAGCACACCACATCTTTCTAGAAAGAGCTCAGTTCAGCCATTCACCAGAGCCACTCTTGGCAACTAACTACAGGGAGATGGATTTTTAAACAGAACTTTCAACTCTTTTAATGGTTTAAAAAAAAAAAAAAGATCCTGCATCAACATGGTGGTTGGAAAGAGTGTGAAACTGGGCTTCACTAAATTGATCAGAAGAAAGTTGAAAAAAGGTGTAGAAGAAGAGAGAGAAAGGAAAGAAGAGAGGAATAAATGATGATCAGAAAGAATTCAAAGGAAAAAAAATATTGAAAAGCAAATACCAGCAAAAGACCATTAAATCTATTAAATAGAAACAGGGCAAACAAATGTGAATGTGGAGAGAAAATAATTAAATTCAGAGTCCCTTGGCCGGTGTAGAAATATGGATTCCAGAAATAAAACTCTGCAAATGCACATTTTTATTACCAAATAATGCCTACCTTGCATTATGGAATTAAATTGCATGTGTGTGCATATACACATACACACACACACACTTGGTTTGCTGCTCTCCTCAACTAGGTGTGATCAGTGAGTGTGCTCTAAGGGTGATGATTAGCTCTTCCCACACCCCCAAACTCCAGGTCGGGGGTGGTCTCCCCAGTCCTTGGTACAAGCAGGGATCAGAGCACAGCATTATGTCACCAACCACCACCGCCACAAAAAACTCAACCGTCACTTCGCAAACATCTCTAAGAGAGTGGGCCCCACCCTGGTCTCTCAGCATCCAGCAATCAAGTCACAGACTTTCAGAATCCACAACCCATCTCTGCACAAGGCTCTGCCCAGGACGTTCTCAAGCACTACATAAAATGTAGAAGCCCCTGCCCCTTTGTTGCATCACCATATTTCACCCAGATGGGGTCCTCTGTTAGGGATCATATGTTGTCTATCCGGCAACTACATTGAGCTTTTCGTCTTATGAATGATGCTTAAAAGAAAATGTATAAAGGTAAAAAGATTTCTATCTTTAAAAATAAAAGAAGTAGGGACTTCCCTGGCAGTCCAGTGGTTAAGTCTCTGTGCTTTCAATGCAGGGGGCATGGATCTGATTCCTGGTGGAGGAACTAAGATCCCACATGCAATGCAGCACAGCCAAAAAACTAGAAAAAAAATTTTTTTTACTTTTTTTAATTAAAAAAGTAATAAAAGAGATAGATATCCCCCCACACACTGTACTTTGCTGATGTTCATGGAAATCCAGTTTATCTTTCAGATTTTATTATAGCCCTTGTGTTTCTGACTCTATTTTTTGACAGAGAACTGTTTTTCTTAGATTACTTTTCCACTAATATCTATTATAAAGAAAGCTGAGTGCTGAAGAATTGATGCTTTTGAACTGTGGTGTTGGAGAAGACTCTTGAGAGTCCCTTGGACAGCAAGGAGATTCAACTAGTCCATTCTAAAGGAAATCAGCCCTGAATATTCATTGGAAAGACTGATGCTGAAGCTGAAACTCCAATACTTTGGCCACCTGATGTGAAGAACTGACTCCTTTGAAAAGACCCTGATGCTGGGAATGATTGAAGGCAGGAGGAGAAGGGGACGACAGAGGACAAGATGGTTGGATGGCGTCACTAACTCAATGGACATGAGTTTGAGTAAGCTCCGGGAGTTGGTAATGGACAGGGAAGCCTGGGGTGCTGCAGTCCATGGGGTTGCAAAAAGTCAGACATGACTGAGCAACTGAACTGAAGTGAATATCTGCTTGTTTCTAAAACACAAGATCTAATTTTAAACTTGATATTATTCTCTGTAATTTTCTATCAGAAGAGAGAAAAATATACTCCTGAGGTTCCAGTATTGGAACAACTATTGAAAATCCTAGAGTCTCTGAACTAGAATTTTCAACTCTTAATGGGAAAAAAAAGGATTTATGTGGTGACTGGAAAGACTGTTAAACTGGGCTTCACTAAATGGATCAGAGGAAAGTTGAAAAGTTTCTTTATGTATGTGGAATATCTTTACATACATGGACTATTTTTAGGGCTGATCAAGAAACATGCATTTAATTATCTAATTTTTAAGCCAGAGGATGCAGTTGAGCTGACCAAGGGACCGCTAAGATAGGTCTACCTCTTGTTAGAGTTTGGAGGCCATCCATAATTTTGGGGCACTTTTCCAGTTCAAAGAGCTCAAAGGCAACTCCAGAAAGCACAGATGACCCTTTGTTTACTGTTAAAGTGAAAATTAATGTTTACAGTGTTGATCAGCCTGCTGCATGCTCAGTCGTGTCCAACTCTTTGTGACCCCTATGGACTATAGTCGGCCAGACTCCTCTGTCCATGGGATTTTCCAGGCAAGAATACTGGAGTGAGTTGCCATTCCCTTCTCCAGAGGATCTTCCTGACCCCGGGATTGAATCCATGTCTCCAGCATTGGCAGGTGGATTCTTTACCCCTGAGCCACCTGGGAAGCCCCTCTATTGTTGACACAAGACAACAAAAGATCCTGAAGCAACTTCTAAACCAAAGAATCCATAAATAATGTCCTATATTCTTGAATATGTTTTAACACTTTTTTTTTAATTACACATTTAGTGTAACTTCTTAACCACAAAATCCTGTTCCCAGACCATCTCATATGAAGAAAAAGGAGCCACAAAAAGTGCTTAAATTATCAGAGAGATGAAACCCTAAGGAGAGAAGCCCAAACCAAAACCCTGGTTTTTCAGGGAAATTGAGTGAAAAATAAGGAAGCAAACTGGAGAGCAGAAGAAAGTGAAGGGGAGCTGTAGGAAAAACAAAAATGAATGAAAAGTACAGGTGGGATGACTGTGGGCCCTTTGGTTGGTTTCCTGAAAGACAGGGGTCTGCTCTTGTGGTGGGGTAGGGGGAAAATGACCAAGCACACAACATTTTCCAGAAAATGTCAAGGAGTTCATAGCCTCAGAGCCTCTCTAGCACCCTAGAGGAAACAACAACAGGAGCATCTTTGAACCCGACAGTAGTGTTTGGTCAAGATATTTAGGAAACAGGAAACTGGTGACATAGACAGCTGTGCCGTTCAACACAAAACCACCACCACAAAGTATTCTGTTTCAGTGAAGGCAGAGGAGTCTGCTACTAAATCCAAACCCAGGCCCAGCTATAGTTCTATATCCCTGTATGTTTTCTTTAGAGATGTTCTATTAAGAATAAGGTCATTCTTCGAAGTTTTAAAATGTGAATATCATTTTAAATTTTTTGATGCTTCTAACTCAATAATTTCATGCAGTCATAAAAATAATTTGTGTTTAAGTGCTCTCCAAGGATTCTGTTCCAAGAGCTGCAATTCCTTTCATTTGGCCTAACGCCTGGGTGACATTTCCCTGCTGAGGGTCTCCTGTGGGTTCCAACTGGATCGTGTGAGTCTCTGGACAATTTGTGTTTACTGTATGTTGAGTCAGTCCTACTCCAGAGTTGCCGGGTCAGAGACAGAACCAGATGCCAAGTTTACGTGGGGGATTGAGACTTCAGCGTTTCCAACCTTTGTGCCAGAGAGGCTACCTTCTGAGGGATCTCATTCCAAAGAGAGTAAACAAACTCTGGAAAAATGTTCAGTCTCACTGGTAATTAAGGAATTGTAACTCAAACCAATCAGTTATTACTCTATAGCATGTGTTAGAGAGAAAACAGTATTATTCCCAAGATTGATGGTACTGTATTTTGGTACAATCCTTATCGAGTTGAATATTTGAGTAATAGAAAGAATGGTAAATACATTTATTCACTTTGACTCAGCCATTCCATCTTTAGGAAAACTTGAAATGAGTGAGAGAGTAGAAATGACAAATACCAAATTGTTTCCAGCAAGTGAAACAAGAAACAGCCTAAACAGCCAACAATAAAAGATCAGTTATCTAATTATGGCTAGCCCATAGGGGATACTGTGATCTCCGTTGACAATAATAATTCTACTCTCAGGCCAGTGTGGGCTTGTGAATTGCCATACGACTTGATTCTGGCCACTAAGAATAGAGAAAACATTTTCTTAAGAGTTTTGGGAGAAAGGCATCTTCCTCCTAAGAAAAAGTTCATCTTCCAAACAGGAAGAAATGATTTATCTTCTAACTCTGGGCACTGTGCTGGATATGGTCCCTGGCACAGCTGGTGCCATCTTGGATATACCAGAGGGGAATTCAACAGCAAGAGGAGCTCCCTAGAGAAATGGAAAGCCTGTGTTCTTGACAAGATGACAGCACCAAGCCACTAAGTCAATCAACCCAAAGCCTTCACTTCCATTATATATGAAATATTCCATAGCTGTGAAATATTCAACTTTCTTATATCTTAAGCTAGTTTGAGTTGAGTCTTTCTGTAACTTGCTGCCAAAGGAAACTAACAGGATCAAAATTAATTTAATTTTGCATATCCCTTATAACAGGGAAGATTAACGTAAACTTATGGCAAGTATTTGTCAATAATCTTAAATAAGACAGTTGAATCCCCCAAAGCACAGCCAATATAATTGTAATTACATAAAAACCATGAATATATCTATATCTGTATGTTATGAATAGTACTAATAAGAAATAGTTTATCACAGTTAAAGAAATTAAACTATTAAACATTGCAAAGTTTTTAATTAATATTTTAAGTGCTACCTTCTATAATTTTTCTTCACATCATTTCTCAAGAAGGTGAGTCACCAAAGGTGAAGGGGCACATGGAATTCATCCCAATTTCAAGACAATTTGCTAGAATATTTTTCATTTTATATACATCAGGATGGATTTGGTTCTGTTGTAGTAACAGACAACCCAGAATTTCAATGCCTTATAATATATTATAACGTATTATAACCTGCTTAGGCTACAAGTTGACTGGCGTTAGATGGAGCAGTGGCATCATTCTGCTGATCAGTTACTCAGGGACTCAGACGAATGCGGCGGCCACCATTCCAACCGTTGATTGTCACTATGCCAGAGGTTAAAAAAACATGCAAATTGTGTTCTGTATGTTAATGCTTCAGCTACATTATTTCCACTCTAGTTTCATTAGCCAAAACAGGTCACAGGGCTTTGCCTAAGTTCAAAGGATGAGGGAACGTGCAATCCTCGAATGTGCCCAGGAGCCCCAAATATTGGCAAACAGCCCTAATGACTACAACAGGATTACAACAAATGCCTACTTACATTAGATGTACAGAAGGTAGACTTTTTTTCTTAAACCCCAGAGGTAAGGGAGAGATGAAGCCTCTATGTAAGCAAAATTAGTCTAGTGAGACACAAAACATCCCCTCGCGTGTTGTAAATACATGCCCAACTTCACCCAGCAATTGATTCCTCAGGGTTCATATGGTTGCTAGAACATGTAGTTCAAGTCTCAGCCTACTATGAATGTAGTGGAGACTTTTATATCATTCCTCAAGTGTTGCCATGAAAGACCACCAGACAGTAAAGAGATTCATCGTTACAAGAGATCTCCCTTGCAAAATCTGCACACATCACCAAAAGCAACCGGCCATGAATCTGCCTGCTAGGAGATACCCAGCCCTTCTCTCTACTTCCTGCTATCTTCCTGCATATGTTTGGGAAGTTTTTAACCTTTAACATTCTGGACTGAGATCAAACATAAATTCTGAATTGTGAAACTCAGAGTGAACTTATCCGAGTTCATTTATCAGTTTGTTCCCCTATTCTTTCATTACATGACTTAATTCTTCAAAACTTTAACTTGACTCCCCAGGAGCACAGCTTTTCCCATTTCCAAGTTTGAACCTTCCACCATTGAAATGCCATACTTCCTTACCTTAGCTACCTTCTCCAACAGCCCATCAAAATCATAGAGGATCACCGGCTGCTAGAAGCCTAAACTTTCAACCTGAAGCCTATATCGGATCCTCCCAGCCACCAGAGGACCAGGCAAGGATCCTTCTCAGGGGACTCTGTGTCTGAGAGCAGTCCGGGAGCAGTGGTCTAAGAGCGTGGCCCAGCCTTGGGCTATGGAGATGGACTAGCAGCTGATTTAAGGGAATGACAACCCACTCCAGTAGTCTTGCGTGCAGATTTCCATGGACAGAGGAGCCTGGCAGGCTACAGTCCATGAGGTCACAAACAGTCAGACACAAGTGAGCAACTAACAATTTCAGTTTCATTTAGATGGGAGAAAATTGGTTTGACTGCCCTCTCGGTGGTGGTTGGTGCATTCCTCATTGAATTCTACAGAGATAATTTTACTCTTCCCAGAGTATATCAACCAGACATTTTTAGATTATGAGTATCAGGAACCTTCACTTACACCAGATTTTTTGAAAAAAAAGGATTTACTTATTGGCTCATAAAATATTCAGGGGTAGGGCTGGTTTGAAGCAAAGCTTAATCCAGGGGCTCAAGTGATATCACTGGGATGTGATTTCTCCTTCTCTTTTTCTCGGCCCTCCTTTCTCCATCCTGGCTTGCTCTTTGACAGATTTTTCCCTCATGAGTGCAGGATGGATGCCAAGAGCTCTGCGGGTCACATCTAGTTCTCAGCAGACCCAGCAAAAGCCTTGAGCTCCACACACTGACAAGTCAACACACTGACAAGTCACGGGCGTCCCCCAATCAAGGCATCCATAATTGGCCTGGAGGATTAAATATGCAAATTGACTGTGGCCAATCAGGCTTGACCCTGGGGGTAAGGATGGGGTTAGGACTCCCCAACCTGTGGTAGTGGAGAGGGGGACAAGTAATGTGTCCCCAAAAGAAATCCAGGGTACTCTGATGGAAAGAAGATTGAAGAGATGCTGATAACCCAGACATGCAGGCAGCCTTTCTTGGACTCAGTTCTTTGTCTCCTTCAGAACTGGCCTTTCTTTTGTTTCAGTCTGGGTGGTTGGGAGGTGGGGGAGTGGGGTGGGGGATGGCATTAGTGAAGGTTTCAGGCACTAAGAGCCACATTTCCATTTTAATGAGAACTTCCTGAAGACCCAGGAGTCAGAAGGAAGAGCCTTGGCCTGGTGGTCTAAACCCCTCAGGCTGGGTCTCAGCTCAGAGACCTCAGGTAACTCACTTCGTGGACTTAATTTTCTTATTCATGACTGACAGGGATAGATTATATAATCTCTGGATGCAGTGATTTTTGTTTGTTTGTTCAATGACATCAGGATAGGATTGCAAATCTTACCCAGGGTCTCATGGCTGACACAACGTGTCAACCCCACACTCTGATTCCAAGTGGAAAGGCTCTTTCTAGAACACCACAGCTTATAAATGAAAAAAAGCGGGCGATGTTGACACACTTGCTCATGGATTGGATGAGAATGGGGAGGGGAGATGGAGAAGGCACAGGCATCACCACATTTTTCAGGTCATTAACAAAGATGGCATTACAATTGGCACAGGAAAGAAAAGTTTGACTATTCTGTGATCCATGGAAGAAACAAGTCTGATTTTAGATCTATCTGCTTTATAGTGATATTGGGATAGAGATGTGGAATTCCCAGAAGACCTTTAAAGCAGAATTGGAGCTTGGCAGCTAGAACAAGGCTGGAAATGTGGATACCTGAGTGCATTAAATAGAAAGTTTGACAGAACTTAGAAGGATAGGTGAGAGTCCTGGGTAATGTGTAGACTGACTAGGAAGGGTCTCCCTTTCAAAGGTAAGGGGGCAGGGCACAAACATACGTGGAGGAGGAGAATAGAAGGTTCATGAGATAGTCACTGAAAGCAGATGAGAAGGTTTGGGGATGGTTGGGGTGAGAGAGGGAGCAAGAAAGAGATGGGGAGGAGTAAGGACTAAGATCTGCAAACATCCTTCCTCAGAAAGATCTAACGGGCCTCCTTGGGTGGAGGTGGTGGGGAGTGGGTCTGGGCAATGACAAAGCTAGAGAGGCAATGGGTGTTGAAATGGGGACAGTGAACTAGGATGAGTCCAGAAAGTGCTGTCTGCTCAGCAGCCAGGGGAGGCGTGGGGTGCAGGAGTTGGGGAGACTTGGATAATGAGACAGGAGCTCTGAAGCACAGCTGTGAGGAATAAATTAGCAAGTCAGCAACACTTGGGTGTTTTTTAATTTGCCCAGAATTGCTGACCAACCAACATTAAATTGTACAGACCATCCTCCAGAAGCACACTGGAACTGGATGTCAAGGCAACGAGACAGAAAACTAGAGCAAAGCTCACAGAATACAGACGAAGTGGGTTTGTATTTATTTTGGTTCCTCAGGACTCTCAGGAGCCATTCAGTCCCTGGCGGGCCAGGACCTTGTCAATCACTCCCCTTTAACTCCTTCCTCCTGTTTGGCAAAATGTGGTGCTGCCCTGGGATAGGAGTCAACCTCAGGGTAGGAGAAAAACCTCTAAACGAAAGAAAGGATCAAAGGGTGAGTTGAATCTCTTCCTCCAGAGAGAATCATTCATTTTCACACAGTTCCACATAGTATAAAGGGAAACGGGGCGTGAGATTACAAATGGAACTATAAATACCTGCCTCATCCCCAAACAAAGGTGGGGCAGAAAATATTCTCTCTTTTCTTAAAAAAAAAGTAGACCATTTGGGAGGAAGTTGGACCCACTACTGAAACAGTCTGCAAAGGCATAAGCTTCTGAATGATCTTTTCTCAGCGGAAAGAGAGAAACAGAGCGGACCCTTGGAAAGGGAGAGACAAAGCGGACCCTTGCTAAGCGGATGAGAAGCCGTCTTGAGGTGCCCGGTGTGGATAGAGAGCGCTGTGGCTGTGCGCTCTGTGCTGCCACCTAGTGGACGCAGTTTTGTAACTACAACGGCTTGGGGATGGCCAGAAAAGGAAAACTTCCAGCTTCCCAATTTAAAAAAAGAAAACAGCAAGACTGTCGAGTCTCGAGCACCGTAGCGCGGCAGCAACCAGACTCCTGACAGCTGCAAACACATCCCTTATTAGTGCAGCGTGTAGGCCTAAGAAGCCTAGCGACACTCCTCACAAGAGTAGGCGCGAGAGAAACACAGCGGGCACTGCAGTGGTCCGCAGGTGAACCCGGGGGGGGGGGGGGGGTGGCGGGGGGGGGGCCTCGGGGACACGCCCTTTGCTGTGGTTCCAGTTCTGACAGCGGAACTCTTTCTCATCCTCAACTGGGCTTTGTTCTGCTGCAGCCCTTTTCATTTCAGGACTGAAACAAGCGGTGATGAAACCATCAGTGACCAGTAAGTAGGCAAAATACATCCTCGTCCACTTTGGGGGAAGAGACGTGACAAGTTAATGAGATGCAGCCCGAGCCTCTTTCCCATCGCATCTCAGGCGCGCACACAGGAGGTGAGCCTAGCCGCAGCGTGCCTGGTGCTGCCTGTCTCTAATCAAGGAACCTGCTTCTGATTCCGCGTCCAGGTGGGGTCTCCTGTGCTTCTCTTGTCCAGTGAAGACTCTCCAAGGCAAACTGGCTAATAGACTCCTTTCTTAGCCATCAGCCAAAAATTAGCTTAGAGATGACCCATTCTTGGTGCCAGGGCCACCTCACTGCTGCAGCCCTGTTCCTTCTCTAGCTGTAAAGTGTGTGTGTGTGTGCCAAATGGCTTCAGTCACGTCTGTTTGTGACCCTATGGACTGTAGCCTATCAGGCTCCCTGTGTCCATGGGATTTTCCAGGCAAGAATACTGGAGTGGGTTGCCAGGGGGTCCCCAACCTCCAGGACCTAATGCCTAATGATCCGAGGTGAAGCTGATGTAATAATAATAGAAATGAACTGCACATAAATGTAATGCCCTTGAATCATCCCCAAACCATCCTCCCCACTCCCTGGTCCCTGGAAAAAATTGTCTTCCATGAAACTGGTTCCTGATGCCGAAAAGGTTGGGGACCGCACAGTATATAGCAGAGAAAGAGTAGACTAGACCTCTGGAACCTGTCATTTGGCATCTCATGAAGAAGGATTACCAGATGGTTAGAAGGCTGGAACCATGGTTACTCAAATTTCGGGCAGGCTCTTCAGATATGTTTTCCCTGCTGAACAGAAATGTTCTATCACTTACTTAAATAATTTCATGAAGACAGCTTGAGACAGACAACAACAAAAAACCACCCTGTGAATTCCACAGAATATTGCCAAAGGCAGTGCAACAATCTATTGTTTTAAAAAATAACTGACTTTTACAAACCTCCATACGATTTATAAATCAAGATCATTTTTCCCTTGAGAACAATCCAGAAAGAGTAAAACATTCAAAGCACCAAACTTTCAAAAGACCTGTTGGATTTAAAGGTTCTATCCATGAAAATAACTCCCTGGATTACTTAAATGGCCGTGAAGCTCTTGGAGGCTCAGATGAAAGACACCATCAAAGTACAAAGTGTTATTAATAACCCTTGGTGTCCAGCCATCTCCTTCCCCTTCTCTCTTTTGGGCAAGCATCTGCCTGGTTCTATTTTGCTATTTGATTTCACTATGTAGTTTTCCGACATCTGCTTCCAGGCTCTCTGAGACAACAATGGATTCTGCTCAGAGATGAAATCACACAAGAAAGGGAAGGAAGACCTCAGGAGCACGCTGCCTCTCATCCCTTAGGTCCCTCTGCAGTGCCTGCTGCAGACGGCTTCAGTCTCACAGCCAGCACCTGCCTCCTTCCTCCAAGGGCCCTTCTCAGGCCCTGCCTTTGGGAGCCTGGGAATTAAAGGCCCTCTCACTTCAAGCAGCCGTGTATACAAAGATGGGACAGGTAGAAGAGCAAAAGTGTTCCGGATCCCTTGTCCCCTGTGGAAACCAGTCTGGAGTTGGGGTGGCGGGGGTTTGGAGGGGCATAGTTAAACTGCTTTATCTTCAGAGCTTCCCTGCAGGATTGAGCTGAAGTTGCTGTAGTGATTTTCAAATAGCCACAAATCCTTTGACCCTCCTCTCTTCAAAAGGTGGAGTTTAACTCCCTTCCTCTTCAATATAGGCCAGACTGAGTGCTGCTAGAGAAGATGAGACAAGTGACCCAGACCACCCCAGGCTGGGTCAAGACAGGGATGGCCTCTGCCTGACTCACCCTCTTGGACTGCACACATGGAGACCCCCCCACAGCATGAGGATGCTCTAGCAGTCCTGGGAGAGGCCCAGGTGGAACTGAAGCCTCCCCCCAACAGCCTGCACCAGCTCGCCATCCTGGTGAGTGAGCTGCTTTGCAAGGGGTCCTCCACTCCAGGGAAACCTCCATCAGATGCAGCCCTCCTGACACCTTGACTGACATGGTGACAGCCACCACAAGAAGACCCCAAGCCACCAGGGAAGCCCCCCATTAAAAGTTTTGTTATTCTCAAGAAGAGTGTATTAGTCTGCTAGACCTGTCATAACAAAATACCTCAGACTGAGTGGATTAAACAACAGGGATTTACTTCTCACCATCTGGAGGCTGGAAGTCCCAGGATGTCAGCAAGGTTGGTTTCCACTGAGGCCTCTAGCCCTGCCCTTCTCTAGCGGACAGCCTTTCTCTGTGTTTTCACAAGGTCTTCCCTCTGCGCTTGTCTGAATTCCCTCTTCCAGAAGGACACGAGGCATACTGGATTAGAGCTCACCCCACGGCCTCATTTAACCTTAATTATACCTTAAAAGACCTGCGTGCAATTACAGTCACATTCCGAGGTACTAGGGTTTAGGACTTCAACATACCATTTTAAATGGACATCATAACAGAGCTTATAACAGAGAGTTTATTATTTCAGAGAACTTATTAATTCTAGATTTTCCTCTAAAATGCTTTTGTTGTTGTTCAGTTGCTCAGTCATGTCTGACTCTTTGCGACTCCACAAACTGCAGCACACTAGGCTTCCCTGTCCTTCATTGTCTCCCAAAGTTCACCCAAGTTCACGTTCATTGAATTGGTGATGCTATCAAATCATCGCATCCTCTGACGCCCTCTTCTCCTAATTCCCTGAAAATAACATTTTGCCATGTATTAACTTTCTTTAAGAATAGGGTGATACAAGCCCAGTGGGAGTCATACATATAATAGAGGCAAGAGAAGAAACATGGTGTGTAGAAAATCACGTGTCTGAAATCTCAAGGGGGAGAAGGGTGGCGAAGAAGCAAAATCCTGGTCTGAAAAGACCTCTGGAAATAACGTGTCCAGTTGTTTCTTCAGGGTTTGTTTTGACTTCCAACCTGCACCAAAGTCTACAGCACGGTGTCACCCTTTCCCAATCACTGCTCTTCTTCCTCACAATGTGTTTGGATCCACTAAACACAATGTGCACCTGCCAGACTGACCCTGGCCAGTGCGGGCAGGAGGGCTGCCGCCATCACCTCCCACCTTCATGACAAAGGGGAAAAGCCAACCCTCCTGGGTACCACCTGCATTGCCAACCATGCCCATTTCCGGTGACAGCAGGGCAGACCTTGAGAAGATAGCTGGCCCCAGGCCAGGTTTAGAAGTCGGTGGAATGTTTCCCAATAGCCTGTTCACCAGCTCCGAGGACTGAGCCCATTACATAGCCCCACAAGGAAGAGAAAATATTTCCAATCCTACTGAGAGACTCTACATGACTCGCCTCACCCACATCCCATTCTTCAACCCTCTCTGAATCAAGGGGAGGAGGCTGGGGACACTTAGGGTAGCAGCAGTTTCCTTTGGTGAAGACATGATGGAAACGCTGGGAGTTTTATCAGCTTTATTCATCTGAGAAATGTATTCAGATGCGTCATTATGTTCCCAGATCCACAACCGATATCCAGACCAAGGAATGTGTAAAATTATATGGTGGGAGCTGAAAATATCCAGACTTGTGAAAAACACAGAACAGGAAGCCTGAACTCCCTCTGGAGAAGATGAGAGAGATAGTAAAATCTTGGATTTTCACATGCATGCATGCACAGAGATGATCCTGCTCAGAGAGAGAAGCCACCCAAGGATGAGAACTGGAGGATGTGAAGAGTCCCCAGTGGTGTGAGGAAGCCAGATACCAGCTGATTCATGCTGCCAAACAAGTAGGCTGTGTAGGAGGATTTAACTCAATTAATCAACAAGAGGCCTGGCCAGAGAAGGTCTCTCAGGAGCTAGGGGACACATGAGTGCTTTGAACTCAAGGGATCAGAATTTTTTTTATTTTAACAAGCTTTAAAAAAAAAAAAAAAAGACGAAAGAAATCATATGGTAAGGTTCTAGGCTTCTATTGTTTCTGGGCTTGAGTCCTAAAAATCAGAGCCAAAGTTAAGAATTAAGTGTGGTGTAACACGCACACACACATAGGTACCAATTTTTTAATATATGTAATTATGTCTGCAGAGGATGTTTCCAGTGCAGGTTGCCTTTGGTGAGAAAGCAGAGATTCTTTAAATTATCCTCCAGGGAAGGGACTGAAGGAGGCAAAAGATTAGTAGGAAGTATGGCTTTCGAGACCAGTCCATCCTTCTGCTCAAAAGCAAAGGTAATTGATGTGTTCCTCCTTCATTTGATTTGAACCTCTAATCAAGAGGCTTCTTGGCGGCTTCCATCCTTTCTTTGCTTAACCTGTGTCATCTGTAATGTTGTTCTGTCTTTCAAGGGTATGTGAGGTTTTAATAGTCGTCTCTGTGCCTGCAATAGCTTACTGGTCAATTTCATTTTTTCATGACTTTTAAAAGGCTGGATTCATTTAACCCCATTATCAGGACATGTTGACTTCGGAGGACATGGATTCTTGTTCCAACAGGCTTCTTTGTGCTCTGGTGGCTGAAGAAAACTTTCTCCCTTGACCAGTTGTGACTAAGTCTGGTTTAAAGAGTCGTGAAGATTCCACATGTGGCGACATGTTAGCAGAAGAAAATATGATCTAATCTTAAATCCTTAACAAGTATTTTCCACAGAAGAACAAGGGAGGGAGGAAACTGATTTTCTTGCCTATTTGCTTAACTTATTATCTTTATGTGTTTTCCATTCAGTATCTTGTTTAATCCGCACAAGAAATAGGGTGGGAATATTTTTAGATGAGTTCCTCTAGGAGGCTCAGAGAAGTTAAGTAATCTGTTTATCATCACACAGTCAGTCAGTTTGATTCCAAAGCCTAAACTCTTCCTTTTGCAGTGTTTGGAGATGTGAAAGGTGTGTCAGCCCACCAGGCATAGGGTGTTCTTCATGCAATGAACATGACGTTTTGGTCGTAATCAGTCATGATGCAGTCCTTGTTTATTTAGAACTACAATGTCTAGAGAAAAGAAAGTGCATCTGAAAAAAAAAAAAAAAAAGTGCATCTGTAGTGGGTCTGATTACACAGATGCTGAATGAAAGTTGCTCAGTCTCGTCCAACTCTTTGGAATCCCATGCACTGGAGCCCATCAGGCTCCTCCTTCCATGGGATTCTCCAGGCAAGAATACTGGAGTGGGTTACCATTTCCTTCTCCAAGGGATCTTCCCCACACAGGGATTGCTGATTGAGTGAAAATGGATGGAATTTGTATAGCTGTCTACTGTCCTGGATGGAAAACATTCTATGACACTCTGACATCAATGTCCCGGGTTGAAAGTTCCCAGCTCCTTCCTGTGTCTCCTCTCTGCTCTCTCATCCCACACTCTGACTTAACAAGTAGCTAACTGGCACTCATCTGTGATGCTGCCATGGGGCAGGGCCAGCTTAGTGATGACAGCACTGTCTGCTGGGTATCAGCAGAGGCAAACAGTCTGCCAGAGGGGTGACATGCCTGCATGTCATACTAATTACTCCCCGGCAGCATCCAGCTTTGCAAAGGGTAGCTTTGCCCACATGCAGTAAGTTCAGATCAAAGCAGTGCCTTCACCTATTTATAAAAATGCTGAGAGACACAGGGTATTTGGGCTTCCCAGGTGGCACCAGTGGTAAAGAACTGGCCTGCCAATGCAGGAGACATAAGCAACACAGGTTCGATAGGGGTCAGGAAGATCCCCTGGATGAAGGCATGGCTACCCACTTCTATTTTACCTGGAGAATTCCATGGACAGAGGAGCCCGGCAGGCTGCAATCCATTGGGTCACAGAGAGTTGGACATGACTGAAACGGCTTAGCACACACGCCAAAGGTACTTAGAAGGTACTCCTTTGTGACTGCCCTTGTGGCTCAGCTGGTAAAGAATCTGCCTGCAATGCAGGAGACCTGGGTTCGATCCCTGGGTTGGGAAGATCCCCTGGAGAAGGGAAAGGCTACCCATTCCAGAATTCTGGCCTGGAGAAGCACATGGACTCTATAGTCCATGGGGTCACAGAGAGTCGGATACGACTGAGCTACTCACTTTCCTTTGGGACTTCCCTGGTGATGCAGTGGGGGTGCTTCTGCTGCAGTGGGCTATGAGTCGATCCTCGGTTGAGAAACTAAGATCCCACATGCTGTGTGGTGTGGCCAAAAAAGAAGAAGGTCCTTTTCACATCATCATACATACCTAAAAGAGTCTAGTTCACATCTGCACACACACTGTCATTACTAGGACACACTTACTTAGATAATTTTACTTTGATAACATTTTCATTACTTACAGGTTCTGGAGCTCATAGGTGAGCAGTGACTACATTACTGGCAGCCCTGCTCACTTATTGCAATGTCCCCTGTGCCAGCTTCCATGTGGATTTAATTCAAGAATCAGAACAACCAGTACACTTGGAGCAGATAGAGTAGTCTCTGCACATATTGGGAGGGAATCCCCAGTGGTTGGGAAAACTGCATCTGCTGGGTAATGAAAGACTCATCAGATTTTCAGGTGACAGTTTAAATTAGCAAAATTTCCCAATTCTGCAAAATTAGCTATAAATCAGGCAAGACTCCACCTGTCCCAAAGACCAAGTCCTGCCAACTCAATGGAAGCAACTGCAGTAATCACAATTTTTTAGAAATTTAAGACCCAGACCCAACTCAGAAGGGTGAAAATTATACCCACTAGGAACTAAAAGGAAAAACAGTCTGAGTTTATTATTTTGTTTGTGCAAAATCTAGTTTCCATCTCATATTGCCTCTCCTGTCACAAAATGATTTTTTAAATTTTAAGTATTGATGGGGCTATTGATGGAGAAAGGAGACATGGACCAATGAATTAAGTGGCCCAAACCCATCCCTAGATGGGTTCTCAAACCTCCAGTGAAAATAAGGGAGGACCTACCCTCCACCTATCCACAAAGGAGCAACCCCGAATATTTCTAAATCAAGGTTGCATCCACAGCAATGCATTAGCATCCCGCTGGCCGTTTATGGACAACTTGGCCGTGTTCTCCGGTGGTGGGACCACTTTAAGATCCTAAATTGGTAGATACACATTTTCCACACCACTAGAACTTCAAACGGCAGCTCCTACGCCCTTTCCACATAAAACCCTAACCACTAACATGCCTCACAAAGGCCCACTAAAATATGAATCGACTTGAATACATAGTGAACTTAATTGCTAATATTCCTTGGCAAATCAGATCCACTATTAACAGCCTAATAATGAGTATGCATAGCGGCGCCCCAGCGCGACCAGATGCGCGTGTAAAATAAATAAATAAAGTCGAACTGCCACGCTAAATAAAGTTGTCCCGCCACCTCAGGTTACCATCTGTTTCTAGTTTGCCTCAACAGTTTTCCCTGAGCTTATTTTCTCAGCTCCAAACAACTCCAGCTGGCGGGTCTTACGATGAACGTGGACGGGTCCACCAGCGCCTGGGTTACCTCCGGCTTCCCGTGAGTCCAGATATTTGGACGTGACCTCCACCAACAAGAACCCTGCCATCCTGCAACTTTTTGTGTCTCACGTTCCCTCAGTTTAGAACAAGGCAGTGGAGGAGGGGGCAAGAAAGGAAGGGGGGAGAAAGAAAAATTAAAACATTCCTGTTGGGGGGGATGGTAGTCATAGACAAGTGTGAGATTTGGCAATAAATTATTGTCCAGATGAAGGGAAAACAATCACAAATTAGAAACAGATTTATTCACACTCAGTGCATTAATGAAAACTTAAAAAAAAAGAAAAAGAAAACTAAACTGTGTGTACTGTGTGGAAAAATATAACGGCCCGGCAGGCCTACTTTTTATTAACAACTCATCAGTAAGCAGGTTGTAATTCATAACAAAGAATTCACCCGCAGGAACACCACATGACTGTGAGCTTTTTGAGTTTCCTAAGAAAATACATATGTTGTTCCACTCGGTTTCCTTTCAATAAAACCCACCAGTTAGCACTTCATTTTCAAGCTGTTCTGACAAATCAGGTGAGTTAGCTTTGTAGAAAAAACAGAAGCCAATTTTTCAGCTGAGAATTTTAGGGAATTTTTTTTTTAATAACTTAAATAAATTTCCCCAATGGCAGGGAAGCCATGATAAAGGCTATGAAATGAGTTCATTTGGAACGACTTGAAAGAAGGTCTGTTTTAATTCACTTCATTAATTTTTCCTGAGGAAATATTTAAGGACACATCTCTTGTGCTAAGGTATGTGTCTGCAGGGAGGAGGAAAAAAATTGTGTGACTTCTGTGGTTTTTTTTTTTAATCCCTTGAAACACGATTAACGATTTTTGGAGACCATGCAGCAGCTCCACAGAACAGAAGACGCTGAAATGACAACAGCAAGAGCTTCCTGCCACCGAATAGCTACTGAAATAAACACAAATGCCACCAGTCTCTGCACCACACCCTATGCAATGTGATCCCCACCCCGGCTTTAAACACCAGGTGAACTAGACCATTTAATATTTGCAGGAGAGAACGAGGACCTTCTGCCATTTCCTCTGCAGGTAATGACCTTCTTCCTACCTGATTTCCTCAACATCTTCCAGAGTTCCCTTCATCCTTTGAAACCTACTTTATTTCCAGCCTCCTCCAATGAAATCTCCACTGATCACCTTGAATATATAAACAGAACCGTCATCTTTCTCTTTGAATCACTGTAACCCACAGTCTTAGTTCCTCTGAGGTTCTGCCTTCTATAAAGTCCCATGTGAAAGCATTCTTTGAGAATTCCACTTTATGAAGAGGTTTTCACAGCCTGTGTGTGTGGCAGAAGTAGTCACCTGACCAAACATTACATTTCTTGGCCCCTTATAGTCTTTCCCTGTCACACAACTAGTTCTGGCCAATGAGCTGTGAGCAGGTGTGATATGTTTTCTACTCACTCTCGACCTTCCACAGCAAATACACAGAGACCTTGGGTCACAGTGGTAATCCATAAGATGGAACTGGCCTGGACTCAGAAGTCACCATGGTACCTTGTCCTAGAAAGCTGTTTTACCTGCTGCCTAGTCATGGGATAAGAAATAAGTATTTGTTGTGATGTACACGTCTGAGGGGCTTCCCAGGTAGCACTCAGTTCAGTTGCTCAGTCATGTCCAACTCTTTGTGACCCCATGAATCGCAGCACGCCAGGCCTCCCTGTCCATCACCAACTCCTGGAGTTTACTCAAACTCATGTCCAATGAGTCGGTGATGCCATCCAGCCATCTCATCCTCTGTCATCCCCTTTTCCTCCTGCCCCCAATCCCTCCCAGCATCAGAGTCTTTTCCAATGAGTAAACTCTTCACATGAGGTGGCCAAAGTACTGGAGTGTCAGCTTTAGCATCAGTCCTTCCAATGAACACCCAGGACTGATCTCCTTTAGAATGGACTGGTTGGATCTCCTTGCAGTCCAAGGGACTCTCAAGAGTCTTCTCCAACACCACAGTTCAAAAGCATCAATTCTTCGGCGCTCAGCTTTCTTCACAGTCCAACTTTCACATCCATACATGACCACTGGAAAAACCATAGCCTTGACTAGATGGACCTTTGTTGGCAAAGTAATGTCTCTGCTTTTTAATAGGGGTAAAGAATTGGCCTCCCATTGTGGGAGACAAAAGAGACATAGGTTTGATCCCTGGGTCAGGAAGACCCCTGGAGAAGGGCATGGAAACCCACTTCAGTATTCTTGCCTGGAGAATCCCATGGACAGAGGAACCTGGGGGGCCACTGTTCATGGGGTCACAAAGGGTCGTACATGACTGAACTGACTTAGCATGCACGACCGCCTCTGAGATTTGGAGCCAGCATGACCTGGCCTATCCTGGTCAATTCAGGGTAGACTTAATCTTTGATATTGAGAATTCTGTACTTGGACATGTTTGACTTTTTCACTTTGGATGCTAAGAAACTCAGAACTTGAAGCTCTAAGTTGACCTCTATGGTCACTGTTTATGTTAGTCCCCCTTCTTATATGTGATCATGATTTTTTAATTTAAAAGTGTCCTAATTTAAATTTAACATCATTTTATTGTGGAGGTTCTTACTGAGCAGCTTCACATACATTCTTTAGGATGAGGCTTTGTATACACACACACACACACACACACACAAAGAGAGAGAGAGAGAATCAATACCATTCTCCGTGTATGTGTTTCTCTTACTCTCAGTACTAGACTGTAAACTTCTTCAGGGCAGCACCTGAAATCTACCCATCTTCACATCCCTCAGAATTGCTAACATAGTGCCTTGTTTAACAAGCAATTTGAGTGAAATAAACCATAAGGATCCTGAAGATGAGGACAATAATGTTGCAGGTCTCTATGTCTGGTTGCACAGTTGGTGCACTGCACAAAGGCACCTGCTGAGTTGACAAGTGGAATCCAGCCTATATGCACCAAGCCTTACACCTTGGCCCTGGAGGAGACAGTCCTTTATGTAATTTTGTCTCCTGGAAAGGACATTATTTTGCACTTTATTCACCTAGACAGACCATAGTTTTATAATCTGTAGAATAAGTTTCTACCCACTAAGAACACAAAAACACCTAATTATAGAATTAAAAAATATAGCAAGAAGTAGTGATGCTAGAATTAAAATAAAAAGTTTTTAAAAAGATGGCAAAATGAAGACATAGCTACCTGAAAGAATTATATATCATTGAAGAAAAGAAAGCATAGAACAGGGACTTCCCTGGTGGTTCAGGGGTTAAGACTTCCCTTTCCAGTGTACGGGATGTGGGTTTAAACGGTTGGCGAGCTAAACTCCCATATGCCTCACAGCCAAAAAACTATAACATAAAACAGAAGCAATACTATAACAAATTCAATGAAGGCTTTAAAAATGATCCACATCAAAATATCTCTTTAAAAAGAATATATAGAATATATAATGCAATTGAGGCTTCCCTGCTGGTTCAGTCGGTAAAGAATCCGCCTGCAATGCAGGAGATGGCAGGTTTGGTCCCTAGGTCTCGAAGATCCCCTGGAAGAGGCATGGCAATCGACTCCAGTATCCTTGCTTGGAGAATCCCATGGACTGAGGAGCCTCGTGGGCTACAGCCCAAAGGGTCACAAAGAGTCAGACACGACTGAAGCAACTGGGCATGCATACACGCATAATACTTTTAGTTAAATTCAGTGTCAAAGATTTGAAAGATAACAGTGTACTGTTCTGGGAAATGATACCAGAAAACCTGTATTTGCCCCCATGTGTTTAATGTATCAAAGTTTCAATTACTTGTTTTCATTAAATATTAGCACTTTTGAAACCCCACCGTATCCACACCCCGCCTTTCCTCTTCAGTGTAAAGTACCATGTTGCTTTACTGCTGAACTACATATGTGGCTTCAGAGGATGGCCAAGGAAGAGAAGACTCCAGATTGTGGAACTGTCAATCCAGAAATTTCCCAAACAACACACATGACCTACTGCAGTTGGACACCTTAGCACCCCTGTCTCAAGACCTCAGCACACATCAATAAAACTGGTGCAATGCGATTCTTGTTCCTACAATTTGGGAGGGATGCTCCCAATTCTATTAAAGTGGTTGTTGACAATAAACTTTGAGCAGTCATCCTTGATGAGATTAACACAAAATGTAGAGGAACTACTAAAACAATTCTGTCCTTAACTAAAAAGATTAGAGAAAAGCTTCCAAACCTTTCCAGCTGACATTTCCCCCTCATGTCTGCAACGACTCCATCTCTAAGAAAGCAAGTATTGCCCCTATGACCCCCCAACCCACTGAGCCACCATGAGATATTACTCACCTGGGAGAATACAATCCGCAAACACAGCCCACATGGAAAAAAAACACCAGTTCCTGTTACTTTCTTTTGGACCACCAGCCACTATGAATGACCCTTTGAATAAAAATGAACTTTTGGTGCAATGTACAAGATCCACATGCTCCCCTCTGTAGCCTTACCTTGCTCCCTTCTCCTTCTCACTCTCTACTCCAGCCACAAGGATTTTTTCTAGTTCTTTTATGTCCCTAATCTTTGCCTCCTTCAGATCTTCTTGGACCGAAGCTACCCCTCCTCCATTGTTTCTCCTCACCCCACCTTGCCCTGGCTAACATCTCTTTGTTCTGCAGCCCTGGGCTTATAAACACTGCTTTCCTCAGGAAGTCATCCCCAGTTAGTCCCTGGACTGTCAAACCCCAACATCCTCTACACTTCTCCTCTTCAGCACTCAGCCATCACCCCTCTTTTCTGCAAGCTCCTTGAGGGAAAGATTACTTACATCTTCCTCATTGCTGCATCCCTAGTGCTAAGCTCATGTCTGGCCCTCAGTAAGTAAATACTTACTGAGCAACGTCCATTGGGGTAGAATTGAAATTCAATGGCTTTCCCATTCCTATCACTCAGATCATGACGCATAAAAGACATCTGCCAAAAGAAGTCACTCTTTGAATTGAACATGGACCTCATTTTTTGAGTTTCCTCTATGTTCAGAAAGAAGACCCAAGTTGATCTTTGGCAGGAAATCGTCCAAGCTACAGTCTGAATTACAAACGGATGTGTTAGTAAGCAAACTTGGCAAAACAAATAAACAAAGGCAGATTGGATGTTTCACTGAAAGAAGTTCTGCTTCTTTAGCAAGTTTCTACTAAAAGAAGCTGCTCAAAATTTCCACTCTACTTGGGACCCCTTAGGTCCAGCCCTCCCATCTCAAGGAGCTTTGGAGGTCAACGCTGGATCTCAGCCACACTTCCTCACTCAGCCTTACTTCCCTCCCACCACCCTGACTTGGATCTCTGCCCCTGCTATCAGCCCAGAGCCACCACTGTTTGGATGACCCACTTTGGACCACTGTTCTCATAATGACCTAATCCTGATCCATGAATCTTGATTAATAACATCACTCGCCACTGGTCTCCCAACTATTTCTTTGGACTAAGGGCCTCTTGCTACTAGCCTAGCCCTGCTGAAGCCACAAGTGTCAGCCTAACACCCTGGATGACCTGCTGGGAAAGAAACTTAGATTTATCACACTCACCAATGTATTCTGTCCCAAGAGCAGGCATCTGAAACACAATTTGTCTTCCTCATTGATTCCCCTCCTCCTTCAAATCTGCTCATCCTCTTGGCTAAGGAAATCATCATCCACTCACCTCCTTAAACAACAAATTTTAATCATCCCAGGCTTCTTTTTCTCTCTAAGAAGCCTAAATTAGCCTGTAAGTCTGATCAGTCCCACCAATAAACTATTTCCCGTTTTCATCCCCTCTGCTACATCATAACACTTATTCAAGCAACTGTGGGACTTCTCTGGTGGCTCAGACTATAAAGAATCTGCCTGCAACACAGGAGACCTGGGTTCCCTGGAGAAGGGAACGGATTCCCATTCTGGTATTCTTGCCTGGAGAATTCCATGGACAGAGGAGCCTGGCAGGCTACATACAGTCCATGGGGTCACGAAGAGTCAGACTCAACTGAGTCATTCACACTAACTAACTGAGCATCTGTTGTCTCCCTCCTGGACTCTGTGATCATCCCCCTGACCTGCACCCTGCTTCCTCAGTCTCTCCCTCTGGAACCATCCTCTGCAGTATTATCCAAACCAGCTTCAAAACACTACTAGTCAAATATCACTCGCCTTCTCCAAAACAGTCCATTATGCTCAGCCACAGGAGGAAGCTAAAATACACTGGCATTCAAATCTCTCCCAATCTGGCCCTGACACCTTCAGCTACTTTCCTCCCCACCCACATGCCTTGTGCCTAGTCATATCAAATAATTTGCTTTTGCTCGCATCTTTTTTGAAAAATTTTAAATTAATTAATTTATTTTGTTGTGTTCTGTCTTACCTGTGACATGTGGGATCTTCGATCTTTGTTGCAGCATGTAGGATCTTTAGTTGTATCATGCAGATTTGGTTCCCTGACCAGGGATCGAACTCAGACCCCCTGCATTGGGAGCTCAGAGTCAGCCACTGGACCATCAGGGGAGTCCCTGCTCGAATTCTTTCATCTGACTGAAATTCCATCCTCTGCCCCATCCCCCTCACCCCAATTCCAACCCCACCTCGTCACCAGTTTTTCCATTTTCCAGAGTCTTGATTTCCTCTCCAAATCCTGCAGAGTAAGTTACTCATTCAAATAGCATTCACTGAACACCTAGTAGGGTCCTCTCTGCTCTCTTTGCTCTTTATTGATGTCTCTACAATAATATTATTGGATTGTGTTTATTGTTTCATTGTTTACATACTTGTCTCTAGGCTGAGTTCTATGCCAGAGTACATTTCCTTTACCTCTGAACCCACAGGACCTGCAATGATGAATGGTTACGAGTCTGATGAAATCATGAATGAATGAATACAATTTATTCTTTGATTCATTAAAACTGTAAAATGAGAACCTCAGTCTTTGGCATACACTCACCACCTTGCTCATGGCAGTGCCCCACCCAACATCACTGATGGTGACCATTTCATTACCTACATAGGTAATACCTGCTGCTGCTGCTGCTGCTGCTAATGCTAAGTCGCTTCAGTCGTGTCCAACTCTGTGCGACCCCATAGACGGCAGCCCACAAGGCTCCCCCATCCTGGGGATTCTCCAGGCAAGAACACTGGAGTGGGTTGCCATTTCCTTCTCCAATGCATGAAAGTGAAGAGTGAAAGTGAAGTCGCTCAGTCGTGTCCGACTCTTAGCGACCCCATGGACTGCAGCCCACCAGGCTCCTCCGTCCATGGCATTTGCCAGGCAAGAGTGCTGGAGTGGGTTGTCATTGCCTTCTCCGTAGGACCCCGGAAAGAATCTAAAAAAGAGTGGATTACATGTATACGTACAACTGATTCACTTTGCTCTATACCTGAAACTAACACAACACTGTAAATCAACTATACCCCAATAAAACTTTTTTTAATTTTTAAAAAGTATATTTACACCTCATTTTCCATCACATCCATTCTGCTCCTATTGCTCCCACTTTTCCTCTCTTGATTCGAGACCCTGGGAGTTACCCTGTACTTTTCCCTTCCCCTCCTTCATCCTGTGTATCAGCCATCAAATACAACCAATTCCACTTTCAGCATCTTTCAAAGCCATCATGCTCTCTTTAGCCATGTCCACTGCTCTTGTTTCACTTATTTAAATCTCAGTTGGTTGCAATATTTTCCCAACCCCTGACTTGCCCTCTATTTCAAACAAGAGAAGCCAGGCAACCTTCAGCATAATCTACAAATAAGCAAATCCTTCTTGCTCCTGCCTAGGTACAGGGCTTTGATGGTTTCCCAGTGATCTCAGGACAACATCCAGTCTCCTGGTTTGGCCTCAAAGATGTGTATTCATTCAGGTAACAAATCTGGATTGGGTGTCTACAAAGTGTCAGCACTGCAGAAGTCAGGCTACAGCAGTGAAAAGACATCCACAAACTCTCTTCTTGTCGAGTATGTGTTTTCATGGGAGAGACAAGTGGTAAGAAAAATGACTAAGTGATCAGGTAGTTATGAGTGCTATGGAGAAGCACAGGACTGGACTGGGAAGGCAGAGAAAAAAGTGCCACAAGGGAACTGCGGTGTTAAGTGGGGGAGAAGGACAGGGGAGTCATCACTGAGAAGGTGGCATTTGGGCAAAGGCTGGAAGAAAGTGGGGCACTGAGCCCTGAAGAGAGCTGAGAGGAGGCTTCCAGGAAACAAGGCAGCATGTCCCGAAGGCGCAGAAGCCACGCGTGTCTAGGCTTGTGGGAGGACGAGCACAGCAGCAGGCGGGTCTAGAGCCCTGTGAACAAGGAGAGGGAAGGAGAGGGGCGAGGAAAGGGGCAGATCAGGCAGGGCCTGTAGGGCCTGGAGACTGGGCTTGGGCCCTGAGGGAGGGCTTTTGGGAGCAGGATCTGATCTAATGATCTTACTTCCACTTTCCCAGTATTACCAGGACAACTTCTGGCTTCTCTTTGACAGTAAACTCCAAGGCGGTGAAGGTGTCCTTGGCCCATTGCCAGTGCCACCTCCCAGCACCCACAGCCCCTTCCTCACCTCACCGAATGCCCTCACCTTCTGATTTAACAAGCCGCCTGATTGTAGGTTCTTGAACATGCTGCATCCTGCCCCGTGTCCTTCCGCAGAGCAGCCCTGGGCCTGGAGTCACTGACCAAGCTTCTGGCCCCACCCTCGGGATCTCTGTGGATTGTACCAACCCCAGCTCTAAGCTGCCTCCTCCCGCAGTACCCCACGCTCTGGAAGAATCCCAAATAGGATGAATTTTCCCCTTCTCTGGGCCACCTTTGAAAGTCCTCAGTGCTTCCCTTCATTGCTCTTACCTATCTACATGTTGGCCTTCCCCAGTAGACCCTGAAAAACTTGAGTTTTATTCATCTTCCTCTCCGCAACACCTAACTGAGTGCCTGGCACAACCCAGGGGGGTTTCTCAGATTAAAGAAAAGAGGAAAGAACGCTCAGGATAAGCCCTGGAGCTGGTCTGAGGGCCTGTGGGCACGATGCCAATCATGGTTTTGAGTTTTCAGCTGTCATTTCAGGGAAGGTTGCAGACCAGGCTATGATGGTCTGGGAACTGGTGGTGTGTGAAAGTCACTCAGTTGTGTCTGACTCTTTGCAACCCCATGGACTATATACAGCCTGCCATGCTCCTCTGTCCATGGAATTCTCCAGGCTATAATACTGGAGTGGATAGCCTTTCCCTCCTCCAGAGGATCTTCCCAGCCCAGGGATCAAACCCAGTTCTCCCACACTGGAGGCAGAATCTTTACCATATGAGCCACCAGGGAAGCACTGGGAACTGGGGTGGTTGGTAATGACGATTGTGCTCAGGTCCTCAGTGGCTGTAAGGCACCAGCCTTATGACTGGATGGCATCACTGACTCAATGGACATGAATCTGAGTAAACTCCTGGAGCTAGGGATGGACAGGAAGGCCTGGTGTGCTGCAGTCCATGGGTTGAAAAGAGTTGGACATGACTGAGTGACTGAACTGAATTGAACTATACATATACAATGGCTGTACAACCATTATAGTCTATACCAACCACAGGTTGATGTCTCAGGTGGGCTGGTTGCTGACACACATTTGGACCAGGCTTAATGTGGAACCACTCTTTGTATAGAGACTAGGGGTGAGATGGGGATTGAGCTCCTACAAGTCTAACGTGACCTCATTTCCTAAGACTAGGTCATCCATAACTGTCCTGCCCCTGAGGATTTGGGAGCCTATAGGCTTGTACGCAGCACTTCCCAGGTGGTGCTAGTGGTAAAGAACCTGCCTGCCAATGCAGGAGACATAAGAGGTGTGGGTTCGATCCCTGGGTCAGAAAGATCTCCTGGAGGAGGGCATGGCAACCCAATCCAGTATACCTGACTGAAGAATCCCATGGACATAGGAGCCTGGTGGGCTACAGTCCATGGAGTCACAAAGAACTAGACACGACTGGGTGACTAACACTTTCACTTTCACTTTCTCACACACACACACACACACACACACATATATATATATACATATACACACATATACATGCATATATGTATGTATCTGAATTTATATATATATTTAGATTCTGTTCCATTATAGGTATTACAGGTTATTACAAGATATTGAATATAGTTTCCTGTGCTATACAGTAGGTCCCTACTCTTTGAATTAAGTATCTATTTACTTCCTTTGTTTCTCTTCATGAGAAATATTTCCTTCACTACAAGGGCATAGGAATCTGGTAACATTTAATTGATTGCTTCATTGAAATAGTTTCAATTAAAAAAAAAACTACGTAACAAATTATAATTTGCTTTTCGGTTAAAAACTTTGTATTTTTACCTTAGGTACCTTTCCCGCTGGGGCTTTCCTAGTGACTCAGTCAGTAAAGAGACCACCTGCAATGCAGGAGACCCGGGTTTGATTCTGAGTAGGGAAGAGCCCCTGGAGGAAGGCAAGGCAATCCACTTCAGTATCCTTGCCTGGAGAATCCCATGGACAGAGGAGCCTGGCTGGCCACAGTACTAGAGTTGTACAGAGTTGAACATGACTGTAGTGACTTAGCAGGCATGCATACACCTTTCCCATACTGTGTTGAATAGCTTTCAGTGTAAATGCACATTATGAGTAATTTACTTATAAATTTTAATTCAACAAATATTAGCACTGTGCTGGATACACCGTCAGGAGATTACCCAATGATCCTAAGAATCCATTATGGAAGGAAAAATAGGATAGAAAGAGCTGTGAAGAGACCATCTGTGCTACGGGAAAGGTCTCTGCTGGTTGGGAGGAAGAGAAAATGTTTCACGGAACAGTCATCATTTAAAAGTGCTAGATTTCATATGTAAACACAGAAGAAAGTCAACACATTATAAAGACAAATTATATATACAATTTTTGACTCATTACACATCTTTCAAAAACTTGAAATCCAAAATGATTTATTTTAGTTCTATTACGAGGAAAGGAACTGGACCAAATAGAATATTTATTATCAGAAGGAAACTTGCATCTGAATTCCAGTGAGGGCCATTTCCTTCACAAAGAATAAGGAAGAAATAGAAAATCTAAGGATTTCACAAACTATTATTTGGTACTGTTCTTTAATGTTTCCTTGGAGGAAACCAAGGTTTCTAGATGCTGCGTACCTCATCTAGTCTCTGAGTCAGACACCCTGGGATGGCTGAGCCAGCCGTACGATCCAGGGATCCAGACTCCCAGCTCAGTGCTCCTGACATCACTTGTGACTTCCCCAAGGGCTGCTAAGCAAATTTATTAAGGGCAAGGATTCCCAGCCCAACAGGTGCTGAAATGTGAGAGGATCCTTCACCTGTCATATTGAGTTGATGAACTTTTTCCTGAACCTCTGTGAGACTGGGGAGTTCATTCAACATTCATTCATTCAATAAGTGTGTACAGAATGGCTCTGATGTACCTGGCATTACACTAAACACCAGGGACCCGGCAGAGAACGAGCCAGATCCTTGGAAACGTGCCCATCCAGACATCGACGTCTCCTGCTTGACTTGGAGAGGCGTGGGTGGGAGCAACCAGGTGCTGATCTGACTCTGAAGAAAACGAGGGGAGTTCACAAGTCCCATGGCAACCTGCCTGCTCTGTGCAAATCTCCACTTTCTCATCAATGATCTGGAAAGTCCATTAAAACATGCAAATGATATTCCCATATAAAGACAGAAAACCATGCCCTCTGCTACCCACCTCTCTGCAGTCCCCCAGATCATCTCCCCCACAGTTCACGCTCACTCTGACCTTTTATCCAAGATCAACAGCTGTTCCAATGATGGGTTTTTTGGTTCCAGCCTTTAGGCAGTCAGTTTGTAGTCAGTGACTTAATCACATTCTCTCAGCTCTTCAGAGTATCTTCAACAAGGTTAAAACTCATAAAACTGCAGAAGCTTCAAAGACTACAAGAGTAGAGGGAACCTGAGAGATCACCTGGTTCTCCTGCTTCTTTTGACAGATGGAAAAACTCAGGTTCAGAGAGGTGCAGTGACCCATCCAGGGTTGCACAGCTGGAACCTACTGTTGCTGGAACCAGAATCCATGGGATCCCAGCTCCCCATCAGCGTGTGGTTATTTATCTCATGCTCCCACTCAAAAAAGGGATCCTCTTACATCTAATCTATAACCTCACATTCATGGTATTTATTTACTCTTTCTCCAGGCCTAATTGAGATAATAGCCTCAATCATCTGAAAAATAAAATCAGACCAATATAGACAGTGATGAACGGACACAATGGAGCAAGAACACTTTATGCCAAAAGATTCTGAGGTTTATACCCAAAGATTCTCACCTCAGAACCGTGCTCCTCTTATTGTGTTGGTAGCTCCATTTCTGGTGTTCTGTATCTCCATGACCTCCTATAGTAATACAATGGGAAGTAGAGACTGGATTGGGTCTTTGTTCCCAGTTCCCGGCAGACAGCTCCTAAAAGCCTTGAAATCTCCAAAGAGTTGAGTGTCTTTTGCATGACAATGAAATGACTGATGAACCCCTGGGAAGCTGCAGGGTGGGGCTGGTCTCCAGAAAGACAAGCCTTGATTAAAGGGTAGCACTCTCAGCCTCACCTCCCAATATCCTGGGAGGTGAGAGGAGCTAGAGAATGAGCTAATCTCCAATGGCCACGGATTTCATCAGTCACATCTATTACATAAAGAAAACTCCATAAAACCCCTAAATGATGTTTGGAGAGCTTCCTTGGTGAGCTTGTGGAGATTCTGGGAGGGTAGTGTATCTGGAAAGGTCTCAGAAGCTCCATACACACATCCCCTCCCATACCTTGCCCTGTGCATCTCTTTCATTTGGCTGTTCCTGAGGTTGTATGGGCTAAGTCGCTTCAGTCATGTCCAGCTCTTCGAGACCCTATGGACTATAGCCCGACAGGCTACTCAGTCCATGGGATTCTCCAGGCAAGAATTTTGGTGTAAATTGCCATTTCCTCCTCCAGGAGATCTTCCCAACCCAGGGATCAAACCTGCGTCTCTTGTCTCCTGCATTGGCAGACGAGTTCTTTACCATTAGTGAAGCCCCTAGCACTTAGTATATTTTCCTGAGTTCTGTGAGTCTTTCTAGGAAATTATTAAACCCAAGAAGGAGGAGCTGTGGAAACCCCCAATTTGTAGCCAAGTCAGATAGACATACAGGTAACCTGAGCACCCAATAATTGTGACTGACCTCCTATAGGGAGGACAGACTTGTGGGATTGAATTAAACCTGTGGCTGCTGCTGCTGCTGCTGCTAAGTCGCTTCAGTCGTGTCCAACTCTGTGCGACCCCATAGGCGGCAGCCCACCAGGCTTCCCCGTCCCTGGGATTCTCCAGGCAAGAACACTGGAGTGGGTTGCCATTTCCTTCTCCAATGCATGAAAGTGAAAAGTGAAAGTGAAGTCGCTCAGTCATGCCTGACTCTTAGGGACCCCATGGACTGCAGCCTACCAGGCTCTTCTGTCCATGGGATTTTCCAAGCAAGAGTACTGGAGTGGGTTGCCATTGTCTTCTCTGAAACCTATGGAGTCTGATGCTAATTCTTAGTTAGAGAGTCAGAAGTGAATTGAATTGTAAGACACCCATTTGGTGTCTGGAGATTGGGAAAATTAGTTCAGTTCAGTTCAGTCGCTCAGTTGTGTCTGACTCTTTGTGACCCCATGAATCGCAGCACGCCAGGCCTCCCTGTCCATCACCAACTCCCAGAGTCCACCCAAAACCATGTCCATTGAGTTGGTGATGCCATCCAGCCCTCTCATCCTCTGTCATCCCCTTCTCCTCCTGCCCTCAATCTTTCCCAGAATCAGGGTCTTTTGAAATGAGTCAGCTCTTTGCATAAGGTGGCCAAAGTATTAGAGTTTCAGCTTGAACATCAGTCCTACAAATGAACACCTAGGACTGATCTCCTTTAGTATGGACTGGTTGGCTCTACTTGCAGTCCAAGGGACTCTCAAGAGTCTTCTCCAACACCACAGTTCAAAAGCATCAATTCTTTGGCGCTCAGCTTTCTTTATAGTCCAACTCTCACATCCATACATGACCACTGGAAAAACCATAGCCTTGACTAGACAGACCTTTGTTGACAAAGTAATGTCTCTGCTTTTTAACATGCTGTCTGGGTTGGTCATAACTTTCCTTCCAAAAAGTAAGCATCTTTTAATTTCATGGCTGCAGTCACCATCTGCAGTGATTTTGGAGCCCAGAAAAATAAAGTCAGCCACTGTTTCCACTGTTTCCCCATCTATTTGCCATGAAGTGATGGGACCGGATGCGGTGATCTTAGTTTTCTGAATGTTGAGCTTTAAGCCAAGTTTTTCACTCTCCTTTTTCACTTTCATCAAGAGGCTCTTTAGTTCTTCTTCACTTTCTGCCATAAGTTATTGGAGTGAAAAAATCCCCACATACTTGGTGTCAGAAGTGTTTGAATAAAAACAATTCACCTCCTCATTGGAAAGCCCAGAACTTGTCCCTTCGGCCTCTACTCTCCTCTGACCACACCCACTCCCCATTACTTCATCCAGTTTCATGGTGTCAAATGCTATCTGAACTCCCAAACAACTCCCAAATTTATGTCACCAGCCCCTGCCACTCATCTGAACTCCAAACTGCCTAGTCAGCTTCTCCATGTGGATAATTCATTGGTATTGTCAACTAAAAAATACAATCATAACCTGAAAGTAGACTTATTTTATTTGGTGGGAATGTTCAGGACTCTGAGCCCAGGAGAGAGCATCCCAGTACCTCTGAGAAAACTGCTCTGAGGAGGCATGAGGGGAAGTTGGAATATATATAGGTTTGCAACAAAGGGAGCAGGCGGTCTGAACATCAAAGATCTGGTATCAAGTTAAGGAATGATCATTCTGTGTTTGGGGAGGTGCAAGCCTCTGAGCTCACTGAATTCATTCCTTTCATATGCCCCTCAGCTATCTGTGCCCGATCCTCTTTCCTTGGTCACCTTCAGGAGTGGCAGATGTTGCTTCTTACGCTCCCCCAGCTTCACAGCAGTCACTGTGGGGGGTGGCAGCATCCGCTAGATCACAGTTTGGGAGCCTTCATTCACATTTGGAGGCCAGAAATCACCTATGGCTGTGACTTTTCTTGTTTATTGATATGGCAGGAGATACTTTCATTTCACAGTACCTGAAAATTTTATGTCCAAAGTTGAAATCCTGGTCTTTTCTCTCAAACCTCAGGGTCACCCTTAACTCCCTTCTGTCACATCCCACAATCAAAACCAACAGCAAATCCTGCTGATTCTGCTTTTAACATATTCTGAATCTAACCACTGGTCCCCACCCTGTGCTACCATCCTGGTAATCTCTCATCCAGATCATTGCGAAAGCCTTTTTATTGGTTGCCCATTGATCTCTTGGCCCTCGAGGCAGTTCACACCACAGCAGACATTGATCTCTTGACCCTCGAGGCAGTTCACACCACAGCAGAAGGTGATGTTGCCTGTGTCACTTTTTGTCTAAAAACCATTTCATGCTCCATCTCACTATGAGCAAAACCCAAAATGATCACAACAGCCTAGGAGGCCTCCACTGACCCTCCAAACTCACCTCCTACTACTCTCTCATTACTTCCATGCCACCCTGAGCCACCTGGCCTTTTTTCTCTTCTCTGAACATGCCAGGGCTTCTCCTGCCTCAGGCCCTTTGCACTTGCTGTTCTGATGCCTGAATCAGTTGAGTCCCCCGTATTTACATGGTTCTCATCCCTCTTCAAGGACTTCCTGGTGGCTCAGACGGTAAAGCGTCTGCCTACAATGTGGGAAATCTGGGTTTGATCCCTGGGTTGGGAAGGTCCTCTGGAGAAAGAAATGGCAACCCACTCCAGTATTCTTGCCTGGAAAATCCCATGGACGGAGAAGCCTGGTAGGCTACAGTCCATGGGGTTGCAAAGAGTCAGACACGATGAAGTGACTTCACTTACTCATTCATTCATCCTTCTTCAAGGTCTTTACTCAAGTATCTTTTTTAAACAATTTTTTTTTCTGATCTCCCTTTTTAAAACTACAACATTCCCTCTTCCTCCAATATTCTCCATGCTTTTTTTAAAACAAAATTTTTTAAAAATCTTTTGGCCATGGCACACAGCATGTAGGATCTTAATTCCCCAACCAGGGATTGAACCCTGGCCCCCCCTGACATTGTCAGCAGAGTCTTAACCACTGGACCACCAGGGAAGTCTGTCTCCATGCCTTTATTCTACATTTTTTTTTTTTTACTATAGCTATCACCACCATTGGTGAGACTATGTATTTCATTTACATGTTTTGCTAGTTTTCTGCTTCCTGCTCTAGAAGGAATGTTATGCAAGAACAAGATTTTTTTGTTTGTATTGTTCATCATGTAGCCTCACTATCTGAGTAACATTTGCTTAGTAAATATTTGCTAAGTAAAGTAATTAATGTTTCATAATTTTTATATCAATGTCTTGTTCTTAAAAAAACCTAAAATTAAAGTCTTTGAATAAAGGCAAAAGACAACTGAAACAATTTACAACTCTATTAGTCTTTTTCCCAAGTGGTGCTATTGGTAAAGAATTTGCCTTTCAGTGCAGGAGACACAAGGGACCTTGGTTCGATCCCTGGGTCGGGAAGATTCCCTGGAGGAAGGCATGGCACCCCACTCCAGTATTCACGGCTGGAGAATCCCATGGACAGAGAAGCCTGGCGGGCTACAGTCCATAGAGTCACAAAGAGTCGGACATGACTGAAGTGACTTAGCACACGGGCATGCACTAGTCTTCTTTATGCTTGAGATATGGTTTTAAAGTGCTGCTGGTGAATATCAGAAGCGGTGAGCACTGCACATCTACAAGACAATACACTGAGCCAAAGAATACTGGTGTCAAAGACTTGGACTAAGAATACTTGGACCCAGGACATTACAAGTTGTAGTGCAGTGTTATCCTGGATGAAAAGTAAGGAAAGATGGCAAAAGAAATTTCTATAATTCCAGAAAAGATTTTTTTTTTAAGAAAATAGTGAAAAGTGTAAGTACAATTTTTCAACCAAACTTTCACTCAACATGTTTAAACCCCCCCTTTTTTTTTTTCCTTTTACTATGTGTTTAGTGAATTTAGGCTACCAAGGAGACACTGCTGGCCAGAGGGAGTGCAGTTTCCCATCAGAACTTGGCGACCCTGTAGCCCTGGGGTGGCCCTACAACTACCACCCCCTGCTCTCTAACCTGGCACTCAATGGTGCTGGGCTTTAATTTATATGAGGAAAACTGAGAGGAAAGACAGTATGTGAGCACAGGGGAGTTTAGGAGATAAGTGTTGAATTGGAGTTTCCCCGGCGATCAGATGAGAGAACAGAAAGACATTTTGCACTGTTAATTCTTAGTGACTCTAGCCTAAGAGTCCCTCTGTAATTCTCCAGAACTGACTTAGGAACTCCTTATTTTTCAAATGCTACTCCATGAGTCACTGGGCAGAGAGAAGAGACCTAACAATATGAGCTTTTGAAGAGCAAGTGAAGTTAGAAGGGAAAGGTAACCGGCAGACAAAAAGTTTTGATTTTATCCTATCTCCCTGCCAGTGGCTCAGACCATGAAGAATCTGCTCGCAATGCAGGAGAACCAAGTTCAATCCCTGGGTTGGGAAGATCCCCTGGAGAAGGAAATGGCAACCCACTGCAGTATTCTTGCCTGGAGTATTCCATGGGCAGAGGAGCCAGGCAGGCTAGAATCCATGGGGTGGCAAAGGGTCAGACAAGACTGATCAACTAACACTTCCACTTTCACTTTGGCCTGTTTCTGATGGGAATCATGGCTGGCTTGAGGAGCTGGTCACCAAATTGTGATTTTTTTCCAGTGGTCAATATTCAATAGGTTACTAAGTGCCACAAGAGGTAACATGGATTCATTATAATCCCCACTGTACAAATCACCTTTGCTTAGACATATAAAAGTCATCTCAAACTTAAATTCAAAACCGAACTCCTGATCTTTTCACCAAAACCAATCTTTCCATCTCAGCTGACTGCAACTTCTTCCTTCCAGATGCTCAGGCCAAAAGTCTTGGAGTCATTTATCTTTGTCCATTTCGATGGCTATAACAAAACACCACAAACAGGATACGTTATAAATAACAGGAATTTATGGCTCATAGTTCTGGGAACTGCAAGTCCAAGGTCATAGTGCCAGCATGGTTGGGTAGGGTGCTTTCTCTGGCTCATAGCTGGAGCCTTCTCACTGCATCTTTACCTGGTAGAAGAGGCTAGGGGTCTCCCTGGACCCTCTGTTACAGGGCACTAATCCCATTCACGAGGGCTCCACCTTCATGACCAAAGCACTTCCCTAAGCACTCCTAATACCATTTGCTGTTGTGGTTGACATTGGGATTTCACCATATAAATTTAGGGGGATACATAACATCATCATTGAGTCCTCCCCAACACCTCAGTAGCCAGTTTGACAGGAATTCATTAGCTTTACCTTCAGAACACATTTGTAAATTGATCTTTTTCATCACTGTACTGTTCTCACTCTGGTCCTCATCATCTGTCCTCCCATCTGGTCTCTGTGCTTCTACCCCTCTGCCCATTTAATGGGTTCAATTGTGACTCCCTAAAATACACATTCAAGTTCTGATTCCCTGTATCTGTGAATGTGACCTTATTCGGAATTAAGTCCTTTGCAAAAGTAACTGCGTATATGCTCAGTCACTTCAGTCATGTCCAACTCTTCATGACCCTATGGACTGTAGCCCACCAGGCTCCTCTGTCTATGGGATTCTCCAGGCAAGAATACTGGAGTGGGTTGCCATTTCTTCCTCCAGAGGATCTTCCCAATCCAGGAACTGAACCTGCTTCTACTGCATTTCCTGCATTGGCAGGCAGGTTCTTTACCACTGCTGCTGCTGCTGCTGCTAAGTCGCTTCAGTCGTGTCCGACTCTGTGCGACCCCATAGATGGCAGCCCACCAGGCTCCCCCGTCCCTGGGGTTCTCCAGGCAAGAACACTGGAGTGGGTTGCCATTTCCTTCTCCAGTGCATGAAAGTGAAAAGTGAAAGTGAAGTTGCTCACTAGTGTCTGACTCTAGTGACCCTATAGACTGCAGCCTACCAGGCTCCTCCATCTATGGGATTTTCCAAGCAAAAGTACTGGAGTGGGGTGCCATTGCCTTCTCTGATAGTGGCACCAAAAAAGGTAATTAACATATAAATTAATATGAGGTCATACTGGATTAAAGTATTAGTCACTCAGTCATGTCTGATTCTTTGCAAGTCCATGGACTATAGCCTGCCAGGTTCCTCTGTCCATGGAATTCTCCAGGCAAGGATACTGGAGTGGGTAGCTATTCCCTTCTCCAGGGACTCTTCCCCACCCAGAGATGGAACCTAGATCTCCTGCATTGCAGGCAGATTTTTTATCATTTGAACCACCAAGGAAGATAGGCCCAAAATCTAACTGGTGATGTCCTTATAAGGAAAGAAGAAAACTCATAGGAACAAAGAAGCATACGGAAGATAAGGCCATATGACAACAAGACAGAGCCTGAAATGATGCAGATAAAAGCAAGGAACACCAAGGACTGGCAGCAGCCACCAGCCATTTCACCAGGAATGGCAAGAAAGGATTCTGCCCTGGATACTTTGGAGGATGGTTTCTGTTGGTTTAAGCTACCCAGTTTGTGGAACTTTGTTACAGAAAACCTACGAAACTGACACACTCTGCAGTCCAGTCTCAACATGGCAACCAAAGGAGTTCCTTTAAAATATAAGCTGGAACATCCCACTCATGGGCTTCCCTTATGGCTCCAGAGGTAAAGAGTCTGTCTTCAATGCAGGAGACACAGGAGATATGGGTTCACTCCCTGGGTGGGGAAGACCCCCTGGAGGAGGAAATGGCAACCCACTTCAGTATTCTTACCTGGAAAATCCCATGAACAGAGGAGCCTGGACTGGCTACAGCCCAAAGGATTTTCAAGAGTCAGACATGCCTGAGCAACTAAGCACATCCCACTCATTCACTCAAAAGTCTGCAGTGGTTTCCCTCTTCTCACAGAGAAGAAGCGATAAGTCTTACAAAAGCCTGGATGTTCTAGGGAACTGACTCCCCCAGTGATGGCTCTGACCTCATCACTTGCACCCTCCAGCCACACTGGCCTCCTTGTGTTCCTCCAACAATCCAAGCACATTCCTGATGTAGGGCAACTGCACTGCAGTCTCCTTGCCTAGAACATTCCTTTCCCAGATTTATGTATGACTAGTGTCTCACTAGTTCAATTAAATGCCAACTGCTCAGGAAGACCTAATATGGTTACCTAAGATTGCAAACCTCCCCTGCCAGTTCCAAGGCTCCTGAATCTCCTTTATCCTGCTCTCCTTTTTCTATTTCTGAATAGCATTTATCACCTTCTAGTGTACTGTGCAATTTACTTAACCATATGTCTATTTGCTATTGCCCATCTCCTCCTACTAGAAAGCGAAGTTCATGAAGACAGGGGTCTTTATTTATTTTAGGTGATATACACCCCCTCCAAAGTGCCTGGCACATTATAGCTGCTATGTCAATATATTTAGGATAAATGAATAGGAAAAGGCAACATGACACAGCAGATATGAGGGTTTTCCAACTTCCAATCTCTGCTATCCTTAACCCCATTTTTATTTAGATGATCAAGTATTCAGTGGTCAGATAACAACTTGAGGGTTCCAGCTAAAAAGTAATATTGTTTAAAAAAGTAAATAAAAAATTAAAAAGTAATATCCGCACTTTCTAAGTTTTAGTAGGTATGCATCAAGTGAGCTTCCCAGACGGCACAGTGGTAAAGAATCCACCTGCCAATGCAGGAGACAAAAGAGACATCGATTCAGTCCCCGGGTTGGGAAGATCCCTTAGAGGAGGGCATGGCAATCCACTCTGGTATTTTTGCCTGGAAAATCCCATGGACTGAGAAGCCTGGAGGGCTACAGTCCATAGGGTCGCGACAAGTCCCACACGACTGAGCATACACACACACACACACACACACACACACACACAGGCACAGAGTATTAATCTTGGTGTGTTTTTCAACCAAAACTACCACAAAAATGAAATTAGGGTAAATTTCAAAAAAAAAAAAGTAAACTCTAGCTACTGCTGCTTCCAAAATATTCCTGTTGAGGAACAAACTGTTTAAAGCAACATTAAATGCTTCAAAGGCTCAAGTAATCTTTCCAAAATATAAGCATCATACTCCTTTCCATCTCAGTAGAATGGGCTCACAGAGCCTCTATAATTTCTATAGTTAGAAATTACGAAATAGCTGAGGTGTGCAGATTAAACTTTCTAGGCTTTGGCGTCTATGAAATCATCATAGGCTAAAACACTTAATCCTTTGAGCCTAAATCCAAATTGCAAACTACCCAGGAAAAAAAAATGAGATCATATATCTGCTACTCAGATCATGTTCTTATCTGCCAAGAATGCCTCTGAGATGATGTGTGTGTGCATGCTCACTCACATACACACACACACATACAAGCACACACTCATTCTAGCAGCAAAATTGCTTTGAAAACATTAATACACATTAATAAAAATGTAAAGACAACAGCTGTTTGAATTTCAGATAAACTGTAGGCCATTTTTTTTAACCATTTAAATCATGGAGAAGGTTCATAACTGAATGAAAACATGATCCAAATAAAAAAATACAAGTCGTCTACAAAGGGAAGTTAAAATTGAGTTTTAAAGAATGTATCATAAATTATTAGTTATCTTGCCTGGTTGCCGAAGGAGGTGCTCTGGTTAACAGAGAGTTATTATGTGTTCCATATGTGAATTAGCAATTTAGACTGTCATAAAATACACTTAGTACTCTAAAAAGAACATACCATTTCTTTGATGAGTCAGTTAAAGGCTTTTCAAATTATTTCTGGGCCTTATAGTCACCGGGGTTAGCAAGAAATAGTTTACTACAATTGTATGCGAGTGCCAGCAAATAGACTTCTGACAAATACCAGTAAGTTTGTTACAGATGAAATTCAGGGTTACACAGAGAGATATTTACCTTGTAATATGCGCATGTGTGTCGGACTTCAGTGGTGTCTGACTCTGTGGGACCCTATGGGACTATAGCCTGCTGGCTCCTCTGTCCGTGGGATCCTCCAGGCAAGAATCCCGAAGTGGATTGCCATGCCCTCCTCCAGGGATCTTCCCAACCCAGGGATCGAACCCAGGTCTCCCACATTGCAGGCAGATTCTTTACCATCTGAGCCACAAGGGAAACCTTGTAATACAGTCCTTCCAATTTTTATTAATGGCAAGACTTGGAATTCTCAAAGTGCCCATCCAAATACAATGCAGAGCAGCACTGCTCTGATTCTCTGTGGCACATGGGCCCTAGGCCTTGGCTTTACACTTGCAGATGCTACTAGAAAAGGCAGCAACTGGAAACACATTCCTTCACAGCCAAAATGCCTCCTGTCTTCCAATTCCTCATACATACATTACCATGTCTGAAGTAGCTACTGGGAAGTTGCTGAATAACACAGGGAGCTAGCTTGGTACTCTGTGATGACCTAGAGGGAGGCGATGTATATATACATATAGTTGATTCACTTCGTTGTATAGCAGAAACTAAAAAACATTGTAAAGCAATTATGAAAAAGTAAAAATGTTAGTTGCTCAGTCAAGTCCTACTCTTTGTGACTCCATGGACTGTAGCCTGCCAAGCTCCTCTGTCCATGAAATTCTCCAGGCAAGAATACTGAAGTGGGTTGCCATGCCTTTCTCCAGGGGATCTTCCCGACCCAGGGATCAAATCTGGCCTCCTGCATTGCAAGCAGACTCTACTGTCTGAGTCACCAGGAAGCCCAAATGCTTCCCCTCAAGTAATTGTTGGAGACCCATTTCAGAGGCAAAGGGCATGACAGATAATGGGTGTTAAAAAATAGAAATTAAATAGGATAGAAACAAATACACGATGTGAATTAACATACTCTTCAAATGTCAGAATTTGAACAGGCAAACACAACTTTGGGTCCCAGCTATTGAGCATGCTCCTTTCCTTCCCTGGGAAGCCATCTACTGTCACTTCTGTGCTGAAGCTCTCAGAATGACTTCTTTGTTAATGAGCACTAGGTTAATAATGAGTGGTAAGTGCAGCCGAGTCTATGGTCTAAGATGCCACAAAATGCACACCTATCCCACTGAGAAGATGGCCTCACTTATGCCAAATCAACCTGATAAAACCTCATATCCAATTCTCAAGGAAGGCCTTTCTAGATTTGACAAATCCATGTTCCTAGGATACAAAGAACATCCATGAGAGCAGGAGCTTTATTTCACTCACTGCATGTCTATCCCCAGGAATAGTGCCTTGCATGGAGTAAGCACTGGATAAATATTTATTGGATCAGTGAATGGCTAATCTATTCTACTGGGAATGTCTATACAGTGCTAAGAAGTTTGAGCCTATTTAGAAATGAAACTCCTCTTGTATACAGTTAGCTTGTATAAAGCTTAAAGTCAGATTCTGTGGCAGCTGTTCTAAATACTCCATGCTAGTTGAACACTACCTTGAATTTTTTTTGTTCTAAAGAAATAGTTCTGATGAAGTCATAGACACCAGGGTTTGCTTTGGGGACTGAAAGAACAAGCAAGTCTTAATACAAATGTACCAACAACAACAGCTGAATTCTGGAATGATAATAAATAGAAGAGGACTTTGGTAGGTTACCCTCCTGGTGGCCCTCAGATTATATGAAACACTGTCCCTACTGATCCAGTTTCTTTGCACAAATAGTTTTGCCTTTCCTCTATATCTTGCCCCAAGGAGGTTCCTCTCCATTCTGTCTATAGTACCAATCTTCATTCAGTCAGTTCAGTTCAGTTGCTCAGTCGTGTCTGACTCTTTGCAACCCCATGAATCGCAGCACGCCAGGCCTCCCTGTCTATCACCATCTCCCAGAGTTCACTCAGACTCATGTCCATCGAGTTGGTGATGCCATCCAGCCATCTCATCCTCTGTCGTCCCCTTCTCCTCCTGCCCCCAATCCCTCCCAGCATCAGAGTCTTCTCCAATGAGTCAACTCTTCGCATGAGGTGGCCAAAGTACTGGAGTTTCGGCTTTAGCATCATTCCCTCCAAAGAAATCCCAGGGCTGATCTCCTTCAGAATGGACTGGTTGGATCTCTCTCATTTATTGTTGTGGTTCAGTCACTCAGTCATGTCTGACTCTTTGCAGTCCCATGGACTGCAGCATGCCAGACTTCCCTGTCCTTCACCATCTTCCAGAGTTCACACAAACTCAAGGGATGAGATGACTGAATGGAATCACCAACTCAATGGACATGAGTTCTGTTTTGAGCTGCCATAATATCACAACTGTTCTCCCTACATCTAATCTCCTCTCACTCCAGTTCATCTCCTACAAGTCCACCTTTTAAAAATGCTATGTGCACTGGGACAACCCAGAGGGATGGTATGGGGAGGGAGGAGGGAGGAGGGTTCAGGATGGGGAACACATGTATACCTGTGGCGGATTCATTTTGATATTTGGCAAAACTAATACAATTTGTAAAGTTTAAAAATAAAATAAAATTTAAAAAAAAGAATGTAAAATATCTCACTCATAATTTTATATTGATTGTATAAACAATGACATTTTTTGGTATAATGGGTTAAATAAAATAAATTAATAATATTGAAAAAAAAATAAAATAAAAATGCTATGCCCAGACTGATTTTCTGAGCCACAGAATTATAAGCAAAATAAAAGTTATTGCTTTTTGTCACAAAGTCTAGGGTAGTTTGCTAACCCAACAATAGATAAATGGAACACCTCCCAGTTAGACTCTGGGCTCTGGAAAGTAGGGAACCATTCAGTCATCACTATATTCCTAGTCTATAGTATGATACCTGGGGCACACATGAAGGAGGCTCTCACCAAATATTTATTGAGTGCAATTGAAAGTTTCAATGTCTGCTGTCTTATTTTTTAATGTTCCATTTATGGAATTTTGAAAATCTACACATTTGGACCAAAAATAACAGAGGCAATACATCTATGTGTTAGGTTTATCCTATTATTGAGGCTTTTTATAAAAATGGCTCTTTGCTTTCCCTTTCTTCATGGTATGAAATTCCATGGGAGAAGTTGGACCTGGTATTGCAAAGTGAACTGAAATGGCACAAAATACAGGAAAGTATTCAGTAAAAAGGAAAATCAATCCAATTCAGCTAAGTGCACATCATTTGTTCCCTGTTCCAATCAAAGTGTCCATCCTGTGTTTCTCTGTTCCATTTTACGTAAGGGAAAACATTTCTAAATGCCTTGTGTGCCCACGATTTTCCTCTCCTACCAAATCAAAAGTCAATACCCAAATGCTACTCAATATAACTCTGTAATTGCTCTGGCTCAAGAAGATGTCTGTAACATTGAAAAGCTCTTTTAAAAAGTGTATCTTAAAGACTCAACTAGTGGTGATGTTTCTCCCTGGGAGCACACTAATTTCTTTGTTATCTGGCTTTGTCTGGGAAAGAGATGCTCAGAGCAAGTGAATTTTCTAGATCACCTCCCCTAACTCAAAAAACGTTACTTACAAAGCCTACAAGTTCTCCTACCACAAGACACTGGTCACCCCTGCAATACCTTGAGCTGAATGAACAAGGCTTGGCCAACACTGGGCTGCAGAAGTTTCCAATCCTAAATTGCATAAAGGCTGAGGGTTGTGCATGCAAACCCTGAGGGCTCTCTGGAGCAAACCCATCAGTGACTAAGACTCCTCCATGGAAAGTGGCAGGTATGAAGCAAAATCCACATTTAATAACTACCCTCTTGAGCTTTAACACTGTTTATTTACAGAGACTTGGATGGTGGAGAACTGATCCCACTGCCCAAGGCGTCAGGCTCCTTTTAACCCTTGGCAGCCTGACAATGGTCAAAGCTTTTTAGCCACACTGATCCAGATCCTTTCAAAGGTGCTATCTCTGCATCCCTTGAGATATATAAAAAAATTTATCCCCCCCTGTACAGACTTGATATTTCTGCTTCCAGCTTGCTTCACTCAGTCAAGGTTCTTATTGAAACTACTGAATGCTCAGTTTTCAACCTGATTTGACTCGATCAACTTATTCACTCACATACTCATCTGTGCAGCATTTACTAAGCTCTCACTCTGTGCCAGGCCCATATTGGATACTGAGCATAGAAAGATGAACAAGACCAGCTCTCTCACTTGAGGAACTCACCAGCTAGTGAGATCAGCACTGGGATCGCTGGGATCAGCAAACCACAGCCTGGGGGCTACCTCCGACCTGCTGTCTATTTTTGTATGTAACATTGTATAGACACACTCATTTGCTTATAAATTATCTATGGTTGCTTTCAGGCTAAAACAGCTGATCTAAATTGTTGTGTCAAAGATGCTGAGGCTTGAAAAGCAAAAAATATTTACTATCAGGCCCTTTTCAAAAAAAGTCTGCTGAAAACTGTATGGTAATACAGTTCTGGTCCATATTCAACAGTCCACAGGGAGAGGGAGGGGTTCCTGAGTATCCAGGAGTGCCTGAGCAGAGCAGGAAGCATAGACGATCAGCCAGGAATAACAGCAGAGAGCAACAGGTAAAAGCTGGGTGTGGGGGAGGGACTTCCGAGAGTGGTTAGGTCTTGGGAGTGGAGCAGGGGAGGACAGAGGCATAATGGGAGACGGAGCTAAGAAAGGGCAGGTCTCTGCAGGCCATGAGGAGGCCATGCTGGTTTCTACTCTGTCAGCAATGGAAAGTCTTTATAGGTTTTAAGCAGAAGAGGCAACAGAAAATAGATTGAAAAGAGGTGAACAGAAAAACCCATGAAGACTCCACTGCATTGGTCCAGGCAAGAGATAGTGACTCAGGAAAAGAACAGCAGTGGCAGTTGATGGAGAGGAGGATTCAAAGGTCTCAAGGAAAATGAATTAACCAGCGTTAATGTATCACAGATGTATCACATTCAGTGAACACTCTATGTGGAGCTACAACTGCAGTGATGGAGACAGGCAACCTTGCTGTGTTCTAATCCATCCCTGAAAGGCTCAGGCAAGGACAGTCCTGTACCTGGGGGCCTCAAAGAGGAATTTCTTTGGTCAGCCCTTTTTAATAACTAAATATTGTTCAGTGGCAGCTGGTGAAAAGAATGGAACAGGTGACTTAATTGTTAACCACGGGGACACCTTTACTCACTATTTTAACACTTGCCTTCCCCCACCCCTAGCTTGCTTTTCTCTTGATGAGACCTGTTGAGCAGGGAGATGGGCAGGACACAGTGCGTTCAGATTGACCTCAAGCAAGTCTTGACACATTCACTTTCCTGATCTGTGCCCTTGGGCAATCTCCTTAGCCTTTTGAATCTCAGTATCTTCACCGTAAAATGAAAATAAAGTATTGCTAGAAGAATTAGACAGCACAACACAAGCAGAGTGCTTAGCTCAGGGCTATAGTTAGCCAAAATCAACACCAGAATCCCTTAGATCTCAACCAAATGGCCAAGCCTCAACCCATCCCCACCAAATAGGTGAGATCCCATTTCTGTTGGCACCTAACACAATTGAATAATGGAGGAGCTAGGTACACTGTTTCATGTCTGGTTTCCAAACAGAGTTAAGGCTCCAAGATATCAAAGTCCATGCCTCCAGTGGCCTCCTCCGGGCCAGTACAGTGCCAGGTACATGGTAAAGGGCCTGATATATTTGTTGAACAAATAAGGGAGTGAGGAGGAGGAAAGGGAAGGAGAAGGAGAGAAGGAAAGATACAGAATGTCTCCTTGTTCTTTCACTGCCTCTCAGTATTGCTGTCCCTAAACCTGGTTGTTCAGAAAGGGAGGAGAGTGGGGAGTAAGTGGCTGGCATGGATGACATTCACCTCCTATCAGTGAAGAATGTTTTTGAGGGTCCAAGGTGTTCATACACTCTACCCAGCTGGGAGCAGCTTCCTTGGGCTTCATTTAGCAGAAAGCAGTGAATAGCTCAAAGAAAGGCAGACTTCCCCAGACCTGGCAAGGAGGGAACTGATTAACCAGAAGTTCTGGCTGCCAAGAGCCAAGGCAAAGCAGGGCAGGATAACACACCTCGAGGGATGTTATCCAGAAATTCATTAAATTCAAATCCTCTTATAAGCAGTTTAATTTCTTATAAAATTTGGGCTTCTAGAAATCTCAGTGGGAGACCTTGGATTTTAGCAATCTGGGTTCATAGCAAATGTAGATTCTAAGGCAGAAATCTCAAATCTAATAATACTTAAAGCATGAGAACAATTTTTAACTACTTTAATGGAAATTTTTCTAAGATCTATTGTATGCCCTCAGCCATGATAAGCAGACTGAACATGTCACACCTTTTCTTGGTGACCAGAGAGCCCAGACTTCTAAACTGTTCTAATCTATGGGAATTCTGACTCTCTCTTGACACCTCCTTCAAGGTACTGCTGCTGCTAAGTCACTTCAGTCGTGTTAGACTCTGTACAACTCCACAGACGGCAGCCCACCAGGGTCCCCAGTCTCTGGGATTCTCTAGGCAAGAACACTGGAGTGGGTTGTCATTCCCTTCTCCAATGCATGCATGCATGCTAAGTCGCTTCAGTTGAGTCTGACTCTGTGTGACCCTATGGACAGCAGCCCACCAGGCTCCTCTGTCCACAGGATTCTCTAGGCAAGAATACTGGAGCAAGGTACTACAACAGGCCTCTTAAATTGTTGCTCCTACCTCAAAAGAGCACCCAGAAAGTGATACACATTTGAGTTGATACTTCTTCATTTTCTTCTAACCATGGCTGCCTCTATTTTCCTCTGCTGCTTCTCAAGTGGCCATGGAGCCTCAGCAATTATTTCCATTCCTTTTGCTACCTGCCTGCCACTCCTCCAGTCAGAGACACTGGTATAAACTCACATTTATGTTTAGAAGCAAATGGTTGCCTATGGGAATATCTATAGATGTGCCAAGATACATGGGTTAGTAGACATTTGTACATATCCTTACTTCTCCAGCTGACAAAGCCTGGCAGCAATGACATGCCAATAGCAACCAGCATACCTAGGACCCAGATCATGGTTTCTAATACTATTCTTCAGTAAAAGGAAACAGGGCTCCTTGGAGAAATGGTTGATTCTAGGGCTAGACATATGCAGTATGAGCCTGGAGTATCTCATCATGCCAGAAAGCAAGGAAACACTCAAAGTTTTTAACCCATAAAACAGAGACATATCAAAGTGACAAGGGAACCAAGTGGCAGAGCTACCAGAAGTCAACACTAGCAAAACTTGAGCAACAAAACAAAGTCGTACTAGATGATTGCTGTTGTTGATGTTACAGCACTAAGCTGTGTCCGACTTTTGCAACCCCATGAATTGCGGAACGCCAGCCTTCCCTGTCCTTCACTATCTCCCAGAGTTTGCTCAAACTCATGTCCACTGAATCAGTGATGCCATCCAACCATCTCATCCTCTGCCCACTTCAACAAATGCATAGTATTAGGCTGCTATAGTTGATAAATATTAATAATTAATAGAATCCACCTGTAATGCAGGAGACCCTGGTTCGATTCCTAGGCCGAGAAGATCCCCTGGAGAGGGAATAGGCTACCCGCTCCAGTATTCTTGGGCTTCCCTGGTGGCTCAGATGGTAAAGAATCTGCCTGCAATGCAGGAAACCTGGGTTCGATCCCTGGGTTGGGAAGATCCCCCAGAGGAAGGCATTGCAACTCACTTTAGTATTCTTGCCTGGAGAATCCTCATGGATAGAGGAGCCTGGCTGGCTATAGTCCATGGTGTCACAAAGAGTCAGACAAGACTGAGAGACTAAGCACAAGCACAATAATTAATACTTATTAGTTATGGCTAGTCATCATTAGATGTGAATAAACTAGTCTTTAGATGATTCGTTATAACTAATAATTATTCGTATTAATATTGATTAACAATAACAGCCTAATACTATGCACTTGTTGTTGTTTAGCTGCTAAGTTGCATCCAACTCTTTTGTGACCCCATGAACTGTGGCCTGCCAGGCTTCTCTGTCCATGGGATTTCCCAGGCAAGAATACTGGAATAGGTTGCCATTTCCTCCTCCAGGGGATCTTCCCAACCCAGGGTTCCAGTCTGTGTCTCCTGCACTGCAGGTGGATTCCTCACCCCTGAGCCACTGGGGAAGTCCAATACTATGTATAGTATAAAACAAATATCCACAAGTCCTTAGTGATATAAATAAATGACTAAACAGATTTTAAAAAATTGGGACAGAAGAGACAAACCAAATATCCCATGTAGAATAATTCCAAATAATGTATATAGATACACTGCTTTCAAGGAGCTGGATCATAATTCCCCTTTCAAACATGGGCTGCACAAAGTGACTTCCTTCCAAGGTGTACAGCACAGAAAGGCAGAGGGAAAGTGACTGGACAGTGGAGAAACCTGACAACATGACCTCAGCCAGGTGATACCAAGATCAACTATGATGCTGATAGTATGTACCCTTGATATGATGCAATAAGGACGGCACATCCCCTCTAAGGGTCTCCTCGCCAACACTCATAACCACAGTGGAACCATGAGAATCGCATCAGGCAAACCCTAATTGAGAAATAGTGTTCAAAACATCTCACCAGTATTCTTTGAAACTGTTGAGGTCATCAAAAATCAGGAAAGTCCAAGAAGTCACCAGGGCCAAAAGGAGCCTAAGAAGATATGATAACTAAATTACTAAATGCAATGTGCGATGTACCAAATCCTGGAACAGAAAAGGAACATGAGGGGAAAGGCAAGGAAATTTACACAAGCTATGCATTTTAGTTAATTGTATGAATAATGTGTCAATGTTGGTTCATTCATTAAAACATATGTACTCATCTTACTCAGATAACATGTGAATAAAAGGGATAACTGGGCATGGGGTGTAATGGGAACTTTCTGTATTATCTTGCAGTTTTTCTGTAAATCTAAAACTGTTCTAAAATGAATAGTTTTTTTTAAGAAAACTTAAGTCACCAGTCTCCAGGCTTGGGAATGGAGGGTGGAGGACACCTCTTTCCACAGACCCTGCTGTCCTGGGCATGTGGGCTTTGACACATCCAGGTACTCATCCTGCCCCCAAGGTGCTGGCTCCTGAGAGTGGATCAGAGCAACCCTCATGCACTTAGAACAAGATTCAGGGCTTGCAGGCTTTCAAAAGGCTGCGTCAACAATTACTACCCACATGCACTCTTGTCATATGCACTATTCTGCCAGATAACAAGATTCAGATTGATCAAGAAAGAAACCTCTACCCAGAAAGTGATAAAAACTCATGTGACGTTAGGAAGCCAATTGGTTGAAATTTGTTAGGGAAAGACCATTCCCTGTAGTTCTTATTTACAAGCTTCTCAAACTGGCTCCTAAACTAGCTTCCAGCTAAGAAAATGCATTAAAAATATCCATAAAACAGCACTAATAAGCCCTCCATAACCAAAATCTAATTGAAGATTATAAAGAGCGAGAACACCAAGTACTCCTTAAAAGGCAAAGGGAAAAAGGTTGATCTTCCGTAGCCAGCAGGGCCATGTGGTGGGAGTGCTTTCTTCTGGGACTCCAGGGCAGAGAGAGCACTAGGGTCTTCTAGAGCGGCTGCTTTCTCCAGATACCATGTCAAAGGCATGACACAATTTGGCCACAGCAGAGGAGGCTGGGCTCCAGTGAGAAGAACTCTAGACAAGTCAGTGAGATTCGATTCTACCCTTTTGTTCCGTGATTGTTGTTGCTGCTCAGTCATGTCTGACTCTGCAAACCCGTGGACTGCAGCAGGCCAGGCTCTCTTGTCCTTTAGTCTCTCCCAGAGTTTGCTCAAACTCATGTCCATGGAGTTGATGATGCCATCCAAACATCTCATCCTCTGTCATCCCCTTCTCTTCCTGCCTTCAATCTTTCCCAGCATCAGGGTCTTTTCCAAGGAGTTGGCTCTTCTTCATATCAGGTGGCCAAAGTATTGGAGCTTCAGCTTCAGCATCAGTCCTTCCTTGATTAAACCACTCTATTGTTCCAACCAACAATTTTCTCATATATAAATAAAGAACAATGAAAGTCTTATCCTTACCTACCTAAGTGACAGATTGTGATACTTCACAAAACATAATTATGCAAGCATAAGGAGACATCTCTTTTTTCAAGGTTTTCAGAGTGCATCATTTTTCCCCCCATAGAATTCTTTGAGAAGTAAATCAGAGTTTTAGAATCAGTATGTGAATCTTTGTTTTAGTCATGTACTTGACAAATCTCACTCAATCCATGCATTTGTGACATTCTCTTTCTCTGGTTATTAACTGCATAAAATCTTTTTTTAAACTTTTTATTTAATATTGGAGTAGAGTTAACAATATTGTGTTAGTTTCAGGTGTACAGCAGAGTGATTCAGTTATATATATACATGTATTTATTCTTTTTCAAACTCTTTTCCCATTTTAGGTTGTTACATAATATTGAGCAGAATTCCCTGGGCTACACAGGAGGTCCTTGTTGGTTATCCCTTTTAACTATAACAATATGCATATGTCCATCTTATTTGTAGACCTCAGCCATGTGCTCTTTTTTCCCACCTTCCCTTCTCTTCCTAGTCTGACACCTCTCCCAGTACTCCTGGAACATCTGAAATTAGTACTCTTACCACAAAGACATATCAACAAGTCTGGTGAACCACAAATGTCATGTTATACGCTGTTGTTGCTTAGTCGCTAAGACTTTTATGACTCCAAGGACTGCAGTCTGCCAGTCTCCTCTGTCCATGGGATTTCCCAGGCAAGAATACTGGAGTGAGTTGTCATTTCCTTCTCCAGAGGATCTTCCTGACACAGGGATTGGACTCACATTTCCTGCATTGGCAGGTGAGTTCTTTATTGCTGAGCCACCAGGGAAGCCCACGATATTGTACAGCATATCTTAAATCATACATGGATAATCTGCTTAGATACAGAATCTGAGAGTTACTGGTGATTTTGATTTACACCACCTATTTACCTCATCCACAACCAGAGATATTTCATCTTATTTGTGGGCTGGCATGCAGGGCCTCCATGCTGTTCACACTCTTCTGTGTTCATTCTTCCCCATTTCTAGGGCTTCATTCTGAGTCTCACTTGGGCAACACCTTCCCTTGGTCCTTAGCTCACTCTACTCCCAGGACTAACCTGCACCCTCAGGCACGCTCAGATTCTTGGAAGTGGCCAGGAATTTCCTCTCATATCCACCCAACTACAGTCCTGCCTTTCTTCTCTGCTGTGGTCACTGCATTTACTTCTCCCTCTGGTACTTTCTGCAAAGCATCCACAGAGGGTTTTCCTGTTTCTGGTTTTCTTAGCACAACTGCAGGCAGAGATGAGAGTGCTTACTTGAGGGTAGAAATCGTCACTAGAAAAGGAGAGGTTAAGGATCATGAAAAATGAAAGATCTTCCAGCAAAGTTATGGAAGAAATAGAAGAGATCTGGAGTCTACAGCACAGGTGGTTGAATTGGAAAGGAGGGAAGGAGGGAAGGAGGGAAGGAGGGAAAGAGAGAGGGGTGAAGATAGAGTGGGAAGGATATTAAGAGGGTTCATGCTCAGAGCATTTTAAAATTTTTTAGTGAAAGGAGATTACACTTGCTGAGACTATACTTTAACAAGAATTATAGAAAATAAGAGTAGATTAAATAGCTATTGGGAATGGGATAAAGAACCACTCAGGGGCAAGGGTTAGGATTTCTCCCATCACATGGCAAATCTCACTGAGATTGGCTCTAACCACCAAGAACCTGGAATGGCACCTCATAGCCTTTGGGGGGCTTCATATTATCATGCAGACTGTGCATGCTTCCACAGTTTGTGTAACTGGATCTGTGACCTCCAAAGTTAGGCCCTTTTGCTTTAGACAATCATGTAACTTCTTCCGCCAGAGAGCTTCCATCCTGGAATGTCTTTCAACCATAGAAGAGTTATAAAACCACCTCTATCTGGATTTGAAGTAAAAGACATAAGGTATTATGGAGAAAAGTTTACATTCTCATAACTTTCCTTCATCATGGGCATTATTTTGGTGTGCTGCCAAACACCAATCAGCTGTGGGTAGTGCCTGAGTTCCAAAACAATTCTGTAAGAATGTATTATTCTATAAACAATAAACTATTGTAACATTTCTTAGATTCAGTATCAGACCAAAAAGAATACTACATCACTTGTTCACTTGATTATTTTCTCATGAACTTGGAGCATTTGATTTACGCTCAACTATTCCTATATTTAAAAACATTTTGTTATTTCATAATCAAATTTTAATCTTCTAACTTAGATGACTCAGGAAAAATACTTAATCCATCAAAATAACTCCAAACCATGTGCTTTTCCAATCACCTTCAAAATGGCATATAGTTTCCATCATGTTTGGCTTGTAAAAGGCTTGGCAATTTATGACCTTTGGCTTATTTCCAGTCCCCTTAGCTGTCAATGCTATGCTAATGCCATCTTCCAGAGGACTCCTGGCAGGATTTCACAGGGATGTCTGTGGGTTTGGATTAGCAGGAATAATGAATGAATTTATTAAGTAAAAGGCACCAGCCTTGAACCCTGTACCCAGGTGCCCATGTAGTACACCAGAATTCTCTTTTTGAATGGGAAATAAGCTTGATGGAAAGAGAATGGAAGCTAAAAACATTAAGTGTCCACTTAGAGCCATATTCTGTATATATTATCTCATTTCAATTCAGGGTATTATTTATTATACATTGAGAAAATTATGGTTCAGAGTTTCATAATTTACCTAAGGACACAGCCAAGGATTAGATCTCAGACAGGTCGGCTTCTTAAGCTCTTGGTCTTTCCATCACTCCATTCTGTTGATTCCTACTTTTTGTTGTTGTTTAGTCACTAAGTAATAACTGACTCTTCATGATCCCGTGGACTATGCCTGCCAGGCTCCTCTGTCCATGAGATTTTCCAGGCAAGAATACTGGAGTTTTTTCCCTCCATTTCCTTCTCCAGGGGATCTTCCCAGCCCAGGGATCGAACCCACGTCTCCTGCATTGGCAGGTGGATTCTGTACCAGTGAACCACGAGGGAAGCCCCAATTCCTGCTAATGATTATTAAAACCAGAGTAAATCACTCTAAAAGTCTATTCTAATCAACTTCTACTGGAGATATGATTTTACATGTATATATGGGCTTCCCTGGTGTCTCAGATGGTAAAGAATCTGCCTGCAGTGCATGAGACCCAGGTTGGATCCTTGGGTCAGGAAGATCCCTTGGAGAGGGAAATGGCAACCCACTCCAGTGGTCTTGCCTCAGAAATCCCGTGGACAGAGCAGCCTGGTGGGCTACAATCCATGGGGTTGCAAAGAGTTGGACACAATTGAGTGACTAACACACATACACACACACACATATGAAATTCACATGTATCCCCACTAACATTCAGGATATATATGAATTAGACCCATCAAGACAGTAATAGTTGGGAAACGTGCCTTTCCCTAAACAACAGGTAAAAAGAACATACATAAATAAGTTCTAATAACTTTCCAGACTTAGACTGAGTCTGGAAATTGAAGTCTGGAAAAAGCAAAAGCATATCTAAATAGTACACGAAGTGACTAAAAATAAAGAAAATTATCTCAAAGTAAATGTCCCTGTGAAGACAGCTTTTCCAGGGTAAGTAGGAATCTATTATTCATCTTGTTGGGAATAACTGCCCTGGTCTTGCTTCTATCTTTAGCGTGTGCACACATTGTTGAATATAAAACATGTAAAGCACGTAATCTTCTAACATAACTCATGTCTGAAGAAGCAAAATAAAACCACCCCTTCAGAAATTCCTTTCTGGCATCTTATTTTGTTTTTAAGAAATCTGTTTTTCAAAGAAATAGAGGGTTTTACTCTTCAGTAGAATGATGTTTTCTTCAGTTTTTCCCTTAAATTATTTTTACTCTCTGACACAAAAATGAATCTATCTTTATCAGTAAAAAACTTTTTTAAATATTTAATTCTGATTAAATCCTTCCAAATATTTTTTACATGGGTGTTGCAAGTGTTTTTCCTTTTCCCTATTCTTTTACTTATTTTTTTATACTTATTTTTTGTTGGAATATAATTGCTTTATGATGTTGTGTTAGTTTCTATTGTACAACATCATGAATCAGCTATACAAATGTATTACTTACACACACTTTGAGAAGGAAATGGCAACCCACTCCAGTATTCTTGTCAGGAAAATCCCATGGATAGAGGAGCCTGGCAGGCTACCCTCCATGGGGTCACAAAGAGTTGAACACAACTGAGCATGCACAGGTGCACACACACTTTTAAAAAGCCACCAGATCTATACAAAGTTCTTATTTCTAATTAAAGAAAGGGCGTCTATCATCCAACAGGTTTTTTATGAATGCCTACTCTTTACCCAATGCTGGTGCCTCACAGCCTTCTCTATTAGCTTCTGTTTGTTTTCGTTTAAATGCTGACCAAATGGACATTAATAATTACAAAGTCTGAGATCCAATCCTGATACTAAGTGTGCCAATAATTAGCTGGTGACCTTAGACAGTTTGCTTTATCTCGCTGGTTCTCAGTTTCCTCTTGTCTGAAATAAAGAGACTATGACACTCTTATGGACTGAATTTTGCCCTCCCCCCAAATTCATATGTTGAAGCCTGACACCTGGTATCTTATATGTGACTGTATGTGGGGATAGGGCCTTTAGAGAAGTGATTAAATAAAAATAAGGTGTTTAAGGTGGGACCTAACCCAAGCTCACTGGTGTCCTTATAAGAAGAAGAAATTAGCCCAGTCAGGGGAAAAACCATCTGAGACAATAAGAAGGTGGTCATCTACAAGCCAAGGAGACAGGCCTCACAAGAATCAAACCTGCCCACACACTGATTGTGGACTCCTAGCCTCCAGAACTGTGAGAAATAAATTTCTGCTATTCAGGTCCTACCCTACAGCGCAGGGAACTCTGCTCAATGTTATGTGGTAGCCTGGATAGGAGCAGAGTTTGGGGGAGAACTGTTGATGTTGTTGTTTAGTAGCTATATCATGTCTGACTCCTTATGACCCCATGGACTGTAGCCCACCAGGCTCCTCTGTCCATGGGATTTCCCAGGCAAGAAGACTGGAGTGGGTTGCCATTTCCTTCTCCAGAAGGTCTTCCCAATCCAGGAAGTCAAACTCACATCTCCTGAGTCTCCTGCATTGGCAGGTGGATTCATTACCACTGAGCCACCACAGAAGCCCATGGGGAAGAATACTGCTGCTGCTGCTAAGTCGATTCAGTTGTGTCTGACTCTGTGCAACCCCATAGACGGCAGCCTACCAGGCTTCTCCGTCCCTGGGATTTTCCAGGCAAGAGTACTGGAGTGGGTTGCCATTGCCTTCTCCGTGGGGAAGAATGGATACATGTATATGTATGGTTGAGTTCCTTTGCTGTCTACCTGAAACTATCATGGTATTGTTAAGCAGTCAATATAGAATAAAAATTAAAAACAAAAGAGTATACCTAGATTTCCTCATTCCTAAATCATAGAGGAAGATGCAGACAATTGAACTAAGTAAGTCCAGAAAACCAAGAATCTTCCCCCAAATTGTGTTTGGCTTCAGGGAGTAATTGACAATGAATATCATAAGGCAAAAAAAATGGAAAGAAAGTGAGTGCATTAAGACACTGCCAAGCCACTGAATCAACAAAACACAGTATCAACCCAACTTTTAAATTGTTAAAATAAAATAATTTTTAATATTGTCCATTTATTTTCAAATACTTAAATCCATTATGGTACTTGTCATAAGCGTCTTAATTAACATGAGAAGATGGATAGGACAGAAAGTTGTGATGAGCAGTAAATCTTAAGATGTGTATTACTGGGGACTTCCCTGGTGGTCCAATGGCTAAGACTCTGCACTCCTAATGCAGGGGGCCCAGTTTTGATCCCTGGTCTGGGAACAAAGATCCCACATGCTGCAGCTAAGACCCAGTGCAGCCAATAAAAAAATCTATTTTTTAATGTGTATTGTTAAGTCCAAATAAACAATAACAGATTATTTAAAAAAAAAATCTGTTATTCAAGCCACACAGTCAGCAGTACTTTGTTAACGCCAGCTCTAACAAACTGGTTCCAAATAGGAAAAGGAGTTCGTCAAGGCTGTATATTGTCACCCTGCTTACTTAACTTATATGCAGAGTACATCATGAGAAACACTGGGCTGGAAGAAGCACAAGCTGGAATCAAGATTGCCGGGAGAAATATCAATAACCTCAGATATGCAGATGACACCACCCTTATGGCAGAAAGTGAAGAGGAACTAAAAAGCCTCTTGATGAAAGTGAAAGTGGAGAGTGAAAAAGCTGGCTTAAAGCTCAACATTCAGAAAACGAAGACCATGGTATCTGGTCCCATCACTTCATGGGAAATAGACGGGGAAACAGTGGAAACAGTGTCAGACTTTATTTTGGGGGCTCCAAAATCACTGCAGATGGTAACTGCAGCCATGAAATTAAAAGATGCTTACTCCTTGGAAGGAAAGTTATGACCAACCTAGATAGCATATTCAAAAGCAGAGATATTACTTTGCCAACAAAGTTTTGTCTAGTCAAGGCTATGGTTTTTCCTGTGGTCATGTATGGATGTGAGAGTTGGACTGTGAAGAAGGCTGAGCGCTGAAGAATTGATGCTTTTGAACTGTGGTGTTGGAGAAGACTCTTGAGAGTCCCTTGGACTGCAAGGAGATCCAACCAGTCCATTCTGAAGGAGATCAGCCCTGGGATTACTTTGGAAGAAATGATGCTGAAGCTGAAACTCCAGCACTTTGGCCACCTCATGTGAAGAGTTGACTCATTGAAAAAGACTCTGATGCTGGGAGGGATTGGGGGCAGGAGGAGAAGGGGACAACAGAGGATGAGATGGCTGGATGGCATCACTGACTCGATGGACGTGAGTCTGAGTGAACTCCGGGAGTTGGTGATGAACACGGAGGCCTGGCGTGCTACGATTCATGGGGTCGCAAAGAGTCGGACACGACTGAGCGACTGAACTGAACTGAACTGAACAAATAGATACCTAAGGTCCCTTTCAGTTCTACCATCCTGAGATCCTCCCTCCCCTCAAGAGAAGTAAAAATATAAAATACTCTAAGTAACGATCTAAGTGTTTGTTAAATGAACTGCTTCTCCTTAGTTCTCTAACAATTTACCGATTAACACTTGCAAACCAAGTTCAACGTAAAGAACTTTTAAAATTCTTTTTAAAGGCTCAGTGTTCTCAGCTTAATAGAGAACAACCTTTAAGTGTACTTATTTTTAAATGGTTGTTCCTCCATAAGAAACTATGTAAAGTAGTCCCTGTAATTTTGCTTCAATACATTTCTGGTGTGAAACTTAGCAGAGAGTCAAGCTCATTTTATACCACATACAAGTAACTGAAGGGAAAGCGTCCAGAGTGATGTGGTCACAGCAAATAGGGAACAAGGTGGTCCTACCAGACCCACTGACCTTCCAGTGAGGGTAATATACCTTGAAAAAAAAACTTGTAAACCATTTCCAGTTAAGGCTTTTTGCTGTTTGGGGAGTATTGGGTTTTTTAACACCAGATTTGTTTTCCTTTCCATATTTCATACTGGTTCCACTGATTCAGCCTCAGGTCTCTGCACTGAAGCAAATGATACCTTAGTTGTTTAAGCGTCAACTTGCAGATTTCTGAACATTTGGACTTTCTGGGTTTGACAGGTTGATAAACTTTAAACAAAGGTGCAATAACTTTGCCTGATAAGAAGGCAAGAGAGGGTGGCCTGGGTGAGGGTTAGAGGGGTGACATTTTTCTTTTACGAACTGCTAGACAGGAAGTGAGACTTAAAGTATTGAAGGGATGATGAAGGAGAGGGGAAGGAGGGATCAGGTTAAGTGGACTGCAAAAACACCACAGCAAAGGTTAAAGGGTGTGTGCTGAGAAATTGGTTTTAGCAACTGATTCCATTACACAGAAATGAGAACCAATAAACTGAGATCCTCTGATATTAGCTCATCAGCATCTTAACTGGTGTATTATCTTAAGCAAACTCATCAGAAAACATGTTTTTCTTCTCATTCCTCAAACCAACTTTAACATCTTTGAATGACCTCAGACAAATGATCTTGGTACATTTGTTATTTGGTGATCATTCTTGATAGCCATTACTTTATTATCTCTTTGTTTCAGGCCTTCCCAAATGACATGATTACCCATTCCAGGAGAGCAATAACTGTTAAAAAAAAAAAATCAGTAGCAATGCTGTAACATGTAATTGTCTTTACACACCATTGTGATTGTATGTCATGACATCAAGACTCGGGGATTTTAGGAGAAAGGATATCTAGAGAGGCCTGTGGGTTTGGGTTAGGTCACTACAGTAATAGAACAGGCTGTACTAGCTGGTCATTTAAAAACTTCTACAGAACTTGATTGCCTTCCAGTGAAATACTTCATTTAATTTCCCCATAATCCATTCCCTCTCCTGCCCATCACACCTTTAATAACCCTACATCATATGCTCATTAATCTTTCTACCTCTACATCACAGAGGTTTACATTTTAATATTAGATCCAGTCATCTTGTTAGTGTGATTTATTGTTTTCCTCTTCGAAAAGTCCACACACTTTTTCTACGTACTATAAATAACAAAGCATGGCTCCAGATTGAATAACGGAGCTGTAATTCAGGCTTGGGACTTAGCTGCCATTCCTAAAGCCTCAAGCCGCACCCCTAGGGATCATGGTGTCAGTAAAGACTGGTGATTGAATTATGGCCTGGCAGTCAATCAGGGACGGTATGCTATTCAGAGTATTTCTACCAAAGAGAAGTTATTAATGCTTTCAAATGGAAGTTAGGACTACAGTAGATCAGATGTTAGTTTAATAAGGATAGCTATTTTTTTTCCTACTTAATGAGGTAAGAGCCTTTTTTCCCCTATTTCTAAGAGAAATAAATCATAAGCAATAAATATGACAAAGATCTTAGGTGATCAAACTTTATTGTTATTGTTATTATTTATAATATTGTACAGGGTTCTCTGCAAAACACCCATCTATTTTTAGACTACTGAAAAAAGTAAAAAGAATAAAACAAAAAGAAGAAAAGGAAGGAAAGGAAAGCAGAAGGAAAGGAAGGAGGGAAGGTGGTTATTTGAATGCTATCCTAAGGTTCCAGTCACCTCATAATTGAATTTCATAATTTTAGACACTGTTGAAGAACTATGGATGTGAACACTTGGCAAACGACGAAGTAAAATGGAACAACTAAATTATAAGCCTTAAGACATCAAGTCAAATAGAGCCGTATATCTTGATTATTCATGTCTCAGGAAAATAGGCCATACTTGCAGAATATTGTAAAACCCTGGGGCGCTCCCAAAGCTATTTTTGAACACTTCTTTCTTAAACACTACAGAATGTTCCATTTTAATTTCTCAAACATTAAGACTTTTGATGATAAATATTATTAGAAAAGGTTGTTTCAGAAATACGACACAATCTGCTTCTGTCTGCAGAAAATAGGCTCATATAACCAACTAACTAACCTGAGAAAGGACTCTTACCTTTGGGCAAGGGCCCTTGATGATGCACTTTTTAAAGAATCTAATGAAAGCTGTAGACCTTGCCCCAGAAAAAAGAAAGACATCAACAAGGAACACCTCTCTCTCTCTCTCTCTCACACACACACCCCACAGATGCACTACTTCTCACACACAAAATTTTGCACATTTCAGGGGATTCATGGCCTCAGGATAGGAAATCTTGCCCAATGGATTAACTTGTGTTTTTAAAAGGAAACAAGTTTTTCTCTGGTTTTCACACAGACTACATCTAATTTTTATCAATGAATAAAACACACAAGGCTTGATTTGCAGATTAGAGCCTGCACAGGGAGGTTGAGTACAGGAAGCTCAACTTTATTACGTTTTCTAGAAAAAAACTGTGTCTGTTTTCAGAAGACCAAAATGCATGATACAGGGCCTGCTGCTTGACACTACTCCTAGTCAGGTCTATGAAAGTGTTCTTGATGGAAAGTGTAACCTAATAATCCAAGAGTCAGGGTCTTTTTGTTGCCAATATTCAAGTGAAATAAGTCATAAGAATAACTGTTGTTCTTATATTCATAATGAAATAATAGATGTAATTGAAAATATCTTTGGGTCCCATTTTTATCATCGGAAAATACACATACAAATGTATCTAATAATGTAACTATTTTAGATAACAGGGCTTTGATAAGAGCCTAATATTGTATAGTGCACACTGTAAGCTTATTAACTGATATTCACATTCCCAGAGGCAAAAAGAAATGCAGATGAAACCAAATTATGTTTCCTCAATGAACTCTGCTTTTCTTCCAGCAACTCATGTTCACTACACAACTTTATTTCTTTGCAAATTTTCTAACCATTGGTGAAAAGACCTCATTATATCTTTATTCTTCTGTTTCATTGTCCTTTTCAACATATGTGTGCACATGTGTATGTGTTCATGTGTGCAGAATATAAAGGATCTGAAAGTGATACATGCTGAAGGCAGTTTTTTTTTTTTCCATAGCCTTAGCTAAGTAACATGAGAAGTGGTCCAAGAGCCAGGGAGGAAGTCATGGGTGTGACCAGGTGACCAGTTGGAGTCCATCCTCCACATCATTCAAAGTCTTTGAGACGGGCAGTGACAGACGCCCTTGATGTCTTTCCTCTGCTATGACTCATAATGCAGTACCCAGAGTTACTTTGTCAAGTTTTCCTTCTTTATCCAGGCTCAGAGTCATTTTAAGTTTCATTCAAGATGGGGGAATTTTTAATGGCAACTAACTCTGCCAAACCAATGATCACAGTGAATTGAGAATTCTCCATTTAAAATAAACTGGAACACACTTCATTCCTGTGGCAAGAATGTCCCCATCCAGTAAATGTCAAAGATAATCAGTATTCACCCTGAGTGAGCCAAGTCGAAGCCTCTACATTTCACTGGATTGTGAGGCATCCTGGGGTTCCCAGTCTGCATACTCAAATGACCCAAAGTTGTTCCTCTGCCTTTCAGCAATTAAAACCCACTCTATTAAAAAAAAAATGCACAGTAAAAAAGTCAAATAAGAATGAAGGCAGTAAGTTAGGACATTTTATCCTTGATTCTATGATCCAAGGAAATGTCTTCCATTTACCACTGTCATAAATGAACAGCCTTGTTCAGAATCCAATTATCAGGATGGTGTCTGAAATCTACCAGGCTTGAAGTGTTTGGAGTTATTGTGAGCCCTTGTTCCTTGGAAATTTGGGGGAAATTCTCTGAGACCTGTGTTTGAAGGGCACCCATCAGAATGTTTTCTTCAAAGTGATTCTTGTCCCATTGAATTGCCTCTCATCATTCCCTAGTGGCTCAGATGGTAACGCAGCTCAGAAGACCTAGGTTTGATTCCTGGGTTGGGAAGATCCCCTGGAGAAGGGAATGGCTACCCATTCCAGTATTCTTGCCTGGAGAATTCCATGAACCGAGGAGCCTGGTGGGCTACAGTCCAAGGGCTAGCAAAGAGTTGGACACAACTGAGCAACACACTGTTCTACTTGATTTAGTCAAAGTTCCCTTTTTGATTAGCATCATCTGTGTCTCTCAGAAAACTCTGAGAAACACCTATCAAAGTTCTAGTATAATAGAAGGCTCAGAATCAACTTCACCCCACATTTACTGAGTGTTCTCTCTATGTAGTCTCACATACAGCATTTTTGTAGATGTTTCCTTATGAAAACTTCACAAATCTCAAATGTAGCAACATTAATTTCATTATAGACACTGATACTCAGAGAGAGGAAGTAGAAAATTTTGCACTGGTTTGGCAGATAAGAAAGAGCTTATAATGAGAAATCTTCCATGTGCTTCAGTTCTTTTTCTATTTATCCTTTTAACTCCACTATTTCCTCCTGGACTCTGGAACAGTCCAGCTGGAAAATTAAATCCAGAGCCATTTTCACCTGAAATCATAGTCTGATGCTGGATTACTCCAACTTTTTTTGGTTCCCAAATTACATTATAGACTTATCTTTCAAGCAATGTAGAAACCCCTCCAAGTACTGCACAAATAAAGCTGCTATTTAAAACATAGAATCATGATTTTAATGCATGGATAAGTTGGCTAGAGAGTAAGGGAATTCCTCAGATGTCAGAAATGATGAGAAAGCATAAATCCTCAGGGATAAGTAAATGCTGGAACCAGCATCTGCCTAGGAGATACACGAACTTAAAAGCCAGGACCTCTGGAGACCAGTTTTCTCAGTGGGTGATGTAGAATAAAAATACACTCCATGGAAGGAGACAATGTCAATATATGCCTCCCTCTGCCTCTCTACTGAGAATTAATTCCTAATCTCAAGCTACACTCACTGAGGACAAATATAGGGGCCAAATCAATGCCACCTATGTGGTCAAAGAGCAAACAAACAAAAAATCCAACAAAAAATGTAGTTTAAAATAGTCTCACGTGACAATTCCCTCATGTCACCAAACAGGCAAAGGAAAGTCAACTCAGGAGGGATGCTCTGCAAACAAGCATACAGGTCAAAGTGGAATTCACAATCAAACAGCATTAAGAATGTATTGTAACAGATGATACCATACAAATACTATCCTTGAGGCAATAGACATATATAGAACATGGCACCCAGCAATTGGAAAATGTGTTTTTTTCAAACACAAAAAAAATCTCTACAAAAATTAAATAAATTTCAAAATTTATTTAATTTTTGTAAATTAAATAATTTACAAAGCCCCAAAATTCTCAGCAAATTTCAAAGATTCTATAGCATGAAGACCACAACTTATGACAACAAATTTAAAACAGAAAGAGACTCACAGACTGAGAATATGGTTGTTGGCGGGATAAGGATGGTGGGAAGAGGTAGTTGAGGAGTTGGGGATGGACATGTACACACTGCTGTATTTAAAATGGACAACCAACAAGGACCTACTATATAGTACGTGGAAGGAACTCTGCTCAATGTTATGTGGCAGCCTGGATGGGAGTCTGGGGGAGAATGGATCCATGCATATGTATGGCTGAGTCTCTTTGTTGTTCACCTGAAACTATGACAACATTGTTAATCAGCTATACTCCAATACAGAATAAAAAGTTGAAAAAATTGTTAGCAATTAAGTAGAAAATAGTAACTAAAAACACTCTTGTATTAGGAAATTGAAATGTATATTGATCCTTGTGAACAATGGGGTTTCCCAGGTGCTGCGAGTGATTGGGAAGATCCCCTGAAGGAGGGCACAGCAACCCACTCCAGTGTTCTTGCCTGGGAAATCCCATGGACAGAGGAGGCTGGTGGTCTACAGTCCACGGGGTGGCAAAGAGTTGGAGACGACTGAAGTGACTTAGCATATGCACACACATGCACTTGTAAAAAATACATATATCAGAGAAATGTTAAAATAATTTAAAATAAACCATCATGAAAAATGCTTATTACCCTTATAACACTTAGGAAAAAATGTGAAACCTTACATGTTTGTATTAAAATAAATAAGATTGAAAATAACTGAACAATGTATCAATTTAAAAAGCTAGAAAAAGAAAATAAAGTAATAAAACCCGAAGAAAATAGAAGAAAGGGAATAAATATGCACAGAAATTAAAGAAATATAAAACAATGACATATTAGAGACAACCTAGTAACTAAGTTTGCTTCCTTTTCTGCTAAATCTAGTAAAATTAATACATCTCCTAAAAGATTTATCAAGAACAAAACAGAGAAGGCACAAACACAGTATTAAGAACTAAAAAGATTATAACTATGCTTGCAGCATGGATTATAAAGATAATAGAATATTATGAACAACTTTTGGTTAATTCATAAAAATCAAACAAATGTTAGGCCATAAAGTGAATGTCTACAAATTTCAAAGAATCTGTAGTATATACACCACTTAAAAGTTTAGATAAGATGGAAATATTCTCTAAAAACATATACATTTACACACTAATTCAGGAAGAAAGAGAAATCATGACTTTCCCGCTATTGATTAAAATAATTGACTCCAGAGTTATAAATCTTTATACACAGAATAAAACACCAGGGCCAGATGATTTTAAACATGATTTCTACCAAATGCCGAAAGAACAAACATTTCCATTTTTTACAAACTCTTTCAGAGAATAGAAAGAGAGGAAACATTTCTCTATTTATTTTATGAAACTAGTACAGCTTATTACCAAAGCCAAGGCAGAACAAGAAAGTAAAACTGCAGGCCTATCATAAATATAAACTCAAAAGGTCTAAGCAAAATATCTGTAAAACAAACCCAGAAATATATAGAAAACACATGTTTATCTAACTACATGAAGAATAGGCATTAAATAACTTTTTAAATGTTTAATGAAAACTAGTAAACTAAAAATAAAAAAAAAAATAACTTACTAAATCTACAATAAATCCACAACAAACCTATGGTGAAACTGGCCTTTCAAACAGGGAATAGGACAAGGTGTTTGGACAATACCACTGTATTGGAGATTTTCACCATTGTATTGGAGAGCCAACAGCAATACAAGAAAAATAAATATCTTCCATTTTACACATGTTAAGAAGAAAGAGATAACACTGACAAAATTTATAGGTGATAAGAGTATACGTGGACCCAGCCATGTTTAACAAAACTATCTTGACCTTTTCAGTTATGTGAGCCAATAAATTCTCTTCCCTATCTAAGCCCCCAGAAGAGTATAGATGGAAAAAATTTTAAATGTGTACAAGAATTTTTTATTAATAGGAGAATTTGATAAAGTTGCTGAGTACAAATGAATTTTTTAAAATTAATTCAATCAAGCTGTTAGAAAACCAAATGAAACAATGTATCCTATAATCAATAAAGATGCAAATATGTTATTTACAATATCTAATATTATCAAATTATTAGGAATCAAGCTAACAAACATGTGCAAGGCTTTCAGTGAAATATTATACAACTTTATTGAGAGAAATTAAAGAAGACTTATCTATTACTATTTTATTATTGTTACACAACAAAGACCTGGTAGAGCCAAAAATAAATGAATAAATATTTTTAAAAATAAAAAATAAAGTTTAATATGTTGTTTAGGGATTTACATATATGTTAAAGCTATAAAGAAAAGCAAGGGAATGATTCATTCAAAATTCAGATTAGTATTGACTTTGATGGACAGAAGGAAGATGGGATTAGAGAGGCACACAGAGGTTTTAAAAGGACTGACAATATAGTATTTCTTGAGCTAAGTGGTGAGTAAATGAGACTCAAGTTATTAGTCTTCTGATGGTACATGTACTTCATGCACAATTTTTTATGTATGGCATATTTCACAATACAGTTTTAAAACTGCATTATATACTTTAGTAATTATAAAATTATTATCTGATCCTATGGTGGTGCAGAATAGACCTCAAACAGTAAAATAGTAAGCACTTAAGTTTCACAGAAAGATATATGAAAGTATAGCCCAAGAGATATATTCCAATGACTTCAACAAATTGGGAGAGAAATTTCGAGATGATAGAAATTTCAGAAAAAGAGATTGATATACATATGTGTGCATATATATATAAGAAAATCTATATTTTAATTTGTGGCTGTCTATAAAACTTCTACCATTCCTGAGTATATGCAGAGCATCAGAAAAGAGCCGAAAGACAGTCAAGGGTCTGGGGAGGGTTGCGAGCAGCATGGTGAAGGAGAGAGGTCCTCCGTTATGTTTCTGCCCTGTAGGTATCAACCTTGTGTGAGAGAATTAGAAACAGCAGTTATATTCACAATATAAACATAGCTAGTGATGACACTTTAAAAGTATGAATTCTGAGTGAATATAACAGTGACAGTGAGAATTGCCACAATTTGGGTATTCATCTCATTACAAGGACATGACTTGTCAAATGGGATGCATAGCATCGTGGGACACTGAAGACCAGAAATGATGCAGAACAAGATGATGAAAGAAGAAGGTGGTTTGAACAAAACTAGTCATGGACTATCTGTTCCCTTAACACACCTGGCTAAGAGTTATGCTGATGGCCTCTTGTGTTCATGTACTCAGTTGCTCAGTTGTATCCAACTTCTTTGTGACCCCCCTGGACTGTAGCCCTCCAGGCTCCTATGTCCATGGGATTTCCCAGGCAAAAATACTGGAGTGGGTTGCCATTTCCTTCTCCAGGGAGTCTTCCTGAACCAGTGATCAAACACACATCTCTTTCTTTGGAAGGTACTGAGCCACCAGGGAAGCCCAGGATTATCCTAGGGATGTGGAATTGAAAACAATATCAGAGACACCACTGTGTATCAAAATTGTTTTAAGTATATTATCTCTAAAGTAAATGTTTTACTGTTTTATAGGTTGCAGAGCTTGCTCAGTGGTAAAGGCTCAATTATTTTCAAACACCTTCATCATATTCACAAATTTCCAAGTAAAGAAACCCCTCCAGTGACTTCTGTGAAGGGACTCACACAGGGTGGATCCAACTGAGAGCTAAAGGATTCTAGATGATGGCAAAGGATAAGTAAGCATCAAGCTTCCTCGTGGAACAGTGCCTGATACAAACTGCTTCTTACCTGGACAGAGTTACATACTGTTCCTTAACCATTTTTTAAAATAGTCTCTCTCCCCAGGTAACTAATTACCTTCCTTTTGCTGCTCTTTCTGCTTCTCTACTAATGACCACTAAAATCTGACAAATTCAAAATTTTGAAAGTCATCCAACTATTTAACTCAGTCTTAGTTCTTTTTAGAGAAACAGAAACTTCCAGATGTAGATAATTTATTTAAATTTCAAATTGTTCCTCTAAATTGACATGTGGCCAGCACACAATTATTCCCTATAATAGAAACTAGGTATAGCAGACATAACTTAATTGCACCCATGATCAAGAAAGCTCATTTGCTTTCTCCTTTATCAAACTTTCACAAGCTTTACTAGTCAGTACAAAGGATTGGCTCAAGTTTCATCTTCTTTTATTTATTTTACTGTTCCTCTAGTGAGAAGACTAATGAATTGCCAGGGTCAGGCAACAGGAGAAGGAGATAAATTCAAGGAGAAGAAAGATACAATCCTTTAACTGGAAGATCACCCCTAAGTCAAAGTTGAAGGTGTTTTCTTCTTGGCTTTAGGTTAATTTACTAACTGCATGCTTTTACTCTGGGTATCATGCTGGAGGTGACTAGATGTTCCACTACTGCCAATTTGGCCAACGATATGTCTACCAGCACGCCCTTCTTTTTATCCATCGTCTTTCTTTTCTTTTTTGTTTTCCTTCTCTTTTTCTCCTGCTCCCTGCCAGATAACCCTCTTTTCCAGGACCTCCTTTTACTGATTTCCTTATATTCACAGAAAGTATGTAATGCCCACATGAGTGACTATGGGCTCCAAAGTTCAGTTGAGGGCCCTCAGGGGTTAGGGGTATCTCCTAACTCCATCCTCCTTAATCTCCCCTGAGGCGTGCCAACGTTCTTCCCACTTCACTTTGGTGTCACAGAACAGAACTCATTTCTTCTGTGCAGTAGCCCATATGGTACACATTGGTGGCTCCTACATTCATCTCTTACTCAGTCTTGCCTTTGGCTAAATGCAGTATCGGTTTGTGTTGCCTATTTTACAGAGGTCTCAAAGGTATTAAGTTTTATTGTGCTACCAAGTAGCACAGGCAAGATAGAGATCCAAGCTTTTACTCTTTCTACCACAAAAATGCTACCAGGCACAAGATAGACAGCTTCCTTGCTGTGTTTTTGGTAACTTTCAATTCATAATTGGATCAATCTATTATGTTTCCCCACATTAATTCCCATGTTTACAAAGGAAATTTACAAATTAGAGAACATTAACCTTTTAATTATGAAATTAAATACAAGGAAATTACAGTTTGAAGATTTTAACAGATACTAAAATCTGGTTTCATTTAAAATACTTCAAGCATACTTTAGAAAAATGTAAAGATCAAAGATTTTGTATATTTACTTCTGGTTACAAATGCCAGGTTATTGTATTATCTCTGTTCTGGCTTATAGAGGGACTTTACTATAGTAACAACAAAGAGATTTTTTAAGAAGCCATAAACACACAATGCCAAGATAATAGTGAAGATAAATGCAACAAAATTATTGCAGAAAGAAAATGAATGAGAGCAATAGATTTAGCAGAGCCAATAAAGCTAAATGCTAATAGCAGTAGGTAAAGCTAAATAGAAGCCATATTTATGCCACAGAACCTCTAAGAGTTTCAGGAATTGGCAAAATCTAAGATTTTTGGACAAAGGGGTGAAGAAGGTAGAGCTAATAAAAGCATTATTGACTGACAGTCTTCATGAGATTTCCAAATACCTACTTCTATATCAACAAAGGTCCATCTAGTCAAGGCTATGGTTTTTCCAGTAGTCATGTATGGATGTGAGAGTTGGACTATAAAGAAAGCTGAGCACCAAAGAATTGATGCTTTTGAAATGTGGTGTGGGAGAAGACTATTAAGAGTCCCTTGGACTGCAAGGAGATCCAACTAGTCCGTCCTAAAGGAGATCAGCCCTGGGTAATCATTGGAAGGACTGATGTTGAAGCTGAAACTCCAATCTTTTGGCCACCTGATGTGAAGAGCTGATTCATTTGAAAAGACCCTGATGCTGGGAAATATTGATGGCAGGAGAATGGGACAACAGAGGGATGAGATGGTTGGATGGCATCACCAACTCAATGGACATGAGTTTGGGTAAACTCCAGGAGTTAGTAATGGACAGGGAGGCCTGGCGTGCTGTGATTCATGGAGTCACAAGAGTCAGACACTACTGAGTGACTGAACTGAATTCTATGTCCCAAATCTCAGCTGGCCGAATAGTCTTCAGGGTATACTCTGAGGCACCATATACTATTTTCATATTTCTATAGTGAATGTAGGCTTCCCTGATGGTTCAAGTGGTAAAGAATCCACCTGCAGGAGACACAAGAGACTCAGATTTGATTCCTGGGTCGGAAAGATCCCCTGGAGGAGGAAATGGTAACCCACTCCAGTATTATTGCCTGGAAAATCACATGGACAGAGGAGCCTGGTGGGCTACAGTCCATGGGGCCCCAAAGAGTCAGACACATCTGAGCAAGCATGCACAATAATGAATGTAGTTAAGTTATAGCCATTTTTAATAATGATAAAAGGATGACTGACTTTAGTTTGGGAATTAGTGCCACAGAAGGAAATACACTCTGCAGAGGAAACTTAAATTAATCCTTGTGTTCACCTCCTGAACACAACAGAAAATGAAGGTTGTTCCTGGGTCAAATCCCATTGCACCATCTGGGCAGCTTTGTGGGTGACAATGCATCATTGGTGGAGACAGGGCATGCCAGAGGGAAACCCAAACCAACTCTACCACACTCCACGACTGGTTCACTGCCCGTGATCACCTACACATTAATTGTTCTCTGAGAAGTCGCCATCATTCAGACCTTCTTGGAACAGCTGGAGGCTAGTCCCCGGGATACGCATCTTCAGGAGGTTCAGAGACACTGCTTCACAGTGACCAGGATCTGGTGGCTTCACTGTCACCAAGAGCCTTCACCAGTTCATTCACTCCCCACTCAGTGTCCAAGAACAGAAGATCAGAAGACAAGTGGCACTGCTTGCTAATTTGCACACATGGACAGCAAGCAGTCCGTAAGAGAAGGGCAGAGCAAGCTATAGAATTTGCAAGACCCAGGGCAAGTAAAATGTGGGTCCCTTGTTCGTGACTGAGGAAAAGGTGCTGCTAATGGTACTAAAAGAGTAAAACAAACAAACAAACAAAAAACAAAAACCTTTCCTTTCCTTTGCCTTCTCTTTCTTGACTTGTTATAGTGGTTCTGGTTCTTTTATTATTATTTTTTGTTATATCATATCATTCTCAGGAGAGAAAAATTAATATTTTAAGCTATTAGTATAAATTTTACTGTTAATTTTCATATTGCCAATGCCAGTTTTAAATGTAAATATAAGAGCATTTGGGCTTCCCTGGTGGCTCAGGCTTCCCTGCCTGCTCATGCAGAAGATGCAGGAGATGTGGGTTGGATTCCTGGGTTGGGAAGAACCCCTGGAGAAGGAAATGGCAACCCACATCAGTATTCTTGCCTCAGAAGTCCCATGGACAGAAGAGCCTGGTGGGCTACAGTCCATGGTGTTGCGAAAGAGTCAGACACAACTTAGCAACTGAAACAACAGCACAACATAAGAGAATTTATCTCCTACGCAGAATTTTACATTTAAAATATTTTATAATTATAAATTCTCAGTTTATATTTGTGCTACATGCATGCACATATATTTAATTCTCACCAGATCAGTGAAAACACTGCACAAAACTAGCTCAACTAATTATTTTTATTTCATTTCCTTATACATATACAATCTACCTACACATGTACAATCTACCTAAATCAATGAGGGGGTGCAGAAAGAAGGGACAATGGGGGGAAATTCTTAACAGTTGGAACTTTGAATTCAGAAACAGAAGTCATAATTCTATTTGTTTTATGACAGCTGCAACATGTAAGATATGCATGAACACTGAAAGGAAAAGCTTCCTCCTATCACACCCAGTTATCCTATGGCCCCAGGATCCCAACATCTGGGTCTCAATGCAACAGAAACCCTTCATTTCTAAAATAACAACACATCTTCAGCTCCAGCGGTCACTGAATTAACTGAATGTGACTCAACTAAATCAGGTCTTCACAAGGTCTTCAAATAACACACAGTTCCAGCTCTGATCCCTTGGATTAGAGACTCTAAATCCAGTCTTTTGATTTGGACCCTGCCAGTGTTAAAGAACCTGCCGGCCAATGCAGGAGAAATAATGAGACACAGGTTCCATCCCTGGGTCAGGAAGATCCCTGGAGGAGGGCATGGCAACCCACTCTAGTATCCTTGCCTGGAGAATCCCATGAACAGAGGAGCTTGGTGGGCTACAGTCCATAGGGTCGCAAAGAGTTGGACACGACTAAAGTGACTTAGCACACATGCATGCACTGCCTCCACACTTGCTTGGGAAAGCCGGGTGACAGGATCGGTGGAGAGACATCAACCCCTTACCCACCCTGGAAACTGACAGCCTCGTTGTCTGTCTCTCCTTCCAGTGACCCTGTCTTCTCTAGAAATGCCACTTGGAAAACCTAGGCACTGTCCCTTTGTACATTACAGCACCCTCTCCTTCAGGAAACCTCCCCCAGATTAATTGGCACTAATACAGCCCTTCACAGCTGTATACAAGATGTTGGGGAGTGCAGCTGAGTGAGGGGCGATTATGGTTGCCTGCACACTGTCATTGTTTAGTAAGAACAGACTCCCTTCCTTCAGAAATGGCATGATAATGAAATGTAATAGCAGAACCTCTTGGCAATCAATGCCATGGTGGAAATAAGTGCACATCTCAGTGACAATAACAAAGATGGAATGTGAAACAACAAAGCCCTCTCTCTCTTGGCCAGAACTCTTGAGAGCAGCTCATTACTTTAACCTTTCCACCTTCACTGGAGCACAATTAGAAACATGCATTTCCACGGGCATTAAATCCACTCGTTTGCCTGCTCTGCCCTCATTAGAACACTCAATGGGGCCCAATTAGCTGGATGGCCATAAACAGATGTTTGTGACTTGAGAAAACAGAAAGAGAACATTCTTGGAGCCAAAAGAGAATGGAGAAAATCCGGCACACCCCATCTTGTTAATTACCTGAAATCTAGAGTTTTTGTTATTGTTTTTGATGGTTTTTGTTTGGATAGGAAAGAAAACTGATGGCCAGAAACAGGGGGTTCCCCTACAGCAGAAATCAATATTTCATTTGTGTCAGAGTATATTTTTAAAATTTAGTCAGTCTTTTAAAACTGAGAGATTCTATAGACAGTCTGTATCCCTTAAAAAGAAACCAGAAGGTTTGGCCACTTTTCTGCTTGACCATAAAGGCTGGAGGTGAGTGGTGTCTGCCCCAGGTAGAGAATACATGCTCTACATCCCCACCATCTCCACCACTCTGCTCACCTCCAAGACCTGGTCTACTTCTCTTGTCCATGCTGTCTGCCGTGTAGCCATCGGGCTAGACTCAAAACTCTACAGCTTACCTGCTTGGACAACTTAACTTCTCTGTGCCTCAGGGTTTTTTAATATAAAATGGGGTTATGATATTCACCCACTGGATTGCTGTGAGAATTAAATGAGTTAAGACATAAACAGTCATCTCTCATATCTATGGGCAATTGGTTCTAGGACTCCCAATCCAAGGAGTAAAATCCAAGGATATTCAAGTCCCTTATATACAATGGCATGGTATTTGCATATAACCAACACACATCTTTCCATATTCTTTAAATCATCTCTAGGTTACTTTTCATACATAACACAATGTAAATGTTATGTAGTTTTAAATAATTTGCAAATGCTACGCAAATAGTTGCCAGAGCACTGCAAATTCATGCTTTGCTTTTGGGAACTTTCCGGTCCTTTTTTCCGCCCCCCTCCCTGGATATTTTTGATCCTCAGTTGATTGAATTCATGAATGCAGAACCTGTGGATACGGAGGATTGACTGGAGACTGTTCGCAATCATGTGTGACACATAATAAGATCTCAAAAAAATGTAGCCATTACCTGCTCATCATCATCGTCATCATTTGAACAGGAGTCAGGTTTCTCCCCAGCAGAGACCATTCACTTTCTGGGGTCTGCCTGCCTCAACACTGTGCCTTCCAGGTGGTCTTCCCTCTCTTCCTCCAGGAAGAGAGGAAGGTGAAAAAGCCCCTTACTGAAATGTATATAACAGGGGGAGTGTTTTCCTTTTCTTAACTTACACAAATGATGGGTTAACACCACTCTATGCAGCAGTCCCCAGCCTTTTTGGCACCAGGAAACCAGTTTCACCGAACACAATTTTTGCACGGATTGGGGAGTGGGGGGTGGTTTTAGGATGATTCAATCATATTACAATTTCTTACTTTATCACTTTATTTTCTTACTTTATTTCTTTACTTACTTTATTTCTACTATTATTACATCAGCTCCACCTTGGATCATCAGGCATTAAATCTCAGAGGCTGGCAACCTCTGCTCTAGAGAACACTTTCGAATTAAGTTTCTCAACCAGGTTTAGTATCACTACTTCTCTCAGCAGCATTTGCAAATGCGTGGGTATTTTTAGGCTGTCACAGTGATGAGGTATGACAGACCACTAACAGTGGGCAGGGGCCAAGAATGTTAAATGTCCTATTAATGCTCAGGAAAGTTAGACACAACTAAGTAATGTCCACTCCAAAATGCCAAGGACAACCCCATCGAAAAGCACCAAATGATTTATTATTTCTGTTCAAATAGAGGATGAGCAAAATGGCCCTGAAGCATAATAATGGCATTATGTTAGACTGTGATTCATTAATATTTGACCCCAGTGTCAAATATGATTGTTAGAAAGTAGTTAAGTTGAATCGTAAGTTGAGAAGGAATAGGATGAGTCATGGCAACAGCAGAATCTATTTAAGATGCTCCTCTATAACTTCGTTTGAATAAGCCCACATGGGTCCACAATTTCTCCTGGGAACTCCAATTCCCCCTTTATATGAAGATACCACCAAAACCCCGAGGCTTCCCAGGTGGCATTAGTGGTAAAGACCCCAACTGCAGGAGACATAAGAGAAGCCCGTTCAATCCCTGGGTCGGGAAGATCCCCTGGAGGAGGGTACGGCAACCCACTCCAGTATCCTTGTCTGGAGAATCCCATGGACAGAGGAGCCTGGTGGGCTATAGTCCATAGGGTCGCAAAGTGTCAGACATGACTCAAGTGACTTAGCACGCATGCGCCACCAAAACCCTGGTATGTGTTATACTAGTTCCTATCCTGAGTGCTGGAAAGATACTTTAGTAAACCAGATGGATGAGATTGATGTTGTCATAAGGCTCCCACTCTAGACAAATAATAAACTAGCAATAAATTTGAAAAATATAATCTTAGAGCTTGAGAAGGGCCATGATTGCAATGAATCTTTCTGTGCTGTGATGTGGGATAGGGTTCCTGAGATGAGGCAGTCAGGAATAACCTACCCGAGCAGGTGTCATTGGAGCTGGTTCCTGGGTGACAAAAGAGAGCTGCCTATGGGAAGAGACATGGTAGATACAGCATCCCAGGCAGAGACTAGCAAGAGTCAAAATCCTGAGTTGAGATGAAGCAGGCATGTTTCAGAAAGAAGAATCCAATGTGGCTGAGCAAGGGGGTAAAGAATATGAGATAGAGTTGGAAAGGTAAGTTGGAACCAAAAGGTCATGGTAGACCAGAGAGAGACACTGGATTTTATTCAAGGTGCAGTGGGAAGCAATATGAAAAAAAGTGTGCAGTGTGAGAAAATGGATTGTAGGGGAGAAAAGCAGAGGCAGGGATACCAGTTAAAAGGTTTTTGGACAGAATTTTGGATTAAATGGCTTCTGAAATTCATTAAACTCCAAAACTCTATCTTTGTCCTAAGGTAATTGACAGACGAGTACCAGACAGAGCCTGGAAAAATGGAGTCTTGGGATCACATGACCAACTAAGGTCTATTTGCTGGCAAGAATATCTTTTCACCAGACATCAATTCTCCAGAGAGACCACAAGGACACTGCAGTTTCCTGGACCAGTGGGTGGTAAGAGTTTAAAATCAGAAGGCCTCTACATCTGATGTACTATAACCACAAATATTTCTGGTTACTTACATTGGACACAAAAGATAGAAGATATTGATTTGTTTCCATTGTGATTATCAATCAAGTTGTCTTTCCTCAAATTCCCCCTTAATAATAACTCCAAACAAGAGAAGCACTGAAACATATGCATTGCCAGTTGTAAAATAGATAGCTAATAGGAAGTTGCTGTATAACACAGGGAGCTCAACGTGGTACTACGTGACAACCTAGAGGGTTGGGATGGGGTAGGGGGTGGCAGGGGAGGTTCAAGAGGGAGGGGACATTTCTATACTTATGGCTGCCTGATTCATGTTCTTGTATGGCAGAAACCAACATAATATTGTAAAGTAATTATCCTCCAATTAAAAATAAATAAATAGTTGTTGAATGAACACCAACAATAAAAAACACATGTTATAAAGCGCACTGTCCCCCTCCCTCAAGAGCGGATGATCCACACTCACCAAGAAACAGCATCTGGCAACCATTACTGTACTTGGTTCACAGCTGCTCCTAGAGGAGTTAAAAGGATTGGGAGGCAGGACCCAGAAATCAAGTTTAACTCTTAATTATTAGTTGCTTTTGCTTAATACGTGGTTACTTTTCATAAACATCTTGCATTAGGTAGGCAGTAGATCTTTCCCTGATTAAAGGGCCCAATCTTTTTTTTTTTAGAAAGCTATTTAATTTTTTATTTTTAATCGGGGAATAATTGCTTTGCAATGTTGTGTTGGTTTCTGCTGTACAACAACATGAATCAGCCATATGCGTACATATACCCCCTCCCTCTTCAGCCTCCCTTCCACTCCTTCCCATCCCACCCCTTTAGGTCATCACAAAGCACCAAGCTGAACTTCATGTGCTATATAGCAGCTTTCCACCACCTACTTTACACACAGTTGTATATACATGTCAATGCTACTCTCTCAGTTTGATTCCCCCGCCTTCCCCTACTGTGTCCAAGAGTCTGTTCTCTACATCTGTGTCTCTATTCCTGCCCTGCAAATAGGTTTGTCAGTAACATTTTTCTAGATTCTGTATATGTGCATTAATATATGATATTTGTTTTTCTCTTTCTGTCTTTACTCTGTATAACAGGCTCTAGGTTCATCCACCTCACTACAACTGACTCAAATTCGTTCCTTTCCTTTTTGTGGGTAGGTAATATATATATATCGGAGAAGGCAATGGCACCCCACTCCAGTACTTTTGCCTGGAAAATCCTATGGATGGAGGAGCTTGGAAGGCTGCAGTCCATAGGGTCGCTGAGAGTAGGACACGACTGAGCGACTTCACTTTCACTTTTCACTTTCATGCATTGGAGAAGGAAATGGCAACCCACTCCAGTGTTCTTGCCTGGAGAATCCCAGGGACGGAGGAGCCTGGTGGGCTGCCGTCTATGGGATCACACAGAGTCGGACACGACTGAAGTGACTTAGCAATAGCAATATATATATATCTCACAACTTCTTTATCCATTCATCTATTGAAGGACATCTAGGTTGCTTCCATGTCTAACTATTGCAAATAGTGCTGCTATGAATATTGGGGTACACATATCATTTTGAATTATGGCCCAACTTTTAAATTTATGTGTGTGTTAATCACTCAGTTGTGTCTGACTCTTTGTGATCCTGTGGACTGTAGCCCACCAGGCTCCTCTGTCCATGGGATTCTCCAGGCAAGAATACTGGAGTGGGTTGTCATGTCCTTCTCCAGGGTTTTAATTTACGCTTCCATCCAAATAACTGGCTTCCATGCCAAACAGAATGTGCCTTCATCAGGGTACTTGCCTAAGCTTAGAACTTTCTTCCATGTGGATATTTGGTTATTCTAGAAAGAGACATTTAAAATCCTCCATTCAGATGTCATGAGCTCTAATCATATAGCAAGGCAACTTCCCTGGGACAAAGTATTTCCTGTTGAGGGAAAAAGGATCATTGCTGGTTGCTATACAATTCATGCTTTAAAAAAAAAAAAAAAAAAACACTCTATGTAAGAAATGCTAAAGAAATCTTAAGAAACAGATAATACTAAGAATAAATTCTGGCTTTTGCACTCATTCAAAGATATAATTAGAGTTGACATAGAACCCCACAGTGAGACAGAGAGAGCACACTAGTGAAACAGAATGAAAACAAGGGAGGAAGTGTCTCCCCCACTGTCAGCACCAGCTCTCTGTCCTCACATTCTTCAGGACACTCCCATTCCCCACTTTCCCAACTTCCCCTGTTGTGGCCAGTGACCTAATTTTGGCCAAAAGGACACAAGAAAGAATCTGCTATCATGATTTTATTTTTCTAATGAAAGCAACAGACGTAGCCAGCTTCACCACCTTCCCTGAACTGCCTGGTGCTTTGAACACCAAGATGGATGCAGCCATAGCTGCACTGAGAGGATGAGGGAAAGAACTGACAACTTTTTTGGCCCCCATACATTCTCCAATGAAGTTAAAATGATCAGAAAATGCTTATTACAAAGGATATCAGAGATGGGTGTTTCCCTAAAAAAAGACATGCGTCTGTCTCAAGACTTTCAATAAAAAAGACCAAGGGAGTTCAATTTTAAGCAGATGCAGGATTGGATTTTAGAAGAAGAGCAAATAACCTAAAAGCATCATTGTCATCATAATGATCCCTTTGATTAGACTGCCATCAAAGGATCACAGGTATGCCAAGCTAAAGTCCCAATACTATGAAGTCACTGAACAAGGATCAGCAATTGCAGATCTCCTGACTTATATAAGAAAGTAAAGTTCTATTTGATTTGAGCCACTTTGTTTAAGTTTTTGTATCTGACACACCTTGGTTCCACACTTGAGGGTGTCAACCAACAGCTGTGGGGCTTCTCAGGTGGTGCTAGTGCTAAAGAACCCATTGACCAATGCAGGAAACATAAGTTAAGACACAGGTTGGATCGCTGGGTCTGGAAGATCTCCTGGATGAGGGCATTGCTATGGGTCCCAGGAAAATTAAGAGTCTGTTCCGGCTCAAGATCCAGACTGACATCTCCATAGGATGCTCCCTCGTGAAAATAATCTTATAACTTAGCCAAAATTTATTGTTTCTTGGCACTTCAGTTTAGTTCAGTTGCTCAGTCATGCCCGACTCTTTGCGACCCCATGAACTGCAGCATGCCAGGCCTCCCTGTCCATCACCAAGTCCTGGAGTTTACCCAAACTCATGTCCATTGAGTTGGTGATGCCATCCAACCATCTCATCCTCTGTCACCCCCTTCTCCTCCTGCCCTCAATCTTTCCCAGCATCAGGGTCTTTTCAAATGAGTCAGCTCTTCACATAAGGTGGTCAAAGGATTGGAGTTTCAGCTTCTACATCAGTCCTTCCAATGAACACCCAGGACTGATCCCCTTTAGGATGGACTGGTTGGATCTCCTTGCAGTCCAAGGGACTCTCAAGAGTCTTCTCCAACACCACAGTTCAAAAGCAACAATTCTTTGGTGCTCAGCTTTCTTTATAGTCCAACTCTCACATCCATACATGACCACTGGAAAAACCATAGCCTTGACTAGACGGACCTTTATTGACAATGTCTCTGCTTTTTAATATGCTGTCTAGGTTGGTTATGAAGCTTCCCTGTGGCTCAGATGATAAAACATCTGTCTGCAATGCAGAAGACCCAGGTTCCATCCCTGGGTCGGAAAGATCCTTTGGAGAAGGAAATGGCAAACCCACTCCAGTACTCTTGCCTGAAAAACTCCATGGACTGTCGCCTGGGGAGCCTGGTAGGTGACAGTCCATGGAGTCGCAAAAGTCGGACACAACTGAACGACTTCATTTTCTTTCTTTCTTTCTTTCCCTTTCTAGGTTGGTCATAACTTTCCTCCAAGGAGTAAGTGTCTTTTAATTTCATGGCTGCAATCACCATCTGCAGTGATTTTGGAGCCCCCAAAAATGAAGTCTGACACTGTTTCCACTGTTTCCCCATCTATTTCCCATGAAGTGATGGGACCAGATGCCATGATCTTCGTTTTCTGAATGTTGAGCTTTAAGCCAACTTTTTCACTCTCCTCTTTCACTTTCATCAAGAGGCTTTTGAGTTCCTCTTCACTTTCTGCCATAAGGGTGGTGTCATCTGCATATCTGAGATTATTGATATTTCTCCCGGCAATCTTGATTCCAGCTTGTGCTTCTTCCAGCCCAGCGTTTCTCATGATGTACTCTGCATAGAAGTTAAATAAGCAGGGTGGCAACATACAGCCTTGACATACTCCTTTTCCTATTTGGAACCAGTCTGTTGTTCCATGTCCAGTTCTAACTGTTGCTTCCTGACCTGCATACAGTTTTCTCAAGAGGCAGGTCAGGTGGCCTGCTATTCCCATCTCTTGAAGAATTTTCCACAGTTTATTGTGATCCACACAGTCAAAGGCTTGCACTAAACACTGACATTGTGACAAACCTTGATTAGACATCACACTGGCCAGGATCCTGTCAGAAAAATTGAGCCCATATAAGTACTTTGTGAGGAAGATTTTATATCAGGACGTAGTTATCAAGGTATTGGGAGAGCTGAAAAGCCTGATTAGAAAACCTTATCAGTAACAAAGCCAGAAGCCACAACTGGCTCCAAGGCTGAAGGCACCCAAGAAAGAGAGTGATGGTGGTCCAAAGAAAGTAGCGTGGCAAAGGAGGCCCCCAGCAGGAGTGAGATCCCCAAGGGAAGGTCTGTCAAGAAAGAGCTGGAACCTTCGAGAAAACACTGCCTCTGAGGTCATCTGGAAGGAAGAGAAAGGGAATAAACGCCCTTCCCTGGCCCTCACTCCTACGGCTCAGCAGCCCTCTAGCACCTCCCATTGGCTGAATCTGGTAGCCTTCAGGAGTAGGTCCCTCAGTATTATTGGAGAAGGAAGAGCAGAGCCTGAATTTGAAAGCAAACAGCTGATGTCTAGCACTGACTTTTGTTGCTGTTAATAGGGAAGCATACACAATAATACCTCAACGGCTTTTTTACCTAGTGACTTTTTTGGCCTCCACACATTTTCCAATGCACTTGCAGTGATGCAAAAATGCTCATTACCCAAGATATAAGGAATGGTTGTTTCCCTAAAGAAAAACATGCATTTTTTTCAATTTTTTTTTAATAGCTGGGTAGCTTTATTTATTTTATTTTTTTTAAGTTTTATTTTGTATTGGGATATAGCCTATTAACAATATTGTGATAGTTTCAGGTGAACACAAAGGGACTAAGCCATACATATATATGTATCCACTCTCCCTCAAACTCCCCTCCCATCCAGGCTACCACATAACAATGAGCAGAGTTCCCTGTGCTATACACATTTTGGTTTTTCATTTTAAGTGTAGCAGTGTTTTATAGTCTTTCTTTAAACCTCAAAATAAACCCAGGGACTTTTGTCCATGAACTTGAAGTGATGATCTACACATCTACTCAGGTTTGTCCAAAATCAGAGCTAGTCTCCAAGAAGACATCTGTATTTACATACTAACAGAGAATTAAATAATTCAGCTGAAAGGCAGTTTGGAAAATGTGTAGATCATTTTTCTTAATATTTTTAATGCAAAAGTAGTGCTAGTTGTAAAGAACCCACCTGCCAATGCAGGAGATATCAGAGCAGATTCAATTCCTGGGTCGGGAAAATCCCCTGGAGGAGGGCATGGCAATCCACTCCAGTATTCTTGCCTGGAGAATTCCAAGGACAGAGGAGCCTGGCGGGTTATAGTTCACAGGGTTGCAAAGAGTCAGACACGACTGAAGCGACTTAGCGCGCACACACACACACGCACACACACACAAGGGACTTCCATTTTAAGCATTTGCAGGATCAAATTGTGAAAAAAAGACAAAGAAGAGTAAATAACCTTGAAGCAGACTTGTCATCATAGTGGCTCCTTTGATTAGACTGAAATCACTAGGAAAGAATCCCCCCTTGGCCTGTCTCCATAATTATGCTCTTCCCCAAACTCTAGAGAAACTCAAGTCCCATGCTTCCTACCTCAGTGGAGAAGACAAGGGCAAGAGGACAGCAAAGAATTTCAGTATCATCTACTACATAAAACTTAGCCTGAAGGATTTGCAGAGCTGCAAAAAGACTTCCCTGGTTGTCCAGTAAGACTTTGCTTTCCAATGCAGGGGGAATGAGTTTGATCCCTGGTTAGGGAGCTAAGACCTCACACACTTTATGGCCAAAAAACACAAAAACAGTATTCTAACAAATTCAATGAAGACTTTTTAAATGGTCCCTTCAAAAAAAATCTTAAAAAAAAAGACATAAAGTAAATTTTTGTTGATCAGTGTCTTGAAATTCATGAGGCATTATAGAAGTAATACATCTTGGTGATTCACAGATAGATGGATAAACTGACAGATAGATAATAGGGAGATAGATATAGAGATAGATTCTCTCCTCTCAACTGATTTTTGATCTTATGTGTATCTCTTAAAAATCAGTTATTTAGCCTTGGAATTCATGGGGTTGCAAAGAGTTGGACACGACTGAGCGACTGAACTGAACTGAACTGAGTCTTTACAGTTCTAGAATGCTCAGAGCTTCTTGCAGTGGTTTGTGTTGAAGTCAAGCATCTCTGATGGTTAGAAAGTCAAGAGACTTCCTGTTTTCTTTGACACTGTGGTGTTGTTCCTGCCTTCCTCCTTCCATTTCATGCCTCATCCAAGGAGGGAAAGCCAGCTGCAATGCCACCTCGACTCCAAACTTAAAGCAGCCCACCTCCTCAACCAAATATGCTCTTCAATCAATTCTCCTCACACTTTCCTTTCAACTTCAGGCATCTGAAACTAAATTTGATAATGTAGTTGTTGAGTGAACAGTACAGCGTACAGGGAGACTCACTTATCACGTGGACCTCTCTGTAGCATCTCAGATTGTATTTACTTTTTATCATACATGGTTCTTTTCCACAGGAACTGAGGTAATGCTTGCAAGCACTTAGGAGTGCTTGAAGATTGTATTCAGCAAGCATAGGCTGGTACTGGATACGACTGAGAGACTTCACTTTCACTTTTCACTTTCATGCACTGGAGAAGGAAATGGCAACCCACTGTAGTGTTCTTGCCTGGGGAATCCCAGGGACGGGGGAGCCTGGTGGGCTGCCATCTATGGGGTTGCACAGAGTTGGACACGACTGAAGCAACTTAGCAGCAGCAGCAGGCTGGTACTGGTGTCATTTTTATATTATTTTATAAACTATATATGTACTATTGTGCCTAGTTATTATTTTCTTATTAACTGCCCTCAAGCAAAGTTCCACATTCAGTAGTTGTGTCACTGGCTTTTTAACACAGATACATGATTGCTCATTTTTAAATTTTAGCCCATGATTTTGTCCCCTTTTCTAAAGCTTGTCATTTAAATATTTAATCTCCCTTTGCATTGTTGCAACAGGCTTCCCTGGTGGCTCAGATGGTAAAGAATCTGCCTGCAATGCGGGAGACTTGGGTTCGATCCCTGGGTCGGGAAGATTCCCTGGAGAAGGGAATGGCAATCCGCTCCAGTATTCTTGCCAGGAGAATCCCATGGATAGAAAAGCCTGGCAGGCTACAGTCCATGGGGCTGCAAAATGACTAACATATTCATTTCATTCCTGCCACATTCCAGTTCTGTGTTTGCCACAGATCTGACTAGTCTTCAATGGCTCCCCAGCCAAGGCAGGGACAGAGCTCCTGGTATTAGGCAAGTCATTCATGTCTTGGTTGTCATTGATCCATTAATCAACCCACTCTGGGAGCAACTGTTCAAGCAACTATCAATGGACCAAAATAAACAATCATTTACCCACATTTCTTCATCTTGTACATGAGGAAACTCCTAAGGATTTGCTGAAATCCTTGGACTTATTCAACCCATAAATAAGAATAAGTTGAGATCCTTAACTACTCAGAAAATGATTCTTTCAAATGAAATTAAGAATAATGTATTAACTACACTTTAAAAAGAGTTAAGTTCGGTCTTGTGAAACTTATCTTTTTTTAAACTCTATCCTGGTTACTTCATTGTTTCTCATTCTGTTCGTACTCACTCAGTCATGTCCGACTCTTTGCAACTCTATCCATGGACTGTAGCCTGCCAGGTTCCTCTGTCCATGGGATTTTCCAGGCAAGAATACTGGAGTGAGTTTCCCTGCCCTCCTTCAGGGGATCTTCCTGACCCAGGGATTGAACCCACGTCTCCTGCATCTCCTGCCTTGGCAGGCAGATTCTTTAGCACTGTGCCACTTCATTCTGTTTACAAGTGATCTAGTTATCTACACTAGAAACTTTTCAGGAGTGTATCAATATTTTTCTTGAGTCAACCCATTCCACCATTTTGAAAATGAGGACTTTTTCCCCCTTCTTAGGTATTCTGATACACACCTCTTCTATTTTGCATTTGTCAGAATTTTGAAAGAGGAAACTAAAGAATTCAATACCTCTGGAAGGTTGTGTATATGAATTTCTATATATGAACACTATGATGGTTTAAATGACCAGCACTACTCAAAAGAAGAATAACACATTTGATTTATTATCATGATAATCCTAACAAGATAAAGCTACTTAATTTACCATGCATTGGAAGGCAATTTTTAAAATGACAATCCATGTTGATAGATATTTCTAGTTTTTTCCCCCCAGTGCTAAAAAAATTCTCCTTCTAAGCAAATGCTTGTTGGCTTTTCAAAATTCAGGTTTTTAGTTTGAATCTCCAAGGATTTCACTAGTTAGTTGTTCTTTGGCCACACTGATAGCAAGATTTATAGATGGAAAAAATATGTTTTGAGTTGGTGCTGAGTATCAGTTTATTGTTTGTCCCCATATTCTTATAGACACAGACATGTAGCAATTTGGCCTGAACACAAAGAGGAGAAATTAAGATATCCCAATTCCCTGGTGGTCCTAGGATGCCTTAATGAAGTAGCAAGTGGTAAGGATTTCTTTTCATAATTATAGAAAGTTTTGTTTCATCATACTGGACTTTTTTCCTAGATAAAGGAAGAATTGAATTGCACCATCATATAATATCAATCTTTACCTGTAATTTCTCAGAAGAAATCACATCATCATGAGTCTTTTGTGGGGCTCAATCCAAGCTGTCATATTTCTCACCTTTAAACTTGAGAGAAAGACAATAGCAAATGCTATTTACATTTTCAGACCCTTTGGGTGAGTTCACATTGTATTCATACTGGCAAAAACATAAGTTCTAAAAATAACTTTTATGGATAATTTTACACTTCCATGATCCAAACTTAGCATGAGGAAAATACTAACAACAGCTACCTTGTAATAAACATTTCCTGTGATGTTTCATTTAATTATCACAAAAAAACCAGTGAGGAAGGTGTGATTACTGTCCTTATTGTATAGGTAAGGAAGTTGAAGCTTGAGGAGGTTAAGTAACTTGTCGTGACCACGGGGTTAGTAAGTGATGTAACCCACACAGTCTAATGCCAAAGTCTAATTGCTTGACCCATGTCCAATTCCAATTCCTGAAGACCTGATCAAGTTACCAGGTATGACCAGGAAATTGATAATGCATTTATTAATAATAGAGAGGAGATAAGGGTGGGGTGAGGTAGTCTAGGAGAAGCCATTATGTGTCTCCATTACAGCATGACACAACGACAAAAGTTTTCTTGAGGCTTTACAGGTTCTGGTAGGTCTGGGTTCCACTCTCCACATCTCAGCCGGAGACATTATTATTGGAAAATCTTGCCCACCACTTGACGTTAAGACAGAGGACGTGTCATTGACAAAACCTGTCCTAAAGTTGAGTTTGATGTTGAAAGTCTGTCATTAAGGACTCAGCTAGCTGGCCATTGCCGTCATTGGGTTGAGATTTACTCCTCACTCAGGAGTTACGTTTTTGTTTCAAGGCGAGTCCTGGCTACCTTCTGAAAGGAACTCATTCTGAGTTCACAGACCGCACCTGCAAATACACAATCCGGTGGCTATCGGTCCTGGTATTTTTTTTAGTCTGTTTCCTGCAAGATTTTATCAGCAGCACACCTACTGCGTGCCAAACTCATATGCACCCAGCCCCTCCAGCTGCAGCTGAGTGCCGCTGTTCCTCAGTTTACCTCACATTTGACTCATGTCACCGACAGAAACACCACTTCTAACTTTCATGTGAAACTCTGTCAGACACCAGCTCATGATTTGTAGATGAGCTCATGTGTTGCTCTCGAGCCCAAATCAGCACTTTCTCCATATGCGTCCTGTAAGCCAGACTTTCATTTGGCTTTGGCTGTTAAGAATAATTAAGGACTGGGAAAGGCAAGATGGACTTGCCAACTCAGCTACCCTGGAGAGCAAGCACTCCCCAAGCTGTTAGCACAGCTCAGAGGACAAGGCCCGTCCATCCAGCAACACCCCAGGAGGCAGTGGCCACCTTCCCACAGGCCATAGCTAGGAATACCACGCAATATCCCAGCAATCTAGGGCACACATGCATATTGCACATGTGTTTGTGTGGGTATGAATGTGGACACACATGTGAACCGAAACCAAACTTGCATTTGCTCTTCTATTTCATTTGTCATAACATGCTGACCACTGGATTAGTTCTTGTGACCTCTGTAACAACTTACCAAAATCTAATGGCTCAAAATCAGATAACAGATATCTTAGAGTTCTGAAGATCAGAATTCCAAAATCAAGACTCACTTGGGTTAAAACCAAGGTATCAGTAGGGCTGGTTCTCTCTGGGGCTCTGTGGGGAGAATCTACTTCCCTGCCTTTTCCAGCTTGCAGCACTCACCTGCATTCCTTGGCTCGTGGTCCCTTTCTCACATAACTCCAACCACCTTTTGCTTCTGCTGTCAGAGCTTCTATTTCTCCTTTGAGCCTCTTACCTCTGTCTTAAAAGGACCCCTGTGATTACACTGGATCCACACAGATAATCCAGAATAATCCCTCTGTCTGATGATCCTAAATAACATCTACAAAGTCCCTTTCTTCATGGAAAGTGACATATTCACAGGTTCTTGGGATTGGGATGTGGACATCTTTGGCTTTTTCGTGTTGGGGGGCATCTTTCAGCCTACCAAACCATGAACAACAAATTGATTTTTCAACTCACTAACAGGTTTCAGCGGAGAAGGCAAAGGCACCCCACTCCAGTACTCTTGCCTAGAAAATCCCATGGACGGAGGAGCCTGGTAGGCTGCAGTCCATGGGGTCGTGAAGAGTTGGACATGACTGAGAGACTTCACCTTCACTTTTCACTTTCATGCATTGGAGAAGGAAATGGCAACCCACTCCAGTGTTCTTGCCTGGAGAATCCCAGGGACGGGGAGACTGGTGGGCTGCCATCTGTGGGGTCACATAGAGTCGGACATGACTGAAGCGACTTAGCAGAAACAGATTTCAGACTGAGTGTGAAAATCACTGGTCAAGCATTATGGCATCAGGTATCTGGGATGCAGGGGTCCAGTGAGAATGCCACCCGTCTGTGGGAACAAAAGGGGATGGGCAGGATGGGCAGGTAGCAAGTATCCCAGGCACAGTGTTATAAATGATCCATAGTCCATCCCTTCCTTCACCAGTCATGATTCACTGTGAATTAAGCACTTTAACGATATGAAAACAATCTCAGAAAGGCTAGAAAACTGCCCCAAGAGCACACAGCCAGAAAAGGGTAGGGTCCATATTCAGACCTGAGTCTTTCCATCCTTCATGACCACATCCTTTCCCTCCATGTCTTGTGGTGGCTTCTCTTTTATCCTCCTTAATCACCTCACAAAGCCAGGACTCGAGTTTTCATTCCTATCCACTGGGTCATCAGGAAGTGATCTTCCACATCAGGCCTTATTTCCTGTGAATTATTGAGGAATTTTTGATGCTGCCACCCTCTAGTTCCACAGACCTCCCTAGCAGAAGAACACGAATTCTCTCTCTCCTGACTCCAACACAAACACAGTACCTGCACATTTTAATAGGAGTTAGCAAGCTTTTAATTCCGATTTAACAACGCCAAGAAACCTGGTTCCAGCTGAAATTGAAGTCAGGAATGAGACAAAGCTGAGCACGAATTTAATACAGTAAGCTATGGAATTTTATCTCAAGGTTTATTTCGAGGTTTGCAAATGGACTTGGAGAAGAATACTCTAGAAATCCTTTTGAAAACTTTCTAAAGATGATTGCTGTTGAACAAAGTCAAAGTTAAATATGGTGAGCAGCGTGGCAAACGGTGCCTTGGGCTACATATCTGGTCACCCCATAGGGTGTGGGGGTTGAATGCTGAAATGGAATTTAGGAATCCTGGGTTCTCACTCTGTGCACGTGTGCTCAGTTGCTCAGTCATGCCCGACTCTTTGAGACCCCATGGACTACAGCCTGCCAGGCTCCTCTGTCCATGGTATTCTCCAGGCAAGAATAATGGAGTGCATTGCAATGCCCTCCTCCAGGGGATCTTCCTGACCCAAGGATCGAACCAGAGTCTTCTGCGTCCCCCTATTGCAGGTATATTGTTTACCACTGACCCACCAGGGAAACATTCATACCCCAGTCCTCTGCTAACCAGCCGTGTGACCTTGGACTTGAGAGTTATAAACTCTCCAGCCTTAAAAGAGATAAAAGGTGGAGGTTAAACCTGTGCTTTCCACAGTCAAATAATATCTAAGTTTCAAATGCAAAAGAGTCCCTTTCAAATTTCTTAATTAGAAAATACATTCCCATTGAAAAAAAAAGTTCTGTCATTTTCATGTGACTCCCTGATATAAAGAGAGAGCTAAAGCAGAATGGATGTCAAAGATAGTCATGGTTTAAATGTGAGAGAGGGGACTTCCCTGGTGGTTTAGTGGCTAAGACTGTGCTCCCAATGAAGGGGCCTGGGTTCAATCCCTGGTCAGGGCACTAGATTCCACATGCCGCAACCAAGAGTTCACATGTCCAAACTAAAAGATCTCATGTGTTGCATCTAAGACCTGGTGCAGCCAAATAAATAAATAAATAGAAATAAATATTTTTTAAAAATCTCATCATCAAAAAAGTAAGTTAATAAAGTGTGAGAGAGATCTTGCCAGGGATTTTATAGCCACAGTATTGCCCCTGACCCCAGCACCTGACCAGATCACCATTCACCAAACTCCTTAATAATATAAACACACCTCTATGGAATACTTCCCTGGTGGCTCAGATGGTAAAGCGTCTGCCTACAATGTGGGAGACCCGGGTTCAATCCCTTGGTTGGGAAGATCTCCTGGAGAAGGAAATGGCAACCCACTCTTGCCATATTCTTGCCTGGAAAATCCCATGGATGGTGGAACCTGGTAGGCTACATACAGTCCATGGGGTCACCAAAGAGTTGGACATGACTGAGCAACTTCACTTTCACTTTTCTTTCACTATGGAAGACAATCTCTTTGCCATTCTGGCAAGTTGAAGGGCTAAAACAGATTGCTGCTTCATCAGTTGAAAACTGTTTCAAGGAATTTGGATTAAAATGGAAAAAAAAAAAAAAAAACTATCTCTCAAAAAACAAAGATGCGCTCTAGGACAACACAAAAAAGCCTGAGAAACCAGCAGCAGCCTTCTGTGAATGAGACTCAGCACATAGTGAAAGTATCAGCTGCTCAGTCCTGTCCAGCTCTTTGAGATTCCATGGACTGTAGTTTGCCAGGCTCCTCTGTCCATGGGATTCTCCAGATAAGAATACTGGAAGAGGTAGCCGTTACCTTCTCCAGGGGATCTTCCCAACCCAGGGATAGAACCCAAGTCTCTGGCATTGCAGCCAGATTCTTTACCATTTGAGTTATAAGGGAAGCCCCAGAACGTAGTGGGTGTTCGTCAAGTGTTGTTAAATGAACGACCTTGTAGTACGAGAGGCTAGCCAAAAGGTCGGAGGATTCTAGTTGGAAAAATTCACTGGCATATCATGAAGTAGGAGGAGAATGGTTAGGCAGACCTGATATGATTTCACTAGGAGAAGTACATAGTCTTTCAAGCAGTGTTTGAAAAGAAGTTTAAAATAAGGAAGATAGCAGGACGCTCTGTGAGCTTCCATCCACCCTAATCATTTTCCCTTGACAAGCAGGGAAGAAAATAGGAAGGAGGGAAAGATGGAAAAGATTACCCTAGAGTTCTTGGCTGTCCTATAACATGGTTAGAAGGTTTTAGGTTCTTAAAATAAATGAAGCAGAAAAGCTCTCAACCTCCTCTGGTTTTTCTTGTCTGGACCTCCAGCACAGTGTGTGAATAATATGTGACCAAAAAAAGACAGAAAACAAAGAGAAATCAAGCTAAGCTAACGAGAAACCCAGAAAGGGTTAACCAATGAGGAAATAGAATCTTGCTGAAGTCTTAAGAAGCAAAGAGAATTAAGAGCTGAAAAGGGGGGAGAAAAATAAAGAAAGAAGAGAGATGTTATTTCATCCTAGAAACAAAACTCATAGAGATGGGATAAAAGGGGGAAAACTGAGTGATAGCCTGGAAATTTGCTAGTAATGAGAAGTCGATTTCCCTAGGGGCAACTCATCGTTTCAGAGCAGATTGGACCACGCTTGGGATGCTGTTTCTTAGAGAACTGGTTCTTCCCTCAGCTCGTTTCAATGACAATGAGCATTTCTGGTTGAGTGCGAGAAGACATGAGGGCATCTTTTATTTTCCTAAAAGGAAATTGAACCTATGCATCGTAAGACTTCAGCCTGGGCCTGTGTATGAAAAATATAAGCCAAATGCTTTTGAAGAGAAACAGAAGTATGCTGCCCTTGTGACAGAGAAGTGTCCAAGAACAAAGACAGAGGTATTTTGGCATGCCATTCCTACCCCATGGATTCTTTGTTGTGATACATTTTATGACCAACTTTAAAGACATTGACCTGTTGATCTCGTTCTGGTTTTCATTCGCTACATCCTTCTTAACATAAGAAAAAGTCCCTTAGGATAAGCAGGATTTTCATTTCTAGGGAAAAAAAAAAAAAAAAACTACACAGATCCCCAGCATCCTAACAGTCTCTCTCCTGCCATATAGAGCTTTAAATGAATAAAAAGGGGGAAATGGTACCATATAATGAGGTTGAGAGCATGGCAAGAGTCCCACTTGTGTGTTGTCCCATGAGTAAAATTAGAGAGGGAATCCACAAAGACACCTCAAGTCGCTTTACCAAATGCCCTCCACTTGGCAGAAGGTTAACTTATGGAAGAAGTCACTCTTCCAGTGAACAAAATTTCTAATTAACATTGAAAATACATGGTAGCCAAGTGTGAGGTGAAGACAGGCCATCTCCTCATTCTTCTTAGCTGGAGCTAGATTAAGCTGTGAAAAGGGGACAGGATAATTGCTCTTGGTGGGGGCATGGTGTTTTCTCCTGCACAAACATATAATTAGGCTGTCTTAACCTCCCGATTCAGCAATAAACACCACTTCACAGACTAATTTACAGTTAAGAGTCACACAAGGCTGTGGAATAAACTCTCTGTGCCACAGGCCCGGCAGTTCAGTTCAAAGAGAGCAGCTTCACTATTTCAAGTCAGCAAAAATCCTTTTGCACTTACCACAGACTAAAATGAGACTGAAATAAGGGCTATGCATTCAAAACATTGAACATACCAGCTAATAAAAAAAACATTTGTGACTGGTCGTAAAAACAGAGAATGTAATTGGCTATACTCTAGAAGTATCTTTTACTTGCACTATTTGGGAAGACAGAGGTCTCCATAATATTGACTTTGCTAACACGTCTACATTTTTCTGTCCGCCATAATTATGCGTCAGTCAGCGACACCTAACTTCTGTAGCTGCCAACAGGTCTCAACTCAGGCGGTGGGAGGTATACTGGCTACAGCCCAGCATCAGATAATATTTATCTGGCAAATACTCTTGGCCTGGGGCAGCCCAAAGTGGGGGATGGGGGGGCTCTGTTACAAAGAGACAACTCCTTCATGGAGCTATCTTCCCATTTGGACCTCCAGGACTCATGGGTTTTCTGGAGGGACATAGGATTGTTCTTCAGTTGCTTCCTTTGTTCAAAAGACTTTAAAGCCTACAATCCAACACAGTCCAGTAGGGGAAGTCAGAGAAGTAGACACATTCTCTGTGGGGACTGTGTTTGCTTCTGCCCAAAGCAGACAATTTAGAGACAGAGAGGCTGTGATGTCCTGACATGGGCTGGACATCAGGAACCATCAGAGAAGGGCTGTGGGCTGTGGATGTACTGGATATCCGAAGTATGAGAGTTGGAGAAAGGACTACAGACAGAGACAGAAAAGAGGTCAAGAGTCCGATCAGCAGGACGAGAGATGAGACGATAGCATACATGGTCTTATCTACACTCAAATATGAATCATTTGTACGTGATTTTTCTCTCGTTCTCTACTCAAAGTATGAAAAGACAATACAGGTTGTAGGGTCATGTTTCCCCCTCCCCCCCAATCCTCTTTTTTTAGTGAACAAATTCCTCTGTTCAGTCAAGATTTTCAAGAACAAAGACTGTGCTTTATTACTACTAGTAGTTCTTAGGTTCCCAAAATGCATAGAGATTCAGTCCCTGTCAAGTGAGTGAATGAGTGAATAAATGAATGAAAGAAACATTGTTGTATGGCAGAAATCAACACAACATTGTAAAGCAATTATTCGCTGATTTAACAAAAAAATGAAATACACTACTGAACATTTCTGGTGGTCTGGTGGTTCAGAATCCACCTACCAACGCAGGGGACACAGGTTGGATCCCTGGTCCAGGAACTAAGATCCTACATGTGGTAAGGTAACTAAGCCCTTGCAATGCAACTACTGGGCTTGTGCTCCAGAGACAGTGCTCTGCAACAAGACAAGCCACCACAGTGAGAGGCCAGTGCACCAGCAAAAATAAAATTAATTAATTTTTAAAAATAAACTATTGAAAGACTATAAAATAAACAGTCTGATCTTACAATTTTCAAGATTCGTGGCAACTACAAAATCCCATTTTTATGCTTTTTCTTAATTAAGGAAAAATGACTGATACAATTCCAATGAGAATAATTCAGATAAAACTATTCTTACTTTTCCAAAACAAGTAATGCATAAAGAATATTATTTAAAAGATTATTAACTATGAACAACAAATAAGAAAATTTATTTTTACTTCAGAAAGAGTGATTTAAGTCACATTATTTTGTGTGAAATAAACAAGACAATTTTAAGTGGCAACCAACAACCTTGATTTTGACCACTTTACATTGAGACTACTGTACAAGGGAAGAACATTAGTTTAGTAAACATTTATTTTAAATTTTTGAAATTAGCAGTAATTCAACATTACAAAAAGCAAATGATACCAAGCTGCAATTTCTTCAAATAGGACATACTCATTATTTTTTTAAAGTGAGATCTCTTTCAAAATGTTAGTACTAATTCTATAAATTCCTGATGATACACAGGAGCACAAAAGTTATAGTTGAACCTTGAGAGAAGCATAGCTATACTTGATATTTTATAATTTTGTAAGTCATACTTGTTATGTGGGCAAATCTATTTAACTGTGTTTAACTTCCTTAATATGCTTAAGGGGCCTCTTTAAGAATTAGGTTTCCTCATCTTTTAAACCAGTTTTAAATGGTTGCACAGTAGCAGGGGCATGTGGTACTGAAATCAAAGATCTTAATAAAAACTGATTCAACAGTAACTAGATAATTTGTGTGTTCAAAGTTATTACAATTCCTTTGATTTGTTGGTTGCAAATCCTGCTTTGACTACCGGCAGTATTGCAGCCAATGAGGTTTATACAAGAATTAAGTATTGCTATTAAAAATTTTTTTTCAGTTTCAATAAATAAATTTCATTGTGGGAAAGATATCTATTTTTTATAAATTGATATTCAAATAGTTAAAAAGACTGCAATTTATGGTCAGGAGGGCCAACAATGTTTCATAAAATTTTTCTTTTACTCTCAGAAGAAAAGGTTGTATTGATAAATCTGTTCTTCTTAAACTTTCTAGAGAAAGTAATTAGCCAATAAAATACATCAAAATGCTTTAAATCTTTAAAAAACATAAAAAGAAAATCATTTCAGTAGAATCATCTTTTTAACTTGGATAGCCAAGTTCAAACCACAAACAAGCTACCTAAGTGTGTGTGGGGGATACATTACGTCTTCTGTTCACTTGTGTGTGCATTTTCACATGTGCACATGAATACTTTAGGAACAGCCTCTTAACAAGTAAGTAGCTGGTGAGACAGTTTCAAAACTTGTCAAGAATCATTCATACATCCTCTTCCCGTGGAACACAGCAACTATTTTAAAGTGAGCATCAGCACTGCACACAACTGTAGCTACAGGGAAATGCGTGTAACCCTAATCCATGGGCTCCCACGGTTTCCCTTAATTTAGGGCTCTGGCCAGAGCAGAGGTGAGAGTTAAAACAAATAACGTCAAGGTGGTGTACAATTCCCTCCAAACACAGGGATCATTTCGCTGGTTTAAGAAAAGGAGAGAATTAATCAAGCTAAGGAGCCACTTAGTAGCTTAATTATGAGTCTTTTAATGTCTTTTCATAATCAGTTAATAAATACCTTAACAATAAAATTGAATTTAAGCTTTTAATAGGCCAGGTTGGCTCAAACCTAAACAAAGGAATTAGCAGCTTCAGCCTTTTGTGCTGTAACTGTTCACTGTTAGGTGCCAGGAGAAACAAAGCATTTCAAGCGCAGGGTTTTTTGTGACTCCCCATAATAAACGCTTGTAATATCCCCAATTTCTGGAGTGTAAGACGCAGGTCTTATTTATCACAGTATGAGACACACCTGGCACGCGGATCAGGAAACAACTGTTTTACTTCATTTCTGTCATCACCTTCCAACAGATTTCTTTCACATTCCAATTTGGATGGGAGGACTCGACTTTCTCTCCAGAAGTTCTCCATTAACAGTTTCACAGCAGAAGGCGCCATTGGTCCGTTTCCTCGCGCAGCAATTAATTACCCAGAGCGGCGTGTTTTGACTCCGCGGTTGCAGGCGCGTCAAGTCCTTGGCATTGACTTCCATCTGCCAGCAACATCTTTATCGTCAAGCCCCGCGTCCCGGGGGCTGAGCAGTGAATTGTCAGAAATCCTCGGACCCGGAATGACGAACACAGTGTCAAGTCAGCAGCACAAATTACCAACTTCAGCTCCCTTCAGTCACTTTTATTAATATGTGCTTGATGGGAGGGAGGGCTTTTTGAAGGCTGTGTCACTTTCGGCGGTTCGGCACATGAAAGGCGCCTTGGCTCTTGCATTACCCTCAGCAGGCGGATCGAACTGGAAGTCTTGAGCTCTGGGAGCCCCGCGAACAGCTATGCACTAATAAACCTTGAAAAGCTTGAATTACACTATAACCCACAAAAATTTTCAAATTAAAAAGGCATATTTAGAGGCCCCCCGTGGATAGTGATTTTATTTAGTTTAATTCCCTCTTGTGGCCAATTAGATAGACACCCTGCACACAGGCACACACTCCGGGGGGAAAAAACAGGGGAAAAAAATAAAAGTTTAACTTTGGTTTTGAAAAAAAGTGGCAGTATATCATTCCTCCATAGACAAAAATTATTTTTCCGGCTGTTGTTCTGTAGAGAACAGGGCTGTTAGAAATCAATGAAAGGGACTGCAAGATGGAGTTTTACTTGGATTCGTTTAAAGTGATCCAGCACCCGGGCTTGTAAGTCTGTCCCGGTGAACTGCCAACTTGAAGAACAAAAGTAGAAGTCCCATCACCAGGCAGAACATCTTCCTTTAGTTGCCTTCAATTATCTTCTAGTCAAAACAACTTCTCTGTCTTAAGAAGGCTTCAAAGGCATGGCTAATGGTAGGTTGGCTCATATTTGTTTTTTAACTAAAGTGACTTGTACAACTTCAATGCATTTTTATCATCTCTGCCTGGAGTTCATTTACTCAAATGGAATTCAGATCTATGCGAGAGGTATATTTGTGACAAAAACTGTTCATCACATCTCTCACAGCTCACCGCTGCTCTCTCCATCAGGACTGCGAAATTCACCTCCTTCTCATCTGGTGGCAGGCTTCATATGTACCATATGAAAAAGGAGTTAATAAAAGGCGCATTGGAAATATAAAGTGAGGTCAGGGGCGACCGTTTGGCTGAAGGCCTTTCTTTAAGTGTGGAAAACAAAAGAACAAGATTGTTTTAGCAGTTGCAGCTGTGGGGAGAGGCCGCTTTGCACGGGGAGTGGCAGCCAGAGTCTTTGCTACCTGTTTCATGCGTCCATCAGAACCACTGTTCTCCCCCCACCCCCAACACAAATGTCTGCACAGTAGGTGCCCCAAACTTTAGAAAGTTCCTACAGGGAAAAAAGAGGAGAACAGCCCCCAGCTGGCTTCCCCCAGGGAGCTCTTCGTATTGGAGGGAAGAAGAGTGGGAGTTGTAGGGTCAGGCGGAGGGTGGGAGGGCCTGCCTGAGACTTCAAGCTCTAACCCTCCCCTCTCCACCTCTGCATCCTCCTCAAGCAGCAGTGATGAATGGTGTTACTGTGTGCACAGAGAAAAGTCACCCGCATTGGACACAAGTCAGTGGGTAGGTTTTTAAAAATAAGTGCTTAAGATTCTGTGGTTGGGTTCATCCGATGCCAACCAAACCGGAGGAAAAGAAAACAACATTGTCAGTCAAGCAGTTGCTTGTTCCACAAGACCTCAAATACGCCACTTGACAGATTTGTTTTCTTAATGAACTGACTGGTTACTTTGGCATCACTTAAGAGCTGCCGGGCAAACAGTGAAACTCAATCAGAACTTTATCCCTTTTAAATGAAGATAAAAGAGAAAACACTTAATAATTATGTCACGGGACAATGATAATGAGCCCACAAAACCCTTTAAAATATGTGAACATAAATCAGTTTACCAGAGTAGTTGTGACCCAGCCAAAGAGAAGACTTCATCGTCTTGATAAAGAATAAGAAAGATCAACCCAATGGGACAAGCCAGGCTCCCAAAGAGGGACAGATACAAAAGGGTAGATGGACAACACAGACACATCATCCTCCCAATCCATAAATTCTGTTCTTGGTGGAGTAACTTCTCCCGGTGAGCCGTTCCTGGAACAGCAATCACCTCTCCAGGTTCAGTCACACAAGTTCGCAAAGAATTTGGCACAATGCCTGGCCAACAGTAAGTGCTCAACAAAAGTTAGAAAATGTTCTTTCTCTTTCTTTTCCTGCTTCCAGTCATCCCTAGAAACACCTTAGCCTAAATAAACATTACTCAGCATGTTACGTTTGAGATCAGATTGCTGTTGCTTTAGGAAAATCTTACCTTATAACAGGATTTACCTACACTAGGGGTCACAAAGAGTTGGACACGACTGAGCGACTGAACTGAACTGAGAACTAGTGAAAGGATCTAGGCCAGTGAATATATAAGACCAATGAGAACAATGAAAAAAGCCTTCCATACCACCTTCTATTTCCCTTCTATATTGAAAACCTTCACAGTTCAAACACATGTGAGCTTAGTCAGTCGTGTCTGACTCTTTGAAGCCCCATGGACTATAGCCTGCCAGGCTCCTCTGTCTGTGGAATTCTCCAGGCAAGAATACAGGAGTGGGTTGCCATTCCCTTCTCCAGGGGATCTTCCCAACCCAGGGATCGAACCCACATCTCCTGCATTACAGGCAGATTCTTTACCATCTGAGTCACCAGAGAAGCAACTTCAAAACCACTTCCTCTAGACACTTACTACTCAAGAAGTGTGTTCTCAGAGTGCAGTAGCAACATAACCCTGAGTGGCTAAAATGCAGACGCAAACCCTGCCATACCCTTCTTGGAGTCAACTTCTGCAAAGATTCCCAGGTCATCACTGTGCATATTGAAGTAAGGGAATTTGTTTAAAAAATGCTAATCCTGAGATCAAATCCTAGGCCGATTATATGGGACTCTCTGGTGTTGAAACCAGTTTCATCAGTACTTTTTAAACTTCTCCAGATGATTCCAGTGTGCAGCCAGGTTTCAGAACCACTGCTCCAGTCCCATTAGCAAAAATCAAGCTTTAAAATTAAGGAAATATCGAAATAAGAAATATAGGTAGAAAAGACTACCCTTTAAGGAAACCCATTGAAAAAAAAATTTCTACATTTCTAAAATCCTAGTGATTGAAACTGACAAACATCTTTGTATTTAAACCTTGGCCTGTACACACCTCTCGGGTAACAAGGTACCCGGGTGGGCAGAACATTTATTGACATAAGTCCCCGTGTTTATTGATGTTGCCCATTTTCCACTGATTTTAGAACTCTGTAGGGGAGGTGTTGTGACTTTGAAAAGGCTATTTTTTATAATCAAATTGCTTTACTTCAAGGTTTATATAACATGCCATACTATTAAACAGTAAATAAAAACCACTGATAAATCCCGGGTCCCCCACAGGTAGTTTGGCACATCCTTAATTATCTGGTTTATGAGCAAATTGCCACCTCAGCTTTGGTTTTCAGCTTGTTAGATGCGTGTGTGTGCACACACTTTTTACTTGGCAACCTCTCAGCAGATTCAGCCTTTGAATGATGTTGCCAAAATATATTAGGTGGGGGAGGAGGGAGGTGGGTTAGGAAGGTAAAAGGGCTGAACTTTGAGGTTGGAGTTTTGCTTTTTCTGTTTATATTTGTAGCAAACATTTAATTTGATGGGTTTTTTTGTTGTTGTTGTTAGTGCTCCTGAGGACCTGAAAGAGTTACTGATGACAGTTGAAGGTATCAATATAAATCCACTTAATACACTGAAGTTTTCTGTGCAAGCTGAAATGCCTCTCCCATAGCACCCTATCTGTGTTTGCTATTTTCTACTTTTCCTGCTAGCAAGAATTGCTTGGCCGCTCACCATTGCCTTCCAGCAATTAAACCTTCCAAAGAGGAAAATCCTTCTCTGTGACTTCCAACTTAAGCTAAATAACATTCTTCGATGGCATGAGACGATTTTCGTTTGTACTTTTACTGTTTCACAAATGTCTGCACTCAGGGAGTCTCCCAAGTGTTTACAATCATCTCTAATCCCTGAACTCCATGAAATACATGTTTTTCTTCTGAACCTCAGAGGCTTGCTCACAGCCTCCTCTGGGCTCTGCCCCCACGGGCTCCCCCTGGCGGCTGAACCCCGCTTCTCCTCTGCTAGTCTCAGGGGAAAACACCTTGGGCTTCTCTGAAGGCGTCAGAAACAAGAAGCGAGAGACAGAAAAAAAAAGGAGGAAAATCGGGGGGCTGTCCAGCCTTTTGGGGAATCGGTTCTTGTGATAAAATGGCTTTTTAGTCAAGTTCCAGGTCCTAGCACCTTGATTGCCCAGGCACCAGAGGACGACCCCTTCCCCACGCCATGGACTCAGGCTGTTTGGACAAGGCATATGAAGTATTATAAACCTTAGCAATCCCCTGCATCCGGTATTGATTAGACATGTCTGGCGCTGGCAAACATTATTAATATATAGAATGCTATAGAGATTGATTGCTCTACTTTCATTTTTCTTCTTCCTGCCAGCCCCCTACAGGAGAAAGCCCCACAGCTGTTCTGAATCCCATGGCCAGAGACATATTATAGCTTGTTTTGATGTTTCACCAGCAAGTTCTGTGCCTCATACAGGCATAAGCCAACGAGAACATCCCAAGTTCCAACCAGAGGCCGAGACACAATCACCCTGTCAGGTATTGTTAGTAAGTCAGGATCATAAAAGATAATAAACTCTCTCCCATCTTTTATGACGGCACACCAAGATCAAACACTTTCCATACCAGAGCGCAAAGCCCCCAGGACCCGTTCTCCCTGACAGATGTTCATCTGCTATCTGGGTATCGACGTGTTGCTTAATTTATTGATCCACAGAGAAAAGGAAATACAAAGACTCTAGAAATCTGGTATTGTACAAGCTGCTTTCCAAGGCTGTGGGCCCTACAAATAATGTGGAGATTTGATGTCATGTTTTAGGAGCTGTTTGAATATTGCCCTTTTATTTTTATTTTTTTTCAATGTCTAAACCAAAAAAAGGGTGGGGGTTGGGGGGGGGGCTGTGCAGAGAGAGAGATCACTTAAAGAAAATGAGTTGGATCAAAAAAATCATTTTGTGTTTTGTTTCTTATTCAATGAACAATACACTTAGCAGTGGTCATCATGCTTTGCTATTCTTTATTAACTTGCTGGCACTCAACTTTTGTCCTCAATCCCAGGCATACAAAGACTAGCTCACTCTGGACTTCAGAGAATGATGAGGGATAGGATACAATAAAATTCTATAGTGCAAAGATTTGTGATCCAGTCTTACTCTACTCCATTCTCCGTTGGACCTCTGGACTGCCCATGTGAAAGCACAACTCCAACTGTATGTCCCCAGGTAGACAGAGTCTTGGAGGGTGGCCCTCCCCACCAAAGGTAGGACACACACCAAATGGTGTCCAAGGCCTTCCTCCTTGAGGTCCCAGCAGGACCTCACCAGTCTTACATTCAAATATTCTCTTTCACATGCCTATGCCCCAGCCCAACTGGATTACTTGTTCCTCTTTCTTAAACTCTGACTTGGCTAATGAAGTCCTTACTCATCTCTACAAGTAAAAATCCTTGGAGTTCCCTCCCATCTAGGTCACCAGAGCATCAAATAGAGCTCCCCCCACTATACAGCACGCTCACACCAGTCATCTGCTCCACGAGAGCAGTGAATATATGTTAATCCTGCTCTCTCAGTTCATCCCATCCTCCCTTCCCCCCACTCTTGGCGTCCATACATTTATCCTCTACATCTGTATTTCTATTTCTACTTTGCAAACAGGATCATCTGTACCAGTTTTAGGGGATATGTATATACCTATGGCTAATTCACTTCATTGTACAGCAGAAACTAGCACAACATTGTAAAGCAACTGTACCTCAGTGAAAAAAGAAAAACACCTCCCCAAGCTCCTCCTAAACCTGGTGCAAGCACGTCCTTCTCTGCGCTCCTGACGTGCCTGTGAACACCACAGTTTGCTTGTCCCAAGTTGCAATTCTCTGCTATTCCTGAATAAGCCCATTTTTCTGGTAAAAAAGAAAAAAAAGAAAAGAAAAAAAAAATCCTTTGAGGATCAGGCAACTCAATCTTTGATTGCTTGTGAGCCATTCTTTGTATTACTCCAGAAGCTATTTGTGTGTACAGTTCCCTCTCTCTCTCTGGACTTCAAGAAATTTGAGTCAAGAACCAGATATTATGCATCCTTTGACCTCACTTGTCCCTTCTCTTTATATAATAAGTGACTGGTAACTTCCCAAGTGGCACAGTGGTAACATATCTGCCTGCCAGATGAGAGTTTGATCCCTGGGTTGGGAAGATGCCCTGGAAAAAGGAATGGTAACCCATCCCAGTATTCTTGCCTGGAGAATCCTATGAACAGAGAAGCCTCACAGGGTACTGTCCATGGAGTCCATGGAGTCACAAAGAGTCAGACATGACTGAGCATGCACACACACAGTTACCATTCAGTGAAAGAATGAATTAATTACCATGCTCATCTTGGAACCCCTGCCCCAAAGCCTTTCATGATTTTGCCTAAATTAAGAAGAAAGTTAAACGTCTTGGACTGCCCTCCAAATCTGACCCCTATGAAACTTTAGAATTTATTCTAAACTGCCTGGATAAAAATACTCTGGCAAACTGTCCACATACTGTCTTTTGTCACATTCTACCCCCAACCTGGACTGCCCCCACCTCCCCTTCCCACACAAACCTACATATCTCCTTTTGGTTATGAGCTCGAGTACACCCTAACCCTGTCTTTCCCATGCAGCTTTCACAAATCCCAGCTCTCAGAGATCTCTGGAGTCATACAATATCCCATACTTGTTTCACATATTTGTCAACTATAACTTGCAAAGCTTCAGCAGCAGCCAGAATTTGAAACTTGCATTTCTTAAATTTTGAAGACATGAATTATATTCTCTCCATCTTTAAATTCCCCACAGTTCCTAGCATCATGCTTTCATAATCATCAAGTATTTTATCACTTTACCTTGTAATAATGGAAAGAAACGTAGTTGAGTCATAGATTACACCAAGCCAAAAGTTATCCTATGTGATGATTCCAAACCATACTCAGTGAATACTCTGAAGTTCCCTTTCTTCATCCGTAAAGAGAAATGATTTTCAAAATTTAACCATGAAATCACAACCCATCACACAAACACACTCACACACACACATTAAAAAAGTTCTCAATGCAGTATTTACCCTTGCTTTGCCTGATGCAATCTAGTATTTTCAATTGCATTTCATTTAAAAGAAAATACCATGGCCCACTGATGATTTTATGATCTACAAATGAGACAAAACTAATGGACCAGTATTGAAAAACAGTAGTGGAAACAGTATTGAAAACCAATGATCTAGAAATTCCTAGATTTCTAGCTTCTTGAAAGTCTCCCAAACCTTATACGACAGAGAAGTCTAGATTCTTCTTCCTGTCTTCAGTGAATAATCAAATTCTAAGACTGTGCAATAAAAAGGCAGCAAGGCATCAGTAGCCTCCATGGTGATTCCACTAGGAAATTCCCCAGCTGCAGTGAAATAACCATGGATGGTCCAGTTAAATATCAAACATAAAGCTACACTACCTAGCTAGAAAATGTATTGCTTGCCATTGTCTTTATCTGACTGGAGAGTGAAAGCATCTTGCGGGTGTGACTAAGTTCATGGATTAATAAACTTCTCTCGATTTTATTGGTATCACACCAAGCTGTTACTAAAATCGGTTTCTTGTGAATGTGCATCACTTGCAAAGAATTGTTTTAACTTACCAAAGAGACTCCTTCTATTATCACTTTGTCTTAGGAGTGCTTCTCAGCCAAGTTGGATTTTGCCCCCAGGGAACATCTGACAGTGTCTGGAGACATTTTCTAGTGTGTACCCTCCCATTGGCACAACTGGGAGGGAAGAGTGGAGTGCTGCTGGCATCTAGTGGGTTGAGGCTAATGATGCTATGGAACATCCTACAATGCTCAATACAACTCCCAAGGAATCATCTTGCCCAAAAAGCCAATCATGCCACTGTTGAAACACCCTGTTCCTAGCGTGTTTATGCATCTTATTTATTTATTATGGTGATATCATCCTGAAGTCCAACTGTGCACACAGAAAAGCACAAAAAGCCATGACCTTCACTCAGAGATCTCACGCTATCTCATCTCTGCCTCTGGAACTTCAAATTAGACTCTATCAACAAAGTTGAGCCCTGCCCTTGAAAGGTTCTCATAATCTCCCTCCAGTCAACTATGTTTTCAGAGCACCAACAACCTCACAGCTTCACCACTTGCATTATCCAAATTGCGGGATTTTCCAGACCTCAACTTCACGGTGGAGCACAGCTGTAGCCACGAGAAACTAATCAGGGAAATGCAGATGCTCTTCCAACATCTGTAAGAAGTGTAATATTTGGATCCCTAATTCAAAACATATTACGAAGCTGAAAACATGTCCCTTTTCAAATGTTCCTCGCTGCTGAGTCCTTGGGTCATGTGTCAGTCATTTTCATTGTGCAAAGGTATGGCAGCAGCTGCTAAGGTGTTCTCTAACTCCTACAGTCACCCAAAAGAAGCCAAGGATTGTTTCCTATGTATGTGTATATTGGAAGCCTTATCAGGCACCCAAGCTGTGACCTCTTCAGCTTCAGGACTGTCTATAAGTCTGGAACCTCAAGTTTTCAAGAGTGCTTTCTACATGAGAGACCAGGACACTTCCTCAACAAAAATTACAGAATTTTCTGTCATGGCCTCCCAAATGGTTCTCTGACCATCCATTTCTTCTCTCTCTATTCTAATCCATATTCAACCACCAGATTGATTTTTCTATACCATTTTGCTTTATGACTTCTTTATCCCAAAACCTCCCATGACTTTTCCTTTTCACAGGACTCCAGCATTTTGCTTTTGATGTCTTTCCCTACCTGGCCTCTACCATCTTCTCCAAACTTACCTTGTGTGACTTTCCCATTTCTCTGCTCTGACTGGGTTTGCCCAAGCTTGTTTCTGCTCTTGGTTTCCATTCATTCTGTTTTCTGCACCTGGAAAACCTCTGGTGTCAGTCAGAGTCCCAGCAGGAGACAAGACAGCGGCACTCAAAAGCCTCAGCAGATGAAGGGGCTCTACAGAGATGTGGTCAGCATTTGGGGGGACACAGCAAGGGAGATCTGCCACCCCCCCATCTGCACAGCGAGAGGAGAGAACAGGCCACCTGGAAGAGGGCCTGCCTGACAAGAGCAGTAGTCCAAAGTGGAGAGGATGGTGCAGCTGCTGCCAAGCAGGGATCAGAGGAAGAACCAAGCCAAGTCTCTCTAGCTACCTGCTGCTGGAGAGCATTCCATTGGTTAAACCAACAGGAAGTCAGAGGGCAAGGGAGGCAGTTCATGGAAGTCAGCTTTCCAAGACTCAGAGCAGAGCAGAAAATGGGTGAGTGTGTGTGTGTGTGTGTGTGTGTTTGTGAATAAAAAACACATAAAACTTTCTCCACTCATCCAAATTGCCACCTCCATATTTGTGTTCTCTGCTCCTTGAAAAATGAACTGATGTGCCTCTTATTGTATTTAATATCTCCCATTTATTCTTTTATCAATTCATTGTTACTTAATATATTGTGTTCTATATAATTTCTCCCTAATTGCAATTATGAACAAATTATTGGGGGCGGGGGGGCAGGGAAGGGGAACTGTTTTCTATGACTTTGCTTCCTCCTCTGGGTAATCCACTGCTGTGAACATCGAGATGCTCAGCAAGTGTATACTGAATAAATCACAAGAATCAAGATGTTCTTTGATGGATGCTGGAAAATAATTATGCATTTTCCAAAACTATATATGGAGAAAAATATAGTTATATTTTGAAATATTATATGAATAATATAATATTTTGAAATATTTCAATATATATATATTGAAATATAGTTATATTTACACCTTAAATCAGAGATGGTTCCAACCTCTCTGAGCCCCACCACCTGCATCTCCCTTCTGCCTTTAATGTTGATTCAATTAAAAGATAAAGCTAAGAATTTTTAAAAATAGAACAGAAATGTGGTCAGAGCTGATGAAGTCCTGTGTCTCTTTTTGTCCATTTCAAGTCCTACCCAGTGGAATATATAATGTCTTCTAGCACAAGAAGGGAACTCGGTGAGTATTGAGTTTTAATGATGTAGAAAATAGAACAGTGTGAAAGAGTATTTAGAGTCTAAGGAACTAAATAATATAAATCCTGTGGCTATGAAAACAAGCTGTGAGCTCTTAAAATATTCCAGTTCATTTTGATGGCTGTGGGGTCTTTCTGTTATCTTCAAAGCCTGCCTAATCTTCTTACTCACCTTGAAAAGAATTATTTTTAGCACCAGTTCACACTCTAAAATACTTAAAAAATCATAAGTGTTTCTTCTACTAATAGTGTAGTTTGGGGAAATTCAAGTAGATATATATGTGGCATTCTACATAAAGTGCTTCAGGAAAGATTTAGCAAACTCCATGTGATTTTAAATGGATACGTTCCTTGAATAAGGGTTGCATTTTGGCAAGTCAAATAGAGGAGAAAATATCACTGCGAAAAGTCTCAAAGGGAAAAGTGAGTGTTTGCATAGTCAGGGAATCTGAAAATGGACCTGAGAAAAACAGACATCAATACTGTTAGCTAATTTCCTGTAATAATGTATCTTGAGAAAGCTGAGTGATGAAGAAGGACCATGCCCAGGCAGAGAACATGAAGAAACAGAGTACTTGCTGTTACCTGGGTCAGGAAAATAAAGAATCATGGGTGGAGAAACAGCTGGGAAACCCATAGCGAGAAGGGTGATGGATGTAAGGAAAAGGGAGGGTTCTCTAACACGGTAGCCTCTTGGGGTCATGAGCAAGTCTTCCCAGCTCAATCCTGTGCTTGCCAAAGGATTATAAATTTTTTCAATCTAGCCGCTTTTTAAATTTTTGCTTAAGCCTTTCATTCACAAGTTTATGAGACAAAAATGTTAAGAATTTTTTAACCTGAAATAGATATTTTAGGTGCTATCCAGAAAGCAGAGAGCTTACCCTCTAAAACAAAACAAAGCAATCAGCAAAACAAGACAACTCTGTTTTCCTTGGCTAGCTATAATTTTCACCAGAGCCCAAGCTTTCAATAAATTATATGATGTGGAGAAGAAAGTTCAAGGTGCCTCCACCATTCCAATGCAGCCACCTTCAATTCAACTCAGTCCCATGGGGATACAAGTGCAAATAAGTTGTTATAATAAGAACGAAGTTTTCACCACTCTGGTCAGCTGTGATTTTCCAAAAGTTATGATTTTTGAAGCAAATTTTTACAAAATATTGAAAGAAAGTATGAAAGTGAAAGTCACTCAGTTGTGTCCGACTCTTTGTGACTCCATGGACTATAGTTTGCCAGCCTCCTCTGTCCATGGAATTCTCCAGGCCAGAATACTGGAGTGGGTAGCCAGTCCCTTCTCCAGGGGATCTTCCCAACCCAGGGATCAAACCCAGGTGTCCCACATTGCAGGCAGATTCTTTTCCATCTGAGCCACCAGGGAAGCCCACAAAATATTGGGTTGACCCAAAAGTTTGTTTGGGTTTTTCTGTAAAATGTTACAGGAAAAAACCTGAATGAACTTTTTGACCAATTCAATGTATATCTTAGCAGTCTCTGCAGTTGGAGGGAAAAAAAAAAAGGTGTTTTATTCACTCAGGAATTTTTCAGATGCCTTTTGGATCTCACTAGAATTTTTAAAAACTTTATTTGTAAAATTCTAAACCTGGAATTAATTATAATATATACAGTGATAAATCTACTTGTTTTGGAAACAAATAAAGGGTACATTTATAAATACAAAGCACCTTCAAAATGTGATTCCTAGTTTCTCTACAAAAGACTTTTTTAGATCTGTAGTAGCCTTTTCTTCTGACTTATAGACCATGAGAGTCACATTGGTGGGTCTGCTCAGCCCTGCCCCTTTGAAGAAAAGGCGCAGAAGACAAATGTTCCCCGACAACAGCCTGGATATGTCCCTCAGAACTGCATCAAAAGGAAAAAAATAAAAAGTGCTTATTAAGCTCTCTTGATGTCACAGTAGAACTGACCACATTTTCTTACCTAACCTCATGATAGTCTGTGACGTAGATTTTATTCCCATTTTCACAGATGAACAAAGCAAGTCTTAGAGAGATTGGGAATGGAGGCAGAGTCAGAATTTAGAAGCAATTTTTCTTCTTTTATCTTCTCTGAACTCGCCCCATAACATATTTACATATTAGCTCCCGGCTTCTAAAGTTCTGATGATTCTAATGTCCCATATAATTAAGGTTTAAAAATAAGATTTAAACCTTCTTTCCTTAGCAATGTGATTCCGTGTGCATCTTCCCAGGAAGTTGGCCACACTTAAATGTGTGTGCGAACCAGTGATTCCGCCCCCTCCAGCTGCTGCTGCTACAACACTTCAGTCGTTTCCAACTCTTTGCAACCCATGGAGTGTAGCCTGTCAGGCTCCTCTGTCCACGGGATTTCCCCAGGCAAGAACACTGGAGTGGGTTGCCATTTCCTCCTCTTCCAATTCAGGGATCAAACCCATGTCTCCTGAGGCTCGTGCATTGCAGGCGGATTCTTTATCACTGAGCCAACAGGGAAGCCCCCTCCAGCATTCTCCTTCAAAGCCCAACTACCTCTTAATACACTCACACACTCAGAATTTCTAAAGGGCATGTTTCTCGGTGTTCTAAGTCTCCACAGCTTCTGAAACTCCTATGACAGAGTAGTATATAGGAGCGCAGGGAATTCTGTCACCTTTCACGGGTAACTTGAGTCCCCAGATTTCTTCCTGAAATTTTAGAAAGCCAGCCCCCAAGATTTGAAAGCATAAAAATAGAAAGGAGAAGCTAAGTTGGGGAAGAAGATGGAAAAAGAAAGGCCAGAGGCTATGTTTGTGTCTATTCTTCAAACAACTCACTATAGAAAATTAAAATGCCCTCCCCCATCACCACTCACCCTGGCTTCACTACCACCACCACACACACGCACGCACATACACACACACACACACACACACACACACACACAGAGTAAGATATGTTCCATCATCAACTGCTCCCAGCCCAGAGCAAAGCAAATCAGGCAGAACCATATAATTTATTGCACCAAACTGGAATTACCCCCACCCACTTAAAAAATCTGGCTTCATTTCAGGGTAACAGCAGCTCAGCTTTGGCAGGGCTCAGTCAACGTGGGTGATCTGTGACATGTGGCAGAAATATAGAACTCATCAGATTTAATAAACCAGAGTTCCACACACGACTGGAAGGCCTCTCTCAACAAAGGCCTGGAGGAGTGACTGCGGGCCGTCCCCAAGCTTTCTGGGGAAGCCACCCCCTCCAAGTCCAAAGCTCTTTCTTCACTCAGAAGTCAGGAAAGACCAACAGGGCTGTCCCAGCAGAGACGGGAGGTGATGGAGTCAGGAATAAATGTGGGTGAAACAAATACAGTGTTTGGAAGCCAGAGAAGTAGAAAGAGCAGCAGTCAGTGTGGCCACCATGGGGGAGTGGGTTATTTCTCATCTCTCTGCTGGAGAGGGCAGGCAGTGGGGGGAAAGGGGGTGCAGTGTCCCTTAGCATTCCCAGCACAGGCAGGAGGTGCCCTCTGCTGTCCGCCAACCACAGTACACCAGGACGGTGTCAATACTGGTCCCCTGGGTGAGCCCCAAGAAGTGATGGGATGACTGGAAATGCTGTTTCTACTGGCCACCTGATGCAAAGAGCCGACTCATCAGAAGACCCTGATGTTGGGAAAGATTGGAGACAAAAGGAGAAAGGGACAGCAGAGGATGAGCTGGTTAAATAGCATCACCAACTGTATGGACATGAAACTCAAGGAAATAGGGGAGGACAAAGGAGCCTGGCATGCTGCAGTCCAGAGGGTTGCAAAGAATCAGACCTGAGTTAGTGACTGAACAACAACAATTGCAGTGACAATGGCCTGTGGTGTACACAAGCCACTGCTCAAGTCATTCCAGGATAGCCGTGGGTTCTGGAATGTCCACACAGTGGATGTACGCATTTTAGAGGACACAGTTCTAGCAGCAACTACCAGGGGTCCCAGAGCAGGAGGGAAGCTCTGCAAATCTCTTCAGAGCCCTTGGGCAATTATATCTCTCTGGTGGTCCAATCAGCAAGATGGGAAGGGGGAGAGAGCCAGACAGAGGCTTCGCAGATACGGAAAGAGAAGAATCACTCAGACCCTTGACATTCTGGTCCCTAAAAATTGGTTACTGGGACCCTTAGGCCACGGCCATGCAGGAATCCCATCTACACTTCTTGGGCCACTTGTGATTCTAGGAGCAGTAATAATAGCTCCAAGGAGTCACCTGCCGCCATACCCAGCACTGACCACAACTCTGAATGGTACTGTCATTCTACTTCACAGGTTAGGAAATCAAGTTCACAAAGTCATCTGTAAAGGACACATACATGTCCCCTAAGTGCTGGAGTCAGGATTCCAACAGGTCAGCACACCTGCAAACCACTCCCTCCTCTTTCCTCCGCACCATACCACCTCCTATGTTGTTGAACAGGCAACTAAACTCCCCACCGTGGAAGGTCAGCCAGTGAAAGCCTAACCCCTGTCCTGCAAAAATAAAGTCAAGTTCAGTGAAATCAGACCCCGTGGGCATGGGGCGTGCTCAGCAAGTGTTGTGCTGGCACTCTGACTTTCTTATTTTGATGACTTGTATGCCAGGTGGCTAAACATCCCAGGACAATCCTGATTCAAGCACACCTAGAGCAGGCAGTCAGTGGGCTTGACGTTATGTTGAAACTGGGGGCAGAGGGGTTGCTGGTCAAAGGGCTTGTCACTCACTCAGAAACCCTATGCTCTCATCCAGACTGCACATTTCACGGGCACCAACATTTCAGGATTGTCAGTCAATTTCTCTGGGTCCCCGTTTTCTCTTTAATAAAATAGATGTGCCATTTTATGAAGTTGCTGTATATGTAAATATGTATACAGACATATGTGTTACATATGTAGCTATGAATAATACTATTTTACAAAGTTACAGGGATTAAATGAGAACATGTTTTTCTATTCATATGTGTCTATCTTTACATACATGTATGCACACCCACACACATCCACACTCCCCAACTCTATGAAATGGAAAAGTGAGGTATTATTAATATGTAACTGGAGCAGACAGTGCTTTCAGATTTTTCTCATCTAAAGGAAACTGATGACAAGTTCTATGAATTACCACAGGAGAGGGGCAAATATTACAGTTTTTAAAGAATCCATAATATTTGTGGCTTGCGTCTCGCTTTGGGGGTAGAGTTTGGGGAGAGGATGCAGTGGGGAGGCAACTTCTAGAAGACCATATGCTGTCCTGCTCTGGAGCCCCTGCCCACAGACCCCCAGCTGTCAGCCAGAATTCTCTGAAGACACAAGGGTGGGCCTTGTAGTGTTGCACCCCTTCAGCGCTGGGCTCCAGCTAAGACTGAGGACAGACTCCTCGCTGCATTGTTCTGACCCCTGGCTCACAGAAACCAGGCCATGTCCCAGGGCCTGCACCCTCATTGCACATGCCCTGGCTGCGGTCTTGCCTCTGTCTGGTCCCCTGTCTTCTGTGACCACCATAACCTGGAAGTGTTCTGTGCTGCTGACAGCTGACCTTTCCTCACCACCAACCCGCCCTTCCTGTACTGAGGACACGGACATCTGCAGATTCAGTATATTTAAGAAGGATCTGGGACACACATGTGCTCCGAGTCTCCAGTTTTCTGCTTCTGTGAAGAAAACTCTTTGCTTTACTAAGTCAGACTTTTTAAGAGACTATTATAAAAATAAAAAATAAGACACTGTCAGCAGATCCAAATCCCCCTTTTTTAAATCCTTCCAGCTCCCCTGGAATAGGTACTGCTTCTTCTTTGTTGGACACTTTGTTCCAGCGACAGTCTGAGAGTTACCAGACTCTCCCAGCTCACAAGCCAAGCGCTCTTCACACTTTGCAAGCATATCTGCTCCCTGGACATCTAACCTGACAGTATTTGCTCGAGAAGGGCATTCTCAGCAGTGAAGTTATCCAGAAGAGTTTCAACCTATCCTTTGCCACAGAAAGTCACTAGGACCTGAGTTGCTCAAATGAATTTTAACAACAGAGAAACCTGATTCAAGAGTTGTTCTACCAACAAGATTATATGAATGACTAGGTGAAGTTAGCTCTTTATCCTCATGTTCCAATGAAAAAGTACACTGTAGAAAGTATGGCATTTGACCTACACAGTAAACATGATCTTTATAAGATATGTTTTGATCGTATGTCATCTATCAACTCCTAATTTGGGGTGTGTGTGTGCGTGCGTGCGTGTGTGTGTGTGTGTGTGTGTGTGTGGAGATGGCACCAAATTCTGAGAACACTGTGTAACATCTGCCTTTGCCCATGTGCTCTCCCACCAATCAAGTGTGCTGGGCTCTGTCGACTGCTAGTTTCCCAAACAAATGAAACTTCTGTTGTGGTTATCTGCCCCCTGCCCCTGCCACACTATTTTTTTCTGTCCTGTCTGACCTCCCTCACTGAGGATACGATCAACTCCACATAGCCAACAAACAAGTGTCACACACACAGACACACATGCGCACGTGTTATACAGGAAGAAGTTAAACTGAAGCTGAAATATTCGGCAAGAGTTCCTTTTCTACACACTTGGGATTTTCAGAAGGAAACACCACTGTAACCTTAGCTGTCAACACATCAACAAAACGTTCCCAAAGTCTAGGATAGTTTTCTCTGGCCCCCTGGAGAATGCTGAGGAGCGGACTTTTCTCCATGTCTGTTTCTGCCTCTGTTAGCCCCATGCTTGGGTTGTTCATCCCAGACCTCAGCTGTTTCCCACTCTGGTGGTTCTGCTCCCTCTATCAGGAGCTTTCTCTCTCAACCTCTGTCTCCCAACCCAAACACAAAGTCCAAAGTCTCCCCTGACCACTATCAAGCCCCCAACCCTTGTCTTTTGATCCCGAGTCCATCATTTTCTTTGTAATTTGAAACGGTGAACTTCCAATTGGAAGTGGACAAATAAAACACAAATGCTTAGGCAGCGTTCAACACCAGTGACCTGATAATAAAGACAACAAAATGAATCAATAATAATAAATTTTATTTATTCATCACCCAAGTTGCCCCAGGTACAACAGAGATATTCTCTATTTTAATTGCCATGACTCTAAGAAATGGGACCCAGAGCGGTTACTGACCTTCTCAGAGTTACACAGCAAGTAAGCAACAGGTCAGGATTCAAAGCTCAGACTGTTAGATTCCAGAACTTGAGTATTTGTACTATTTATCACCTCACTTGTTTCCTCTTTCTTACCAGGAAAACTAGGACTTCAAACAGGACAAGAGCAAGTCAAGTAACAATTCAGTTATTAATATCCAATCTTTGGGTTATGAAATAAGGGGTATGAGGCAGCATCAGCAGAGACTTCACTTAATGTCATCAGATCACCTCAAACACTCAATCCTTCAATCTTCCTCTCCTCAGACAGAGAACAGCCCTTGCCATGGTGCCTGGTAATTGCGGGCTTTGTTCTATACGGCCTCCTAACCAGACTGTGAGCTCCTCAAAAGCAAGAACTCTTCCTGTTTATTTCTGCACACAGTGCTTCCCTTAGCAGAGGTCCCAATGCCTGTTTTTGATGACTCCAAACTGAGTCCAAATTTTTGATTATGACATCTCTTCCCTGATTTTCTCCTCTCAGATTTTTATCTGCTGCTATTGCTTTGGTAGATTTATATTCTTTTTAACCTATTTTGTACGGGAAGTGGGGTTTCTTGTTTTTATTGTTCTCATCTATTAGGCTAAGATAGAAAGCAATCCCAACATACACAGACTATGATATTCTTCTTCTTTTTTTTTTGTCACACCACACAGCATGCGGGATCTTAGTTTCCTGACCAGAGATCAAACCAGTGCCCCCTGTAATGGAAGTGCAGAGTCTTAACTGCTGGACTGCTAAAGAAGTCCCCACACACTATGCTATACAAGATAAATAACCAATAAGGACTTACTGGATAGCACAGGGAACTCTGTTCAATATTTTGTGATAACGTATATAGAAAAAGAATCTGAAGAAGAATAAAAATATGTACAATTGAATCACTTTGTTCTACACCTGAACCTAACACAACATTTGCCATTGTAAATCAACTATACCCCAATAAAATTAAAAAATAAAATAAAGCAATCCCAGAAAGATAAGCCCTTTTCCACTAAAGGAGGATATTGAATCATGGAACCAGATGCTCCTAGCCTCATGACTGTACAAATAATCCCTTCTCCTACTGAAATCCAAAGTATGAAGGGAATTAAAAGAAAAGTTTTAAACACCTCAAAATATGTAAACAATAATAAAATCAAAATGCAGAAACCCAGGGATGAAGAGGGGGAAATGTTTCCAACTCAAGCACTAATATCTCATTGCTGGTGCTTTGGGTTGAGAATGAGTCTGAGCCCAACCTCAGGCTCAGTGAGAAACAGGGCTAAGACTGATAGAGGATTGGGAGATGGCCTCAGGCTTCCCTGGTGGCTCAGATGGTAAAGAATCTGCCTGCAGTGGGGGAAACCCGGGTTCTATCCCTAGGTCAGGAAGATCCCCTGGAGAAGGAAATGGCAACCCACTCCAGTATTCTTGCCTGGAGAATCCCATGGATGGAAGAGCCTGGCAGGGCTCATGGGGTCACAAAGAGTTGGACACAGAAGTCTTGTGTTGGCCATCCATGGGATACCTTATCATAAAATAATATTAGTTAACCACTGCACAATTTTGGACTTTTTAATATTTCTCAGCAGGAAATAACCTATGGGTTATAAGCATATCTGTTTGCACCAAGGGAAGTCACAACCCATAACTTCCCATTGTTGTTTCATCCCTCAGTTCAGACTTAATTAACTATATTTTATGTTCTTCTTTGTTGAGAATACAAATTAGAAGTCCAGAGATGACTGGTGAGGAGAAATACAGAATTTCCAAAAGGGACCATTTTGTCATTAGTTACAATCAAGAAGAAAGGCAGCTAATTCCACACCATCAGGAAAGACCAACAACAGGCCAGAGGCACTTCCTGACCAGGTCTAGTGAAAACAGGGACACATGGAGGGTGACTCATGTTTCTAGCAAGTGGCCAGAGTAAAGCGTAATAATAATAAACAGCAGCTGCTCCCACATTTGACTGCCTGCTTTATTCCAGGCCCCAACTTAGGAGCTTCACACACATTATGTCCAGAATAATATCCCTCAAATGTTAAGGTGAAGAAACTTGCCCAAGGTCAAAGAACAGACCACATTTCCAAACAAACTCAATTTAATACACCAAACTGTATTTTGCACCAAACTATTTAATAGCCCACAGAAAGGCTCAAACTGTGAAAACGACCTGGACCAGCATGTGGGTAAGAGTAAATAAATGACACAAGTATTTAAAAACTTACCTTCTGCTGTAATTTTTAGTGACCTTTATACCCAGAAGTCTTTTTTTCCTATATTTTTCTACTTTTTCACCAGGCTTTTTAAAAAGATTTTACCAATTCTACTTTGTCCTTTCAAATAATTTTACTTATTTATTTATTTGACTGTGCTGGGTCTTAGTGGCAGCACACAGGATCTTTGACCTTTGTTGCAGCATCAGGACCTTTAATTGCAGCATTCAAACTCTTAGTTGTGGCATGTGGGATCTAGTTCCCTGACCAGGGATCAAACCCAAGCCCCCTGTGTTGGGAGCACAGAGTCATAACCACTGGACCACTAATAAGTCCCCTAAATAACTTTTTAATCTACTGAGGAGCATTTTTGGAATGGATGAATCCTCATCTTTTTTTTTTTTTTTTCCTTTTCTGAAAAATCAAAAGAAAACACATACACACACACTATTTCTTGGCTACAAGTTTAGCAGACAGGGTTTTGGCTACAAGTGATCAAAAGTCCCATTCAAATCATTTACGTCACATTCAAATCATTTAAGCCACTTTAAGCAAGAAAAGATCATTTATTCATGGTGCAATAGAGAAGACCAGCTTCACAGAGCTTGATTCAAGGCTCAAACAATGTCATCAGGGATGAATTTCTCATCCTCACTCCTCAGCACTTCTCCCTTGGCACTGGCTCCATATTCAGCCTCCAAGTGGATGCAGGATGCCCACGCCATCTGCCTTCTCTCCCCACAACTCCAAAAGGACAGACCTTATGTGAGTCCAGGAGCCCAGGAAAGGTCTTACCACGTCCCGTGGACTCTCTGCCTCACGGCTGGTCCCTGAAGCAGCCCTGGTGGCTGACAGTCTGTGAGAAACTGGCTTAGGCATAAGTCTCCACCCACTGCTGGGGTCAGCACCATCTACCATCTCATGGACTAGAGGAGGAAGAGGATGACTCCCCAGAGGGAATTAGAGGCAGAATGGGGACTTCCCTGGTGGCTCAGAGGTAAAGAATCCACCTGTGAATGCAGGAAAGTTCAGTCCCTGAGTTGGGAAGATGCCCTGGAGAAGAAAATGGCTACCCACTCCAGTATTCCTGCCTGGGAAATCCCATGAACAGAGAAGCCTGGCAGGCTACAGTCCATGCAGTCACAAAGAGTCAAACAGGACTTAGCGACTAAAACAACAAAACAACAATGGATACCAGAAGAGTCTAGAGACACCAGAAGTCAGAATCCACCACAGAGGATCCCCTGCAGTCTCTCAGAGGAAGAGTCATAGTGGGTACCTGGGTGGGTTTTTGACATTTCAGCAGGACCTCATGGCAGGAACATCACTGTTGAAACCAGCAAATGTTGCCTCACTGAGATATAGTCCAGAGCCCCCCACTGGGGGAAGGGAATTTCTCCTTTAGTGAACATGAATAATGTGGCTCAGAAATGTGCCCCAACCCAGAGGGAAGTTCTAACCCCAAAATGAAGAGCTCTGTTGTTGGAGGCCAGTGGGGAGGAAAGTGGGCCCTGGGAGTTATCCCTGAAATATGCATGTGGTCTTAGTGGGCCAGTCACATGAACGATCGTGCTCCTCTCACAAAACAAAAAGCAGAAGAAAAGCCCATAACATCATTGAAATATTCTCCAGGAGGGAAAAAATGCATTGGGAAACTCAAGAGGCAAAGTTGAAGGAAGGGCTCATTTAGTCTTAAGCCTAAAAGCAGAAAGTCACATTTCTCCTCACCCAGAGTCTGCTATCGTCATAAATGACAAACAGAAGTGAGTGGAAGATTTTTCTTCCTAATGGGGAAAAAGTCCAAGATAGCACTGAATAGAGCAGTCATCTTACTGATCACCAATTTAACCAGTTTTGAAAGGTTTTATGAAACGCCTCTCCATCCCATTGGTAGAAGAGGGAGGTTATAATTTTGAGCAACAGACATTCCTGGGATGCCCCACATGGACCATTAGTCACTCACTAAAGAAAGCAGCAGAACAGCACATTTGGGTGCAGTGACCTTTAAATGGGACAAGAGGGGCTCCAGGGGCTCGGATTTATTTAAGGGAAGGGCAGAGAAATCTCAATGGGCCTGTGGTAGGAAAGAGGGAACCAGAAATAATTGTGGATTATGAGGAGAGAGACTATTCATAGGTGAAAAATGAGAAGGGTTATGTATTCTTTTCCATCTGGATGGTAGTAAAAAAAAAAAAAAAAACAAAGGAAAATTAACAGCTATGTCTATCACCTTGGACAGACCAGTTGATCTCACAAATCTCAAAGGCCTCATCCATTGAAAATTCTACTCAAAATCTTTCTTCTGGGAAAGACACACTATATCCTTTGTAGTTAAGAAATCTGAGTTGAGTCTCTTTGTCATCCACATTACTGAAATGGTTTTGGTCAGATGTGAGGGACATTTTCAAGATGTTTGTTTTTCCAGTAATCCTTTTATGTTTAACAGTAAGTACTTAATTATGAGATTTTGTTTCTGAATTAAGGGGGAAATGGAGCTAAGAATAAGAGTAGAAATGACACCAAGAAAATAAACTGATAAACACTATGACACTTGTTTTAGAACCACAGAAATGTTGGTACTTTTAAGTTTATCAAATGGTTCTCAGAAGAATCCAATAAAAACATCTGCAAATAAATCTGTACCCTAGAATAGCATTCACAGAAACACAGATCTGAAAACTGCCTTCTGCCATAAAGCAAATCATATCAGCAGATCCTCATGGGTCTCACCCTGGAGACTGAGGATTCCAGTCTGTTCATGCTGCCCGCCACGAGAAGTGGGGCTTCTTCTATATTTAGATGGCTTTCTGCCCTTGGTTCTTGGGTAATTTTGGAGAGAAATATTCAAAGGTCTCCAGAGACAATATCAAAAGAACAGAAGAAGAATTTAACTAAAGTTGTGCATGCATCCTCTCTTCAATGAAAAGAATAAGTAATTCATGTGATACATTCAATTTTAACAAGGGCTGTTACTTGCCAAGGTAGAGGACATCAACTTGACTTTGAAATCATTATGCCTTTAAAGAAATACAATGCTAGCTCAATGAATAAGGATGAAAGGAAAAGTGAATTCTGTATCAGAGAAAGAATTAGCAGTCTTGCCAAGGTTGGAAGCCAAGGCTGTTTACCATCTCCCTTCTGGGAGGAGGGTATCAGCAGTGGCAGGAGACAGACCTCAGCTGCCTTCATCCTCATAGAGATTCTGCTCTTTTGGCCACCTGTAATATCAGTGCTGCTTGGAGAAATGCCCCAAGCCTCCAGCTCTAATCTGTGCCACCCCTCAACGGACAGAAGTTCCAGGGAGGCCAAGGTTGAGGGCCATGAAGCAGGCCTTCCCAGCCACTCTGTCCCCACCATCCATACAGCCCTAGTGACATTGTGCCAAAGTGCAGAAACCCTCTAATTCAAAGGGCCAGAGAGGTTCTAACAAAGGAAAAGAATCATTTATTATTGCCTTTAGTGTGAGTATTCAGAGCACCAAAGCACGCCCCAAAATCAGTTTGTCATCTTACTAAATAGGATATGTCCAGCCATACTTGGGGAACCATATGCTTAACAGATTTTAGATACTTATATTTTATCCCTTCTGGCTTACAATGAATAGATTCTGGATGAATGAACTTTAATATAGTTAATACAAGTGCTCACACTATCTAAAAGCCTGAGTTTCAAGAAGTTAAAAATAATTGAGTAGCTATAACTTTTCTTCCAAATGATCATTACGTATGACTTTTAGTAATTTTTTAAAATATTTTAACAAGCAGAAGTTATAGCTTCTCATTGATGATACATTGAAGTTTTTTAAAGTTTTCATGTTTACCAGCAGAAATTTTATTTTTATTTTATTTCTTTAAATGTGTCAAACTTTTATTTTACATTTGATTTTTTTAAGTAACAATTTACATACATTAAATTCACCATGTTTTTAGTGTACAGTTCTGTGAGTTTTGACAAACATATATAGAGGTGTAACCACCCCTGCAAACAAGAAATAAAACAAATTCCTTATGGACAGGATTTTTCGTATTGTATCTGAAAAATCTTTGCTTATTCCAAAGATTTTCTTCTGTATTTTTTTCTGAAAGTTTTATAGTGTAAGATTTTACATGTTAGGTCTGTGATTCAGTCTGAGTTAATTATTACAAGGTATAGAATGAGATTCTATTGTTTACCTTATATACTATAATCTTGCTAAACTTTAGTTTTTGGAGCCCTTTTGTATATTCTTTTTTATTTTCTACATAGGTAATTCTGTTCTCTGCAAAAAGTGACAATTTCTTCTTTTCCAGTATCTATGAATTTTGCTTCTTTAATTTTTTAAAAAAGGTAAATAAGCTTTGAAGAGATGATAAGCAAATGATAATATTGAAAATGTAACTAAAGCTTTTAGATGAAGGACCAAGGTAAATTTATCATCACCTGATATGATTTTCAGAATAATTTAAATATACAGTGAACACAGAACCCTGCCAGCTCACATCTCTAGACCCATACCTGGTGTGTCTTATACCTCACCAGCATTAAAAAAAAAAATCCTAGCCAAACCTTTCAGCATCTTTTCTTCTTAGAAATGCATCCTGTGTCTAATAGAAGATCTATCATTATAAGTGTATGTTTCCAAAAGTAAAACATAAGGTTTATTGAACATTATTCACACACATTCATTCAAAAGATATGTTTTGAAGTTCTTCTCTATGTTAGACTCTATGGGGTGGACGCAAAGCTAAACAAGACAATCCCTCCACTAATACAGGGAGCTCACAGTATTAAAGGGCAACCATGCATACACATTAGCCACAACCATCCTTCCCCTCTCCATCCTCCATCCCCACCCAGATCCAAGCCCACCAGTCATCCCAGAACTCCAGGGGACATGTGGGGGAGGGAAAGGACACTTTGGTGGGAAGGATGAAGGGGTTACCATGCAAGTTCTCTCTTTCCCTCTTCACCCTTTAGGCCTAGCATACCCTGCACATGATATTCCTAAGTTACCTTCAGCCACCAAACTGAGACTCTGGAAACTGTATCTTCAGACCTCACTTCTGCAGATTCATGTATTCCAACTAATGCTGACACTTCTACCTGAATATCCCATGGGTCCATCACCCTCCAAAAGTGGAAAGTATTGTGTCTCTCCCCCTCCTCCCCCTCCTCCTCCTCAACTAGTCTCTGCATTGGCATGTTTTCTTCCAGGGGCTGCTCCTTGGAGTAGAACACCCGCCCCACTTAAACTCCTGAAAACACCCTTCCAGCCTCAGCTAAAACGGCACCGTCTTTACAACAGCCACCTGAGCTGGAGATCAGAGTTCATGGTCTTGCTCTCTACTGCCAAAGGACCATGTCCCAATTTCTGTTAAGAGCTCTTTTCACACTGTTTTGCAATGACATGTTGACTGACTGAACAGTTTGCAATGCCATGGAGCAGAGCCCTCAGCCCTGGATACACTTTGGAATCACATGTGGAACATTTAAAACACATCTGAGAATAATTCGATGAGTCTGAATTGCAACCTGGGCATTATAATTTGTACAATCTCCCCAGATAATTCTTGTTTCCAGTTAAAAGTTAAAATATCTGGCCTTGAGAAGAGTAATTTCATCTTGAATATTTATATGTGTTATACATCTAGGGTTTAATAAATATTTATTGAATGAATGAATAATTACAACATCTACCTTTGAATGAAAAGTCATGGGTCCCATATCCCATCCATCAGAAAGAAAATCAAGATGAATAAAAATACCCATGCAAATCAAAAATAATTAGACAGACATATATTCCATGTTCATGGACAGGACCACTTAAAATTGTCAGCAACAAACAACTGTCAATTCCATCTCTGAAAAATTGTTTTTATCCACTCTCTCTATGTACACAACAAACTATCACCTTATTTGAAGTCCTCACTTTTGCCTGCCAGACTATGAGATGCCAGACTATGACATCTCATCTTCATTGCCTCCTTGTTTTAAAGTTCTTTAAGTGAAAGATGATGCTGTGAAAGTGCTGCAGTCAATATGCCAGCAAATTTGGAAAACTCAGCAGTGGCCACAGGACTGGAAAAACTCAGTTTTCAAATTCCAATCCCAAAGAAAGGCAATGCCAAAGAATGCTAAAACTACCACACAATTGTACTCATCTCACACACTAGTAAGATCAGATCAAATCAGTCACTCAGTCGTGTCCGACTCTTTGCGACCCCATGAATCGCAGCACGCCAGACCTCCCTGTCCATCACCAACTCCCGGAGTTCACTGAGACATCCATCGAGTCAGTGATGCCATCCAGCCATCTCATCCTCTGTCGTCCCCTTCTCCTCCTGCCCCCAATCCCTCCCAGCATCAGAGTCTTTTCCAATGAGTCAACTCTTCACATGAGGTGGCCAAAGTACTGGAGTTTCTGCTTTAGCATCATTCCTTCCAAAGAAATCCCAGGGCTGATGTCCTTCAGAATGGACTGGTTGGATCTCCTTGCAGTCCAAGGGACTCTCAACAGTCTTCTCCAACACCACAGTTCAAAAGCATCAATTCTTCGGCGCTCAGCTTTCTTCACAGTCCAACTCTCACATCCATACATGACCACTGGAAAAACAATAGCCTTGACTAGATGGACCTTTGTTGGCAAAGTAATGTCTCTGCTTTTCAATGTGGTATCTAGGTTGGTCATAACTTTTCTTCCAAGGAGTAAGCGTCTTTTAATTTCATGGCTGCAATCACCATCTGCAGTGATTTTGGAGCCCAGAAAATTAAAGTCTGACACTGTTTACACTGTTGCCTCATCTATTTCCCATGAAGTGATGGGACCAGATGCCATGATCTTCATTTTCTGAATGTTGAGCTTTAAGCCCACTTTTTCACTCTCCACTTTCACTTTCATCAAGAGGCTTTTGAGTTCCTCTTCACTTTCTGCCATAAGGGTGGTGTCATCTGCATATCTGAAGTTATTGATATTTCTCCCGGCAATCTTGATTCCAGCTTGTGTTTCTTCCAGCCCAGTGTTTCTCATGATGTACTCTGCATATAAGTTAAATAAACAGGCTGACAATATACAGCCTTGATGTACTCCTTTTCCTATTTGGAACCAGTCTGTTGTTCCACGTCTAGTTCTAACTGTTGCTTCATGACCTGCATATATGTTTCTCAAGAGGCAGGTCAGGTGGTCTGGTATTCCCATCTCTTTCAGAATTTTCCACAGTTTATTGTGATCCACACAGTCAAAGGCTTTGGCATAGTCAATAAAGCAGAAATAGATGTTTTTCTGGAACTCTCTTGCTTTTTCCATGATCCAGTGGATGTTGGCAATTTGATCTCTGGTTCCTCTGCCTTTTCTAAAACCAGCTGGAACATCAGGAAGTTCATGGTTCACATATTGCTGAAGTCTGGCTTGGAGAATTTTGAGCATTACTTTACTAGCGTGTGAGATGAGAGCAATTGTGCGGTAGTGTGAGCATTCTTTGGCACTGCCTTTCTTTGGGATTGGAATGAAAACTGACCTTTTCCAGTCCTGTGGCCACTGCTGAGTTTTCCAAATTTGCTGGCATATTGAGTGCAGCACTTTCACAGCATCATCTTTCAGGATTTGGAATAGCTCAACTGGAATTCTATCACCTCCATTAGCTTTGTTCATAGTGATGCTTTCTAAGGCCCACTTGACTTCACATTCCAGGATGTCTGGCTCTAGGTCAGTGATCACACCATCGTGATTTTCTGGTTCGTGAAGATCTTTTTTGTACAGTTATTCTCTGTATTCTTGCCATCTCTTCTTAATATCTTCTGCTTCTATTAGGTCCATACCATTTCTGTCCTTTATTGAGCCCATCTTTGCATGAAATGTTCCTTTGGTGTCTCTGATTTTCTTGAAGAGATCTCTAGTCTTTCCCATTCTGTTGTTTTCCTCTATTTCTTTGCATTGATCACTGAAGAAGGCTTTCTTATCCCTTCTTGCTATTCTTTGGAACTCTGCATTCAGATGTTTGTAATGCTCAAAATTCTCCAAGCCAGGCTTCAGCATTACGTAAACTATGAACTCCCAAATGTTCCAGCTGGTTTTAGAAAAGGCAGAGGAACCAGAGATCAAATTGCCAACATCCACTGGATCATGGAAAAAGCAAGAGAGTTCCAGAAAAACATCTATTTCTGCTTTATTGACTATGCCAAAGCCTTTGACTGTGTGGATCACAATAAACTGTGGAAAATTCTGAAAGAGATGGGAATACCAGACCACCTGACCTGCCTCTTGAGAAACATATATGCAGGTCATGAAGCAACAGTTAGAACTAGACATGAAACAACAGACTGGTTCCAAATAGGAAAAGGAGTACATCAAGGCTGTATATTATCACCCTGCTTATTTAACTTCCATGCAGAGTACATCATGAGAAACACTGGGCTGAAAGAAGCACAAGCTGGAATCAAGATTGCTGGGAGAAATATCAATAACTTCAGATATGCAGATGACACCACCCTTATGGCAGAAAGTGAAGAGGAACTCAAAAGCCTCTTGATGAAAGTGAAAGTGGAGAGTGAAAAAGTTGGCTTAAAGCTCAACATTCAGAAAACGAAGATCATGGCATCTGGTCCCATCACTTCATGGGAAATAGATGGGGAAACAGTGGAAACAGTGTCAGACTTCATTTTTGGGGGCTCCAAAATCACTGCAGATGGTGACTGCAGCCATGAAATTAAAAGATGCTTACTCCTTGGAAGGAAAGTTATGACCAACCCAGATAGCATGTTCAAAAGCAGAGACATTACTTTGCCAACAAAGGTCCATCTAGTCAAGGCTATTGTTTTTCCAGTGGTCATGTATGGATGTGAGAGTTGGACTGTGAAGAAGGCTGAGCGCTGAAGAATTGATGCTTTTGAACTGTGGTGTTGGAGAAGACTGTTGAGAGTCCCTTGGACTGCAAGGAGATCCAACCAGTCCATACTAAAGGAGATCAGTCCTGGGTGTTCTTTGGAAGGACTGATGCTGAAGCTGAAACTCCAGTACCTTGGCCACCTCATGCGAAGAGTTGACTCATTGGAAAAGACTCTGATGCTGGGAGGGATTGGGGGCAAGAGGAGAAGGGGACGACAGAGGATGAGATGGCTGGATGGCATCACTGACTCGATGGACGTCTCAGTGAACTCTGGGAGTTGGTGATCGACAGGGAGGCCTGGCGTGCTGCGATTCATGGGGTCGCAAAGAGTCGGACACGACTGAGTGACTGATCTGATCTGAGCGACTGAACTGAACTGAACTGAAGTTTCTCTCTAAACTACTATTAGAGTTATCTTTATAATCGTCCAATCATGTCTCCCTACCTGCCACACCACCCTGCTTAGAATCAATTAATATTAACTACACAATAAACTCTAAATTTTGCCAAAAAAGCACCTTAATTTTCCTCCATCTCTGCCTGGCATACTTCTACTCTTCTTCATTACCATTGTAAAAATAAACTCTTCTATCAACCTATCCCACTCAAACTCTCCCAGGAAAAGTTACCATGTCCCCTCCGAGCCTTCATAATACTAGGTGTATCACTTTTTTTACCGTGGTGATGTTACTTGTTTATATATCTATCCCCCACATGAACTCGCTGCAGCCAGAGGCTGTGCCATGTCATCTTTGTATCCCTACTGCCTTCTATGGAGCTAGTTGGTAGCCAAGAAATTATACATTGGATGAAAGGATGCATTAATGAGAGCAAAAAGACAAAGGCAAAGAATTGTGCTACTATTTAGAGGAAGGAACAGCCCAAGAGGGTAAAGATGGAGATGGGAGGTTCCTGGGAGAATCCTAGACTCCTACTCTGCAGGAATCTGTTTCTAGTCATAAGAAACCCTAAGAGGGACTTTCCTGGCAGTCCTGTGATTAGGACTCCACACTTTCACTGCTGAGGGCATGGGTTCAATTCCTGGTCAGGGAACTAAGTTCCCACAAGCCACTCAGCACAGTCCGAATAAATAAATTTTTAAAAAGAAACAAAACGAAAAGAAAAGAAACCCTGAGCAATGGTGTTAAAGGTTAGAATACCTGGGTCTGGCATCACTGATCACCCACTTTTACAGCCTTTGTTCACAGCCTCCTTGTGAGCCTAGTGGTCCCTATGCTGATGGTCACCAGGGCAAAATGAATACAACCTGAATATATTTACCATTCAAAATAACTCTGAGCCACAAGACATTCTGGGAAAGCTTAAATGTGTTGATGATGCCTACAGTCTTAAAATTAACTTGCTACTCTAAAGGGACAAGAATTTACAACTTGGACTCTTTAGTCTCACTTCCAAACTGGCCACACATCCTATAATTTGCTGCATCAATTTTACTCTGTGAGAATGCTCTCTCCCCAAAGAGCAACCAGAGATGACTATTCTTTATATACTGGAAGAGTCATAATCAATGTGAATACTTGCAGAAGCATGTTTTATGAGTTGGGAAGGGGAAAAGCTACTGTAATCTTCCTCTTTGGCCCAAGGAAGGGTGGATCCACTTGCCTGTAGCATTGGCAACTGCTGTACACAACACACCCCTCTCTCATGGTTACACTTTTCGCCTTAGTCAGTCAGGGGGCTGATTATGAAACCATTGTCTGTGATGATTACATGTTAAGTGTGAAGTATACAGTCAGTGACAATTATGGGTTATTGAGGTGGTTATTTGGGTTTGATTGACAGAATGTGTGCACCTCTATGGAAAGCTTAGTATTTCTTAATTTCTGACAACACATAAAGAAAGTACTGTATTTCTGAGGAAACATAAGAAAATATGTACAATAAAATTTTTGTATATCTGTGATAAGAAGGCCTGTTCTATGCAGAGTAAATCATGAGAAACACTGGACTGGAAGAATCACAAGCTGGAATCAAGATTGCCAGGAGAAATATCAATAACCTCAGATATGCAGATGACACCACCCTTATGGCAGAAAGTGAAGAGGAACTAAAGAGCCTCTTGATGACAGTGAAAGAGGAGAGTGAAAAAGTTGGCTTAAAACTCAACATTCAGAAAACTAAGATCATGGCATCCAGTCCCATCACTTCATGGGAAATAGATGGGGAAACAGTGGAAACAGTGTCAGACTTTATTTTTTTGAGGTCCAAAATCACTGCAGATGGTGACTGCAGCCATGAAATTAAAAGATGCTTACTCCTTGGAAGAAAAGTTATGACCAACCTAGATAGCATATTCAAAAGCAGAGACATTACTTTGCCAACAAAGGTCCATCTAGTCAAGGCTATGGTTTTTCCCGTGGTCACGTATGGATGTAAGAGTTGGACTGTGAAGAAAGCTGAGCACTGAAGAATTGATGCTTTTGAACTGTGGTGTTGGAGAAGACTCTTGAGAGTCCCTTGGACTGCAAGAAGATCCAACCAGTCCATTCTAAAGGAGATCAGCCCTGGGATTTCTTTGGAAGGAATGATGCTAAAGCTGAAACTCCAGTCCTTTGGCCACCTCATGTGAAGAGTTGACTCATTGGAAAAGACTCTGATGCTGGGAGGGATTGGGGGCAGGAGGAGAAGGGGACGACAGAGGATGAGATGGCTGGATGGCATCACCAACTCGATGGACGTGAGTTTGAGTAGACTCCAGGAGATGGTGATGGACAGGGAGGCCTGGCGTGCTGCGATTCATGGGGTCGCAAAGAGCCGGACACGACTGAGCGACTGAACTGAACTGACTGATAAGAGGGGACCCTCACATAAGGATCTACAAGAGGTGGGTGATTTAGGGATGGGAGTGGTGGCTTCCCAGGTGGCGCTAGAGGTAAAGAGTCTACCTGCCAAGGCAGGAGACACGAGACACAGGTTCAATCCCCTGGAGGAGGGCTTGGCAATCTACTCCAGTATTCTTGCCTTAAGAATCCCATAGACAGAGGAGCCTGGCAGGCTACTGTCCATAGGGTCCTACAGAGTCAGACACAACTGAAGCAACTTATCACACAAGCACATACATAGTGGGAAAGAGGGGAGTTGGAAAACCAAGAGTGACCATGGGTTTAAAGCCAAATAGTCCTTGAACTGACTCAGCTCAGTCATTCCTCTGCTCCAGGCTTAGAAGATGAGGCAAACACATTCTTCACTTTCAATACCCAAATAGTGCTTTGAGAAACACCTTTGCTATCCTCTGAACCTGAATAAGAAGAGTTAGAAGCCCATTTCCATAGCAAGCATTAAGTTTTCAATACAGCAGAAGGACTACTGACTTTACATCAAATTTTTAACACTGTTCAGATCTATAGTTTCACACAGGCTTCCCAGGTGGTGCAGTGGTAAAAAATCTGCCTGTCAATGCAAGAGACGCGGGTTCAATCCCTGGGTCAGGAAGATGCCCTAGAGCAGGAAATGGCAACCCAGTCCAGTATTATTGCCTGGAGAATCCCTATGGACAGAGGAGCCTCAAAGGCTACAGTCCATGGGGTCACAAAAAGTCAGACATGACTGAGCACACACGCACACATAGTTCCACACACAAACACACACACAAACTGCTTTCCTCCATCTCAGAAATTGCTTCCTACTTTCCTGTAACCTTCCAAAACAAGAGAAACAACCACTGTCACTTCCAGGAAGGGTTACTATCTGTGGGGCTGGCTCCGAAATGATTGCCAATAAGAAAAGGAAAAATGGTTCTGTGGAGTGTGGAGCTCTCTGTGCAGGAATTTTCTGGTGGCACAACTTGAGAGTCCTGGTCAGAAACTATCAACTATGACAATTTCTGATTTCAACCTTCCACATTATGGTTGAAGAGCAAATTTGAGTGTCACCCAATGATTCTAACATGATTTTGTGGTTTTCTAATTTTAACCTAAAACTAAAAAGTGAGTACAGGCACAGCTGTCACATAGATTATGATTCTGTGGTAGTTCCACATAAGCCAAAGTTACCCCAAAACTGCCTAAAAGTTTGCCCACTACCCTGCACTGCCAGTCAGCATCACTTGGCTAAATATCCTGACATTCATATGGCAGAGAAAAGTGTTGCTCATTTGTGGTTAATGTTCTCATTAAAGTTTGCCATTGATTCAGGGTAAAGGGACCTAGTGGATCAAAAAGGCCAAAAATTTACACCTTCTTCATAGATAACACACACACACCCCAAAAGAAAACCTACAAAACTACTAACTTTGCAGCCATGAACCACAAACTCTTAAACTATGTTCTTGCCAAGCGGTGTGTAAAACATAAGAAATTATACACCATAGGACATGATTTAAGCTATAAAAATGGGACACATTGGCACAATGAAGAGGGAGGCCTAAGACGAAGTCCAAGCCGTCTCACAGTCCATGCAGGGCTGGACCATCAGAAGCAGCGTTGTTTACATTTTAAAGTAAACTTCCAAAAGTTGTCCCCCAAATGGAAACCCCGTCCTCACCTTTCACTCTATTTCCTGCCCCAGGAGCACTGAGACATGTGTACATTTACAGGCACTTATTCTCCAGATTCATCGTTGAGAATTCAAAGTTCTAGACCTTTCCATGATTCTTGAAACCTTTTTGAAGGTACCCTAGATATTCCTAAAACTCACCTGATGTGATGCTTCCAATGAGTAAGTTGAAAATATAAAACAGAAAGGGAAAGTGGCAGTCACTCAGTTGTGTCAGACTCTGCAACACTATGGACTACAGCCAACCAGGTTCCTCTGTCCATGGGATTTCCAAGACAAGAATACTGGAGTGGGTTGCCGTTCCCTTCTCCAGGGGATCTTCCTGACCCTGGGATCAAACCTGGGTCTCCAGCAATGCAGGCAGATTCTTTACCATCTGAGCCACCAGGGAAGCCAAAACAGAAGTCTGCCCCTTAAACACAGGACTCTGTCTGTTCAAGGTACAAACCCACTTAACACTAGAACTGTGGGGATAAGCCATTATGGGCTCCATCCAGGTTAAAAAAGAAATAGCCTCAGGATCTAATTAATTTCACGTGAAATCACATACAAAATAATATTTTTAAGGAAACATTTTGAAGCAAATGTAAATTCTAAATAATTTTGTTCAGTCATTCAGTCATGTTCAACTCTTTGTGACTCCATGCACTGCAGCACACGAGGTTTCCCTCTCCTTCACCATCTCCCAGAGTTTACTCAAACTCATGTCCATTGAGTAAGTGATGCCATCCAATCATCTCATCCTCTGTCATCCCCTGCTCTTCCTGCCCTCAATCTTTCCCAGCTTCAGGGTCTTTTCTAATGAGTCAGGTCTTCGCATCAGGTGGACAAAGTATTGGAGCTTCAGCATCAGTCCTTCCAATGAATATTCAGGATTGATTTCCTTTAGGATTGACTGGTTGGATCTCCTTGCAGTCCAAGGGACTCTCAAGGGTCTTCTCCAACACTGTAGTTCAAAAGCATCAATTCTTTGGTACCCAACCTTCTTTATGGTCCAACTCTCACATCCATACGTGACTGCTGGAAAAGTATTTAACAATGTCATAACCACTGAAACAGTTGGTGAAATATAAATCATTAGGATTCCATATTTATCAGCTAAAATAATATCTCCATAAATATAGCCTTGTATCTTATAAAGCTTTCTAAACCTTACTAAAAGATGCAAATTCCAAATGCGAATAAATTCTTATGTTTGCCAAAAGCAGAGAATTAACTTCTGTTTTTTTCCATTTTGTAAATTTTAGGGACTAAAGCTTTTCACCAACTGTTTCAGTGGTTATGACACTGTCAACTGCTTTTCAGACTAGCATTTTCTAAAGAGAATCAAAAAGAGAGAAAGAAAGGAAAGAAGGAAGGAAGGGAGGAAGGAGAGAGGGAGTAAAGGGAGGAACAAAGGGGAGGGAGGAAGGAAGAAGGAAAGAAAGAATTTTATGAAACACGAGTCATTCATTCCTTTGATATTCAGATCTAAATGTGACTTTATTTCTGAAATCGCTCATACTATTTCAGTTCATTTCATTCCTTTCAGAAATGTCCTTTCAATATATGGAAAACTAAGAGGGCAGGAGAATTCCAGGAGGATGAATTAGGTTCAGTGACTTTCTGAACAGAAACCCATGTGATGAACACTGGGACGTTTCCAATACTCCCTCTCTCCAGAAGCCTATTGATTCTCCACAGACTGGAAACCATTCACCAAAGCGTCGTATCTGTGATTTCTCCTCTGCGTTTTCAGTGCAGCAGAACATTAAAATGCAGGCGACAAGTCCAGTCCTGAGGCAAACTGCCTCCCTAGACCTGCAATCGCTTTCATAGTTGAGGACTGACTTCAGTGACTGGGAGCGGGGATGTCCATAAAAGTAACATATTCCCAAACCCAAAAGAGCCGCCCTGAGCAAATTTTCTTTTCCGAAAAGATTCCGTGTGGTGCCAAAAGAATGACTTTAAGAAATGTTTGTGGGAGTTTCTTGACCCCAGAATGTTTTCAAGGTGTCAATTTGGGCTGATCCCCAATAATAGCAATTCGTAGGTTAGTCAGATGTCAGGTTTTACAGTGTATGGCTTTTTAAAGAGGGTTTTTTTTCCTTCTTTCCCTTCACCACCGGCCCAAAGTAAACACTAGCTCAAGTCTATTGTCTGTGCTTTTCGGTTACGAATCTTCTTTTTTCCTCTCACCTCTCCACCAGCACCTCCAAGGCAAGCAGCAGAAGACAGGGGTGAATAGAGATCATCCAGCACTGCGGGACCCCACTCAGGGGACATCTTGCTTAAACTTCCCAGATCTTTCAGCATGTTCATTCAAGGATGACCATTGATTCAGGGGAAAAGTTGAAGTTTAAGTTTTTGACTTCCAAAAATACAAGAAATCAACTCAATGCAGTAAATTATTCCTAAAAGTACAGAAGGAGGCTAAATAAGCAATGTAACTATAAATTTCATCCAATTTTGAAGGTTCTCAGAGCTATGAATCTTCTTTACACAGATGTATATGTGTGTGTAGTCATAAGTGACAGAGATGACTTTGATTCATTAAAGCCTGTTTTATTTTCCTCGTGGGCATACTTCAAGAGTGCATTTCCTCGCCTCCTGCACAGATAGGTGGGGCTCTGTGACTGGCCAGTGGAACAAGAGACAGAAAGGATGTTTGCTGGTTTCAAGCCTGATCCATAAAAACACTCCCACCTCTCATCTCTCATTGCAGACCAGATGCTGAAGATCCAGAAGCGGCTTCCAAAGGCCGGGAGGTAGAAGATCTTTTAGATGAATGAGCCATGGCCTTAATGACCATGTAAAGGAGACATCTTCCCAAACCTTCCCTTCAGCCCACATTGTACCATGACATCAGTAAGAAGTAAATATTATTGTGTTGTCATTAAGACTTTGGAATTGTTCATTAGAGCCATGAGCTTGTCCTAATACTTGGTGGCTGGAAAATCCTGAATTATATTTCTTCCTATAATAAAAAGCACTAATATGTAATAGGATGAGCTGCTTGAACTTCAACAGAGTATAACCCTGAGCTTGATGATTTAAAGACCTTTATAAACATCAAGTTGTGGTCAAGCAGATTGATTTCTTCAGTTCATTAAAAACCCTGATCTCAACACATATACCAAATACTTTTCCTTACCCTTTCAGGAGAAAACATCCTAGTTCTTATCCTATTCTTTCCTAAAATTTATTTCCTCCTGAAATGGGATTCACTTTTTGAAGATGATCAATGTCATAAGGTGTTATGTTTTTCCACCACCCCACAAAAAAACAAACATCACATTTTATTTGGACAACTATTACCCAAATTTCATCAACATTCATCACTTCTAGAGCAGGTTTATGGTAGAACAGCTAATAAAAATGGAAAATGCCAACTATTCCAGCTTTAAAAAAAAAAAAAAAAGACCTTGTTTCCTTCAGCCTAGAAAATACAAGCTTTTCTGACTTAAGAGAAAAAAACTCAAGTGTCATCCAATGTTTCCCAGCAAGTACATTTTGTGTACGTAAAGTTTTCCTTGAGTAGAAAGAGGAATAATTTTTGCTATTGAGTCAGACTTAGCAGAACTGAATGAGGGTTTCGAAAGTTCTAGAGCCTGGTAGCCGTGGTGTCTGATCCAAGGTAATCTCTGAGCCACAATGGAGTTCACATCTTCCTAAGTGAGGTAAGAAATTGTTTCCACTATGACATGCCACCAGCTGTGTGGCAGCCACAATTTTAAAGCGGTAACAAGGATTTGCACTATACAACACTTTATTTAGAATATGATTAGAAAAAATACTTTGGCCTTAAACAGTGAATATCAAGTTTCCCTTTGGAATTTAAGTGTGTAGCCAGCTTTAGCCCTTTAACATTAAAGATTTTTAAGATACAAAATCTAGCCAACTTTTTTTGTGTAGCTTAAGTCTGCCTAACTATAAAAATAGACATTTCCAGAAAGGACTACAAAAAATAATTGCTCCACTACAATAAAAAGCAGTAAGGTAGGTTATATATACTCAGGCATCAGCGTAACCTCAGCACTTTTAAATCCTTTACCACGAGTTTGCAGTTAACTGACCTATGTATGTGGGCTTCCCAGGTGGCTTGGTGGGTAAAGAATCCACCTGCAATGCAGGAGATGCAGGTTCAATCCCTCAGTCAGGAAGATCCCCTGGAGGAAGAAATGGCAACCCATTCCAGTATTCTTGCCTGGAGAACCACATGAACAGAGGAGCCTGGCAGGCTACAATCCATGGGGTCGCAGAGTCAGACACGACTTAAGTGACTTAGCACACATCAAGCCACACAAAGACATAGGAAACCTTAAATGTATATTATGGAGTACAAAAAGTTAGTCTGAAAAAACGATACGCTGCATGTTTCTATCTATATGACATTACAGAAAAGGCACTACTTTGTGAAAATACAGTAAAAGAGTCAGTAGCCTCCAAAAGTTTAGAGGGAGTGGAGATGGATGAATAGGTGAAGAAGAGGGGATTCTTAGAGCAAGAAACTATAATTTCATTTGCTATAATGGGATTCATTTGACTTTTTTGTGAAATTAATCTACATGCCTATTACTAACATCATTGTTGGTGGATTAATACCTTCTTAGAGAAGTGTTTCTCATCTTGGAGATCGCTGAACCAGTGAGGATTTGAGTTCATGGAGTAAAGTGAAAGTGTTAGCTGCTCAGTCGTGTCCAACTCTTTGTGACCCCATGAATCGCAGCACGCCAGGCCTCCCTGTCCATCACCAACTCCCAGAGTTCACTCAGACTCACGTCCATCAAGTCAGTGATGCCATCCAGCCATCTCATCCTCTGTCGTCCCCTTCTCCTCCTGCCCCTAATCCCTCCCAGCATCAGAGTCTTTTCCAATGAGTCAACTCTTTGCATGAGGTGGCCAAAGTAGTGGAGTTGCAGCTTCAGCATCAGTCCTTCCAATGAACACCCAGGACTGATCTGAAGAAGTGTTAGTACCTGCCTTATCCAGAGGCTTCAGAAATGTCTACATGGAATCAACAGCAGCAGCTGTTACTGGTCACAAGTCACCTCTTTGGGACCACAGGGCCAATCTGTTTTATTGAGGATGTCCAAAGCAGTGGACATAATGGTGAATGCTTTTGTCACCAGCCACAGTCACTTGATGCAAAGAGCTAACTTGGAAAAGACCTTGGAAAAAGCCCTGACGAAAAGATGTTGGGGAAAGAGCTCTCTTGAAAAAGACCCTCATGCTGGGAAAGATTGAAGGCAAAAGGAGAAGGGAGTCACAGAGATGAGCTGGTTAGATAGCATCACTGACTCAATGGATATGAATTTGAGCAAACTCTGGGAGATAGTGAAGGACAGAGAAGCCTGGAGTGCTACAGCCCATTGAGTCACAGAGTCGGAAACAATTTAGCAACTGAACAACTACACAGTCACCTGGGCAGGCATTCCCAGTCCTGAAGAGGAAACAAAGGGATTTCAGATGCCTGCATGGTTCAGGAAGACCTCTTGTGACCTGGAGATGACCTTCCTTCACATCATGCAAGTTGGGACACATTTGCTGGGCAAAATGATCAAGAAGCTCTCTTTGCCAAAGTGATGAAAAGGCTGTGTGTGTGTGTGTGTCTGTGTGTGTGTGTGTGTGTGTTTGTATCCCAACTAAGCACGTTAATATATATTAAAATCAATTTATTTTCACAACAGATAAAAATAAATCCAAAGAAAGAAGACAAAAACAAACACAACATAACTTCTATTTGGCTTTCTTCTTCTAAACTTTTTATTTTATATTGGAGTATAGTTGATTAACAACGCTGTGGTAGTTTCAGGAACTCTGCTCAATATAATCTAACAACTTAAATGGGAAAATGTATAACTATATGGTTTTCTTATTCAAACAAAATGCCTCTTTATCTGTTCCTACTAAAAACAAAGGGAGAAATTCTTGCTGTCAAACCAACAACTATTAAAAGAAAAGGGTTAAGGAGGAATTTTAACAAGCTTTCCTAGAGTGCCTTGTAGCACCAATTTTACTGGTATACAGGATTTCTTTCCATATTTAACAATTTTTATTTCTGAACTAACTATGTCTTTTGGTTATGGTTGTTATGTGTTTCTAAGATATAAACCGTTCATTAAATTTTTATTAAGAAATGTGTCCTCTACAGTTAAAAGGATAACCCAATCAGCTTTGTTGATAGCCATGTCAGAAAAGTCCACAAAAGTCTAGCTAATAGATGGCTGAAATATAAGTACATTTTAGCACAGTTACTATCAATCCTGACCTACTAAAAAGTTCAGCTTCACGTGAATAGGTGAAAGTAACAATATGCCACTGAATTCATATCCCAATTTAACAAGATTACATTACAAAATGTCTATCACTATTCTCTTTCGTGTGCATGTGAGTGTATGTGTGTGTGAGGGAGAGACTGAGCCTGTTTTCACTGTTTTTATTCATCAACTTTTGCCAGGCATCATTTACATCTCCACAGATGTAGGTAGCCATCAAAATCATCAGCAAGAAGAAAGCAAATGAGACTTCTATGTTCTAAAGAATATAAAGTATGAATCTAGGATGTAGCGAATGGTTAAACACACTAACCATACCCAACTGTGTGACCACTGGAGACAGACATCTCTTATTACATGGGGATGAAGCTACGTCTTGGCAGCAACGTCCTGGACAAGATCTTGAATCAAAAGAAATGAAGTGAAACAGCAAGGTCTTACCGAACAGGGAACTATATTCAATATCTTGTAATACAACAGTTAGAACTGGACATGGAACAACAGACTGGTTCCAAATAGGGAAAGGAGTATGTCAAGGCTGTATATTATCACCCTGCTTATTTAACTTCTATGCAGAGTACATCATGAGAAACGCTGGGCTGGAAGAAACACAAGCTGGAATCAAGATTGCCGGGAGAAATATCAATAATCTCAGATATGCAGATGACACCACCCTTATGGCAGAAAGTGAAGAGGAACTAAAAAGCCTCTTGATAAAAGTGAAAGAGGAGAGTGAAAAAGTTGGCTTAAAGCTCAACATTCAGAAAACGAAGATCATGGCATCTGGTCTCATCACTTCATGGGAAATAGATGGGGAAACAGTGGAAAGTGTCAGACTTTATTTTTTTGGGCTCCAAAATCACTGCAGATGGTCACTGCGGCCACGAAATTAAAAGACGCTTACTCCTTGGAAGGAAAGTTATGTCCAACCTAGATAGCATATTCAAAAGCAGAGACATTACTTTGCCAACAAAGGTCTGTCTAGTCAAGGCTATGATTTTCCCTGTGGTCATGTATGGATGTGAGAGTTGGACTGTGAAGAAGGCTGAGCGCCGAAGAATTGATGCTTTTGAACTGTGGTGTTGGAGAAGACTCTTGAGAGTCCCTTGGACTGCAAGGAGATCCAACCAGTCCATTCTGAAGGAGATCAGCCCTGGGATTTCTTTGGAAGGAATGATGCTAAAGCTGAAACTCCAGTACTTTGGCCACCTCATGCAAAGAGTTGACTCATTGGAAAAGACTCTGATGCTGGGAGGGATTGGGGGCAGGAGGAGAAGGGGACGACAGAGGATGAGATGGCTGGATGGCATCACTGACTCGATGGACGTGAGTCTGAGTGAACTCCGGGAGTTGGTGATGGACAGGGAGGCCTGGCATGCTGCGATTCATGGGGTCGCAAAGAGTCAGACACGACTGAGCGACTGAACTGAACTGAACTGAACTGAATAACCTATAATTAAAAATAATATATATATATGTATAACTGAATCACTTTGCTGTCAACCTGAAACTAAACACAACATTGTGAATCAAGTATGTTGTAGTTGTTGTTGTTTAGTCACTATGCTGTGTCTAACTCTTTTGGGACCCCATGGACTGTAGCCCGCCAGGATCCTCTGTCCATGGGATTGCCAGGCAAGAATACTGGAGCATGTTGCCATTTCCTTCTCCAGGGGATCTTCCCAACCCAAGAATCAAACCTGTGTCTCCTGCATTGGCAGGCGGATTCTTTACCACCAAGCCACCAGGGCAGCCCATGAATCAACTATATTTCAATTTTAAAAGAAAAGGAAACTAATTGGAAGGGCAGTGAAAGTATTCATCTGGGTGGATCAGATCTGCTGTAGGGCATCTGCACTGGCACGGAATCATTCACTGGTTTGATGCCATTCTCTTCCCCAAAGGAGAAAACTCTAGATCCCCAAGTTCACAAAACCACTGACATGTCAATTACCGAGAGTGAGCCCAGCACAGTGTCCATAACCACGTGCAACTAGAGGGAAGGTCAGTGTCCTTGAAACTTCTCTCTGGGTGTGCCATCGTGAGAAAATGAGCACCAGCCCACACATCTACGTGGAACAGAATTGAGGCAACTGTGACCATCTCTTCCTCTCCTTTCCAAGTTTTGGTTTGAGCTCATAAGTAGCTGTGTTTATGTGAAAACTAGGACCATAGTATAGAAGGAGACTTTTTATCTTCTGATGAATAAAATATATCAAGATAACAGAATGTGGCAGTGATGAATGTGAGAGGGATTCCGGCACAGTTTTATGGATTTACTAATTTGGGGGAACCTCTATTAAGGCCAGCCTTGGGTATTAGCTGGTTTATAATGTGTGTATTCTTCCCATGCACCCAGATTTTTCAAATGCCTTATAAAATGTCTTATGATTTGGGAAAGATCACAGTAACTTATTCCCAAGATCCAGAATACACTAAACTATACATAGCTCATTTCACATCACTGTGCTCCAACTCTCCTTTTCAGGAGTGTTCCAGAGGCCAGAAAGGGATTTCAAGTCACCCTATAACTTAGTGCTATAGCTTTTTATTCCTGGTCATCCTGGTGTTCCTATATATATGACCCCTTTCTATTATACATGAAAGGTACTGATATATGAGATCCTCACATGGGATAGGCTCCAGAAAAGGAGAATAATAGACTTAAACTAGGAGAGGTTCCGAAGATACACATCTGAGCAACGGGAAGAGATGGTTTCTGACAAACTCTTGCATAACTGTCTTTTCTTTCTCCACAGTTGCAAAATGTCAATCTTTTTTTTCTTCTTTTTTTAAGTGTAGTAAAATTGCTTTACAATGTTGTGTTTGTGTCTGCTATAAAACAAAGTGAATTGACTACATGCATATGTATATCCCCTCCCTTTGGACCTCTCTCCCCAATCCCACTCCTCTAGGTCATCACAGAGCACTGAGCTGAGCTCCCTGCACGATATAGCAGCTTCCTACTAGCTATCTGTTTTACACACATATGCGAAATCTAGAAAAATGGTATAGATGAACCTATTTCCAGGGAGGAACAGAGATGCAGACACAGAGCACAGACATGTAGACACAGTGGGGGAGGGGTGGGGGGCCCGAATGGGGAGATTAGGATTGACCTGTAACTTGTTATTTTTAAAAGCAACTTGTTCACTTAATTACCTAATGGTTGTCAAACTTTTAATCACTCAAAGCCATCTGGATGGGTAAACACAGCCATGACTAAAGGAAGCAGAAGGCTCTGCTGCCTTGCACAGCAAGGTCAGGCAGGGGGCAGCAGAACCCCTGGGAGGGCCTGCCAAGTCCGGCTGTCCCATCTGGGTCTCTATCCCCACCCAGACCATCACCTCTCCCACCACTAAGCCTACACACCCAGGAGAGGAGATGAACACGAAAACAAACATGAAATGTGTGGGCAGTGGGGCAGGAAGAGACAAACCAGATCTGAAAATGTGACCTCCTTTCTAATGCTTGTATTTTAATTATTTGTGTTAAGCCCTACCCTGACCTCTTCTCTCTCATGATATTTCTGGCTAAAATATACAGAAATCACCTACTACATATGTTATGTCTGTATATAGTGGTAAAGATACAAATCTACGACATTCTTTAAGGCCCTTGACACTCCTGAGAATGTTACCAAGGAAACCTGGAGTGGGCCATGCCGCCATCGGTGCCTCCCAAGGGTATTGAAAACAAGGGGTCTTTCTTTGGACTTCTGCTTAGGGGGCTTGCCCCGAAAGAATCACACAATTGAGTGACTGAGAGAAAATTAGAAGAATTTTATTCTATTCTATTTTTTCAGGAAGCTGATTCTTTAAGAGACCAAAAAAAAAGAAGGTGGTTCCTATGATGTTTGATGACACTGCTTCAATACTCTTCCACACAGACTCCTGAGAAGACCCGTCTCAGATACTCAGGGTGCTCATTCAGCCAAATTTCACCTGCATGAAATACTGAGCAGGAGGAGAGCTCTGCATGATTTATCCTGAGTCCCTGAGTCCCATGCCTCTGAGACACCCTGAAAATAATGCTCTATTTAGACAGGATTCTGGATGGTCACCTAGGGACCATTCAGTGATTTTAACTGCATTCTTTACAACTACAATTTGATTAGAAATGGAGAAGTTCCACGTGTCTGGTCAGTTTCTTAATGATTCATATAAAGACTCCTTATCATGAATTTCTCAGCAAGCCTCCCATTTTAAAATGAGATGATTCTCAAGTCAGCAGCCTGTCAATGTCAAGTCAAAGCTATAAACAGAAATGTGAAAACATATTGCCCTGTTTTCTGGGGGTTTTTTTTTTCTGACAACTCAGGACTTTAATTCATTATCACTTGTGAAGTTCAAGAAAGATTCCTCTTTAGCCTACAGCTGCAATATTCTCAAACACCAAACACTAATATTAGTAGGTAACACTTTGCTTGGTCTGTTTAGGGACTCAAAGACTGAAAATTTTCTTCTGGATAAATACAGCAACATCAAAATTGCTGATATGTATAAATATCTATGTCTGTTTAACTCAATCCAGCCAACTCTGACTTTAATTCTTTAAAACATGGGCTTAAAGGATCTCAGGAGGCAGCACTCAGACTTACGGCATTTTTCTCCAGGTGGAGTGATATTATTTCAAAATGCAGTGGAAACTTAACAGTGGATGCCTTGATGGAAATGTATGATACACATACAGAGTCTATTTTCATATTAAGCTGTTATGTAGTGGCTCAGACGGTAAAGAATCACCTGTAATGCAGGAGACACGGATTTGACCCCTGGGTTGGGAAGATGCCCTGGAGAAGGGAATGGCAACCAGCTCCAGTATTTTTGCCTGAGAATCCCATGGACAGAGAAGCCTGGCAGGCTACAATCCATAGGGCTTCAAAGAGTCAGACACAACTGAAGCGACTTAGAATGCATGCACATAGTATACTACTTAAATGATGTCCCATTTAAAATGTTGTATAAGTGCAAGTAAAAAAAAAAATCTAAATTCAGGGGAATTTCCCAACAGTCCAGTGATGTGTAGTCCAGCCTACACTCTTAGGGCTGGGCATCCATCCCTGGTTAGGGAACTGGGACTCCACAAGCCATACAGACAAAAAAAAAAAAAAATTAATATAAATTCAGAATTTTATAAGTCCAGTAACTCTAATGTCTGTAAAACTATTCCATGATTTCTCTCAAAATGTTATTTTATTTCAAATAAGCTAGACACAATAATCTTGAGAGGAAAAATTCCTCATGCTTAAGTATTTTGGTTGCTTTTCAAGAATTGCTACCTGAATTGAGAGAGATTCTCATTGAAGTTTTATTACTTCAGTGAAACCAAACTGTGCTGTTGCAGTCAAGAGGTCTGCTATGTGGGCTTCAGAGACATGAACCAATTCACTGATGGTTTACAGCTTTGGGAACATGGCTCCCAGCCCTGAGTCCTGCAGGCCAGTCATGCTCACTGGAGGTGGTTTTACACAGACCAAGACCCCAAGGAGCACAGCTCTGTTTGTCCGCCAGCTGCCCTTGTGTCTAGAGGAAATTCTGTGGGACCTGAACTAGGGACTACTGGTCCCTCACTGGGCTTCCCAGGTGGTGCTAGTGGGAAAGAACCCTCCTGTCTATGGAAAGGACAAGAGACACTACCTGGGTTAGCTCCCTGGGTTGAGAAGATCCCCTGGAGGAGGGCATGGAACCCACTCCAGTATTCTTGCCTGGGAAATCCCATGGACAGAGGAGGCTGGCGGGCCACAGTCCACGGGGTTGCAAAGAGTTGGACACGACTGAAACCACTTAGCACACACACGGTCCCTCTTTCCTTCTGACCTCTCTGAGCCCTTGGCTGCCAAAGAGGAGCCAATTCCTTCCTGCTGAACCATAATTGCCACCCAGCAGGCACTGTTCTCTCCTCTTACATGTAGTATCAGCAGAAGCTATTCTTCCTGACTTTCTGGAAACAAACTGTACAAGAAAAAAAAAAATAATGATGTTAAAAATAATAACAATAATAGTCACTTTACAGTATACTCTAAGTCCTTAACCTATATGAACATTTTCAATGCACATAAGTCCTATGAGGTAGATAGAAATACCCATTGTACAGACGAGGAAATGGAGGCACAGAGAAGCAGAGCTGAGATTCCACCCCTGGAAGACTTATGCAGAAAATAAAAACAAGGGACTTTCCTGGCAGTCATGTAGCTAATACTTCACCTTACGATGCAGGGGGTGTGGGTTCGATCCCTGGGTGGAGAGCTAAGATCCCACATGCCTCGTGACCAAAGGGCCAAGATACAGAACAGAAGCAGTGTTGTGACAAATTCAATGAAGATTTCAAAAATGGTCCACATTAAAAAAAAAAAAAACAAAAAACTCTTGAAAACAAAAGGAATGAGGTGAGCCAGGTTCCCAAGGCAATAGGGAATGGGGGGTGTGTGGAGGCTGGACAAACCTTATTTGGATTAAAAAGACATATTATTTGGGTTAAAAAGCCACATATTATTTGGCCTCATGATGGTTCTGCTATCAAATAAGAAACTTTACAATCTAGTGGAATGTAAATGACAAGTTACAAAATGCCAGGCATAAGCTAAAGCAAACATTCCTAGAAAGCTGACTGAAAGAAAAATTCAAGAATTTAAAGCCAAAAATTAGGCAATCTGTTGGTAAAGACTATGTCTCACCCCATTTTCCTGCATCCCTAATTCCCATGGGAATTGCTGCTATCAAAGATGTTTTTACTGAACATTTTATCAAGTACTCATAGAGCCTCTTTCTCCAACTGCTGCTAAGAAGAATTAAAGTGTTCTCAGCTGAAGGCGAGCTTGTTGGTCTGCCGGTTTATAAATCTTTCAGACTCTGGATTGAGTAATGCCATGAAGTTGGAGGGTCTTTCTCAGGAGCAGTTAAGCACTCCCTATGCAAGTGCTGCCTACGCAGCCCCTGAAGTGCTTGCTCATCAGAAAAACAGTCCAAAAATGGACGTCTGGTCCACGCGAGTAAATCACAAAATCCCCAAGTCAGGTTAGGAACCCTCAGTGATAATCCCTGCAGATTTAGAGCTAGGGAAACCTGGCCAGTGAGAAGGACAGGGTGTCATGCAAAGCATTTCTCCCCACCTTACGTTTAAAAAATCACGCATATGCATCACCTACCTCCAGGCAAAGCTGCTGCACAGATGTCATGCTGGTGATGTGGGGGACCCGTGAAAATGGGAAGCCCCTGTGATCTTGGGGTCAACTTCTCACTTCACTCTCAAATCCAAAGCAGCACAAGATTTGAAAGGAACACATTTTGAAGTCCCCCTGATTAGTTCTTCAAGGCATCACCCAACATCATGTCCTCTATGAAGCCATCTCAGACACTCCTGGTCCTCACACCAGCCTGGTGAGGGGCCCTGTTCTCCAGCTCCAACAAGTTTTGGTTTCTCTGCACTGGAGCCCTTACCACACTGTGGGGTCCATCATCCTTTGGCTCTTGGATCTCCCCATTAAATACTGTCCTGTCCTCATCATTGCTGAGCCAGCCCCTATACACCACTGGAGGCATAGTAACGCTTTCCTAATTCTTTATCGAATGGACTGCTGAATCATCTAAAAATGTTAATGAGCCATTTGTCCTCCACCCATCACTAAGAGTTCAAGCAGAACATCCTAATCACCAAGCTCAAGTTTAAAATGTGTGAAACTTTGTACAAGAATATACTGATGCTCACCATTTGAGTCCAAGAAGTCATATGCAATGGCTTTAAGGAAGAAAACCTGTGATTAAGTAATGTGTCCAACACTTCATCATTTTATCGCTTGTGCAACCTAAGATTCAATATGGTCTTCTCAGTGGTACAAAGAACCCACCTGCCAATGCAGGAGACGCAGGCAACCAGGGTTCGATCCCTGGATTGGGAAGATCCCCTGGAGCAGGGCATGGCAACCCATTATAGTATTCTTGTCTGGAGAATCCCATGGATGGAGGAGCCTGGCAGGCTACAGTCACAGGGTCTCAAAGACGCTACCGGCAGACAGGACTGAAGTAACTTAGCATGCAGGCATAGTAGCTTAACAGTTAATGGGAAAAGTCTGCAAAGGACTTAAACTTTTTTTTCCCTTTGATTAATTGTTTTATTATTTTATTTTATTTTAGAGTCCAGACTTTATAAATTCAGCATCAGCAAGTCAGGGGTGAAGTTTTATAAATAAATTTTGGAATTTTTATACATGTATCTATTCTTAAAGGGCTTTATCTTAATTTCAAAACATCCTTTGAAAATTATGTCTGTACTCTTTATTCTTTTAACAAGCCTTCAGTTCAGTTCAGTTCAGTTCAGTTGCTCAGTCGTGTCCGACTCTTTGCGACCCCATGAATCGCAGCACACCAGGCCTCCCTGTCCATCACCAACTTCCGGAGTTCACTCAAACTCATGTCCATCGAGTCTGTGATGACATCCAGCCATCTCATCCTCTGTCATCCCCTCTTCCTCCTGCCCCCAATCCATCCCAGCATCAGTCTTTTCCAACGAGTCAACTCTTCGCTTTACCTTCATAAAAACCACAAGGAACGTTGTCAGAATCCTTGTATCGAAAAGGCCACTCCCTGGTCAGGGAACTAAGATTCCCCACAAGCTGTGTGTTTGGTGTGGCCAAAAAAAAAAAAAAAAAATTGTCCTTCTCAAAAGGCCACAATGTCTAATCTAGAAAAGCCTAAATTAATAACATTTTATTATACAAAGAAAGGCAGTGGGCTGAAATACAGTTTTAATGGCCAAAAACTAAATAAGGGAAAAAAAAGAGAAACTAAGAAGCCAACAGATGGGACCCAAAGACATTTTCCTCCCACTACTTCTACAGCCACCTTTGGATTCTACAAAATTTCAACCTAGACTTGGGGAGTTTGTCAAAGTATAAATTTTTAACCTTTAAATTCACACATTTGAATGAAACCTACTAGGTTAGAAGTCCTTGTTTAGTAGTCTTTGATTAAGTACTTTCCATGGTAAACTTCCAAGGATGAATGTAATTGGAGTATAGTGAGGTTTGGGAGGGTTTTTTTTCTTTCATATAATTGTTTCATTTTAGGGGAAAACCAAAGTGTGCATTAGCTCTGACTTCCACTCAACACATCCAACGCAAAAATCCAAGAAGGAAACACCAGCAGTCACTGTGCTTGTTCATTACTTGTGTGCATCTAGTTTTAAGGTCCTTTGGAGGTCTGAGGCATGATTAAACTTCATGTAAGTTGACTAAATTAATAAACCAGCTGTTGTCTTTAAAGCATGTCAGAGGTTTCAGTGGAGTGGAAGAGTTACTTTCTGCTACAGCTAATAAATTTTCAAGTTAACGTATCATCAGGTTTCAGTTAAAATTAAATCTCATATTCACAATGGCTGGACTAAACACACAACGTGTATCACCTTTTGAACCATTGCCTGTAGAAGTAGAACCCAGCTGCTTCTATATGTCTAGTTCTCCTCTGCAGCATTAATAGGTTCACGGGAAGCATAAGAAACGTGTGCTCCACTCACCTCTATGACACGTATGTCTTCAGCAGAGGGTGCCGACGGCCAAGGCAGCACGGAGACCGTGGAAATGACCGCTTTATCCTCAGAGCAGAGATTTCCAGGCATCCCAAGGTGTGCAGTCTCTCCCTGCCTGATTGCTTAAATCTAAGCCCCAGCCTAAAAACATGACCTCACTTGGATGCAGGCAATCTGCTCAGAAGTGCTGCTCCCTTCTTCAAATATTAACAGCCACCACCTCCATCGCAAAACAGCTTTTGGCACAACCCAGCTGGAAAACAGCTGAGAAATATTTAAATCCAGTGCTTAAGTGGCTTAGAGGATTACTAGTGGGATAAAGAGTTTTTTCAGCTCAAGGTGTCTGATTCAGTGACAAACTTGGTTGATAGTGCGTGGAAATCCAGGTCGCCCATGAGTGTGAAAGTCATTATTACTTCCTTACAGCTCTTCTCGGACCTGATCATGCCCTGTGGTTCTGGCTCCTTCCTCAGTCCCTTTACAAGAAGTCTCACAACTACAAGATGATAAAAATGCCTCTGAGGAACATTTGACTGTTGGTCACAAATTCCAAGTGGATTTTGTTCTGCTTTCTGGTAAGTCTCTATAGTCTTCGTAAGTTTCTAACTTCTCTGGCTCAGCCAGGCTTAAATGCTAGAAATCCCAAATTCCTACGGAATGGTTTCTCCATTTATTCTGTGGCCTGGACACGTAAAGGCCACTAACGGCCATGCACAGTTAAAGATGTGTACATAGTGGTTAAGAACTTGGAGTCTGATGTCAGACCCCTTGGGTTGAAAGCCTGACTCTGCTACTTCCTAACTGTGAGCGTTTGGACAAGTGCTTAATCCTCTTGTAGAAGGGGCCACAGAGCACGCACTTCTGAAGGGATGCTTCCAATGCATGGTATATGGAGGAAAGATTTTAGGCATAGAAATAGTAGGCACTCTTTCACTCCCTTCGTTATGCCATGGATGAGCAGGAGAGATAAGAAGGTGTAAAGCAGTGTGAGGCAGCCCATATTGGCTCCTATACTTTCTCCCCTCCCCCATTCTCACTATGCTTCTAAAATTGCCCCCTTCCTTTCCCTTCCTTCAAATCTCCAAGGTAAAATTCCCAGATTCCCGCCTTCTTTTGGCCTCACCATGGCATGCAGGATCTTAGTTTCCTAACCACGGATTCCCAACCTGTGCCCCCTGGGTTGGAAATGTGAAGTCCCAACCACTGGCCCACCAAGGAAGTCTCTCCCAGATTTCTTAAAATCTGACTTGTTGTTCATAATTTAGTATTAATATAGGCTTAAACTTACTAGGATATACTTCCTTAATAAATGAGGAGTTTATTAACCAAGTGACTCATTTAACTAGCAAGCTCAAAAAGAGGTTATATTAGCCAGAGTCTTAACAATTCAGATGTGTTCAAATGAAGATAAGTGAGAGTTCATTTACAATGAAGTGATCACAAAGTCAGCAACAGATGTTTGGAAACCACAAGGGATAATGCAGGAAGCCAGAGCTGACAGCAGCAGAGCAGCCACCACCCCGAGACCCAAAGGGACAAAGAGCGGAAGAGGGACCCAGAACCTGGAAGGAGAGTCACGAAGCATCGGCTTTCAAGAAAGAAGAGAAATTATGTTATGTCAGGGGAGTAGCCAGTCCAAGACAGCTTAATCAAGACAGGACCAGGGAATAACAACCTCGACCTCACCACCTTCCTGCTCTCCAATCCCCATCAGCTAAGCCCAAAGGAAGCCAGAAGTTTCCAGAGTCTACCAGTGCAACCCATGCAGGTGGGCCTCAGGGCAGAAAGCAGGCTGGAGAAAGATGGAGAGGAGACGCAAAGAGCAGATGGGAGCATCCAGCAGAGGGGCTGTGAGACCTTCGGGGCAGGACCATTCACTGCATCCTCTGCCACCCATCTCATCTCTGCATCCAGCAGAGGGGCTGTAAGGCATCCAGGGCAGAGCCATTCATTCACTACATCCTCTCCCATCCCTCTCATCTCTGTTCTTCTCGTCTCCCCCATAGATTCAGCAGCAGCAACTTGGCATAGAAAGTCTAAAATTTTGTGTTTACGAAAGAGTAAAACTTCCCAAACTTCCCAAAAGAGTCCTCTTCCCACCACTACACAGCTTCCTCAAAGCTTAAAAAAGAATCCAGTTCTGACTATGAGGCAGAGAAAGTGACTGTGGGGAAGGCTATGCTCCTTTGGCACACACACGAAGCTCGGAGTCTGCCTCTGTACTGGAAAGGTATTTCTCGAGCAGTCATATATCTCCAGGCTTTGGGCAGAAGCAAGGAAATAAGCAGAACATAAATTTAACATTGAAAATGAACCTGAGAGTCCGATTCAAATCTCAGGAAAAGGGTGCTTTGTAGGGAATCGGAGACCGTGACTCACACTTAAGGCAGGATATGGAAGTGGAGAAAGAGACCCAACTTGAACACACACACCATGTAAATCCTACTTTACTGTCAACTCACATCTGAAGGTCAATTCTAAATGCATTTTGCAAACACCACAATGCGATGGAACTGCACTGAAAGTGAAAAGGAGTCAGCAGTACGCTTTTGGCAGGGGTCAACATTATTTGTGTGGCGATGGATCAGCCATTGTCCAAGAACCACAAAAGCACTAAGGCAGATGGAAGCAGCTGCCCTCACAATGGGTGAAGATAATCATCTGAGCCACAGTTAATACATGGGGCCCTTCACTGAACATACAAAGAGGTGAGACTGGAACCTGGGAAAATGTACTCAATTTGTTCTATGACTTCAAGACTGGCCGTCTACATGCCACAATGAAAATTCATCTGCAATCCTGGAGAACTGGTTTTTTGTGTTTTTTTTAGGATATACTTTTGGATTTCAACTTGTCTAGCCCTGGGTGGAAAATACAAAATTACATTAATATAACATGACTTTACAAGAAATAGAACCAGACCCATTAGGAATTTGTGACCGATATTCAGATTCTCCTCTGAGACATTTTTAACATCCTTCTGTTGCAGCATATAATGCTACAAAGGGACATATATAAAGAGCCACAGAAACAAGTCCCAGCGTCTTTCATAGGGCTGGAGAGACTCAAACTCCACTGTTACTTTTAAGAAATATGATCTTGGCTGAACTAGTCTTTTTTTCTCTGTAATACAGAGTGGGACACCAACTAGGAAAGAAACTCGCATCATACGCTGCTGTTGAGAGATTACAGCATCCTCCTTGTCCTAACGCAGAATTACTTTTCAGTTGACTCCTCTCTCCTTTCCCTTGTTGGAGGGTTGAATGGGTAAGCCTTGTTGACTGGCACCTCATCAGTTGCAACGGAGCCAGTCAGTATTAAGCATCTCCCTCAGAAGACAGAGTATAGTGAAATCTGCGGTGTTCCATCTGAAATCTCTTTGGTATCTTGCTCTGGTCTCTAGTTTGGGTAGCAAAGCTTAGGAAAGGAAAATGACCAGATTCCAAGAGAACAGAGTACTTTGAGATACTTTGGGGAATTGTCCATTTCATTTTTTCAAGTATTTCATGTGAACCTTTTCCAGGAACAACGGTATCCTGATATGATAGCAAGCAACCCATGATCTTCATTGAGATCTTTTTAGATGACAGCACTTGAATGATGATTCATTAAGAACATCACTGCTTTTGAGTTAGCCAGGGGCTTGTACCACTCATTGTGAAAGTATACAAGCTGACAGTAACTGAATGACAGTCAGAAAGCACTGCTGATGATTTTGTGTGTGAGGACTTGGACTGTGCAATCTGAGAATGGACCAGTTGTGACTACTGTCCATCCACACTTTCTCGAAAAGGCTGCTATCCTTACCTAACTGAACTGTCTTCATGTTCAATTCTCTGCACATCCAAACAAGGATGTGCAAGACAAGATGGCAAAAATTACCTGGAGAATTCATTAGCCCAAGATCCCTCTCAAAGAACATGATGAGAAAATGAAATTTGGACAATTGAGGATTATATTAACAGTAGGACATATAATCATTTGAACTCTTTTATGATTGCTGTTATGCAAGAGGTTTATAATACATTAGTCAAAACTATTCTCTTCCCCCTCCTTCTTCTCTTCCCATCCACCCATGTACTAACTTTCTGGAAAAGGGAAGAAGACCTTCAAATTTTAATTTTCTAAAATAAACACTCAAATATTCATGGGACATACCTAAGCTTTAGCTTGGTCATAAATGGTTAAGTACAGTAATTAGAAATTGGGTAATGGGAGTTTTTTTTAATTTCTACTGAAATATAGTTGATTCGTGATGTTGTATTATTTTCAGGTGTACAGCAAAGTGATTTACTTAAACATATATATAAGCATATGATATGGATTCTGTCATGGGGGCATTCTAAGATCACTGGATGAATGCACAAAACCTCAGGGCTTTTCTCTCCATTTTTAAACAGGACTTCCCTATAGGAGCTATGAATTTCATGACCTCACCAAACATCCTGATATAGAAGAAGCAATGAGAGACAAATGGCTGAATGAAGGAAGTAACGGGAAATGACTGAGTTCACTAATGCACAAAAGCAGGTAATTAATTCTCACCTTTCTTATCCCTTATTAACCATGACCTGTGCACTCACTGAGTTTCTCAGTACCACAGGGATAGGCTTTAGCCAAACTGGAAACATCCACCCTAATAAAGGTGCACTATAGGCTCGCTGACAGCAGGTCTGTTTTTAATACTGAAAATAGAAGAACTGTCGAGGTGTCCACATGGACGGATTTCCTGTTCCTGATTCCACCGTGTGGTTTGGGTTCTACACTAAGCCTAGATTAGCAGATTTAATCATTTTTGTTTTTAGAAGAAGGGAAGAAAATCCCACTCTCTTCCTACCTAGATTTAAGATCAGAGTATAGTCAAGGCATATATAAACCAGCCCTGGATTCTGCACACTTTAGTCAACAGTCAAATACCTTAACCTAACAATCCACACTTCTGTCCAGAAAAGTTCTATCGTTGGGATTTTCGTACCTTTATGAAAAATTATTGATTTTATCTAATGTTTAGATTAAAGAAATGAGGGGAAATACAAACTCTTTCTCTCTCTTTTGCATTTTTAATCTACAAAAAAACTTTCTACTGTAGTATCAACAATAACTGGATGTGTTCCACTGTCTTTTACTTACTTTAATGGTGTTCAATTTAAGAAAAGCTCTGAAATGATTTGATTGAAATAGGGAAAATGCTGGAGGGTCTAAAAGACCTTGTTACTTTTGTTTCAGAAATGTTCAACTATAACTGGCTGAAACTTTGAAGGTTTTAAAGTACAATTAGTCCTTGACTTTCAAATACTATGAGAGTTATTCACTTCCTAACTCCTCCTCCAGAGAAGGCAATGGCACCCCACTCCAGTACTCTTGCCTGGAGAATCCCATGGATGGAGGACCCTGGTAGGCTGCAGTCTATGGGGTTGCTAAGAGTTGGACACGACTGAGCGACTTCACTTTCACTTTTCACTTTCATGCATTGGAGAAGGAAATGGCAACCCACTCCAGCATTCTTGCCTGGAGAATCCTAGGGACAGAGGAGCCTGTTGGGCTGCTGTCTATGGGGTCGCACAGAGTTGGCCACGACTGACGTGACTTAGCAGCAGCAGCAGCAGCTCCTCCTCCCTACCCTACCTTTTGGGAGAACTTGGAACTTTTAGAGAAACTGTGGGATCATACAACAAAGAAACTGGGAAACTCAGGAAAAGTTCTGTGCTGTGTATCTCCAATGAATGTTTCCTTTGAGGATCCAGGACATCAGAGCTGCAAACTGGTCCTTTGAGGAGGGTCTGCTGGCATGGCCAGAAGTAGCCCGCTATAAACAGGAAATGTAACTGAAGTCTAGCATTTTATTCAAGTGAGTCTGCATTCAATCACTAATACTTCTGTATTTGTCTTAATATTTACATACTTTAAATTAATCGCCATGAAGAAAATTGACACTCCAAGAATAGATACCGCATCCCCTGCCAAGGCTGATGTATGGGTGCCCAGTTTTAGAAGCAAGACTTGAATCTCTGCTCTGAAAGACAGACTAGCATCCCTTACGGAATGTTTGTCTCATCTAAAATACACTTACTTCCTCCCCAATTCTGCTTAAATGTATCTTTTCACTTTCTTAAACTGTCTAGAATTCTGCTAGTTAAACATCTGTTTGAACCTCCTTTAAAAATACTATGCCACTAGAAAAGATAATCAGTTACAAATCAGTGATATGCTATTATAAAGAAATTCAATCAAATTGTTTCTCTGTCAGTTTGCATGTGGCATCAGCTGCCAGAATGTCAGAAAGTCTATCTCGTTTCTGAAGTATGTCAGTGAAATCTTCACAATCTTCTTCAACAACTGTTGCAACTATCAAGGTATAGATTTTAAGCTACTGAGAGTCTGCCGTGGCACAGGCAATGTGCTCAAGTGTCATCCACATACATAAAGTACTATATAGATGCATACGTTTATTTAATCCTGTAACTCTCTGAAATTCTGAGCGTACAAGCATTTCAAGTAAGAGATTGAGTAAAAAAGTCAATTAGTAAACTGAGTTAGAATTTTAGTCTCAACCAGTCTGATTCAGAATTTATGTTCTTAGCCATTAGTCTCCGCTGCCCAGAATCAGAGAGACAGAGCAGATTACTGTCTCACTGGATGTCCCTGCCTCTTCCCACGTGCTCATGACCATCGCCCTCTGCAACTTCACAGCCAATCCTAAGTTTCTTATGCTGCCAACTTATGCTGCCAGTGCACAGCGGCCTGGGAACGGGGGAGGGAAGGAAGTTGACTAGACTGTGCACAGGATAACATATCAGGATCAAAACAGCTCAAAAGCACTACTGGGTACACCACTGTCCTTTCCTTCTCCATACATACAGACATAGCTCCAAAAACGAAGCTTTTGCAAATGCACTTTACATTCCTAGTGGCACCAAACCAAAGTCAAAAATAGTATTTGCCATAGCAACCAGTTACAATTAATTTTGAGCATGTTTATATTTACCTTAAGCCCTCTTTCTTCATTACAGGTCCCAATTAAAGATCTCTCAACTCAGTGAAGATGAAGCAAAGTACAGCAACAACCTGTATTACCTTAATATAGGTCCTTAACATTCAAGGAATTTGGACTATATAGGAAAAACTTAAAGAGCAGACCCACTGAGGGTGTGCTCAGCACATTAAAGGAACATGGTGGTGACTGGGGTTGGTAAGCAAGGCACCCCTCTTGTGCATGCACAGTGACTCACTAAGAATCACCAAAGGGATTGAGGCCACCCACTCACCCTGAGTGAGCACTGAACCTCTCAGGGAAACACATCATAGAAGGGCCCGGCTGTCAGCTTCCGTTAACCTCAATAATCGTATTTCTAAAGAAGCCCTTCATTCTAGGACTTCTCTTGTATGAGTCTCAGTATGTAAGGAAAACCAGGTACAACTTTTTTTCTGGGAGAATTTTACATCACACTGACCAACTGTGGTGCATGGTCATTTAGAAGTAAGAATTACGGAAAGTTGGTTCATCTGAGCTCATGATTCTGCTTTCACATGTTCAGAAAATATATCTTTCCTTGGCATTTCAGATTCCAACCTGAAAATTTCAATGCTGGTATTTTGAACCACACAGCAAATACCATGGAACCTGGTCTGTCAGATATCACCACTGTCCTGGGGAACAACTGGCCTTCTTCTGTGATGACTTCATACAACTTGTCATTGAAGAAATGAGTCAAGTATCAAAATGAATACAAAGCTTGATGGTAAAATAGCCTCTTAGGAATGCATTGTGACGTTCAGAAGCATAAAAACTTGGAAGTTTTAAAATGAGAGCCCTATCTAGCTCATCAAAAACTATTCAGAGATTTCTTTCCTTTTTTATATAAATTCAAATGGAAATAAAGCTCTGTATGCATATATAATGTATGTACATGTTGTGCTGGGCTTAGTCACTCAGTCATGTCTGACTCTTTGCAACCCCATGGACTGTAGCCTGCCAGGCTCCTCTGTCCATAGGGATTCTCCAGGCAAGAATACTGGAGTGGGTTGCCATGCCCTCCTCCATGGGATCTTCCCAACCCAGGAATTGAATCAAGGTTTCCAGCATTGCAAGCAGATTCTTCACCAGCTGACCTACCATATATACTGTATATGTATCTCATTAAGGGCTATTTGATGATGTTAGTTTCAATTAGTCCATATTCATATTTAGCTGTATAAATGTGAAACTGGAGTTGGGACTTTTCCAGCCTGAGAGACTTCCACATGATTTATTCCATTCATAATGGAAGGTTTACAATGGGCATTGCCTTTGGTGAATAAAAAGACGTTCAAGAATTTGCAATGATACAGTTTCAGATAGTGGACCTCAACTCCACTATCAAAGTGACTTTTTTAAAGAAGCTACTCCTTCTTTTGAGTTGTAATTGCCCCATCTGTAAAATGAGAATAAATGTAATGTGTAGAGTTGATTGTTATTCGTGGTAATTACATTCCACAAAATCCCCCATGAACTTTGAATTGGAAAATACTAAATTATTGTTCCTAGGGAAAATACTGGGTTAGGTTCCAGAAAATCTCTGGTCACAACATTTTTGTCACCCCATCAGTACATGCCTTGTTTTATGTGTGCTTGTGCTTAAAGACACCTTACTTAAAATACACTGCTGATTCATGAACATTGAAGTGATGGCCAACAGAGCCGTAACTCATGCTTCAACGGAGCTTATCTAACACGCGTGTTTTCTCCATAAGGCACATCACAGGCTGCTTGCATGTGGGAACACTAGACAGAACTCTAGCACTACACTTGGGAGCCATTTTAAAAAGTGAAATAACCAACAAAAAACACAGAAATGCAAAAAACATGACATTAAATAGACTGTGAAAAGGACACTTGTTGTCAGCACGAGAGCTAAATAAGAAGGCAAAGAGTTGCTTTGATCAGTCTCAGCTAGGAATGAGCATAACCAGCAGCTTGAATTTTCCCTTCTCTGAGCACACACATGCCCATGAATGTCCATGAAAGCATAACTGTTGGTTCTAGGGTTACAAGTAACTTTTAGCAAATAGGCAAATTAGCAAATACAGAATCTACAAATACAAAGATCAACTGTGTATCAAACAGTTGTTATTAAAGATTACATCAGGAATTAAAGTATAAGAAAAATGGTTTCTGGTTTCTAAACAGTGTGTGCTTGTGCTTAGTTCTGTCCGACTCTTTGAGACCCCACAGACTGCAGCCCACCAGGCACCTCTGTCCATGGGGATTCTCCAGGCAAGAATACTGGAGTGGGTTGCCATGCCCTCCTCCAGGGGATCTTCCCAACACAGGAATCAAACCCAGGTCTCCTGCATTGCAGGAGGATTCTTTTCACCAACTGAGACACCAGGGAAGCCCTTCTAAACAATAAAACGCTAAAAATTATAGTCTAAACTCCTTGACTATGCTGAAGTGAAGTGAAAGTCCTCAGTCGTGTCCAACTTTTTGCAATCCCACAGACTATACAATCCATGGAATTCTCCAGGCCAGAATACTGGAGTGGATAGCCAATCCCTTCTCCAGGGGATCTTCCCAATTCAGGGATCGAACCCAGATCTCCCACATTGCAGGTGGATTCTTTACCCTCTGAGCCACCAGGGAAGATAGTCATCTTCAAATCCTTTTTTAATTTAATTTTTATTTTATAAATATATATTTTTTAGATTCTTTTCCCATATAGGTTGTCACAGAATATTGCTGAGTTTCCTGTGCTATGCCCTAGGTCTTATTGATTACTTATTTTATATATAGTAGTGTAGAAACCTATATGCAGGTCAGGAAGCAAGTTAGAACTGGACATGGAACAACAGACTGGTCCCAAATAGGAAAAGGAGTACGTCAAGGCTGTATATTGTCACCCTGCTTATTTAACTTATATGCAGAATATATCATGAGAAACTCTGGGCTGGAAGAAGCACAAAGTGGAATCAAGATTGCTGGGAGAAATATCAATAACCTCAGATATGCAGATGACACCACCCTTATGGCAGAAAGTGAAGAACTAAATAGCCTCTTGATGAAAGTTAAACAGGAGAATGTTGGCTTAAAGCTCAACATTCAGAAAACAAAGATCATGGCATCTGGTCCCATCACTTCATGGGAAATAGATGGGGAAACAGTGTCAGACTTTATTTTGGGGGGCTCCAAAATCACTGCATATGGTGATTGCAGCCATGAAATTAAAAGACACTGATTGCAGCCATGAAATTAAAAGACACTTAATCCTTGGAAGGAAAGTTATGACCAACCCAGATAGTATATTGAAAAGCAGAGACATTACTTTGCCAACAAAGATCTGTCTAGTCAAGGCTATGGTTTTTCCAGTGGTCATGTATGGATGTGAGAGTTGGACTGTGAAGAAGACTGAGCGCTGAAGAATTGATGTTTTTGAACTGTGGTGTTGGAGAAGACTCTTGAGAGTTCCTTGGACTGCAAGGAGATCCAACCAGTTCATTCTAAAGGCGATCAGTCCTGGGTGTTCTTTGGAAGGAATGATGCTAAAACTGAAACTCCAGCACTTTGGCCACCTCATGCGAAGAGTTGACTCTTTGGAAAAGACTCTGATGCTGGGAGGGATTGGGGGAAGGAGGAGAAGGGGACAACAGAGGATGAGATGGCTGGATGGCATCACTGACTCGATGGACATGAGTCTGAGTGAACTCCAGGAGTTGGTGATAGACAGGGAGGCCTGGCGTGCTTTGATCCATGGGGTCGCAAAGAGTCAGACATGACTGAGCAAGTGAACTGAACTGAACTGATTGAATGTATATGTGTTAATCCCAAACTCCTAATTTACCCCTTTTGGTAACCATAGTTTGTCTTCAAAGTCTTCGAGTCCACTTCTGTTTTGTAAATAAGTTCATTTGTATCATTCCACATGTAGACAATGGAATATTACTCAGTCATAAAAAAGCATGAAACAATACCATTTGCAGCAACATGGATGGACCTAGAGATTGTCATACTAAGTGAAGTAAGCCAAAGAAAGATAGTATCTTATATCACTTATATATGGAATCTTCAAATTCTTCTACACTAGCAGTGACTACAATAATCAGAGATGCTCAATAAACAACTGTTGAGTGAATGAACAATGAATGTGACTTTTGTGCCTCAAGCATCTGATGATCTCCATAGGGAAGTATGGGTAAAACACATGGGAAGTTATGCAGTTAGGGGACGGTACATGTGTGCATGCTAAGCCACTTCAGTCGTGTCCAACTCTTTGCAACCCTATGGACCACAGCCTGTCAGGCTCCTCTGTCCATGGGATTCTCCAGGCAAGAATACTGGAGTGGTATTAAATCTGCATCTTAACTGTGCCTACTGTTCCTCAGTCCAGATATGTATTTTATCTTCTCCAGATAACACAGTTCTAGTCTACTGCTGACCTGAGGGAGGAGACGGGAGGTAACCTGCATCTCTTACATCTCCTGCCTTGGCAGATGGGTTCTTTACCATCAGCGCCACAGTACAAGGCACCAGTTCAAGAGATTCTGAACCCACTTTCCCAAGGAGGTATTTACCTCTGAACTGCTGGGTTCTTTCCATCCTTGGATCATATTTGGACAGTCTGGGGTACTCAAGAGGCAGTACCATCACCTAGTTTGCCAACGTGGCAGACACCTGGGTGAACTAGTAATGAAAGCCATGTCTCCACGCCTGACAAGAAACAGAGACAAACATATTCATGACAAAGACCCCAAGTCCTTCAGCACCTCACTTACTTCACAGGTTTCCCAGCACATTCACCTCCCATTGTCTCAATAATATTCCATATCCTGTCACCAGCTGTAAACTAGCCAAAAAAAAACAAGGTACATGGTGTATTTTCTATAGACTATTGGGTTAAAATAACTTTCCCTTCCTGATTCCCTCTTTGCTTTGCAAACCACTTACTGATTTTCCATCTTTTCTTTTAAAATCATAACTGGAGCTTCTCTTCAGCCTGATTGTTAAAATCAGGCAGGCAGCGATTTGGCAGACAAAGAAAGGGTTTCAGTTCTAACATCCAAGGCACATGTGTAACAGGGAACGTCTCAACTTGGAAAAGGGAGATTAAAATTTGGCCAACAGCTGATTTGATCCCTAGAGAATTTTCTTTTTCTTTTATCCCAAACTGGTTTTCAACTATACAGCTTACTCTCTTTTTGCCCTCATCTCGCCCTTCAACTGAAATTCTTCAGGTTTCATTCCTTTGACTCTTTCCTCCTTTAAAATTCCTCCTTCAAATTTTGAAAACTGAAAATGGATACCACTCTTAATGCTCAGTGTCTAAGATGGGTTCTTTGTTTCATTTGTTTTAATGTGTAAAAAAAAAAAAAAAAAAGATTGCATAGCATAATCTATTTTGGATTTTGCATATTTATAGGATTCAGGTTACCTATAAGTTTTCCTTTTCCTCCCCTCTCTCATGCCTTTTCTAATCAGTATACTTGAAAGTAAAAGAAACAATCACCAATTACCTTATTAAGTATCATAATTTGACCCTTTATTTTTTATCTTCTTTTAATATTTATTTATTTGGCTATGGCATTACAACTCTTAGTAGTGGCATGCAAACTCTTGGTTGTGACATATGGGATCTAGTTTCCTGACCAGGGATGGACCCAGGCCCCCTGCATTGGGAGAGCAGAGTCAGTCACTGCTGCTGCTGCTGCTGCTGCTGCTGCTAAGTCGCTTCAGTCGTGTCTGACTCTGTGCGACCCCACAGAGGGCAGCCTACCAGGCTCCTCCATCCATGGAATTTTCCAGGCAAGAGTACTGGAGTGGGGTGCCATTGCCTTCTCCACTTAGTCACTGCACCACCAGGGAAATCCCATCATTTGACCCTTTAAATGCAGACCTCCAAAGTAATATGGGACTCTGTGTCTCATACTCCTCTCCTTCTCTCCATGAAACCTTTTATTTAATGATTCTTTCTTCATTAAATCTGAAAGAAGAAGGAGGAGGAGAAAAGAGAATGAGGAAAAGGAGTGGGATACGGGGGGTGGAGAAGGAGGAAGAGGACAGAAGGCAAGAGGACATAACACCAACAAAAATCTGGAAGTTAGAAAACAGATGTATGATAGGTAACTAACCTGGGAAAGGGCTAAGCCAGGTGGAAAATCCATGACTGTAAAATCCCAGTTTACACTGTAGAATACCCAAAAGCTGAAGAATTGGGGTCACCAGGTATTTCTGGAAAGTGATGTGGGATGAGGGGCAAAACCTGGAATTTTGAATGAATGGCCAATTGAAAAGTGATTACCTCCCATCTCCTCCCTCATGTCAGCAGTAGACTAGAACTGCATCATTGGAGAAGATAAAACACATATCTGGACTGAGAAACAGAAGGCACAATTAAGAGCATGTAATACCGAATGAAGACAAAGAGATTAAAAAAACTTTACACACTCAATACTGAAACCTCCTACTCTTTCTCCACTTGCCTCCCGGGCTGCTGGTAACCAGGTAAATAGGCTCCAGGCTGGAGACTGGAATAGCCTTCCCTGGGAAATCTAGCCATCTCAAGAGAAAAAATGGAAAGATGCAAACATCAGGGTTCCCCAAGGAAATTACACAGTCATTCTGCAGTGAAGTCTGTCATGGAGATCCACCCATCAATCAGCACAAAGTTTCCAATCAGTCTTTCACGGCCCCACTCTTACATCTGACTAGGCAGACACAGAATAGCCAGCAAACAGGAAAGGCCTCTAGCTTTAAAGGGTTCAAAACAAACAGAACAAGAGTAACTGAAGGAAAGAAAGACGACGGAGAGAGAAGGGAAAATATTATTGTAATTGTCATCAAAAAAGATAGGAAACAATATTACACTATAAAACAAGAACAGGGCCCTATTTTTTAATATTTTATTTACATATTTTATCTATTTTTCCACTTGTAATAGTAACACATGGAATATGAATAAACAAACCTCTACCTTAACTCTGCCCTTGGCTTCCTTAGGGCACTATTTTTAAATTATTTTAAAGAAATATTCACACCGAGGAAACCAGAATTGAAAGAGACACGTGTACCCCAATGTTCATCGCAGCACTGTTTATAATAGCCAGGACATGGAAGCAACCTAGATGTCTATCAGCAGACGAATGGATAAGAAAGCTGTGGTACATATACATAATGGAATATTACTCACCCATTAAAAAGAATACATTTGAATCAGTTCTAACGAGGTGGATAAAACTGGAGCCTATTATACAGAGTGAAGTAAGCCAGAAAGAAAAACACCAATACAGTATACTATCGCATATATATGGAATTTAGAAAGATGGTAACGTAACCCTGTATGCAAGACAGCAAAAGAGACACAGATGTATAGAACAGTCTTTTGGATTCTGTGGGAGAGGGCGAGGGCAGGATGATATGGGAGAATGGCATTGAAACATGTAAATTATCATATGTGAAACGAATTGCCAGTCCAGGTTCGATGCAGGATACAGGGTGCTCGGGGCTGGTGCACTGGGATGAGCTAGAGGGATGGGATGGGGAGGGAGGTAGGAGGGGGTTCAGGATGGGGAACACATGTACACCCATGGCAGATTCAAGTCAATGTATGGCAAAACCAATACAACATTGTAAAGTAAAATCAATAAATAATAATAAAGAAATATTCAGAAAATAGGAAAAGAGTTCTTGGAAATTAACAATGTAGTAGTATAAATGATAAACTCAGTAAAGGACCTGGTAGGAAAATTTGAGAAAAATCTCACAGAAAGTATATAAAAAATATTAAAAAATGGAAAACAGCAAAGAAAAGATCAAGTAATTGGAAGTCTGTCCCAGGACATCCTACATTCAAATAGGAATTTCAGGAGGAGAAAACAGGAAGGAATCACTGAAGAAATCACTCAAAAAAGTTTCCACAAACTAAAAGGCTTCAATTTTGAAATTTCAAGAGCCCACCACACAAAATGTAGTGAATGCATGTAGATAGGCAGAAACTGAAAAACACAGTTTAGAATCAGGCTCACCCATGAAAGGGAAGGGCAGCCAAGGGCATGCTGCTGCTGCTGAGTCGCTTCAGTTGTGTCCGACTCTGTGCGACCCCATAGACGGCAGCCCACCAGGCTCCCCCGTCCCTGGGATTCTCTAGGCAAGAACACTGGAGTGGGTTGCCATTTCCTTCTCCAGTGCATGAAAGTGAAAAGTGAAAGTGAAGTTGCTTAGTCGTGTCCGACTCAGCGACCCCATGGACTGTAGCCTACCAGGCTCCTCCGTCCATGGGATTTTCCAGGCAAGAGTACTGGAGTGGGTTGCCATTGCCTTCTCCGCAAGGGCATGCAGAGAATTTCAAAGGTGAGAATAATACTCTTTTAATTGGTGGTGGTGGTGGTTTAGTCTCTAAGTCATGTCCGACTCTTGCGACCCCATGGACTGTAGCCCACCAGGCTCCTCTGTCCATGGGATTTCCCAGGCAAGAATACTGTAGTGGGTTGCCATTTCCTTCTCCAGGGGATCTTCCCAATTGAGAGGGAATCAAACCCGGGTCTCCTGTGTCTCCTACATTGGCAGACAAATTCTTTACCACTGAGCCACCTGGGAAGCACATTTTTTTACATAAAACTGGGTAAAATAATAATAATGCTCTTTGGAGGGGCTGAGATTAGCACATAGAGCTCTGCTGAAGGCTTACAGAACAACCTACCAATACTCTGTTCTCCTTAAAGAACAAGAGTAGAAAGGCTTGGGTGGACAAAGGATTATGAAAAAGCTAAGTACATGTAGGAAGTTGTCTTTTGTTATAACAAACATGTAACCCTAATGAAACCTGGCCCCGAGTGGTTCAGTCTTGGAGCTGTAATACATTCAAAAAACACAGTTCAGTAGCCAAAACTAATTTAAAAGGAATTCCACTCTTTGCTATATTTCTAGAAATCTATAATGAGGTCCCAATTCATAATCCTCAGTAACACTTACTAAATCTCCACACCTCTCCTGTCCCATACCCACACCCCTGCAGTTCCTCCCACACCAACTATTGGGCTGACAATTGGACTTCTTTTTGTTGGATTGGAAGTATGGAGAAGTGTGCTGTGAACACTACCATCTTACAAATTCTGACCACCATAAATTAAGACCAAGATTGTATAGAAGACGTGATAACAGCATTGAAGGTGCTGAGAAACACAGGAATGAAACTTAACAGGGGTGGCCTTATTTAAAATATACCAGTCCGTTTTCTCATCCTCCTTTCTCTAATTTAACAACCTAGACACAAAGTTTAGGGCATCAGGTCCCTTTCTTATGGTATGGAATCATATATTCAAGAAAAATGTGTGGTAAGAAGAAAGTATGTAACATTAACTTTGTGTAAAAAGAGTATAAAAAATTTAGACCCAAAACCCAGTAAGAAACGTGTTCCTTTAGTGCCAGCTTATGGCTGAGAAACTACTTCTATATTCCAAATGAGGCTCTGCAATTCCTTCAGCTAACACATTAGTGTTCTTGTGTGCTCTGTAGAAGGAAAAAAAAAAGGAGTGCTTGATTACAATTCACTATCCAGAATTTTATGGCTAGAACTTGAAGAAAACAGAGTTTCTGCCAAAATAGCTTCCTGCCCAGGTGCTGAACCAATTAACTCTTGAGCAATCAGGCAGTAAAACCAGTAATGGTGAATTTTCTGAAGTGCTATATGTAAGGAGACAGCTTGGAAAAATAAAGATGAAAATTTGTTTTCATAACCAGGAGTGTTTAAAATCCTGAGAGACTGTTTGAACGCCTTGCTGAAATGTATGTGACACTGCAAATTCCCAAACGATCTGATGGTTAAAGATCTATGCAGTCAACACTGACACTTTTTTTTTCTAAATGTAGAGAAAGCTATTTTATTATAATGTGTAGTTTACCTATAGAGAGCCAGTGAATTCCAAAATTTTGAATTCCAAAATTCACTTTTGGAAAAAGAAAGGTATTTAAATGGGAAGTTGGCTATTAAGATATTTCATCCAATTAGCATCAAAAAAAGAAATTACAGCCAAGACTTCTCTTAAGAATGAAAAGTAAGAAGCTGGCAGTCAACTAGTAGCAATTTTTTCTAAGTCAACTACAAAAGATAGAATATAACATTGTACTCTTTAACTTAATGTTTACAGAAAAACATAATTATAAACCATGATGGGAAGGAGCATAAGATTCTGGAAGCAAAATTTCCAGGTCTCTGCAAAAATGAAGCATCCAGATTTTCCAGTCTCAAGAAGAACCATAATTAGATTTTTCCCTCTGCACATCTTACAAGAGGATGAAACTGACTTTACTTTGGAAAACCTAGGTAGTGAATACAGGTCTGGCTTGATTTCCTTCTTCCTGCCTTCCTTCCTTCCTTCCTTTTTCCTTCCTTCCTCTCATTCTTTCTTTCTAGGAATATCCTTAGTCTTCTAAGGATAATTAGGGGGGTTTAGAGTCTCAGATCAGAGAAGGCAATGGCACCCCACTCCAGTACTCTTGCCTGGAAAATCCCATGGATGGAGGAGCCTGGTAGGCTGCAGTCCATGGGTCACTAGGAGTCGGGCATGACTGAGCGACTTCACTTTCACTTTTCACTTTCATGCATTGGAGAAGGAAATGGCAACCCACTCCGGTGTTCTTGCCTGGAGAATCCCAGGGACGGGGGAGCCTGGTGGGCTGCCATCTCTGGGGTCACACAGTCAGACACAACTGAAGCAACTTAGCAGCAGCAGCAGCAGTAGCAAAGTCTCAGATAACACAGTAACCTGAAAATTAGAAAGTCCACTGGTCTTGTTGGCTTTGCTAGTAATTGGTTTCATAGCCTACAGTAGCCACTTGCATTATGGCATCTATAAAAAGGCACTGAAATCCACATACTTTTTCCTAGGGGATTATGAAGGTAGGGTTTCATCCCAAGCTATGCTTGGTTCTAATTGGACAGAAATGGGAATATGGTTCTGATAAACACTGGAAGTTCAAGGGAGAAGATTCTAATCAGTGATAATGCTAAAGAAGAAAGATCTAGAAAGTTATAAGTCCTCTCCAGCTCTAACTTTGATACTTCAATGGGAATTAAAACTGTATGAGAAGATCAGCAAGAACTGTGGTGATTGTAAACAGTTATTTTAATGGAATAATCAAAATAACAGGGAGAACAGCATTGACATATATACACTACCAAGTTTAAAAGAGAGAGCTAGTAGGAAGCTGCTGTATAACTCAAGGAGCTCAGCCTGCTGCATTGCGATTACCTAGAGGAATAAGATGGGGAGGTGAGAGGGGGGCTCAAGAGGGGGGCTCAAGAGTGAGGGGATGATTCATATGGCTGATTTACATTGCTGTATGGCAGAAACCAACACAATACTGTAACACAATTATCCTCCAATTTAAAATAAAAATTAAAAAAAGAAAAAAACAGTAGGGACCATGGGGCAGGCTGGCAGCAAGACCACAAGAGGGCTGAAGACTATAAAACCAAAAGAGAGAGAAGGCAAGAGGATGTATTTATATGTGAGTAGCCCTACTCAATGCGAGTCACTGAGCATTTATCGAGCACTTCCTTAGGCCTGGCTCTGTGTTAAGGGCTAGCCCAGTCCTAGGCCCTGCTTTGGGGAGGCTAAAAGTGTAGGGGAGAGCAACATGTGCAGGTGATAAGCTGCCCAAAGTGTGGGAAGCGATATCACAGACAGAGTAAAAGTTGCTAATGGAGCAGAGAGAAAAAACTAATCCACTGACAGGGATTAGCAGAGGTCATGAGACCAAATTACAAATAGTCAAACCCGATTTTTTTTCAAGACAAAAGTTTAACAGTAAGTTTTCAGCTCACTTTCATTTTCATGTTTCTCACATTTTCCATATGAACAGAAAGCTAGATCTTAAGTATAAGCTCAGCTTCCTTGGACTTCAAGTGATGCAAATTCGTTCTTCCACTCTGTCTGAGGTCTTTTGAGTCATGTATAAGGTAAAACTTGCCTTTTTGCCAAAGCATTGAATTGCCAATTCTTCCATTGAAAATCTGAAACAAAATTAACCTGGAAAATACTGAACATACACACAAGAAAAGTTTTAATATAAACTCTAGCCTACTTGTCTCAATCCATTAGACTTAGAAGCTTTATTTTATAAAACACCAACTCTCATTAAGTTTCCTTCACAAATCACAAACGCAGAGTTTAGTAAATAATGAACAGCAATGTGTGTACATTTTCTTGCTGGCCTCAAAAGATTATCTGGGAGATGTAATGGGAAACATGGGGCAATTAATAAAAACAAAAACAAAGAAGTCTAGTTCCTAACTCAGTTCTCCACTTGACTTGGTGCACCAGTGAAGTCAGGCAAACCCAAATGTTTATTCCCTCTGCTAAGGGAATATATAAACCTTTGTTTATATGTCCTTCATGTGATCAGAGGTTTGCTTATCTTGTTTGTTAAGATGGAGAACATGTTTCCTTCAACATCTTCAAGCTGCCATTGCAAAGAGCTTGGAAAAGCCAAGCTTGGTCTCCTCCCTGGGGTCTCCCAAAGACACTCCATGGCATAGTGATCTCCTCATGGCCAAAACCCACATGTCCCTGAAGTGCTCCTGTAAGCTGAATACTTACCCAGAGAAGAGACTTCCCTACTGGTCCAGTGGCTAAGACTCCACACTCCCAATGCAGGAGACCCGAGTTTGATCCCTGGTCAAGAAACTAGAGCCTTCATGCCACAACTAAGACCCAGTGCAGTCACAAAATAACATTATTTTTTAAATTACCCAGGACCTTTCCAGTAGCCCAGTGGAGAGGAATCTGCCTGCCAATACAGGGGACATGGGTTTGCTCCCTGATTCAGGAAGATTTCACGTGCCATGGAGCTCCTAAGCCTGTACACCACCTGCAACTACCGAAGCCCACATGCCTAGAGCCTGTGCTCCACAATAAGAGAAGTCACTGAAACGAGAAGCCCACGCACTGCAGCTAAAAGGCTGCCACCACTCACCGCAACCAGAGAAAGCCCAGGCATACAGACGAAGACCCAGTGCAGCCAAAAGTAAAATAAATAAATAATGTTATAAATTATTATAAATTTATAAAATAAATAAATTTTTTAAGTTACCCAGAGAAGGTACCAACCAGCTCTCCAAGAAATGGTAGGAGCTTCACAAAGATTCTCATGGGTCCCCATCACAACAGACTAGACAGCATCATGTACCCCATGGATAAGGGGCTCCCAATATTGTCACAGCAGGACTAGGAGAGGGGAGGTCTCAGTGCAATAAAGAATCAGTCTCCACTGCTTTCCCCAATGCCCAGACTTAGACGCCCCATCTTGAGAAAACCTGCATAGATATAGAAGTTCTGGAGCAGAGCCTCGCATAAGGTGTCAAAAGAATTTTTATCTCTATCCATGGTCAGCAAATCCCAGCCAGCTATACTCCCCACCTCACCACAGCACACCATCACAAAGAGAAGTCCAAGCAAACATAAAAAGAATCAGGGAACTATTGTTAACTGCAGGAAGACAAGGATAAACTTAGAAGAGCAAACACATATTCCTGAAGCAAGAAGTCTTAGCCTCCCAGAGTTACTTCTTTCACCCACACTTAGCTTGTATGATGGAAAACGTTGAGTTTGCAGAATTCAAAGGCCCTGAGATCAGGATTGGAGAAGGTGATGGCACCCCACTCCAGTACTCTTGCCTGGAAAATCCCAGGGACAGGGGAGCCTGGTGGGCTGCCATCTATGGGGTCGCACAGAGTTGGAAACGTCTGAAGTGACTTAGCAGCAGCAGAGGTCAAGATGGTTGGAGGTGGGGGGAGTACTAGAACTAAGGATGTCAGAAACCTAAATTATAAAGTCAATCTTATGAGTTTACTTTAGCCTTAAGATTTCAGTGTGTCCTTAAGCTGTTCATCTATGCCTTCATATCTCACTCATTTTCCACATAATTCAGCAAGGAGAGAGGAGATGCAACAAGGACAAATTCAAAAGCAACCTGGATTCTAACACCTATTACTCCTAAAAACAGTTTTGAAAGATCTAGCAGTCTTATGTTTAGACTAATATTTATCTCTATATTCATGAGGGACAAGTTGACACCCAAAGATTCTGAAAGGACATTTTAATCCTTGGTTTCTAATTTTACAAGTTAAAACATTAAGTGCAAATGTCCAGGTAGGCTTTTAATTTGACTTAATAAGTTATGTTATAATATATACTTCCTATCACGTATGCTGACAAAGGATCTCCAAGGACTGCCAGAATTAGATTCTACAATGGGTTCGAGCACAGAACCAGACCAGATATGCAATGGTTCCAAGTTAAGTGTGTCTTCCAACCTCCAGCCCAGTTATGGTGATTATGACTAAGGCCATCCAAAGAGCTTCCAAAGCCTTCTAGAACATGAGGTTCATGCGCATAGATCCCAGGGTGTTGAATATGATATTCACCTTTAGGTTACTCAGCAGCAATCAACCAGACAAATATTCACATGCAGAGAGGTAAGACCTTGCTGCCATCCATAAGTTACTCTGAGAGGTGATGGTAAGGGCAGAAACAGCATACCCAAGAACTTGATATAAAAGTGATTTCTTGGTATGGTATACATACACCTACATACAATGGAGTGTTACTTGATGATAAAAAAGAATGAAATAATGCCATCTGCAGCACCATGGATGGACCTGGAGATTATCATACTAAGCGAAGTAATTCAGACAAATACCATATGACATCACTTATATGTGGAATCTAAAAAGAATGATACAAATGAATTTTATTTACAAAACAGAAACAGACTCATAGACACAGCAAACAAACTTATGGTTACCAAAGGGGGAAAAGAAGGGAAGGAAGAATTTGTGATTAATGGGTACACACTATTGTTCAGTAACTAAGTCTGCGCCTCTTCGGATGCTCCTCTTTGGAGACTCCCCTTTGGAGCCTCTTTGGATGACCTTGGTCATATTCACCATCTCAGGGCTGGAGGTGTCCAACTCTTTATGACCCCATGGACTGCAGCACATCAGGCTTCCCTGTCCTTCACTATCTCCCAGAGTTTGCTCAAATTCATTTTCATTGAGTCAGTGATGCTATCTAATCATCTTATCCTATGCCACCCTCTTCTCCTTTTGCCTTCAATCTTTCCCATAATCAGAGTCTTTTCCAATGAGTCGGCTCTTCGCATCAGATGGCCAAAGTATTGGAGTTTCAGCTTCACCATCAGTCCTTCCAATGAATACTCAGGGTTGATTTCCTTTAGGATTGACTGGTTTGATCTCTTTGCAGTTCAAGGGACTCTCAAGAGTCTTCTCCAGCACCACAATTCGAAAGCATCAATTCTTCGGCGCTCAGTCTTCTTAATGGTCCAACTCTCATATCTGTACATGACTACTGGAAAAACTGTAGCTTTGACTATACAGACCTTTGTCAGCAAAGTGATGTCTCTAATACACTGCCTGTAGGTTTGTAATAGCTTTCCTTCCAAGGAGCAAGTGTCTTTTAATTTGTATAACATAGATAAACAACAAGGATCTACTCTACAGGACGGGGAACTATATTCAATGTCTTGCAATAATCTATAATGGAAAAGAATCTGAGAAATTATATATGTATGTATATATACATATAACTGAGTCACTTTGCTATATACTTGAAACTAACACAACATTATAAATTAACATTTCCATAAAAAATAAAAATTTTTAAAAATAAAAGTAACTTCGCTCTGCACTTTCTTCAAGGTTCCCTTGCATTACTAAGATAGATAGTAAATACTGTCAGATACTTTTGGAATATTTGGGGAAGTATGTAATCCGGAGTTGTGTGCCTCTCTGCTTCATTCAGGCACCAGTCTGCCATTAGGTGCTGTGTTCCCAGCCCTCGTTGATTTCCCACTCTCCTTCCTGGCTGAACTTCCTCAGTGTGATGTGTAACTTCAACACACTAGGGTAAAGTGAGATGAAAGCGCAGTCAAGGGGACAAGAGAAAGAGATGGAAGACAGCATTTGATCCACACTAATTCTTCATCCCTCTAGGTAACTACACACCCTTGAGCTTTTACATATAATTCTGGTTATTATGAAAAGCAAAAAACAAAAATCTGCTTCATTTTTGCCATATTTCTGGCACTAATACCTCAGCATACAATGTAAAACCACTTTCAGTCGACAAGAATTACAGAAATTTCACTTTTTGTGAACTAGGGTGGAATTCTTTCAAGGGAATAGCCACGACATTCCTCAGCCTCAGATTAGGTTTAGAAGTGGACGATCAATCAGTCATCAACTTTCTGAGCATGTGCTGCACACGGAGCAATATGTATGAAATAAAAAGAAATAGGCCAATAACTTAGGATCTGATTGAGAAAAGGGAACAAAAGAAAATCTACCAACATCTGGAAGAGCAAAAGTGAGCAAAATGGGGGCTTCCCTGGTGGTCCAGTGGTTAAGACTTCATCTTCCAATGCAGGGAGTGCAGGTTTGATCCCTGGTCAGGGAATTAAGATCTCACGTGCCTCATGGCCTGAAAAACAAAATATAAACACAGAAGCAATATTGTAACAAATTCAACAGAGACTTTAAAAATGGTCCACATCAAAAAAAAAATCTTTTAAAAAGTGAGCAAAACATAAATACATATGTGCATTAACATATCCATTCAAGGTTTATTCTTTGCCAAGGGTACACACACTGCATTTTCAGTTAAACATAGAAATAAGCAAAAACTATTCTGAGGTGGGAGGTGGTGTCTTAAACTGAACTTTAAATACTTTCTGGCCAGTAATTCTCCCTTACCTCTAGTAAAAGAATCCAACAGAAGAATTCACTGCTTATACGATGCGTTGGATAACTAAAATAATATTTTTCTAATAAAATGGCATGTACTAAGTTCTCAATAAATGTTAGGTTCTCTCCCACCAGTATTTGTTCCAAATCCTCTCTGTTTAACTGGATATTGCTGGATAGGATCCAGAATCTTTGGAATGTTTACACCACTCCTATATCCTTAGACACAGAAAACAAAAGGCCTCTGAGTCCAAGGACATATACTATGGTATCAATTCTTTTCTTCCATGGAATTATAATCATTTTAGTGCCAATTAACAAAGTATTTGGCCAGATGTTACACAGAAATTCTGATTTTAATTTATAGGATTGAGAAATGGTGCCTTCTGGTCATTTGCCCATGAACAGCGAAACAACCAAAATACAAAATAAAATGGAACTACTGGGAGGGAGGCAGGATTCTAGAATAGCTGAGTCAGAACCTGCATCAACCCAAGCCTCCAACAAAGCCATAAAAATACTAGCAAAATTATCAAAATCAACTTTTTGAGAGCTTTGCAAATTAGCCAAAGGCTTGCAACCATCTGAAGAGTTTATCCCCCAAAAAAGAAAAGTTAGTAAACCTTGCTAAGAAGACCAGGGACTGAGACATTTTAACTCGAGTTAATTCTATCTACCTCCTTCCCCTTCTACTGACTTCCCTGGTGGCTCAGACGGTAAAGTCTCTGCCCGCAATGCGGGAGACCCGCGTTCTATCCCTGGGTTGGGAATATCCCCTGGAGAAGGAAACAGCAATCCACTCCAGTACTATTGCCTGGAAAATCCCATGGACAGAGGAGCCTGGTAGGCTACAGTCCATGGGGTCGCAAAGAGTCGGACACGACTGAGCGACTTCACTTCACTTTACTTCACCTCCTTCACCAACTGCTGGCATTAGCCTGGAAAGCTACCAGCCTTTCAGCCACCAGAGGGACAGATGGGCTCTGGAACTCCTCCCAAAACCCTCTGCTCAAACCACAGTCAGTGACTGACCTGACTCACAGCTCCCTGAAAGAGCCACATTCACAGGGTGTTGTGTATTTGACTCACTCCGAGCTCAGCATCACAGGAAAGGCCTTGTCTCTAAGGCACTGATGGAAACAATCAGCTTCCGTTATTTAACATTCTGTTTAACTAACAATGCAATCCTAATTGGGGCACACAAAAGGCTGGCAAAAATACATAAAAGGAAAGTCTGGAGGAATGAGGCTTGCATAAAGTGCCTTGAAAAGTTCTGACCTATCACCAGGGCTCCAAAAAATGGTACACTTGTGGAGGGCTGTTCTCATGACTGAGGAGAACCAGAGAGGGCACTGATTACTCTCTTATAGCTGGCCCTGAAGCCCTACAGGATCCTCTATGACCCACCTCCCAGAATATTGGAAATAAAAGCAAAAATAAACAAGTGGGACCTAATTAAACTTAAAAGCTTCTGCACAACAAAAGAAACTATAAGCAAGGTGAAAAGACAGCCTTCAGAATGGGAGAAAGTAAAAGTAAATGAAGCAACTGACAAACAACTAATCTAAAAATATACAAGCAACTCCTGCAGCTCAATTCCAGAAAAATAAATGACCCAATCAAAAGATGGGCCAAAGAACTAAATAGACATTTCTCCAAAGAAGACATACAGATGGCTAACAAACACATGAAAAGATGCTCAACATCACTCATTATTAGAGAAATGCAAATCAAAACCACTATGAGGTACCATTTCATGCCAGTCAGAATGGCTGCAATCCAAAAGTCTATAAGCAATAAATGCTGGAGAGGGTGTGGAGAAAAGGGAACCCTCTTACACTGTTGGTGGGAATGCAAACTAGTACAGCCACTATGGAGAACAGTGTAGAGATTCCTTAAAAAATTGGAAATAGAACTGCCATACGACCCAGCAATCCCACTGCTGGGCATACACACTGAGGAAACCAGAATTGAAAGAGACACGTGTACCCCACTGTTCATCGCAGCACTGTTTATAATAGCCAGGACATGGAAACAACCTAGATGTCCATCAGCAGATGAATGGATAAGAAAGCTGTGGTACATATACTCAGCCATTAAAAAGAATACATTTGAATCAGGTCTAATGAGGTGGAAGAAACTGGAGCTGATTATACAGAGTGAAGTAAGCCAGAAAGAAAAACACCAATACAGTATACTAATGCATATATATGGAATTTAGAAAGATGGTAACGATAACCCTGTATGGAAGACAGCAAAAGAGACACAGATGTATAGAACAGTCTTTTGGACTCTGTGGGAGAGGGCGAGGGAAGGATGATATGGGAGAATGGCATTGAAACATGTAAATTATCATATGTGAAACGAATCGCCAGTCCAGGTTCGATGCAGGATACAGGAAGCTTGGGGCTGGTGCACTGGGATGACCCAGAGGGATGGTATGGGGAGGGAGGTGGGAGGGGGTTTCAGGATGGGGAACACGTGTACACCCGTGGCAGGTTCATGTTGATGTATGGCAAAACCAATACAATATTGTAATTAGCCTCTAATTAAAATAATAAATTTAATTAAAAAAAATAAAAATAAAAAAAAATTTAAAAAGCAGGAAATAAAGGCTAAGATAAGTAAATGAGAAGAGCCAATTTGTTGGAAAAGACCCTGATGCTGGTAAAGATTGAGAGCAGGAGGAGAAGGGGACAACAGAGGATGAAGTGGTTGGATGGCATCACCGACTCAATGGACATGAATTTGAGCAAACTTTGGGAGATAGTGAAGGTCAGGGAAGCCTGGCATGCTGCAGTCCACAGAGTTGCAAAGAGTTGGACATGACTTACTGACTGAACAACAACAGAGGCTAAGACAGACTTACAAACGGCTGAGTATTGAAGGTATGACCCCAACACACAGGCACACATACACATTCTTCCTAGTGAAAATGGCTGGGTCAAGTCATTTAAGGAAATCTTTTGACTAATCAGTTGATGATTGTAAAAAAATTAACAACGAGAAACCTTAATTAATAAAGAGACACCTCATTAAGGGGGAACTTTCATGTCCTATGGTGATAAAAGAGATGAATAGGAAGGAGAAAGACTCCTCTTCTTTCCTGGCAAGGATTCATTCAGTGGAAAGTCATGGACTGTTTGTGACAACGGCACTTCCAGCTTCCTTTTCTCCTCTATGAAAGTGTTCTTCCCTTGCTGTAAGGGAACTTGCACATGGCTTGTCATGGTTGCCTATCATGAATTGCGATTCTCTGCCAATCCAGAATAAACTCATCTCTACCAAAGAAATATCTGGCAGTCTATTTATTTAAGGCCAGCACTGACCAATAAGCTATGCTGGCCCAGGTCAACCCCTATAAAGACAGGCTAAAAAATAAAATTAAGAATTTGTTGAAATAAGTGATTTTTTTTTAGCAGAGACTTCAGAGGTCACACAATGTAGGGAAAACAGATTCCACAGAATTTGTCCAAAAATGTTACCAAACAACAAAGCAACAACATGAATATAAAATGGAGGGCTCATAAGGAGAAGGAAATTAAATTAACCATGTAGAAATGGCAGGAACCTTGAAAGCAGACAAACAGTAAATAACTCAGACTCTTAAAAAGAGACAGAAAGAAAGTTTCTTCTGTTATTTTGTTTGCTTGTTTTAATTTACTTAGCAGAGATGATATTCAGACAGGTATCAGATTTGAAGTTTGCACATTTGATACAATGTTGATTTGGGTGATGACATTTTCATTTTGTGCTATGGAGAACTTACATATCTGGAAAAATGAACTGGGAATCTTTCAACCACTACTATAAAACCAGACCACTTCAAACAAACCCCCTGACAAAGCGGGGGCTGCAAGAGCCATTCCCCAGTTCATTCACCTATATCACCATTCACCTCACACCTGCCTTCCCAATCGCACTGTTCCCTAAATAGATAGACTGCGTCTATAGCAATACCTGATCGGCAGGCGGATTTGGGTTTACCCCTTGTTCGACCTTTGAATAATCAAGAAGAAACTCTGACAGACTATATTTTTGTCCAAATGAGGAGCAAGAAAATATTGACAAGTTTGTCTTCCAGACTCCAATGAGCAGCACCCCCAGACACTTGGCCACAGACCCAAGAGGCAGCTGCTACCAAGGTCAACAACTTCCCACAGAGCTCTCCATGAGCTCCCCTCATGGTCTCAACTCCATGGCCAAATGTGCTTCAATTCTTGGGTTTCCCTTCAGGCTCCAACTAGTTGACCAGCACCAGTGCCTCTGGAGGGGTTCGCTCTGATCTTCCCCGACCTTCCTTCCAGACCACCACTTCCTCAGCTGCTCCCACATTTGTGTCTAACTCTGGAAAAGGAAATGGCAACCCACTCTGGTATTCTTTCCTGGGAAATCCCCATGGACAGAGGAGCCTGGTGGGCTACAGTCCATGGGGTCACAAAGAGTTGAACACTACTGAGCCACTAACAACAACAATTCCTACACTAAGTCCCTTCTTCCTATTATCCTCATAGTGACTCTGCTTCCCTGAGTGACCCTGGCTGCCATAGAAGAAGCTGAATATCTTTGCTCATCACATAAAGCCAACAAGCCCTCCTCCCCCTGAAGCAAAGAGATGCCTTAAGCCAACTAGAGTAAAGCCTGTGTTCTCTTCAAGTTAAAAGAGAAAAAAATGAATTAATAATTTTCATATTATTACCACTCAAAAGAGACTTAATCTGGACCCAATAACATGTTTTCCACTGGACCAGCTTAAACTTACTAAATAGCTACAGGATTTAAGAAGGGGACAATGAAAGATAAAATTAAAAAGAGTAAATGCCATCAAACAGCTCATAAAGTTTATGAACTTGGAAAATATGAAGTCACAGAGGTCACCATCAAAGAAGTTCATAAGAAATGCATGTTTAGAGAAAATGTCACAGCGTTTTAATATTGAAGATCCAAAGGCCATGCATGACAGAATATGACTAAAGTAGGGCTGAGAAAAAAAATCATGAGTCACTAAATAGAATGGACTGTCACTCAGCTAATAGTCTCTTGCAAGTAACAGCTCACTGAAGACAGAGACACTTACAAAGAATGATCTTTATCTACACATGTTCAATTTACCAGCATCCCAATGGTAGTGTGAGCTTACAATAAAAGCTATTGGGCCAGAGTCAGCCCTTTGGGTGCCTGCCTGGGACCATTGGTGTGAATTTCTCTGAGCCTCATGAAAACCCTCTGGGAGCAAAACTCTTTCCATTCTTCCAGAGCAGCAGGTAGGGAGCCCCGAGAATGGTACATCAGAATGGCATCTCTGTTGTTAATGTCGTATTTGGAACCCAACATCTTTCATGGAGCTTCAGCTTCAGCATCACCCTTTCCAATGAATATTCAGGGTTGATTTCCTTAGGATTGGCTGGTTTGAAGCTCCAATACTTTGGCCACCTGATGCAAAGAGCTGACTCATTAGAAAAGATACTGATGCGGGGAAAGATTGAGGGCAGGAGGAGAAGGAGACAACAGAGGATGAAAAGGTTGGATGGCATCACTGACTCAATGAACATGAGTTTGAGCAAGCTCCAGGAAAAATGGTGAAGGACAGGGAAGCCTGGCATGCTGCAGTCCATGGGGTTGCAAAGAGTCAGACACGACAGCAAAAGGCTGCTGCTGCTGCTGCTGCTGCTGCGTCACTTCAGTTGTGTCTGACTCTGTACAACCCCACAGACAGCAGCCCACCAGGCTCCCCCGTCCCTGGGATTCTCCAGGCAAGAACACTGGAGTGGGTTGCCATTTCCTTCTCCAATGCATGAAAGTGAAAAGTGAAAGTGAAGTCGCTCAGTCATGTCCAACTCTTAGCGACCCCATGGACTGTAGCCTACCAGGCTCCTCTGTCCATGGGATTTTCTAGGCAAGAGTACTGGAGTGGGTTGCCATTGCCTTCTCTGCAGCAAAAGGCTAGATCATTTCAATTACCCCAAAGGGCATTTTTTAAAAGAAATCTGAAATCAAAACAATAAACGTTATTGTCTCCTGTGGCCCACCTCTAAACCATTTCTATTTCATTAAAGATCACAGCCCTACAGGCCTACTGTGCCTGTGATTAGGGTCAGCAAAGAACGAGGTTGTCCTGCTCACATGACACAGGTCTCTGAAGAGCAGGGCACCGTGTGCCTGCTTTGCCTGACAAGTCCCAGCTGTCCAGAGGTAATTGTTTATTAATTAAAGAGATACCCTGTGGGCTCTCATATTCTTCCAGTTCACACAATTGTCTATATGGCCATTCTGCTAAATAGTCAACAATTTTGAGTCCTCCAGGCTTTTCTCTTTCCCTTGCTCCTTTACTTCTTATCCCTAAACATCTTGAGAGGGCTTCATTCTAATTCTGCTATTTGTCCCCATCAATATTCTACTGTCTCCCAGCACCTTGGAGACTGCCAGCCCCTGAGGTGCCCAGTAGGGCTGTGTCCCTGGGATCCTCCAGATGCCAGTCACACTGCATTCCTTGAAAAGGTGAAGGGGGACTTCCCTGATGATCCAGTGGCTAAAACTCCACACTCCCAATGCAGGAGTCCCGGGTTCAATCCCTAGTCAGGGAACTAGACCCCACATGCCACTGCTAAAGATCTCACATGCTGCAACTAAGATCTGGCACAGTGAAATATATAAATAAATATTTTTTAAGGGTGAAGGAAATCTCTCTCCTTGTCCTCTCCACATGCTGTATCTCTTGGGCCCCAGAGCAACAACTGTCTGTGACCTGAGCCCCGCAGAGTTCCCTGACCATTGAGCCCACAGCCCTTCTCTGTGGGCCACACACTTGCCTCCTTGGAGTGAATCAGGGGAGATAATAGATCTCAACCAACTCTGTTCTTCCCCCACCGTCTGTTACCCCCTGCCCAAGCTCCTGCCCTACCAGCAGACCAGACATAAACACCTACTATCATAAGTTGAGTTGTCACCAAAAAACATATATACACTGAAGCCCTAACCCATGGTGCCTGTGACTTTACTTGGAAATAGAGCCCTGGCAGGTGTAACCCCGTTAAGATGAGGTCATTAGGGTGGGCTCTAGTCCAATATGGCTGATGTCCTTACAAGAAGATGAAAACACCATGTGGAGACAGACACTCAGGGACAACACCATGTGACAGCAGAGGCAGAGACTGGCGAGATGCAGCTACAAGCCATGGGATGTCAGGGACAGCTGGCCAGCACCAGGAGCTAGGACGAGGCAAGGAAGGAGTCCCAGAGTCTCAGAGGGAGTGTAGCTGCCAACACCTTGATTTCTAACTTCTTGCTTCCAGAATTGTGAAACATTAAGTTTATGGGTTTTTTTAAGTCACCAAATATATGATAATTTGTTACAGCAGCCTTAGGAAGCTAATCCAGGAACTTCCCTGGGTGGCTCGGTGGATAAGAATGTGCCTACCAATGCAGGGGACATGGGTTCGATCCCTGACACAGGAAGATCCCACGTGCTGGGGAACAACTAAGCCTGTGCACCACAACCACAGAACCTGCGCTCTAGAGTCCATGCTCCACAAGAAGAGAAGCCACTTCAAGGAGAAACCCACCCTCAATAATGAAGAGGAGCCCCCACTGGCCACAGCTAGAGAAAGCCCTGTGCACAGCAACAAAGACCCAGCAAATCCAAAAATAAAATAAAATAATCCACCCATTTCGGCTGTTCTGAGACGGTATAAATGCACTTCATCTCATTGTGCTTCATTTCCCTGACCTTATATTTGCTAGCCACAGAAAGTTACAAGGCAAAACAGAAAATCTTGCTCACTCTAAGGATCGGGGAGGAGGCCAGGAGACAGACTTATTTTCTGCTATTTTTTCAAAATCCGCCAACATTGATGTTCAGCAGCCTTGTTATCCTAGGAGATAAAAAGCCTTCCATCCTTCAGTGCTGGATAAACTACAATCAGAATGCTGGAGTGGGTTTTGGGTAGAGGCATGGGGCAGGACAAGATGTAGAGAAGATATGGCCCATTCTGACACCTCTGGAGTGATGCACTCAAATATCATCTTGATATCCAATCCAGATCAGCTGGGAGGTCTCATCCTTCTCCCCATGTGTTCACAGAAAAACACACATTTTCCATTAACTGCCGAGGTCACCGGCAGGGTGTTCTGGCAGAGCCGTGTGGAGAAGTTGTACAGCACCTGCCTACATATGTTTGGCCCAGTGCCCTCCCCTTGCTTCCCCTCTGATCAGAAGCACATTTATCTGCAACGTTTTTAAAGTCAGAAAAATAAAGAATCTCTCCTAGACTGTTTTGATTTTTAAAACCAATTCCAGACTGTGCATGGTATTTCGGTTGACTTTCAATTATAACATCCTATTGCATTTATTCTGTTCCGCGAGAACACAAAGAGAAATCACCTGTGAATATCTATTGCTGCAAAGACGAGCTCTTTCCTCATTTCTCTTCACTTCCCTTTCTTTGCAACTTTTCTCTCTCCTCTCGTCCCCCTGATCTGATTGTTCTCTTTTCTGATTCACTCAGTCTTTTCCCTTTTCCTCCCCTCAACCCAGACAGCCATCAGAGCCAATCTAAGCAAATCCTGAAGTTGGCAAGTTTGTTCTTCAACACATCATGTTCCCTTTTCTGCACCGTTTCTGCCCTCAGCTCACAACTGCTGAGTATCTAAGGGTTCTCATATCTTTCTGTGCCTTTGTTTCCCTATTTGTACAAAAAAAAACTTGTTCTTTCCATTTGTAAACTAAAGGAAGTCATGCCATCTTCAAGGGAGTTGCTGCAAGGATTAAAATGTACTAGAGTATAAAACTGACAATATTCTGTAAGTTTTACCACTCTCCTGTGTTTCAGCCTTCTCAGGCTCTGCTTCCTCCCCACTTTGTACCTCTCCCTACCCCCACCCCCCCCAACCCCATCCTGACACTGGACACTGATCCATAAAATTTTAAATAAAAGTGAAACCTCGTTCAAGACTGCTAATTTCTTTATTTCCAGTTGATGAAGAGAAATTTTGAATGCTAGGTCAAAGCATTTTAGCCTTAGAGGAGGGATCAGAAAAAAAGAGAGGCACCTCCATTGCCTAGAGAACAATGCCAGCCCCGATGATGTCACAACCCAGCCTTCTTCTTCCATGTTGAACTGTCTTCTTGTGAGAGGGAGAAAACAAGAGGCAAAGATGCAAAGACAGGCACACAGAAAGCTACAGCCCAGGGATCCAAAGGTCCAACAGCTGCTCTGACCTTGCGCCCTGCACCCCACCCCTAGGACACAGTGGTTAGAGACGTCCTTCTCTGCTGACTTTATTCAAACATGCCTTAACTTAAGATCCAGAAAGAAATGGTTGAGAACTTCTGGTCCCTCTCCTTGTCAAGTTCAAGCCTCCCTATTGAAGGAATAATGGGTTCCATGTATTCATTCCACAGTGACCAAAGCTTCTTTGCTTTGAACAGATTGACCTGTGCACCCCAGATGTCATCTAAGGCTATCTCAACCCACAAGAACCTATACAACTTGACTTGACCTATACACACTTTCATAGTCTATGACAGTTCAAACCCTCCCACGGGTTCCAAATGTTCCTTAGGCTTATTTCCATGAGGTCTCTTTTAACTCAGCCTTCAGTGCTGAACAAACTGCCTCTCTTTTACTCCACACAAAGTCAGAAACTAACCCTCTTCTCTCTAATTTAACACAGAAGAAAAAATCTGTTCTTGACAAATGAAGTCTGAATTAGTGTCACTGACACTAGGGGTGTCCCATCATGTACTGTAAGGCGTCCCCGATCCCATGGCCCTTTCCTCTCCTTCCTCCACCATTTCCCAGCCATCCACAGATTTCTCTTTCTGCCTCACACAGAGTAGCATCACTCTCTTCTCTCAAGACTTGACGTCAGCCAACACCATGGCCTTGAAAGAGTGTGCCCCTGCCCAAGAGAAATGACTATTGACAATTTCTAGAAGAACAAGTATCTCCTAAGCACACACCTGGAAGAATTCAGCAGAGGAGACCTTGTGTGAGGAAGGAGGAAAAATCAGAAGCTTTAGCAGCCAGAGTTGAAAGCCATGCATCTGTCACAGACACTGGCCCAGAGTGTAATAGGAATTCAGTGGAGCAAATGTAGCCAAAACCTGGGAAAGAGAAAGGTAGAAAGGAACTCTGTGACTCAGTTAGCTAAAGATGTGTTCAGAGAACTCAACAAAGACTTTGGCCACCTCTCTGCCCTGTTTCCTTATCTGCAAAATGTTATACTCAAGACTGACTGGGTCCTCATTCTTACTTCCTTGATGAAGATACCAAGGATGAAACAAACCAAATAACTCTCCAAAACAGAGATTTTATGTTATGTGTTTGGTATTTGGAAAGGAACATCAGCTTTTTTTTTTTACTACACTAGGGCACTACTTAGTCACCTGAACTAATGTACCAAATAGAACACCAGAGTGAATGTCAGGGCAATTTGTCTCTGTCAATTGTCAATCCACTGATGGTCCAAACTTATTCAGCTGATCAAGTTGGCTTCACATGGGAAGGAAAGATGGAAACCTCTGAAGGGAGAGGAGGGCAGTTCCCCGATTGTGAGCATATGAATAGTTCTGTCTCCTTATAAGAACCTTCCAGCATCTGCTAAAGACAGAATATACACATTTATCTTGGAAGAGAGAAGGTGTTTCCCAAAATCCATGTACCCAAATTGTTAAGTCCAATATCCATCTCCCCTGCCACTTCCCTTTTCTAATAAAGCCTCTATACCATTTCCAGCATGGTTAACAGAAATCAGTGAGCATAAGGGTCATAGCATAGTTACACCATGTGCTAATGTTGACCTGGCTTGACTTGATGGAGGGGGCTACCTAACACTGTCATTTCATTATCACCTCTGTGATCCTGGCTTCTGCTAAACATTAACAAAATGTTAAAGAACCAAATCAGTGACTGTTTTCGCTATTTGGGATTAATAGCCTGTTTCAGATTAACATGAATCAAAGGAACAAAATAAAAAAACAACTTAGAATTTGCAAAATAATAATAAAGTAAAGGAGAATACACAATTTCAAGTTGACACAGAGTCTAAAGAAAGTAGATAGCTTCAGTCCTGGACTGGATGTCTTTCAAGTCTCTGGTTTCCTTGGGGGGTGAAATCCATAGGTTTCTGTTTACTCCTTGATAAAGAATGATGAGTTGATAAAGCACAGATTAAGCAAAGATCCTCTTCCACATGTCTGTAGACAAAATGTCAATCAAGGGACCCACTATGTAAGTAGAACACAGTACATGTAATCTAAGGCCTCCTTTTCAGTTGTCTAAGCCATTAGTGGGACCATAAGCCATTTAGCAGCAACCCTTCTCGCTCCAAGGAGAGAAGAGGCGGCTGACAAGTGACTCGTAGGCTCCCTACAGTCAGGCTTTTTATATGTGAATTTTCAATGAGAGTTTTCTGTGAATGCTTCCTTGATTAAAGTGGGGCCTTACAGAGGAATAAATGAGGAAATTCCAAATGTCAATTTCAAATGAGTGATTAGATTATTCTTCATTTTTAATTTATCCTTACAGCATGTACACACACATGCCACCAATACAAATAATCTAGAACTGATTTTTTTTTTTTTTTTTACAAAAAGAAAACATAAGACCAATGCTTGGAACTTTGCTTTAGAAAAAAGTGTCAAGTGACAGACCTTTCTCCATCAACCATATCCATCTCCATAAAAAATACAAAAATGACATCTGAAAAGACCCACAGAAAAGTCTAGACCAACTCAGCTCCAGAGCCCCCTAAAGCAACATCGTCCAAATTATCCAGGCTAGAAAAATACACCCCAAGTCCTGCCAACTGGAACCATGACTGCAGCAATGGAGCTGAAGAATGCCGAGGAAGAAGGTAACAGGGAATGTACAGCCTGCTGCCAGGCAGGGGTTGCCAAGAACAATTACCAGAAAATTCCATCCTGCCGCAGACTTGGGTGATTTGATGGCAAGATATGCACAACTTCCACATTTTTGAAGGGCTTTGTTCTCAGAGAAACCCCTGACTGTCAGTAATGTGTCTGTCCTCATGTCAATTACAAAGGCAGATCCTGATTTTTCAAGCTGACAGCACTTAGGCCTAAGGATAGCCATTTTCTGAGTCTCTTAAAAATAGGCATCAGCAAACTTTTTGTAAAGGTTAGAGAGTAAATATTTTAGGTTTTACAGACCACATCGCTTTTATCACAATTATTGAACTCTGCTGCTGTAGCCTGAAAGCAGCTACAAATTATATATAAATGATTGATCACAGCCATGTTTCAGTAAACCTTTATTTACATGGACAAATATGAGTTGCTGACTGTAGCTTTCTGAGTCTTGTGTTAGACAGTCAACTTGTACCTTCTACATGCCCCTAGGAAGGCTAATCCACAGTTCACAGTGGATGTGAATACAGACAAACTGCTGTGTTAGTGTCAAGCTCACACTCATGTCCACTCTCCACATAACACTCTAGGAGACTCAGGGTGACTGCAAATTCTCTTCAACTCTTCTGATAGAAGGGGTAAGATCTTTACTCTCTCCTCTTGAATCAGAACTGTCTCTCTTGTATACAGTGGAGTATTACTCGGCCATAAAAAGGAATGAAATTAGGTCATTTGTGGAGATATAGATGGACCTAGAGACCATCTTACAGAGTGAAGTAAGTCAGAAAGAGAAAAGCATATATATTACTGCATTTATGTGGAATCAAGAAAAATGGTATACAGGATACTATCTGCAAAGTAGATATAGAGACACAGACATAGAGATCAACATATGGACACAAAGTGGGAAATCGGGGATGGAAAGAATTGAGATTGGGATTGACATATATATAGTACTGATACTATGTATAAAATAGATAACTAATGAGAACTTACTGTGTAGCACAGGGAACTGTACTCAATGTTCTGTGGTGATCTAAATGGGCAGGAAATTGAAAAAAGAGGGGATGTGTGTGTGAATATATATATATATACACACACATATATATACACATACATATAGCTGATTCATTTTGCTGCACAGTAGAAACTAATAAACAATGTAAAGTAACTATATTCCAATAAAAATTAATTTAAAAAAATTTTTAAAATACTGTCTCTGTACAGAGATGTAAAGAACAGACTTTTGGACTATGTGGGAGAAGGCAAGGCTGGGATGATTTGAGAGAAAGCATTGAAACATGTATATTACCACATGTAAAATAGATGACCAGTGCAAATTTGATGGATGAAACAGGGAACTCGAAGCTGGTGCTCTGGAACAACCCAGAGGGATGGGTTGGGGAGGGAGGTGGGAGGGGGGTTCAGGATGCTGGGACACATGTACACCCATGGCTGATTCATGTCAATGTGTGGCAAAAACCACCACAATATTGTAAAGTAATTAGCCTCCAATTAAAATTAATTAATTTTTAAAAATACTGTCTCTGTGATTGCCTGACCAATAGAATATAACGCAAGGGATAATATGCTGGTTTCCAGGCTGGTGGTTTCTCAAGCATGCTTTTTGTTGCACTGGCTTGTGGAATCCAGTTGCCATACTGTGAGGAAGTCCAAGCAGCCCCTCAGAGAGATCCACATGGAGAGGAGTCAGGGCTCCTGCCAATACCTCCAGCTGAGCTTCTAGCCAAGCCCCCAAAGCACCCCTCACATGGTCCTCCACATATGCTACTGTCTGCTGTTCTGACGCAGAGGGGCAGTAGGATGCTATAAAGTGTTGGGGAATGAAACCTCTAGATGAAAAGCCTGGGTCCCTAAGAAGCTGAATGGGGCAGTTTTTCTCCCCTAACCTGCATCCCACCAACCTGTAGCCATTAATCTGCACTAGACTCCAACAAACCTGTGCTTATTAAGCCACTGGGATTGTTAAGGTTGCTACCTACTCCATACAGTTCGCATACCCTAAAAAAGAAGGACAAAAGGAAGATATATGCCACTCTGGACAAGCATTACAGCAGAGCATCAGATATTTCTAAAGCTAAATCAGTAGGACTCTATGATTGACTCACACTGTGAATTAGAGCTTTCTGTGTTCTAAAACCTATGAGAAGCATGGGTTATTTATTCAGGGAAATCTACTGAATTGTGGAGCTTATTTATATGCGGCTGACCAGATGCACTTGAAAAGACAAGGCTTTTTCCACAGCTGGTCTTCAGGAAGCAAAAGGGAAAGGTGGTGGGTGGGGAGAAATGAGCCGGTTGAGACTAACATATACATACTACTATTTATAAAATAATCAACAAGGATCCAGGGTATAGCACAAGGAACTCTACTCAACACTCTGTAATAACCTTTACGGGGAGAGAACCCAAAAAAGAACACAGATATGTCTATGTTGTTGTACGCCTAAAAAAGAAAAGAAAAAAACCTGCAATACTGTAAATCACCTATTCTCCAATACAAAATAAAAGAGAGAGAAAGAGACAGGGGTCTCTGGGCTGTGAGAGCTGGTGAAAGCTGCCCCACGACCCCTCACACACACAATGACTGGTCATTATTCACTACCTCTCTGGTTAAAGAAATTTTATTTCCCAGTATATATGGAAAAATGACCTGAAAGGACTTATCCTTCAGACCTGGAGTCAGCAAACTATGGCCCCAGGGCCAATCAAGCTTGTTGCCTATTTTATGCAGTCTGTGAGCTGAGAATTTGTAAATAGTTGGAAAAACTCAAAAGAAATATCTAGATCAAATGCAAATTATATGAAATTCATGTTTCAGTGTTCCATGAATAATGGTTTATTGGAACACAGTTCGGCATGTTCTTTAAATATTGTCTAAAGCTACTTTCTCATGACAACAGCAAAGTCAACCAGGCCTGCAAAGCCTAAAGCATTTAGTATCAAGCCCATTAAAGACAATGTTCACAGCCTTCCTTGGACCACTATGGTCCATGAACTCTTTATTCTGAATTAATTTACTGGATTGGCCCTTGTCCTAACAAACTCTGAGGAGCTTATCCTAACAGTTTAATAAGGAAGCAGGAGGTAAATTGAAGGAGAAAATCAAAGCACTCTGTGCAGGACACACCACCCAGGTAGGGAGGCACAGGGAAGGGTCCCTGAAAGTCAGGAGGTGTCACCAGACACCTGGGAGAAGGATGTCCAGCCCAAGGAAACAGTCAGGGAACTAAAGGAGAGGGAAAAGGTGGAAGACAAAAAAATGTTCCTTGAGTTAGTCTCAACTCCCCCAACGTGTAAACACATCCAGTGGTTTTAATGTTTTACTAAAGTGAAACAAATTGGTCAAAAGAATCATGTATAAAGTAGGGATTAATCTCAAAAAATATATACAAACAGCTCATGCAGTTCAATATGAAAAAACAAACAACCCAATCAAAAAGATGGGCAGAAGACCCAGATAAACATTTCTTCAAAGAAGATATGTAGATGGCCAAAAGGCACAGGAAAAGATGCTCAACATCACTACTACTACTACTACTACTACTAAGTCGCTTCAGTCGTGTCCGACTCTGTGCGACCCCACAGATGGCAGCCCACCAGGGTCCGCCATCCCTGGGATTCTCCAGGCAAGAACACTGGAGTGGGTTGCCATTTCCTTCTTCATTGCATGAAAGTGAAAGTGAAGTCTCTCAGTCGTGTCCAACTCTTCGCAGCCCCATGGACTGTAGCCTACCAGGCTCCTCCGTCCATGGGATTTTCCAGGCAAGAGTACTGGAGTGGGGTGCCATTGCCTTCTCCGTCAACATCACTAATTATCAGCAAAATGCAAAACAAAACTACAATGAAGTATCACCCCACACTGGTTAGAATGGCCATCGTCAAAAAATCTACAGACAACACATATTGGAGAGGGTGTGGAGAAAAGGCAGCCTTCCTACCCTGTTGGTGGGACTGTATATTGGTATAACCACTACTTTGTTGTTTAGTCACTAAGTCATATCTGACTCTTTTGTGAACCCCTGGACTGTAGCCCACCAGGCTCCTCTGTCCATGAGATTTCCCAGGCAAGATACTAGAGTGGGTTGTCATTTCCTTCTTCAGGGACCACTATTGTGGAGAACTTAAAAAGCTAAAAATAGAATTACCCCATGACCCAGCAATCCCACTCCTGGGCATATATGCAGAGAAAACTGTAATTCCAAAAGAGACATGCATCCCAATGTTTACTGCAGCACTATCCACAATAGCTAGGATATCGAAGCAACCTAAACGTCCATCAACAGATGAATGAATAAAGTATATTTTTAAAGTGTTTTAAAAGAGAAACCCAAAGGGCAGACTCTTTTCAGTGAAACTCAATATATTCCACATTTGTGAAAATTATTAATTCAACATTAATACCACCTGTCCCCAGATCTGTTTCTCAGTTATAGGGTCGCTAGTCCTGTCCATGTATCCAGCTGACCTCTTTTCTTACCTGCTGCTTTATGAGGAGCTGAGGTCTCACTCTGGGCCTCCAGTGAGTAGAAACAATAGAAAAATCACACCAAAACTTCAAAGGGCTCTTCATTCAGGCCAGCTCTGAAGCCACATCCCTTAAAACCTCCCTAAATTTGGCTCTGGAGGGGCCCAGAAGGGCCAGTAAGGGATTAGGGAAAAGAGAAATCTTTGTTCTCTCTCTGATCTCCAACCTAACATCAGCCCAGAGTTACAGCCTGGACAGTTGGCACAAGTTGGCACTGGGACGCAGGTGGATTAACTTCGAGGAGATTTGTTCTCAGGAATCTTTCTTTTCAAATGGTTGGGAAAAGCTTCAAAGTAACAGCCGACGTGTACACACTGCTGTATTTAAAATGGATAACAAACAAGAACCTACTGTATATTACAGGGCACTCTGCTCAATGTTATGTGGCAGCTTGGACGGGAGGGGAATTGGGGAGAGAACGGATACATGTATATGTATGGCCGAGTCCTTTTGTTGTCCACCTGAAACTGTCACAACATTGTTAACTGACTATAATCCAGTACAAAATAAAAAGGTTTTAAAAAGTACAAACCATGATTCATGAGTTTTTCCTTAAAAATAATAACACAGATTTTGCATCTGTGTGGATTTCAAGTGCAAATGGAGTCAAGAAAAGAAGTCTTTAAATAAAACCTCACCCACTTCTCCCTTCTTCTACACGTTTCCACAGTCTTTGCACTCCCCACCCCCTTAATTTTTCACTCACTCCTTCCTCCCTTTAAAATTCCCCTGACCCACAGTGCCCAAGACTGCAAGAAAATAAAAAAAAAGACTACTCGCTTTTATTAAAAAGAAACAATTAATAATAACAATCCTTTAAAGACCATCAGTGTCTTAAGATGACCATCAGGAGGCCATCAGGACTTAAGATCATATAAATGCTGGTTGTAAGCATGATGCCCTGATCTGATGCACAAAAACAAAGATGTCAAAAATGGTAGTGAGCCAAAACCAAGACTGTTAGGCCTGGAAATAAAGTGAAGCATAGCCTTGCTCAGTCAGGTCACTTCACAGATGGAGCCAGTGAAAGACCCATTCCAGGCTGTCTCCCCAGTTCTCAGGTGAGGGCTGCCTCTGAGATACCCTACTCCCTCCAGGTTTTCCTTCTGTCCTCCCCAACCCTCCAGGTCTGTTGCCTTCAGAACTAGCCAAGCATTTCACCTACTAATCAAGATACATATCCATATGAACCATTTTTGTTTTATGTAAAACTGCAGTGAAGTTTCTCATGGAATGCCACATGAGTACCCCTTGTAGAAGCCAACCAATAAGCTAGCATAATCCTCTGAGAATGTGGGTCTCACCTTAAATACCTAAGTAAAATGGATCCCTAAAGAAAGCCTGTGATAATCCCTTTAACAAAGTAGATAATAGGCTCACAATCTATCCAACTTGTTGCTGACTATTAATGTTTACAACTGACTTTTCTAAGAATATTTTCACAACTTCAGATCTACCAAAGAAGTGGCCCTACCATATAGGGAACTAAAGCAATTTAGCCTGTAGGGAACAAAGACTATGATATTGTAAGCTAACCTCATACAAGATTAGTTCAGTCAGCTAACTTATCGTTTCAACTTCATTCACAAAATATGGTTTGCATAAACTGTATCCTATAAAAGGGCATATGTATTCAGCCGAAGAAATAGGAGTGTAGACAGGGAAAGGTTTAGGTAAAGATATGGTTTGGATCTTTTCACCATAGAATCGCTCAACTCCACAAGCCAGACTTTACTTCATACATTATGAACAATACGTACCAAATTTTATTTCACATATCACTGACTGTAAATCAACGAAGCCAGAATGTAATTCACAGCATCAGAGAGAAGTTAACCTGACCCAAATCAGCAGCCAGAGTGGCTCAGTCCAGCTAATTGCAGCAGCAGAAGTGGCACTTCACAAGGGATGCAGATCAAATGAAAAATGGAAACTAATAAAAGAATAATGCTATGCCTATTCCAAAAATGTGTCCTAATAGGGAAGTCAGTGATAAGGGCAGAAAAATTGAACTGGGTTTTGAAAAAGGCCAATTGCAAGTGACTATAGGAGAAAGCAACTTGTCAACTATGTCACTGTCCCCTGTGGTCTTGGTCTCTGTGGTTTTCAATGTGGACAGCACAACAGTCACCATCTTAAAATGCACATGGGTCAGCCCCAACTCAAATCAGTTGAATCCTGAGTGAGTTGCAGCATCTTCATTTTTAAGAGGCTTTTCAGGAGATTTGAGCATGAGCCAGCATTGAGAACCACTGCCTCTCCTCAAGGCACCTCCAATGTCCAAAACCCCTAACTGGGCAAAGAGCAAAACCAAGATGGCTTACAAAGTAACTTGGAGGTAACTGTTTAGCCATTATGAAAACTGATTACAAATTCTTCTTTGCTCTAACAACCAGCCTTCCCAGAGAAGACATCCCAAGTTGGCACACATTCCCACTCCCAGTCCATACACAAGTTTCAACTGGCTCCAGGGCCCTGCTAAGAAGATGATGACCCAGACAAGAAGAGAAAGTGCATGGTGCAGAATTGAGAGTCATCGGAGCTCAACAACTTTGCCTGCACAATGATTACAAGCATACTCTTATGCTGGCATACTGCCAAGGCTAATGGGGCTACTCAAATGTTCTTATATTGCTGGGTTTCCTACAGGTGTTGTGAAGGTTGATGGAATTTTTTTCGTGAAATAGCTCTAAAAGTTCTCATAAGTAAGTCAGGAAGACCCATTTCTAACAGGTTTTCCTTCCTACCTCTGAATCAAAGCTATAGTCCTTAAATATACAATATTTTCAGTCTTTTAGACATGTTGAAGATCTGTTAACCACCAGCAGATGTGTGTATAATGGTTTTCTTTGGACAAAATTAAAGCTATTCACCCCGCTAAATCCCTCTAGCTGCTTCAAGGTGTCTTGAATCCAAAATGTAGTTAATTTAGCACATGCTTCACGGTGGCTAATTAAAATATGCTTTAGGTAGTTCAGCATATTTTCCCATGCAATTTTCCCCCCTTAGCTGGTCTACTTCTTTCCTTTCTTTATTTCTGTGATGCACCCAAGGATTACGTTATTTAAGAAACCATAGTGCAAAGAATAACCATTGGCCAATTCTAGCTGAAATGCAATATTAACCCCTAATTTATTCTTCTGAGAAAAATCATGCTCCACCATCCTTTCATTCATTTTCCATTCAAAGCTAAGCTTTCAGCCCTAATTGCTTAATGGTAGCTTCCCAGATGGAATCCCAGCCTACTTTCCAACCCAGGCACCATAGGGATGCAGGTGGAGGAGGAGAAGCTAAATCTGAATTGTCAGAAGCTTCTGGACATTCATTTCATGAAATCATCTTGCAGCAAACCTATCTAATGAAAATCAGATCTCATCCAGAGGAGGGAAATTTGCTTTCCTGGATAAAACCTAATTGGTCCCATAAGATCTATTATGCCAAGAACTAAAGGTCCTGTCTACACAGCACTAAATGAAGTGGTCAATGAATTTAGCCAAGATCCCTAATAAAAAAATATATTCTCTTGGACTTCAAATCCTTTTAGGGAACATATTGGAGAGAGTGACTCATATTTATTAATGGGTTTCAGGCACACTTGTTCCTTGATCAAATAAATACATGGTTAATCAACAGATATATTTGAAGGTTTCCTATGTGTTCAGTCAGAACTGTGCTAAGTCAGAAAGGAGATCTGGAAGATGCATAAGGCCAATGCAAAAGAAATGAGGGTTTTGCATGACTTCTGCTTTCAATTACAGGTTATGAAGCAACCTAACACATATAAGTTCTGAAATTTTGGAGTTTTTCTCTTTTGCTACTAAAAAAAAATTCAAAGTCATCTCCATTTTAGCTACCAGAATGTAGCATAATGAATGGCACACAGTAAGTAGTCTTAACAAATACGTGTGGCATTAACAAACAAGTGAATATAAGAATATTCTTCTGAGTATACAGAGTACTTTAAAAGCTGAGCAGTTAAAACAAAAACAGTCTCTTAAGTGCTAGCATACCTGTTAACAAGAGACTGCTCGATCTTTACTAAAAATCCGTGCCGTTTCCTTCTTCCTGTTCCTGAACACACAGCTAATCCCCATTTTGCAGCCCTCTTCATAGTGATGAGTTCTAGCCAACTGAATCCCCCTGTAAAATGGATGAGCCATTTCTGCGTCTCTTGTCTATACTCCTCCCCTTCTGGCTAACTGGGTTGGGACAACCACCTTGGGCTAGAAGGCCTTGTGCTTGTGATAGCAGCGCCCCCGTCAGGCTGTACCCCTGCATGACAGCAAAGGTTTCCCACCAGCCCAGACAATACAAGTACTATTAAAATTATTCCATTTTTACAGGTGAGAAAACAGTCACAGAGAAGTTAATCGTAGATAAAGAAGTGCAAGGAATCTGAACTGGAACACAGTCACAGAGAAGTTAATCGTAGATAAAGAAGTGCAAGGAATCTGAACTGGAACACATTTCTATCTCAACACATTTCTTGCTCCAAATGCTTAAAGAAGCTTCTGAATCACGGACCTCTAACCTCTTCCAGGTGACCATTCCCACAACCTGGAATAAAATCAATGATCTCTCCCCATGTGCCATTCATGGGGTTCGTGTTTCACCTCCTCCTTTACCTCTCATAGCTGCGACCACCCCTGTGGGTGCACATCATCATGGGACTGACCCCCTTAGAAAGTCTATCCCACATCTACCATAGCTTTCTATCTGATACTAGCTATTTTGTCCACCTCTCAAATAACAACATGCTGCCTGTTCAGTAATAGACTTAAACAGCATAAGAGAGTTTGAGCATGCAGGAGCCTTTTCTTCTTTTAAAACAAAAAAGTCTGATTACACAAATCTTGTAGAAGGTCAGCAAGAAAACTGCTGAACACTTTGCTATCTTGCTATTAAAATGTCCCCATTAAAGTGTTCAGAGGTGGGAAAGTAATACCTACAGAATACATTGAAAGGTTACATATAGTAATGCTCAAATATTTCCATAATTTACAGTAGTATCAAAGGTGACAGGCATGATTTACAAATCAGAATGTTCTATCTGAGATGTCCAGTTCAGTTCAGTTCAGTCGCACAGTCGTGTCCGACTCTTTGGGACCCCATGAATCACAGCACGCCAGGCCTCCCTGTCCATCACCAGCTCCTGGAGTTCACTCAGACTCACGTCCATTGAGTCAGTGATGCCATCCAGCCATCTCATCCTCTATCGTCCCCTTCTCCTCCTGCCCCCAATCCCTCCCAGCATCAGAGTCTTTTCCAATGAGTCAACTCTTCGCATGAGGTGGCCAAAGGACTTTAACATCATTCCTTCCAAAGAAATCCCAGGGCTGATCTCCTTCAGAATGGACTGATTGGATCTCCTTGCAGTCCAAGGGACTCTCAAGAGTCTTCTCCAACACCACAGTTCAAAAGCATCAATTCTTCGGCACTCAGCATTCTTCACAGTCCAACTCTCACATCCATAAATGACCACAGGAAAAACCATAGCCTTGACTAGACAGACCTTTGTTGGCAAAGTAATGTCTCTGCTTTTGAATATGCTATCTAGGTTGGTCATAACTTTCCTTCCAAGGAGTAAGCATCTTTTAATTTCATGGCTGCAGTCACCATCTGCAGTGACTTTGGAGCCCAAAAAAATAAAGTCTGACACTGTTTCCTGAGGGTTAATTCATGTAATCAGTAAAACTCCCCAGGGCAGAGAGGCCTCTGAGCTGGGGAATGACCGCCAAAGTGCAAAGAACTTTAAAATAGCCCCATACAAAGGGAGTATTATTGCCAATGGTTTGATCACACCCAATCCACCTAGAAGGGAAATACATATCTTGTCCCTGAAACGTCTCACATGCATAGGATAGAAACTTCACACACACACACACACACACACACACACACACACACACACACACACAGAGGAGAGTCATGCATTTCAAAAATCAAGTGCAATTTAAAATCCCAGAGGCCACAGCTGGCTCCAGAAAGCAAAGTGGGAAGACAGTCAACCACAGTTTCCAACTCCTGCTTTGTGTACCTTGCTAACCAAAATCAATACATTAAATCCATGTGGTGACTGTGTAAGCATCCTCTTTCCTTTGAGGACGTCCAAGCTGATGGTCTGTCATTTGGGCAAGTGCTTACCCCAGATTCTGGTAATGTTCTCAAGGACACTGGCTGTTCTAGAATCCCAATACTAATGAAGCAAAAACACAAACAGCTGCTCCCATCTAAATCTTCTGAATGACACTGGGTGTACTGTTTTCATAAATTAAATTTTTGAACCGATACCAACTGCTACAAATATTGATATTCACTATATCATTTTTTTATAAAAGTCTTTAGGTAACAACAAAAGAAGGCCAAAATAAGCTAGGGATAGAGTTGTGGTACAGGTGATACAGAAGTTAGTGTGATCATAGCGCTAGAAGACATTCTCCCCTTGACTCTCAACTATATGTAATTACAGGAATAGGACATGGCCAGGACACTGGCTTCTAAATTTAAAATCATTTTATTTGCCATTTTAATGGATTTTTAAGTATCATTTGGGACTATTGGGCCACTTCCAGAATACATAAGGAAGAGGTATTAGAATGGACCTAAACAGTGGAAACAGTGTCAGACTTTATTTTTGGGGGCTCCAAAATCACTGCAGATGGTCACTGCAGCCATGAAATTAAAAGACGCTTACTCCTTGGAAGGAAAGTTATGTCCAACCTAGATAGCATATTCAAAAGCAGAGACATTACTTTGCCAACAAAGGTCTGTCTAGTCAAGGCTATGGTTTTTCCTGTGGTCATTTATGGATGTGAGAGTTGGACTGTGAAGAATGCTGAGTGCCGAAGAATTGATGCTTTTGAACTGTGGTGTTGGAGAAGACTCTTGAGAGTCCCTTGGACTGCAAGGATATCCAACCAGTCCATTCTGAAGGAGATCAGTCCTGGGATTTCTTTGGAAGGAATGATGCTGAAGCTGAAACTCCGGTACTTTGGCCACCTCATGCGAAGAGTTGACTCATTGGAAAAGACTCTGATGCTGGGAGGGACTGGGGGCAGGAGGAGAAGGGGACGATAGAGGATGAGATGGCTGGATGGCATCACTGACTCGATGGGCGTGAGTCTGAGTGAACTCCGGGAGTTGGTGATGGACAGGGAGGCCTGGCGTGCTGCAGTTCATGGGGTTGCAAAGAGTCGGACACGACTGAGCGACTGAACTGAACTGAACTGAATAAGAGAAGGATGGAACTGATCAGTTCACCCTTGGAAAACTACTAACTGTATGCCAACTTACAGGTGAGAAAATTAGAAACAATAAGAAAAATATGGTAAGTGTTTCATAAGGTTTAATGTATTCAGTTTAAAGGACTGTATAATTATAAAATTATGTCATTTCCATTCTTTTGATGTGTCAATGTCATTTTTCAGAAAATAATATGACTAATAGATGAGATAGCTGGTAATTTTTTGTCCAAAATTGGCAAAATTTATTTTTTTTAAATACAAATTTATTTATTTTAATTGGAGTTTAAATTGAATACTTTACAATATTTTATTGGTTTTGCCACACATCAACATGAATCTGCCACGGGTGTACACATGTTCCCCATCCTGAACCCCCCTCCCACTTTCCTCCCCATACCATCCCTCTGGGTCATCCCAGTGCACCAGCCCCAGGCATCCTGGTGCACTGGTGCACCAGTATCATGCATTGAATCTGGACTGGCTATTCATTTCATATATGATATTATACATGCTTCAATGCCATTCTCCCAAATCATCCCACCCTCTCGCTCTCCCACAGAGTCCAAAAGACTGTTCTATACATCTGTGTCTCTTTTGCTGTCTCGCATACAGGGTTATTGTTACCATCTTTCTAAATTCCATATATATGTGTTAGTATACTGTATTGCTGTTTTTCTTTCTGGATTACTTCACTCTGTATAATAGGCTCCAGTTTCTTCCACCTCATTAGAACTGATTCAAATGTATTCTTTTTAATGGCTGAGTAATACTCCATTGTGTATATGTACCACAGCTTTCTTATCCATTCATCTGCTGATGGACATCTAGGTTGCTTCCATGTCCTGGCTATTATAAACAGTGCTGTGATGAACATTGGGGTACACGTGTCTCTTTCAATTCTGGTTTCCTCAGTGTATATGCCCCTCAGTGGGATTTCTGGGTCATAAGGCAGTTCTATTTCCAGATTTTTAAGGAATCTCCACACTGTTCTCCATAGTGGCTGTACTAGTTTGCATTCCCACCAACAGTGTAAGAGGGTTCCCTTTTCTCCACACCCTCTCCAGCATTTATTGCTTGTAGACTTTTGGATCACAGCCATTCTGACTGGCATGAAATGGTACCTCATTGTGGTTTTGATTTGCATTTCTCTGATAATGAGTGATGTTGAGCATCTTTTCATGTGTTTGTTAGCCATCTGTATGTCTTCTTTGGAGAAATGTCTGTTTAGTTCTTTGGCCCATTTTTTGATTGGGTCGTTTATTTTTCTGGAATTGAGCTGCAGGAGTTGCTTGTATATTTTTGAGATTAGTTGTTTGTCAGTTGCTTCATTTGCTATTATTTTCTCCCATTCTAAAGGCTGCCTTTTCACCTTGCTAATAGTTTCTTTTGTTGTGCAGAAGCTTTTAATTTTAATTAGGTGTAATTTGTTTATTTTTGCTTTTATTTCCAATATTCTGAGAGGTGGGTCATAGAGGATCCTGCTGTGATTCATGTCGGAGAGTGTTTTGCCTATGGGGCTTTATAGTTTCTGGTCTTACGTTTAGATCTTTAATCCATTTTGAGTTTATTTTTGTGTACGGTGTTAGAAAGTGTTCTAGTTTCATTCTTTTACAAGTGGTTGACCAGTTTTCCCAGCACCACTTGTTAAAGAGATTGTCTTTTTTCCATTGTATATTCTCACAATTGGCAAAATTTAAAAGTCAACTATTCTTTCCTATGGCCAAAAAGATGTTACTGAGATTCTCCTGGTCCATGGAATCCAAATTCTAGGAGCTAATTCAGTCTCCCTCCTGAAACTTGCAGTTAAAATATAGCAATAGCAGATGATGAGATCGCCTCGATGACTCCCAACATGAGTGATCAATCATGGAAACCAGAGTTTTCAAGACTAGAAGTATTTCCTGACCATCTTCTGTGGACATGGTTATCTATTTTATGCATACATGCATGCCCAGTTGCTCAGTTGTGTCTGACTCTTTGCAACCCATGGACAGTAAACCACCAGGCTCCTCGGTCCATGGGATTCTCCAGGAAAGAATGCTAAAGTGGGTTGACACTTCTTATTCCAGGGGATCTTCCCAACCCAAGGATAGAATCTGTGTCTCTTGTGTCTCCTGAATTGGTAAGAGGATTCTTTACCAACTGAGGCACTTGGGAAGCCAATTTTATGTGTAGTAGTGTGTTTATGTTATTTAGGAGTTTGGAATTATATCCCAAATTAGGAGTTTGGGGTTAACATATACACACTACTATACATAAAATAGATAATCAACAAGGACCTATTGTATAGCACAGGGAACTCTACTCGGTACTCTGTCATAACCTATATGGGAAAGGAATCTGAAAAGGTATGTATTAATACATACGTATATATATAACTGAATCACTTTGCTGTTGTACACCTGAAACTAACAACTTTGTAAATCAACTGTACTCCAATATAAAGCAAAAAAATAAATTAGAAAAAGAAGACTCAAGAAGAGAAAGATGATATGTATAGATGTGGAGGAAAGTGAAGTGACAGGATCAGCTAATACAGATGAGTCCTGAGAGCCCAAAGGAATTAGGCACCAGGCAGCCCCTTGACATAGGCCTAAAATGAGATGCTAAGGAATGTAGGCACAACTCTGTGACACACTCATGACTGTCATACTTAATCCACGTATAAGGCCAACCAGGAATAAAATGACAAGGAAATGTCAGGGAAGATCCCGAAATTCATCCTATCCCACAAGACTGAAACCAAAACTAAGCCTCCATCCAAAGTCCTTTGGTCTGTAAATCAATTTAAAATCTTTAAAGGTATCAAGCCCGGTGATAAGCCCATCATAATAATTCACAGGAGAGATGAGGCAAATATAGTCTACTTTATATATTAAAATGGTTTATAATACTATTTATGACAATAATGTTTGTGACAAAATACAATATTTTAGTATTTTATTTTTTATTTTTCTCCTTAGAAAGAAATTAATTTTTAATTTTAATTTAATTAATTTAAATCTAATTTCGTTTTCTCCTTAAACAGGTGACAATTAAAAAAGGTCAAGAGACTGTAGTCTCTACCTAAAAAGAGCATCAGATTCAGTTTTGTTAATGATGTTTCTCTTACATATTTAGTCATGAAGATTGTCTTTAGTGTCTCAAGTTCCCAGTTTTAACATTGTTTCCCTTTTCTGCTCTGTCCTTGGTTCCAGGTTTTGGTACACAATTTTTTTGTACTGAGGAAAATATTTGCCATATAAGTTGTATATACCTTAGAAAAATGTTAAGGCAAGATCTGTATTTTACAGACATATTTGCAGTTTAAGGGTTTTATCATACTATGGAATCAAAGGTATTGATCCATCACACGCATTCACCCCTACTTGGTACAGAGAGGTCTTTGTACAAAGGAGCGGGCATTATTCCATATGTGCCTTTTCTGTAAATATTTAAACTAGATTATACAAAATGCCAAAGCCCAGGTTCCAAAGAGCACTGTGGCCAACAGGGATTGGCCACACTAGCAGTAAATAAAACTCATCAAGGTTTTGCTATGTCCCAGGCATATTTACATAACTATGTATAACCAACCCCATTAATCTTCAAAACAATTCTGTGAAGCAGTTACTGTTTTATAGATGAGAAAACTGAAGTGAGAGAAGTTATCTGACATGCCAGGTCACAAGTACAGCATATGCCAGAGCCAAGGTTTAAACCCTGCTGGTTTGACACCAGGGCTTGTGTCCTGAAGCACTCTATGATACTGCCTAGGAAGCTGGCTCAGAGCAAGGACTCTGAACCTGGCAGATCTGCACTCAAATCCTGTCTCTACCATCTCCCACCTGGTGACCATGAACTAATTACCCAGCTTCTCTGAATCTCAGTTTGCTGTTTGCTTGCCTCACAGGGTTATTATGATGAGTTGTAAATGAGCCCATACCTGGCTGAATGTACCCAAATGTAAAATATAAACAGGATCAATACTGTCAAAATGTCAGTTCTTCCTGACTTGACCAATAGATTCCACAGATTTATAGGTTCAGTCAAAATCCCAACAAGTTATTTTTTGGATATCAACAAATTGGTTGTAAAATTTATATGGAGAGGGAAAAGACCCGAAATACTAAACACTATATTGAAAGAGAAGAATAAAGTTGGAGGACTGGTGTTACCCAACTTCAAGACTTATTATAAAGCTACAGTATTCAAGACAGTGTGGTATCATCAAAAGAATAGACACATAGATCACAGAGCAGAAGTGAGAGCCCAGAAATAGACCCACATAAATAGAGTCAACTGATTCTTGACTAAAGAGCGAAGGCAAAACAATGGAAAAAAGATAGTCTTTTCAACACATGGTGCTGGAACAACAGGGCTTCCAAATGCAAAAAAAAAAAAAATTAATCTAGATAGAAACTTCACACCCTTCACAAAATTAATTCAAAATGGATCACAAACTCATATGTAACACAAAACTATAAAACTCCTAGAAAATAGCATAGAAGGAAATCTAGATTACTTTGTATAAGATGATGATTTTATGAAACACACCAAACTCATGATCCATGAAAGAAAAAATTGATAAACTTGACTTAATTAAAATTAAGAATTTTTGCTTTGCAAAAACCACTGTCAAGATAATGAGAAAATAAGCTGGGGAAAATGATTGCAAAAAAAGACAAGCTGATAAAGGACTATTATCCAAAATATACAAAGAATTCTAAAACTCAACCAAACAATAAATGATGTGATTTTTCTAAAAGGGTAAAATAAATAAATTAATAGAAATGGGCAAACAGTTCAGTTTAGCTCAGTCATGTCTGACTCTTTGCAACCCCATGAATCGCAGAACACCAGGCCTCCCTGTCCATCACCAACTCTCGGAGTTCATCCAAACTCATGTGCATTGAGTTGGTGATGCCATCCAGCCATCTCATCCTCTGTCATCCCCTTCTCCTCCTGCCCTCAATCTTTCCCAGCATCAGGGTCTTTTCAAATGAGTCAACTCTTCGCATGAGGTGGCCAAAGTATTGGAGTTTCAGCTTCAACATCAGTCCTACCAATGAACACCCAGGACTGATCTCCTTTATAATGGACTGTTTGGATCTCCTTGCAGTCCATGGGACTCTCAAGAGTCTTCTCCAACATCACAGTTCAAAAGCATCAATTCTTCGGTGCTCAGCTTTCTTTATATTCCAACTCTCACATCCATACATGACTACTGGAAATACCATAGCCTTGACTAGACAGACCTTTTTTGGCAAAGTAATGTCTCTGCTTTTTAATATGCCATCTAGGTTGGTCATAACTTTCCTTCCAAGAAGTAAACATCTTTTAATTTTATGGCTGCAATCACCATCTGCAGTGATTTTGGAGCCCAAAAAATAAAGTCTGTCACTGTTTCCACTGTTACCCCATCTATTGCCATGAAGTGATGGGACCAGATGCCATGATCTTAATTTTCTGAATGTTGAGTTTTAAGCCATCTTTTTCACTCTCCTCTTTCACTTTCATCGAGAGGCTCTTTAGTTCTTCTTCACTTTCTGCCATAAGTGTGGTGTCATCTACATATCTGAGGTTACTAATATTTCTCCTGGAAATCTTGATTCCAGCTTGTGCTTCTTCCAGCCCAGCATTTCTCATGATGTACTCTGCATATAAGTTAAATAAGCAAGGTGACAATATACAGCCTTGACACATACTCTTTTTCCTATTTGGAACAAGTCTGTTCCATGTTCAGTTCTAACTGTTGCTTCCTGACTTGCATACAGATTTCTCAAGAGGCAGGTCAGGTGGTCTGGTATTCCCATCTCTTTCAGAATTTTCCAGTTTATTGTGATCCACAGAGTCAAAGGCTTTGGCATAGGACACCTTGCCAAAGAAGACATGTGCTTAGCCGCTAAGTTATGTCCAACTCTTTGCAACTCTTTGGACTGCAGTCTGCCAGACTCCAGTCCATGGGATTCTCCTGGCAAGAATACTAGAGTGGGTTGCCATACCCTCTTCCAGGGGAAACCAGATATACAGATGGAAAACAAGCATATGAAAAGATGCTTCACATCAAATGTCATTAGGGAAATGCAAACTAAAACAATAATGAGATACCACTACACACCTAATAGAATGGCCAAAATCCAGAACTCTGACAACAACAAATGCTGACAGGCACATGGAACATGAAAACACTCATTCATTCTTAGTAGGAATGCCAAAATGGTTCAGCCACTTGGGAAAACAGTTTGGCTAAGTATATTCTTCCTATACAAACTGGAAATCTATGCAAAGGAGTTAAACATTTATGTCTACACAAAGTACACAAGGATATTTATAGTAGCTTTCTTCATAAATGCCAAAACTTGAAATCATCCAAGATGTCCATATAGATAAATAAACTGTGGTACATCCAGGCAATAGAGGGTTTATACAGTGCTAAAAAGAAATGAACTATCAAGTTATGAAAAGATATGGAGGACATTTAAATGACTGTTACTGAGTGGAAGAAGCCAAGCTGAAAAGGCTACATACTGATGATTATGAATGTATAACCTCCTGGAGAAGGCAAAACTACGGGACCTTAAAAGGATCAATGGCTGCGGGGGAGTAGGAGGGAATGAAGGATGAAGAGGCAGAATTTTTAGGACACTGAAACTAATCTACGATACCATAAGAGTGGATATGAAACAGGAAGGAAGTGGGCAGGGCACAACCTTTAAAAGAATAATATAGCCTTACTGCTGCTGCTGCTAAGTCACCTCAGTCGTGTCCGACTCTGTGCGACCCCACAGACGGCAGCCCACGAGGCTCCTCTGTCCCTGGGATTCTCCAGGCAAGAACACTGGAGTGGGGTGCCATTTCCTTCTCCAATGCATGAAAGTGAAAAGTGAAAGTGAAGTCGCTCAGTCGTGTCCAACTCTTAGGGACCCCATGGACTGCAGCCTACTGGGCTCCTCTGCCCATGGGGTTTTCCAGGCATAAGGCATAACAAAAACTGGTTAGAAACAACTAGGTCTAAGATGGTGGAAAACTCGACTTCCAGTAGACGTTGACCCTCATTACACACTCTTTTAACACATTAGCTAAATAACATACTCACGGGCACCCTGACAGTTCTGAGACTAACCATCAAAAATCAAAAAGTGAGCAGTGACCCAATTCCTGGAAATCTCCTTTCCCAAAATAGTTGGAATAACCCTCACACTCATTAGCCCATGAAATTACCCAGTCTATGAAAACTAACCACACCATATTTCCAGGGCCTCTCACCTTCTGAGATGGCCTATACTCTGTGGAGTGTGTTTCTCCCAAGGCCATTCTCACCTTTGGAGACGGATCACATTCTGACTATGGAATGTGTATCTTTCTCTGGAATGTGATTCTCTCTAGATAAATCCACTTGTTACCTATCACTTTGTCTCTCCCTGAATCCTTTCTGCCACAAGACATGAAGAACCTGAGCTTCATTAAGTCCTGAGACCAGTCCTTCATTATGTGACCTCAATTAAAAGATGAAGGTTCAAGTCCCAATCGAGTTATGGCCAGGTTCAAGTCCTGGCAAGTCTCAATCTGGGTTTAAGTTTCAATCTGAGTTTGGGCTGGATTTGAGTATCAAGTCATGGGTTCGAGTCCCAACCTGGGGTGTGTGGTTTCAGATATATCACTGTACATTTGCCAAACTCACAGGATGTATAATACCAAGAGTAAACCTCAATGTACATTATCGACTCTGAGTGATAATGATGAGTCAGGGTATGTCCTCAACTGCAACAAAAGCACTGATCTGGTGGGAGATGTTTACAGTTAGGGAGGTGGAGGGGGGATGTAGAGGAAATTTCTGTACCTTCTGCTCAATTTTGCTGTGAAATTGCTCTAAAAAATAAAGTCTATTTAAAAGGGAAAATTTCAGGATAAGCTTGGAGATGGAAACCAGAAAACTGGAGGAAGAAGAGTCTTCTGGGTTAACAATCTTCTGAACCCAAAGGTCCAGGTCAGCAGACAAGGGGCAAATAAAAGCTGAATAAAAAGCAGAGACATCACTTTGCCAACAAAGGTCTATATAGTCAAAGCTGAGAGTTGGACCATAAAGAAGGCTGAGCACCAAAGAATTGATGCTTTCAAACTATGGTGCTGGAGAAGACTCTTGAGTGTCCCTTGGACTGCAAGGAGATCAAACTAATCAATCCTAAAGGAAACCTGAATATTCATTAGAAGGGCTGATGCTGAAGGTGAAGCTCCAATACTTTGGCCACCTGATACAAAGAGCCAACTCACTGGAAATGACCCTGATACCAGGAAAGATTGAGGAAAGGAGGAGAAGGCAGCAATAGTATAGGATGAGATGGTTGGATGGCATCATCAACACAATGGACATGAGTTTAAGCAAACTCCAGGAGATAGTGAATGACAGGGAAGTCCATGGGGTCGCAAAGGGTCGGACACGACTGAGTGACTGAACTGAACTGAACTGACCCAGACAAGGGTAGAAAAGAGAGGTGACTCTGTCTTGACTGACCAGATCTGCTGGTAACTGGAGCCTTCTGAGACTGCTCCTTGCTAGTCTGGGTCCGTAGGGCAGGGTCTCGACACTTTCGCCTCCTGAATATATGAGAAGGTGTAAAACATGTACTAGTTAAACTCTTGTTGAATTCCTGTAACAATATCGGAAACAATATATATCACTTCAACATAGACAAATGGCTACAAACCACTGAGGGGGGTACAGGGAAGAATGTTCTAAAACAGCCCGGAACCAGGAAGCTCTGCTTCCTAGAATCAATTACAGGCCAAAAGGCAGTCTCACCTGGTAGCCTCAAGCATATCACATGACTCAGGGGTGCTGCCAAAAACCCAGATTAAAAAAAAAAAGAATTAAACAGGAGGAGAGTGAGGAAGAGAAACCAGAATTTCTCCCTAGGACCACACTAAAGGCATTTATTAGCCTGACCCACCCTATAACACCTTAGAAACAAAACGTCCCCATCCAAATGCAAACAGACTTCTTTCCTTGCTGTGACTGCATTTCATAACTCTTGCCCTTCCTAACATGAAGCCACTCCAATTGATGAGGTCATTTGTTTTCCTGAGAACTCAGTTATGGAGCTTGCCAATCATTCAAATTGCAAGTTCTGGCCAGGAAAGCCCTATGAAGAAAGCAAAGCATTAAGTCCTTACCGTTCTTTCTTGGGTCAGTTAGAGCATTTGAATCCCATACGACTGTCTTTTCAAAAAAACAAAAAACTATGCTTACAAAGATAACAAGTTCCAAATGTTGTCTTTTCTTAAAGGTATATTTGTTTCAAATCATATGTTTCTAATCTATAACAAAACAGCCTGAGTTATAATTATTCCACTCCACACACCATTCAAAAGCCAAGAGATAACATGGAGAAATGATTAATGTGTTATCAATGATATATAGAGTCAGTCGGTTGATTCAAGACATAAACAGTCACACAGAAAGAGAAGAAATGGTGAACAACATATCCAATTTGCACTATGCCTGCTCCTAGAACAGACCACTTTCAGGCCCTCCAGATGAGAAGCAAAAGGATCCTGCTTTGTGGAAAGATTCTAGTGTTAGCCATTTACATTTCAGTTTGAATTTTAAATACTTGACCCCTATACTCTCTCTGCATTTGAAATCTGAGCTATAATTCAGAAAAAAAAAGCCTTATCTTTTTATTAAGGGGATTTGAACTTATCAAACATGAAATAGATGTGAAAGAAGGAGAGACTGGGGAATGTACAATACGCTTAAGAAGAAAGGATTTGCCAAGAGTATTTTTAATTGCACACTGTTTATAAATGCTAGTATGAGTGGCTCCTTTCTATTGTAGGATTTCTTTCTTCTGTCAAATCACATAAAGCATCAGGTTCTAAAAGGTGGGGGTTGCTTATTTGCTTTGCTTTTGGTAAGTATTGACCAATTATCAGTGCATATTTTTAAATGGAGAAACTGAAGCAGTAATTGAGAAGACTTGGACCTATCCAGTTTCACCACTGAGGTTTAGGTCATTTCACTAATAACTGAAGATAAATTTACAGACACACATAAGCTTCCAGGCTTAATGAAGTGCTGTAAATAATCTTATAAATGTAGTACAGTTCATTGAAATTCATATTTTAGAGAAGATCTTAAAGAAGAAAGTCTCAAAAATGTTGTCCAGATAGAACTCTTGAAATCTTGGAGATCTCTTTCTCCAGGGCTGACAATTTCTCTCAAACATGAACCCTCTGTTTTTGTTGTTCATTCACTCAGTCATGTCTGACTCTGCAACCCCATGGACTATAGCACGCCAGGCTTCCCTGTCCTTCACTATCTCCCAGAGCTTGCTCAAATTCATGTCCATTGAGTCAGTGATACCATCTAACCATCTCATCCTCTGTCATCCCCTTCTCCTCCTGCCTTCAATCTTTTCCAGCATCAGGGTCTTTTCTAATGAGCCAGCTCTTAGCATCAGGTGGCCAAAGTATTGGAGCTTCAGCTTCAGCATCAGTGCTTCCAATGAATATTCAGGGTTGATTTCCTTTAGGATTGATTGGTTTGATCTCCTAGCTGCCCAAGGGACTCTCAAGAGTCTTCTCCAACACCCCAGTTCAAAAGCATCAATTTCTCAGTGCTCAACATTCTTTATGGTCCACTCTCACATCCGTACATGACTACTGGAAAAACCATAGCTTTGACTATATGGACCTTTGTCAGCAAAGTGATGTGTCTGCTTTTCAATATACTGTCTAGGTTTGTCATTGTTTTTCTTCCAAGGAGCAAGCATCTTTTAATTTCATGGCTGCAATCACAGTCTGCTGTGATTTTGTGTGTGTGTGTGTATGCTCAGTTGCTTCAACCCAAGAAAATAAAGTCTGGCACTGTTTCCATTTTTTTTCCCCATCTATTTGCCGTGAAATGATGGGACTGGATACCATGATCTTAGTTTTTTTTGAATGTTGAATTTTAAGCCAGACTTTTCACTCTCCTCTTTCACCTCTTTTCAGTTCCTCTTTACTTTCTGCCATTAAGGTGTTATCATCTGCATATCTGAGGTTATTGATATTTCTCCCCGCAATCTTGATTCCAGCTTGTGATTCATCCCAAATTAAACCACACTGACCATGCTGGAATCATTTCAGATTTGTTTCCAAAAAAAGTATTCCTTTTCTCCAAAGAAAGGAAACAGAAATAGTTTCCTATTTTACCATTTTAGGAAACTTCCTAATTATATATATATAAAGGGGGGGCAGGGGCTTGATCAAGATCACTGAGCAATATCACCTAGAATGGAACTAAAAGATTATGTGAGAATGTTCTCCTTTGATTTAACTCAAACAGGCCTGAAATTCACTCTGTACTGTGAACGGGTCTGGCATTTTCTTTCTTACAAGTGAGCTTCTGATTGGTAACCTCACACAGGAAGCCTACAGTTGTCTCTCTTTTTCATTCTGTTAACGAAAGCCAACACCACAGTTGTGAAAAGGGAAATCCACAGTGAATTGAAAAACCTTTTTAGAAATCCATTTTCTTTCAAGATGCTTACAAATCTTAGTGTATTTCAGATTGACCTCAAAACATATCATATCTCACAGAGTTTTGTGGAGGAAATGAGATTGATAAATGAATATTCCTTAATAGGAAACCCAAATCCTCCATGAGAAGAGAAACCTGACTCGTGCCCCTCATAAATATAAGAACCACAGTCTGATGCTAAGCATCAGGTTTCCTAGAACACTGTGCATAATAAATTAGTCTATTCTCTGGGAAAGAAAGGGAAATAATCTGTAGATATATGTTCCAGAAGAAAATGAAACCATTAATTACAGTGAGATATCCTGACAGTAGATGACTAAATTAAATACAAAAAATGTTCCAATAACTGCATGAAATAATTTTCAGCAGTACAACTCAAAATAATTTTCTGAATTAAGTACAATTTTTCTGCTATAGATTATACATATAAACAAATACAATTTTAAGGCTAAATGTCTTGTGGCTAGCCACATTGGGTTAAATGTTAGTTAGTAGACATTCTGCACTTCAACAACAGATTTAAATGTGCCCTAATTATCTTCCTGTTTGCTTTAGTTTACATGGAATTCAATCATGTGTAGGTTAAAAAGTTTCCTAAAATGGTAAAAAGGCAGCTTTCTTAAGTGGGTACATATTTTCTTTTAAAGATACCTGTAAATTTTATTTTGCTTTTTCTTACAGCTCAGAAGTAAATATAAACTTATTATAACTATCATAAAATTTAAATTACTGAAGCCCTGTTCAATAAGTTGTCATTTTCATAAACATTACATGTAAGGGTAACTACTAAAACTAGAATAAAAGTAATAATTAACTTTTTTTTTCTGAACTTATATGTCAGCTACTATGCTTATGTGTATGCTGATCTCATTTAATCATTAAAACAATCTTTTCAACAGTATGGAACTTCTTCTCAAAAAACTAAAAATATAATTACCATATGACCCAGCAATTCTACTCCTAGGTATATATATATATATATAAAAAAGTATTAATTCAAAAAGATACATACATACCAAAGTTCATAGCAACATTATTTACAATTGCCACAACATGGAAGCAAATGAACAGATAAAGAAGCTGTTTTATATACATTCATATGTGGGTCTGATCCTTGGGTCAGGAAGATCCCCTGGAGGAGGACATGGCAACATACTCTAGTATTCTTGCCTGGAAATCCCATGGACAGAAGAGCCTGGCGGGCTGCAGTCTATAGGGTCTCACAGAATCTGACCCACCTGAAGCAATTTAGCATGCATGCAAGCATATTTAAATATATAATATATGCATATATTATATATATAATGGAATACTACTCAGCCATAAAAAAGAATGAAATAATGCCATATGCAGCAACATGGATGGATTTGGAGGGTATTATGCTTAGTGCCTTGGACTACAAGGAGATCCAACCAGTCCATTCTAAAGGAGGTCAGTCCTGGGCGTTCTTTGGAAGGAATGATGCTAAAGCTGAAACTCCAGTACTTTGGCCACCTCATGCGAAGAATTAACTCATTGGAAAAGACTCTGATGCTGGGAGGGATTGGGGGCAGGAGGAAGAGGGGACAACAGAGGATGAGATGGCTGGATGGCATCACCAACTCTATGGACATGAGTCTGAGTGAACTCCGGGAGTTGGTGATGGACAGGGAAGCCTAGCGTGCTGCGATTCATGGGGTCACAAAGAGTCGGACACGACTGAGCGACTGAACTGAATTAAACTGAACTGATCCTTAGTGAAATAAGTTAGACAGAGAAAGGCAAATATTGTATGATATCACTAATATTTTAAATCTGAAAAATACAACAAATTAGTGAATGTAACAAAAAAGAAGCAGACTCATAGATATAGAGACTAAGCTAATGGTTACCAGTGGGGACAGGAAAGGAGGAAGGGGCAATAAAGTGTAGAGGAGCAGGAGGTACAAATTATCAGGTATAAAATAAGCCACAAGGATATATTGTACAACATGGGGAATATAGACAATAGTTTATAATAACTATCCATGAGGATAACCTTTAAAAACTGTAAACCACTATATTGTACACCTGTTACTTATATGATATTGTATATCAACTACACTTCAATTAAAAAAAAAACAAAACTTTTCAAGAAGGTATTCTACTGCTCCATTTTTATTTTTTTCCAAATGTTAAACTTTTTATTTTGTACTGGTGTATAGCCGATTAACAATGCTTTGGTAGTTTCAGGTAAAAATCAAAGGGATTCAGCCATACATGTACATGTATCCATTCTCCCCTAAAGCCATCTTCCCATCCAGGCTTCTACTGGCCCATTTTTTAATAAGTGAAAATGAGTAGTTTGGGAGCTTAAACATTATGTTATCCTGCCTGCCCTCCAATCAAGAAATGCAAACTTGTATTATCTTGAATTCACTTTAAAACACAGTTTCAGCACATAAAAAAAAAAAGTGAATGGAGAGATGGAGTGAGAGGTTAAGGTTAGCAGATGTAAGCTTTTATATACAGAATGGATAAACAACAGAGTGCACAGAGTACTATATTCAGTACCCTATGATAAATCACAATGAAAAAGAATATAAATATATATATATATATGGATAACTGAATCACTTTTCTGTACAGCAGTAATTAACAGACATGGTAAATCAATTTAAAAAATAAAAAGTTAGTATCTGAAAAATATCATTCTAATTCTTTTTCTAGTACCTACATTTTTCCAGTGGTCATGTATGGATGTGAGAGTTGGACTGTGAAGAAAGCTGAGCGTCAAAGGATTGATGCTTTTGAACTGTGGTGTTGGAGAAGACTCTTGAGAGTCCCATGGACTGCAAGGAGATCCAACCAGTCCATCCTAAAGGAGACCAGTCCTGGGTGTCCATTGGAAGGACTGATGCTGAGGCTGAAACTCCAATACTGTGGCCACCTGATGGGAAGAGTTGACTCATTGGAAAAGACCCTGATGCTGGGAGAGATTGAGGGCAGAAGGAGAAGGGGACGACAGAGGATGAGATGGCTGGATGGCATCACTGACTCAATGCACATGAGTTTGGATGAACTCCGGGAGTTGGTGATGGACAGGGAGGCCTGGTGTGCTGCGATTCATGGGGTGGCAAAGAGTCAGACACGACTGAGCGACTGAACTCAACTAAACAAATAGGATGTGATTTTAAACAATAACACCATCACGTCCTATTCTATTTTGTTATTTCCATGCCTCAGTCAACCTAGAAGCACATATCTCTGGAAACAGTCCAACTGGAGATGATCTTCTTCCTGACAACAGCATCATCATGTGCCAAGTCTCCCACCCTTGGAGAGCCCTCCTTCCTAATGTCCTTGCTGCTTTTTGCTTCCTTTCTATTCCCTGTTATCACTCTGGTTCATGTAATCACAGCCACATACCTGGATCATCCCAGCAGGACCTTCATGGCCTTATGTTCAAAGCTCCCTTTGCTCACCCACTTTCTGCCTATTCCCTTCTAACCACCATTTCTCTCCCCAAATCTTACCAGCCAAACTTCACAAAGATCAACCACACTGGTTTTCCTCCCATTAACTCCCCTCCCTGTGCTCTGGTCCCTGCCACTATTTTCATTTTTTCTCAGGCTCCTTCATGTCTCCTTTTTCTCCTCCCACCTTTAAAAATGAGTGCCCCAGGGCCCATCCTGTCCCCCCACTCTCCCCACCTCCCAGGCCCAGTTCATTCACACATGCCAATTACTCCGAATTCCTCAGTCCAGCCTGCTCCCTCCAGCTTCCACTCACTTCCCACCTCAATGAGATGTCTCCATCTGGATGTCTCAGTGGTTTCTCACACTCAGGATTCTCAGCTGGATTCTGCCCCTCCTCCTGTGCTCCCCAGGTCAGGAAAGGACACCTTATCGTGAGCCAAATCATTCGTATCACCCTTGACCTCCAGCCACTAATTAGAGCAGGTTTTTCCTCCCAAGTAGCTCATGAATATATCCCCCACTCTCTAAACCTGTGACTACTCAGCCTGTGGTGACCAGGAACAATCATCCCCTGGACTAGTATCATAGCCTCTTTGTGGGTTTCCTGCCTCCAGACCCACTCCAAAATGCCATCTTCCGAGTCCGCCATCTGATTGTTTCCTAACATGCAAAGCCTGACTGCATCAACCTTTTGCCTTCAAGTTTCTGAGGAGGAGCCATCATCCTCTGGGTCCAACAACATTCCCATCATTTCACATTATACACATTCCATATCCACAGAACCACATCCATGGAGACTCTCCTTGCTCCCCGGAGCTTTGTCTGTGCTGCTCTTCCCACATCGAGTGCCTTTCCTATTCTTATCCCAGAGGAGGCTAGCAATAGGGTCAGGGAGACCTTCCTGAAGAAGCACTGCACCCAGAGTCCTGGGCATTCATCCCACGTTGGCACAAGTGAGACTCACCCTGAACAACAGTGATTTCAATGGACTCTTTGCATCAACTCTCTTGTTCTGAAAAAATATCTTTTATGGGCCCATTTTATTGCTATGTTTCTAAGTTCCTCAGAGGCAGACCATGTTTTCGGCCACTTCATATTCCTGCTGTCCATCCCAGCACCACATTTCATACATGGCAGTTGGCCAGTAATTGCCCGGTGATGTAACCGGACAACATCTACTGACAAGAATATTCTGAAACATGTCCTTTCTCCTGTGCTCTGTCTGCGAGCAGTCAGTCAATCTTATGACTATGATGCTGCTTGGACATCATCTTTGTGAAAAACAAACAAACAAAAAAAATGTGTGTTTGGATTTGCATAGAAGGCAAGGTTTAATGATTAAGGTTCCACTCCCCAGCCCAATTCTCCATATATGTCAACTCATTTTATCCCCACAAAAACCCTCCAAGGTAAGGTTACTGCTGCCATCTCTCAAAAGAGGATGTTAAGGCAGAGATGGGTCCTGGAGTAGCTCATTAAGAGAAAATCTAGGATACAGAATCAGGCAGTCTGGCTTCAGGGCCTCTGGGTGCCCCAGTGGTCTAAGGGGATTTCAGACAGAGTTCAGAGCAACTACTAAACATTTACAATGTTACAGTTTTTATCCTGAATTTCATTAGCTATAAAGCACTAACCCCACCACCCAAAAAAGTACCCTCATCTCAAAAGGACCAACAAAAATATGCAAAATTAAAGTTATGTTGAAATTCAATTTCTGCTAAAGAATTTAAATCTGAAATTATCTCTTTCATATTTGATTTTTTCTTCCAGTTTTATTGAGATATAACTGACCTACTATGTAAATTTAAGGTTTAAAGTATAATTGACTTACATACATCATGGAATGATTATCACAATAAGTTTGGTGAACATCCAACATCTCATATAAATACAAAATTTAAGAATATAAAATTTTTTCCTTATCTTCTATATCTAATTGATCACAGTTAACAATAATATGTGTTGGAGAAGACTGTTGAGATTCCCTTGGACTGCAAGGAGATCCAACCAGTCCATTCTAAAGGAGATCAGCCCTGGGTGTTCTTTGGAAGGAATGATGCTAAAGCTGAAACTCCAGTACTTTGGCCACCTCACGTGAAGAGTTGACTCATTGGAAGGCATTGGGGGCAGGAGGAGAAGGGGACGACAGAGGATGAGATGGCTGGATGGCATCACTGACTCGATGGACGTGAGTCTGAGTGAACTCCGGGAGTTGGTGATGGACAGGGAGGCCTGGTGTGCTGCGATTCATAGGGTCGCAAAGAGTCGGACATGACTGAGTGACTGAACTGAATTGAACAATAATATGAAGACAAAACTTTGATTGCACCCTTGAGTAGACTGTAGGAATAGGTTCGTCCACGATCAAGTTCACAACATGAAACTGCAGACAATGAACCATCAACTCTTCCATGATTTTGACCTCTGGTATATGGTTTCCTGGGCTTACCACGTGGCTCAGTGGTAAAGAATCTGCCTGCCAATGCAGGAGACACAGGAGATGCAGTTTCAAAATCTCTGGGTTGGGAAGATCCCTTGAAGGAAGGCATGACACCCCCTCCAGTATTCTTGCCTGGAAAACCCCATGGACAGAGGAGCCTGGTGGGCTACAGTCCATGTGGTCACAAACAGTTGGACATGACTGAGCAACTGCATAAGCATGCACGCATATGGTTTACTAGAGCCCCAAAGTACTGATCTGTCTTTTTCAAAGAAGCATTTGATTGTATGCAGTCATGGATGCATTGTGTATATGTTTAAATGTATGATGTTTCCAAATTTCTAGAACTCAGGCACCCAAAACTTCACTTTGTAACCCATGTGTGATAAAGTATGAAGAGTTTGCAAGGGGACTGAAATCAGAAAAACTGGAGCTGAAATCCCAGGCAGCCACTGACCTTGAAAAGCTTACACTCAAGAGAGGATGACAGATATATACCACAAAATTTCAATACAGTGTTGTGAGTGCTTTGACAGACATAAACACATGATGTTATGAGAGTAGAAACAGAGGTGTTGGGGGCGGGAGGTGTCGAGGAATGACCTTTACAGAGAGGATGCCTGAGCCAAGTCTTAAAAGAGAAGTAGGAGTCTGCCAGGCAAAGAAAAGTGCTTATTAACTGCTGACCAAGGAAGATCAGTTACACCATCCACATGGCTCCGCAAGGAAAGCACACATCATCAATCGCTATGAAATGGGCAAGAGAATCAATTCTGAAGAAGCGTGTTTCTGGTGCTTTTGATGAAAACTGTAGTAGAGATCTCAGGGGGAAAGATGAAAGATCAGAGAGACCTATAGGTATAAGAACCTTGTCTCTCCACACCATCCATTCACTCAAACTATTTTTATTGGACAGAACTGAAAGAAACATTGTTGGCAAATAAAATACCTACCAGAACATTCTGGACTGCTTCATGCTGCATACACGCTTGAACTTTGACCTGTACAGCACAAATCCATATTCAAGTGGTTAAGGGGCCATATAAGATGAGCGCTTGTTATGAATGAAACTTTGGTGATTACATCAGCTATACTAACCCAGAACAGCTGACGACCATCGCCAGTATCATGTATTCAGCAATCAGCAACATCTTTGGTACAGATGTCTGGGAAACCATTGTGCCAATTATGCCGTAATGATGACAGTAGAGAGCTTGGCTAGGGAATTCTCATTTCATGTCTTCTTTGAAAATGCATCTCTTAAAAGAGGGAAATAGACAATATATACTGTGTATCCTGTCACTCTTTTTGGCTTGAGCTGTGTTCCATTTGACTCTGCAGATCGTTGAACTTTCTGATCTTGGAGTTGGGATGGTATAAGCTAAAGGGTTTTGGCACATGCAAAACCCACTACATTTTTGAATGCTCAAGACAGTTTTACAATGTCTCAAGCTACATCTGAGCAAACCTGTTTCTTACTAATACTGTCAGTCTTTTTGAATGTTTTCTCTACAAAGGAGAAAGGGAGAAAAATATCATTTTTTAGAAACCAAAACCCATCTCAGCTTCACACAGTTTAACCGGATGGTCTTTTCTGTATCTCACTTTTAGAAAAAAAAATATATAGAGAGAATAGAAGACCATTGTTTATAGGAAAATAGGCAACAAGTGACCTGGTGTCAGTGCAGACTTAAGTCTTCTCTCACATCTTTGTAATGGCAGTACTGTGTGCTAAAATCACTTTGTTTCATCAAATATTCACCAAGCACTTACTGTAGGCTAAGGACTGTTCCCAATGAGAGTCAATGTTCAGAGATGTGAACCTCAAGCACAATAATATTTTCAATCATCAGAGAAAGTTTATCTCATGTTTTCTATATAGAACTTAGTAAGGTTAGGAATGGAGAAGGCAATGGCACCCCACTCCAGTACTCTTGCTTGGAAAATCCCATGGACGGAGGAGCCTGTTAGGCTGCAATCCATGGGGTCGCTAAGAGTCGGACACGACTGAGCGACTTCCCTTTCACTTTTCACTTTCATGCATTGGAGAAGGAAATGGCAACCCACTGCAGTGTTCTTGCCTGGAGAATCCCAGGGACGGGGGAGCCTGGAGGGCTGCCGTCTCAGGGGTCGCACAGAGTCGGACACGACTGAAGTGACTTAGCATAGCATAGCAAGGTTAGGAAAATGTTCAAAAGGATTTTCATCAACAGGAAGGAAAGAAAAATGCATACATTGTCAGGCCTTAGTTAACCAGATAATTCCATTATAAGCCCCAGCCTCTTACCTAACTTCCCTAACTCTTTCGGTAATTCTAGGACATTTTTTTATTTGAATAACCAGCTGAGCGTGTGCTCAGTCACTTCAGTTGTATCCAACTCTTTGTGACCCCATGGGCTGTAGCCCATCAGGCTTCTCTGTCCATGGGGATTCTCCATGCATGAGTGCTGGAGTGGATTGCCATGCCCTCCTCCAAGGGATCTTCCCAACCTGGGGACCAAGCTCATGTCCGCCTGAGTCTCCTGCATTGCAGGAGGATTATTTACTCACGGGGCATTTATTCAAATAAAGGGGTATTAAATTAAGCATAAGGTTTTTGTTCCTGGCCAAAATAAATGAATGCAAGACCACAGAAGAGTGGGGAAGAAGGATTTGCTACGAGTCAGATCTTCAGATGATGAAAGGGATGCACCTTCACCGGGCTGTGTAAATTTAAACCCCAAGCACACTATTGCTTCCAGAAACTGCTTCCAACAGAAAATTTTATAGACATTTTAAAGTCTCATGGGTGAGTTCCTGAAAATATCACAGTTGGTCAAAAAACATATGTGTTTCAAGTCTTTCTAACTTGCTTTGGTGTTAGCTTATAAAAACTCATAGGTGTATATTGGACTCATTAAACTGAGGGACTCGTAAGCACCAGCTCGATCGGGGCAGGGTGCTGACAGGCCTTATACATTATGCAAGCTTCCCCACATCATTCTGCCAACATGCTTGCATTTTAATCCAAAACATTCCCAGCTTGTCAAAGACTAGGCCTCCCTGGAACACATAAAACCATTCATGCCACCTCACGCAGAGGTTCTCTGATGTGGACAGATTTCCACTGGAGACTGAAAGGAACCCACGACCACATTTTCACATGTTACTTCATATCAATCCAAAACCCTCTCTCCAGAGCTAAGGTAACACTAAAACAGTAACACAGGGAAAGTATGGAGAAGAAGATGGAACCCAAAGTATGCTGGCTTGACAATTGTCAAACCCCAGGTTCATTTATCACTGAATAAAGGCAATGAATAGTCCTGACTCAGCTACAGACATTTCATCTGAGAACCCACTAGAGATGAACATGTGTTTGTATGTGTTTGCACATGCATGCTAAGTAAGTCATCTCAGTCATGTCTGACTCTTTGCGACCCTATGGACTGTAGTCTGCCAGGCTCCTCTGTTCATGGGATTTCCCAGGCTAGAATTCTGGAGTGGGTTGCCATGCCCTCCTCCAGGGGATCTTCCCAACCCAGGGATTGAAACTGTGTCACTTCTGTCTCCTGCATTGGAGGTGGGTTCTTTACCACTAGTGCCACCGGGGAAGCGTGTGTGTGTGTGTGTGTGTGTGTGTACACAATTTTGTAGAGTCTCCCAGGGCTGTCAGGATCATATTGAAGTTGAACAGAAAAAAAAAAGATGCTTTCAAATCTCTAAATTTTCTAAAGGGGCCAGGGAGAAAATTTGCATAAAATACTTTACAATTTCATGTTGACAAATTAGCATGTCAAGACAATTAGCCTCTTTGTAGCAAGATGGTGGACAGATGCATAGAAGACTCATGACTCTGATTGTTCTACAAAAGTCAGTAAGGTTGAGTCTCTGACAGAGTTAGTATGTGAAAGAAAGAAGAGATAAGAACTGGAAATCTGAGGCAAAAGAGCCAGGGAGCAAAAAACAAAGGGAAGCATATAGAATTGTGGTTGCAAATAGTATGAGTAACTTTTGTTCTACAATGTGTGTGGAGCTGGAAGCAAGACACTCATGAAGAGTGGACTATGAACCACAAATAAGGGGGTTATGACAACCTGAACAGTGGAAAGCTGGTGGGGAGGTGAGTCCTTCATGATGGAATGTGAGGTTCTACAAACCACATGAGAAGTTCAGAGAAGAGGCAGAAGAGCTCTGAATTCAGCAGATGACCCTGAAGAGTGAGTGGTTAAGTGAAAAAAAAAAAAAAATAGTGATGTGCTTCCTTCAATTAAAAATAAAAGATAGAAATGCTACAAAAATTTGAGATCAGTCTAATATCTAGAAGATGTTCAAAGGATATTCACTAGCTGCCATATATCTGAACACATGGGCATTCACACCAGATTATCTGTAGTTAATGTAGTTTGGTCTCTGGGTTAGGTGTGCCTAACATAGATGACTAGTAGAAGTGTATGTAAAATGTCCAGGCAACTCAGATGGAGGACTATACTATGCCAGGTCCATTTCATTTTTTCTTCATAAATGATTGATGTTAAAAATGAAAAAAATAAGCAACAGTCCACAGAATATGATTTCCCCAAATCTGCCATTCTTATCAATAGATGAAGCATATGTGGCCTAGATCACATTTCTCATGTGTGAGTACACAATCAACTTGAGAGCTAAACACCAAATTTGGTTACACTCAGCATCAATTTAAGGGATGCCATCGAGGGAAGTAGTTGGCACTCACTGATGGCTTTATCAACAGCTTAAGTGACAGGATGCAGCACAATGTCACTGGAATCCTTAACAACCAATTGAAATAAAGGGGACAGAAAAGAAAACTTGGTTATCTCAATGTATCAGGCTAAAACTAAATATAGGAAGTCACTTACATACAAACCTTCAAGCTGCAGACTTTCAAAGATGCAAGCAAGCATGCCAGCCCCTGTATGTCAGTTGTTGTAATGTTCTACTGTACTTTTCAAGATACTGTACTGTAAGATTTAAAATGTTTTCTCTTTTTTTGTGTGTTTGTTTTTATGTACTTATTATTTATGTGAAAAGTACTATAAACCTATTACAGTACACTATTATATAGCTGATTCAGTTAGTTGGGTAGCTATGCCAACTTTTTTGGACTTACACATAAACTGGACTTAAGAATGCACTCTCAGAATGTAGCTCTTCCTTATGTAGGGAACTTACTATAATGTTTTCTAGGAATGTAAACACACAACTGGGTTAGGCAAAAATTTCTTACATATAACACCAAGGCACAGTTTGCAGTTTTTTAATTTTAAAAATTAAATTGAATAAATTTCATCAAAATTTAAAAATTTTTGAAGACCATTAAGAGAATGAAAAATAAGCTATAGATTGAGAGAAAACATCTATAAGCCATATATCTGATATAAATTTGTGTTTGGAATATATGAAGAACTCTCAAAAGAACTCAATAATAAGGAAAGAAGCCAGTTTTTTTTTTAATGGACAAAAGATATGAACAGATACTAAACCACAATGAGATGCCACTGTACACCTAGGAGAATGTCTAAAATTGAGAAGATTGAATATAATGGGTGTTAGCAAGGATACGGGTGAACTGGGACCCTCATACACTGCTGGTGTGGAATACTAAATGCTGTATCCATTTGGGAAGATAGTTTGGCAACATCTTTAAAAATTAAACATACATTTACCATGTGATCCAGTCATTCTGGCCCCTAAGTATTTACCCAAGAAAAATAAAAGCATACGTCCAAAGATTGGTACACTAATGTTTCCAGCACTTTTATTTGCAGTGGCCAAACTGGAAACAACCCAACTGTCCATTGCCAGGATAAAGAACCTGTGGCATATCCATACAATGAAATACTACTCAGAAATAAAAAGGAATGAACTGTTAATACACACATGGAATGAACTGCATGGATGAATTACAACACGCATGAATGAATAATAATTCAGAGTGAAAGGAGCAAAAAAGAAATATAGATTGAATAATTCTATTTATACAAAATTATAAAAAATGCAAGCTAATCTAAAAAGAACAGAGGGCAGCTTGGTAATGACTGCCTGGGGATTTGAGAGATGGGAGCCATGGAGCATGAGGAAGGAAGGCAAGAGTAGCAGGAGGGAGGAATTACAAAAGGGCAGAAGGAAACTTCCAGGAGTGAGGAATAGGTTCCTTATCTTGATTGTCTTGATGGTTTCACTGTGATATACATGTGTTGAAACATAAAACTGTACATATTTGATATACAAAATTTATTATATGTTGGTTATACCCCAATAAAACTATAAACACACACACATAAAATAAAAGTTAAGGAGAAAATTCCAATGAAGAAAGAAGAGAACCGTCATGATAATGGATAACTCTGTGTATCTATACATCATCTTTATAAGATTAATGTCAGAAAAGCTACATGGTATTGTAGTGCAAGAGCTGGCAGATAATCTTTTCATTGTACTGGTCATATCCTTATTCAAGTACAGAGGTTGATCTGGGGTTCTTATTTGAAAACTGATAGAATGAAATGCAAGAGGAAATGTATTCACTGTATATGTAATTGGCTGGACTAAGAAGCATAAGCATGGAATGATTTAAATTTTCTAAATAATGGCTACTAGTTTCACCCTGTTAAAATCCCCTTTCTGCTGAGTAGCCACCTTCCTTAACAAGATGTCAGTTTCGATTCCACTATTTTACCCTCATGTTTGGCAACTAAAACCATCTCATGTCCTGTGTGAAACTTTCTGTTTTCTCCAGTTCTTGTTGCTTGGGTTGAGGAGGTGAGAAGTGGTTTGCTCACCCACTTTTTTCTCCCCCCTCCCTTTTTCCTCAGTTTTCACCCCTCTGGCCTGTGCTCACTACAAAAGCTGGGGGATTTGGGTGCGACTTTACATTCTTGGTTTCAGTGACCATAAGTCATAGATGGCCAGTAGTACACTGTTTCTTTTCCTGTTCTTTGTCACTGCTTCTGTCCCCATGGCAGGCACCCAAATGCCCACTGTCTCATGGGGCACACTTGTTGAGCTTCAGAGGGCACTCAGTGACCTCTCCCTGCCAAGTGCCCCCCCAGAGAAGAAATCTGCTGAGGCTCTGAGGCCCTGTCTCTTGCTCCCTGCCCTCATCCACCAAATTGGGTGACCTAGTCCATATCCTTTTGTGGCCTAAATACCCTCAGCCAAAAAGACTCATATAGGCTCCTACCAAGATGATGCCTACTTCAGCCCAGGCTCCACCTGAGGTCTCCATTTGACCCCAGGGAACTGCCATATCTCCTTGTCAAGTTCAACCATGAGAAGGCACACTGACCCCACCCCAACCTAGCGCTCGTCCACACTTCTGCCATCTCTCCCCTGCTCCATTTCCTCACAAGCAATGTCACACATTCTGAGGGTTTGGGGTTTAGGAGCCCACCAACGTTCAGAGAACAGACTATCACCCATTTCTCAGTGTGGAGAGAAGAACAGTCTGAGCACCTCAGTCTCACAGGCAGTTGAGGGAACAAATCAAATGCTATCTCTTCCACAAGGCAAAGAAAGGGGGAAGATACCATGTGGCAAATTCTGTATTCCCCCAAATCGACTCCTTTCCCACTCACCAGATTATACTTTTTCTCTTTGTAATAGTATCTTTAAAAATATCTTGACCCTATTTATTTATTCCTTTTTGGCCATGTGATGTGTGGGATGTTAGTTCCCTGATCAGAAATTGAACCCATGTCCTCTGCAGTGGAAGCATGGGGTCTTAACCACTGGACTTCCAGGGAAATCCCTGCTTACACTCTTTCTTGATAAATAACTGGAAACTTGAGCCTCTCTCAGTGGGGTAGGATGGAAGAAACTCAGTTCAGAAGTGAGCCCTCTTGGGAGTTGGACTTATAGAATTTAGTGAATATTTCCAAAGGAGGGGCTCCACAGTAAGCCCTGAGCTACTGCTGGATGGCTTCCAGGGAAGAAGACCTCCATCAATCCCTACACATGTGAAAGTGAAAGTTGCTCAGCTGTGTCCGACTCTTTGTGACCCAATGGACTGTATAGTCCATGGAATTCTCTAAGCCAGAATATTGGAGTGGGAAGCCTTTCCCTTCTCCAGGGGATCTTCCCAACCCAGGGATTAAACCCAGGTCTCCCACATTGCAGGCAGATTCTTTACCAGCTGATCCATAAGGGAAGCCCAAGAATACTGGGGTGGGTAGCCTATCCCTTCTCCAGCAGATCTTCCCCACCCAGGAATCGAACCAGGGTCTCCTGCATTACAGGCAGATTCTTTACCAACTGAGGTATTAAGGAAGCATATGAAATCTACTTCCTACAGAGCCCTCTGCTGGTTGCTGCAAAGAATACCAGAGTGAATGGGAATACAGTCTCAGAGGAGATATTCAACAAGTAGCTGAACAACCTTAATGGTAAAATAGAACCAATTCCATAAAGTGAAGTCGCTCAGTCATGTCTGACTCTTTGTGACCCCATGGACTGTAGCCCACCAGGTTCATCCATGGAATTTTCTAGGCAAAGTACTGGAGTGGATTGTCATTTAATTCCATGAAGGAGCCACAAATAAACGTTAAGGGTAAATTGTCCTTCACCAAGCACTGCTCAGGAATTGTCTTCCTACACTTGAAATGAAGGAAGAGATTCCACCAGCTGTGGTATTACAAAGACACTGGGTTTTGTTCTAAGCCTTGAAGACAATGAAGAGTTTGAACTTGCAGAGGTAGGTGGGGAGGCAATTAGAGGTGAGGATATTTTTTGAACACAATAAATCATAAGAGGTAACTTACTAACTATCTTTAAATACAATGTTTCTTAACTTCTCTGATTATAGGAATCACTAGGGATGCTTGTTAAAATACAGATTCCTAGCTCCACCCTAGACCTCTTGAATCAGATCCAGAGAAGCACACTAATTTGAATTTTTAACATGCATCTCTTGGGTGATTCTTATGATGAAGCAGGTTTGGGAAATACTAATGAAGGATCTGAAGTCTACTTTGAATAAGAAATAAAAGTTACCTGTCCCATTGAACAAAATTTTGAACAAAGAACAACAGCAAAAAAATGAGCTCTCATTTCTGTAAAAGTTTGGTGTGGGATAAGGGAGATTTTAATTAAAGACGTCTAAATATTGCAGTAGGCTTTTATGAGAGTTGGAATCCCCATCTCTGAAAAGCTTTATTAAATGAAGAAAATCATTATTTGCCCTAGAAGGGCTGGCTCTGGGGAGCAGCCAAAGGTTTGAATTATTCAGGGATCATTTGGGGGGTTGTGAGAAACCAAAACTCATCTAAGAAACATGAGAGTACAAGGGAAACTCAAGGAGGCCAAATAAAGATATAGAGCTGGGAGTTAGGAAAACTGGAAAGATACCAGGACCTTTCCCCTCCCACTCTTTGAGACCAAGTATTTCCTTATTCCTGTGTCTCTCTGCACATATATTTAATTCTCTTCTATCCTCTGGCCAGCCTATCAATGTAATTATCCATTAATCAATAGCAACTTCATCCTCCAATTCAACGTGACTCCCCAGATACTCAGAGTGAACCGACACAGTCTCCATGAGCCAGTTCCACATTCTTCCAGGTGATAAAATCTGATTGGTTCATCTTGAGTCACATGCCCATGCGTGATCCAATCAGTTGTGGTTACCAGTACTCCTTTTTGACACTCTCAGAGTGTATTTGGGAGAAATGATGAAATTCTCATACAAGGTAGGTAAAAATGGATCTTCCATTGCCTTAATTTTATATTTTACTCCACAACAATAATGTTCTTAATTGAAAATCTTATTCTTTTAAGAATTGTCCCTCTTGACTTCATTTTGAAATATGAAAGAACCCCCTACTGAAATGCCAAGAATAAATACTTACAAACAATGAGTAATCTGGTCTGGTTTCAGAATCTTCTGGATAATCTGAGTTCTTATCTAAGAAATTCTATGTCTACAAACTCAATATAAGAAGCATGTTGCTGGAATTTCTCAAACTTTTATGCTGATTAATCTCTGTCATTTTAAGGTCCATGTGCTTCAAGATAAATTTCAATGTGTTTCTGATTAAATTTCACTTAGCTCATCTAAACGTTGACTAAGTTATCTGAAGTTCAGACAGTTTTTCTTAAAAGCTGCCACGGACTCATTCTCTATGAGCAAGGAGACTGACTTTCATCCTAGGTACATAGAATTGAACTGTGGTGTTGGAGAAGACTCTTGAGAGTCCCTTGGACTGCAAGGAGATCCAACCAGTCCATCCTAAAGGAGATCAGTCCTGGGTGCTCATTGAAAGGACTGATGCTGAAGCTGAAACTCCAATGCTTTGGCCACCTCATGCGAAGAGTTGACTCATTGGAAAAGACTGATGCTGGGAGGGATTGGGGGCAGGAAGAGAAGGGGATGACAAAAGGTGAAATGGCTGGATGGCATCACTGACTCTATGGGCATGAGTTTGGATGAACTCCGGGAGTTGGTGATGGACAGAGAGGCCTGGCGTGCTGCGATTCATGGGGTCGCAGAGTCGGACAGGACTGAGCGACTGAACTGAACTGAACATAGAATTGAATCCAGAGTGCCTCAGCTTGAACGTGGTTGGTCAACCTGGCCTCCAAGTGATTCAACACTAAGCTTATTCACATTAGGTTTCCCATGGTTTGGGGCTTCCTTGGTGGCTCAGCAATAAAGAATCTGCCTGCCAAGCAGGAGACCCAGGTTCTATTCCTGGATCAGGAAGATCCCCTAGAGAAGGAAATGACAACCCACTCCAGTATTCTTGCCTGGGAAATCCCATGGACAGAGGAGCCTGGCAGGCTACAGTCCATGTGGTCACAAAAGAGTCAGATAAAACTTAGTGACTACATAAAATGACTTCCCTTGGTTTTAGGAGGAAAATGCCTCCCTCTTCTATAGCTGCTGCTAAATCGCTTCAGTCGTGTCCGACTCTGTGCGACCCCATAGACAGCAGCCCACCAAGCTCCTCCGTCCCTGGGATTCTCCAGGCAAGAACAATGGAGTGGGTTGTGATTTCCTTCTCTAATGCATAAAAGTGAAAAGTGAAAGTGAAGTCGCTCAGTCGTGTCCAACTCTTAGTGACCCCATGGACTGCAGCCTACCAGGCTCTTCCATCCATGGGATTTTCCAGACAAGAGTACTGGAGTAGGGTGCCATTGCATTCTCCACTAAGAGATGTGAAAGAAAAAGACCACCTACCGGAGATATAATTCTATCCAGAAGTTCTTGTAGCATTAAGGCAGGAGGTGGTTAAGGGGGTAATTCTAAGTCTTGTGTCACAATGCATTCAAAGCCCACAGTACTCTAAGAGTTCACTTGTGTTCCTTTTCCTCTGCTACTAATGGGTTCCAGTTCAGTCCTCTACTTGTCTTCTATTCATTCTCCCCATCCTCCTCTTCAGCCTCCTCCCAGTCATGTTCTCCTCCAAATGAAGTACTCTCATTCCAGAATATAAATTACCATTGCCCAGTGACAGCAGGATTTGTAGGGTTCTACTTTTACAAACAGGCTCACTTTAGCATCGCCCATGACATTGAGACTCCAATAGAGAACTAGGCAGGAGGAAAACTATTTCCTTTATTAAAATATTCCACTGAGGAAACCAGCCAAGGAAATTGAATAGAAGAACAGAAGCAAAGGAGAGGTTTAGTTTGTTTGTTTGTTTTCATGCACTTGCACTCTGACCCACAAGGGTTTGAAAAGCTAACATATTATCCATCTCAAGTTGCCAGTTTCAGAGATTCTACCAATTTTCCAGAGTTTCCTTCGCTTGCAATCAGGGATAACCCTGAACACAGACACACTGACACTTAAAAAGAGTTCTTAAAAAGAATGCATTTGCCACTAAGAAAATGAGGCAAATTGGGAGATACTATGAATGTAAAAATTTCTGGGAGAAAGATAAGAAGATGAGTTAAATAGTAACTGTCTCTAGTCTGAGGACTTTGGCTAGAATGTGAAGAATGAGGGTCTCTGGGATGCCATAGAAAAAGAGGCAAGCATCCGAACAGAAATACCCCATCTCTAGAGGGAGGTTTAAGAGGGAGGGGACAGCTGGCTCCTTCATGTTGATGTTTGGAAGAAACCAACACAACACTATAAAGCAATTATCCTTCAATTAAAAAATTAATTAATTAAAAAGAAATATTACATCTCTAAAAGTGAAACAAATTATGCACTCCTTTTTTTAATTGAAGTGTAGTTAATTTACAATGTTGTGTTAATTTCTGCTGTACAACCAAGTGACTCAGTTATACATAAACATATAGTCTTTTTATACTGTTTTCCATTATGGTTAATCCCAGGTCATTGAATATAGTTCCCTCTGCTATAAAGTAGGACCTTGTACATCCATTCTGTATGTAAAAGTTTGCATCTATTAATCCTGAATTCCTAATCCTTCCCTCCCCCATCCCCATTGACAACCACAAGTCTCTATCTAGGTCTCTGAGTTTATTTCTGTTTCAACTAAAACTATTTTTGGTTTTAGCCATAGATATGTCCATTTCTGTTGTATTTGAGATTCCACACATAAGTGATATATCGTATTTGTCTTTGTCTTTGACTTACTTAGTATGATAATCTCTAAGTCCATCCACGTTGCCATAAATGGCATTATTTCATTCATTGTATGGTTGAGTAATATTCCATTGTGTGTATATATACATACACATACCACAACATTCCATATACATATATATATATATATATATATATATATACATACACACACTACATCTTCATCCATTCATCTATTGATGGACATTTAGGTTGTTTCCATGTCTTGGCTGTTGTAAATAGTGCTGCTATGAATGAAGGGGCTCCTGTATCTTTTTGCATTATAGTTTTGTCCAGATATACTCCCAGGAGTGGGGTTGCTGGATCATACCGTAATTCTATTTTTAGTTTTCTAAGGAACCCTCATACTATTTTCCATAGTGGTTGCACTAATTTACATTTCCATTGACAGCGCAAGAGAGTTCCCTTTTTTCCACACCTTCTCCAGCATTTGTTACTTGTGGAGTTTTTAATAATGGCCATCAAAGGGATTGAGGTGGCACTTCATTGTGGTTTTGATACGTATTTCTCTAATAACCAGTGACATTGAGCATCTTTTCATATGCCTATTGAAATCTGTATGTCTTGTCTGGATAAAGGTCTATTTAGGTCTTCTGCCCATTTTTCAATTGGGTATTTGTTTTGTTATTGTTGAGTTGTATGAACTGTTTGTATATTTTGGAAATTAAGCCCTTATCAGTTGCATCATTTAAAAACATTTTCTCCCATTCCATAGGTTGTCTTTTTGTTTTGTTTGTGGTTTCCTTTGCTATACATACTCCTTCTTTTAACTGAGGTGAAATTCACATAACATACAATCAACCATATAACATGTACAGTTCTGTGGCATTTAGTACATTCACAATGTGATGCAACCACCATCTCTTTCTACTTTCAAAATGTTTTCATTACCCCAGAACACCCGAGCCATTCTCCCCTCCCCCATCTGCTCTCTGACTCTATAGATCTGTCTATTCTGGATTTATCATATAAAAATGTGTGGATTTATCATATAAAAATCCAATATGTGACTTTTTGTGTCTGGCCCCTTTCACTTGGCATAGTGCTTTTGAGGTTCATTTAAATGGTACTATGTCTCAGATCTTTAATCCTTTGTATGCCTGAATAACATTTCATCTTACATAAATATTGCCTTTTGTTCATCTGTTCCTCCACTGATGGATACTTGGGTTGTACTTTTTTTTTTTTTTTTTACCTTTTGGCTAATATAAACATTCACGTACAAGAATCTGAGAAGCGAAATCACCTATTTTTGCAACCCTCATAAGAAGTGGGAAAACATGTTTAAGGTAGCATTTCAGCACCCATTCCTCTACAAGTTCCAAGGTGTGCAGAAGTGTTAACTTGAAAGATTGTGTTAGTCACTCAGTCATGTTCAACTCTTTGCGACCCCATGGACTGTAGCCCACCAGGCCCCTCTGACCATGGAATTCTCTAGGCAAGAATACTGAAGTGGGTTGTTCTCCAGGGAATCTTCCTGACCCAGGGATCGAACCCAGATCTCCTGCATTGCAGGCAGATTCTTTACCGTTTGAGCCACCAGGGAAGCAACTTGAAAGATGAGCCAGACCCAATAAAACAGAAACTCTGAATGTTTTCTAAGCCACATATCAAACTGGAAAACTCCTGAGGCTTCCAGCGGTGTCCAAACACACCTAACAGGCATTTTAGGTTCTCCACTCAGACAAAATCAATAAAATTGAAACTGATCACACTTTACCAAGAATAAAGAAATGTTGTGACCAGCTTTAGAAATGTCTGAACAGGGGTGTTTGCAATGATTAGTGAATTGACATCAATTCGAAGTGAGTTCTTATGATCGTGTGCCTAGAGATAGACATGGGTATAGGAACAGGAATTCAGAACCATTGTCTCCTTTCTTTTCCATGAAGCTTTTTTTTTTTTTTTAAGAACTGCACAGCTGCAGAGATTGTGTGAGTACTCTGGGACTGTCAAACCATCATCCGACTTCATGAAGAATTCTTCTGAGGTGGATTTTATTGTTTTCAGCTGGAGAATCCATCCCAGCCCACCCACCCCACAACTCACCAGCACAAAACCACATGCCCACCAAGTCCTGCCCCTCTCCTCTGCCCTGAAGTGATCAGAAAGCAAGAGTCCACCAGGAGGGAAGCACCATGAAGATACAAGGCAACATTCCAACCACACAAGCAGCCCAATGAAGATCACTTTTGCTACGGGCATGTGTCCCTTTACGGAGTCTCTATTTTCTTTCTCTTTTTGGCAGGCAGTGCTCTTGATTTTCTAAATGTTCAGAAGAAGAATGTTGAGTCACATTTTTCTGTGGTCTCTCTTTCTTTTCTAAGACTTTCTGGAGCTTCAGTGGCACTTGTGTGTTCTGTTTAGACATGCACCATGGAGATATATCGCTGGCAGCAAATAAATAAAGAGTTTAGGGAAAGGGGTAGGCTGGAGGCTGCTGGGAAGGAAGCCGACATCTGCTCCTGCTCACAGCATTCAATTCAGCCCACCTCGAAGTGCCCCCCATCCCCACTCGATGTGGATGCTCTGATGTTCACAGAGCAGCTCTGCCTCCCCCCAAGTCAGCACGTAAACACAGGGATCCAACAAAGTGTTGAAAGAGCAATGTGGAGGACCTCCTTCAGACACACACTGTGAACAGAAGCGGCAATCAATCCAGTTCTCTTTGCACAGAAACCAAATGTAAGCCTTTGCCAATTCTCTGGTTTTGAGGACAAGCTTTGAGGAAGACCATGCAGGATAATATTTCTCATCTTGGAGATAAATTCTAAATTTTTCCAGACCCACCATGAAGGAAAGTTCTTAAAGACGAACAAATCCAGCTAAGTAATCTTTATGTTAGGAACCTGGTGACAAGTTCCTCACCATTAAAATGCACTCATTTTAAAAGTCTATAAAAGGGATACTTCTACAGACTCCTCAGAAAGAAAGGTAGGAGAGAAGAGACAGAGAAAGAGAATTTTGGATAGAGAATCAGTCAGATGTGTCTGAGAGTTTGAGTTCAAGGCGACCTTAAGATCAGTAAACTTATGATCACAGGGCTAAGTGGGGGGAGGGATAAACTGGTAGATTGGGATTGACATACACACACTTCTATATATAAAATAGATAACTAATGAGGACCTACTGGGAACTCTAGTCAATATTCTGTGATCGGAAAATAATCTAAAAAAGACTGAATATATGTATATATATAACTGATTCACTGTGCTGTACACCTGAAACTAACACAACATTGTAAATCAACTATACTCCAATAAGTTTTTTTTTTTTAAAAAAGGGGCTCAAGATAAATATGACTCAGTTCAGTGTACTCAGTTTTTAAAAAGAACATTCATACTGAAATACAAACCACAGAAATTTGCTAGAGTCTCTGACTTTTAACTATGGTAAACCTACACCATCTTAAGCATTTTTAAAAGTCTACAGTATAATAGTGTTGACTGTACATTTTGTGCAACAGCTCTCTAGAACATCTTCATTGTGCAAAACTGAAACTCTTCACTCATTAAGACTCCTTTTGCCCTCTCCTCTCCCTGGGAGCCACCACCCTACATTTTGTTTCAAAGAGTTTAGAGGCCCTGACTTTTAAGCCCAGCCCCAGCCCCAGGAGAGCACAATATCAATATTGCTATCATGTATACAGTGAATTAATGCAGGGCAAGGAAGCCACTGAGCTGCCCAACACCAATGGCAGTGGCAGCAAAACTCACGGTGAGCAGTTTGGACTGTGGTGACCGCACATCTAGGTTTGCATCTCACCTCTGGCTTGAAGCCCTAGGCAGGTCCTCAGATGTCTCTGCCTCTGATTCCAAAAGAATAAAATGAGTGTGATGCTGGTAACTACCTCAAAGTGTTGTCATGAAGACAAAATAAGTTAATACATCAAATGAACTTAGTGACCAATAACAAGAAACTCAAAAAGAAAAAAAAAAAAATGCCAGCAAGTATGATTACTAACCGACCCACAATCTGTTCTTTGGTCTTCTTTCTCACTCTTCCCACCACTCTATCCTTCCTTTCTTTCTCTAACACCTTTATTTTATTCCCTTTTCTCCTTTATCAGTTCAGTTCAGTCCCTCAGTCATGTCCAACTCTTTGTAACCCCATGGACTGCTGCACGCCAGGCCTCCCTGTCCATCACCAACTCCCAGACTTTACTCAAACTCATGTCCACTGAGTCAGTGATGCCATCCAACCATCTCATCCTCTGTCGTCCCTTTCTCCTCCTGCCTTCAATCTTTCCCAGCATCAGGGTCTTTTCCAATGAGTCAGTTCTTCGCATCAGGTGGCCAAAATATTGAAGTTTCAGCTTCAACATCAGTCCTTCCAATGAATATTCAGGACTGATCTCCTTTAGTATGGACTGGATGGATCTCCTTGCAGTCCAAGGGATTCTCAAGAATCTTCAACACCACAGTTCAAAAGCATCAATTCTTTGGCACTCAGCTTTCTTTATAGTCCAACTCTCCCATCCATACATGACTACTGGAAAAGCCAGAGCCTTGACTAGATGGACCTTTGTTGGCAAAGTAATATCTCTGCTTTTTAACATGCTGTCTAGGTTGGTCATAACTTTTCTTCCAAGGAGAAAGCGTCTTTTAATTTCATGGCTGCAGTCACCATCTGCAGTGATTTTGGAGCCCTCCAAAATAAAGTCTCTCACTGTTTCCATTGTTTCCCCATCTATGTGCCATGAAGTGATGGGACCAGATGCCATGATCTTAGCTTTCTGAATGTTGAGTTTTAAGCCAACTTTTTCACTCTCCTCTTTCACTTTCATCAAGAGGCTTTTAGTTCCTTTTTGCTTTTGGCCATAAGGGTGATGTCATCTGCATATCCAAGGTTATTGATATATCTCCCAGAAATCTTGATTCCAACTTGTGCTTCATTCAGTCCAGTATTTCTCATGATGCAGTCTGCGTATAGGTTAAATAAGCAGGGTGACAATATACAGCCTTGACGTATTCCTTTCCCGAAATGAAACCAGTCTGTTGTTTCATATTCAGTTCTAACTGTTGCTTCTTGACCTGCACAGATTTCTCAGGAGGCAGGTCAGGTGGTCTGATAGTCCCATCTCTTTAAGAATTTTCCAGTTTTTTGTGACCCACACAGTCAAAGGCTTTGGTATAGTTAATAAAGCAGAAACAGATGTTTTTCTGGAATTCTCTTGCCTTTTTTTTTTTTTTTAATTTTATTTAATTTTTAAACTTTACATAATTGTATTAGTTTTGCCAAATATCAAAATGAATCCACCACAGGTATACATGTGTTCCCCATCCTGAACCCTCCTCTCTCCTCCCTCCCCATACCATCCCTCTGGGTCGTCCCAGTGCACTAGCTGCAAGCGTCCAGTATCATGCATCGAACCTGGACTGGCATCTCGTTTCATTCATGATATTTTACATGTTTCAATGCCATTCTCCCAAATCTTCCCACCCTCTACCTCTCCCACAGAGTCCATAAGACTGTTCTATACATCACTGTCTCTTTTGCTCTCATTCACAGGGTTATTGTTACCATCTTTCTAAATTCCATATATATGTGTTAGTATACTGTATTGGTGTTTTTCCTTCTGGCTTACTTCACTCTGTATAATAGGCTCCAGTTTCATCCACCTCATTAGAACTGATTCAAATGTATTCTTTTTAATGGCTGAGTAATACTTCATTGTGTATATGTACCACAGCTTCTTATCCATTCATCTGCTGATGGACATCTAGGTTGCTTCCATGTCCTGGCTATTATAAACAGTGCTACGATGAACATTGGGGTACACGTGTCTCTTTCCCTTCTGGTTTCCTCAGTGTGTATACCTAGCAGTGGGATTGCTGGATCATAAGGCAGTTCTATTTCCAGTTTTTTAAGGAATCTCCACACTGTTCTCCATAGTGGCTGTACTAGTTTGCATTCCCACCAACAGTGTAAGAGGGTTCCCTTTTCTCCACACCCTCTCCAGCATTTATTATTTGTAGACTTTTGGATCACAGCCATTCTGACTGGGGTGAAAGGGTACCTCATAGTGGTTTTGATTTGCATTTCTCTGATAATGAGTGATGTTAAGCATCTTTTCATGTGTTTGTTAGCCATCTGTATGTCTTCTTTGGAGAAATGTCTATTTAGTTCTTTGGCCCATTTTTTGATTGGGTCATTTACTTTTCTGGAGTTGAGCTGTAGGAGTTGCTTGTATATTTTTGAGATTAGTTGTTTGTCAGTTGCTTCATTTGCTATTATTTTCTCCCATTCTGGAGGCTGCCTTTTCACCTTGCTAATAGTTTCCTTTGGTGTGCAGAAGCTTTTAAGGTTAATTAGGTCCCATTTGTTTATTTTTGCTTTTATTTCCAATATTCTGGGAGGTGGGTCATAGAGGATCCTGCTGTGATGTATGTCAGAGAGTGTTTTGCCTATGTTCTCCTCTAGGAGTTTTATAGTTTCTGGTCTTACGTTGAGATCTTTAATCCATTTTGAGTTTATTTTTGTGTATGGTGTTAGAAAGTGTTCTAGTTTCATTCTTTTACAAGTGGTTGACCAGATTTCCCAGCACCACTTGTTAAAGAGATTGTCTTTAATCCATTGTATATTCTTGCCTCCTTTGTCAAAGATAAGGTGTCCATATGTGTGTGGATTTATCTCTGGGCTTTCTATTTTGTTCCATTGATCTATATTTCTGTCTTTGTGCCAGTACCATACTGTCTTGATAACTGTGGCTTTGTAGTAGAGCCTGAAGTCAGGTAGGTTGATTCCTCCAGTTCCATTCTTCTTTCTCAGGATCGCTTTGGCTATTCGAGGTTTTTTGTATTTCCATACAAATTGTGAAATTATTTGTTCTAGCTCTGTGAAGAATACCGTTGGTAGCTTGATAGGGATTGCATTGAATCTATAAATTGCTTTGGGTAGTATACTCATTTTCACTATATTGATTCTTCCAATCCATGAACATGGTATATTTCTCCATCTATTAGTGTCCTCTTTGATTTCTTTCACCAGTGTTTTATAGTTTTCTATATATAGGTCTTTAGTTTCTTTAGGTAGATATATTCCCAAATATTTTATTCTTTCTGTTGCAATGATGAATGGAATTGTTTCCTTAATTTCTCTTTCTGTTTTCTCATTATTAGTGTATAGGAATGCAAGGGATTTCTGTGCGTTGATTTTATATCCTGCAACTTTACTATAGTCATTGATTAGTTCTAGTAATTTTCTGGTGGAGTCTTTAGGGTTTTCTATGTAGAGGATCATGTCATCTGCAAATAGTGAGAGTTTTACTTCTTCTTTTCCAATTTGGATTCCTTTTATTTCTTTTTCTGCTCTGATTGCTGTGGCCAAAACTTCCAAAACTATGTTGAATAGTAATGGTGAAAGTGGGCACCCTTGTCTTGTTCCTGACTTTAGAGGAAATGCTTTCAATTTTTCACCATTGAGGATAATGTTTGCTGTGGGTTTGTCATATATAGCTTTTATTATGTTGAGGTATGTTCCTTCTATTCCTGCTTTCTGGAGAGTTCTTATCATAAATTGGTGTTGAATTTTGTCAAAGGCTTTCTCTGCATCTATTGAGATAATCATATGGTTTTTATTTTTCAATTTGTTAATGTGGTGTATTACATTGATTGATTTGCGGATATTGAAGAATCCTTGCATCCCTGGGATAAAGCCCACTTGGTCATGGTGTATGATCTTTTTAATGTGTTGTTGGATTCTGATTGCTAGAATTTTGTTAAGGATTTTTGCATCTATGTTCATCAGTGATATTGGCCTGTAGTTTTCTTTTTTTGTGGGATCTTTGTCAGGTTTTGGTATTAGGGTGATGGTGGCCTCATAGAATGAGTTTGGAAGTTTACCTTCCTCTGCAATTTTCTGGAAGAGTTTGAGCAGGATAGGTGTTAGCTCTTCTCTAAATTTTTGGTAGAATTCAGCTGTGAAGCCGTCTGGACCTGGGCTTTTGTTTGCTGGAAGATTTTTGATTACAGTTTCAATTTCCGTGCTTGTGATGGGTCTGTTAAGATTTTCTATTTCTTCCTGGTCCAGTTTTGGAAAGTTGTACTTTTCTAAGAATTTGTCCATTGCTTCCACGTTGTCCATTTTATTGGCATATAATTGTTGATAGTAGTCTCTTATGATCCTTTGTATTTCTGTGTTGTCTGTTGTGATCTCTCCCTTTTCATTTCTAATTTTATTGATTTGATTTTTCTCCCTTTGTTTCTTGATGAGTCTGGCTAATGGTTTGTCAATTTTATTTATCCTTTCAAAGAACCAGCTTTTGGCTTTGTTGATTTTTGCTATGGTCTCTTTTGTTTCTTTTGCATTTATTTCTGCTCTAATTTTTAAGATTTCTTTCCTTCTCCTAACCCTGGGGTTCTTCATTTCTTCCTTTTCTAGTTGCTTTAGGTGTAGAGTTAGGTTATTTATTTGACTTTTTTCTTGTTTCTTGAGGTGTGCCTGTATTGCTATGAACTTTCCCCTTAGGACTGCTTTTACCATGTCCCACAGGTTTTGGGTTGTTGTGTTTTCATTTTCATTCATTTCTATGCAAATTTTGATTTCTTTTTTGATTTCTTCTGTGATTTGTTGGTTATTCAGCAGCGTGTTGTTCAGCCTCCATATGTTGGAATTTTTTATAGTTCTCTTGCTTTTTTGATGATCCAATGGATGTTGGCAATTTGATCTCTGGTTTCTCTGCCTTTTCTAAATTCAGCTTGAACATCTGCAAGTTCATGATTCACATACTGTTGAAGCCTGGCTTGGAGAATTTTGAGCATTACCCTCTTCCTACAACACAAGAGAAGACTACACATGGACATCACCAGATGGTCAACACTGAAATGAGATTGATTATATTCTCTGTGGTCACAGATGGAGAAGCTCTATACAGTCAGCAAAAACAAGACCAGGAGCTGACTGTGGCTCAGATCATGAAATCCTTATTGCCAAATTCAGACTTGAAGAAAGTAGGGAAAACCACTAGACCATTCAGGTATGACCTAAATCAAGTCCCTTATGATTATACAGTGGAAGTGACAAATAGATGCAAGGAATTAGATCTGATAGACAGAGTGCCTGAAGAACTATGGACAGAGGTTCATGACATTGTACAGGAGGCAAGGATCAAGACCATCCCCAAGAAAAAGAAATGCAAAAAGGCAAAATGGTTGTCTGAGGAGGCCTTACAAATAGCTATGAAAAGAAGAGAAATGAAAGGCAAAGAAGAAAAGGAAAGATATACCCATCTGAATGCAGAGTTCCAAAGAATATCAAGAAGAGATAAGAAAGCCTTCCTCAGCTATCAATGCAAAGAAATAGAGAAAAACGATAGAATGGGAAAGACTAGAGATCTCTTCAAGAAAATTAGATACACCAAGGGAAATTTTCATGCAAAGACGGGCACAATAAAAGACAGAAATGGCATAGACCTAATAGAAGCAGAAGATATTAAGAAGAGGTGGCAAGAATACACAGAAGAACTGTTCAAAAAAAGATATTCAAAGACCCAGATAATCATAACAGTGTGACCACTCACCTAGAGCCAGACAACCTGGAATGCGAAGTCAAGTGGGCCTTAGGAAGCATCACTACGAACAAAGCTAGCGGAGGTGATGGAATTCCAGTTGAGCTATTTCAAATCCTAAAAGATGATGCTGTGAAAGTGCTGATATGCCAGCAAATTTGGAAAATGCAGCAGTGGCCATAGGACTAGAAAAGGTCAGTTTTCATTCCAATCAAAAAGAAATGCAATGCCAAAGAATGCTCAAAGTACTGCACAATTGCACTCATCTCACACTCTAGCAAAGTAATGCTCAAAATTCTCCCTTATCAGATACTCCCTATGCCCCTACTCATTCTCCTGAGCAAGACCATCTCATGTTTGGTGATTTGAGCAGACTCTCTGCCATATCATAAAACTTCCTCTAAAATATCATAATTAGACCTTTATTCCTTTACCTAATCATCCTTTTTAGTAAAAAGCCCTGAAAGAGGTAGTACACCAAATTACTAGCCTGCTTCCTAATCACTCTGGTACATCCTCTTGCAGTTATATCTGTCCCAAATTGTCTTATTTATTGTTTGATTACTATCCTCTCCAAATTCTGTAAAAACAGGAGTTTACTGATTTTATTTATTACCATGTCCCCAGCCCTTATGACACAGTCTGGCACGCAATAGATGCTCATTAAAATAAACATTGGTCAAACGCTGAATGGCTGAACTGTTTATTTTCCCCAAAAATATGCCATGCTGTCCACCCTCTTGTTCTCTGAATATGCTATTTCCTTTGCCCAGATTCATTTCTCTGCAAGATTCATTCCAGATATTCAGTGACTGCCAACTATGTGTTCTGAGGCCTGTTCCGACCAGTTCTCCAGGCCTCAGCATAAGCATTTTACCTTCCACGGGGCCTTCTCTGATCCATCCAGGCAGGTCCTTGCTCCTCTGCTGGCTCTCATAGTGCCCTGCCTGCTCCACCATCAGCTCAGCATTCCTGAAATCTTCAGAGACCAGAACATCCCTCAGTAGCACGAAGCCTATGGTTTCCATTGCTGTCTGAGCCACCAGGAAAGCCCAAGAATACTGGAGTGGGTAGGCTATCCCTTCTCCAGGATATCTTCCCAACCCAGGAATGGAACCCAGGGTCTCCTGCATTACAGGTGGATTCTTTACCAGCTGAGCTACCAGGGAAGCGCATAAAATTGTCACTGGAGTCAATAATGACAAAACCAAGTTCCAAAGAGACTGTTGTGAAAGGAGAAAAGCAACGGGGGAACTGCTAGATTCAATCACTGTTTCAGTTGTCCCCTCCCCGATCATGACCTGGCCCTCAGCAAAGTTCTAATTGGCTCTAGGTTAGGCCTTGAGGATAATTTGAAAAGAGTCAAAATCCCTCCTACCACGTTCAAGAACATTAAAGGTCCAGTTGTATAACTGTTAGGTTTAACATTCTAAGAACTCGTTTTGGGGGCAGGAGATATCATTTTATTTTTTTTTTCCATTTATTATTTTTTATTGGATTATAATTAGTTTACAATGTTGTGTTAATTTCTGCTGTACAGCAAGGTGAATCAGCTATGTGTGTATATATATCCCTGCCTTCTGGAACCTCCCTCCCTCCCCCGACCCTATCCCTCTAGGTCATCACCTGAGAACTTGAAGAGGGAAACTGTGTCTTCGTCAATCTCCCCAACTTTGCCCGCTGCTGGAACGTGTTAAAACCTCTACCATGTTTGTGAACTAAATGAATGGTTTTGAACTTCTAGCAGTTGAATTACTTTCCCCATGAAACTTTTTTAAAATCAGATATTGAAGCATTTCAATGGCATGGTTCCCTCACCCCAAGAACACGATGTTTAAAAATGAAAGATTTTTTTTTTATTTCTTCCTTCTGCAAGTTGAAATGATCCATCTAAAACAGAAAATCCAGAAATAACACTGGCTGAGGATGGAATTCCAGACACTTGAGTAGACTCAGCTCTGCCTCAAACTGAGACACAAGATCTTGACAAGGGACCACCCACACCTGGGTTGGGCCTTGTCCTCTGTTCTACACTGATGTTCTCTGGGCAAACTTGCTGGGGGTTAAAAAGCTGAATGTGTGACAGAGCTAGTGGCAGGGATGGGCCTATGTAGGAAAACAAAACTTGCCGTCCCAAACATCTTTTCAGCATGCAGATTATTTTGAGCTGGAAACAATCAAGGCCCAAAGACTCAAGAAGAAATTTTGACCTTCCCCTCAACTGCCTGAAGGAATGTAGATAGAAGACATGTTTCAAGGAGGGAGCTGTCACCATTATAACTATGGTATGAACTAGATGTGTAGACAGGGAGGAACATAGCAAAGTCTGTTTATTAAAACTCTTCTCTATGTCCCATTGTCTCTGGCCCGGCAAACATTTAACAAACATTTGTTTTTCTATATCCATGTAATTTTCCTTTCTCCCCTTTGAGGTTTCAAACCACCACCTCCAATATCCTCTTTTGCTTTAGCTGAAGATGATATTTTTTAATTTAACTTTTTTTTTTTTTTTACTTTTGACTGAACCATAAAGCTTGTGGGATCTTAATTCCCCAACCAGGAATTGAACCCAAGTCTTTAGAAGTGGAAGCATGGAGTCCCAACCAGTGGATCACCAGGGAATTCCTTGAAGATGGTATTTAAGGTGAGACTTTGGCCATTTTGGTGAATTATTCAGTTTTCCTGGGTCTCTCTATTATATACATGTTATTAAACTTTTGTTTAATTTTCTTCTGTCAATCTGTCTCATGTCAATTTAATTCTTAGAGCAGCCAGAAGAACCTAGAAGGAGAGAAGAAAATTTCTTCCTCCTAGACACCAACATCAATAGATTTAACCAGAATGAATATGGAAAGGGTCTGGATCCTGGTTCTGAACTAGTCCCTTTGCCCTCCAACCCAGAGATAATTCAGTAGCTTTAAGCCTTATTTCTCAAGTCAAGTCAGGCCCAAAAGACATTCTGAGAACCTCCATCTGTGGGAATGTGCCCTCAGCTACCCATGGGAAGAGGTAATAAAATGAGGTGAGATCAACATACCGAGTTTTATTTCTAGACAATATAGTCAAAACAGAAATAGTCTAAAGTTGACAATTTTCTCAACTGTAGCACAGCAGTGATTTATATCTCTTGTAATCTTAACATTGCCTCCAAATGTGTGAAAGAGGGAACTGTACCATTTCAAAAAATTATAATTTCTGATGTCAAAATAAGTTGGAGTCACTGTATCACTTCCAGACAATTAGGAACCTCACCCTGATATATGTCTGTACAGCACACCCTCCTGAAAAATACTCTGCTCCATTGCTGACAGAGAACATGCACTGGGATTGTACGGGGACAAATTTAGACATGTTGGGCAACAGCATATGCAGACAGCTGCTTGGTATGCAATTAAAATACCACTGGTGGGAAACTGGCTCTGGCAATGGTATGAGGAATAGACTTTTCCCTTCAGGAAACCAATTCCAGTTGACAGCCTCATTCAGCAAAATGAGATGAAGTTCTTAGCCTCGCTCCTGGGGAGGGGACCGCTTGACCCCCATTCAGCACCTGATCAGCCACTGACAGGCTGCACAGAGGGGAGTGAGAAATACTTCTGGAATGAAAGCAGAGAGAGCTATACACACCTACACTCTGAGTTCACAGACAAGGCACGGCTGAGCGCCTCAAGGCAATGCTGGGAGTAAGTTGCAAAGAGCAGACCTTGAATCTGAAATCATGAGTGTCCCACTCAGTGTCCTGGAGAAGCCACATCTGAGCTGGAAGTCGCCAAGCACACAAATACCTCCAGGAAAATCTATGAAGGATCTCTAGAGAATGCAGCTGCCCTCTTCATGGCACTCCCAAAATTCCAAAATGGCAGTTAAGCTTTCCATCTCATGAAGAAAAGTCCATGAACAATAAATGCTGGAGAGGGTGTGGAGCAAAAGGAACCTTCCTACATGGTTGGTGGGAATGTAAATTGGTGCAGCCACTACGGAAAATAGTATAGAAGTTCCACAAAAAGATTAAAAGTAGAGTTACCATATGATCCAGCAACCCCACTCCTGGGCACATATCCAGACAAAACTATAATTTGAAAAGATACATGCGCCTCTGTGTTCACAGCAGCACTATTCTAAACAGCCAGGACATGGAAGCAACCTAAATGTCCAGCGACAGATGAATGGATAAAGAAGATGCGGTGCATATATCCAGGGGAACACTACTCATTCATAAAAAAGAAGCAAATAATGCTATTTGCAGCAACATGGATGAACCTGGAGGTGATCATTCTAAGTGAAGTAAGTCAGAAAGAGAAAGACAAATATCATACAATATCACTTATATGTGGGATCTAAAATACAACAAAAATTAACTCATCCAAGAAACAGAAACAGACTCACAGACATAGAGAACAGACTTGTGGTTGCTAAGGAGGAAAAGGGTAGGAAGGGGAATAGATTGGGAGTTTTGAGATTAGCAGAGGCAAACTATTATATATAGGATGGATGAACAACGTGGATAAACCATCTGTACAGTACAGAGAACTATGTTCAATATCCTGTAATAAACCATCTGCTGCACTGCTGCATCACTTCAGTCGTGTCCAACTCTGTGTGACCCCATAGACGACAGCCCACCAGGCTCCCCCGTCCCTGGGATTCTCCAGGCAAGAACACTGGAGTGGGTTGCCATTTCCTTCTCCAATGCATGAAAGTGAAAAGTGAAAGTGAAGTCGCTCAGTCATGTCAGACTCTTAGCGACCCCATGGACTGCAGCCTACCAGGCTCCTCTGTCCATGGGATTTTCCAGGCAAGAGTACTGGAGTGGGGTGCCATTGCCTTCTCCAATAAACCATAATGGAAAAAATATTAAAAAGAATGTGTGTGTGTGTATATATACATATATATATATATATGTATGTATAACTGAGTCACTTTGCTGTACAGCAGAAACTAACACAATATTGTAAATCAACTATACTTCAATAAAATAAATTTTTTAATTTTTTTTCTTTTCTTTTTTTTTAATTAATTTTATTTTATTTTTAAACTTTACATAATTGTATTAGTTTTGCCAAATATCAAAATGAATCCACCACAGGTATACATGTGTTCCCCATCCTGAACCCTCCTCCCTCCTCCCTCCCCATACCATCCCTCTGGGTCATCCCAGTGCACCAGCCCCAAGCATCCAGTATCGTGCATTGAACCTGGACTGGCATCTCGTTTCATACATGATATTTTACAAAATGGCATTGAAACATGTAAAATAAATTTTTTTAAAAGACCAGTTTATTCCATGGTCTCACCATACCTGTGGGTGAAAGAAAGCCCTATCTCTATGTATACCTCTTTTCTTTTTTGTGGACAATGTCAAATACATACAGAAGTAGAGAGACTAACATAATGAAGCTTTCACCCATCACCTAGTCTCAACAATTAAGTTTAGGCCAATCAGGTTTCATCTATAACTCACTTACTCCCCTCCACCAACACTGGATTCTTAAGGCAGATCCCAGACATCATACCATCTCATCTGTAAACATTTCAGTCTATATCTATAAAAGATAGGGCTCTTTTTTTAACACAACCATTAACAAATGTAAAACTTCTAAATAATTGCTTAATGTTATTAGATATCCAGCCAGGAATCAAACTTCCTTGATTGTCTCATAATATTTTTATTATTCTTTCAAACTGAGGTCCATACATTGCAATTTATATGTCTCACACCTTAATCTATAATGCTTTCTCTCAATTTATTCTGAAAAAAAGCATGTTTTCTTTCCTAAATCATTTCTAATTCGGAATTTTGCTGATTATATACTCTTGGCATCTTTTAACATGTCTCTCTTCCCCTATTTCTTTCATAAAATATTAGGTCTAAAGCCTTGATTACATTCAGGTTTGTTTTTTTTTAGACAAAAATACTTCTTTTTTTTTTTGTTTTTTGTTTTTTGTTTGTTTGTTTGTTTGTTTTTTTGTTTTTTTTTCTTCTAATTTTATTTTATTTTTAAACTTTACATAATTGTATTAGTTTTGCCAAATATCAAAATGAATCCGCCACAGGTATACATGTGTTCCCCATCCCGAACCCTCCTCCCTCCTCCCTCCCCATACCATCCCTCTGGGCCGTCCAGTGCACCAGCCCCAAGCATCCAGCATCGTGCATCGAACCTGGACTGGCAACTCATTTCCTACATGATATTTTACATGTTTCAATGCCATTCTCCCAAATCTTCCCACCCTCTCCCTCTCCCACAGAGTCCATAAGACTGTTTGAGTAAATACTAGGCATTAGGAAGCAAACCATGGCTGGTTGTCTCTCTTTTTATAATGTTAGCAGCCACTGCAGAACACTGTCTGCAGTAAATTGTCTCATCAGTGGTTGCAGTGAATTGTTTCATCAATGGTTGAAAAATGGAGATATTCTCACTCTATTCTTTGCTTCGCTTGAATCTTTCTTAAAGAAAATGGTTCTTCTGCCAACTATTACCCTAAAGTACACCTTACACAGGAAAGAAGGTAAAATGCTTAATTCTTTCCTTTAATCAACTTCCAAAAGAATGAGTTAATTTTTTTAAAAAATGAGTTAATTCATGAATTTAAGAGTATTTTGTATGTTTCAATCTATCGCAGTTATTAGTCTATTGCTCACTGATGCTCATTTTTAACTAAAAGAATCCCTTCAAGTTGGTTCCTGAGTTCTTTTGTCAAGATCCCATATTCTTAAATAAAATCCTTGCTTTCTGTTATAGTAAGATGCTTCAGGCTTACCTTGTATGTTTTGTACTCCCAGAGCTGAAGTCAGACAATTCTCTCCGGAACATGTTTTTTTCCATAGGGTGTAAAACAATTAGGGATGTGTTTTAATGTCTCTGGTAATAGATTTTATTTAATATATGGTAATGTCGCCAACTTGATACTTGGTTGGATTCATTTGTTTCACTTTTTATTTGAGATTTTAGAGATTGTTTTAATCATCTTACTTTTTTCATTTAACAATTTATGAATAATATATCCTGGTGATCACTTGTGGAAGTATATAGACATACTCATTTACATTTACTTGTTTTTATAGTTACCTAGTAGTCTCATTTATTTTTTCTGATTACATAATACTCCATTGGGTGGTTTATAATTTATAATTGTATAATTTATACAATCAGTCCTCTGCTGAAGGACACATGGGTTGTTTCTAGTTCTTTGCTATTACAAATACTGCTTCATCTAATTGTCCTGTGCACAATTCAGGGACATAACATTGGGGATAGTTAGTGTTTCTGGGACAGATTCCTAAATGTGAGATTGCCTGACCAATGAATAAGTGCAACTGTAACTTTGCTATGTATTATCAAAACCCTGCAATAGTTCACATTCCCACTAGTAAAACCTACGACTACTTATTTCTCCACAAATTGGAGTGTTTAATGTCAAACTTTTGCATTTTTGCAAGTGTGATAGCTGAGAATTTTTATCTCAGAGATGTTTTAATTTACATTTTCCTTGTTAAAAATAAGACAACATATTCTCAAATTTCTAAAAACTATTTGAACTTCTTATGCTATGAGTTTTCAATTTCCCTTATTTATTGTTTTGTAGGATTGCTGGCCTTTTTTGTTTTTAGAAGCCCTTTAAATAGCAGGGTATTAATCCTTTATCTGTGACAAAAGTTGCAAAGATTTTGCCAGGTTGCCCTTTTATTTATAAATGTTATATGGTGAAGGGAATAAAATTATTTTTTTCCTCCATATTTATCAACTCACATTGTTTATGGATTTTGAATCACAGGAACTATTTTCCTAGCTTATAGAGAAACTCATCTATGTTTTAATCTGGTGATTATATGGTTTCATTTTTTTATGTAAATCCCTAATACATTCAGAATTTATCCTGGTATGTGGTATCCTTTTCCACATGGTTAGCCTGTCGTCCTAATACCATTCATTTAAAAGTCTATCCTACCTATTATGACAATCATTTTGAAATATATAGAAATACTGAATCACTATGTTATGTTACAGAAACTACCAGAGTCTTGTAGGTCAATTATACTTCAAACACAAACTCATAGAAAAAGGTTTGTGGTTACCAGAGGTGGAGGTGGGTGGAAGGGGAATTAGAGCAGCAATCAAAAGGTTCAAACTTTCAGTTATAAGATTCGTAAGTTCAGGGATGTAAAGTACAGTGTGATGAATAAAATTAACATTGCCATATGATATACTGCCGTCTATGGGGTCGCACAGAGTCGGACACAACTGAAGTGACTTAGCCGCATGATATATGAAAGTTGTTACAAGAGAAAGTCCTAAGAGTTCTCATCACAAAGGAAAACAAAATTTTCCATTTCTTTAATTTTCTATATATATGGAGTTGATGGATATCAAATTTATTGTGGTAATGATATCATGATGTAAGTCAAATCATTATTCCATACACCTTAAACTCATACAGTGCTGATGTCTATTATATCTCAACAAAACTGGAAGAAAAAAGTAAAATAAAACTGAAAATCTATAATCAGAATCTAATCAAGAGGAAACATCACAGAAACCTAAAATTAAGAGAAACTAATTCTCTAAAATTACTGGCCTGTATTCTTCAAAATATAGCACATAAGCAAATGGTACAAAAGCAGAGAAAAGCAACTGAAGAGAAAAGATAATGAACAGCAATATGTGATTCCAGTTGGCATACTGAACTAGAGAAAGACTTACTCTGAAGGACACTGCTGGGATAATTGACAGAACTGGAATATGAATTGTATACTAAAGTGCTGGTTCAGTGTGCATGCGCACTAAGTCGCTTCAGTCCTGTCTGACTCTGGGACACGATGGACCGTAACCCTCCAGGTTCCTCCTTCCATGGGATTCTCCAGAGAGAAATACTGGAGTGTGTTGCCATGCTTTCCTCCAGGGATCTTCCCCACCCAGGGATAAACCCACATCTCTTATGTCTCTTGTATTAGTAGGCAAATCTTTACCACTAGCACCACCTGGGAAGCTCCTGTTTCAATGTTAGATGTATTAAATTTGATATCCATACTGTGGGTACGTGTGAGAATATTCTTGTCCTTAGGACATTCATACTGAAATATTATCAGACAAAGGGACATTATGTGTGCAATTCTTCTCCAATGGTTCAGAAAAAATATATACATAAATTTGGGGGGCAAAGTAGTGGGGAGATGGAATGGGAATGACAACATAAACCTTGGGGAAGGTTATATGGGAGTTCTTTATGCTATTCAAAATAACAAAACAAAATTCTACCCAAGCCCACTGAGCTCATATGCTGCCTGCATCATAATCACTGTTTCCATTTGCAATTATTTATACTATTCCATCGGAGAAGGCAATGGCACCCCATTCCAGTACTCTTGCCTGGAAAACCCCATGGACGGAGGAGCCTGGAAGGCTGCATGCAGTCCATGGGGTCGCTGAGGGTCGGGCACGACTGACTTCACTTTCACTTTTCACTTTCATGCATCGAGAAGGAAATGACAACCCACTCCAGTGTTCTTGCCTGGAGAATCCCAGGGAAGGGGGAACCTGGTGGGCCGCCATCTGTGGGGTCATACAGAGTCGGATGCAACTGAAGTGACTTAGCAGTAGCAGCAGTATACTATTCCATTTTCTATAAACCAACACTACAACAGTTTTAATCATAGAAGCCTTATGTGTTAGTCACTCAGTTGTGTTCCAACTCTTTGTGACCCCATGGACTGTAGCCCACCAGGCTCCTCTGTCCATGAGGTTTTCCAGGTACTGGAATGAGTTGCCATTCCCTTCTCCAGGGGATCTTCCCCAGCAGGGATTAAACCTGGATCTCCTCCATTGCTGGCCAGTTCTTTAGTCTGAGCCACCAATAGAAGCCTTTTAATAGGTCTTAACATCTGATAGAACTCATCCTCCTCATTACTCTTCTTTTTACAGAGCTTCCTGGATATTCTTGCTGCTTTGTTCTCCTTTGCAGAAACTTAGGATCCCTTTGTTGGGTTTGCATTCCATGTGTAGGTTAAAACCAATCAGCCTTGTGTTGTACATGTCAGTGTCCACATGTATTCCATGGGGAAGATGGTCACCAGGACGGGTTAACTGAGCACTGCCAGCGCACAAGACTTGTGAGGAGGCTTCCTCAGGTGCTGGCTCACACCTCTCAAACTGAACGTGAGGCATCCTGAATATCTGAGGGAGATTGTGCAAGCTGTGTGCTAAGTCGCTTCAGTTGTGTCCAACTCTGTGTGATCCCGCCAGTCTCCTGTGTAGCCCACCAGTCTCCTCTGCCCATGGGATTCTCCAAGCGGGAATACTGGAGTGGGTTGCCATGCCCTCCTCCAAGGAATCTTCCTGAGCCAGGAATCGAGCCAGCGTGTCTTACATCTACCTGCATTGGTAGGGGGGTTCTTTACCACCTGGGAGATTAAAAACCATCAAATCAAATTAACATGGTTTAACATCTCCAAAGAAAGGCAATGCCGAAGAATGCTCAAACCACCGCACAGTTGCACTCATCTCACACACTAGTAAAGTAACGCTTAAAATTCTCCAAGCCAGGCTTCAGCAATATGTGAACCATGAACTTCCTGATGTTCAAGCTGGTTTTAGATAAGGCAGAGGAACCAGAGATCAAATTGCCAACATCTGCTGGATCATCAAAAAAGCAAGAGAGTTCCAGAAAAACATCCATTTCTGCTTTATTGACTATGCCAAAGCCTTTGACTGTGTGGATCACAATAAACTGTGGAAAATTCTGAAAGAGATAAGAAAATTCTGAAAGAGACCACCTGATCTGCCTCTTGAGAAACCTGTATGCAGGTCAGGAAGCAACAGTTAGAACTAGACATGGAATAACACAGGGGTTCCAAATGGGAAAAGGAGTACGTCAAGGCTGTATACTGTCACCCTGATTATTTAACTTATATGCAGAGTACATCATGAGAAACGCTGGGCTGGAAGAAGCACAAGCTGGAATCAAGATTGCTGGAAGAAATATCAGTAGCCTCAGATACGCAGATGACACCACCCTTATGGCAGAAAGTGAAGGAGAACTTAAGACCCTCTTGATGAAAGTGAAAGAGGAGAGTGAAAAAGTTGGCTTAAAGCTCAACGTTCAAAAAACTAATATCATGGCATCCAGTCCCATCACTTCATGGCAAATAGATGGGAAAACAGTGGAGACAGTGGCTGACTTTATTTTTCTGGGCTCCAAAATCGCTGCAGATGGTGACTGCAGCCATGAAATTAAAAGACGCTTACTCCTTGGAAGGAAAGTTATGACCAACTTAGACAGCATATTAAAAAGCAGAGACATTACTTTGTCAACAAAGGTCCATCTAGTCAAGGCTATGGTTTTTCCAGTGGTCATGTATGAATGTGAGAGTTGGACTATAAAGAAAATTGAGTGCCGAAGAATTGATTCTTTTGAACTGTGGTATTGGAGAAGACTCTTGAGAGTCCCTTGGACTGCAAGGAGATCCAACCAGTCCATCCCAAAGGAGATCAGTCCTGGGTGTTCATTGGAAGGACTGATGTTGAAGCTGAAATTCCAATACTTTGGCCACCTCATGTGAAGAGTTGACTCATTTGAAAAGACCCTGATTCTGGGAAAGATTTGAGGGCAGGAGGAGAAGGGGACAACAGAGGATGAGATGGTTGGATGGCATCACCGACTCAATGGACATGCGTTTGGGTGAACTCTGGAAGTTGGTGATGGACAGGGAGGCCTGGCGTGCTGCAGTTCATGGGGTCACAAAGAGTCAGACAAGACTGAGCAACTGAACTGAACTGAACTGAATGTCTGCAAAGATGTTGGAAAACCCTGGATATGAGGAAATAGTTGGTTCTTCTGGACCTATAAGTGGACTCCTGAGGAAGAAGCCTGGTGGACTGATTGACCTTTGAGATTCCTTAGACATGCAAGATGCTTCATCTGCTGGATTCAAAGGAACTCAAAAGAATCCCTACAACAGGCCATGAGAGTCCATGATGGAAGTGTTTCAAGGATTGTGCTGCCAGCAAGGAGTCTTGATGGTAAGAACAGATTTTCTAGTCATTCCAATGAATGGTGTTCAGGCTATGAACACTATAAACCTCAGAAGTTAGGTGGCGGCTATTCTCCTTGAGCAGAGATTTAGGAGGATCAACAGGAGCTTCGCTTCAAATTCACATTGATTTAAAATTATTCTCCAGAGCAGCCCTACCAAGTTCTTCGGGTTCTTTTTTCCCTTCCTATTTGGGGAGAAAACCTGACAGAATTAGGGAGTTTGACCGCCTGCCTGGAGTCTGACATTTCACATAGCCAAATAAATAGGCTTGTTCCTCTAGAAACTCTCTCAGATGAAAATTAATTTGAGAACCAAGTTGAAATATGCTTCCAACTGACTCTACTTTTGAATTTCCATTGAAAATTTTGCCTCCACTTTTTATACGTCCAGTATATTTCCCACTTTATTTCTTCTTAGGATTCTTAAGATCAAAAACTTTAAGAGCTAGCCTACAGTAAATGATGCTGAAATTATATTAAACCCATAAAACCAAAGTCTGGCTAAACCTATGGCTTTGCTAAAATAAATAAGTGGTTTTATTAGCAAATTGCACAGCACATTTAGAAAGAGTCAAGCTTTCTATCCTATTTATTAACACTGGCTTTCATCTATACCCCAACGGCCTTTTCCTCTGCCAACCAGAAAGAAATACCAAGTTGTCTTCTTGAGCTTTATTGGAGTTTAGCAGGCATTCTCAGAGTCACTGAACAGACTTGTTCTCAGGAGCCTGTGTGTCCTCAGACTTGGAGAGGTATGTGTATTTTTCTAGTGCTATCTTTTCTTTCACGTTCATTAAAAGAAATAGATGTTAGGAAATAGCTTTGAGATAATAAACTTAGCCTTTGATCCATGGGTTCACTTTGCTGAAATAAGAAATGACATGGAATCATCAGGAAGATCCACATTCTACCCACTGCCCTGGCGACAGGGGTATTTAACCCCTGATGACCAGCTGTCGCTTCACTCTATCAACATTCCAGGACACTGAACGAGGAAATCAGCAACAGACACAAAGCCTCCTATTTTTTCTTCACTTTTCTGGGGCCTTAGTCACATGCCCCACCCTCCAACCCATCCCTTCAGAATCATTGAGCTGTGAATGCCTTTTGACCCACTATATGTCAGATAACTGGTCACCATCTGTTTTTACTGAGGGCCTAATAATGTGGAATTTCTAGCCAATACATTAGGACCCTGTGTTTAAGAGGGATATTAACAATTTAAGAAGGATGATATGTGCATAACCCGAAGACTCCCCACAAAGACCTATAATATGGGTATATCCCTCCCTAGCTCTTACATTTGGAGAAGGCAATGGCAACCCACTCCAGTACTCTTGCCTGGAAAATCCCATGGATGGAGGAACCTGGTAGGCTGCAGTCCATGGGTTCGCTAAGAGTTGGACATGACTGAGAGACTTCACTTTCACTTTTCACTTTCATGCATTGGAGAAGGAAATGGCAACCCACTCCAGTGTTCTTGCCTGGAGAATCCCAAGGACGGCAGAGCCTGGTGGGCTGCCGTCTATGGTGTCACACAGAGTCGGACATGACTGAAGTGACTTAGCAGCAGTAGAAGCAGCAGCTCTTAAATTAATTGGGTTTGTGTTCTTAGTGTACAGGATGAATTACATCAATCACACACATATACATACACACATACATACACACTTAAACCTGAGACATGCTTGTTCCTTGCATTAAATTTTAAGAAGGGGCCAAATATTAACACAGCAGTTGAAGGAAAAAACAGCTTTTCCACACAGAGAAAAACACAAGTGCAAAGCACAGAGTCATGAAATAGTATGAGAAACTACAGCATACAGTGAGGCATAGAAAGTGTTAAGAACAGAAGAGTGGACAAGGTCCAGATATGAAATACCTTGAAAGCCACCTAAAAGTTTGGAGTTTATCCTTAGTCATGGTTTAAAGTAAGAGAGACCTGATCATATCTGTACCTTGGAAAGCTCATTCTAACAGTAGCATGGAAGATGGATGGACACTTCAGAGACTGAGTGAAGGAGTCTCAATTAGAAGTCTGTTGGAATGATCCAGGTAAGAAATGAGGAAAGCCTGTAATTAATCAGCAGTAGAAGAGATAGGAGGGTCATAAAAAAGAGGCTTTGAAGAAGGTACACACCATCTTCAACAATTAGGAACTGAAAAAGAAAGGGCAGAGCTAGAGATGACTGTCAGTTTTCCAGTTGGAATTACAGGGCATAAAGCAATGATATTCACAACATGAAGAACAGGTTTGGCTGGTGGGGGCAAAGAATGAGTTCAGTGCTGGACATGCTGAATTTGAAGCAACTGTATAAAAGACAAGTGGCAGACTTCCCCAGTGGTACAGTGGTTAAGAATCTGCCTGCCAATGCAGGGGACGGGGGTTTGATCTCTGATCTGGGAAGATTCCACATACCTTGGAGCAACAAAGCCCATGTGCCACAACTACAGAACCCCACACACCCTAGAGCCCACGCTCTGTGACAAGAGAAGATCCCACTTGCCACAACTAGAAAAAACTCACACACAGCACCAAAGACCCAACACCACCAAAAAACAATTTTTAATTAATTAAATAATTTTAAAAAAGACAAGTGGAGATGCCCAGAAGGCAATGGGTAAATCATTTTGGAGACCAGGAATGAAGTCTGGACTGAAACTATGGATTTGGGTTCCATTTGCACATGGTGGCGGTTTAAGGCAAAGGAGTAGTAAGCCTTCTGAGGGAGTATGTAGAAAGAGAATAAAGCAGAAGATAGAACCTGGTGTCCCCCACCCCACCATACTAGGGGCAAGTGGAGGAGGACAGGCCAGTAGATTGGGAAGAATAGACTTTTCATCAGCTGGAGTAAGACCAAGAGGCCATGTTAACAGGTCAAGAGTCTCTGAGGCTGGAGAGCACTTCAAGAACAAAGAGCCAGTCAATAGGGTCAAACTCCTCCAAGGACATAAACAAAAAAGAGGGTTAATAAGGATGGCTTTGGCTCCTGAAAGAGGTCCAGGAGAGACTGATCAAGAGCATGAGTGGATAAATCAGTCTGGATAGGGAAGAGATGCCCCCCAAGATCAGTGATAAGGTTGAGGAGGGAGAGGGCAGAGAGAAGACACTCACAGAATAGAAGCAGAAAGTTGAGAAAGTTCATTTCAATGGACTCGGTTCTTCTGAAAGGAGGCAGCCAAGGGAATCTGTTAAGAGAAAGTGAAAGAGAGTGGCCATGATGTTTGGGAAAGATGTTGAGAGAAATTCCCACTCCACAACTCCACTGCCCCACTCCACAACCTCAGCACTACCCACACCATCCCTACAACACAGCATGGTGCCTAGTTCAAAACAGGTGTTTAGTATAAGGAAGACAAAATGGCAGAGCGGAAGGACCTTGTGCTCCTCTCAAGACCACACCAAAATCACAACTGCTGAACAAAGTAAAAAAGACTGGAACCTACCAAAAAAGATATTCTATAACCAAAGACATACAGAAGGAGCCACAGAACGCTGGTAGGAGGGCAGCACTGAAGATACGATCAAATCCCATACTCACCTCCCAGGTTCAGTTCAGTTCAGTTCAGTCGCTCAGTCATGTCTGATTCTTTGTGACCCCATGAATCGCAGCACGCCAGGCCTCCCTGTCCATCACCAACTCCCGGAGTTCACCCAAACTCATGTCCATCAAGTCAGTGATGCCATCCAACCATCTCATCCTCTTTCATCCCCTTCCCCTCGTGCCCTCAATCTTTCCCAGAATCAGGGTCTTTTCCAATGAGTCAACTCTTCGCATGAGATGGCCAAAGTACTAGAGTTTCAGCTTCAGCATCAGTCCCTCCAATGAACACCCAGGACTGATCTCCTTTGGATGGACTGGTTGGATCTCCTTGCAGTCCAAGGGACTCTCAAGAGTCTTCTCCAACACCACAGTTCAAAAGCATCAATTCTTCGGTGCTCAGCTTTCTTCAGAGTCCAACTCTCACACCCATACATGACCACTGGAGAAACCATAGCCTTGACTAGACGGACCTTTGTTGGCAAAGTAATGTCTCTGCTTTTGAATATGCTATCTAGGTTGGTCATAACTTTCCTTCCAAGGAGTAAGCGTCTTTTAATATCATGGCTGCAATCACCATCTGCAGTGATTTTGGAGCCCCAAAAAATAAAGTCTGACACTGTTTCCACTGTTTCCCCATCTGTTTGCCATGAAGTGATGGGACCAGATGCCACGATCTTAGTTTTCTGAATGTTGAGCTTTAAGCCAACTTCCATAAAGGTTAAAGTGGGTGACCCATAATAGGTTTTTAGTACTCATTTTTTAGATTTACTTATTCTCATTTATTGAGTACCTACTTGTTACAAGGCACTAGGCTAGACTCAAGAGATGCAAAGATACCATTATATTTGGAGAACTCTGAGTACTCCTCAGAAAAAACATTTTCTCCCGTAAGTTTTATTGGTGTAATGTCTATTCATCCTTCTGGTCTCAATTTCAAATGCCACCTCTTCAAGGAAACCTGTCCTCACTCTCAGATTAGGTCAAATCCCTTTATTAACCATTTTCAACACATCAAATGCTTTTCCTTACTAGCTCTTAAATAGTAATAGCTAAATGATTAGCTATATAATTATAAAATATTTAAAATATTGCTTATGTAATTATGTGTCATTTTTAATATCTATCTTCTTTCTCTACCAGATTGTAAGTTCCACAAGGTCTGAAAGCTTGTCTCTCTTCTACTCAGTGCTGGATGGCTGGCATCAATAGACTGGTATTTATTCATTCTTTCTCCCAATAGTTATTCAGCCCTTATCATATAAAAGACATAGAGCACATATCAGACATTCAAGAAATATTTGTGGGCTGAATGAATGAATAGAAAGACTCATGTCTGAAGTCAGAGTCTAATGAGCAAATAATCTTTCATCACAATTTGCTATGGTACAAACTATTTGCCATAAGGAATTCCAAAAGTGAGGCACTGAGTAGGGTGAATTCAAAAGGGAAAAAGCTATCTTTTGACAGAAGTGATGATTTGGGGAGAAAATAATGAGTATGGATTGTAACTGATGCTAGAGGGCTGGGTGGTCCACAAAAGGAAATGTAATTATTAATACAAGAACCACTCTTCCCAGCATTCACAGGTGGACTTCAGCTCTACTACAGCACTTTCAGTGAAAGGAATAGGATTTCTTACCTTAATTGAACCATGAATAATACTTCTGTTCTACTTCAAACCAAAAACTATATATGACTCCAGCAGTTGTAAGATAAAAGGCTCGAATTTGCAGTACAATCCTGAGAAAAGAAGTATCGTTATACTTTTCAATCTCTGAGATTTAATTAGAGTTTAGAAATGAAAAGTGGCTCCATGTCGCTCCCCTAGAAAAATGATGTTCCTGTCCCACCATGAGGAACAGCATCATAAAAACACTAAAATGATAAATATTACAGTCCTTCAAGCTCAAAGTTGTCTACCACATAAGACATGAACTTGAGAACATTTTCTTGGCACTTTTGGACTATTTGAACTAAATGGAGCAGAAAAAGGCCTTACCCATTTTTAAAAATTCCATTCACCCTCTTAAAAAGACCAATGAGTCTTCGAATAACTAAACAGTGAGTCTGAAATCATACTTGATTCTAGGAACTTTTACACTGTTGAACTGGGTGGCCTTCAACAGCAGATATTAAAAAACCTTTCCTGCAGTACTTCTTTGCAAATAAATCATCTTGAAAACAGCTTTCAAAAACCAGGAAGCCTCCAATAACACAACCATTGACTTCCAGTGGTTTCCTTGGCCTTGGCCATATTCAGACAACCCAGATCTCCCGAAGTTTCCATCATTGCCCATATGTCTAATATAAAGAAAAAACAAAACACAGGCATCATCTCATCTCCTGTCCCCAACCCCAAACAAAGTCATAATAAACAAACCAAATACTAATTAAAGGAAAGTCTACATAAGTTTTAAGCAGATAATCACCAATATAGCTGCTGCTGCTGCTAAGTCACTTCAGTCGTGTCCGACTCTGTGCGACCCCGTAGACGGTAGCCCACCAGGCTCCCCCGTCCCTGGGATTCTCCAGGCAAGAACACTGGAGTGGGTTGCCATTTCCTTCTCCAGTGCAGGAAAGTGAAAAGTGAAAGGGAAGTCGCTCGGTCGTGTCCGACTCTTTGCAACCCCATGGACTGCAGCCCACCAGGCTCCTCCGTCCATGGGATTTTCCAGGCAAGAGTGCTGGAGTGGGGTGCCATATAGCTGCACCAGTTGTTAAAAGGTGGAACCATTTCTAGACTACCTGACTGCTCCCTCTCTCCCTTCCTCTCCAACCGTCGTATAGTCCAGCAAATAAGGGGTTAATGCTTAGCACCTACAGAGGCAGACACTCTGACTAGTCAGTGCCTGTGCTGCATGTGATTACACAGAGATGGAGATCAGACAGACAGACATAATATTATTCTTGGAAACAGGCAAACAGCGTTCATTCTCTATACATACTTCCTGATTCCCTTTATGGTCATCAGACTTTTCTCTGCTGCTGCTGCTGCTGCTGCTAAGTCGCTTCAGTCGTGTCCGACTCTGGGCAACCCCATAGACAGCAGCCCACCGGGCTCCCCCGTCCCTGGGATTCTCCAGGCAAGAACACTGGAGTGGGTTGCCATTTCCTTCTCCAATGCATGAAAGTGAAAAGTGAAAGTGAAGTCGCTCAGTCGTGTCCGACTCTTAGCGACCCCATGGACTGCAGCCCACCAGGCTCCTCCATCCATGGGATTTTCCAGGCAAGAGTACTGGAGTGGGGTGCCATTGCCTTCTCCGAGACTTTTCTCTAGCTCCTGGCAAATGGGCTAATTTCACAGGTAAAGAAAGTAAGAAGTCAACATTTAAATAGACATATTTCCACAACAACACAGTGCCGCAAAGCTTGCACCAAAGAGTGTGATAATAACCCAGCTCTTACTTTGATTTTATTATGAAATGGAAGGTTTTATCCCCCCCACTAGAAAAAACTTCCAATAGACTTTGTCATAGGGTTGTAAACCAACACTCCAGAAGGTCAGCTTGTGCTCCGGGGCTGAGGCAGGCTGAGTCCCACTGTACATTTGCCATCTTAGTTCCCCTACTCTTGGGAGGTCCCCTAATCACTCACTTCCCTAACTAGCCCCTTCCCAACTCCAGGGTGTCTCCTCTGCCACCCAGGCTCCACCCTGCCACTCTTTAAAAATGTCTCTCATATTCTGCTAAAAGTTTCCAGAAATTCATTTCTCCATTCGTTCTCTCTGGGTGTTTACAGTTTCTTAATGAGCCAGGGTACTTATCAAAACTTCTCCAATAAAAAGCAACCCATGAAAATTCTGGGAATTTGAGGCTAAACATTAACAAATGAGTGTGTTCCCTTGAAGAAAAGGACACCCAACTGCGGGTGAACCCCTGCTAGGTTCCACATTCCCCACCAGCTGGTCATTAGCATGCATTTGTAGTTGGGTGGTCCTAGGGGTACCTAGCCCAACAGAGGGCTGGGTGTGGATTCAGGGGTATTCCCTCACCCAGCATCTAAGAATGAGTTCACTTACATGGCGCTGTGGTCTGAATGTACATCCTTCCAATATCCACACGCCCGAATCCTAACCCAGTGTCATGAAGTTAGGAGGTGCGTTATGCTATTAGGTCATGAGGGTGGAGCCCTCATGATGGATTAGTGCTTTTTTAAAAATTCATTCTTATTGGAATATTGTTGATTTACAATGTTGTTTTACTTTATGTTACAACAGCAAAGTCAATCAGTTACACTTTTATGTATATCCACTCTTTTTTAGAATCTATTCTCATATAGGCCTAGAGAGTATTGAGTAGATCTCCCTGTGATATACAATAGGTTCTTATGAGGCATCTATTTTATACATAGTAGTGTGTATATGTCAATCCCAAATTTCCCAATTTATCCTTCCCCACCCTTCCCCACTTTGGTATCCATAAGTCTGTTTTCTAAATTTGTGACTCTATTTCTGTTTTATAAATATAAGAACCACCCTCCAACCCCACAGCTTTCTTTTGCCCTTTTGCCCTGTAAAGACGCAACAAGAATTCTGCAACCCAGAAGAGCACCCTCGCCCAACTATGCGGCCACCCTGACCTTGGACTTCTAGCCTCCAGAACCATAGGAAATAAATTTCTGTTGTTTATAAGCTACTCCATCTGTTGGTATTTTGTTACAATAGCCTGAATGGAGTAAGACGCATGGGGACACAGGGATCCTGTGAAAAGAAAGTTGTATTGGGACTTCCCTGATGGTCCAGTGGCTAAGACTCTGCCTCTCATTGCAGGGTGCATGGTTCAATCCCTGGTCAGGGAACTAGATCCCACATGCCGCAACTAAAGGACCACACATTCTGCAACCAAGATCTTCAATGCCACAACTAAGACTGGCACAGCCAGCTAAACAAATTAATTAATTAAAAAAAAAAAACCCTGCAAACCTTTGGCCCATTTAAGGACCAGCCCAACTTCCACTGGAGCAGTAGCACATGTACCCTCAAGAGTCTAAAAGGTTCCCTCATGCACACAGCTGAGATGGTATCCACACGTACTCCCCCATCACCATTTCTTCTTATTATCATGGCCCAAACTGGCTGGCTGTTGATTTGCATACATCCAAATAATATCAGCTTTTATTTGGCTCAAAATGACATGTGCCTGATTGAATGAAAATCATTAGAACACATTAACATAGTTAAGATATGTTTTGAACTTCTCCAGAACACTTTCATGCATTGGAGAAGGAAATGGCAACCCACACCAGTGTTCTTGCCTGGAGAATCCCAGGGATGGCGGAGCCTGGTGGGCTGCCGTCTATGGGGTTGCACAGAGTTGGACACGACTGAAGCGACTTAGCAGCAGCAGCAACAGAACACTGCAGTCTAAGCACTTTGCCCTCCAGCGACTAGAAATCAAATTTCCCCTTTTATATCCAACATGCTTTCATACAACACAGTTTCTCTGAAGTATCCCTTCACACAAATTTCCCAAATTTCAAACTTCATTTTTCATCATCTGTAGTTGTTCCATCACTAAGTCGTGTCCGACTCTTTGTGATCCCATGAACTGCCACACACCTGGCTTCCCTGTCCTTCACTGTCTCCCAGAGGTTGCCTAAACTAATGTTCATCATCTGTACCAACTGTCAAATCATGGGTAAAGGTGGCAAAAATGGGAATTCACACTTGTTTTTTCAGCTCTCTGCTCACCACTCAAAGAAAATAAATGTCTACCTTTTTTTTTTTTTGCCACGGGCTCTTAAAAAACCCTCCAAACATGAATTTTTAAATGGAGAAGGTGTTTCCCAATTATATGAAGCAGAGGGAATCATTAAACAGGCACCTCCCACTCTGGGGGAAAGTCCACACATTAAACGCTAGTCATCATAAAATAGAAGTGCCTTAAACAGAGACTTTATGCTACACCATGGCACCTTCAGCCTGCATTTAGTGGGCTTGCCTTCTCAGTAAGTCTACTCCAAAGCTGCTGATAGTGTTCAATTAATCAATGGGGAATTAGACTTTGTGATGCAGAGCAATGAAGTGCTAACGAGGACCACGTGTGGCTGTGAATGGCCTCCATGTGACCAGCCAGGCTTGCCAAGTGGACAGAAAATGCTTAAGACAGAGCTATTAGGAATCTTAGAGGGTAACCCCCAGCAGTAATGCTGTGTGTGCTGGGGAGTGCCAAGGGTCTGGAAAACATTCCCGATGGTATGGTGATATTTTGTGTCGATTTAATTTCAATTGTGTCAAGTTAGGAATAAATGCACTAGTCTTCAAGACATAGTGTTTGCAAAATATTGGGGGAAGTTCCTAAATGATTAATAAGGACCATTATGGTCATCATGGGTGCATGATCCTTCAACACATAACAATCTAATTTAATTCATTAAGAAGAACGAGTGCATTGGAAAAATAAACATATGCAAAACTAATCATGCAGAATTGATAACTGGTTAACATATCCAAAATATGCCTTGAAAGACTTGAGTGCAAGGCCAACTTCAAGTTTTAATCAGCCCTTAAGATTCACACGTTTTTACATTTGGCATTTCCGTCAATAATTTATCAGCCTGACATTAACTGCATGTCGATATTAATGACTCATGTCGAATTTCTAAGTCAACATTTCTTAGCCAGGGGTGTGCCTCTGAGTAGCCTGGAGAGATTTTGAACATGACATGCTGATTCCCACACCTGGAGGGGCTGATTGAGCATGGTCTAGGGGTGGGCTCTGAAATTCTTATTTTTTTTAATTGTTATTTATTGGTGTATAGTTGCTTTACAATGCTGTATTAGTTTCTACTACAAACAAAGTACAGCAAAGTGAATCAGCTATACATACACATTACCCCCTCTTTTTTAAATTGCCCATTTAGGTCACCACAGAACACTGAGTAGACTTCCCTGTGCTATACAGTAGGTTCTCATTAGTTATCTATTTTATAAATAGTATCACTAGTGTTTATACATCAGTCCCAATCTCCCAATTTAACCCCACCCCATTCCCCTCTAGGGTGTCCGTACTAAAAAAAAAACAAAAAAATGATATAGGTGATCTTAAAGGAAAACAGAAATAGAGACACAGAAGTGGAATCCTTATTTTTAAATACCTTACCTAGAGTTTAGTTTGCATATAGGTTTAGGAATAAATGCACTAGTTTTCAAAAAGAAAACATGATTCAGGGACTTTCTTGGCAGTCCAGGGGTTAAGGCTCCATGCATTCACTGCTGGGGGCACAGATTCGCTCCCTGGTTGGGGAACTAAGATCCCGCATGCCACACGGTATGACTTAAAAAAAAAGCAATATTCAATTAACTTTTTTTATTCCTATGCAACTTTAACGATGTTGTATTTCTTTTTACTTATATACAACTTTCAACCTGTCATGTGAAGCAAGGTAAATGTTCTCAGAAGACAGGGTAGTCTGTTGCTGAAGCTTACAATGATAAAACATAGAAAGAAACAGGAGAACTTGTTTTATCACAAGAACAAGAGGCCCAAGAAAATTGAAATGCACCATCAGTGACAATGTAGCACAAACCAAAGAAAGGTTTTGAGCAGGAGGAATGGTAAGGCCTGCAGGGTCTCTCAAACAAGCCTGAACAGGCTGCAAAAAGCTGTGCTGCTCTGTTTTTAACAGTCAGGACATGGAAGCAACCTGAATGTCCATTAACAGAGGAATGGATAAAGAGGATGTGGTACATATATATAAAATAAGATATTACTCAGTCCTAAAAAGGAAATAAATTATGGTATTTGCAGAGACATGGATGGACCTAGAGACTGTCACTCAGGATGGAAAAAGTCAGAAATGAAAACAAATATCATATGTTAATGCATACATGTGGAATCTAGAAAAAGGGTACAGGTGAACTTACCTGCAAAGCAGAAATAGACACAGATGCAGAGAACAAATGTATGGATACTAAGAGGGGAAAGGGGTAGGTGGGATGGACTGGGAGATTGGGATTGACAAATATAACTATTGATACTATGTACAAAATAGAAGACTCTTGAGAGTCCCTTGGACTGCAAGGAGATCCAACCAGTCCATTCTGAAGGAGATCAGCCCTGGGATTTCTTTGGAAGGAATGATGCTAAAGCTGAAACTCCAGTACTTTGGCCACCTCATGCAAAGAGTTGACTCGTTGGAAAAGACTCTGATGCTGGGAGGGATTGGGGACAGGAGGAGAAGGGGACGACAGAAGATGAGATGGCTGGATGGCATCACTGACTCGATGGACGTGAGTCTGAGTGAACTCCGGGAGTTGGTGATGGACAGGGAGGCTTGGCGTGTTGCGATTCATGGGGTCGCAAAGAGTTGGACATGACGGAGCGACTGATCTGATCTGATAAAATAGATAACTAATGAGAACCTACTGCATTGCACAGGGAACTCAGTGCTCTGTGGTGACCTAAATGAGAAGGGAATCCAAGGAAGAGGGGATATATGTGTATGTATAGCTGATTCACTCTGCTGTACAGCAGAACTAACACAATATTGTAAAGCCTACTGCTGACGCAGACATTGATGGTGTGGCTGAGCACCAGGGCTGAGCACACTCAAGCTGAAGGCCGCAGGCATCAGGCGACAGGCACCTGTGTGGCCCGGACAGCCACGACTCCAACACCATGCAGAGCAGCCAGCAGATTGTGACTTTGCATCTCACCTGGAGCCACAGGTGCAGCTCCATAAGGAAAGAAGGAAATGGCAAAACAACAAACACTGGATTTCTTTTTTAAGTTAATGCAGAAGGAAAATAGGACAAGCAAACCAGAGCACCCCTGGAGCCATAGCATGCTGTCCTTCAGTTCCCTTCCGTCCCCCTCCTCTCCATAACTCAGAAGCCTGCACATTTCACTGTACAGGTCCACCAAGAACACCTCATGCTTTCTGAAAGGTGAAGTGCTCTAGGTACTGCAATCTTTTAAAAATGTATTAGGGACTTAAAATGTTTAAAACTTTTATTGGGTTTTTAGAAGAGCATTCCTTACTAGACTCTACAGGTGTTGAATGTTCCACCCAATTCTATTTTTCCCATAAGCCCTATCATTTTTATTAGATGAAATTCTATCATGTCTCAATTTTTAATAAAATATCTATTACATTGTAGAAGAAACAACTATATTATCTCATTTAATCCTCCTTTTATCCCTGCTTTACAAAAAAGGACGCTGAACCCTGGGAGTGGTTTTCATTTGATGCTAAAATCCCACATCTGGAGCATCTTTTCCCAACTTATGTTCCTCTTTTTCTTCTAATATAACATTTGCCAAGTTTCTCTACCATTCAAAAGCCTTTTACCGGGATGTCACACTCAGAAAAATCATGGTGGGGAGTAGCTCCCAGCCCCATTGAAAGGAGAGAATTTGTTCAGCATCCAAATGGAAACTGGTATTTAGGTCAAAAGTTCACACACACAAAAGAAAAAGAGTTCTCAAAAGACGTCCTTAAGGTCTAAAGAAAGAAAAAACCTTCCAACAAATAGATCCTAAAGACAAAATAATCCAACTGGCAATCTGAAATAATGTAGGCAATTTTCCCTAAGTGACTGATCACTACTGCCTGACTTTCCCCAAGGTCAGTAGCAGAACAGGAATTAGAAAGATCAAATTGGGACTTTCTTTACTGCTTTTAAATATTGTGTTTCTATTACTTGGAATGTTCTTATTTCTGCATCCGACTGTTCTCCTTGCTATATTTCACACCCACTCTGGCTTCACATCAGAAGAACAAGGTCAGTATTTATTTATAATGAAATAGGGGTGTGATGGTGAATCATACAGATGTATATTTTACTTGGAACAAATGCAGTTCACCTTTTTTCTCTGAATAAGTTCAAATCTTGAGAGAGACGGCAGTATATACGCCTTCAAAAGGAGGCCCTCCCTGGGTATTCAAAACATATTTTATCCAACCACAAGATCCTCTTGTTTCAAGCAAGAAACATCTAGAAAGAAAAAGATACTTTCTGTAAAACACTTGTTGGACACTTGTTATTTCTTTTGGGACAAATTTTAGATGTTAACAGAGAAACCAAATTATTTTTATGGAATTAAGGAGTAAGGGATAGAAATGAATGATTTCCAAAAAATGCATCTGTAATGTGAAGAAAAGGGAACCATCACACAGTGTTGGTGGGAATGTAAATAGTTTACAGCCACTGTGGGAAAAAGTATGGAGATGTCTCAAAAAACTAAAAATAGAACTACCATATGATCCAGCAATTCTACTCCTGGGTATATATTGGAAAAAACAAAAACCCTGATTTGAAAAGATACATGCATCCCAAAGCAGCATTATTTACAATTGCCAAGATGTGTCCATCACCAGATGAATGGATAAAGATATGATGTAAATAATCAATGGCATACTACTCAGCCATAAAAAGGAAGGAAAGGTTGCCATTTGCAACAACATGCATGAACTTGGAGAGTGTTATGCTAAATGAAATAAGTCTGAAAGAAAAAGACAAATCCTGTATTAAATTACTTATATGTGGGATTTAAAAATTAAACAAACTAGTGGATCTAATGAAAAATAGCAGACTCACAAATACAGAGAGCAAACTAATGATTACCAGTGGGGAGAGGGAAGCGGGGTGGTGAGCGGGCCAGAAGATTAAGAGGTATGAACCATTACGTATAAAATAAACACTCAAGCTTCCCTGGTGGTTCAGTGATAAAGAATTCACCTGCCGATGCAGGAGACGTGGGTTCGATCTGTGGTCTGGGAAGATCCTACATGCCAGAGAGCAGCTAAGCCTGTGCACCACAACCACTGAGCCTGTGCTCTAGCGCCCAGGAGCCTCAGCTACTGAGCCCACGTGTCGCGACTACTGAAGCCGGCTTGGCCTAGACTCTGTGCTCTGCAACAAGAGAAACCACAAGAGAAACAACTGGAAGCTCACGCATCAAACAGAAAGTAGCCTCCACAGCAACGAAAACCCAGCACTGCCAAAATTAATAAATAAGGAAAATCCTTAAAATTACTCTACAAGTAGACATTGTTCAACACAGGGAATATAGCCAGTATTCCATAATAAATGGAATAAACTATAAATGGAATAATTTGTTACTGTTGTTTTTCAGTCCCTAAATCATGTGTGATTCTTTTCAACCCCATGGACTGCAGCACACCAGGCTCTTCTGTCCTTCACTCTCTCTCAGAGTTTGCTCAGATCATGTCCATTCAGTCAGTGATGCCAGCCAACCATCGCATCCTCTGTCATCCCCTTCTCCTCCTGCCCTCAATCTTTTCCAGCATCAAGGTCTTTCCCAGTATCAAGGTCTTTTCCAGTGAGTCGGATCTGTGCATCAGGTGGCCAAAGTATTGGAGTTTCACCTTCAGCACCAGTCCTTCCAATGAATATTCAGGGTTGATTTCCTTAAGGATTGACTGGTTTGATCTCCTTGCAGTCCAAGGGACTCTCATGAGTCTTCTTCAGCACCACAATTCAAATGCATCAGTTCTTCAGTGCTCAGTCTTCTTTACAGTCCAATTCTCACATCAGAATATGACTACTGGAAAGACCATAGCTTTGACTAGATGGACCTTTGTTGGCAAGGTGATGTCTCTGCTTTTTAATACATTCTCTAGGTTTATCATGGGCTTCATTGGTAGCTCAGCTGATGAAAAATCCGCCTGCAATGCAGGAGACTTTGGTTCAATTCCTGGGTCAGGAAGATCCACTGGAGAAGGGATAGGCTACCCACTCCAGTATTCTTGGGCTTCCCTGGTGCTCCGATGGTAAAAAATCCACCTGCAATGCAGGAGACCTGGGTTCGATCCCTGGGTTGGGAAGAGCCCCTGGAGAAGGGAATGGCTACCCACTCCAGTATTCTTGGGCTTCCCTGGTGCTCCGATGGTAAAAAATCCACCTGCAATGCAGGAGACCTGGGTTCGATCCCTGGGTTGGAAGAGCCCCTGGAGAAGGGAATGGCTACCCACTCCAGTATTCTTGGGCTTCCCTGGTGCTCCGATGGTAAAAAATCCACCTGCAATGCAGGAGACCTGGGTTCGATCCCTGGGTTGGGAAGAGCCCCTGGAGAAGGGAATGGCTACCCAGTTCTCCAGTATTCTGGCCTGAAGAATTCCATGGACTGTACAGTCCATGGGCTTGCAAACAGTCAGATATAACTGAGAGACTTTCACTTTCTTCACTTTCTAGGTTTATCATAGCTTTCCTTCCAAGGAGCAAACGTCTTTTAATTTCATGGTTGCAGTCACTGTCTACAGTGATTTTGGAGCCCAAGAACATAAAATCTGTCACTGCTTCCACTTTTTCCCCCTCTATTTGCCATGAAGTGATGGAACGAGATTGTGAATCACTATGTAATATTATGTAATATTATACTTATGTAATACGTAAGTAATATGTAACTTATGTAATATTGTACACCAACTATTTGTTCTTATTGCTTAGTTACTAAGTCATGTCCAACTCTTTTCAACCCCGTGGAGAATACCTTGCCAGAAGCCTCTGTCCAGGGGATTTCCCAGACAAGAATATCAATTATACCTCAATCCAAGAAAATGTAAAATATAAATAAATAAATAAACAAATAAGTACATCTATAACATCCTGAAATGTAAATGTTCTCAGATCCTTTGCTTCAGGTTTTTAAGAAGAATTTGAAATAAATGTTTCTATGTTAAGGTAGAATGCTAAGACTAAGATGAAGAGACACCCCACTGTTTCAAGAGCTCAACCCCACTGAGCTCTTGAAACAGAGACAGAACAGGCCCAATCTTGCAGCATCCAGCAAGCAGATTATCTCCCATTTGGAAATAGGCAAGAACTAAAGATATACAACATACTTTCCATTAGATCCCTATTTTATTTCCTTTGTGGCCACATGTGTCTGTCGAATCTTGACCACAGAATCAGAATGTTGAAAAACTTTGAGGATTCATCGAATCCACACCCAGACTTATAGGAAGACCTCCCACTAAACCTCCAGACACATGGGGACTTTATCCTATTTTTAAAGACCTCCACGAAGTCTTTACAAAAAGTATTCAAACACGAGCTCTCCTGCCAGCAGGAGACTCAGCTGGTTGAATCTGCATTGGCCCCACCCCCATTAATCAATCCCACCCCAGCAAAGAGGAACAGGCCCCTTGTCTCTGCTCTAAACATCCCAACATTTGCCTGCACTCCGGTGCCTGGCTTGCCCAATCCACCCCCAAGTCAGCAAGTTCAGTTCAGTTCAATCGCTCAGTCATGTCCAACTCTTTTCGACCCCATGGACTGCAGCATGCCAGGCTTCCCTGTCCATCGCCAACTCCTGTGGTCCACTGGAGAAGGGAATGGCAAACCACTTCAGTATTCTTGCCTTGAGAACCCCATGAACAGTATGAAAAGGCAAATCAGCAAAGCCCTGTTCTAAGTTGGGGTCAAGACACAGGTGTGGGTCATTTCCCTGCGCCTCCGGTCAGCCCCCACGTGACCATCAGCAGTACCTCTGCTTCAGACAGGCCACCATGAGGGAAGGCAAATTTCTGAACACTGGGGAGCTTTGGATGTTTTTTGTTTGTTTGTTTAGCAGTACCATGCATGTGGGATCTTAGTTCTCCAACCGGGAATGGAGCCCACACCTCCTGCATTTGAAACACTCTTAACCACTGGACCACTGGGGAAGTCCCTGGAAGGTCTTATTCTTCACAAGGAAAAAAAGCCTCACAGATCACCTATTAGGGAGGCTGCATGTGGCACCTGATATGAAATATTGGCCTTTTTTTTTTTTTTAATAACAATGGATTGATCATTATTTAGCTTCCCCAAATCAAACTTCCAACCAAGCCTCAAGGTTTGCAGGTCCAGCTTCTAACAGAATTCCCACTCTGCCAGCTTGAAGCAGCAGGGAAGTAAACTTGTGTCCCTCATTAATATGAAAGAACTGAGGTGCTAGAAACAGCCCCAGGACTAAAGAAACAGGTACTAACGATGTTGGTTGCTGGGAAATGTTTATGGCCAGAAAACCGAATGAGACACACACCTTCAGCTGGAGGGATCACCTGCCTTCCTCTGTCACCCACCATTACCATTCCGCCTCAGAGGGGTTCCTGGAACAGCCTTGCCTCCACTTTCCCTGAAACAGCCTCGCCTCCACTTTCCCTGGCAGTGACTCAGCATTCCCTCACATGTGCGTGCTCAGTGCTTCAGTCATGTCCTGCTCTTTGCAACCCCATGGACCATAGCCCACCAGACCTCTCCGTCCATGGGACTTTCCAGGCAAAAATACTGGAGTGGGTTGCCATTTCCTTCCCTGGAGAAGGGCATGGCAACCCACCCCAATATTCTTGCCTGGAGAATCCCATGGACAGAGGAGCCTGGCAGGCTACATCCATAGGGTCACAAAGAGTCAGATATGACTGAAAAAACTTAGCATGCATACAAGGAATTAGTAACATTCCCTCATAGTGATTATCAAATAGCCAACAGGGAAATTGGAGAATTATCAAAAAGTAATCAAAGCAGCTTGGATCATGTAAAGAGTGGAGTAATTACTGCACCCCTAACCTTCAGCAGTCCATCCTGGAGATTGGTGAAGAGCCATCACCCCCTGGGGGAAGTGGAGCCCTCTTTCACTATCAGCCTCTGTTTCAGCCTCTCTGAAGCAGAGAGGCCTCAAGCTATGTGAAGAGAAGGAGCCCGGGGTTACTGATGTGACTATCCCCTCCAGTCTTCAATGACACAACCCTGGAAGAAACCCAAGACCTAGCTGGAACTGGAGAAGCCTTCAGGAGCAATCTCCAGTCAGATGGCTCAGACTTTCAAAAGCCCAGACTCCTCAAACCAAAACTGTATCCCAGAGAGTTAGATTAAACCATCTACACCCTTGCAGGTGAAACCACTTGCTTCTCTTTAACTTTCCACTCATTTTAAGTTTCCTCTGAAGGCCTCCCTTAAGCTAAAATCAGATTGAGATATTTAGTGTAACAACTATGAAATGCCCCCCCTTCATTTATCATAATCATCTTTCAACTTGTATCCCTGTTCACTGAAAACTCACATCCAAGTTACTATGACCCCTAACAACTCAGATGACCTTGAACTGATGTGCGAATTTGGATCCTGTTAAATCAGTGTTCCCAAAGCTGGGGTCTTCCTTTCTTTCACATGGTAACTTGCCCAGACTAAAAGAGGACATTTTTACATGGCCAACAGATTGCTTACACAAACTAGCTTCATGTGACTTTTAAATAAAGCACATAAATTACACCATCATAAAGCTTTCTCTTTGGGGGTTTGTAACTAGACTGTCATAAATAGCAGACTTGATCATCTTTGGTCCATAATCCAGATGTCAGGGTCTTCCAGTGCGATCCACATGATTCTTAGGAAGGGGAGCAGCGCCCCCTGCTGGTATGCCTTGCAGGATGAGTTTTTACAAGTGGGAAATCTTGGTACAAAGTCGTTTGATGCTGAAATCCCTTGTAGTTAAGAGGGGAAATGAGGGTTTGAATACAACGTTCTTCATTTCCTCAGCAACACACACTGCAGCAAAGAGAGGCTCACATTTCTCTCATTATTATTTCTAGCATTTAATATAGCCAGTCACATTAGAACTGAGGACACCTCCATGGCATTGTTCCCCATTACTTATGGGGTGTGACAAAACTATGAGGCCTCAACTCTTTCGACTCTGTGTAATACTCCCACCCCTGGACAAGAGGCCAGCATCACTGGCAATCTTTGAGGTGGTCCCTGGAGAGCCACAGCAGGACAAGGACAGCCCCCTTGAGATGGCAGGCTCTGACTCTGTCCTACTCAGCTTGTGCTCCAGACACGGCGAAGAACTTGAGTCTGCAGGAAGAAATCCCTAAGCATCAGACCCCGTACAGATTACAAAACCTGACCTGAACATAGCTAAAATCCCTGACCATTTACTACCAAAAGAATGTCTATGGATCTAGAAAACCAAGAGACCCTTTGGGTGGCTGGGGTGTATAGCCTGGTAAAAGCACAGTCACTCACTATTCAACAAAAATATCATTGTGTTCAGCAAACATTTAGTGAGTACTGACAATGCCCTGGCACTGCACAGACATCAATAATATAAGGGTGAACAAAAATAAATCAATAAAACCTGCTTGTTGTCCAGAATGAACATATTACAAGCCACAGCAAAGAACACAGGGGAAAGGCACATGGCATCACAGGGCATATAAAGTCTGGGAGGGTGGACACAGTGTCGCCGAGGAAGTGACATTAGAACTGAGACCAGGAGAAAGAAGGGGAGTTACTGGAGGTTGAGAGGGAGCATTCCAGGCAGAGCAATGAGCCTATGAAAAGCAACTAACCGCCAGGCAGAGAGGGTCAAGTCATTGGATGTGAAACTGCCATGGGTGTCCATGCCTTTATGACAGCGTTTCTATAAAAACTAACTCCAAAAAATATTGTAAAAGCCAATAAATCTTTCCCAGCAATTCACCAAATTCCTGCAGCAAATTGAGTCATCAGATTTTGTCTCCGGAAATGAGAGAATAGTGGCCAAGCCTTCTACAAAATGGGCAGTCCTCCGGTCCTAAAGTCTACTGGCTGAAAGTTCTGGATCCCACTGTTGTTGTCTCTGTACAAATAACAGACTCCGGATCTCTCAACTTCCCAGACCCAGGCATTCTTCCTATACTTCATGGTGACTCCACACTACAAAGTCCCAGAATTTCATCCTAATCTTTGACAATGCCTTGGAAAGATATTTTATTGCAGCTATTTTAACAAGCACTCATTTAGAACTTAATATGTGCCCGGTAGTGGTAAAGAACCTGCCTGCCAATGCAGGAGACATAAAAGTTATGGGTTTGATTCCTGGGTCAGTAAGATCTCCTGGAGGAGGGCAAGGCAACCCACTCCAGCACTCTTGCCTGGAGAATCCCATGGACAGAGGAGCCTGGTGGGCTACAGTCCGTAGGGTCACAAACAGTCGGACACAACTGAAGTGACTGAGCGCATGTGTGCCCAGTGCTAAGTGCTTCACAAATAGTAACTCATTTCATCCTCATGACAATCCTATGAGGTAGTTACTAACATTATTCACACATTACTAATGGAGAAATTGAGGCACCCAGAAGACGAGAAACTTTTCTAAAGTCAGTCAGTAGGTGGCAGAGACATAATTTGGCTTCTAGAAACCAAGCTCAAAACTATCACTCCAGGCAGCCTCCTCTTGTTAACAGTAGATCTTAAGAATCATTCAAGCAACAGCCCTTTTTTTACCTAGTTGTAAAGTCCATGTCTCAGAAGGATAGACTCTATCATTCTACCTCCTAAGTCTATCTCAAGTCTTTGTCTCCCTCCTGTTGGCTTTTGCACCAGCCCCGTTCCATTCTCCCTGGTGATCATCACAGCATCCTAGGTGCTCTCTGGGCTCCAGGTCTTCTTCCCTTCTCATTCACTCCCCACACCATTCATAGCGCTCTAGAAACAAATGTTTGTTCTGGGTATAACCTTCACCAGCCCACCACTGCCTACAGGGAAGTTAACCCTACATCGGGTCCTCCACGAGTTGGTCCCAGCCTACTTCTGCTATCTCATTTCCCAAATCTCCACCCTATCACACTTGCTCCTCCAGTATCACTGGCCCACTGCCTTCCTCCAGGAGCTAACACTTCCGTGCTGTCCACGTGCTGGTCCTCCTCCTGGGAAGTCTTCCCATTCTCCTCTTTGAGGCTCAGGTAATAACTCCCTTGCCAGGCCTCCTGACACCCTGCATGCTCCCTCCCCACCCCGCACAGGATCTTCCTTTTCTTTGTGATACCTCTAAATCTTGTGCATAAGTTGCTGGTGCCAGGCTGGGAACTGGAGTGAGGAAAGTGGGGCATCCGATGAAGGGGCACATTTCAGGACATGTCAAAACACCCAGTAACTGAGATGAATAATGTTTTTATTGTGGGAGAATATACCTAACATAAAATTTACTGTTTTAATCATTTAAAGTGTAGAATTCAGTGGCATTAAGTCTATCTACAATGTTATGCAACCATCACCACTTTCCATTTCCAGAATTATTCATCTTCCCAACAGAACCTCTGCACCCATTAAACTCCCTTCTCCTTTCACTCTAGCCTCTGGTAAAAACTATTCTACTTTCTGTCTCTAGGAATTTGCCTAGTCTGCGTACTGCATATGAGTATTTTTCAACTAGCCTAACAAAATGAAGATAAATAATACTTAAATGCAATGGTTTTGGGGTGGTAGGCGTTGGGCTTTGGGCGGGTAGAGGTTTGGCCGCACGCCAAAGGGCATGCAGAATCTTAGTTTCCTGACCAGGGATTGAATTCGAGTTCCATGCAGTACAAGTGCTGAATCTTAACCACTGGACCACCAGGGAAGTTCCAATGCAATTCTTTTAATAATCAAAATTAATGCAAACAATTCAAGAGGAATAAAGCATCAAAATTTTAGGTAAAAATAGGATCAGTATCACTGATTTTTCCTCTTGCTTGAGGATCCAATATGGCTCAGAACTGATCCTATCTTTACTGAAATTTTAAATATTTTGTTAATCATAGATTTTTTGTATTAATTTTGATTTTTTTAAATTTTGCATTAAAATTTCATTTGTCTGGATTACTGATTATTTTTTGGCACTCCCTTATATGTTGCACTTAAGGCAAATACCTCACACATCTTACCCTAGATCCAGTTCTTCTGGTGCCAAAATCCATCCTCACACTACCCTAAATAAGCAAACAATCAAGGGTAAGAAATAATCTGCAAACTCAGCTTCAGGACAAGTCCCCCTGTAGTCATGATTCCTCAGTGAGACCGCTGCCTGCAAGCCCTTCTTACACTCCAGATCCACACCGGGTACATAGCCCTGGACTGCAAATCAGGCCACACTGTGGTATCTGCCTTCCATCTGCCTTTCTAGTCTGTGAGCTCTTTAAGAGCAGAAATGGAGTCTTTCTTTTTCATCTCTGTACCCACAGAGCATCATACAGAATTGGGTTCATAGAAGAAACTTAACAATTACTTGTTGAATGAAAGCCCCTCAGCTCTTTTTCCCATCATTAATAAGTATTTCAAGGTAATGCAATGAGACTTAGATGTTACCTAGTTTATATCCAATAATCCATATACAATTATTATATATTATGCATAATATAAATTTTGAGATTGGTCTCATAATCCAGTGGTCCCCAACCTTTTGGGCACCAAGGACTGGTTTTATGAAAGACAATTTTTCCATGGACTGGGAGTATGTGGTGGATGGTTTTGGGATAATTCTTATAAGGAGCATGCAACCTAGATCTCTTGCATGCATAGTTCACAGTAGGGTTCATGGTCCTATGAGGATCTAATGCCACCACTGATGTGACAAGAAGTAGAGTTCAGGAGTTAATGTGACTGAAGGGGGGCGGTTGTAAACACAGATGAAGCTTCACTAGCTTGGCCCCACTCACCTCCTGCTCTGCGGCCCAGTTCCTAAACAGGCCACGGACCAGTAGCAGTCCGTGGCCCGGAGGTTGGGGGACTCTGGCCATAACCTACATAGATCCATATTGAAGCACTGGTGTTTTAGAAAGTCCTAACTTTGGCATGGATATTTCAGAGCTCCTTGGTCCCCATTTTGTTTTTGAACCTCTAAACTAGGGACCGCCTACTCTCATTTCCCCATGCTACCTTTGCCCACTCACATCCCCTTGGGCACCTGTGCCACAGAGGAGGGGAAAGCCTTGAGGACTGTCTGTTTCTCCCAGGCCCTGATTCCACCTCTGTCTCTGCTTGACCAGAGTCCTGTCTGAATGCTACCCTGGTGCTCTTGGCTGTCTCACTCCTGGCTTACCAAACTGGCTGTGCCTTCAGTAGGAATGTCTGCCCCTGTGCAGTTTCCTGGTCTTACTTCCTGTCTTGTGGCCACAGTCCTGACATTGGCTTGAAGTCTTCAACCACAGCCTATGGCCAGAGTCCCTGGGTTTCAGGTCCTGGCATTGTGATTTACAGACTTCTCACATTTGAAATTAGTTTGGACCCCACTGCCTCAACTGAGATTTTACTTCTTATTTGATGCCAAAAGAAAATGTGGTTTCCAAATTCTTAAGTGCCTAGAATTGTTCATCTGGTTTTACATCTAGGGCAAAACCAAACAACCCAACATCCAAAATCTTAGCTCCTGAATTTATCATCCACTTCAGAGTCAAATATCCCCACCCTAATGAAGTTCATTTTGCCAATAACTAGGGTTTTGCTTGGATTGATTTCTTTATAGCTGTTGGACCACTTAACTTCATAACAGGAAAATTTCTTCCTCTTCTTCAGGATGCCCTTTCTCTCTTGCCTCCATAAATAGTCTTCTATCAGTTTGCAGAATTAAAACCAACTGACATAAGAGGTGTGATCAACAAGGTATCCAAGAAGAATGAGATGGACAATAATCATCTTGTAACTGCTGTATTACCTTTCACAATATTTTTAAACAAAGTCTGAGCTGAAACCCAAGTGTTCTTTCCAATTTGATGGATGCCAACATTAACTAACAAATACAGACCCAAACTGGAAGAAATAAATGGAAGAGTTCAAGGAAGACGTAACACCGAAATCCACGCTGAGACTATGGGAGAACAGCCAATTCACGACTTTTAGTCAGGAAATAAATGCCCTTAAGCATTCAGAAAAGTATAAAGGGAAGAATATTGTGGCTCCTCATGGCATAATTCAGGCACGTGAAGGTAAATGTATTTCATGGCATCAATCCAGATCTCTTTCTTTATTTAGAGGGTGATTATATTCAATATGCAATGGTAAAGAATCTGCCTGCTAATGCAGGAGACTCAGGAGATGCAGGTTCAATCCCTGGGTCAGGAAGATCCCATGCAGGAGGAAATGGCAACCTGCTCCAGTATACTTGCCTGAAAAATCCCATGGACAGAGGAGCCTGGCGGGCTACAGTCCATGGGGTTGCAAAGAGTTGGACATGACTGAACATGAACACCATTTTATGACCAATAAAGCTAACTTTCATTTGTGCTTTGTGGAATTAGATTTTTAGTATACCCATCTTAGATAGCTTGGCTAAATAAGCAATGATAAAATTACTATGATGATATTATGTTTACATACACATACCATATTAGCTTAGTGGGCTGCCCAGGTAGCTCAGTGGTAAAGAACCTGCCTGCCAACACAAGAGACATGGGTTCAATTCAATACCTGGGTCAGGAAGATCCCCTGGAGAAGGAAATGGCAACCCACTCTAGTATTCTTGTCTGGGAAACCCCCTGGACCGAGGAGTCTGGTGGGCTACAGTCCATGGGTAGCAAAAGAGCTGGACTCGACTTAGTGGCCAAACAACAACAGCTGTGTTAGTTTTCTAGGGCTGCTTTAACAAAGTGCCACAGAGTGGGTGGCTTTAACAAGACAAAGTTATTGTCGTACGGTTTGGAGGCTACAAGACCAAAAGCAAGGTATTGGCAATGTTGGTTCCTTCTGAAGACTGTAAGGCAAGGATCTACTCCAGGTCCTTCTCCTTGGCTTGTAGATGATCTTCTCTCAGTGTCTCTCAATGTCATTTTCCCTCTACGCTTGTCTGTCTCTGTGTCCAAATTTCCCCTTTTCCTAAGGACACCAGTCATTTTGGATTAGGGCCACCCAAGACCTAGTTTAACTTAATTAAGTCTATTATGATACTATTTCCAAATAAGGTCACATTATGAGGCACCGTGGTTTGGGATTCCAACATAACTTTTTTAGGGGAGTGGGGCACAATTCAATACATTACCTATACCATGTTCATATTTTTATACCTTATTTCACTTTAGAACAGATTTAAGATATCCATGTGTGCATGCTAAGTTGCTTCAGTCATGTCTGACTCTGTGCAACCCTATGGACCATGGCCCACCAGGCTCCTCTGGAGAATACTGGAGTGGGTTGCCATGCCCTCCTCCAGGGAATCTTCCCGACCCAGGGATTGAACCTGTATCTTTTACATCTCCTGCTTTGGCAGGTGAGTTCTTTACCATTAGCACCACCTGGGAAGCCCAAGACATCCATATGTAAAAGTAAATTTAGAAAATGTATTGACCTACAAGACATATGCCAGTTTTCCCCATACTCATGGGTGTTCCAGAGAGCTGCTTCTCCACAGCACCAGCCTTGTGGAGAACAAAGAACCAGGACTTCCTTAGTTTCTTCTGGGTCATGATTTTCTGATCTTAGCATGAATTTTATGTAATGGAGGGCTGTGGGGAAGTTTTATTTTTTAATATTTATTTTTGTTTATCCATTTATTTGGCTGCTCCAGGTCCTAGTTGCAGCACACGGGATCTTTAGTTGCAGCACATGGAATCTAGTTTCCTGACCAGGGATCGAACCTGGGCCCCCTGCATTGGGAGCTTGGAGTCTTAACCACTGAACCACCAGGGAAGCTCCATGGAAAAGTTTTAACATGGATATGTTATTCTCAAATTCATTAAGTTCTAGGATTTTTTTCTTCTTCTACTTTTGGCTGTGCTGGGTCTTCATTGCAGCACATGGTCTTCTCTAGTTGGGGCACACAGGCTCTAGAGCCCACAGGCTCAGTAATTGCTTTTCTTGGGCTTAGTTGACCCACTGCATTAAATTAAATTAAATGCTTAATTCCCTGACCAGGAATCAAACCTGTGTCCCCTGAGTTGGAAGGCAGATTCTTAACCACTGGATCACCAGGGAAATCTCAAATTCTAGGATTTAAATATTGGGTCTTGTCATCATGGAAAGAGCAATCTACCCTGCCTTTACCACAGCTGATCCTGATTTCTTAATCCCTTCTCATTTCACCCAATCAGAACTGAATACATCATTTTCAAGGCCCAGTACAAAATGAAAATATGGGACCCTTTGTTCAAAACTTAAGAATTTTAAGACAGCAATATCAGAGCTTAAAATTAAATGTGGGACCCTTCTAAGCACACTGGCCCCATGCAACTGCATAGCCTGTGTGCCTGTGAAACCAACCCTGGGCGTGTGCATTTGAAGTGATCACACCAATTACACATTTTGCAATGGTGGAAATATCATTAAATTGTTTATGTTGGTAAAAGTTTTAGTAGAGGGTACAGAGCACAGTACCCTCTACAGAAGTATAGCCACAGACTTCCCTGGTGGCTCAGATGGTAAAGTGTCTGTCTACAATGCGGGAAACCCGGGTTCGATCCCTGGGTGGAGAAGATCTCCTGGAGAAGGAAATGGCAACCCACTCCAGTATCTTGCCTGGAAAATCCCATGGACGGAGGAGCCTGGTAGGTTACAGTCCATGGGATCACAAAGAGTCGGACACAACTGAGCGACTTCACTTCACTTCACTTCACAGGGCACAGTAGACAGACCTCCCCAGTGATCAATGAAATAAGGAGACTGTACCATTAGTCAAGGTTCCATGAACACTGTGGGGTGATGAGGGGAGACAATATCTCAGAGGTTCACCTCAGATCTGTCTCTTGTTCATTTCACTGTTGGAGGCAGGTCAGGCAATAGTCCCCTGATGATTTACTCTGAGCATCTCTGGAGCTTCCATCTTCCAACTCTACCATCTTGGAGTTCTTTGCCTCTAGTCACAAGGAGGGGAGAAAGAATAGAGGAAGCCCTTTGCTCATGATCTCATTGACCAGAATTCAAACCAATATTCCGAGCCTAAACTCATGGAACCTGAGAAATACCATTTTCTTATATGCTCCCCAAAAAAGGAAAGAATTGTGAACATCTAGTTTAACTTTGCCACAGAAATGGAAATATGGAAGTAAAGTAAGTTCATCAACTACATATTAATTAGTGTTGACTAAGTAGATAGGATTGTGCTGCTCTTGGAGAAGACATTAAAGAAAATATTAGCATACCTTCTGTCAAAAAGCCTAATGTTTCATTATGGATATAAGACACACAAACACCAAAAAGATTCATATCAAAGGAAGCTACTATATCAGTGTAGCTTGAAGAGTTAGGCAATCTCCTTGCAGGAAATTACTTAAGAGCAAGGGTAAATGAAGGCCATTCAAATGCAAACAAGCAAAGGCTTTTTAAGTTAATTTTTCATTGAAATATAGTTGATTTACAATCTTGTGTTAATTTCTGCTGTATAGCAAAGTGATTCAGTTATACATACATAAACATTCTTGTATATATATTTTTTCCATTATGGTTTATCACAGGATATTTAATATATTGATATTTTCCTGTGCTATTCAGTAGGACCTTGTTGTTATCCATTCTGTATATACTAGTTTGCATCTGCTAGCACCAAACTCCCACTACATCGCTTTCCCACACCACTTTGGCAACCACAAGTCAGTTCTCTATGTCTGTGAGTCTATTTCTGTTTCATAGAAAGGTTTGCTTGTGTTATATTTTAGATTCCACATATGAAGATATCACATGGTATTTGTCTTCCTCTTTCTGATTTAGTATGGTTCTTCCTCTTTCTTCACTTAGTATGATCATCTCTAGTTCCTTTCATGTTGCTGCAAATGGTATTATTTCATTCTTTTTTAGGAATGAGTAGTATCCCATTGTATATATGTACCATGTATTCTCTATTCAATCATCTGTTGATGGACATCTTTTTTGTGAATTAAAACATTTTCATTTATTTTTTTATTCAAAGCTAACTATAGCAAGAGAGTTAGCCACCATCACTTGCATTTGGCAAGGACTCAAAAGTAGGCAGAGGAGCAGGAAAGTTTCACTGTGGAAAAAAAGGGAGGCTTCATGTATGCCCTGGCTGGAGGCTACCAACCTGGGGAAGCCGTAGGTGAGAAAGGTGGACAAGGGACATTGGTTGGTTAGGGGTGTATATTTGACTTTCTCCAGTTGGCCCTAAGTTGGAAGTGAGGGGTGGGGGATGAGGGAAGTGGTCAGTTATGAATCAAGCCTTGGTTGTTTGGGCCGTTGGTCACAGGGGTTTTGGCTTCCTAGACCAGCTGCAGGAGACAGAGGGCTTACTTCCTACAAGTCTGAGTTATGGATAGTAAGTTAGTTTCCTGGGCTGATTTCAACAGACTCTGGGTCAGAGTTCTATTTTTACACATGGTCTGGGTATTGTCTGTTTGTATATCCAGTCTGTCAAGGAAATCTCAGCCACAGGACTGAGCTATGTGGACCTTGGAGCCCAGGCCCAGTTTCAGAAAGCTTCAAGTGGGTGGGTATCTGGTTCTAGCCTAGCCCCATCAGGAAGTGGCCAATGTGTAGCCCAGAAGAAAGTCAGCTTCAAGTTTGCAAACTAATTCTACCCCTGATGAGCTCTGTAACGTTCATAGCTGAGTCTACTGGTCTGGGTCTAGTTCCTTCATCAGTAGAAAGAGAGAAAACACACTTGACAAGGTTTTGAACAACTGAAAATAAACTACTCTTTAAAGTAACTGAGAGGGAAGACTTCTCTGGTGGTCCAGTGGTTAAGACTCTGCGCTCCCAATGCAGGGGGCCTGGGTTCCATCCCTGGCCAGAGAACTGGATCCCACATGCTGCAATGAAGACTGAGGATCCCGCGTACTGCTACTAAGACCCTGCTGCTGCTAAGTCACTTCAGTCATGTCCAACTCTGTGCGACCCCATAGATGGCAGCCCACCAGGCTTCCCTGTCCCTGGGATTCTCCAGGCAAGAACACTGGAGTGGGTTGCCATTTCCTTCTCCAATGCAGGAAAGTGAAAAGTGAAAGTGAAGTCGCTCAGTGGTATCCGACCCTCACTGCAGCCTTCCAGGCTCCTCCATTCATGGGATTTTCCAGGCAAGAGTACTACAGATCCAAATAAATAAATAGATTTTTTTTTTTAAAGAAATAATAAAGGAACTGAGAGGGTACTGAGCACTTGCGGGATCTCAGGAATCTTGGTTCCTCTCCTTTTCCTGCCTCTTTGTTCATGTGCCACCATGAGGCAGTTCCAGTTCTGAGGACTTTCTAGGCGGGAAAGGTCTTAGCAGATCTAACCCATTCCGGGTCCAGCTCTGAGGAGTCTGTGACCCACAGTGACCTTGGGCTATTGAACACAAGCTGTTCCCTTCTCCTGGGCTGATCGTCTCTTAAATATGCAACTCTGGATAAAACTCGCCCTCTGCAGGCCAGATAACATGGTAGATCCTGTGCCCCATGTTTTAGAAACTTGTTTCCAGTCAGTCAGTTTCACTTGAGGAAAGAAAGACTTCATTAAAGGAGGCAGCCAGAGAACAAAGGAAGTCACTCACTCCCCCAGTGCAAACACCTCAGCCCAAAGGATGTAAAAGGGTCAAATTCCCAGGGCCTCCGCCAAGGTCCAAAGTCACACCATGCCCTTTTGTACACTCACCCTAGAGTTCTCAGATTCATAATGAGATTATTATACCATCAGCTCCCTGGCATCCTCTGTTCTGACTCAGAAATCTAGTTCCCTAACTTCCTTTGGAGCAGGGAGTCATGGTCCCTCACAAGAGCCTCTCAGAGCACACAAACCCTTATGCTCCCATGTTTTCCCACAGGTTCCTTGCTCCCTGCATTTCCGAGGCAGGAGACACGAGTGAAATCTTCTTCTTCTCTATAATACACTCCTTTCTCACCCACCAAACATGCCTGCAGCTCTGATGACCACAATGGGCACTGTGCAAAGAGAAAACCAAAGTAACCCACTCCCCTACAACTCAGCAGCCAACAGGCCCCGAGACCCACTTCAGCATGTGGCAGTGTTTTCTCAGTTGGAACTGGGATAAAGCCTCTTTATACAGTTGTGTAGATTGCATGTTGGCATGAGGCTATATCCACCAAGAAGACATTGTATGGATGTGAGAGTTGAACTGTGAAGAAGGCTGAGCGCCGAAGAATTGATGCTTTTGAACTGTGGTGTTGGAGAAGACTCTTGAGAGTCCCTTGGACTGCAAGGAGATCCAACCAGTCCATTGTGAAGGAGATCAGCCCTGGGATTTCTTTGGAAGGAATGATGCTAAAGCTGAAACTCCAGGACTTTGGCCACCTCGTGCAAAGAGTTGACTCGTTGGAAAAGACTCTGATGCTGGGAGGGATTGGGGGCAAGAGTAGAAGGGGACGACAGAGGATGAGCTGGCTGGATGGCATCACTGACTTGATGGACGTGAGTCTGAGTGAACTCCGGGAGTTGGTGATGGACAGGGAGGCCTGACGTGCTGCGATTCATGGGGTCACAAAGAGTTGGACACAACTGAGCGACTGATCTGATCTGATCAGAATCTGCAGAGTTATGACAACTCTGAATGTCAAGTTATATGCATTCTACATTCTAAAGTATTAGAGCCAAAAGAAATCAACCTATTTGAAGGTGTTCCAGGATGGTAAGTTGCCATTTCCATCAGTCATGCCAACACATGTCTGCATCAATCTGTATATCATTTCAGAATCCAGCGGCCTCATGTAATGTTGATAGAAGGCAGGACTTGAAGTCAGCTGGACTGGGTTTGGCCCTGGGATCTTTACCTTCATTTATTCATTCAACAACTATTTATTGAGGACCTCTTCCTTGCCAAGAGTAGGGCAAAGTGTTAGGAACACAACAGTTAATAAAACAGACAAGAATCCCAGCCTTCATGGTGTTTAAAACTATTTGAAGTAGACAGACAATAAATAAAATTAACAAGTGAAATATATTAGAGGGTAGAAATTGTTGTGGATAAAGTAAAAATGGGAAAGGGGATCAAGTGTCCTGGAGCAGAGGGCATTTGTGTATATGCGGTAGATAAATGGGGGAAGAGCATTCCAGGCAGAAAGAATAGCAAAAACAAAGGCACTAAAGCAGGAGAACACTAGGCTGGTTTGGGAGACAGCCAGGAGGCCACTGTGGCTGGAGCAGCATGAGGAAGGGTTCCCAAAAGTAGAAGATACAGTTTAACTATGAGATTGTGAATTGTCATGTAGCCCTTTTAAATCCTTAGTTTCCTCCTCTGTAAAAACAGACCAGGGATACCATTTCACAGGGAGTGATGAGGTACTGGAATACACATGGGAGAACTGTGCACACAGTAAGAAAGGGTAAGGTATTTGTAAACTGAGACAGCCACTCTGTCCCCCCTCCCATCCTGCTGCCTTCCTCCTTCTCCGTGTCCCTCCCCAGCCATAGGTACCACACAGAATGGAAGTGTATCATCCCAGATTCTCCCAGAATGAGGTCTGGGCATCACCACCCCCATCATATCCTGACTCTGGAACATAGAGGTCTCTCACACCCAGTGCTGGGCCAGATGAGAAGACAGAATGATAAGAATATTCACAAAACAGAGACAAAGAACTAGGGAAGGTCTCTACAGACACTGATAATTAGGATAAAATCTGCAGCTAAAACTATAAAATCTGGGTCTACCACAGAAACCCTCATTGCCCTGTCCAGCACATCAAGCTACACCTTCAAGTCAGATGGCTCCTGTGTGCATCTGCTCCCACACTGAGGATACATCTCTATTGAGGTTGAGCAGACTTACAAGGGAGTTGGGAAATCACTGAAATAGAAAAAAATCCCAGAACATCAAGTCTTCCACTCACATCCTTCTACAGAGCCAATCCAAGTTTATTGTCTCACCCTACAGGAAGGCTGGTTCCAGCATTTAACCCTCAGAGGGGCCAGTTCCCTACTCATGGTGGGGCAGTGGCTGAACCAGACCAGTTGTCAGCTGAGAGGGCTGTGGCAACCGCCAGAGGTCATCCACTCAACAAAGGAAAGGATGAGGCTATATCCACCAAGAAGACATTAGATTTCTTTGCCTAATCTGCAGAGCTATGACTTCTCTGAATGTCAGATTGTATGCATTGTACATTCTAAAGACTCTTCCGACCTCGGGGAGAACAAATTACAAACAGCAGATCCAGATGCAGAATCAGAACAGGAGCAAGGAGCCAGGAGCTCACATCTGGCAAAAAGAAGACCAGAGCAAGAGAAGCTGACCCCAGGAAAAAAGAAGCCCAAGTTACCTGGAGCGTGAAGTGAGTGTGGGTCAGTCACCATGGCTTAAAGGGCAAGAAGCAGATTCCACACCAATTTAGGAAACAGGCATCCTTCTAGTCTTCCTAACTGCAAGTGCAGTGATACCCTGTGAGTCCACTCGAGCTCTCTCCTTTCCCCCTAGTCACATTTACCCATGCCTATATTTTCATTTTTATCAAATAATAGAGAACAGTATGGAGATTCCTTAAAAAAAAAAAAAGAAAAAACTAGGAATAAAACTACCATACGACCCAGAAGTTCTACTACTGGGCATATACCCTGAAAGTGAAAGTCACTCAGTCATGTTCGACTCTTTGCAATCCCATGGACTATAGAGTTCATGGAATTCTCCAGGCCAGAATACTGGAGTGGGTAGCCTTTCCCTTCTCCAGGGGATCTTCCCAACCCAGGTCTCCGGCATTGCAGGTGGATTCTTTACCAGCTGAGCCACAAGGGAGGGAAGCCACAAGGGAAGCCCATATAATCCTGGAGGAAACCAGAATTGAAAAAGACACATGTACCCCAATATTCACTGCAGCACTATTGACAATAGCTAGGACATGGAAGCAACCTAGATGTTCATCAGCAGACAAATGGATAAGGAAGTTGTGGTACATATACACACAATGGATATTACTCAGCTATAAAAAGGAGCATATCTGAGTCAGTTCTAATGAGGTGGATGAACCTAGAGCCTATTATACAGAGTGAAGTAAGTCAGAAAGAGAAAGACAAATATTGTATATTAATGCATATATATGGAACCTAGAAAAGGCTAGGTTTTAGAAAAGGCAGAGGAACCAGAGATTAAATTGCCAACATCCGCTGGATCATGGAAAAAGAAAGAGAGTTCCAGAAAAACATCTATTTCTGCTTTATTGACTATGCCAAAGCCTTTGACTGTGTGGATCACAATAAACTGTGGAAAATTCTGAAAGAGATGGGAATACCAGACCACCTGATCTGCCTCTTGAGAAATTTGTATGCAGGTCAGGAAGCAACAGTTAGAACTGGACATGGAACAACAGACTGGTTCCAAATAGGAAAAGGAGTTCGTCAAGGCTGTATATTGTCACCCTGTTTATTTAACTTATATGCAGAGTACATCATGAGAAATGCTGGACGGGAAGAAACACAAGTTGGAATCAAGATTACCAGGAGAAATATCAATAACCTCAGATATGCAGATGACACCACCCTTATGGCAGAAAGTGAAGAGGAACTCAAAAGCCTCTTGATGAAAGTGAAAGTGGAGAGTGAAAAAGTGGGCTTAAAGCTCAACATTCAGAAAACTAAGATCACGGCATCCGGTCCCATCACTTCATGGGAAATAGATGGGGAAACAGTGGAAACAGTGTCAGACTTTATTTTTCTGGGCTCCAAAATCACTACAGATGGTGACTGCAGCCATGAAATTAAAAGACGCTTACTCCTTGGAAGGAAAGTTATGACCAACCTAGATAGCATATTCAAAAGCAGAGACATTACTTTGCCAACAAACATCTGTCTAGTCAAGGCTGTGGTTTTTCCTGTGGTCATGTATGGATGTGAGAGTTGGACTGTGAAGAAGGCTGAGTGCCGAAGAATTGATGCTTTTGAACTGTGGTGTTGGAGAAGACTGTTGAGAGTCCCTTGGACTGCAAGGAGATCCAACCAGTCCATTCTGAAGGAGATCAGCCCTGGGATTTCTTTGGAAGGAATGATTCTAAAGCTGAAACTCCAGTACTTTGGCCACCTCATGCGAAGAGTTGACTCATTGGAAAAGACTCTGATGCTGGGAGGGATTGGGGGCAGGAGGAGAAGGGGACGACAGAGGATGAGATGGCTGGATGGCATCACTGACTCGATGGACGTGAGTCTGAGTGAACTCCGGGAGTTGGTGATGGACAGGGAGGCCTGGCCTGCTGCGATTCATGGGGTCACAAAGAGTCGGACACGACTGAGCGACTGATCTGATCTGATCTGATGGAACCTAGAAAGATAGTACAGATGATCCTACATGCAGGGCAGCAAAGGAGACATAGACATAAAGAACAGACTTTGGGACACAGTGGAGGAAGGGGAGTGTGGGATGATTTAAGAAAATAGCACTGAAACATATACACTACCATATGCAAAATGGATGCCAGTGGGAGTTTGATGTATGATGCAGGGAACACAAAGCCAGTGAGTGCTCTGTGACAACATAGAGGGGTGGGATGGGGAGGGAGGTAAGAAGGGGGTTCAAGGGGGAGAAGACATATGTATACCTAGGGCTGATTCATGTTGATGTATGGCAAAAACCATCACAATATTGTTAAGTAATTATCCTCTAATTGAAAAACTTAAAAACTAAGAAAAAAGAATATTAATTTCCCAAAAAGTCCTTTACACTTGCATGGGACTTCATATTTCACATCTATGTGACATGTACAGCTACACTGTGAGGTCAGCCCAACAGGCAGCAGTGGTCCCTTTATACAGATGTTGAAAACAAATCCCAGTCACACAAGTCATCAGGGGAATTCTGACTGGAGTCTGGATCTCCTAGGCACATCTCACTCCACATGGGATTGGAGCTTAGAACTCCTGGACTTCATGCTTAACATGCTAACAGAAACAAAACAATGATTTCATTGCTCACGTATCAGCATTTTGACTGTGCATTTGGTAGATACTGGATTATGCTAACAGAAGGCTGACCTCCGACCAGCAGCTGAAGTGCCAATACATCTGTACTGACTGACCAGAGAACAGTCAGTCAGAACGAGTCTCCACATATATGCGTCAGCATATGATATTTGGTTTTCTTTTTCTGATTTCACTCTGTATGACAGACTCTATGTCCATCCACATCTCTACAAATGACCCAGTTTCACTCCTTTGAATGACTGAATAATATTCCATCATATATACAGATGAACCTATTTCCAAGGCAGGAACAGAGACGCAGACATAGAGAACAGACATGGACACAGCCAGGAAGGAGAGGGTGGGATGAACTGGGAGATTAGGTTAGACATATATACACTACCATGTGTAAAATAGAGAGCTAGTGGGAAACTGCGGTATAATACAGGGAGTTCGGCTCAGTGTTCTCTGAAGACCTCGATGGGGTGGGATGCCGGAGGAGGTCTGAGAGAAAGGGGATATATGTATGCATATAGCTGATTCACTTCGTTGTACAGCAGAAACTAATACACCATTGTAAAGTAATTCCAATTTAAAAAGAGAGGAAAAAAGAACTAGTCTTCACTCACCCTCCATCCTCATCAAACAGACAACACAGGAAACATTTCATTTTAAAGACAAAAGATCCTCATTTTTCTAAGAACTCATGAGCCAAAAGCTTTCTGGCCTCCTATGAAAGCAGGCTACAAAGATTCCAACCAAAGGATGAAATATTTTCTCCCCAAATACTACCACACAAGTTTAGAAAAAGGCAGTCATGCTTTCTTTCACTGAAGAAAGAAACATACAAAGATGGAAATATAAGCATAAGCACTCATGTGCTCCATAAAATCCAGCTGCCACCACCACCAAAACACACCTTCTAATTCAAGTCGTTCTTTGGATGTTTTCTCTCCACCAACATTGCTCTATTGCTCATTAGGCCTGATTCTGCCTCCACTAAGGTTGGGAATTTGGGAAGAAACTGATTTTTCCCAAGGTTTGCCCCCTCCAAAGATGGCACATTCATTAAGCTCAATCTTTGGGGACAAAATCATTTCTGTGGGTTCATCTGAAACATGGGTTCTTCCACCTGCCTTTTCCCAAGTCTGTTTAAGAAAATCAAACATTGTCCTTAAATAACACATGGCCCTGAAAAGGATGGTTGTGGTAGAACCAACAAATTCCTGACTTGAGGAAGGCCAGTAGAGAATGCTGGCCTATTTCTAATACTATTTCTAAGAATATGATTCTGGACTGCTACCAGCCCCCTCTCTCCAGCTAGTGGTTTTTACAAGCACCTTGGATGTATACATTTAACACAAATTACTTGGTTCTTAATAAAATACTGACACATTTAGATTTCCATGGCACATTTTTGCCTTTATAAAGATTTTAATAACTTTTTCTCTGATACGAGTCCCGAGAACCTCTGGGTAAGTGGAGCTGGCGTGAGACCGTGACATGTTAGATGTCCAAAGTTAACAGCTATTGGAAATTTTTATTTACTTTCTTCTGTCTGAGTGGACTTAATGCTATTAAAGTTCTGTCTGGCAGCAGAAAAGGGTATAAACTTGGCCACTTAAGAAAAGCAATTTGGCCATTTGTGACAACAGCTGCCCGATATTGCATTTTATTTAATTGGAAAAGGATGCAGGAAGTCTGTGGCGCATTAAAGAAACTCAGAGTTTGAAGATCATAGGAATTTTCTCCTCTATTTTCTTCTATAAAATTACCATTATTAAGTAATTTATTGAGTGTCAACAACATACTAGACACTTTTTAAATTATTTGAAAGGGACTGATTAAGAAAAAAATAATGCAAACTCTTTAAGAAGGGCTCTCCTCAGACCTTGCAGAGCATGTGTTCAGCTGATAGGGTGACACTGTCATTAAGACCATCCCCCCATAGCTGTTGAGTCAAAGCCAAGACCCTAAGCCAGCACGTAAGGCTCTGCCTTCACCCTCTAGTGGGATACTGTCTCCATCCTCTGGCTCTGCCTGGCTCCAAACACTTCTCCACCATTCGGTCTTCCAACCACAGCAACTGTCTACTGCTCCCCAAGGCTCAGGCCCCTCTAATTTCCTAGCCTTGGTACTCTCTCTTCTCCCTGCTTGGCACACCCTTCCCAACTGGTCTGCCTAGTGAATTTCTTATCCATTAAAATACAGGCATCACACTATGGAGAACAGTGTGGAGATTCCTTAAAAAACTGGAAATAGAACTGCCTTATGATCCAGCAATCCCACTGCTGGGCATACACACTGAGGAAACCAGAAGGGAAAGAGACACGTGTACCCCAATGTTCATCGCAGCACTGTTTATAATAGCCAGGACATGGAAGCAACCTAGATGTCCATCAGCAGATGAATGGATAAGAAAGCTGTGGTACATATACACAATGGAGTATTACTCAGCCATTAAAAAGAATACATTTGAATCAGTTCTAATGAGGTGGATGAAACTGGAGCCTATTATACAGAGTGAAGTAAGCCAGAAGGAAAAACAGAAATACAGTATACTAACGCATATATATGGAATTTAGAAAGATGGTAACAATAACCTGGTGTACGAGACAGCAAAAGAGACACTGATGTATAGAACAGTCTTATGGACTCTGTGGGAGAGGGAGAGGGTGGGAAGATTTGGGAGAGTGACATTGAAACATGTAGAATATCATGTAAGAAACGAGTTGCCAGTCCAGGTTCGATGCGCGATACTGGATGCTTGGGGCTGGTGCACTGGGACGACCCAGAGGGATGGTGTGGGGAGGGAGGAGGGAGGAGGGTTCAGGATGGGGAACACATGTATGCCTGTGGCGGATTCATTTTGATATTTGGCAAAACTAATACAATTATGTAAAGTTTAAAAATAAAATAAAATTAAAAAAAAAAAAAATACAGGCATCAGATCCAGCAATTCCCCTTCTGGATATATACCCAAAAGAACTGAAAGTGGAAACTCCAAGAGTTATAGGCACACCCGTATTCATAGCAGCACTGTTCACGACTACCAAAATGTGGACACAGCCCACGTGTCCATCAGCGGATGCCTACATAAAGAAATGGGGTGTGAATATAAAATGGATTACTATGTAGCCTTAAAAAGGAAGGAAATTCTGACATATGCTACAAAAATGGATAAACCTTGAGGACATTATGCTAAGTGAAATAAACCAATCACAAAAAAATGAATATTGTATGATTCTATTTTAAGGAATCTAGAGTGGTCAAATCATAGAGACAGAAAGTAGAGCTGAGGTTGCCAGGGGCTTGGGGAGGAGAGAATGAGAATTTATTGTTTATTGGGTGTGGAGATTCAGTTTTGTGAGATGAAAGCTCTGTGGATGGATGGTGGGGATGGCAGCACAGGAATGATAATGTATTTAGTGGCATTGTACATTTTTAAATGATTAGGGTGGTAAATTTTATGTGTGTTTTACAATTTTTTAATTTAAAAACTGGAGCATTAAAAATAATTGTAAATGTTTAAACCTCAAGTATTAACATCTCTGTGAAAATCTTTCCCACTTCCCAGCACCAACAGAATTTGTCCTTCCTTCCTCTGAGCTCTTACTACACCTAGTACCTAATTAGAATTATTTGTCTCACAAATACCATATGATACCACTTACATGGGGAATCTAAAACATGACACAAATGAATGTATCTATGAAATAGAAACAGATTCACAGACAGAAAACGGACTTGTGGTTGCCAAAGGGGAGGGAGAGGTGGGAGTTTGGGATTAGCAGATGCAAACTATTACACATAAGATAGATAAACCACATGGCCCTACTGTATAGCACAGGGAATGGTATTCAGTATCCTGTGATAAACCAGAATGGAAAAGAATATTAAAAAGGATATCTGTATATGAATAACTGAATCCCTTTGCTGTATAGCAGAAATTAACGCAATGTTGTAAATCAACTATACTTCAATTTTTAAAAATCTTAAATCTTCTCATTAAAAAAATAAATAATTTTTCTTAGTGTTGTTCTTCCCTTCCTCCAACTGGGAACTCCTTCAAAGTCAAAACCATGTCTTTTTCATCTTTATATTCTGTGGTTGTCACCAGGACAGTTAAATAATCCAAGTATCTCCTTCCCAGTAGAATGGCTCTTTTCTATCATGAATTTCTTTGGCCAGTGAATCAATGTGCATTTGCCACAAAGTCTTTCCTCTCTGCCAGAGAGCAGCTACTCTCTCACCATACCCCAAGTCAAGACTAGATGACCCAGAGTGACCCCCAGGAGACACACAGTGAGAGCAAGGAGTAAGCCATGTTGTTTAGACTACCAAGATTTTAGAATGATTTGCAAAGATACGAGTAACTGCATTAATAACTTAATGAATAATAAATTACCCCTACAGGATAAAGTCAAATATAGAGAGTTTAGATGTATTTTAATTCATTTAAACTTAGTTTGTTAATTGAGGTGACCACATTAGCAATCAAGAGAAATAATGTAATAATCTGCAATTCAATCTCCAGCCCTTTATACCACTATTTATTAATTATAACAATAAAAGCTACCATGTATTGAGTTCTGGTAGCTGTTAGAGATTGCATTGAGTTTTACATGTATTTCATTTAATAATTTCAACAATTTTACAGATTGTAAGACTGAGAACTAAAAAAGTTAACTAACTTTGCCAAGACCACACAGCTAGGAATTAGTAGAGTCAGGACTTAGATCTATCACTTTTTTCCAAAGCCCAAAAGTGTTCTTCTTGAGGCCTTACAGATGAGAAAAACAAGTAAAATCAGCAAGGAGAAAACATCACTCATTCATTCATCTGGCTGGCAAGAATAGAAAAGACTGATACCATCCAATGCTGGCAAGATTATCAGAAACAGACCTTCTTATACTGTGGATCAGAGTGTGAAATGTGATCATGTTTCTGGAAAGTAAATTGGAAGTATTTATTAAGATACACATATTCTGTTGCCCAGGAATTCCGCTTAGGGGAATTTTATGCTACAAAGAATATACACAGATGTTGTGCAAGAACATTTTTAGTGTCAAAAACCTGGAGGGGGAACTAAGGATCCATTCATAAGGAAATGACTACATAAAGTTCAATAGGTCCTAACACTTGAACAGAGCACACAAGGTCCATAGTCATGTTGCCCAGAGAGATGTCCATGATATATAACTGAGCAAAAGCAAGCGTCACAAAATGTTTACAGCCATAATTCATTTTTGTGGAAACAAGCCAAACAAGATCAACAGTAAGAACAACATGTGTGTCTCTACATGGAAGGAAAAGCACCAGCTGTTGATTGGTTAGTCACCCCGAGGAGATGAGAAAGGAGAGAACAAGGTCATACTTGTCACTTTTTCTTTATTCAGATTGAGCATGTTTTACTTGTATTTGAGATCAAAAAACCAATTTGGACTTTTTAAAGATATGGATGGCATTAACTTTTTTAGATCTCAATCTACACAAAAAGGGAGAGTATACGAGGTCGTTCTTTTCTATTTCTTTCCTCCGTACCACGATGCTGGGTGACTAGCCTGGCTCCTTTCCTCACCTTCATGCCCAGTCCCCAGTACCAGACCAGCTAGAGCTCTGATGATGAGATCCACGTCCTAGTCTGTACAACTGGACCCACGACCCAGTGCCCAGTCTCCTCCACTTGGCCTCAGTCGCTTGAAACTAGACCCTGCCCCTCTTTGAGTCTTCCAGATGAGGCCCTCAGACCATTGACTGATACCCCCATCCCAGAGACAGTGCAACTCTGGTTCCCAACAGGCCAATCTAAGAACAGTCAAAGGCACTGCAGCATTCTGCTGAAACTGCTTGGCTTTTAAAGATGACGCATTAAGTGCTAGAGAGGGTGTGGGGGAAAGGAAACCCTCTGACACTGATGGGGGGAATGTAAATTGGTGCCGCCACTGTGGAAAACAGTATGTAGGTTCCTCAAAAAACTAAAACTAGAAACTGCCATATGATCCTGCAATCCCACCCTTGGGCATATATCTGGAGAAAACACTAATTTGAAAAGATACATGTGCCTCAATGCTCAAAGCAGCAGTATTTAAAATAGCCAGGACATGGAAACAACCTAAGTGTCCATCAAAAGATGAATGGATAAAGAAGATGTGATACATGTATACAATAGAATACGACTCAACCATAAACAAAGAATGCCATTTGCAGCTACATGGGTGGACCTAGAGATTATTATACTAAGCAAAGTAAGTCAGAGAAAGACTAATATCACACAATATCACTTATATGTGAAATTTTAAAAATAATCCCAATGAGCATATTTACAAAACAGATTTACAGACATAGAAAACAAACCTATGGTTGCCAAAGGGGAAATGGAGCAGGAGGGATAAATTAGCAGTATGGAATTAGCAAATACTGATTACTATGTGTAGAACAGATAAACAAAAAGGATTTACTATGTAAAGCACAGGAAACTATATTCAATATCTTATAATAGCCTATGATGGAAAAGAATCTGAAAAAGAAGATATATGTATATGTATATGTATATGTATGTGTATATGTGTGTGTATCCCTGGAGAAGGAAATGGCAACCCCTTCCAGTATTCTTGCCTGGGAAATCCCATGGACAGAAGAGCCTAGTGGGCTATAGTCCATGAGGTTGCAAAAGAGTTGGACATGACTTAGCAACTGAACAATGTATGTGTATATATATATTTTTATATATATATTTAAATATATATAGGAATCACTTTGCTGTACACCTGAAACTGACCCAATATTGTAAATTAACAATTCAATTTTTCAATTAACTTTTTTAAAAAGATGAAGCATTAAGGATTATTCCAACCTTTCAGTGGCTAGAAGTAAGCCAGGTAACAAATACCTAAGTATCCTCTTAAAAGGCTAATGTTCCTGATTTATAAGAAAGTCAAGAATTCATCCATTAGAATTAGAAGCAATCTGATTAACCACATCATAAAATACAAACTGCACAGGGAGTGAACTTTGTTTGCAAGGTCGGGGTGGGAATGGGTAGTGATGACAGTAATAATTTTAGAGCATAGCATCCTTTCTGGAATCAGGCAGAGTTAGAGATAGAGTTAAAGCAGGTGAAGGAGGAGAACGTTGACCAAACAATGCTTTAAAAAAATTAGGTCTGGTTGGTTCTAGTAATCTATGTGAAAAACGTAGGCTAAGTTCCAAACTTTGTCCAATTTGTTCAATAGAACACCTGCACTGAATGTAGTCAAAGAGTTGTAAGCTAAAGAATAATTTGGGAAGAAATACCAAGAAATAACATCCTCTGTGTTAGTTTTGTAGGGCTGCTCCAACAAATTATTACAAATGTGGTGGCTTAAAATGAGAAAAAACTTATTCACTCACATTTTGGAGGTCAAAAGGCTGAAAGCAAGGTGTCAGGGGGCCACACTCCCTCTGAAGGCTCTTCCAGCTTCTGGTCCCTCCCAGCAATCCGAGGCACTCTTTGGCTTTCAGCTGCTTCACTCCATCCTCTGCTGTCTCTTCACACAGCGATCATACCTGTGTCTCTTCTCCATCCAAATCCTCCTCTTCTTTCCTCTATAAAGACACCAATTATTGTACTTAGGACCCATCGACCTTAAATCCAGGAGGACTTCATCTCAAGTTCATTAACTAATTTCATCTTCCAAGGCCCTATTTCCAAATAAAGAACATTCTGAGGTTACCGATGGACATGAATTTGGGAGAGACACTATTAACTCACTACAGCCTCCAACCGTGAAGCCAGTAAACATGAATACAGAAGTGAGATGAGTCACCTACAGGAGTACCCCACTGAGAATGAGATGCTTCCCGCAGTTCATACAGGGAGAGGAGTATCTTCCAAATCTCTGTAAGGAAACCACAACGTAAGCTGTTTTTATAAACTATTTCTATGATTGAGATGTGTATCCACACAGAAAGATAGAGTTCATTGATGCCAGAGGAGAGAGAGTCTATAAATCCCATGGTAATTTCTGGTGCCATTCTAGAAAGAGAAGGTTCTGATTACAATGACCATTATTTGTCACCAAGAACAGAATTTCTCAAATTGATTTTCAAGAAAAAGTAAATCTATGGCATGTTAGTAGAATTAACTCCCAACACTCACACATTTTCATTTCAGGGGGAGTCAAGCTAAGCTTGTGGTTTTGGAGAAGACTCTTGAGAGTCCCTTGGACTGCAAGATCAAACCAGTCAATCCTAAAGGAAATCAACCCTGAATATTCATTGGAAGGACTGATGCTGAAGCTCCAATACTTTGGCCACCTGATGTGAAGAGCCATTGGAAAAGACCCTGATACTGGGAAAGATTGAGGGCAAAAGGAGAAGGGGGCGACAGGAGATGAGATGGTTAGATAGCATCACTGACTCAATAGACATGAATCTGAACAAACTCTGGGAGACAGTGAAGGATAGGGAAGACTGGTGTCCCACGGTCCATGGGGTCATAGAGGGTCAGACGCAACTTAAGAGACTGAACAAGAACAACAAAGCCAAGCACTTGCCCTGGGCCCTCCGTGGCTGTACCATGAGGCGTGTTCTGGGAGTACCTTCCTAGACAGCCAGCTGTGCTCGCTCCTCAACCCCACCCTCTCTCTGCAACCTCCTCTATTCCTGCAAACGCGCACACATTCCACATGCTGACAAACTATTAACAAGAGATCCAAAATATCCAAGCGTTTAGTCTCTTTCCATCAGCGAACTGAAGGAAGCAGCTGTTCTCCTAAGAGAATATAATTCATCCTAATATATAACTAAATTACAGAATCTACTTCAAATCACACAATGAACTTCGTAAATAACTTTAAAAATCTTAAAAATGACTTGTGAAAATGTGGCTGAGCTCTGAGGCATTCTGAGTTCCAGCTATTTAAAAATTCATTAAAGGTAAAAGAGATTTCTAGAGGAACCTCATTTAAAAGTTGGAACTCTGGGCTTTTTGCACACATACATACTTGCACGAGCATACACCCCTGGCCTGGCAACACACATGCCTCCTCAATGCCAGGCACATCTGTTCACAAGCAGGAAGACGGGACAGGAGAGAAATGTAATCAAAACCTCCAGTACTGAGAGTGGATACATGTGTATGTATGGCTGAGTCCCGTTGCTGTGCACCTGAAACTCACAACATTGTTATCGGCTATACTCCAGCACAAAGTTAAAAGTTTTTAAAAATCCAATACTTACTAAAATTCCATTCAGAGAGTCTTCACAATTATTCTCATCACTGACCCTAAACAAGCTCCAGTAACTTGAAGTCATCGTCTTCTGGCAGAGTAGAGAAAAGATGACCAGCAGTGGCTAGCTGACCAAGGAAGCTGATACCCAGGTGGGATGTGTTTCATAAAGCAAAGTTATCAGGGATGGGGGCAGGAGGGAGACAGACATACAAGGCTCTAAATAAATGTGTTGGATTCATGGATGGACAAATGGATGAGTATCCCAGGAAGATGGAAGAAAGTTGTTCACATTGTCAGTACCATAATAAAGTGGCTAATGGGCTCTGTGTTGGACCACAACTTACATGTTTACGTTTTATGAAATGAGACTAACTGTTAATTACCGTAACCCTTATGTAACGGGAACAATATATCTTTGGTTTCAACAAATCACCATGTGTGTACACTCAGGACCTCTATTTGTATGTGTGTTGCTATTCTTTCCCAGATGAGTAAGAAGCTCCAATACTTTGGCCACCTGATGTGAAGAACTGACTCCTTAGAAAAGACCCTGATGCTGGGAAAGATTGAAGGCAGGAGGAGAAGGGGATGACAGAGGATGAGATGGTTGGATGGCATCACCAATTCGATGGACATGAGTTTGAGCAAGCTCCGGGAGTTGGTGATGGACAGGAAAGCCTAGCGTACTGCAGTCCATGGGGTCACAAAGAGTTGGACATGACTGAGCAATTGAACTGAACTGAAGAGTCCAAATACTCCCATACTCAGGAAGTTACTCCCTAACTTAATACCTTCTAAGAATACATGATAGCTGGTCTCTTGCTATTAAGTAAACTAAGAATATTTTTAACCTCATACTCATACAAATTCAAAAAAACAGAACTACTCTTTCTGTGTTCTGGCCAAATGTATAACAAATTTTCAGGTCACAAAGCCAAGGCTGGGGATCTGGGGGTGTGCGATGCAGGGCAGATGGCTTCAGCCTTTCTGGATCTCAGTCTCCTTACTATTAAGAGTAGAATAGACTGTAATGGATTAGAAAAACTTCTTAAATTATATTTTAAAGTATTTCTATACAGTGAAAATAAAAAGTAGTATGACAATTATCATGTACCTAAAAAACCAGACTTCACAAATATATTGGTAACCCTGTTACCTGGGATCATCAAAAAAGGCCCAGACTGCATATACCCTGAGAATACCATAACTTGTACCCCAATGTTCACTGCAGCACTATTTACAATAGCTAGGGCAAGGAAGCAACCTAGATGTCCATCGACAGATGAATGGATAAAGAAGCTGTGGTACATATATACAAATGAATATTACTCAGCCTTAAAAAGGAATGCATTTGAGTCAGTGCTAATGAGGTGGATGAATCTTGAGCCTATTATACAGAGTGAAGTAAGTAAAAAAGATAAAAATAAATATCATATATCAAGGCATATATATGGAATCTAGAAAGATGGTACTGATGAATCTATTTGCCGGGCAACAGTGGAGATGCAGGCATAGAGAACAGACTTATGAACATGGGGCAGGTGGGAGGAGACGTGGGATGAATGGAGACATTGCATGGAAACATATACACTACCACGTGTTAAATAGATAACCAGTGGGAATTTGGTATATGACTCAAGGAACACAAACCAGGGCTCTGTGACAATCTAGAAGGGTGAGATGGGGTGGGAGGTGGGAGGGAGGCTCCAGAGGGAGGGGACCTGTGTATACCTATTGCTGATTCAGGGCAAACCATTCAATATGACAGTAATCCAAGTCTATGCCCCAACCATTAACACTGAAGAAGCTGAAGTTGAACAGTTTCTGAAGACCTACAAGATCGTCTGGAACTAACACCAAAAAAAGATGTCCTTTTCATCTGGACTGGAATGCAAAAGTAGGAAGTCAAGGGATACCTAAAGTAACAGGCAAGTTTGGCCTTTACAAAATGAAGCAGGGAAAAGGCTAACAGTTTTGCCAAGATAACACACTAGTCATAGCAGACACCCTCTTCCAACAACACAAGATGTCTACACATGGACATCACCAGATGGTCAATACCAAAATCAGATTGATTATATTCTTTGCAGCCAAAGATGGAGAAGCTCTATACAGTCAGCAAAAACAAGACCAGGAGCTGACTGTGGCTCAAATCATGAACTCCTTATTGCCAAATTCAGACTTAAATTGAAGCAAGTAGGGAAAACCATTAGACCATTCAGGTATAACCTAAATCAAATCCCTTATGATTATACAGTGGAAGTGAGAAATAGATTCAAGGGATCTGATAGACAGAGTGCCTGAAGAACTACGGATGGGGGTTTGTAACACTGTACAGGAGGCAGTGACCAAAACGATCCCTAAGGGGAAAAAATGCAAAAAGGCCAGATGGTTTTCTGAGGAGCCCTTACAAATAGCTGAGAAAAGAAGAGAAGCTAAAGGCAAAGAAGAAAAGGAAAGACATACCCATCAGAATGCAGAGTTCCAAAGAATAGCAAGGAGAGATAAGAAAGCCTTCCTCAGTGATCAATGAAAAGAAATAGAGGAAAACAATAGAATGGGGAAGACTAGAGATCTCTTCAAGAAAATTAGAGACACCAAGGGAACATTTCATGCAAAGATGGGCTCAATAAAGGACAGAAATGGTATGGACCTAACAGAAGCAGAAGATATTAAGAAGAGATGGTAAGAATACACAGAAAAACTATACAAAAAAGATCTGCATGACTCAGATAACCACGATGGTGTGATCACTGACCTAGAGCCAGACATCCTGGAGTCTAAAGTCAAGTGGGCCTTAGAAAGCATCACAATGAACAAAGCTAGTGAAGGTGATGGAAACTTGCCTGTTACTTTACGTATCCCTTGACTTCCTACTTCCAGCTATTTCAGATCCTAAAAGATGATGCTGTGAAAGTGCTTCACTCAATATGCCAGTAAATTTGGAAAACAGCAGTGACCACAGGACTGGAAACGGTCAGTTTTCATTCCAATTCCAAAGAAAGACAATGCCAAAGAATGTTCAAACTACTGCACAACTGCACTCATTTCACATGCTAGCAAAGTAATGCTCAAAATTCTCCAAACTAGGCTTCAACAGTACATGAACAGAGAACTTCCAGATGTTCAAGCTGGATTTAGAAAAGGCAGAGGAGCCAGAGATCAAATTGCCAACATCCATTGGATCATAGAAAAAGAAAGAGAATTCGAGAAAAACATCTACTTCTGCTTCACTGACTATGCTAAAGCCTTTGACTGTGTGGATTACAACAAACTGTGGAAAATTCTTCAAGAGTTGGGAATACCAAACCACCTTACCTGCCTCTTGAGAAACCTGTATTCAGGTCAAGAAGCAACAGTTAGAACCAGACATGGAACAATGGACTGGTTCAAAACTGAGAAAGAAGTATGTCAAGGCTGTATATTGTCACCCTGCTTATTTAACTTATATGCAGAGTACATCACACGAAATGCCAGGCTGGATGAAGCACAAGCTGGAATCAAGACTGCTGGAAGAAATATCAATAACCTCAGATATGCAGATGACACCACCCTTATGGCAGAAAGCAAAGAGGAACAGAAGAGCCTCTTGATGAATGTGAAAGAGGAGAGTGAAAAAGCTGGCTTAAAACTTAACATTCAAAAAATGAAGATCAAGGCATCCAGCCCCACAATTTCATGGAAAATAGATGGGGAAACAATGGAAACAGTCACAGACTTTATTTTCTTGGGCTCCAAAATCACTGCTAATGGTGACTGAAGCCATGAAATTAAAAGATGCTTGCTCCTTGGAAGAAAAGCTACAACAAACCTATTCAGCGTATTAAAAAGCAGAGACATTACTTTGCTGACAAAGGTCCATACAGTCAAAGCTATGGTTTTTCCAGTAGTCATGTATGGATGTGAGAGTTGGACCATAAAAAAGGCTGAGTGCTGAAGAATTGATACTTTTGAATTGTGGTGTTGGATAAGACTCTTGAGAGTCCCTTGGGCTACAAGGAGATCCAACCAGTCCATCCTAAAGGAAATCAGTCCTGAATATTCATTGGAAGGACTGATGCTGAAGCCAAAGCTCCGATACTCTGGCCACCTAATGTGAAGACCTGACTCATTAGAAAAGACCCTTATACTGGGAAAGATTGAAGGCAGGCAAAGAAGGAGATGACAGAGGATGAGATGGTTGGATGACATCACCAACTCGATGGACATGAGTTTGAGCAAGCCTTGGGAGATGGTGAAGGACAGGGAAGCCTGGCGTGCTGCAGTCCATGGGATCACAGAGTTGGACACAACTGAGCAACTGAACAACAACAGTGGCTGAGTCACATTGATATACGGCAGAAACCAACACAATATTGGGAAGTAATCATTCTCCAGTTAAAAATAAATAAGTTAAGACAAAAGGGCCCAGACTGATACTGGATTGGCCAAAAACGCCATTTGGGTTTTTCCATAACATCTTGCAGAAAAATATGAACGAACTTTTAGGCCAATCCAATAAAAGGTGGAATGGTGTGACAATAGCCCTGAATAGCATGGAACTCATGTGCCTATAGCTGGAAATTATAGATACAGGATTGTAGACAGAGATCTGCTGCTTGGATCTGGGTGCTTGCAAGAGCGCAAGCACCTGGCCAAGAAGTGACTGAGTAAACGGATGTGTTCAAATGGGGCTCTGGACTTCAGCTGGGAACACAGAATACTATGTGTCACCTTTTCTAAAAAGAGGCACAAGGTCATTGATGCAGGACTGACTGAGGGCATCCCAAAATATATTCTGCCATTTAAGTCCATCAACCTCCAGGCTATGAAAGGAAGAGCTAAAGCTCCCTAAGATCGGCAGAGAAGAGCTCTGGCCAGAGAGATGTCAGAGGACTGAGCTTCCCCGGGATTCACACCAAGGGTGGGCAGATCCAACTTGCACAGAGAGCTTGCCTGAGCCCCAGGAGTCCAGGGGACACATCAGCAGGTTAAGGCAAGAGTATGTGCTACCCCAGTGACCACCCAGTGGCCAAGGGAGGGGAGGAGACCTTGCTGAGAGCAGCTGACACCAGGCAGTGTGTTTCCCCTGGCCAGAAGGGACCCGTGAAAGACACTGGGACCCCAGCAGAAAGGCCCTGGGCCAGGAGAACTACCAGAAAGACGAACAGAGGACAGCACGTGGCGGGAGGTTCCCTGATGGGGAGGATACTCCAAATAGCCCAGATGTGTCCCACATCACGTATACATCTGCTCAACCAGTGGGTATCAGCACACACACCACAACTGAGTGAGTCGGACCCAATTTTTCTCTCTTGACCTCTCCTTCCCGCCTCTTCTTTGCATGTGTATGGGCATGTGTGTGTGTAAGAGTGTGTGCACGCATGTGTGTGTGCAGCTGTGCTGGTGCTCAAGGAACAGGAGACAGCAAGAGAGATGCTGAGCCTGTAGGTCCAGGCACCAGACATGGCAGGGGGATGCTTGAAGGACATGTTAAAGCTTCTGTTTAAATCAGATTGAGCTTTTTGAAAACTTTTAAAGGTATTAAAATTTTTAATTTTATTATTGGAGTATAGTGGTGGATCTGACTGTAAAGAGTCTGCCTGCAATGTAGGAGACCCGGGTTCAATCCCTGGGTCAGGAAGATCCCCTGGAGAAGGGAATGGCAACCCACTCCAGTATTCTTGCCTGGAGAATTCCATGGACAGAGGGGACTGGCAGGCTACAGTCCATGGGGTCGCAAAGACTCGGACACAACTGAGAGACTAACAGATCAATAGTTGTTTCACAATGTTGTGTTAGTTTCTGCTGTACAACAAAGTGAATCACCTATATCTACACATATATCCCCTCCCTCTTGAGCTCCTCTTCTGGTATTCAACTTTTAATGCCTAAAAGTGACAGCAAAAACTCTGGGATCTGCCCAAAATACTATCCAGGGGTAGGACAAGGAGATTTACACACACACATGAAAAAAAAGTAGTGTGAAAACATAAAAGTATCCTGTGAGGTCTACCTCCACTAATCCCAGCTGCTACTAAATATTTTGTCATACTGTCCTCCAATTCTGTCCTCAGATCTTTCTATTCAATAAATAAAATTTAACAAATCCCTTCTTCAGTCCCCAGTGGCTCAGCGAGTGAAGAATTCACCTGCAGGAGACACAGGAGATGTGGGCTTAATCCCTGGGTCGGGAAGATTCCCTGAAAGCGGGCATGGCAATGCACTCCTGTATTCTTGCCGGGAAAATCCCATGGACAGAGGAGCCTGGTGGGCTACCATGCATAGGGTTGCAAAGAGTTGGACATGACTGAAAAGACAGCACATATGCCTCTTCAGAATACCACTTACTACCTCTCTCCCTCCCCAGGAGCAACCTCCGCCCTGAAGTTGATATGTGCTGCTTATGCCTTTTTTAAAAAATTTCTCACAGTGTAATTATTTATTTGAAAGCAGTATATGGTATTTGTTGGAGATTTTTGGAAGGCTGTCTAAGGGCTTCTGTAAACTGTAATTCTAGACTACAGTGTAGCTTTTTTATTATAGTAATATAACAAGTGAAGGGACTATTTAAATTCTGTCTCTTCACTTATGTCTTATTAATCATGAATGAAATACTGCGGCTCAGGAAGACATGAGAATACAAAGGAGTTCAGCCTGAGCAAGTGGCAACAAGGCAAAGGGTGCACTGGAAAGAAACCACGGTGCAGATACAGAAGGCATCCAGAAGAGGGCGACATCATCTAGTAAAAAGAGTACAGATGCTGGTGGGGGTGCTTTGGACAACTAGATTATTGCGAAAGGTCTCTGACAGAGATTTTAAGTGCTAGAAGGTAAAAATCAGAAACCACAAACTTGATCATGTGCATTTTTGCCCAAGGTCACAAAGCTAGTTAATGTTTACCCTCTCTGACTTCCAGTTCAGCACTCTGGGAGGTCTGTTAGCAGCCCTGCACAGAGTACAGCAGACAAAAGAAATAAGATTAGTCTAAATCGGATCATGGGTGATATTTATACTAATGATCCCTTGTGCCAGTTGTAAGATCTCATCATGTTCAACTGGACGCTTAGTTCATCATGAAGATGACGTTAAGGCTTGAGGAAAGAACCAGAGATGAAGAATTTACACACTGATAAAATTAGAGAACTGGGCTGAAGCGGGGGTATTTTTAATCCCCCCTCCCCAAAAGAAACTTTAAGCTCTAATTCTTTACATTTGTTTTTAGTGCATGTAGATAATGTTTGTGTGAAATTGCTGGAATGATGTCAAAGGTACATTTTGTTGACCACCCACTGGAGACAGAAGCATTAGACAGATCAGGATGGTTTATGCTGACGCCACAAGTACTGCAGAAGCCAACTCCATAAACCAGGGCTTATCAAATAGGCCCAGTGTCTATTTGTGCAATGAGTCTTAATGGAACACAGCCACACCCACTTGTTTACATAGCATCTGCGGCTGCTTCTGAGCAGTTGAGTCATTGCCACAGAGACACACAGTCACTTCGATTTGGTCTCAACCTGCAAAGCCTAAGATACATATACTGCCAGGTCTTTTATTGGAAACATTTGCCAACCCCTCCTATAAAGCAGCACCATCCAGTAAAACTCTCTATGATGATGAAAACGTTCTTTATCTACACTATCCAGTATGGGAGCCACTGACCACATGTGGCCACTGATTCCCAGGACTTGAGGCTTATGGGAGTTCTGACGCCCCGTGACTGTTACCCACTCCTCGAACATTCCGCCCAGACTCAAGCTTGGAGAAGCCAGGGTCATGTCCTATAAACCAACACAAATCACTTAGCAACTTCTGTAAGACTTCTTTAGGGTTTTCCCTCTGATTCCTAAAGTTTCAGGAAATACATTACAAAGCTTTCTAATTCCCAAAGTTTAATTTTCCTGGAAAACAACTGTTGGCTATGGATATTTTCCTGTGAGACTCAACTGTGTTTTAATTTTGAGCTATTAATACAAAAAATATGCCAATGAAACCTGTATCACTTTTGGAAACTGCTTTCCATTTTCAAATCTTATCTGTGTTATTTTAACAACTGTAAGTTTCAAATTCTTTGTCTTATCTATAACATAAAATGTTTAGAGCCATGAAGTCTTAGGTACCATGATTTCTGGGATTCTGGGATTTCTGCCCTTTGAGCTTAGAACTTTGGGTGGAGTCCACACCACAGCGTAAACAGATACTCAAACTCCAAGTCTCAAACTGTCATTGACTGATGAGAGTGGATTCCCATAGGAATCTTCATAGAGCTTAGCTCTGCCTTTTAAATGGCTGGAGACAACATAAAAGTGTACTGCTGGAATTTGGAAGAGGAAGAGGTTGAACCTTGCTTAATGGCCTGAAAAATCTGTATAAAAGCTGGAAAAATAATAAGAGACTAGGGAAAAACAGAAAAGAGGCAGGGAAACTCCTCCCCAAAGCATTCACTTAGATGAAATGCGCTCTGATGCAGGAAACCAGAACTCCTGGGCTGGTCAGATTGATCTTCTCCATCCACATCAGAGCCTGATTGGAAGACTATCAAACACAGACTACAGATATGGCTTGTTTCAGGTAACATGGGTCTTCTATCACTGTAGCTGAGTTTTCAGAGATTTCAATATGTACCTTATAAATGCAAACCTGGAAGTCAGCCCAACAGATTTTCCAATTAGTTTCACCACCCTAAAATTCCTGTGCTCTTCCTATTAATTAATACCAATCCTTGTCCCTCAAACTCTGATAGCCACCAATCTCTTTACTGTCTCTATATTCTGCCTTTTTGAAAATTGCCATATAGTTTGAATCATACACTATACAGCCTTTTAATATTGGCTTCTTTCACCTATTAACATCCATTTAAGGGTCCTCTATGTCTTTCCATCGGAGAAGGCAATGGCACCCCACTCCAGGACTCTTGCCTGGAAAATCCCATGGACCGAGGAGCCTGTTGGGCTGCAGTCCATGGGGTCGCTAAGAGTCGGACACGACTGAGCAACTTCACTTTCACTTTTCACTTTCATGTATTGGAGAAGGAACTGGCAACCCACTCCATTGTTCTTGCCTGGAGAATCCCAGGGACAGGAAAGCCTGGTGGGCTGCTGTCTATGGGTTGCACAGAGTCGGACACGACTGAAGCAACTTAGCAGCAGCATGTCTTTCCATGGCCAGATAGCACATTTCTTTTTATCAGTGAATAATATTCCACTGGTTGGGTGTACCACAGTTTGTTTATTTATTCACCTACTGAGGGACATCTTGATTGCTTCCAAGACTTGGCAATGAATAAAGCTGCTATCAACATCTATGTATAAGTGTTTTTTTTGTTTTGGTGGGAGGGTTTGTTTTTGTTTTTGTCTGTTCTGGGTCTTCGCTGCTGTGCAGGTTTTTCTCTTGTTGAGGTGCATGGCCTTCTCATTATGGTGGCTTTTCTTAGTATGGAGCACAGGCTCTAGGGTGGCGGGCTTCAGTAGTTGTGGCACGTGGGCTCAGCAGTTGCAACTCCCAGGTTCTAGAGCAGCACAGGCTCAATAGTTGTGGCACATGGACTTAGTTGCCCCACATCTTGTGGGATTTTCCCGGACCAAGGATTGAAACTGTGTCTCCTGCATTGGCAGGCAGATTCTTTACCACTGAGCCACCAGGGAAGCACTGTGTATAAGTTTTTGCATAGACTTAAGTTTTCAACTCATTTGGGTAAATACCAAGGAGTACAACTGTTGGATCATATGCTATGCTCCTGTTTTAATAGATATGGAAAGAGGTCAAAGTAACTTAGAGTCAAAGGCAGAGAGGACTTCTACATTACTCCCTACCCCTCTGCTCCTTTTAACACCACGGTCTTTATGATTCACCTGGAAATCACCCAGGTGCTGCTTGTTTTCTGTTTCTAAGCAGCAGGCGTGGAGAGCTTTGGCTTCCATTTGTCTTTCATTTAATCCTGGGTGGTTAAGCCTTATTTTCAACTTTTAGTTTAAATTCTCTGAGGGCTTTGCTCTGAGCCTTCGGTAACTCTGTGCTTACTTGATTTGCTCACAGCTCCTGAGGGTCACAGCAAGACTCACAGGGTATTTGTATTTTTATCAAGAACAATTATTCAATCTTTCAGATCTTCAGACACATCCCTATTAGTATGCATCATCAAGCTCCTTGTTTGCTAAAAATGTACAATTATTATAACTAGAAATGTACATTTGAAAGCATACAATTTGACTCTAATAAGACCAAACTTGAGGAGTATAATTTTCTCTTTAAGAAAAATAATAAGGTTGAAACCATTTTGTAAAAACTATTAGTAGTTGCTAGAACTCCAAATTTTGTTCACCTCACTTTTACTGCACACATATCCCTTCCCTCCTCCAAGTAAAACCAAGGTGTATCTCAACTAGAAGAAAAGCACATCAGATGCCAAGTGCTATGATCTTTTTCAAGATTTCATTCCCCCTCCCATTGTGAATGCAATTGCTACCTTCTAACATGGTGGCTTGTTTGATTGGACACCTGTATAGAGTCCTTTCCCTCAGGTGAGCACCATGTCCCTGAGTTATAGACACCATAAGTCCATTATCCAACCCCTGCATTTTTTTTTAATATAGTTGCTTTACAATGTTGTATTTATGCTCTACAGCAAATTGAATCAGCTATAGATATACAGGCATGCATGCTTGGTCACTTCAGTCATGTCCGACTCTTTGCAATCCTATCGACTGTAGCCCTCCAGGCTCCTTCTGTCCATGGGAATTCTCTAGGCAAGAATACTGGAGTGGGTTGCCATGCCCTCCACCAGGGGATCTTCCTGACCTGGGGATTGAACCAGTGTCCCCTCCATCGCAGGCAGATTCTTTATCCACTGAGCCACCATGAAGCCCATAGGTATTCATATATGTTGGGGTCCTTTAGTGGACTGGGACCTGGTGGTCCGGAAGCAATGATAAGAAAGTGAAAGAGAGAAAGAGGCTGATACTCCCTGGTTTACGCAGAGAACGAATAAAGTCCTTGACACAGGACTTGCATCTCTCAGAAGGCACCAGGCACCCTCTCAAGGGGGAAATGAAGGCACGGGGCACCTTCTCATGAGAGTCTTAGAAGCCCTGGCAGGAGAGTGAACAAGACAGGTTTCTGTGCTCCAGAGAATTAGCCGAGGAGGGAGAGAGAAAGAAAGAAAGAAAGACACAGGCTCTGATGGAGCAAAGGTGCTTTATTAGCAGAAATGCAGGCTTATATATCTTTAGTAAGATGATAACACAGGATGAAATTTTGTCAATAGCCACAATATGGATAGTCTAATACATACAAGGTCTCTGACACTGAAAAGAGTCACTGTATATCTCATCCCATGACTTCAGTCCTGAGAACTGCATGTAGCTTTAGTCATTCTTGGAATAGGAACTGATAAGGAACAGAGAATCCTTGAGAAATAGCAAACAGGATGCAGGAATCCTCCTGTTAAATGTTCCCTGACAATTCCCCCTTACTTTTTATATTTGTAAAAAGGGTCTTGATTAATTGAGTTTGTCGTAAAGAGAATGTTTACTAAAGGAGATTCAAGCCTGGCTCACACAATGACCTCAGTTCCTGGGAGCAGCCTACTGTTCCGCTTAGAAAGAAACAAAGGACTTGTGAGAAACAGCACGTAGGAATCCTCCTGTTAAACACTCCCCAACAATTCCCCCTTATTTATTTATAATATATGTAAAAAGAGTTCTGACCATTAGAGTTTGTTTAGTTTAACAATCTTTGCATGAAGGCAATGGTAGATGACAAATATAATTGTTAAGACAATCACCAAAATTACAGTTTTAGACCCAATGCTGTGAGTAATGCTTTGAAACCATCCGTGTTGATCTAACTCAGATAATTGATCAGCTAGTTGTTCAGCTAAAGTTTTCAAATTAGTGGAAGAGGGAAGATTATTAGAAAATGTTTCAAATATTTCTTTTTGTAATAATTGTACATTCAGAGAGGCATTATTATGTATGTTTAGGCACTATTATTGAAATGAACAGGAGTAAAACAAAATTGAGTAGAATTCCAATCACGTTTTAGCATTACCTGTTTTTGTACATCTGTTAATTGATCTCCAACCAATTTGATGGCTGTTTTTAGTTCCTGTATTTTCTCTTGAATATCCTCATCTATCTGAGCCTGAGGGGCCCACATAGTATGGGCATCTTTAGTCCAATTTTGAATAAAATTATGTGTTTGAATTGAGGTTTGTAAAGCAACACCAGTAACAGCAGCAGTGGTGCAGATAGCTATTAATCCCAAAATGCCAAAACTCAGCCATCCAATAAATCGTTTAGATCACCGGAGCAATTTAGTAAGTAACCAGGAAGCAAGTCCAGCCATGGGACCTTCTTCCCAGGGCCGCTGGAGATTTATTGGTAACCACAGATTATGTCGAGATCGAAGAATCCAAAGGGAGTCATTTCTCAAGTAAATAGAGGAGTTAAGACAAGTGTATAATTTACAATTTATGCAAGTTACAGAATGTAAAGTCTTATTGAATTGTAAATTTCCTATAGCTACAACAAAAGGAAGTGGAACACAGGCTTGTACAAAATATGATTGATCATAGCAAAAGAAATAATGGCCATGGCTACGACTGGTCCCTGTGAAATGTCCAGTCCAAGTCCCAAGTTCCTCAATGCTTGCAGCAAGTTTCCAGATGTCCCATTGTTCAGGCCCAATCTGTTTATCAAGGACGATTCGAGGACGAGGGGGGTCCATTCCACCGTCAAGCCATCCAAGAGGTCCTCTGTCATGGTAATGCTCCATTGTAGTCTTACTAACCTTCTACGCCACTTGAGTAACATAATCACACACAGGCTGTTAATATCATCTGAGCAGTTAGATAACCACATACCATTGGGCCCCTAATAGTCAATTGTATGATTAGCATTAACATTAATTTTCCTGATTTGGCCTGACATTTGTCCCAATGAATAGGAATATATTTTAAGTTCTTATTAGCAAACCCTTTGCATAGTGTTCTTTGTTCTTTCCTTAATTCTTTCCCTAAAGTTTCAGTAGTATAAACATGGTTCATGGACAAAGAAAGAGCAGTAAATAATCCAAGCAGTGTCCGAAAGTCTTCTTTTGGAGGCAGGATGAAAGCCCAAGTTTGTTGATTCACACTAATATATAATTTTGTTGAGCCCATGCATAAGGGTAGGATTTCATAGCCTAGAGAAATCTTAGTTTTCCTACTTTCTCATGATGAAAGGGCCCCTCCAAGCTCCAAGGAGGGGGCATATGTGTTGAGTTATTAGTGGATATGATTGGTCCTATATCTGTCCATTCTATAACCTACAATAAAAAAGAGGGAGTTAGGTGCATAAACCCATTAAGTGTGATCAATCAAGTCAGCCTGCATGGGGGAAGCAAAAGCAAGCAAAGCAACCATAGTGAAGAAAAATATTTTCAGGATTCCAAGGCAGTCCCTGTTGAGAAATCACATTTTCAGCTTGATTAGTAAGGGTTTTTATCTGTCCCCAAGTAGGGAGATCATAAGGTCGGTGATGCCAAGTGTGGCGTTTTTTGGAAATTTTTAAAGCTGCCATGGCTTGTATTGGAATTTCTTCTTCCTGGGGTTTTTGTTGTTTTGTCTCTAGTTTGAATGTTGGGGGCCCCCTTAGGTTGAATCTTCTGAAGAGGAAGTCATATGAGTTCGTTGGATCCATCTGGAGAAATAGAAGCATACCCCTTTCCCTGTGAGATTAGTTTTTTAGATTTCTATTGATTAGTTAATCCATCTTGATATCAAATGGTCAAAGGAAGGGAGGTGTCCTTTAATGTTTCATAATGTTTTTCTGCTTTAGTCAAAATATTTCCTTGTGGTAAGTTTAAAAAACTTAAAACAAATAAAGCTATATTAACAATAGTTATAGAAAGAAAGGAAAGTGATAATGATGAAAACATTCATAGGAAACAGTGAAGTGAAGTGAAGTCGCTCAGTCGTGTCCGACTCTTTGCGACCCCATGGACTGTAACCTACAACCCTCCTCCGTCCATGGGATTATCCAGGCAAGAGTACTGGAATGGGTTGCCATTTCCTTCTCCAGAGGATCTTCCCAACCCAGGGATCGAACCTGGGTCTCCCGCATTGTAGGCAGATGCTTTATCATCTAAGCCACCAGGGAAGTCCACTTAGGAAATATTTCAGTCCAAAATAAAAAAAAATCATCTAGAAATCTGTTTGGGACTGGTATTTGGCTGTGGTTTTGAATTAATGGATTGATTTTCTCTTCACTCAGTATATACATTTTTCTGATATAAAGAGAAATGGAATCTGACTGTGTTTTAAGTGGTTTGTGTTATTTGGGGCAAAAGATTAGGAGCAAACACTCAAATATTTTTTCCTAGGTGAAATTATTGAAAAGTTGATGCAGAACAACTTGATAAATGAAATGTTGCTCATATCTAAATATATTTGACCTTGTTCTTGGAAAAGAAATGCAGCCTGGTAGCTGTTGAATCTCTCTGTTCAGTGTGTCAAGGGAGATGATTATATTTTCAAGACAGACCTGAAAAGAAGGTGAATATTTTGCACTTTTGATATTCTTAGGAACAAATAACTTATTTGGCAACTGGTGTCTTTTTTATGTTGTTTTTGTTTTGTATTGTGAAACAGGCATTGAAGTTGATGTTATTTTGTTTTAAGAATCTCACAGATTGGAAACAGAAATAAAGCTATATTAATAATAGTTATAGGCTTAAAGACTATACTGCATTAGAATGTAGTAAAGTCTGTTCTGGATAAGGAAGATAAAAGTGTTCCTGTGTATATCCTCTTATTTAATTTTTTATTTGCAGTTACAGTGTGTAATGTGTTTGTTTAATTATGTCTTGTGTTTGTGGATTATAAGGAATGTTTGTTATCTGTTTAATAGAGGATGAATGTAAAAATTGTTTCAATTTGCTTAGAAATATAGGCAGGGCCATTGTCTGTTTTCATAGAATTCAGTCAGTTAAGTTCAGTTCAGTTCAGTTCAGTCGCTCAGTCATGTCCGACTCTTTGTGACCCCATGAATCGCAGCACGCCAGGCCTCCCTGTCCATCACCAACTCCCAGAGTTCACTCAGACTCACGTCCATCTAGTCAGTGATGCCATCCAGCCATCTCATGCTCTGTCGTCCCCTTCTCCTCCTGCCCCCAATCCCTCCCAGCAACAGAGTCTTTTCCAATGAGCCAACTCTTGCATGAGGTGGCCAAAGGACTGGAGTTTCAGCTTTAGAATCATTCCTTCCAAAGAAATCCCAGGGCTGATCTCTTTCAGAATGGACTGGTTGGATCTCCTTGCATTCCAAGTGACTCTCAAGAGTCTTTTCCTACACCACACTTCAAAAGCATCAATTCTTCGGCTCTCAGCTTTCTTCACAGTCCAACTCTCACATCCATACATGACCACTGGAAAAACCATAGCCTTGACTAGATGGACCTTTGTTGGCAAAGTAATGTCTCTGCTTTTGAATATGCTATCTAGGTTGGTCATAACTTTCCTTCCAAGGAGTAAGCGTCTTTTAATTTCATGGCTGCAATCACCATCTGCAGTGATTTTGGAACCCAGAAAAATAAAGTCTGACACTGTTTCCACTGTTTCCCCATCTATTTCCCATGAAGTTGTGGGACCAGATGCCATGATCTTCGTTTTCTGAATGTTGAGTTTTAAGCCAACTTTTTCACTCTCCTCTTTCACCTTCATCAAGAGGCTTTTTTGTTCCTCTTCACTTTCTGCCATAAGGGTGGTGTCATCTGCATATCTGAGGTTATTGATATTTCTCCCAGCAATCTTGATTCCAGCTTGTGTTTCTTCCAGTCCAGCATTACTAATGATGTACTCTGCATAGAAGTTAAATAAGCAGGGTGACAATATACAGCCATGACGTACTCCTTTTCCTATTTGGAAACAGTCTATTGTTCCATGTCCAGTTCTAACTGTTGCTTCCTGACCTGCATACAGATTTCTCAAGAGGCAGGTCAGGTGGTCTGGTATTCCCATCTCTTTCAGAATTTTCCAGTTTATTGTGATCCACACAGTCAAAGGCTTTGTCATAGTCAATAAAGCAGAAATAGATGTTTTTCTGGAACTCTCTTGCTTTTTCCATGATCCAGCGGATGTTGGCAATTTGATCTCTGGTTCCTCTGCCTTTTCTAACGCCAGCTTGAACATCAGGAAGTTCACGGTTCACATATTGCTGAAGCCTGGCTTGGAGAATTTTGAGCATTACTTTACTAACATGTGAGATGAGTGCAATTGTGCGGTAGTTTGAGCATTCTTTGGAATTGCCTTTCTTTGGGATTGGAATGAAAACTGACTTTTTCCAGTCCTGTGGCAACTGCTAAGTTTTCCAAATTTTCTGGCATATTGAGTGCAGCACTTTCACAGCATTACCTTTCAGCATTTGAAATAGCTCCACTGGAATTCCATCACCTCCACTAGCTTTGTTCGTACTGATGTTTTCTAAGGCCCACTTGACTTCCCATTCCAGGATGTCTGGCTCTAGGTCAGTGATCACACCATCATGATTATCTGGGTCGTGAAGATCTTTTTTGTACAGTTTTTCTGTGTATTCTTGCCACCTCTTCTTAATATCATCTGCTTCTGTTAGGTCCATACCATTTCTGTCCTTTATCGAGCCCATCTTTGCATGAAATGTTGCCTTGGTATCTCTTATTTTCTTAAAGAGATCTCTAGTCTTTCCCATTCTGTTGTTTTCCTCTATTTCTTTGCACTGATTGCTGAGGAAGCCTTTCTTATCTCTCCTTGCTATTCTTTGGAACTCTGCATTCAGATGCTTATATCTTTCCTTTTCTCCTTTGCTTTTTGCTTCTCTTCTTTTCACAGCTATTTGTAAGGCCTCCCCAGACAGCCATTTTGCTTTTTTGCATTTCTTTTCCATGGGGATAGTCTTGATCCCAGTCTCCTGTACAATGTCACGAACCTATAGAATTAGGTGTTCTCATTATTGCAAAATAAGTTGATAGGTAGGTTATAACATGTTGTGTAGTTTTACCTTGGAGAGGCATGGCCCATATAAAAGAAGAATTTGTATTAATCAAGACATGTAAGAAGGAAGAGGAAGAAAGTTCAGGGTAATGAGTTAAATCCATTTGTCATAAAATTTTCTTTCATTTGTCATAAACCCTTTTTGTATTTTTGTATTCATCATTTTATTTGCCATTTCTTATATCCTTTTATTAAAAGTATATATCTTACTTTTCTTTAGCAACTATGAAGTGTCTTATATGTTAGTATTTTATAGATTGGTGAATATATTTATTATATCATATTATATATTATAATATATATATTTATTAATAGTCTAAAATATCTTTAGTTTTTCTATAAGAAAAACTTTTTGTAAGAGGAAGTTAATGTTCAGTAATTAATGTTTTAAAATATTATTTATTTGGAAATGACCTAGCTGTTTAATAAACTTTTATAATTTAGTTTAGTATAACTCCAGAAACTTAAGCTACCCCGATCCTAAGAGATTATTTTAGATTATAATAATACATTATTCTATGAAAAATATCATTATTTTTAGTAGAGATTATCCAAAAGTTTTCATCTTATATATATATATATATAAAGTTACCCTTTTGTTGACAAATTTAGTTTACCTTAAACCTAGGCATAATAAAAGTATTACATAGTGTTGATGATTTAAGACATGTCTTAATTAGATTAGGAAACAATTATATTTAAATTATATTTATATTTAAATAAACATTATATTTAATATTGAATATTTTTCAGTTCATGTGAACCTAAATTTAAATAGAGCTCATTAACTTCATATTATCCAAAAAAAAAAAAGACATACATTGAGACATAGATAGGCATAGTTTTCCGCTTGAAATACCTTTTCCGCTTAAAAAAATTTTTATTTTTATTCACCAACTTGTTTATGGCTGGAGTCCCATAAACTTTGGTTTATGTATCCTTTGGTTGTGTATCCAAAGGACATGGTAAGAGTTAACTTTAGGTTTTTTCCTTAGGCCTGTTTTGTTTCCCAGACAGAATTGGAGCTCCAAAAAATATTTTAAGAAGTTAACCTTTTCTTAACCACACATGTAAGAAGAATTGGTTTTGCAATTTCAAAAAAGATTTTACTTTAATCAGTTTTCTCTGGAGTCTAAAGAATATCATGGCCATTCAGTGTCAAAAATATCATTTCTCCTTTTTGTAGTTACAGTGTATTATTAATGATATATGCATGAGGGAATTGCTGTCACATTGGAGTTAAGCCTTGGCTACAAAATTTTTGACAAATATTAGGATTGTTAAGCATATTTTGAAGTAATATAGCTTATTGAAATCTTTTATGAGGCCCGATATGATTAGGATAAGGGAGAGAGAAAGTGAATCTCTCCTGGTCTAAAGGATGTAAAGGTATATTAAAAAGGCAATCTTGTAAATCAGTAATAATAATGTGCCAATTTTGAGGAATAGTAATAGGTGATGGGATCTCTAGTTGTAATGTATCCATAGGTTTCATAGATGCATTAACTCTTCTAAGGTCTGTTAAGAGATACCATTTGTCAGATTTCTTTTTTATAATAAAAATAGGAAAGTTCTAAGGAGAGAAAGATTCCTCAATATGTTTTAATTCTAATTGTGTGTCTATAAGTTCTTTAGTAGCCTGAAATTTATCTTTCGTAAGGAGAAGGCAATGGCACCCCACTCCAGTACTTTTGCCTAGAAAATCCCATGGACGGAGGAGCCTGGTAGGCTGCAGTCCATGGGGTCACTAGAGTCGGACATGACTGAGTGACTTCACTTTCACTTTTCACTTTCATGCATTGGAGAAGGAAATGGCAACCCACTCCAGTGTTCTTGCTTGGAGAATCCCAGGGACTGGGAAGCCTGGTGGGCTGCCGTCTATGGGGTCGCACAGAGTCGGACACGACTGGAGTGACTTAGCAGTAGCAGCAAAGGGCCATTGCTCTGTCCAAATAGGCTCGTCATTCTTCCAAGTTATTTTAATAATTGTTTTGTTTGTTAAATGAGCAGTGGCCCTTAGGAAAAATGTGGGATGTATATCTGAGTTTGCCATTGCATAAGTAAGTCCCTTTCTATTAGATTAAGGGGTGCATCTATCACATAAGGTCTTAATGTTGCAGGCTGGTCTTTTGGTCTTTCATATGGGTAGATCTAAACATTTTGATAAATTTCTTGTACTTTGGTTTGAGAAATTCCTGCAATCTGGCAAGAGACTTTTTGTATAGGCCAGGATTTGGGCCATAAGTGTTTGGAAATAATAGTAATATTAGATCCAGTGTCGAGGAGACTAGGAAATCTTTTATGATTAATTTTGATATTTATATTTGGTCCGGCATATTCAGATACCGATGATGTCCATAAGGATTGTTTTTGATCTGTACTGCCAAACCCATTTGTCCGTACATTATTAGAGGAGTTAATAGAAATGTAAGGCAAGAGAAGTAATTGAGCAATTTTTGTCCCCTTTTTTGAATTGCCATAGAATCTGACATGACATCATAATTTGAATCTCTCCTTTATAGTTTGAATCAATTATTCCAGGGTGAACAATAATTCCTTTAGAAGCCAAACTAGATCAGCCAATGAAAGACTGAAGGTTTGTTGGGGCAGGGGTCCAAAAAGTCCAGTAGGTACTCTAGAAGGGACTGCTTCAGGGTAAAGGAAAAAATCATTTAGGGCTGGTATATTGACGGCAGCACTGCCGGATGTTGAGGGTTTGAGGGAAAAGATAGAATTTGCCCCTGGTTTTTGTTGTAGGGGACCTGGGGGGTCCCCTGTTTGGAGTTTCTTGGAATAGGTTTTCCTTTAGTATCAAATTTAGATTTATAACCTTTGGCCCAATGCATTCCTCTATGGCAGCGAGGGCGAACTCTTGGAGGTTTTTTATTAGCCTTCTTAGGGCAGTCCCCTTTTAAATGGTTTTTATCTCTACATGTAGAGCATCCTTCATTTCCCTTTTTAAAGTAGTAGCCATTGTTTCAGCTAGCATTTGCATCTTTTGAGTTTCTGATCCTAGATTGTGATAAGCCTTCAAATAATCAGTAATAGTCCCAGTCTCAAAAATTGCAGCGATAGCTTTTTGACATTCCTGATTTGCATTCTCATAAACAAGTAATTTCTCTAGCTGTTTCTTGGTTTCTTCTGCAATTACAGTATGGGAAATAGTAGTTTCTAATCTAGCAAAAATTTTAGCATAACTTTCATTAGGTTCCAACAAAGGAGAGACTTTTGGAGTTGCACCTGTTGGCAGAGGAGGAGCATTTGGAGCAGCCGGGGCAGGGCTCGCAAGAAAATTTTGAAATATTTTATGTTGTTATAATTGGGCCTTTTGTAAAGTTTCATCATCTGATTCATATTCATGCAATAAGTGTTCTGTCTGTTGTCGAATATTAGGAGGGCTAGAATTTACCTTGAAATGGCCAGAAATCAATTGGAATATTTTTTCCTTGCTTGGTGGCTCATTCAACACTTTCTTTGACCTGGTGCCAAATTTCTAAATCAAAATTGCATTTATCAGGGAGCCAAGGATTACATTTAACCATTGTTTGAAAGCAAGCCTCTATTCATTGGCACGGAACCAAAAGTCCCTGAGCTTTAAACAAATGGTGAAGTAAAATAGAGAAATGATGGGGCTTTCTAGCAGCATAACCCGTGTCTTAGTACTTACCGACCTCAATAGGTCCCGAGTCCCTCCGTCCGAAATGCCATACATACCAGTGTCCCTGTTCTGGGGCGCCACTTGTTAGGGTCCTTTAATGGACCAGGACTTGGCGGTCCAGAGGCAATGATAAGAAAGTGAAAGAGAGAAAGAGGCTGATACTCCCTGGTTTACGCAGAGAACCAATAAAGTCCTTGACACAGGACTTGTATCTCTCACGAAGGCACTGGGCACCCTCTTGAGTGGGGGGTTAAGGCACAGGGTGCCTTCTCAAGAGAGTCTTAGAAGCCCGGGCAGGAGAGTGAGCACGACGGGTTTATGTGCTCCAGAGAATTAGCCAAGGAGAGAGAGAGAGAGAAAGAAAGAAAGACACGGGGACCCAAGCTCTGATGGAGCAAAGGTGCTTTGTTAGCAGAAATGCAGGTTTATTTGTCTTTAGTAAGATGATTACACAGGATGAAATTTTATCAATAGCCACAATATGGATAGTCTAATACATACAAGGTCTCTGACGCTGAAAAGAGTCACTGCATGTCTCATCCCATGACTTCAGTCCTGAGAACAGCATGCAGTTTTACTCATTCTTGGAATAGATACGGATAAGGAACAGAGAGTCCTTGAGAAATAGAAAACAGCATGCAGGAATCCTCCTGTTAAATGTTCCCTGACATATATACAGATTCGTTTTTATATTTCCTTATGATTTAGGTCACCACAGAGCACTGAGTAGAATTCCCTGTGCTATACAGTATGTATATGTGTATATACATACTGTATAGCATGTGTGTGTATATATATACATATATATATGTATATATATATATCATTAACATACTCTATATAGAGAGTTACATACGTGTGTGTGTATATACTATATATACCTATATAGTAAAGTCATGCTCAAAATTCTCCAAGCCAGGCTTCAGCAATATGTGAACCATGAACTTCCTGATGTTCAAGCTGGTTTTAGAAAAGGCAGAGGAACCAGAGATCAAATTGCCAACATCCGCTGGATCATGGAAAAAGCAAGAGAGTTCCAGAAAAACATCTATTTCTGCTTTATTGACTATGACAAAGCCTTTGACTGTGTGGATCACAATCAACTGTGGAAAATTCTGAAAGAGATGGGAGTACCAGACCACCTGACCTGCCTCTTGAGAAATCCGTATACAGGTCAGGAAGCAACAGTTAGAACTGGACATGGAACAACAGACTGGTTCCAAACAGGAAAAGGCTCTATATTGTCAAGGCTCTATATTGTCACCCTGTTTATTTAACTTATATACAAAGTACATCATGAGAAACCCTGGACTGGAAGAAACACAAACTGGAATCAAGATTGCTGGGAGAAATATCAATAACCTCAGATATGCAGATGACACCACCCTTATGGCAGAAAGTGAAGAGGAACAAAAAAGCCTCTTGATGAAGGTGAAAGAGGAGAGTGAAAAAGTTGGCTTAAAACTCAACATTCAGAAAATGAAGATCATGGCATCTGGTCCCATCGCTTCATGGGAAATAGATGGGAAAACAGTGGAAACAGTGTCAGACTTTATTTTTCTGGGCTCCAAAATCACTGCAGATGGTGATGCAGCCATGAAATTAAAAGACGCTTACTCCTTGGAAGGAAAGTTATGACCAACCTAGATAGCATATTCAAAAGCAGAGACATTACTTTGCCAACAAAGGTCTGTCTAGTCAAGGCTATGGTTTTTCCGGTGGTCATGTATGGATGTGAGAGTTGGACTGTGAAGAAAGCTGAGAGCCGAAGAATTGATGCTTTTGAACTGTGGTGTTGGAGAAGGCTCTTGAGAGTCCCTTGGAATGCAAGGAGATCCAACCAGTCCATTCTGAAGGAGATCAGCCCTGGGATTTCTTTGGAAGGAATGATTCTAAAGCTGAAACTCCAGTCCTTTGGCCACCTCATGTGAAGAGTTGACTCATTGGAAAAGACTCTGATGCTGGGAGGGATTGGGGGCAGGAGGAGAAGGGGACGACAGAGGATGAGATGGCTGGATGGCATCACCGACTCAATGGATGTGAGTTTGAGTGAACTCCGGGAGTTGGTGACGGACAGGGAGGCCTGGCGTGCTGTGATTCACGGGGTCGCAAAGAGTTGGACACGACTGAGTGACTGAACTGATCTGATCTGATTTGATATAGTGTATATGTCAATCTACCCCCCACAGCCCCTTTTGGTATCTGTAAGTTCGTTCTCTACATCTGTGTCTCTATTTCTGTTTTGAAAGTTCATCTATACCATTATTCTAGATTTCACATAGAGTGATATTACACAATACTTGTTTTTCTCTTTCAGACTTACTTCACTCTGATGACAATCTCTAGGTCCATCCACATGTCTGCAAATGGCACTGTTTTGTTCCTTTTTATGGCTGAGTAATATAAACAATCAACAAGGGATTATTCTCCAAAATATACAACCCCTGGATTTTTTGACTGAAAGCTCATTAATATTCACTCATTGTCCTTCACGAATAATCACCATGCAGATTACTTTTAAAACTAGCATCAATGGGTAGAAATAACAACAAAAATTTGGTCCAGTAAAGGAAGTGCGTGAGTGCCTGCTCAGCTGTGACCGACTCTTTGTGACCCCATGAACTGTAGCCCACCAGGCTCCTCTGTCCATGGGACTTTTCAGGCAATGGTACTGGAGTGGGTTGCCATTTCCTTTTCCAGGGGATCTTCCCAACCCAGGAATTGAACCCAAATCTCTTGTGTATCCTGCACTGGCAGATGGGTTCTTTACTGCTGTGCCACTTGGGAAGCCCCAATAAAGGAACAAAGTCTCAGAATTCAGAGCTGTTAAAAAAATCAAATAGTCGCATTCATACACAATCAAATTGAGGGATATTCTACAAAACTCCCGATCATGGCTTTTCAAAAATGTCAATGTCAGGAAAGAAGAAAAAGTAATAAGCAGAGAATTTGTTTGTATTAAATGAAATTACATCAACTGGATTAACTACAGGCTAGATTAAAGGAAGTATAATGCAAAATATTTTGTCAAACTCTGATTTGACCAAAAAAACGCTACAGAAAACATTATTGGGAAAATTGGAGAAACAAGTATAGAAATATAGTTCACGTTAATAACAGAAATGTATCTGTGTTACATTTCCTAGGGCAGAGTACATTGCTTCCCCAAAGTCATAGGAGGGAGGTGGGTTAAGGCAGAAAGAGAAAAACACATATTGTATATTAACACATATATGTGAAATCTAGAAAAATGGTACAGATGAACCTATTTGCAGGGCAGGAATAGAGATGCAGATGCACAGACATGGGGTGGGGGGGATGAATTGGGAGATTGGGCTGGATATATATACACTACCATGGGTAAAATAGACAGCTAGTGGGAACCTGCTGTATAGCACAGGGAACTCAGTGATGATCTAGAGAGGTGCAGTGAGGCGGGGAGGGCTGAGAGGAACATGCATGTATACACATAGCTGATCCACTTTGCTGTACAGCAGAAACTAACACAACGTCCCTCACCTCAGAAAAACTCAGCAGGTTGGCTCCAGTGCATCTTAAAATTTTCCCATCATAAAGGTGTTTAAACAAAGACTATCAATCACTGGAAGTAAAATTATCAATTCAGCTCACCTACCCAGGGAAAGCTTTGCTACAAGCTACCCAGTTGTAGTGACCTCACTCTGTAAAGAATGTAAAGAAAGGAGTCTGCTTCATGGGCAGGGACAAATATGTATCAAGGATTTATTATGTGCCAGGCACTAAGCCATGCATTTCCACACATCCCCTTTAATCTCTCAGTAGAGAATTAAAAGGAATGGAAAACATATCCTGTTAGGCAATACATTAGTGTGCTGCAACCTAGAAAAGAAAATGGTTGCTCATTGCAAAAGGGAAGGACTTCACAATGCCCAGAGGAGACAAGCCCCCTCACTCCCTGTGCACACACTCTACAATACTCATTCAGCTGTCAACCACGATTCAGCAGCCTCACAGTTTCACTCATGGGCTTCACTCTTGGGTTGTCTCAATGGACTTGTCATCTGAAAATGGTGTATCTTCCCTCTTTCCCCAGGCCTGTGGCTTGTCTCCAAACTACCTTACAAGCCTTAGACCACTGGCACTGAACTCTGAACCTGCCTCCCACCATCCATAGCACTGAGTAGATGTCCTGATCCCAGTAGCTGCTCCACCTACACTTACTGAAAGAAATTGCAGTTAGAGGAAGTGAAAGGAGCCGTCAGTGAAGAGGGATTCCCGGGGAAGCACCTCACACAATTACCTCAGCTCTAATTGCCTAGTTGGAGAAATGGTATTAAATAAATTAAGCTATTCAAGTAGACTCCAGGAGGCACTGTAACATCTTTCCTCGCTGCAAAGCTAAAATAATTTTTCATAACTTCATTGAAAACATGTTCCTCAACTCAAGAGCTGCTTCGGTAAAGCTCTGCATCTAAATGCAACTCCTGAATTCTACCAGGGTGCACTTAGGCCTGTTGATTCTGCAGCTTAATTTTTCCAAAGGTTTGTGGAGCCTCCTGAGGATATTGTTATGCTTGTCCATGTTTTTATTCTGTGAGCTAGATCTGGACTAGTCCCTCTTCCCCTTGCTCTTACTTTTCCTAGAGGGCCTTTAGCTGCAACCAACAATAGGTGGGGCTTCCCAGGTGGTACTAGTGGTAAATAAGCTGCCTGCCAATGCAAGAGACATAATAAACGCAGGTTTAATCCCTGGGAAGGGAAGATCCCCTGGAGGAAGACATGGCAACACACTCCAGTATTCTTGCCTAGGGAATCCCAGGGACAGAGGAGCCTGGTGGGCTACAGTCCATGGGCTCACAAAGAGTTGGACACAACCGAAGCAACTTAGCATGCATACAACAAAAGGTTAGCCAGTGTGCAATTTCAGGGGGGAGCTGAAGACTGTTAAATTTTAATCATGTGTGATTTTTCTCAAGCACTACAATTAAACCTACTTATAAAAACATGTTGATAATTTGATGTCATTAACACTGACATGTCACAACATACATACAAAAACACGTAATGTTGCAACATCATCCATAGTCATCAAAGACTTAACTGTAATTCCACATGTGGACTTGGATTTACTGACACTGAGTTTTCTTTATTGATTTTAGCCTTTGACTTTTGTAATATTTCTTTTCCTAGGAATTATAGGTAGGTGGAGGTGGGTAGGATTGTAATAAACTAGAACAGGTTGTTTCATGTCCCTGATGTCATGGAGCTTGGCAATGTTTGATCTGAAATCATAAGGGGAAGAGGAAATAACTGGGGGATGGGGTGGATTGGAAGGGACAAGAACAGCATTTCAGGGAATATGAACAATGTAAATTGTGGTCCCGAGGCACTTCCTTCAAGATGTCAGTTGATTAGATGCAGGAATCTCCAGAGTCATTCAAAATACAAAGGAAATAAAACATATATTACAATATCCAGGACATGAAAGCAACCTAAATGTCCATCAGCAGATGAATGGATAAAAAAGCTATGGACTGCAGCCTTCCAGGCTCCTCCGTCCATGGGATTTTCCAGGCAAGAGTACTAGAGTGGGGTGCCACAGCCTTCTCCGATATATATATATATATATATATATATATATATACACACACACACACACACATACATACATACACATATATACATGCACACACACACATATATACATACACACACACACACACACATAATGGAATATACTACTCAGCCATAAAAAGGAAAACGTTTGAGTCAGTTCTAATGAGGTGGATGAACCTAGAGCTTATTATGCAGAGTGAAGTAAATCAAAAACAGAAAAACAAATATCATGTATTAATGCATATATATGTAATCTAGAAAGATGGTACTGATAAGTGGAGAGCAGAACAGCAGTGGAGAAGCAAACATAGAGAACGACTTATGCACATGGGTTGTAGGGAGGAAGGAGAGGGTAAGACGAATGGAGAAAGTAGCATGGAAGCATATACGCTACCATATGTAAAATAGTCAGTGGAAATTTGCTGTATGACTCAGGGAACCCAAATTAGGTCTCTGTAACAACCTAGAGGCGTGGGGAAGAGTGGGAGGTGGGAGGGAGGTTGAAGAAGGAGGAGACATATGCACACTTACGGCTAATTCTTGTTGAAGTGAAAGTTAAAGTCACTCGGTCGTGTCCAGCTCTTTGCAACCCCGTGGATTATACAATCCATGGAATTCTCCAGGCCAGAACACTGGAGTAGGTAGCTGTTCCCTTCTCCAGGGGATCTCCCAACCCAGGGATCTAACCCAGGTCTTCCTTATTGTCAGCAGCTGCTTTACCAGCTGAGCCACCAGGGAAGCCCAAGAATACTAGAGTGGGTAGCCTATCCCTTCTCCAGCACATCTTCCTGACCCAGGAATTGAACTGGGGTCTCCTGCATTGCAGGCAGATTCTTTATCCACTGAGCTACCAGGGAAGCCCAATTCATGTTGATGTATGACAGAAATGAAACCAGTATTGTAAAGCAATTATCCTTCAATTTAAAATAAATTTAAAAGTAAAAAAAGAAAGGAATGATATTGGGTCATTTGTAGAGACACGGATGGACCTAGAGTCTGTTATACAAAGTGAAGTAAGTCAGAAAGAGATAAACAAATATGGTATATTAATACATATGTGGAATCTAGAAAAATGGTACACACGAACCTATTTGCAGGAGAGGAATAGAAACACAGACATAGAGAATGGATGGGAGGATGGGACGTGGGGGCAGGGGGGAGACTGACTTATGGGCATTGCCATATGTAGAACAGACAACTAGTGGTAACCTGCTGCATAGCACAGGGAGCTCAGCTTGGTGCTCTGTGGTGACCTAGATGGGTGGAATAAGTGGGGAGAGGGAGGTCCAACAAGGAGGGGATATATATATGCATATAGCTGATTCATTTTGTTGTACAGCAGAAATTAACACAACATTGTAAAACAACTGTACCCCAATTAAAAATATATATAATATTACATAATATATATATATTATTGTTTCATGTTGAAGTCACAGCTGAGCTCAACAGAAAAGGACATCTTCATATGCTAGAAATGAAGAGGGAACACATAATTATTAAAGTATGCAGTTTTTAAAACCACACAGTCCTTGGAAGAAATTAGACCTGATATATATCTTAAGGGATAGCAAGCTCATACCTTTGTGAGAAAGGAATTTAAGCCGCAGGCCTCACATATGTCAAAGAATAGGATGGGCATTCTCTTAGCACTGATTTTCCAAGAAGGCTGACAAGCTCCAAAACATTACCTGAAAATCTCCTCCATAACCAGGAAGTCAGCAGGAAGAAGTGAGCTGACTTTCTCAGGCTCTCAGAAACAGAGATTTCAACAGCCACTCCTACATACAGGGAGATTTTGAATGTTGAGTCTACACCAGTACAGAACCAACCACCTTTCCATTACCAGAGCAATATGGAAATCTGGAGCTCAGAACCTAGTGTCAAAGTTAGTTTGGAAGCAGTAGACTCAATAGGACTTGAGCAAGAAAAATGGTGAACCTTGTCATCAAGAGGACTCTCTAACCCAGGGCATGGACAGAATTCTCTCTAAAGATAACTCTTCCAGAAGATGAATTTATAGACATAAATTAACAGATGCATGAGGAAATACAAAGCAAAAAGAGAATGTCCAAAGACTGCAAAACAGAAGAATTAATAATGAGTATCATTATTGTATATTAATTTACAAAGAGAGAAAAGAAAATGAGAGTATAACTTTTTTAAAGGAACAGAATAAACAACAACAGGTTGACTTAAAAATGAACCAACTAGAAGCTTCTAAGAGTGAAAGATACAGTAGACAAAATAGAAAGACTCATTAAACTTGTTAAATAATAGACTAGACTCAGACAAGGAAATAATTCATCAATAGGAATATGGATCTGGGGAAATCACCAAGAAAAGAGTAAATATAGAAAAAGAAGTGAAAAATAAGAAACAGAAGTTAGGAATATGGCAGGTAGAATGAAAAGTTCTAATCTATGTTTAATAGATGCTCTAGAATAAGGACTAAAAAGACTTGGAAAGAGGAACATTTGAGATAAGAGTGGAGAGTTTTCCAAATTTATAAAAAGGTATGAGATGTTGGATAAAAATACACAAAACAGAACAAAATAAATAAAAACAAAGGTTTATTTACTGCCAAACCACCAAGATTAAACAGAAAATCTTGGAAGCTCGCAAAGAGAAAAGATATGTTGCCTGAAAAGGAGCAACAATAAGACAGAATGCTTCTCACCAGCAATTATATATGCTTGAGACAATGACTGAATATCTTAAGAAAGATAAAGGAAGGGACTTCTCTGGTGGTCTAGTGGTTAAGAATCTGTCTTCCAATGCAGGGGACATGGATTCAATCCTTGGTGGAAGAACTAAGATCCCACATGCTGAGGGGCAACTAAACCCATGTGCCGTAACTACTGAGCCCTCACAAGGCTGCTGCTGCTGCTGCTAAGTCACTTCAGTCGTGTCCGACTCTGTGCGACCCCATAGACGGCAGCCCACCAGGCTCCCCCTTCCCTGGGATTCTCCACTCCACTGGAGTGGGTTGCCATTTCCTTCTCCAATGCATGAAAATGAAAAGTGAAAGTGAAGTTGCTCAGTCATGTCCAACTCGTAGCGACCCCATGGACTGCAGCTAGAGAAGCCCACTATCAAAATCCCATGTGCCACAATTATGACCTGATGCAGTCAAATAATTATTAATTAATTTTTTTAAAAGATGAAGGAAAATAATGGTCAGTCTGTAATTCTACATCTGGCTTAGTTATACTCTAGGAATTTAGAGGAAATAAAAGCATTTTTCAAACATACAAAGACAAGGAGATAACTTTCCTAGAGACCTCACTGGAAAAGACTACCAAAGGATACACTCCCAAAAAATGGAAATGAGTAGGCTACACAAAGCCTAGGTGGAAGGAAGGAAGGAGGGTAGGAAGGGAGAGAGAGGGGCAGGGAGGAAAAGAAGGGAGTTATAAGTTGTTGCAAAATATCATTTAAAACAAAATCTTCTCCCAACCCAGAAAAATTTCTCCACAGAGATAGGAAAGAAAGAAAACCAAATTTTTTTATTTATCAAACAATCATTAAACAAGAGTATAATACTCATCACAGGCAAATTGCTAGAGGTTGCAAAGACAGAAGAAAATCTCACTTTTTTGTTTACCTAAGTAGCTACAACCCATTATATTCATTTTTCAAGATGAAATTGTTAAGCTTACTTCACCTTCATGATTAGAAAGGGGGTTTGCCATTTGGAGCTAGAGGACAACTGAAGTTAGACACATTTTCTCCCAGGTTATTAGCAGCTGTGTTCCAGAGGCATTTTTATCTTTGAAGGTCTTTCCATGACTCCAAAATCATATCTTGAAGTGATTAGCTTCTCCTCTTGCTCAAAAAGCAATTCACACTTAAATGTTCAAATTTGTATGTTCAATTCAGACGTTCAAAGCATTTAGATTAGTAGTCAGGAGATTATCTTCTTTGTTCTGACTGTGCCATTAATAAGCTGTGAGAACTCGAGCAAGTCATTTCATCTCTCTGGCCTGAATGCAAAATGAGGGTACGAGGCTGAATAATTCCCGGTCCCTCAGCTCTCAGTCTGTATGCCTCTGTTTAGGATACAGTTCAAAATCGGCTGTGTGTGATGGACTCTTATTCCTGTTCCTGAAGAGCCTTAGAGTAGTTCCATCCTGGAGAACAGAGCTCCTTTCAGTACAAATGCAAATAATACACATGAGAGTAAAACTCAATGAGCAGCTGCCATCTATTCAGCCCGTGGGTAGTGACAAAGCATTGAGAAGGCAAAATCATAGACTTTGGTTTGATTCCAGAATTCGACTTTGATGTTTACATAGAAAAAAAAAAATCATTAGTGCACCAAACCCTAAAAGTTAGTGTCTTAAAACAACAATCACTTTATTTGCCTGAAATTCTGTGAGTCTACATTTGGCCTAGATTCAGCTAGGAGTTTCATCTGCTGATCTTGGCTAAAGTCACTCACACAGCTACAGTCATCTAAGAGCTCACCTGAGCTGGACTGGTCTAAGACAGCATGAGTTTAATATGTGAAAGTTGGTATTGTTGGCCAGGGGGTCTGCATATCCCCAGCAGGTTGAGCAGAGCTTCTTCATTTAAAAAAAAAAAAAAAAAAAAACTATTTATTTGGCTGAGAAGGGTATTAATTGGGGCACACAGGATCTCCGATCTTTGTTGAGGCATGTAGGATCTTTAGTTGCAGGAACTTAGTTGCGGCATGTGGGAGCTGGAGACCTGACCAGGGATTGAACTCAAGACCCCTGCATTGGGAGCTCAGAATCTTAGCCACTGGATCACCACATCCCTAGAGGACTTCCCTGGGGGCACAGCGGATAGGAATCCGCCTGTCTATGCAGGGAATGGGGATTTGATCCCTGCTGCTACTGCTGCTGCTGCTAAATCGCTTCAGTCGTGTCCGACTCTGTGCGACCCCAGAGATGGCAGCCCACGAGGCTCCCCCATCCCTGGAATTCTCCAGGCAAGAACACTGGAGTGGGTTGCCATTTCCTTCTCCAATGCATGAAAGTGAAAAGTGAAAGTGAAGTCTCTCAGTCGTGTCCAACTCTTCGAGACCCCATGGACTGCAGCCCACCAGGTTCCTCCATCCATGGGATTTTCCAGGCAAGAGTACTGGAGTGCGGTGCCATCGCCTTCTCTAGATTTGATCCCTGGTCCAGGAATATTCCACATTCCACAGTACAAATAAGCCCATGTGCCACAAGTACTGAACCCACACTATAGAGTCCATGAGCCACAACCACTGAACCTGAGTGCTGTAACTACCAAAGTCCACTTCTGCCTAGAGCCTGTGCTCCACAACAGGAGCCACCACAATGAGAAGCCCACACACTGCAGCAAAGAGTAACCCTTCTCTCCACTACTAGAGAAAGCCCTCACACAGCAACCAAGTCCCAGTGCTGCCAAAAATAAGGGGAAAAAGGGGGAAAAAAGGAAGTCCCTAGAGCTTCCTCATTTGACAGCAACATTCCTAGAGGGTGAGAGCTCCTAGTCAAGACCTCTTGAGGCATAGTCTTGATTTTTGAATGTCATACATTATTCCCCTGCCTTCTATGCCTCAAGCAAGACTCAAAGCCAACCAGATTCAAGGGGGAAGAGAAGCAGACTTAAGTAAAAATGAATGTTTCTTACTGTTCAAACTTGCAGGCTCAAGAAGTACATCTGCCAGGATAGTTTGCTCTAGCTACCTTTTCTTCCTGATGAAAAGTTACTGCTGCTGCTATGTCGCTTCAGTCGTGTCCGACTCTGTGGGACCCCAGAGATGGCAGCCCACCAGGCTCCCCAGTCCCTGGGATTCTCCAGGCAAGAACACTGGAGTGGGTTGCCATTTCCTTCTCCAATGCATGAAAGTGAAAAGTGAAAGGGAAGTTGCTCAGTCATGTCCGACTCTTAGCGACCCCATGGACTGCAGCCCACCAGGCTCCTCCGTCCATGGGATTTTCCAGGCAGAGTACTGGAGTGGGTTGCTATTGCCTTCTCTGATGAAAAGTTACTAGTAAGACTTAAACAACCACTTGCTTTCGTTGGGCAGTGGGAGCGGGGTGGGAGGGTGATCTGAATTCAGAAATACTATTCTTTTTTTAGAAGTTTCTTTTAGAAGTTTCATTTTATATTGGCATATAGTTGATTTACAATGTTGCATTAGTTTCAGGTGTACAACAAAGTGATTCAGTTATACATATATCTATTCCTTTTCAGATTTTTTTTCCATATTGGTTATTACAGAGTACTGAGTAGAGTTCCCTGTGCAAGACAGTAGGTCTGTATTGACTATCTATTTTATAAACAGTAGTCTGTATATGTTAATAGTCCAAAGGTTGTGGGTTGTTGTTAAACTATTCCTTTTGAATGAAATGCCTTTCCCTTTTCTTCTGCTCAGCTCAGTGTTTCCTTCTGTGAATCCACACCCTATCCCACCAAGTAGCTGGTCATCCAACTTCCAGGCTCTTCATTGCCCTCTGCATGGCTCCATCACACACCCATCACACTTACTGTACTATCAGTCTACGTGGTCATCTCTTCCAGGACTTTGAGCTTCCTGAGAACAGATAGTTTTTTTATTTATCTGTACACCTCAAGGCAGATAATAAATGTTTGATCAATGATTTAGGAAATGATTGAAAGAAGAAATGAACAGATAAGTTAAAGAGCAACAGGTAACCTTCACTAAACTTCTGAAGCCCCTAGCATGAGCTGACCTCTACTTCTCATCTCAAATCCACAGAACCCATTCCTTTTTGTTTCTGCTTCCTTCATATTTTCTTCCTCTAACACACCTGCAGCAAATTTTTAAATCTATAATCACTTTTTATGTTACCCTCAAGCAACACAGATGACTTGCTATGAAAAGAAAAACCCCTGTTCTTGACTTTGATTTTTTTTTTAACCAAGGGATTACATTTCACCCTTAAATGCCTAAATTATCTCCTATGTTGACAACAGCTGTTGGGTTTATTTTGCCAGAAATGGGGCATAATTTCACTGGAATCCAGAAAGCATTCTGGAGAGACTGGTTTTGTGTGTTGCTCAGTTGTGTCCAAGTCTTTGCAACCCTCTGGACTGTAGCCCAGCAGGCTCCTCAGTCCATGGGATTTCCCAGGCAAGAATACTAGAATGAGTTATCATTTCTTGCTCCAGGGGATCTTCCTGACCCAGGGATTGAATCCAAATTTCCTGTGTCTCCTGGATTGTAGACATATTCTTTACCACTGAGCTATTGGGGAAGCTGCCAGAGATTGGGTTTAATTAGATACAAAATCACATCTAGGGAGGATTGTGTTTGTGTGCGTGCATGCTAAGTTGCTTCAATCACGTCTGACTCTTTGCAACCCTACAGACAGAGGAATGTGCTTAGTAAACCTTTGAATTTGCTAATTCATGGTTCTACTACTGTCAGGGAGTGTTTAACAGGAGGATTCCTACGTGCTGTTTCTCACAAGTCCTTTCTTTCTTTTTAAGCAGAACAGCACGCTGCTCCCAGGAACTGAGGTCATTGTGTGAAACAGGCTTGAGTCTCCTTTAGTGAACATTCTCTTTATGACAAAACTGCTTAGTCTTGATCCCCTTTCTTGAGATATGGATTGTCTCCTGACCTTGTGACCATTATTAATCCCTGTTTCCTTGGTAACAGTTGCTGTACATTTGGTTTTCTGATCTTTAACATTGTCAAAAGAAACTTCTTGTACCACAGCCTTTATATAGTCACAGAGAAATCATTAAACCACCTTTGCTTCATCAGAGCTTGGGTCCCCGTGTCTGTCTGTCTGTCTTTCTTTCTTTCTCTCCTCGGCTGATTCTCTGGAGCGCAGAGACCCGTCTTACTCACTCTCCTGATCGGGCTTCTAAGACTTTCTTGAGAAGGCACCCTTTGCCTTCACCCCCCTCCAGAGGATGCCCGGTGCCTTCATGAGAGACACAAGTCCTGTGTCAAGGACTTTATTGGTTCTCTGCATAAACCAGGGAATATCAGCCTCTTTCTCTCTTTCACTTTCTTATCGTCTCCTCCAGACTGCCAGGTCCCGGTCCATTAAAGGACCCCAACATACTATCATGGCTACAGCTGTGCTAGGGACAAAGGAACTGGGGAACTCATGTCAGTCTCTCAAGGTGGCCGCTTCAAGGCATAGAACTTATGTGGCCAATCCCTAGTTTAGTCATAGACTTACTAGTGAATGTGTCACCATAGCTGGGTAATAAAAGACCCCAGTCAAAACAACCCAAAACACAGTAAGTCTCCAGTGATATGATTTTGTTTAATAAAATGGAAGCATTAGGAGATAATGTCTTTGTTAATTTAACAAAGAAAGTCTCTAAATTTCTTGAGGGCAGACCTTACTCCAACCTCTTTATGTCATCATCATCAACCATGACTGGCAGACACAGCGTAAATTAGATACCTAGTTGAAACTTGTAGTTGACATAGGAGTATATGAGTCAGAAATTATTTGGAACATAAGTCCAATAGATGAAGCTAATTAAATCATAAAACTTGGACTGGAATTTGTTGGGTGCCTTAAGAGCTTCAGTTCAGTTTAGTTCAGTTCAGTCGCTCAGTTGTGTCCAAGTGTTTGCAACCCCAAGGACTGCAGCACACTAGGCCTCCCTGTCCATCACCAACTTCCAGAGCCTGCTCAAACTCATGTCCTTTGAGTTGGTGATGCCATCCAACCATCTCAACCTCTGTTGTCCCCTTTTCCTCCTGCCTTCAATCCTTCCCAGCATCAGGGTCTTTTCCAATGAGTCAGTTCTTCACATCAGGTGGCCAGAGTATTGGAGTTTCAGCTTCAGCATCAGTCCTTCCAATGAATATTCAGGAATTATTTCCTTTAGGATGGACTGGTTGGATCTCCTTGCTGTTCAAGGGACTCTCAAGAGTCTTCTCCAACTCCACAGTTCAAAAGCGTCAATTCTTCAGCACTCAACTTTCTTCACAGTCCAACTCTCACATCCATACATGACCACAGGAAAAACCATAGCTTTGACTAGATGGATCTTTGTTGGCAAGTAATCTCTCTGCTTTTTAATATGCTGTCTAGGTTAGTCATCGATTAATTCACACAAAAATGAAAAGTAGTAAAGAAGACAGAAAAAAAAAAAAGAAAGAAACCATGAAAACAAATGATAGAAAACAGCACACTTTGAGAGGAGTCCTCACCAGACTTGATCTTTCTAGCACAATAAACAAACATCCAGGAATTAGAATAGTGGTAGTGGTTCTTAAAGCTGACTAATTGTCTGAATCGTGTGCTCAGTCGCATCTAACTCTTTGAAACCCAGTGGACTGTAGCCCACCAGGCTTCTCTGTCCAAGGAATTTTCCAAGCAAGAATACTGGAGCAGATTGCCATTTCCTGCTCCAGGGGATCTTCTTGACCCAGGGATTGGACCCTCATCTTGTGTCTCCTGCATTGGCATGTGGACTCTACCACTAGAGCCATCTGGGAAGCCCTAGTAACCTGGGGTTGTTTTTTTTTTTTTAATGTACAGATTCCCATTCCTGTTTCATACCCACTGACTGATCTCTTGGAGACCATGCAGGCATCTGTATATTTCAACCTCCCCAGGTAATTCTTTTATCAACCACTCCCAGCAACATTGCTTTAGACCAGTGATTTTTTTTTTAAGACAAGCTTGAAGATGTACTATTATGGGCTCGATTGTATTCTCCCAAATTCATATGTTGAAGTCTTAACCCCAGTACTTCACAATGTGAACTGTATTTGAAGATAAGGTCTTTAAAGAGGCAATTAAGTTAAAATGAGGTCATTAGGTTGGATCCTAATACAATACAACTGGTGTCCGTATAAGAAGAAAGAATTAGGACACAGAAAGGTATAGAGGGAAGACCACCTGAAAACAGGGAGAAGAGAGCCATCTCTGAGCCAAAGAAAAAGACCTCAAAATAAACAACCTTGCTGGCATCTCAGTCACAGACTTGTACCTCCCAGAACTGTGAAAAAATAAATTTCTGTTGGTTAAGCCACCTAGTCTATGGTACTTTGTTATGGCAGCCCTGGCAACTAATACATGTATCTTCCCCTGCTAATTTGTGAACTGGCAAATCTGAACAGCAAGAAGATACTGTAAAGGGTATCTTGTGTGAAAAAGAGATATTATATTTGAAGTGGATGAACCTATACCCTGTTATACAGTGTAAAGTAAGTCAGAAAGAGAAAAACAAATATTGTATGCATGCTAAGTCGTTTCAACCGTGTCCGACTCTTTGCCATCCCATGGACTGTAGCCCATCAGGCTCCTCTGTCCGTGGCATTCTCCAGGTAAGAATATTGGAGTGGGTTGCCACACCTACCTGCAGGGGATATTCCCAACACAGGGATGGAACCCGCATCTTCTTCCGCTCCTACATTGCAGGAGGATTCTTTACCACTGAGCCACCAGGGAAGCCCAGGTATTGTATATTAACGCATATATATGGAATCTATAAAAATGGTATTGATGAACCTATTTGCAGGGAGGGAATGGGGACCTAGATGTAGAGAATGGACTTGTGGACACCCTGGGGGAGGGAGAGAGTGGACAAATGGAGAAAGTAGCACTGACATATATACTCTATCACGTGTAAAGTGGACGGCTGGTGAGGGGTTGCTGTACAACCCAGGGAGCCCAGTCTGGAGCTCTGTGATGACCTAAAGGGGTAGGATGGGAGAGGGGAGGAAAGCTCAAAAGGGAGGGGATATATGTGTAATTATGGCTGATTTGCATTGTTGTTCAATAGAAACCAACACAACATTGTAAAAATTTAAAGATTTTAAAAAATTTTAAGGAAACAGTAGTCCTACTCAAATAGTGACTGACTGTTAAGCTTTAGTATTGTTTCAGACTTCAGTACAGAGAGAAGTTGCTGTGGGAGAAGGGGAAGAGTGCAGGAGAGAAATGAGTTCAAATAGAAAAGAAATAATGAAGAGCTGGTAAATGGGAGAAAGGAGGGACATTCAAGAATAGGAAAACCATAACCCTGATGAATGCACTCTATTACAATGACATTATTAGGAAACAGCCACCCCAGGAGGGAAACAATGAAACATGTGCCCACAAACACCTTAAAAGTACATAAAGAGAACAAAGAGCTTTTCTTGCTCACCACTCAGTACTATTAAGGATTAAGTCATAACCTGCTGCAGTCACTGACCAACAGGCAACCCTGAGAGGAAATTAAGATGTTAACAGGATGTTATGTACTTTGGACAAGCAGACTCCTTTGATAGTTAGATTAATATCTCAGGAATAATTTTAATTATTTTTAAATTATTTAATTATAATTATTCTATGCATGGGAAGAGTCTTCCCAAAAGCCCTAAAATCATTACCTTGAGAGGTGTGTTCTGTGTGACTAGCAGTGATTTTTTAACCAAGATGAAAGCTTGACTGTACATATGTGTGTGTGTGACTGTACGTATTCCCCAGCCAAAAATCACATATATACTGGCTTCTCCCTCTACCTCTTTGGAATAGCTCCTCAGAGTTACAGAGCTGCTGCCTCCCAGACCATGGTTCTCAATAAGGTCCTTGAATAAATTTAAACCCTCAACTCTTGATGTTGTGCTTTTTTCTTTCAGTCGACAAAAGGTCATAATGATTTTTGCCTCTGGGTCTTTCCTGATCAGAGGGAAAGTTAATTTCTTTCATTCATTTAGTCAAAGACCATTTAGCCTACCTACTACATGTTAGAAACTCAGGTGTAGTCTTGCTATGTGAAGATAATTCACACAAGAGCTGTGCCATCTAAGAATGCCAGTCTATAAGGAAAAAGTTCTAGGCCTTCTTCAAGGCCCAATCAGAGGAAGACACGCTGATACTTTCTTTAGGGGATTTTAAATTCTACAGCCATTGATCTCTCTGTAGAGCTCCCAGGTTTCCAGGCTGGGAACCCACAGGTAATTCCTGTCCTAGCAACCCAAGAAGCACATGTATTTTCAATCACTGTGGCCCCAGTGGGTTGTGGTAAAGAACTATATGTCTCTGACATCCTGACTCTAGCACAGAGCCAGGCACAAAGTAGGTGCTCAATAAATATTGAATAAATTAATTAATGGCTCAGACAATCAAATCTGTCAATAAGAGAAGCCCTCCTAGTGAGTCTAGTACACATTCCCCATCCCTTGCACCCAGATCCTTTCCAGAAGCAATTTGCTTTATCAGACTCCCTAAGAAGAGGTCATATAAGGTATTGTTTGGGAAATATAGTTAAAAAGTAAAATTTTCCTTCCAATCTAGAAAACCTCTACACTAAGGTAAAAGAGAAAGAAAACAATCTTATTACTGAATAAAACCAGGAGGTGATATCACAGGCAATTCTCTAAACAGACTACAAAGACAGAGGAAAGTCTTTTATATAACTCAATGGATACAATCCCCTGCATTTATGTGTTCAGGATAAAATTGGTAATTTTATCATATATTTACAGCTGAGGTCAGATTTGCCATTTGGAGTCAAAGGGACAGCTGAAATTAGGCCTGTCTTCTCCCAGGAAGCTGGATGTAGGGCCTTACTTTCTTTGATGGTTATATTTCAGAGATGTGTGCTCAGATCCATAAGAGAACACACTTGAACTATAAGCTGGCAAGAGGTTCATTTAGCATTTGAACTTAGTAGCAAGGCAGCTCAGTTCTCCTGGAAGCCTCAGGACTGGCCTACTTACCTATATACAAGCACCCTGGAGCAGCCCCAGGGGCCACAAGTGTTCTGTCAATCAGGTTTCCTAGTCATGGCCCTGGATGCTAAGGCCAACTTTGAGGAGAGAAAGCTGAAACCTCTTTCTGAAAAGCTACTTGATAGCCCATAAAGCACAATTTTTAAAATCTGACTTGCACTAAAGTGAAGTCACTCAGTCGTATCCAACTCTTTGCGATGCCATGGACCGTAGCCCTACCAGGCTCCTCCATCCATGGGATTTTCCAAGCAAGAATACTGGAGTGGGTTGTCATTTCCTTCTCCAAGAGATCTTCCCAATCCAGGGATTGAACCCGGGTCTCCCACATTGTAGGCAGATGCTTTACCGTCTGAGCCACCAGGGAAGTCCCATTTATGTTGTCTGATTTTGAGCTAACTGATGGGTCAATTTTTCCAAAACTCAATGTCCTTATCTATAAAATGGAGCTGATCCCTTCCCAGAGAGCACATATGAGGAGCTATTAAGTATTTTTGTCACTATGTTTTTAATACTTACCTATTTATTTGACTGTAGGTGCTAATTGTGGCACACAAGATCTTTCATTGAAGTGCACAGACTCTCTAGTAGTGGTGTGCAGGCTTCAGTAATTGCAGCTCGGGCTTAGTTGCTCCACGGAATGTGAGATCTTAGTTTCCAACCAGAGATCAAACAGGTGTCCCTAACATTGCAAGTCAGATTCTTAACCACTGGACCACCAGGGAAGATCCCTATTATTACTATTACTGAAGCAAGAGAGTATAGAGGCTTAAAGCATATACTCTGAACCTGCCTGGCTTTCATTCCAGACTCACTTTATCGAAAATGTGGTATTCCTCAGTTGCTTCATAAATAAAGTATTTAGAAGACAGGAGAGCCTATGTAAGAATGTAATCAATGTTAGCTATTATTTTTTATTCTCATTAGTGCTTCCAAGACACTAAAGTAAACCTTTCATCTCACTCTTTCCTCTTTTCCTTCTATTTCTTTCCTCACCTTCACCTCCCTTTTGCCCATGGGGATGGGGAAAGAGTGTTACAATTATATCCCACCATGATTTCAAGTTGTTTCTTTCATTTTTAATTAGGTAGGAACCTCTTGAATTACAATAACTCTAGACAGATTATTATCCAGATTAAAGTCACCTCAAAGCAAATGGACATAATTTGAAAACCTAAAGAAGCACAAAATTTCAAAATTGCACTTTTTTTTTTCTTGGCAGTTTCTGAACTAAAAGAGAAAAGCTTAGCTTTTCATGGCTATTTCACATCGATTAATAATTGACAACACTTTTAACAGAGCCAACTATATCCCCAGAGAGAGAATGATCACTAATTGTTCTTCAAATATATCCCAGCAATCATTCAAGGTCACTGACTGCCACCAAAGATGATGTTCATTATTTATCCCCACTCTAAAGTTCTGGCTTCTTATATGTCCAAATCAAACTTAATAGACAATTTAAATCATGATTACTCAACAAATGAAGGCCTAAGACCTGGGAGTTAACACTATTGGCTCCAGGACACAGCATAATTTTTTAGATGGAGAGACAGTTAATTCCCATCTGCACAGACACTATGAAAGATATTAGGGGCCCAATGCAGAGGCCCAGGTTCGATCCCTGGTCAGGGAAGTAGGTCCCACATGCTGCACCTGAGAGTTCACAGGCGGCAACTAAAAATCCTGCATGCCACAATGAAGATCAAAGATCCCATGTGCCACAACTAAGACCTGGTGAAGCCTAATAAATCAATAGAAGTATTTCTTTAATGCTTAAAAAAAAGAAGAAAAAAGAAACCACGAGGCAATCCTGATTTAGGTAGTTAACTGGGAAGATGATCCCAAGAAACACAATTGGAGAAAGCAAGGCAGGGCTGGGAGGATTGACAAGGATGTGTGTTTCCACATTAACAAATTAAAAGATAAAAAACATACGATTATCTCAGCAGATGCAGAAAAAGCCTTTGACAAAATTCTACATCCATTTATGATAAAAACCCTCCAGAAAGCAGGCATAGATGGAACATACCTCAACATAATAAAAGCCATATATGATAAGCCCACAGCAAACATTATCCTCAATGGTGAAAAATTGAAAGCATTTCCTCTAAAGTCAGGAACAAGACAAGGGTGCCCACTCTCACCACTACTATTCAACATAGTTTTGGAAGTTTTGGCCACAGCAATCAGAGAAGAAAAAGAAATAAAAGGAATCCAGACTGGAAAAGAAGAAGTAAAACTCTCACTGTTTGCAGATGACATGATCCTCTACATAGAAAGCCCTAAAGACTTCACCAGAAAATTATTAGAGCTAATCAATGAATATAGTAAAGTTGCAGGGTATAAAATTAACACAGAGAAATCCCTTCTGTTTGTATACACTAACAATGAGAAAACAGAAAGAGAAATTAAGGGAACAATTCCATTCACCATTGCAACAAAAAGAATAAAGTACTTAGGAATAAACTACCTAAAGAAACAAAAGACCTATATATAGAAAACAGTGTTTTATAAAACACTGATTAACGAAATCAAAGATGACACAAATAGATGGAGAAATATACCATGTTCATGGATCAGAAGAATCAATATAGTGAAAATGAGTATACTACCCAAAGCAATCTATAGATTCAATGCAATCCCTGTCAGGTTCAGTTCAGTTCAGTTCAGTCACTCAGTCGCATCCGACTCTTTGTGACACCATGAATCGCAGCACACCAGGCCTCCCTGTCCATCACCAACTCCTGGAGTTCACTCAAACTCATGTCCATTGAGTCAGTGATGCCATCCAGCCATCTTATCCTCTGTTGTCCCCTTCTCCTCCTGCCCACAATCCCTTCCAGCATCAGAGTCTTTTCCAATGAGTCAACTTTTTGCATAAAGTGGCCAAAGCACTGGAGTTTCAGCTTCAGCATCATTCCCTCCAAAGAAATCCCAGGGCTGATCTCCTTCAGAATGGACTCTTTGGATCTCCTTACAGTCCATGGGACTCTCAAGAGTCTCCTCCAACACCACAGTTCAAAAGCATCAATTCTTCGGCACTCAGTCTTCTTCACAGTCCAACTCTCACATCCATACACAACCACAGGAAAAACCATAGCCTTGACTAGACGGACCTTTGTTGGCAAAGTAATGTCTCTGCTTTTGAATATGCTATCTAGGTTGGTCATAACTTTCCTTCCAAGGAGTAAGCATCTTTTAATTTCATGGCTGCAATCACCATCTGCAGTGATTTTGGAACCCAGAAATATAAAGTCTGACACTGTTTCCCCATCTATTTCCCATGAAGTGATGGGACCAGATGCCGTGATCTTCGTTTTCTGAATGTTGAGCTTTAAGCCCACTTTTTCACTCTCCTCTTTCACTTTCATCAAGAGGCTTTTGAGTTCCTCTTCACTTTCTGCCATAAGGGTGGTGTCATCTGCAAATCTGAGGTTATTGATATTTCTCCCAGCAATCTTGATTCCAGCTTGTGTTTCTTCCAGTTCAGCGTTTCTCATGATGTACTCTGCATATAAGTTAAATAAGCAGAGTGACAATATACAGCCATGACGTACTCCTTTTCCTATTTGGAACCAGTCTGTTGTTCCATGTTCAGCTCTAACTGTTGCTTCCTGACCTGCATACAGATTTCTCAAGAGGCAGGTCAGGTGGTCTGGTATTCCCATCTCTTTCAGAATTTTCCACAGTTTATTGTGATCCACACAGTCAAAGGCTTTGGCATAGTCAATAAAGCAGAAATAGATGTTTTTCTGGAACTCTCTTGCTTTTTCCATGATCCAGCGGATGTTGGCAATTTGATCTCTGGTTCCTCTGCTTTTTCTAAAACCAGCTTGAACATCAGGAAGTTCACGGTTCACGTATTGCTGAAGCCTGGCTTGGAGAATTTTGAGCATTATTTTACTAGCATGTGAGATGAGTGCCATTGTGCGGTAGTTTGAGGATTCTTTGGCATTGCCTTTCTTTGGGATTGGAATGAAAACTGACCTTTTCCAGTCCTGTGGCCACTGCTGAGTTTTCCAAATTTGCTGGCATATTGAACGCAGCACTTTCACAGCATCATCTTTCAGGATTTGAAATAGCTCAACTGGAATTCCATCACCTCCACTAGCTTTGTTCGTACTGATGTTTTCTAAGGCCCACTGGACTTCACATTCCAGGATGTCTGGCTCTAGGTCAGTGATCACACCATCGTAATTATCTGGGTTGTGAAAGAAATAGAGAAAAACAACAGAATGGGAAAGACTAGAGATCTCTTCAAGAAAATTAGAGATACCAAGGGAACATTTCATGCAAAGATGGGCTCAATAAAGGACGGAAATGGTATGGACCTAACAGAAGCAGAAGATATTAAGAGGTGGCAGGAATACACAGAAGAACTGTACCAAAAAAAAAAAAAAAAAAGATCTTCACGACCCTATCAGGCTACCAACTGTATTTTTCAGAGAACTAGAACAAATAATTTCACAATTTGTATGGAAATACAAAAAAAAAATCTCAAATAGACAAAACAATCTTGAGAAAGAAGAATGGAACCAGAAAAATCAACCTGCCTGACTTCAGATTATACTACAAAGCTACAGTCATTAAGACAGTATGGTACTGGCACAAAGACAGAAATATAGATCAATGGAACAAAATAGAAAGCCCAAAGATAAATCCATGCACTTATGGACACCTTATCTTTGACAAAGAAGCAAGAATATACAATGGAGAAATGACAAGCTCTTTAACAAACTGGTGCTGGGAAAACTGGTCAACCACTTGTAAAAGAATGAAACCAGAACACTTTCTAACACCATACACAAAAATAAACTCAAAATGGATTAAAGATCTAAATGTAAGACCAGAAACTATAAAACTCCTAGGGGAAAACATAGGCAAAACACTGTCAGACATAAACCACAGCAGGATCCTCTATGACCCACCTCCCAGAGTAATGGAAATAAAATAAAAAATAAACAAATGGGACCTAACTAAACTTAAAAGCTTTTGCACAACAAAGGAAACTATAAGCAAGGTGAAAAGACGGCCTTCAGAATGGGAGAAAATAATAGCAAATGAAGCAACTGACAAAGAATTAATCTCAAAAATATAAAAGCAGCTCCTGCAGCTCAATTCCAGAAAAATAAATGATCCAATCAAAAAATGGGCCAAAGAACTAAACAGACATTTCTCCAAAAAAGACATACAGATGGCTAACAAACACATGAAAAGATGCTCAACATCACTCATTATCAGAGAAATGCAAATCAAAATCACAATGAGGTACCATCTTACGCTGGTTAGAATGGCTGCTATCAAAAAGTCTACAAACAATAAATGCTGGAGAGGGTGTGGAGAAAAGGGAACCCTCTTACACTGTTGGTGGGAATGCAAACTAGTACAGCCACTATGGAGAACAGTGTGGAGATTCCTTAAAAAACTGGAAATAGAACGGCCATACTACCCAGCAATCCCACTGCTGGGCATACACACCAAAGAAACCAGAATTGAAAGAGACATGTGTACCCCAATGTTCATCACAGCACTGTTTACAATAGGCAGGACATGTAATCAACCTAGATGTCCATTGGCAGAAGAATGGACAAGAAAGCTGTGGTACATATACACAATGGAATAATACTCAGATATTAAAAAGAATGCATTTGAATCAGTTCTAATGAGATGGATGAAACTGGAGCATATTATACAGAGTGAAGTAAGCCAGAAAGAAAAACACCAATACAGTATATTAACACATATATAAAAAATCTAGAAAGATGGTAATGATGACTCTATATACAAGACAGCAAAAGAGACAGATGTAAAGAACAGACTTTTGGACTCTTTGGGAGAAGGCAAGGGTGGGATGATTTGAGAGAATAGCATTGAAACATGTATATTATCATATGTGAAATGGATCGCCAGTCCAGATTCGATACATGAGACAGGGTGCTCAGGGCTGGTGCACTGGGATGACCCTGAGGGATGGGATGGGGAAGGAGGTGGGAGGGGGGTTCAGGATGGGGAACACATGTACACCCATGGCTGATTCATGTCAATGTATGGCAAAAACCACTACAATATTGTAAAGTAATTAGCCTCCAATTAAAATAAATAATTTTTTTTTAAAAAGGACATGTGTTTGATGACTGATGACTCCCGAGAGTAGCTAGAGTTCAGTTTTGCTGAGGACCCCCTGAGAAGTAGCCTTCAGTATTTATCCACTGACCCTCATCCTTCGTTGGTTAAGGACTGACCTACAGGCATTCAATTCCAGCACATTCATTTCCAGGCTTCATTTCCAGCAGCCTTGCACATGCACTGCACAAACACTTTTGGCTGCATGTCTTCCTTGCTTTGCTTCTCTTGAAGCAAAGAGACATGAACACTTGAGGTGGGAGGCTGCCAGTGTGCACAAGAGCTGTCTGTTGTGGCTGTAGGTGAACTCAGGGCTGGGGTTCAGTAAAAATCTAGCTGGCACTGAATGAATGGAAAAATAACTATTTCATAAACACTGTGTATATCTTAATGTAAAGCCACCCATCTAGAAAATTTACATCAATCTTTTTTACCCACTATCCTATTTAACTCACTTAATATATAATATTCTAAGACCCAATTCCGGAATGTTCTAGAATAGAGATCATGGAGATTTTACTTTGCAATTCTGTTTGTCGAAGTTCCTGGCTTTGAAGAAGACAAACAGGACTGTGGGAGCTAGTGGCTACAAAGAATCTTTCTCAATCATCTTTCGAATGTTTTTTATGAATGTACAGTGACTTTCCAGATCCAAACAGGAAGCCAGCTCTCAGGCTGCAAAAACAACTCTGAACTTCTCAAGTTTTCCAAAAGCCCAATCAAGTGAAACAAGTAATTAACCACTCACACAACCCACACCCTGGACACTCCACCTTGCTCACCATTCCATTCATGCATCCATCATATTTGCTTTCCTCCTACAAACACTGTGACTTTATGTTTCCACAGAGCTGCTGCTCCAGGAGGAGCAGCTGTACAAACAACTCCAGAATTCTAAATAGCTTCTCTTTATCCCTCACAGCTTCTCCCAAACACTGTGGGCTAGAAAAGTAGAGGCCCGTAATTTTGGTGCCAACATGTAATATTTTTAATCAGTCTCAACAAGTCACAAAGAAATTTCTTGGGAGAATGTCAACCTTTATATCTTACATTTTTCCACATTAATAATGGCAAGATTAGCCTCAAATCAACTAATAAATACAAAAAAGTAATAAAAAAGTTTCTTATCAATTGTTATCAACTCCAGCTCTCTCATTTTGTAACAGTTTTAATTTGACACCTTAAATTAAAGCAAAGATTCTCAGGTCAGGCTCAGAGTCTTCAAAGATACATCAAAATTTGACCAGAGCTTGGCACAAACCCCTGGTCAGAATGAGACCTTAAATAAACATGAGGAACTCTGGGAAGTCAAGTACATTCTCAAAATGACCTCCAAACCAAACCAAAGATGACCCTCTTTATGAGCTACTATTCTGGGGCAAAATAAAAAGGTGAAATGTGTCCTAAGGATTCAACTTTTAAATTATTCCAGTTTGAACAGTTTCTTTTTTATTTTTTTTACTTTATTATAGTGCCAAGAGGAGATCATTTTATTCAGGTAAACTGGAATCTCCTAACCAGTCATAATCACAAATATAAAACTGCTGAAAAATGAACGCCAAACATTCTCAGGACCCACGTTTTAGGATTACTTTCAAGGAACAGAATTTTCAGAATCATGTGAAAGCCAGGAAACCTTGAGCAAAGAGTTTACTAATGGCACCTCTTCCTTGGCTACATTAAAAACAAAAAAAAAAAAAAGAAGAAGAAGAAGAAGAGGAAGGAGGACCAAAGAACATAAAAGGGAAAAACAAAAGCAAAAGACCTGTGAACATGCCAGGTGCAGACTGAGGAAGGTTTGAGTGCAGTTAAAGCAGAAGCGTGGTGCTTGCTTTGGCAGCATATATACAAAAATTGGAACAATACAGAGAAGATCTGACTCATTTGAAAAGACCATGATGCTGGGAAAGATTGAAGGCGGGCAGAGAAGGGGATGACAGAGGATGAGATGGTTGGATGGCATCGCCAACTCAATGGACATGAGTTTGAGTAAACTCCAGGAATTGGTGAGGGACAGGGAGGCTTGGTGTGATGCAGTCCATGGGGTCACAGAGAGTTGGACACGACTGAGTGACTGAACTGAACAGAGATCAGCAAGGCCCCTTCCCAAAGATGACATACAAATTCATGAAGCATTCCATATTTTTAAAACAGACTTATGGTTACCAAGGACAAAGGCAGGGGAGGAGAAAGAATAAAGTATGAGGTTAGGATTAACATATACACACTACTATATATAAAGTAGATAACCAACAAGGACCTACTGTATAGCACAGAGAACTATAATCAATATAGTGTAATAATCTATAAGGAAAAGAATCTGAAATATATATACATACACACACACATACATATATATTCACACACGTATGTATGTATAAATGAATCACTGTGCTGTACACCTGAAACTAATACAACATTGTATCAATAAATCAACTATACTTCAGTAAAAATAAAATAAAAGTATTTTTAAAAAGCAGAAGTGTGGAATGATCCTCAGCAACCATGAGGACCTTGGGAAGTGCTTAAAAATAGAAGTGGTGGCCATGAATAAGAAATGCGGTCACAGTTGCTATGGGGGAAAAAACAGCAAATATTCCACTGAATAGACTCAGACACTTTAACAGGCGGATTTCTACCTTATGGGAACTTTCTCTGTTTCCTTCTGACTGTACCAAACCCAGGATTGCCCATTTAACAAAAAGTTGTTCAACCACCCATTAGTCTATGAGAGATCGCAATACGTATTTTGCGAGGCAAAGAAGTAGAAGGTTCTGTCCTTGTTCTCAAAGTGATTACAACTGGTGACTGGGTTGATAAAACTCAGAAAGAAAAAATTCAGCTTCCCTGATGACTCAGCAGTAAAGAATCTGCCTGCTGTTGCAGAAGATGTGGGTTTGATCCCTGGGTCAGAAAGATCCCCTGGGGAAGGAAATAGCAACCCACTCTAGTATTCTTGCCTGCAGAATCCTATGGACAGATGAACCTAGCGAATCCAAGGGTGTGACACAACTTAGTGACTAAACCACCACCACCAAGAACAAAGGAGCACCTCCAAGCAATCCCAGGCTGCTGGGTTCCAGACTGAACACAGCTTGGAATGGAAGGGAGGAGTCAGTAGCTCACAGAGACTTTTTCCAACCTGGGATAAGACTGGCTGCTCCTTATTTACCATTTACCTTCTCTGAACTTCCATCTCTGTACAATGAGAAAGCTAGGGTGTCATGAGAATTTTATAAAGTTGATAGCCCAGAGTAAGAACTGAGTAAAAACCTACTTTTATCATTATTAGCAGTAGCAGCAGCATCAATATAATTATTAAGTAATATCTCCTAAAAGAAGAATTTCCCAAAAGGTAGGACAGTGTTTTGTAAGTCCCACCCTGGGAATGAAATGCACTTGCTTACTGTTATCAATAGTATTTAATAAAACTGACTACTTCATGAATTAAACAGTTGTTTATTCCTTGTTGGGCATCCCTGATGGCTCAGTTGGTAAAGAATCTGCCTGCAATGCAAGAGACCCTGGTTCAATTCCTGGGACAGGAAGATCCACTGGAGAAAGGATAGGCTACCCACTCCAGGATTCTTGGGCTTCCCTTGGGGCTCAGCTGGTAAAGAATCTGCCTGCAATGTGGGAGACCTGGGTTCGATCCCTGGGTTGGGAAGATCCCCTGGAGAAGGGAAAGGCTACCCACTCCAGTATTCTGGCCTGGAGAGTTCCATAGACTACATTCACGGGGTCGAAAAGATCCAGACATGACTGAGAGACCTTGTTTTTTTTGTTGTTGTTTGCTTGTTTGTTTGCTTTTATTACTTGTTTTCAGGCTACAGTGACCATAGATAATGTCCTTTGAGATGCTGAAATCGAGTTCCCAACAAGGTCAACACTACTCAAGGTTGGCAGATGCACAAGCAGATACTTGGAGCCATGCGTTTATAATTAGTGTCCACCAGTACTCTTGCAGGAAAATCCCATGGATGGAGGAGCCTGGAAGGCTGCAGTCCATGGGGTCACTAAGAGTCGGACACAACAGCGACTTCACTTTCACTTTTCATTTTCATGCTTTGGAGAAGGAAATGGCAACCCACTCCAGTGTTCTTGCCTGGAGAATCCCAGGGATGGGGGAGTCTGGTGGGCTGCCATCTATGGGGTCACACAGAGTCGGACACGACTGAAGTGACTTAGCAGCAGCAGCAGCAGCAGTGGATGATAGGAAGCAGACTGATGACAAAAGCAATGTGCTCAGATCAAAGTCACCCAAGGAGGGAAGGACTGAATTACAGAGGCCCCACACAACTCCCAAGACAGGCCCCAAGCTCGATGATTGCAACACAGCCTGATTTTTCATTGACTGCAGAAGCCTTTGGGTGGAAAGCCCATTGCCCATGGAGCTATGCTGCTTGCAGGAGGAAATTTTCTCTAATTCTTCCACCCGGAGAAGGCACCATCCCGTAGGCTTTACCAAGAAGGGAAATTGCTTCTATTAAGTCATCAGTGTGAAACTGAGTCTCCATTAAACTGAGTTCCCCTGTCGAATTCACAATTAACCTCTCTATCCAAAATGTTATTCTCTTTCTTGCCCCAACCATGTTACCCCCATGATGGAGGACTATCAAAGAAAAGGAGGAACTGAAACTGAGCAGGACCCTGAGGAGCCCTCCTGAGTACAAAAGCTCCTCTCTGTCCCTTGTTTCTTGTTTATAGGAAAAGGCTTTAATCTCCTAGACCTTCCCTGAGTTCCAAAGAGCAGACTCAGTTCAGTTCAGTTCGGTCACTCAGTCGTGTCCCACTCTTTGCAACCCCATGATCCACAGCACGCCAGGCCTCCCTGTCCATCACCAACTCCCGGAGTCCACCCAAACCCATGTCCATCGAGTTGATGATGCCATCCAACATTCTCATCCTCTGTTGTCCCCTTCTCCTCCTGCCTTCAATCTTTCCCAATATCAGGGTCTTTTCAAATGAGTCAGCTCTCTGCATCAGGTAGTCAAAATATTGGGAGTTTCAGCTTCAACATCAGTCCTTCCAATGAACACCCAGGACTGATTTCCTTTAGGATGAACTGGTTGGATCTCCTTGCAGTCCAAGGGACTCTCAAGAGTCTTCTCCAACACCACAGTTCAAAAGCATCAATTCTTTGGTGCTCAGCTTTCTTTATAGCCTTTCTATTTTCTCACATCCATACATGACTACTGGAAAAACCATAGCCTTGACTAGATAGACCTTTGTTGACAAAGAAATGTCTCTGCTTTTGAATATACTGTCTAGGTTGGTCATAACTTTCCTTCCAAGGAGTAAGCATCTTTTAATTTCATGACTGTAGTCACCATCTGGAGTGATTTTGGAACCCAAAAAAATAGTCAGCCACTTTTTCCACTGTTTCCCCATCTATTTCCCATGAAGTGATGGGACCAGATGCCATGATCTTAGTTTTCTGAATGTTGAGCTTTAAGCCAACTTTTTCACTCTCCTCTTTCACTTTCATCAAGAGGCTCTTTGGTTGCTCTTCACTTTCTGCCATAAGGATGGTATCATCTGCATATCTGAGGTTATTGATATTTCTTCCGGCAATCCTGATTCCAGCTTATGTTTCCTCCAGCCCAGTGTTTCTCATGATGTACTTTGCATATAAGTTAAAAGCAGTTAATAATTAGGAAAGTGAGGAAATGTAAAAACAAAGGAAATGCAAAGTCAAGAAACAATAGCTCAGTGACAAAACAGAGTCTGAGTTCCTCCTCAAGGCATATATAACAATCTGATACATATCTTTGAGCTATTTTGCAGGAACTAAGACCCTCAGCCAGGAGGAAGATGGTGACTACATGCTGACGACAAGAATGTAGACTCCAGACTGGGTGGGACCAGAAGTGTGATGCTTAAAATGCCCCCAAAACACCACCCTGTTATCTCAACACCAACCAATCAGAAGAAAGTCATGCTCTCTGCAGCCCTCATCGCAAATGTTGCCTTTAAAAACCCTACCCTGAAAGTCATCAGGGAGTTCAGATCTTTGGAGCACAAGCTGTCTCTTCTCTTTGTTTGGTACCCTACAAATAAACACAGAACTTTCCTTCACCATAACACAAGTCAGCAGATTGGCTTTCTGGGCATCAGGTAAGCAGATCCAAGTTCAGTTCAGTAATAAGTATTATTTTTTTTAAGTAAGAAGAAAGAATTTCAGTGATGTAGATGCTCATAAGTTGGCTAGTAAAGTATCAGTCATTTAAAGTGATAACTTTTAAATATTTAGTGTTTTAAATATGTGAATCAACTTCACTAAAATGTGGCAATAATGAACAATAAACTTCTGTGGAAACGTCAATAAAAAAAATCTCATTCCTCTGCCATGAGAAGGCAGTTTCTTTTAATTAGCACAAAACTAGGAGCCACTTACGTATGATGAGCAAGAACTCTGAAGTTCAGAGGAGAAGGGTAGGATCCCAGAGGGGCTGGGGGGCCAGGAAGGCATTACAAAAGAGCCAGGGAGACGGCAGGAAGCAGCTCCTGAGGGAGCACGTGTGTCTTGGCTGGAAAGGTCTTGGCAGTGCCTTCCACACAGGGTAATCCTTGGTCTTCACAGGAAGCTGAAGAGTCACAATCCTCAGGGTGACAACCTGAAAGTCCTCATTATAAAAGACCTGCCTTAGCAGAGCATCCATACCCAGAGCTGGCCCCCTTCCCTGATTTATCATGGGCAGCCTTGGATCAAGGCACAGAAACGTGGCTTTAGCTGTGATTCCTCATGGTCAGGAAATACATGTCTCCAGCTCCAAAAATAGCCTGCTTGCCTCTCTTCACTGAACAGAAAATCCCTCTTTTCTCAGAGACTCAGGCTGGCCCCACAAGCTGTCCTCATATCTCCATTTGCAGGCTCAAAAACCTCTTCTCAAACTCTTTCCCCAAAGAGAAATGCCAGAAACATCCACATCATACTGTAAAGGACAGTTTGCCAAAAAGAATAGTTTTATCCACCCCTCCTTAAGTGGGCTTTCAAATGTTGTTTTTTCTCTTTCTGCTGTGTATGAATGGATCACATCCTCAGGAAATACAACCCGTTGAATAAATCAGCATACTGAAATAGCTTAAGAAATAAAGCTAGCTTGGTTGACTCATTGGATGGAGGCAGCTTTAACCAAACACTTGAAACCCTGAAAATAGGCATCTTCTGATATTGATTCAAGGTGGGTTTTACATTGAAGCTCAGGTATTTGTCCAAGTGAAAGGGCAAGTGGACTTAATATAGAGCCCTTAATTAGTGACATTTACCTGAAAAAATGAAGAGAGCCAAAGCAATCTGGGAATCCAGCTTTAGGAGTAGCATGGCTAAAATTCCTTTTAAAAGAACAATAGTAGGGAGCTACCAAGGAGAGGTTGTATGTAGTTCTGAGCATCCTTTATCAAAGTTGGGGGGGAAATTAAAGAGATTTAGAACTCTGCATCCAAAGATAAATATATATATATATATATATATATATATATATATATATGTTATATAATTATTTTATGGTCACACAATTTGCCCCTGTGTTTCAGCCTTGATGGAATAATTGGGCATTACTGGGAAGGTGAGTCAAACTGGGGACAGTTCAGGAAATTGGGTGAGGCCCATCCGCCCTATGCAAATAAATAATACTCCCAGACATGGGCAAGATTTTCATTTACCTTCTAAAATTAAAATGTACTCTTAGACCTAAAAAAGAGAGGCAGTGGAGTCTTAGTCTCATCTGAGAGAGATGACTTAAACCAAGTTACTTTCCCTGTCTTTTGTTTGTCACAGCCAAAAGACACCTGGCTGAGTGAAGGGGGTCACAGGTACCAGAATACAGGTGAGTGCTCCCTGGCGCCCCCTAATTGATGGAAGGGAATCACAAGTGTCAGTACTTAACGGCACAAAAAACACACCAAATCACAAGAGAAAATTTCATTTCTTTTCTTAGCTAGAACAATACATCCCTCCAAACCACAATCCCTCAAATTTCATTCCAGTAAATATCCTTTCAGTCCAGTTCAAGCTGTGGCTAGGAATTCAAAATAAATAGTGCTGATTTTGAAAGCCACAAAACTTTGCACACAAGAATAAAGTCAGTTGTTATTGTCAGGAGAAAAACTACATACATCTTTGGTTCAGAAGGTAAAGAATATGCCTGCAATGCAGGAGACCTGGATTGGATCCCTAGATCAGGAAGATCCCCTGGAGAAGGGAATGGCAACCCACTCCAGTATTCTTGCCTGGAAAATCTCATGGACAGAGGAGTTTGGCAGGCTAAAGCCCATAGGATCACATAGAGTTGGTTATGAGTGATCTAGTAACACTTTTAGGGGAAAGGTGGGGCTGAAAGTCAAGTGGAACAAAATGGAAAACTTTCTCTTTCAAAGTGAAAGTTGCTCAGTCATGTCTTTGTGACCCCATGCACTGTAGCCTGCCAGGCTCCTCTGTCCATGGAATTTTCCAGGTCAAATACTGGAATGGGTAGCCATTCCCTTCCAGGGAATCTTCCCAACCCAGGGATCAAACACATGTCTCCCACATTGCAGATGGATTCTTCACTGTCTGAGCCATCAGGGAAGAACAGGTAGGTTGGTCTTAATAAGTTAATGCCTAATCAGTTCAGTTCAGTTGCTCAATCATGTCTGACATTTTGCGACCCCATAGACTGCAGCACACCAGGGTTCCCTGTCCATCACCAACTCCCAGAGCTTGCTCAAATTCATATCCATTGAGTCAGTAATGCCATCCAACCATCTCATCCTCTGTTGTCCCCTTTTCCTCCTGCTTTCAATCTTTCCCAGCATCAAGGTCTTTTCCAATAAGTCAGTTCTTCACATCAGGTGGTCAGAGTATTGGAGTTTCAGCTTCAACATCAGTTCTTCCAATGAATATTCAGGACTATTTGCTTTAGGATGGACTGGTTGGATCTCCTTGCAGTCCAAGGAACTCTCAAGAGTCTTCTCCAATACCACAGTTCAAAAGTATCAATTCTTCGGGGCTCAGCTTTGTTTATAGTCCAACTCTCACATCCACACATGACTACTGGAAAAACAATAGCTTTGACTAGACGGCCCTTTGTTGGCCAAGTAATGTCTCTGCTTTTTACTATCCCAAGTTGGTCATAGCTTTTCTTCCGAGGAGCAAGCATCTTTTTTGATTTCATGGCTGCAGTCACCATCTGCAGTGATTCTGGAGCCCCCAAAAAATAAAGTCTGTCTCTGTTTCCATTGTTTCCCCATCTATTTGCCATGAAGCAATGGGGCTGGATGCCATGATCTTCATTTTTTGAATGTTGAGTTTTAAGCCAGCTTTTTCACTCTCCTCTTTCACTTTCATCAAGAGGATCTTTAGTTCTTCACTTTCTGCCATAAAGGTGGTGTCATCTGCATATCTGAGGTTATTGATATTTCTACAGGCAATCTTGATTCCAGCTTGTGTTTCATCCAGCCTGGCATTTCACATGATGTACTCTGCATATAAGTTAAATAAGCAGGTGACAATATACAGCCTTGACATACTCCTTTCCCAATTTGGAAACAATTTGTTGTTCCATGTCCAGTCCTAACTATTGCTTCTTGACCTGCAGACAGATTTCTCAGGCGGCAGGTAAGGTGGCATGGTATCCCCATCTCTTTAAGAATTTTCTGTAGTTTGTTGTGATCAACAGTCAAAGGCTTTGGCATGGTCAATACAGCAGAAGTAGATGTTTTTCTGGAATTCTCTTGTTTTTTCTGTGATTCAATCTCTGGCTCTTCTGCCCTTTCTAAATCCAGCTTGAATGCCTGGAAATTCACATACTGTTGAATCCTTGCTTGGAGAATTTTGAGCATTACTTTGCTAGCATGTGAAATGAGTACAGTTGTGTGGTAGTTTGAATATTCTTTGGCATTGCCTTTCTTTGGGACTGGAATGAAAATTGACCTTTTCCAGTCTTGTGATCACTGCTGAATTTTCCAAATTTCCTGGCATATTGAGTGCAGCACTTTCACAACATTATCTTTTAGTACTTGAAGTAACTCAACTATTTGAGGAATAGGTGAGTTAATGGAGGAATTCCATCACCTCCACTAGCTTTGTTCATAGTGATGCTTCCTAAGGCCCACTTGACTTCTCACTCCAGGATGTCTGGCTCTAGGTGAGTAATCACACCATCATGGTTATCTGGGTCGTGAAGATCTCTTTTGTATAGTTCTTCTGTGTATTCTTGCCACCTCTTCTTGATATCTTATACTTCTGCTAGGTCCGTACTGTTTCTGTCCTTTATTGTGCCTATCTTTGCATGAAATGTTCCCTTGGTAGCTCTAATCTTCTTGAAGAGATCTCTAGTCTTTCTAATTCTATTGTTTTCCTCTTTTGATCTATTTAATATAGACATGTCTTAGAGTAACTAAGTAGAATATTTTCATTGTACCTAGGTTTAATATAAGTTAAATATTATATCTGTTACAAGTTTATGAACAAGGAAATCACCTCGAGTGAAGAAACTTCTAAAAAAATGTAAATGAGATATGAGCTTTTATATAAACTCTATTAAGAATAATTATTCTTTAGAAATATCTGTCTAAAATAGTCTCTCCAGATTGGTGTAACTTAAATTTCTAAGGGTTGTGCCAAGTGTGCTAAGTGTTGGAAGTCTATTGAATAGTTAGGTCATTTCCAAATAAAATAAGATTTTGAAATATTTACTACTAAACATTAATTTCCTTTTACAGAGAAACTAAAGAGATTTGGCACTATAAATGAATAATGTTTGGTGTCATCCTAAAATGGTCTAAGAAAGCAAGGGTTTTAGAAATTATCACTGGTATTTATGCTCACCAATCTATAAAATGCTAATATAAAAGTTAGTTCTTGGTTGCTAAAGGAAAGTAGGAAGTTTGTTTTTAGTAAAAAAAAAAAAAAAAAGGTATGAAAAAATACTAAAAAGAGTTACGTACAATCAGGATTATCTTTTCTTTTCTTTTCTTTTTTTTTTTTACAATTAGTTAGATAAATGGATTTTGTTAGAAATGACACAACCATAAGAAAACTGGTTAGAGTCAACTAGGTCCAAGATGGCGGAGCTGACTTTCACTAGACCTTGAGCCTTGGTATTTAGGCATATTGTGACATATCGACAAGCTAAAATGATACACCCATCAACATTGACTAAATCTGACCAAATGTTCTAAACCCTTTTAACTGATCTTTTCGATAAAACTTCCTAAATAGAATTCTTTTGAAGTTCTTTTGACCTCCAGCTAACTTTGGGGTGCTTCAGAGGGCCCCTGAAACATCCCCAAAAGAGAGATTAAACTGTGTTTATTTGGTTGGTTAAATTACATGAAAAAGATTATTATCAAATGAGTAATAAATCCACTGATGTTATAATGTATGATAAAATTACTAATACAGATATCCTAGAAATTACATGGAGTTCTTAACATTCTGATACGTCTTGGTATTCTAATGGATAACCTGAGGACTTCACAAAAGTTAACAAAAGGACTGAATGAACCAACAAATATGCTTATAACTTTTATGGTTTCTATCTGAAAACTTACGGGTTTGATTCTTATGTTTTCAGGGAGTAGGGAAAACCTTCCTCTCAAACTAATTATGACAATAAGGTTAAAGCATTTGCCTGGATGGAGAAGGAAATGGCAACCCACTCCAGTACTCTTGCCTGGAGAACCCCGTGGAGGGAGGAGCCTGATAGGCTACAGTCCATGGGGTTGCAAAGAGTCGGACACGACTGAGCGACTTCACTTTTTTTCACTTTTTTTTGCATTGACCACTTAGGAAGACTTTCTTATCTTTCGTTGCTATTCTTTGGAACTTGGCATTCAAATGGGTATATCTTTCCTTTTCTCCTTTGCCTTTAGCTTCTCTTCTTTTCTCAGCTATTTCTAAGGCCTCCTCAGACAACCATTTCCCTTTTTGTATTTCTTTGTCTTGGGAATGGTCTTATCATGAACAGAGATCATTCTGTCATTTTTGATATTGCATCCAAATACTGCATTTCAGACTCCTTTGTTGACTATGATGGCTACTCCATTTCTTCTAAGGGATTTCTGCCCACAGTAGTAGATATTATGGTCATCTGAGTTAAATTCACCCATTCCAGTCCATCTTAGTTCACTGATTCCTAGAATGCCGATGTTCACTCTTGCCATCTCCTGTTTGACCACTTCCAATTTGCCTTGATTCATGGACCTTACATTCCAGATTTCTATGCAATATTGTTCTTTACAGCATAGAACCTTGCTTCTATCATCAGTCCCATCCACAACTGGGTGTTGTTTTTGCTGTGGCTCCATCCCTTCATTTTTTCTAGAGTTCTTTCTCCACTGATCTCCAGTAGCATATTGGGTACCTACTGACCTGGGGGGTTCATCTTTCAGTGTCCTATCTTTTGCCTTTTCATAGTGTTCATGGGGTTCTCGAGGCAAGAATACTGAAGTGGTTTTCCATTCCCTTCTCCAATGGACCACGTTCTGTCAGACCTCTCCATGACCCTCTCCATGATGGGTGGCCCCACATGGCATGGCTTAGTTTCATTGAGTTAGACAAGGCTGTGGTCCATGTGATCAGATTGGCTAGTTGTCTGTGATTGTGGTTTCAGTCTGTCTGCCCTCCGATGTCTTCTCTCAGTGCCTACCATCTTACTTGGGTTTCTCTTACCTTGAACGTGGGGTATCTCTTCACGGCTGCTCCAGCAAAGTGCAGCCACTACTCCTTACCTTGGATGTGGTGTAGCTCCTCTTGGCCGCCACCCCTGAGCTTGGACGTGGGGTAGCTCCTCTCTGCCACGCCATTGCAGCTGCCATGCTTGTGCACCATCATTTTGCTTCTCTGAAATTTCTAATGTTTCTGTGCTTCTAACTGTCAGTGATATAAAAGCTATAAAATTCAACTTCTTAACATGATAGGGGGAAATGTCAGTGACCTGGCCTCTGCTTGCAAGCTGCTCTCATCTTGCACCATTCCTGGTGTCATATTTTACCCTCAGAACCACTTAGGAGTTTGCTGCTCCCCCCGCATCATGATGTGCTCACCTCCATGCCTCTACTCACATGTTCCCCTCCACATCTGTCCCTATTCTTTTCATCTCTCTCAGATCTACTTATCCTTTGAGAATCTACTCAGCTCTTACACCTATCAATTCTCCCTCTCACCCCAGGCCTCATCGGTTTGGGAAAGTGCTCCAGGTCTTGGAACAAGGTCTAGGGGAACTTGAATAACTGGGCCAGTCGTAAGGGCAGGAATTCAGTTGTGAGAAATCAGGTAGCCTTAATCACTGAAGAGAGGTGGAGCCCCAGGGCAAAGGGTCAAAGAGATTCCAGCAGCAGGGTTGGTTTCATTTTCATGGTTAATATTTATTGAGCACTTACACGACATACTCTTTACAAAATGTTTTACATACATCAATCAACTTAATCTTTACAATGAGGCTGTAAAGCAGGGACTACTATTGTTCTTGTTTAATTGATGAGGAAGTTGAGCCATAGAGAAGTTTTTCAGTATCTGGTTTCACAACCTCTCCAAGGTCCCTCAACAAGCAGGTGGTGAACGCACTGCCTGGCTCCAAGTCTAAGCACCTAGCCAAGCCTGCATAGCTTCCCGAACAATGATTTACAGACATTAAGCTGCTCATAATTTGGACATGACAGCACCTAGATTCATCAGGTCAGCCAAGAGGTGAACTTCTCTTTATCTCATAAAACTGAAAATTTCTTTGCTCTGAGATCCAAACTCATTAAGCAACTTTTTAATTAATGTTAATACCAAAAGTCACCAGAACTAGTGGGAGGCCTGGATCACAAATATAAATATTCATGTAAAAAAAATTCACACTATTGTAAATAGATAAAGTGACTTTCTGACTTATAGATAAACCTTGTACCTGATCAGATTGACTCTGCTCAAGACAAAGTCTGAGTGTAATGACATTCACTCAGATAGACCATATTCTGAGCCATAAAACATACCTTAACAATATAAAAGAATAAAAATTGTATAATACCTATTCTCAAACCACAATGAAATTAAACCAGAAATTAATAATAGAAAGGTAGCTGGATAATCACCAAATACTTGAAGATTAAATGATATACTTCTAAATAAATCATAGGCCAAAAAAGAAATCTCAAGACAATTTTAAAATATTTTGAACAAAATAAAAATGAAAAACAAGTTATCAGAATTTATGGGAGTTTGTGAAAGCAGTGCTTAGAAGGAAATTTATAGCATTGAATGTATTTATTAGAAAAGAAGGAAGATTCAAAATAAGTTATCTAAGCTGACACCTTAAGAAACTAGAAAAAGAAGCAAAACTTAAACCCAAAGTAAATATACATAAATAAATAATTTAAAAAGCAGAGGTTGGGGAGACTTCCTTGGTGGTCCAGGGGTCAAGACTCTGAACTCCCAATACAGGGGGCCTGAGTTCGATCTCTGGTCAGGGAACTAGATCCCACATGCCACAAATAAAGAGTTCACATGCTACAGCTAAAAATCCTGCATGTCAGCACAGACAGAAGGTCTCACTTGCTGCAACTAAGACCTGGCACAGCCAAATAAATAAAAATAAATGCAAGAAAGAAAGAAAGAAACAACTAAATAGCCATAAAAACATGTGAAGGAAACTTAAAGCATGTCACTAAGTAAAGAAGTCAATCTGAAAAGCTGACATACTATTTGGTTCTAACTATATGACATTCTGGAAAAGGCAAAACTAAGGAGACGGTAAAACAATAACAGCAAGGTTCCTTTTCATCCCGGAATTTTCTTTCCTCCAAAGTGTGGTTTGGTGTTAATATGTTCATTCCAGCCTCCTTTTTATTTAGATTTGCATGGTATATCTTTTCCCATCCTTTAACTTTTAGGCCACCTATAATATGAATGTGAGAGTTGGACTATAAAGAAAGCTGACCGCTGAAGAACTGATGCTTTTGAACTGTGGTGTTGGAGAAGACTCTTGAGAGTCCCTTGGACTGCAAGGAGATCCAACCAGTCCATTCTGAAGGAGATCAGTACTGGGTGTTCATTGGAGGGACTGATGTTGAAGCTGCAACTCCAATACTTCAGCCACCTGATGCAGAGAGCTGACTCATTTGAAAAGACCCCGATGCTGGGAAAGATTGAGGGCAGGAAGAGAAGGGGACAACAGAGGATGAGATGGTTGGATGGCATCACGGACACAATGGACATGGGTTTGGGTGGACTCTGGGAGTTGGTGATGGACAGGGAGGCCTGGTGTGCTGCGGTTCATGGGGTCGCAAAGAGTCAGACACAACTGAGCGACTGAACTGAACTGAAATAGCATTGTATTTGAAGTATTTTGTTTACATACAGCATACAGTTTAGACATGCTTTTATAATATATTCTAACAATCTCTGTTTATTAATTGGTATATTGAAAGTATTTACACTGAGTGAAACTAATGATATGTTTGGATTTGTTTACCATTGTATTACTGTTTTCTTTTTGTTCTCTTCTCATTTCTCTCTTTCCCTTTCTTGCCTTTTTTTGGGGGGGGGGGACATTATTTGAGCACTTTTTATTATTATATTTTATTGCTATATTGCTATTTATAGCAATAAATATTACTCTACTTAATCTATTTTATTACTCTATTCTACACTATTATGATTTTTAATGGTATCTCTCTATATAGTTCTTTAGTGAGTGGTTGCTGTAAGGATTACAAAATATATACTTTTTTACAATCTACTTAGACTCAATATTTTGAAACTTCTATTGGAAACTTTAACATCATAAAGTTCCCCTTACCCTGCCCTTCTTTTTGCTATAGGTATTATCATAAATATCACATATACTAAAAACTTCATCAGACCATGTTATACTTTTGCTTTCAACTATAAAATGTATTATAAAAAACCCAAGAGAAGAATAGTTTATTATATCTATCCAAATATTCAACAATTCTCTTCCTCTTTTTCACTCTTGATATTCCTTGCTTCCTTATGGTATCATTTCCCTTCCGTCTGTAGAATTTAGTAATTCTTTAAAGCATCTGGAATGCCTTTATTTTACTTTCATCCCTGAAAGATATTTTTGCTATACACAAATTTCAGGCTGACAATTTTTTTCTTTCAGCACAGAAAACTGTACTACTTCTTTTTGATATCTATGATTTCTGATGAAAGAATCATTGTCATCAAATCACTGTTTCTCAGGGAGGGATAAATCAGGTATAGGGATGAACACATACACACTACCATTTATATATATATATATATATATATATATATATATATATAACAGATATGAATGACAAACCACTTCAGTATTCTTGCTTTGAAAACCCCATGAACACTATGAAAAGGCAAAATGATAGGATACTGAAAGAGGAACTCCCCACATCAGTAGGTGCCTAATATGCTACTGGAGATCAGTGGAGAAAGAACTCCAGAAAGAATGAAGGGATGGAGCCAAAGCAAAAACAATACCCAGCTGTGGATGTAGCAGCTTGTAGAAGCAAGGTCCAATGCTGTAAAGAGCAATATTGCACAGGAACCTGGAATGATAGGGCCATGAATCAAGGTAAATTGCAAGTAGTCAAACAGGAGATGGCAAGAATGAAGGTTGACATTCTAGGAATCAGCTAATTAACTGGACTGGAATGGGTGAATTTAACTCAGATGACCATTATATCTACTACTGTGGGCAGGAATCCCTTAGAAGAAATGGAGTAGCCAACATGGTCAACAAAAGAGTCTGAAATGCAGTACTTGGATGCAATCTCAAAAAGGACAGAATGATCTCTGTTCATTTCCAAGGCAAACCATTCAATATTACAGTAATCCAAGTCTATGCCCCAACCAGTAATGCTGAAGAAGCTGAAGTTGAACGGTTCTATGAAGACCTTTTAGAACTAACACCCAAAAAAGATGTCCTTTTCATTATAGGGGACTGGAATGCAAAAGTAGGAAGTCAAGAAACGCCTTGGGTAACAGGCAAATTTGGCTTTCAGATATGTAATGAAGCAGGGCAAAGGCTAAGAGAGTTTTGCCAAGAGAATGCACTGGTCATAGCAAACACCCTCTTCCAACAACACAAGAGAAGACTCTACACATGGACATCACCAGATGGTCAACACCGAAATCAGATTGATTATATTCTTTGCAGCCAAAGATGGAGAAGCTCTATACAGTCAGCAAAAACAAGACCAGGAGCTGACTGTGGCTCAGATCATGAGCTCCTTATTGCCAAATTCAGACTTAAATTGAAGAAAGTGGGGAAAATCACTAGACCATTCAGGTATGACCTAAATCAAATCCCTTATGATTATACAGTGGAAGTGAGAAATAGATTTAAGGGCCTAGATCTGATAGATAGAGTGCCTGATGAACTATGGAATGAGGTTCATGACATTATAGGAGACAGGGATCAAGACCATCCCCATGGAAAAAAAATACAAAAAAGCAAAATGGCTGTCTGGGGAGGTCTTATAAATAGCTGTGAAAGGAGAGAAGCAAAAAGCAAAGGAGAAAAGGAAAGATATAAGCATCTGAATGCAGAGTTCCAAAGAATAGCAAGGACAGATAAGAAAGCCTTCCTCAGCGATAAACGCAAATAGAGGAAAACAACAGAATGGGAAAGACTAGAGATCTCTTCAAGAAAATTAGAGATACCAAGGGAACATTTCATGCAAAGATGGGCTTGATAAAGGACAGAAATGGTATGGACCTAACAGAAGCAGAAGATATTAAGAAGAGGTGGCAAGAATACACAGAAGAACTGTACAAAAAAGATCTTCACGACCAAGATAATCATGATGGTGTGATCACTTACCTAGAGCCAGACACCCTGGAATGTGAAGTCCAGTGGGCCTTAGAAAACATCAGTACGAACAAAGCTGGTGGAGGTGATGGAATTCCAGTTGAGCTATTTCAAATCCTGAAAGATGATGCTGTGAAAGTGCTGCACTCAATATGCCAGCAAATTTGGAAAACTCAGCAATGGCCACAGGACTGGAAAAGGTCAGTTTTCATTCCAATCCCAAAGAAAGGCAATGCCAAAGAATCCTCAAACTACCGCACAATGGCACTCATCTCACACGCTAGTAAAGTAATGCTCAAAATTCTCCAAGCCAGGCTTCAGCAATATGTGAACCATGAACTTCCTGATGTTCAAGCTGGTTTTAGAAAAGGCAGAGGATCCAGAGATCAAATTGCCAACATCCGATGGATCATCAAAAAAGCCAGAGAGTTCCAGAAAAACATCTACTTCTGCTTTATTGACTATGCCAAAGCCTTTGACTGTGTGGATCACAATAAACTGTGGAAAATTCTGAAAGAGATGGGAATACCAGACCACCTGATCTGCCTCTTGAGAAACCTATATGCAGGTCAGGAAGCAACAGTTAGAACTGGACATGGAACAACAGACTAGTTCCAAACAGGAAAAGGAGTATGTCGAGGCTGTATATTGTCACCCTGCTTATTTAACTTATATGCAGAGTATATCATGAGAAACGCTGGACTGGAAGAAGCACAAGCTGGAATCAAGATTGCTGGGAGAAATATCAATAACCTCAGATATGCAGATGACACCACCCTTATGGCAGAAAGTGAAGAGGAACTGAAAAGCCTCTTGATGAAAGTGAAAGAGGAGAGTGAAAAAGTTGGCTTAAAGCTCAACATTCAGAAAACAAAGATCATGGCATCTGCTCCCATCACTTCATAGGAAATAGATGGGGAAACAGTGGAAACAGGGTCAGATTTTATTTTGTTGGGGCTCCAAAATCACTGCAGATGGTGATTGCAACCATGAAATTAAAAGACGCTTACTCCTTGGAAGGAAAGTTATGACCAACCTAGATAGAATATTTAAAAGCAGAGACATTACTTTGCCAACAAAGGTCCGTCTAGTCAAGGCTATGGTTTTTCCAGTGGTCATGTATGGATGTGAGAGTTGGATTGTGAAGAAAGCTAAGCGCCTAAGAATTGATGCTTTTGAACTGTGGTGTTGGAGAAGACTCTTGAGAGTCCCTTGGACTGCAAGGAGATCCAATCAGTCCATTCTAAAGGAGATCAGTCCTGGGGGTTCTTTGGAAGGACTGATGCAAAAGCTGAAACTCCAATACTTTGGCCACCTCATGTGAAGGGTTGACTCATTGGAAAAGTCTCTGATGCTGGGAGGGATTGGGGGCAGGAGGAGAAGGGGACAACAGAGGATGAGATGGCTGGATGGCATCACCAACTCGATGGACATGAGTTTGGGTGAACTCCGGGAGTTGGTGATGGACAAGGAGGCCTGGTGTCCTGTGATGCCTGCGGTCGCAAAGAGTCAGACAGGACTAAGGGACTGAACTGATAACAGATAATCAACAAGGAACTACTGTATAGCACAGGGAACTCTACTAAATATTCTTTGATAAGCTACATGACAAAAGAATCTAAAAGAGAGTGAATATATGTATATGTATACCTGAATCACTTTGCTGTACACCTGAAACTAACACATTATAAATCAATTAGACTCCAATAAAATTAAAATTTTTTTAAAAAATCACTGTTTCTCTCTAGCTGTTTCAAGAATTTTTCTTTGTCTTTGATGTTCCAGAAATTTAAATATGATGTGTTTGGCCATAGATTCCTCTGATTTTTGTCCTACCTGGAGTTTATTCCACTTCCTAACTTTGTAGGTATGTGTCTTTCTCTAAATATGTTAAGTTTTCAACCATTATTTCTTCAAACCTTTTTTCAGCATCACATTTTCTTGTCTCCTACTGACAGTCTGATGACACAAAGACTAGACCTTTTGCTATTGTTCCATCAGACCCTGAGGTTCAGGTCTTTATTTTTTTCAAACTTTTTTCTCTCTGTTGTTCAGATTGGATAATTTTCAATAATATGATATCAGATTCACTATTTCTTTCCCCTATCATCTTCATTCTGTTACTCTTTCCAGTGAATTTATAATTTTGGTTATTGTGTTTTTCAGTTCTAAAATTTTTCATTTGGTTTTCTTTTCTATCTTCTATATCTGTTTTTAAATTTGTTTCCAAAAGTGCTCATGATTGCTCCTTTGAGCATATTTATAAAATCTGTTTTAAAGACTGTCAAATAATTCCAACATCTGTATTATCTCATCATTGGTATCTGTTGATTGTCCTTTCCAAAACAATTTGAGATTTTCATAGTTCTTCATACTTCAGGTAATTTTGGATTGTATCCTGGATATCTTTAATATTACTTTATATGACTCTGGGTCTTATTTAAATCCCATCAGAGAATGTTGATGGTTCTGTTTTAGCAGGCACTTGACCTGGTTAAGTTCAAGTCATAAGTTTCAGCTCACTTTCTGTATGTTGCAGTCACAACATCAGTTCAGATTTCAAAGGCTTTATGTGCTATTCAGATATGTCCTGTAAGTGTGTCACCCAGAGATTATTCTGGAACAAGGCAAGAAGTCTCTTAGGTCAGTTCTCATAGTCTTTGGAAGGCTAATTAGGCGCAGATCCACTATGCACAGGTTGGAGAACAGCCCAGAAAGACAAACAATTTTATGAATCCATTTCCTGAACTCTTCTTTCTCCGCTGTCTCCCTAGTACTGTCTGGTTTCTTAAACCTCCTTTTTTCAGTCCATCAGCCAAAAGCCTCTTGCTTCTGTGACTGAATCACATCTGGCATTCAAATGACAAGAGGCCAGACAGAGATAGGGAGAGGAGGTTTGGAACTGCAGCTCCATCAAATGAAAAATGAGGGTCCCTCAGAATTTTGGCTCCTGCAGTTTTCCACACAGGCTGCTTTGCTGCCACTGTCCCCACCACAAAATTGCCTAGGGTCTGGGGTGAAAGTAAATGCAGAAAAAGGAGAAAGAAAAGAAAAAGGGTGATTCCCTCAATCTCTGAGTTTTAAGAGTTCTTTTCCGTTCCTCAAGCCAGAACTAAAAGAGTTTTCCTGGGTCTCTCTCTGTCTGTTCCATAATGCTTACTTCTGAATTTCGATGTTATGAGATCAGGCTGGAGATACCTGAGGAGAAAAATAGAGTAAACAGACTTCCCTGGTGGTACAATGGATAAGAATCTGCCTGCCAAAGCAGGGGACACAGGTTCAATTCCTGGTCCAGGAAGACCCCACATGCCACTGGACAACTAAGACAGTGGGCCACAACTACTAAAGCCCATGCACCTAGAGCCTGTACCTTGCAACAGAAGAAGCCATGGCTATGAGAAGCCCGCCTACTGCAACTAGAAGAGTAGCCTCTGCTTGCTGCAACTAGAGAAAACCTGTGCACAGCAACGGAAAACACAGTGCATCCAAAAGTAAACTAATTAATTAATCTTAAAATATTAATTTTCTTTTAAGGTAGAGGTGAAGTAGTGACAGATTTCCTCTTCTTGGGCACCAAAATCACTGCAGATGGTGACTGCAGCCATGAAATCAGAAGATGATTGCTTCTTGGCAGGAAAGTTTTGAAAAACCTAGACAGTGCATTGAAAAGCAGAGACATTACTCTGCTGACAAAGGTCCGTACAGTCAAGGCTATGGTCTTCCCAGTAGTCACATATTATTGTGAGAACTGGACCATAAGAAGGCAGAACACCAAAGAATTGACGCCTTCAAATTGTGGTGCTGGAGAAGATTCCTGAAAGTGCCTTGGACAGCAAGGAGATCAAACCAGTCAATCTTAAGAGAGATCAACCCTGAATATTCACTGGAAGGATTGATGCTGAAGCTGAAGTTCCAGGATTTTGGTCATTTGATGCGAACAGATGACTCATTGGAAAAATTCCTAAGCTGGGAAAGACTGAGGGCAGAAGGAGAAGAAGGCTTCAGAGGATGAGATGGCTGGATGGCACCACTGATGCAATGAGCATGAACTTTGGCAAACTCCAGAAGCTGGTGAGGGCCAGGGAGGCCTGGCATGCTGCAGGCCATAGGGTCACAAAGAGTTGGACACAACTGGGCAACTGAACAACAACAACAATATATAAACATAGATAGATAGATAAAAACAGAGAGAGAGAGAGAGCAAACTCTCTGCTAGTTTAGTGGTACTTCAAATTCTGATATTATTTCCCGATCTGCCTACTACTGCAGAAGGAAGGAAGGAGCAATAGGGCCATCCTTTGAAGAGACTAACCAGCCACTTACAGGCAAGCTGACTTACTTCAACCCCTTCAACCCTCCAAGGGGCAGCAATGCCCCTTTTATAAGTTCCTTTTATAAGTTCCCTGGGAACATAGACTATTCAGTATCCTGAAGGAGCTATTCCCAGAGTATACTATACCAAAAAGGTGATCCAAATGGCTCAAGTATAACCAATGCTGTGGTGTGCTGCCCAAATCCCCGCATCAACACTAAAACACTCATTCCTCCCACCATTAGCCCTGCTGGGGCCTGATGCTGCTCAGCGAGTCAGTCTCTGGGCATTGCCCTGGAAAGGCAAGCCAAAAAAAGCCACTTTCCCCAAGGCCACACACTATCCCTGGAGTTAGCTCACATCCAGGGATGGTCAAGGTGAAAAGTATAAAGCCCAGCAGTCGTGATGCAAAGGAGGACAACTCTGCAGAGCCCTCTCTGCTCATGAGAATTCCCCATGGGATTAACTAATCTTTTATTTAACCCTTTCCTTTTCCTAATCCTGCTTCCTTCACTCCCCAACAAGCACTGATTGGAGGACACCCTCCAGTAAGCCTCCTGCACACAAACTGTCTCAGAGTTTGCTTCCTGAGGAATCCACCCTAAGACATGTATTAATACTATGTCTAAGCATGATAGTCCCCTGTGACAAGAATTGGTCCAGAAATGGGCACATGACTCAAATCAAGTTAATATGAACTGAAGGGATTTGATTCTGTGATATTCTGGGGAATTTTCTTACCACTAGAGAGAACCATCCTTCCTTTTCGGAAGGAAAGTTATGACCAACCTAGATCAGTTCAGTTCAGTTCAGTCACTCAGTCGTGTCCGACTCTTTGCGACCCCATGAATCGAAGCATGCCAGGCCTCCCTGTCCATCACCAACTCCTGGAGTTCACCGAGACTCACGTCCATCGAGTCAGTGATGCCATCCAGCCATCTCATCCTCTGTCGTCCCCTTCTCCTCCTGCCCCCAATCCCTCCCAGCATCAGAGTTTTTTCCAATGAGTCAACTCTTCACATGAGGTGGCCAGAGTACTGGAGTTTCAGTTTTAGCCTCATTCCTTCCGAAGGAATCCCAGGGCTGATCTCCTTCAGAATGGACTGGTTGGATCTTCTTGCAGTCCAAGGGACTCTCAAGAGTCTTCTCCAACACCACACTTCAAAAGCATCAATTCTTAGGCGCTCACCCTTCTTCACAGTCCAACTCTCACATCCATACATGACCACTGGAAAAACCATAGCCTTGACTAGATGGACCTTTGTTGGCAAAGTAATGTCTCTGCTTTTAAATATGCTATCTAGGTTGGTCATAACTTTCCTTCCAAGGAGTAAGCATCTTTTAATTTCATGGCTGCAGTCACCATCTGCAGTGATTTTGGAGCCCCAAAAAATAAAGTCTGACACTGTTTCCACTGTTTCCCCATCTATTTCCCATGAAGTGATGGGACCAGATGCCATGATCTTCGTTTTCTGAACGTTGAGCTTTAAGCCAACTTTTTCACTCTCCTCTTTCACTTTCACCAAGAGGCTTTTCAGTTCCTCTTCACTTTCTGCCATAAGTGTGGTGTCATCTGCATATCTGAGGTTATTGATATTTCTCCCGGAAATCTTGATTCCAGCTTGTGTTTCTTCCAGCCCAGCATTTCTCATGATGTACTCTGCATATAAGTTAAATAAGCAGGGTGACAATATAGAGCCTTGACGTACTCCTTTTCCTATTTGGAACTAGTCTGTTGTTCCATGTCCAGTTCTAACTGTTGCTTCCTGACCTCGATCAAGATATCATATTACAAAGCAGAGATATTACCTTGCCAACAAAGATCCATCTAGTCAAGGCCATAGTTTTTCCAGTGGTCATGTATGGATGTGAGAGTTGGACTGTGAAGAAAGCTGAGCGCCAAAGAATTGATGCTTTTGAACTGTGGTGTTGAAGAAGACTCTTGAGAGTCCCTTGGACTGCAAGGAGATACAACCAGTCCATTCTAAAGGAGATCATTCCTGGGTGTTCATTGGAAGGACTGATGCTGAAGCTGAAATGCCAATACTTCGGCCACCTCATGAGAAGAGTTGACTCATTGGAAAAGACCCTGATGCTGGGAGGAATTGGAGGCAGGAGGAGAAGGGGATGACAGAGGAGAGATGGCTGGATGGCATCACTGACTCGATGGACATGAGTTTGAGTGAACTCCAGGAGTTGATGATGGACAGGGAGGCCTGGTGTGCTGCGATTCATGGGGTCACAAAGAGTTGGACACAACTGACCGACTGAACTGAACTGAACTGAACTGAGAGAGAACCATAGGAAAAGATGATTGCTCTTCCAAACTAAACCTGAATAGGCAACCTCTAATTGCTACTGACAAGTGTATTTTGATCCCCAGGTCATCCAGTCCTAGACCAAAGTTTATACCATGATTGACAGATGGTGAGATGGAAAGAGGCTGAGGCCCTAATGACATCACTGAGTCACAAAGTCAATGTATCGATTTTTAGATTTCTCATTATATAAGCCATAAATTTTTATCATGTAAGACAGGTTTTTTTGGTGGGGGTGGCAGTCTGCTTGTTTCTGCTGGTGGATGGGTGCTCAGTCATTCAGTTGTGTAGTTATGTCCAACTCTTTGCAACTCTATGGTCTGTAGCCCTCCAGGCTCCTCCGTTCATGGAATTTTCCAGGCAAGAATACTGGAGTGGGTTGCCATTTCCTACTCCAGGGGATCTTCCTGACCCAGGGATGGAACCTGGGTCTCTTGCATCTCTTGCATCAGCTGGTGGATTCTTTACCACTGCCCACTTGCTGCCAAAGCATCTCACTGATCCAGATGTGCATTTTACTGACTCTCCCTTTCTTAACAGCTTCTGCAGGAGGTTTTCATATTCATCAAAAAGAGCTTGAAAAATCCATAACCAAGACAATGGACCAAAAAACTGAACTGTGACCAAGCGCAAGTGTCTGATGATGATTTTCTTTTCCTCCCTCCCTCCCTCTATTCTTCTTTCTTCCTTTTCCTCCTTCCTTCATTTCCTTTCTTTCTATAGGTAACTGAAGATACATTCTTTAAAGAATGAAAAAAGGAGACCTAATTGAACAAATATACTTCATGTAAAAAAAAAATCAATACTTGCAATTTGGTTGAGAAAAGTTACCTTAAATTCTGTTTTTAAGATCAAAGTACATCTAAACCATAATCTGCAATTTGGTATATAACTGGAACTTCTGAAAACTCTCTGTAATAGACAGGTGAAGACAGATACCTGGTAATTGCAAAGAATATTTATACACCTGTGGAGGAGGCAGAGAGAGATTTTTGCAAAACGACTTCAGAAGGAAAAAGCCTATAAAAAAAAGATATAATTCCAAAAGTGATTCAGTTTGCAATTTTAAAGACAAACAATCCATTATGACAACCCAAGAAAAAGTTACTTATCCCCAAACACATAGTATCTTGACTCAAACTCTGAAGGTCAAAGGACTATGATTTTGGAAGATGAGAGAGAGGAGAGTTTTAAAGAAGCAAAGGGCTCTGCCACACTTGTCCTGTTTTGAGATTCAAGGATATGACAGTGGAACGCTTGTGCTTTGGTTTTAACAACTGTGAGAGTCTCTTGCGTCTGCTTAATTAATCATGTTCTTTTTCCCTGTGTGCAAGAGTGCCTGCTAAGTAGCTTCACTCGTATCTGACTCTTTGCAACCCCATAGACTATAGCCCACCAGGCTCCTCAGTCCATGGGATTCTCTAGGTGAGAATACTGGAGCGGTTTGCCACTTCATCCTCCAGAGCATATTCCCAACCCAAGGATCAAACACACGTCTCCTACACTGCAAGAAGATTCTTAACCACTGAGCAATGGGGGGAAGCCTTCTCTTCTTCCTTAGCCCTTGTCATTTCAAAACTGTTTCCTCGAGTGTCTAAATACAAAATCTAATGACTCCATCATTACGGATAACAGAGAAAGCACAGGGCTGGAATTGGGAGAAAGGCTTTAATCCAGGGTCCGCCCACCAGAGAGTTGGGTGTCATCAGTCACATCACTTTCCTCTCTGGGCCTTCATTTCTTCATCTGCAAAACAATCCCTTTGGTCTCCATAATTATAGATTCCTGGGGAAATAAGAGGATCCACATAAATGCTGGAGTGGCATGTGGCAGTTACAACCCATTCTTCTGTCCACTCTATTCACCTGACAGTTCACAACTCAAAGTCTTAGCCCAGTTTATAACCTGCAGAATGGCAGTCTGTTACAGGCAAATATCCAAGATAAAAACAACAAATCCTCTTCTTCCAATGCTGTATTCAACCTCTACTTTACTTTTGGTGACTTGAGAGCCCACATCATCACTGTGGAGGAAAAATGAATCAAACACCCTTTTTCATTTTCTGTTTCACATTTTAGAAATGATTCCAGTGGTGGCAGTATGTTGAATATGACTGATTTACTGGAAACACAGGTTACGGTGGTGATGATTAGGTGCTGAGTCAACTTGGAGTCCTTTCAGTTCAGTTCAGTTCAGTCACTAAGTCATGTCTGACTCTTTGCGACCCCATGAATAGCAGCACGCCAGGCCTCCCTGTCCATCACCAACTCCTGGAGTTCACTCAAACTCAAGTCCATTGAGTCAGTGATGCCACCCAACCATCTCATCCTCTGTTGTCCCTTTCTCCTCCTGCCCCCAATCTCTCCCAGCATCAGAGTCTTTTCCAATGAGTCAACTCTTCACATGAGGTGGCCAAAGTACTGGAGTTTCAGCTTCAGCATCATTCCTTCCAAAGAAATTCCAGGGCTGATCTCCTTCAGACTGGACTGGTCGGATCTCCTTGCAGTCCAGGGACTCTCAAGAGTCTTCTCCAACACCACACTTCAAAAGCATCAATTCTTCAGCGCTCAGCTTTCTTCATAATCCAACTCTCACATCCACACATGACCACTGGAAAAACCATAGCCTTGACTAGACGGACCTTTGTTGGCAAAGTAATGTCTCTGCTTTTCAATATGCTATCTAGGTTGGTCATAACTTTCCTTCCAAGGAGTAAGCGTCTTTTAATTTCATGGCTGCAGTCACCATCTGCACTGATTTTGGAGCCCCAACAAAATAAAGTCTGACACTGTTTCCACTGTTTGCCCATTTATTTCCCATGAAGTGATAGGACTGGATGCCATGATCTTAGTTTTCTGAACGTTGAGCTTTAAGCCAACTTTTTCACTCTCCTCTTTCACTTTCATCAAGAAGCTTTTGAGTTCCTCTTCACTTTCTGCCATAAGGGTGGTGTCATCTGCACATCTGAGGTTATTGATATTTCTCCCAGCAATCTTGATTCCAGCTTGTGCTTCTTCCAGCCAAGCGTTTTTTGTGATGTACTCTGCATATAAGTTAAATAAGCAGGGTGACAATATACAGCCTTGACATACTCCTTTTCCTATTTGGAACCAGTCTGTTGTTCCATGTCCAGTTCTAACTGTTGCTTCCTGACCTGCATATAGGTTTCTCAAGAGGCAGGTCAGGTGATCTGGTATTCCCATCTCTTGCAGAATTTTCCACAGTTTATTGTGATCCACACAGTCAAAGGCTTTGGCATAGTCAATAAAGCAGAAATAGATGTTTTTCTGGAACTCTCTGGCTTTTTCAGTGATCCAGCGGATGTTGGCAATTTGATCTCTGGTTCCTCTGCCTTTTCTAAAACCAGCTTGAACATCAGGAAGTTCACAGTTCACGTATTGCTGAAGCCTCGCTTGGAGAATTTTGAGCATTACTTTACTAGCGTGTGAGATGAGTGCCATTATGCGGTAGTTTGAGGATTCTTTGGCATTGCCTTTCTTTGGGATTGGAATGAAAACTGACCTTTTCCAGTCCTGTGGCAACTGCTGAGTTTTCCAAATTTGCTGGCATATTGAGTGCAGCACTTCCACAGCATCATCTTTCAGGATTTGAAATAGCTCAACTGGAATTCCATCACCTCCACTAGCTTTGTTCATAGTGATGCTTTCTAAGGCCCACTTGACTTCACATTCCAGGATTTCTGGTTTTAGGTGAGTGATCACACCATCGTGATTATCTTGGTCATGAAGATCTTTTTTGTACAGTTCTTCTGTGTATTCTTGCCATCTCTTCTTAATATCTTCTGCTTCTGTTAGGTCCATACATTTTCTGTCCTTTATTGAGCCCATCTTTGCATGAAATGTTCCCTTGGTATCTCTAATTTTCTTGAAGAGATCTCTAGTCTTTTCCATTCTGTTGTTTTCCTCTATTTCTTTGCATTGATTGCTGAGGAAGCCTTTCTTATCTCTCCTTGCTATTCTTTGGAACTCTGCATTCAGATGCTTATATCTTTCCTTTCCTACTTTGCTTTTCACTTCTCTTCTTTTCACAGCTATTTGTAAGCCTTCCCCAGACAGCCATTTTGCCTTTTTGCATTTCTTTTCCATGGGGATGGTCTTGATCCCTGTCTCCTGTACAATGTCACGAACCTCCGTCCATAGATCATCATGCATTCTATCTATCAGATCTAGTCTCTTAAATCTATTTCTCACTTCTACTGTATAATTATAAGGGATTTGATTTAGGTCATACCTGAATAGTCTAGTGGTTTTCCCGACTTTCTTCAATTTAAGTCTGAATTTGGCAATAAGGAGTTCATGATCTGAGCCACAGTCAGCTCCTGGTCTTGTTCTTGCTGACTCTATAGACCTTCTCCGTCTTTGGCTGCAAAGAATATAATCAGTCTGATTTCGGTGTTGCCCATCTGGTGATGTCCATGTGTAGAGTCTTCTCTTGTGTTGTTGGAAGAGGGTGTTTGCTATGACCAGTGCCTTTTCTTGGCAAAACTCTATTAGCCTTTGCCTGCTTCATTCTGTATTCCAAGGCTAAATTTGCCTGTTACTCCAGATGTTTCTTGACTTCTTACCTTTTCATTCCAGTCCTCTATAATGAAAAAGACATCTTTTGGGGGTGTTAGTTCTAAAAGGTCTTGTAAGTCTTCATAGAACCATTCAACTTCAGCTTCTTCAGCATTACTGCTTGGGGCATAGACTTGGATTACTGTGATATTGAATGGTTTGCCTTGGAAATGAACAGAGATCATTACGTCGTTTTTGAGATTGCATCCAAGTACTGCATTTCAGACTCTTTTGTTGACCATGTTGGCTACTCCATTTCTTCTAAGGGATTCCTGCCCACAGTAGTAGATATAATGGTCATCTGAGTTAAATTCACCCATTGCAGTCCAGTTAATTAGCTGATTCCTAGAATGTCGATCTTCACTCTTGCCATCTCCTGTTCGACTACTTCCAATTTGCCTGGATTCATGGACCTATCATTCCAGGTTCCTGTGCAACATTGGTCTCTACAGCATTGGACCTTGCTTCTATCACCAGTCACATCCATAACTGGGTATTGTTTTTGCTTTGGCTCTATCCCTTCATTCTTTCTGAAGTTCTTTCTCCCCTGATCTCCAGTAGCATATTGGGCACCTACTGACCTGCGGAGTTCCTCTTTCAGTATCCTATCATTTTGCCTTTTCATACTGTTCATGGGGTTCTCAAGGCAAGAATACTGATGTGGTTTGCCCTTCCCTTCTCCAGTGGACCACATTCTGTCTGGAGTCCTTTAGGGGGCATATTAACAAAGCTGGGTCTTTGAATGTGTAGAAAAATAAACTCAGTTGCTTTAAGTGCTGACCCTAAACATCCAGTAATGTTCTTGGGCTAAAACATCAAAGACAACCTCATGACTCATAGACCAGGGCTAGAACGACTGGCTCAGAAATGCAACACAACATGAAGCAGTGACAGGAACCCATGGAGCACTCTGCAGAACATCTGGCCTGGACAATTCTAAGATTCAACATGAAAGAACAGAGGGAAATGGTAGCTGTTCTAGACTGATGCCTACTAAAGAAACACAGCAGCAAATGCAAGGCATTAACCTGGACTTAACATTCTGGAAATGATTTAGGAAATTTGATAATGGACTATATTTGGTATTATTGAATTAACCTTTTCTTAGATGTAGAAATAATATGATTATTGACCAGGAAAGTGAAAATGCCTTTGTTTACAAGAAGTGTATTATTTAGAATCATATAGGAATGAAATATCATGATACCTGTATACTACTTTTGGATGGCTTACAAAAGAAGTGTGTGTGTGAGTGTGTGTGAAAACATTAACAGACAGTGAATCTAGAAGACCAGTTGTTGTTTAGTCATTAAGTTGTGTCTGACTCTTTGCACCCCATGGATTGTAGTCTGCCAGGCTCCTCTATCCATGGGATTTTTCCAGGCAAGAATACTGGAGTGGGTTGCCATTTCTTTCTCTGGTGGATCTTCCCGACCCAGGGATCAAACCTGGTTCTCCAACATTGGCAGATGGATTCTTTACCACTGAGCCACCTGGGAAGCCCAGAAGACCAGTACAGGAGTGTTAATAATTTTGTTCTTTCAATTTTACTCAGATTTTAATTTTGTAATTGAAGACAGGTATACAACCCAACCCGGAGAAGGCAATGGCACCACACTCCAGTACTCTTGCCTGGAACCTCCCATGGATGGAGGAGCCTAATAGGCTGTGGTGTCCAACTCTGTGCGACCCCATAGATGGCAGCCCACCAGGCTCCCCCGTCCCTGGGATTCTCCAGGCAAGAACACTGGAGTGGGTTGCCATTTCCTTCTCCAGTGCATGAAAGTGAAAAGTGAAAGTGAAGTCGCTCAGTCGTGTCTAACTCTTAGCAACCCCATGGACTGCAGCCTACCAGGCTCCTCCATCCATGGGATTTTCCAGGCAAGAGTACTGGAGTGGGGTGCCATTGCCTTCTCCAAGCAAAGGTATGGGGGGAAACATTACAAACCCCGCTTTACCAAGGAGAAAACTGAAGCACACCCAAGTCAGCCACCTTACGAGAAGTCTCTGCAGGAGGCACCTTGATATTCTGCCTGGATACCCTGGAGTCTCTCTGCCCAGTTCTGTGTGCCTTCACTCCCAAAGGCTCTCACCTGCCACCTTCTTCAGAGGACTAACCTGGGTCTGCCAGAACCTCTGCATCCAAACTCCAAACTCGCAGAGCCCAAAGAGCTAGGGAGTCAATGCCTCTCTGAGTTACCCAGACCTACCACTGCCTCATCAGTTTCAGGAGACTAGGAATTCCTTCCATTTCAGCTTTTTTTCCCAGAAAATAAATCCTTGCTTCATTGTTGCCATTACACTTATGAAGCTCAACTGCGTATGCCCAAAATCATACCACTTCCTTCCCACACATCCTAGTATCCCACACACAGGCTTGTCATTTCATCCCGCATTCTCCAGGTGGCCACAGATGAGCAGGGCTCCCAGATATAGTCCCATAATTACAGACTTACACTGTGTTCATGTGAATATCGAGGCCAGCAGATATCTAAACCCAGGACAGGCAACCAGAGGCCTTAAGACACCTGATTCTTCATTTATATAGCGCTTATAAATCTCATGGAACATGCTAGGTATGCACTTTCTGAAAGAATCTACAAAGTTTATGTTTTTTAAAATAGAAACCTTGGAAGGGGCCTTGGAGGTCATTCTAGTCCACTTCCAGTGACAAGAGGCTCAAACTTCAGCAAGATAGCTGGGTCTGGATTGTGACCATCTAAGTCACCATAAAGTTCTTCCTTATGAGGAAGAGGTGTTATCATTAGTGTTTAGACTTTGAAGAATCTATCCTCACTGTTCAGTTATTTCTTGTGCTTCCTTCACAAATCCTGGCTGAATTCCAGGACTAAGATTGACCTGATAACCATGTACTCTCTGTGTTAAGTTTTTCTATTTTCAGGAGGTGATACCCAAAACATATACAGAGGGTAAGAACTAAGCAGAGTAGATGCAGGCAGGGGTACACTGCCCTAGGGTTCCAGGGGATCCTTCCCAAGTTATGCCAAGTATGAACCTGCCAGTAGCTGGACTGTGTGAAGGCCCTTGGCAGCAGAGGAGAATTCAGATGGAGTTTGTGACAAAAGTTATTTGTCATCAGGTACACAGCCATACCACTGTGCACTGTGCGAACACCAGTTCTGGTTGTGCTTTAACGGCAGGAGAAATAGAACACAAATACTTTGAAACCATGAAAAAGAGAAGGTGAGAATGAGTGAATGCAAACATAAAAGACAGCCCTAGACACAGACACCTACAGTCTCTCTCCCACTCTCTCTTCACACCCACACACAATTAGAAAAACAAGTGAAGTTCCACATCCATGGCAACAAGAAAGAATTTGTGGTCAATCTCAGTTTTCCCTCAGCTTTAAAACTTCACTTCCCTCAGGCTGTGTTTTAAGGCCTTCTAGAGAAAGGCTATTGTGGTTCTTCGTACCGCTGAGGTTCCTGGCCAGCCAACTAGGCCTTAACTAGGCCTAGGAAAATGTGAAGCACTATTTATCAAACAGGGAGGAAACTGGTCAAAGCAGGGAGGAGAGTACTAAAGATAATAATATTATCCAAGAGAACACAAAAGGGGAAAAAGCTACCCTGAGCAAGATAAGCCAGGAGGGACACAGTAGCCCAGAGAACAGTTTTCCCAGCCAGGTTATCTAGAAAATGCTACCAGTCCTTTAACCCTAGAATCATCCTTGGTCAGCAGAGTCCACAGTGACTGACACTGAAGTCTTACCCCTCAGTCAACAGCTGCTGTAGACAAACAAGCACCAAGACAGCAAAAGGAAAAGGAGCGTTGACTTTAGAGACTATTTAATCATGTTTCTCAACTGAAGTGCATATAAAGTGTTTCATATTATCATTCACTCATAAACCATTTAAAAACAAACTCACAGTTACCAGGGGGAATGGAGGAAGGGATAAACTGGGAGATTGGGATCGACATATACACACTGCTGCTGCTGCTGCTGCTGCTGCTAAGTCGCTTCAGTCGTGTCTGACTCTGTGCGACCCCATAGACGGCAGACCACCAGGCTCCCCCATCCCTGGGATTCTCCAGGCAAGAACACTGCAGTGGGTTGCCATTTCCTTCTCCAATGCATGAAAGTGAAAAGTGAAAGTGAAGTCGCTCAGTCATGTCAGACTGGTAGTGACCCCATGGACTGCAGCCCACCAGGCTCCTCTGTCCATGGGATTTTCCAGGCAAGACTGCTGGAGTGGGGTGCCATTGCCTTCTCCGCATATACTATATATAAAATAGATGACTAATGAAGACCTACTGTATATAGCACAGAGAGCTCTACTCAAAACTTGGTAATGACCTCTATGGGAAAAGAATCTAAGAAAAAGGGGAATATACATGCATGCTGCAAGTTCATGGGGTCACAAAGAGTCAGACACGACTGAGTGACAGAACAACAATGTATATGTATAACTGATTCACTTTGCTGTACGCTTGAAACTAATACAACATTGTAAATCCTATACGCCAATACAAATTCTCTAAAAATAAAATCTACACACAATGAGAGATTAGGTTAACTAAAAAGAATGATCTATCTGGCCTGGAGGTAAAAACTTGTGCAAATTCCAGGCGAGGATTTCCAACCATCCAGTCAACACAGAATGTAAACCCTCACCAGGAGAGCTCAAAAAACTGCACGTGAGTGAGAAAGTTCACTTCTTTCTCTGTGACTCTCCATCACACCAAACATTCACATGGATCAACAGAACTGTCATCAGAAAGGATTTTCCTGATTTCAGAATGATGCTATTATAACAAGAAAAAAGAAATGACCATCAGGTCATTTGCTTTTTCTTGATGACCTCAGAGACAGGAATAATGCCAGGGGCAGCTGTCAAATGTGCATTTAGGGTGATCGCACTAATAGAGTAACCTAAGCAAATTTAACCATGCCACTGGTTATGCATGTCAGCCATTAGACAACCTGGAGAAGACAAATGTAAGAAAAACAGCCATGAACCTATGAAGAAATGTGGGAGTTCTTGACCTTCTAGTCTTCTCTTCCTTTCAGGAATGTGAAGTGGGGTTTGTACAAAAAGGAATCCACTCACAGAAGCCAGGGTCAATAGAAGAAAGGGCAAGGAGAATCACGACTTTCAAACTTCACTCTCACCTCTAAGATAAAGAAGCCGAGACTTACGCAGAAAGGCAAAAGCTGATCCTTGACTTTTGGGAAATTCTTCACAGCCTCTTCTGGTAGTGAGGTAGCTGCACTGGATAGACCCCACCACAATATTTACCCTTGTTTCCGTGTAGTTCTTGTGAACCAGCATAAAAGTTCTGATGTGATACTACGTCCTACCAGGAAGATCCTCAGCAAATACAGTCATTTTCACTATTTTAATTTAAATAACCAAGAACTCATAACTTTCAATACAGTTTGTTTGCTGTTTAGTTGCTCGGTTGTGTCCAACTTTTCTGTGACCTGTTGGACTATAGTCCACCAGGCTCCTCTGTCCATGGAATTCTCCAGGCAAGAATACTGGGAGTAGGTTGCCATTTCCTTCTCCAGGGGATCTTCCCAACCCAGGGATCAAACTCACATCTCCTGCATTGGCAGGTGGATTCTTTACTGCTGAGCCACCTGAGAAGCATAGTTTGTTTAGATAAAAGGAAATAGTACAGTCAACTAACTTGGGCTTCAAGGAGGATGCTTCCTAGGTGGGCCAATATGAAGAAGGTCAAGTAAATTAAAACATGCTAGGAATTTCTAGCTTAGATACTCAATTTGCCATGAAAAATACTACTCAGAGTATTATAGCTTAGTATATAGTATAATATATACTAATAATATAATATATACTATATAAATACTAGTATAGTACATAATATTGTACAATTATAGTATTATATTATACTATTATACCTACAGATAGTACTTTCAGAAAGATGTATTTTTAAAATACATATTGAGTAAAATTCTAAACATAATAAAAATCTGTTCCAGAAACTCAATATTTCACTTTGGACAATAAAGAACTTTAAAAAGTATAAGTTCAGGGACTTTCCTGGTGGTCCAGTGGTTAAGAATCCACCTTGCATTGCAGGGAATGTGGGTTTGATCCCTGGTCAGGGAATTAAGATTCCACATCCGTGGAGCAACTAAGCCCAGGAGCCACAAGTAGAGAATGGGTGCATTGCAATGAAGGTCCTACATGAGGCATCAAAAATCCTACATGACACAACTAAGACCCAACACAGCCAAATAAACAAATTTTTTAAAAAGTATAGGTCCAGAAGGAACTAGTTTGGGTCTCAACAATGTTTTTTTAAGAAACAAGACTATCTCAGCTATTGATTCCTGATTATTCTTCAAGTTCCAACGGCCCTGGAAAATCTTTTCCCCTCTGACCATCTGAGACAATGAAGATCTCACCCTGTCCTGAATTTATCCTATGATACTTATATTCATAGCACAGTGGGCACTATGTGAGGTCACATTTTCGTGTCTGACTCTTTGTGACCCCATGGACTTCAGCACACCAGGCTCTTCTGACCTCTACTATCCTCTGGAGTTTGCTCAAATTCATGGCCACTGAGTCAGTGATGCTACCTAACCATCTCATCCTCTGCTGCCTTTTCTCCCTTTTCTTTCAATCTTTCCCAACACCAGGGTCTTCTCCAATGAGTAAGCTCTTCACACTCTTATGTGTGAATATGCTTATTAAGAGTTTGACCTCAGGGTCCGGCAGATCCCCAAGAGGAGGGCATGGCAACCCACTCCAGTATTCTTGCCTAGAGAATCCCATGGACAGAGGAGCCTAGGGTCACAAACAGCCAGACACCACTGAAGCAATTTAACATGCATGCACACATATTTATTAAGCATATGCTTCATTTATTAAGGACATCCCTGGTGGGTCAGACAGTAAAGAATCTGTCTGCAATGCAGGAGACCTGGGTTTGATCCCTGGATCGGGATGATTCCCTGAAGAAGGAAATAGCAACCCACTCTGGTATTCTTGCCTGGAGAATTCCATGGACAGAAGAGCCTGGAGAGTTACAGTTCATGGGGCAGCAAAGAGTCAGACACAACTGAGCAACTAACACTCACTCATTCACTCACTGATTCATTAAGTCTGGGATGGGGTTTGAGATGCTGCATTTCTGACAAGCTCCCTGGCCAAGTAGGTGCTGATGGTCTTGGGACCATACTTTTAAGCAAGACTCTTGACTACATTGGTTAAGAAACCGAAAGAATGTGGGCTGCTCCCAAAAGCATTTAGCTGATTTAATGCTAAAAAGGAACATCCTATAACAGGGGTATAAGGTATAAGTTCATCAAGGACAAACACATGCTGTGGTCATCTCTGTATCCTCCACTACCCAGCACCATGTCTGTCATCAGAAACTGATTGATTAGTGCTACTGGGGGCCCCAGATACAGTCCAGAGAAAAATGGGAAGTATAGAGAAGGGTATAAGACAAGAAGGGTAATGAGGAAGGGGAATGGGATAGAGAGGGAAGAAAGGCATGTGGAGGGCCTGATCTAGTATCTGGAATGCTGTCACAGGAGTCCTCTTAGTGACCTCAATGACACAGGAGGCCTAATTCAGTCCAAGGCAATCCCCTGATTCCAGAAAGGTGTGGCTATAAAACAACCTGAGAGGCACCTGTCTAGTTAATAAGAACTTAAAGGAGTTAAATTAGTCAAAACCTGCTCTCAGAACATTTCTGATGTCTGTGGAACAAGGCACTGATGATTTCTCAAACACATCAGTAGAGTAGACTTTTCACGCCAAACTTTATTCATATTTATTATGAGAATTCAGCCTCCTCCAGGCTATTGATTAGACCAAGAATCAACATTTTTTCAGGGGGAGATAAATGAGAGCTACACACCTTTGCTGAAGTGCTGCTGATCTGTACAATGACATTACCTGATTGGTTAACTGGACAGGCCCTGTACAATTGGGTTGCTGTGCTCCATGCCCTCCTGGCTTCATTTGAAATTTTCCCCTGCCAGAGATATCCTAGAGTTATTGGTTCACAAAAATGAAATGCAATACCCTAGGAGGGCTAGAATATTTGCCCTGTTTTTAAACATTAGACAGTTCCTTAAGGAAAGTCCCTGAGGCCTGGCATGATGCAGATGTAATATTCTGATGAATTATATCTGACAAGCCCTAATTCCTGAGATGCCTGGTACTTCTGGTTTGACTTAGATCAAGTCCCAACCCTTTAAGCTCCTCTCTGGCTCTCAAGTTGCTGGTTGTTCCTTGCCCCCGACTTTCCAAGGTTTCCTGGGGTTGCTGGGCTACAGGGAGAATTAAAAAAAAAAAAAAATGTGCTTCTTGTTTGTTTCTGTTGCTGCTCAGCACTTGGCACTTGGTCTGGCAGTGCTGCCTGGTGGCTTAAAATAAAATAAAATAAAATTGAAAAGGGCAACATTAATAAATCACATTTGGAGTATGTCCATTTTAAATGTTTTATATGAAGTATGAAATGCTCTAGAATTTTAATGTGCACATGGATTACCACTGGATTTTGTTAAAATGAGCTTGACTCATTAAGTTTGGGATGGGACTTCAGTTCCTTGGCATTTCTGACAAGCTCCCAGGCCAAGCAGGTGTTGATGGTCTTGGGATCTTATTTTTAAGCAAAACTCTAGATTATGGTAAGAAAGTGTGTGAACTTGAAAGAATGTGGCCTGCTCCCAAAGCATGGATCTGATTGAATGTCCCAAAGGAACAGCCTATAGCAGAGGTATAAGGTTATAAGTTCATCAAGGACAAACACATGCTGTGGTCTTCTCTGTATCCTCTACTACCCAGCACCATGCCTGGTGCATGGTAGGTGCCTATTGGGTAACTGATACTGGGGCTCCCAGATATAGTCCAGAGAAGAATGGAAAGTAAAGAGAAGGGTGTAAGACAAGAAGGAGAAAGAGGACAGGGAGAGGGACAGAAAGGAAGAAATCTGTAAGTGGAGGGCCTAATCTCTTTTATGGTACACTGTCTCAGGAGTCCTCTTAGCGACCTCAATGGCATAGGAGGCCTAATTCAGTCCAAGGCAATCCCTTGATTCCAGAAAGGTGTGGCCATAAAACAACCCAAGAGACACCTATCTAGTTGATAAGAACTTAGAGTTAAAATTAGTCAAAACCTGCTCTTGGAATATTTCTGATGTCTGTGAAACAAGGCACTGATGATTTCTCAAACACATCAGTTGAGTAGATTTTTCATGCCAAACTTTATTCATATGAGAATTCAGTCTTACCCAGGCTATTAATCAGACCAAGAATCAGCATTTTTTTTTTGGGGGGGGGGGTGGAGATAAGTGAGAGTTACACCTTTGCTGAAGTGCTGCTGATCTGTACACAATGACACTACTTGATCAGGTAACTAGGCAGGCCCTGTACAACTGGGTTGCTGTGCTCTATGCCCTCCTGGCTTCGTTTGAAATTCTCCCCTGCCAGAGATATCCCTAGAGCTATTGGTTCACAAAAATGAAATGCAATAGCCTAGGAGAGCTAGAACATTTGCCCTGTTTTTAGATGTTAGACAGTTCCCTTAAGGAAAGTCGCTGAGGCCTGGCATGATGCAGATATAATATTATGATGAATTATATCTGACAAGCCCTAATTCCTGAGATGCCTGGTACTTCTGGTTTGACTTGGACCAAGTCCCAACCCTTTAAGCTCCTCTGTGGCTCCCAAGTTGCTGGTTTTTCCTTGCCCCAACTTTCTAAGGTTTCCTGGGGTTGCTGGGCTACAGGGAGAATTAAAAAAAAAAAGTGCTTCTTGTTTGTTTCTGTTGCTGGTCAGCACTTGGCACTTGGTCTGGCAGTACTGTCTGGTGGCTTGAGCTCAAGCCTGAACTTCCCAGTAAAACATACAAACAAAAACATCATTCTTACACTAGATTTTCAAATCAGATTTGATCTGATTTAATGACAAAAGAGGAACATCCTATAGCAAAGAGTTTAAATCATTTGTCCCTGAAATATTTATTAATACAAAAAATCAATCCTACACTGGCCATAGAGAAAGAGTATATGAATTCCAAAAGTAGAAGCAGTACAGATAACATTCTCTGATATCAATGCAATAAAATTATAAATTAAAAATACAAATACAGCTCTCTGATCGTACAGCAAGCCTTCAAGATAGAGCCAAACAAAGAAAAGAAGCTTAAGGAGTCAACCTGGAAGTGTACTTTGGATTTTACTCATCCAGTAGAAGATGTGTTGAGGTCCTTTGATGGACCAGAACCTGGTGGTCTGGAGTCAACCGATAAGAAAGTAAAGGGGAGAGAAAGAGGCTGATATTCCTTGGTTTACGCAGAAAGCCAATAAAGCCCCTGCATGGGGCTTGCTCTGTTCACAGAGGCCTCAGGCGCCCTCTCGATAGGGTGAAGGCACAGAGTGCATTCTCGAGAGGGTCTTAGAAGCCTGGGCAGGAAAGTGAACTCAGAGGGCCTCTGCACTCCAAAGAAATAGCCTGAGAGGGAAAGAGAAAGAAAGAGAAAGACAGAGCTCTGATGGAGCAAAGGTGTTTTATTCAACACTGTGTAGGTATTTATACTGTCTTACAAGATAGCTATTTTCAGCAGAGATATTACCATATGGTTCATAAAAAGGAAGAGGGTACTTATCACCACATAGATAAACTAACAAAGGAAATGCCTGGATTCCTCAGCCCCCCGGAGAGGCTTGTCTCTCCTCGTAATTCCTGAATATTCAGGAATTAATAAGGAACAGAGAATTCCTGACAGATCCAAAACAGCACACAGGAAGCCTCCTGTTAAATGCTTCCTGACAAAGATGGAATTTTGATTCTGGACATTTTGAACAGTTTCTACTGGAGAAGGTTAAAGTGCATAGAAAGACTGGAAATCTTGGGAAAATCACTCACATTGAACATTTCAAGAACAAAATCACAGTTTTTTCTGAGAAACAGTTCTCTAAAAGGTATCTGAAATATCTTACCAAGAAACAGCTTAAAAAGAACAATCTTCGTGATTGGCTTCGTGTGGTTGCATCTGACAAGGAGACTTATGAGCTTTGTTACTTCCAAATTAGTCAAGATGGAGATGAATCTGAGTCTGAGGACTAGATGAAGCCATCCTTTATAGGGCTTCGCTTGCTAATAAAACAAATGAAGCATACAAAAGAAACATCTTGAAATGGACCTTTAGTTTATCGGGGAATAAAAAACATTACTCTGTATGTTAAGCATTCATCTCTTTTATTTAAGTGTATGCTGTTCATATGGCGCTGGCTTTCCTTAAACACTTTTCCCTTTTAAATTTTTATTGGCGTATAGTTAACTTACAATGTTGTGTTAGTTTCAGGTGTATAGAAAAATGAATAAGTTATACTTTCAATCCCTGGGATGGGAGGAGAAGGCAATGGCAACCCACTCCAGTACTCTTGCCTGGAAAATCTCATGGATGGAGAAGCCTGGTAGGCTGCAGTCCATGGGGTCACGAAGAGTCAGACACGACTGAGCAACTTCACTTTCACTTTTCACCTTCATGCATTGGAGAAGGAAATGGCAACCCACTCCAGTGTTCCTGCCTGGAGAATCCCAGGGATGGCAGAGCCTGGTGGGTTACCATCTATGGGGTTGCACAGAGTAGGACATGACTGAAGCAACTTAGCAGTAGCAGTAGCAGCCTGGGATGGGAAAATCCCCTAGAGGAGGGCATGGCAACCCACTCCAGTACTCTTGCTTGGAGAATCCCCATGGACAGAGGAGCCTGGCAGAGTACAGTCCATGGGGTCACAAAGAGTAGGACATGACTGAGCAACTAAGCACACAGTGCACACACACACAGTGTATATATGTCAGTCTCAGACTCCCAATGTATCCCTCTCCCTCAAATCCCCTGCTAACTATAAGTTTTCTATATCTGTGACTACTTCTGTTTTGTAAATAAGCTTTTATCTCCCCTTTAAATACTTTGTATATAAGTAATATTTAAATAGCTTATAGCTAGTGGAATTTCTTTCAGGATTTCTGTAAGGTACTGATTTTACAGATGTCCTCAAGTTAAAGTATATAGTGAAAAAATGAAGCATAATTTTGGGTATAACTATATAATAAAATAAAATCTCAAAAAGAATAAAAGTACAAATACACAAAATTAAGAATGAGAAAGACATGCCTTGGAGCAACTAAGCTTGTGAGACACAACTACTGAGCCCACCTGCTACAACTACTGAACTTTGCGTGCCCGAGAGCCTGTGCTCAGGACAAAAGAAGCCACCATAATGAGAAGCTCACACAATAACGAAGAGTAACGCCTGCTTAACTGCAACTAGAGAAAGCCCATGAGCAGCAATGATGATCCACCACAGCCAAAAAATAAAAGATAGAAAGAAAAAGAAATCTTAGAAAAAAGAAAAAGAATAAGAAAGTGTCAGGGAATGTTTAACAGTAGGATTTCTGTGTGCTGTTTCTTGTCTCACTTGAGCCCTCTGTTCCTTATCAGTTTCTGTCAGGAATGAGCAGAGCAGCAAGCCACTCCCAGGACTGAAAGCAAAGAGATGGGATACTTGCATAGGATTTCCTTCATTAGCTTTTCCATATGGTGAAAGGGATTATTTACAACCCTCTTTTGAAACAGTGGAAACAGTGTCAGAATTTATTTTTGGGGGCTCCAAAATCACTGCAGATGGTGATTGCAGCCATGAAATTAAAAGATGCTTACTCCTTGGAAGGAAAGTTATGACCAACCTAGATAGCATATTCAAAAGCAGAGACATTACTTTGCCAACAAAGGTCCGTCTAGTCAAGGCTATGGGTTTTCCAGTGGTCATGTATGGATGTGAGAGTTGGACTGTGAAGAAGGGTGAGCGCTGAAGAATTGATGCTTTTGAACTGTGGTGTTGGAGAAGACTCTTGAGAGTCCCTTGGACTGCAAGGAGATCCAACCAGTCCATTCTGAAGGAGATCAGCCCTGGGATTTCTTTGGAAGGAATGATGCTAAAGCTGAAACTCCAGTACTTTGGCCACCTCATGCGAAGAGTTGACTCATTGGAAAAGACTCTGATGCTGGGAGGGATTGGGGGCAGGAGGAGAAGGGGACGACAGAGGATGAGATGGCTGGATGGCATCACTGACTCGATGGACATGAGTCTGAGTGAACTCCGGGAGTTGGTGATGGACAGGGAGGCATGGCATGCTGCAATTCATGGGGTAGCAAAGAGTCAGACACAACTGAGAGGCTGAACTGAACTGAACTGAACTTTGATATGGATTGTCTTTTGGCTTTATGGCCTCTATTATTCCTTGTTTCCTTGGTAACTTGTAAAGTCTGGTCTTTTGATCTTTATCTGAAGAAGCTACCTTGTAATACGGTATATATACTAACACAGAGTTCAGTAAAGCACCCTTGTTCCACTAGAGTCTTGGGTCTCCATGTCCTTCTCTCTCTCTCTCTTTCTGGATGATTTCCTGGAGCATGGAGACCTGCAGAGCTCATTTTCCTGCCCAGGTTTTTAAGACCTCTCAAGACCTCTTGAGAGGGTGCCCTGTGCCTACGTGAGCAGTACAAGCCCTGTCCTAGAGTTTTATTGGTTTTCTGTGTAACCCAGAGATTATTAGGCTCTTTCTTTTTCTCACTTTCTTATCATCGACTCCAGACCACCAGGTTCTGGTCCATTAAAGGACCACAGCAAGAAAGTACTATATAGCACAAGGATTGTGTGTGTGTGTGTGTGTGCTTAGTTGCTCTGCTGCTGCTGCTGCTAAGTTGCTCAGTCATGTCCAACTCTCTACAACCCTTTGGACTGTAGCCCTCCAGGAACTATATTCAATATCCTGTGATAAACTATAATGGAAAAGAATATGGAAAAAATGTAGCCTCTTGATGAAAGTGAAAGAGAAGAGTGAAAAAGTTGGCTTAAAACTCAACATTCAGAAGGATCATGATATCTCAGACCATGGCATCTGGTCCCATCACTTCATGGCAAATAGATGGGGAAACAGTGGCTGACTTTATTTTGGGGGCTCCAAAATCACTGCAGATGGTGATTGCAGCCATGAAATTAAAAAACGCTTACTCCTTGGAAGGAAAGTTATGACCAACCTAGACAGCATATTAAAAAGCAGAGACATTACTTTGCCAATAAAGGTCCATCTAGTCAAGGCTATGGTTTTTCCAGTAATCATGTATGGATGTGAGAGTTGGACTGTGAAGAAGGCTGAGCACCAAAGAATTGATGCTTTTGAACTGTGGTGTTGGAGAAGACTCTTGAGAGTCCCTTGGACTGCAAGGAGATCCAACCAGTCCATTCTAAAGGAGATCAGTCCTGGGTGTTCATTGGAAGGACTGATGTTGAAGCTAAAACTCCAATACTTTGGCCACCTGATGTGAAGAGCTGACTCATTGGAAAAGACCCTGATGTTGGAAAAGATTGAGGGCAGGAGGAGAAGGGGATGACAGAGAATGAGATGGTTGGATGGCATCACCGACTCAATGGACATGGGTTTGGGCAGACTCCGTGATGGACTGGTGTGCTGCAGTTCATGGGGTCATAAAGAGTTGGACATGACTGAGCAACTGAACTGAACTGAACTGATGTATAATGGAGACACTTTGCTGTATAGCAGTAATTAACAATAAACTTTAAATCAACTAAACTTCAATTAAAAGAGAAAAAAGAATGAGAAAATTAAAATAACTACCAGGAGTAAAGTAATTTAAACTTCTTATTAATAAGTCTGGAAATTCAGAAGAAATTTATAACTTTTGAGAAAGATACAAATTACCAAAAATAACTCAAGAAAAATGGATATCTAAAGATACTTTTAACCCTGGAAAATGTTTTTAAAGACATCCCCCAAGACACAGAGACTAGAGAGTTTTACATATGAAGTCTTTCCAGTCTTCAAGGAATAAATATTTAAATGTTTGTTAACATTTCCAGGGGAAAAAGTGAAAAACTTTCTAATTATTTGTACAAAACTATGTAACACTGATTCTAAAATATAACAGAAAACTATATCCCAATTTATCTTATAAATATTGATACAAAAATCCTAAATAAAGTATTAGAAAATAAAATCAAACAATATTTTAAAAGACCATAACCCCATGACCAAGGACAGGTCAGTATAGCAATGCAAAATTAGTTCAGTATCAGCAAATCATCATGTTTAAAGGTCAAAGGAGAAATACAATTTCTTTGCCTGAATATATGATGAAAAGACATTTGTAAAATCCAATATCAACTGTTTGTTAATTTAAAAAGTAGGAATCAAAACAAAAACCCAACACTCTGCATGAGACTAACATTCTGGATTTCAGCCTGGGGCCTCTTCCTTGGGCAGATCTCTCAGCCGCAGGAGTAGGGGCTGCTCCTTATATCTGCTATTTCTATGTTCCTTAGAGTTTTGTTCATTTCTTACTAGCCAATTCCTTCTTTCTCCAATCCTCTGTTGTTCAGTTCAGTTCAGTTCAGTTCAGTCGCTCAGTCGTGTCCAACTCTTTGCGATCCCATGAATTGCAGCACGCCAGGCCTCCCTGTCCATCACCAACTCCCGGAGTTCATTCAAACTCATGTCCATTGAGTCAGTGATGCCATCCAGCCATCTCATCCTCTGTCGTCCCCTTCTCCTCCTGCCCCAAATCCTCTGTTGTAGTTAACAGCTATTTATATGAAAAATTCCCTGTTCACCTTATTGTGTGGTTTCTTTCCTTTGACTGATACACTAACCAAAATACCAAATAAGATTCTTGTGAACTGGATACAATTATTCTAAAGCTTTTATGAAGAAATAAACAACTGAGAATAGCTTGAAGCTTTATGGAAAAGGAGAATAATGTGCAGAGATAGATTTGCAATGAAGCTGATAAACTTCAGGGTCCCACACATGCATGGTCCACTTTCAAGGTCCTGGGAAGAATCTAGCAATGTATTCATATAAATATGCATGCTAAGTGACTTCAGTCATTTCTGACTCTTTGCAACCCAACAGACTTCCCAGTAGCTTCCTAGGCTCCTCTGTCCATGTGATTCTCCAGGCAAGAATATTGGAGTGGGTTGCTGTGCCCTCTTCCAGGGGACCTTCCCAACCCAGGGATCAAATCCATGTCTCTTATATCTCCTGGACTGGCAGGCAAATTCTTTACCACTAGCAATATCTGGGAAGCCCCCATATGGTTAAATGTGTTTATAAAAACTTGGAATGTAATGTATTTCAACCAACTTTGGTTAAGATCTCTATCTCTTTTCACTCCAACTTCCTCTATATAACACTTTCTCTTACGATGGATAGTACCAGAGGGGCCATAATGGAAGCCAGGTAAGGGAATGCTGACTTGAAGATTCACTTAGTTTAGGTTTAATGGATACATTTACATAATATTCAGTCATTTTGTATATAGTTAAACTCATTGTTGCCATCTTTGTATAGGAATGGCTGCTAAGAATATTTCTGCTGTCTGTTAAACCAGTTCCCTCAGATTCAGGATGTAAAGGTACAACGTGACTATGACAACATCAACAATCAATTTATTGATTAGAGCCACCATTTTGAAGAAGATACAAGATTAGTCACTGAAATGAACAAACTTAAAATGCCCTGAGCTCTGGCAGATCCAGAAACTTTCTAGAGGTTGATGGACATTGAGAACCAAACTTGAAGTTTCCTCCAATTTACATGACATTACCAATTACAAACTATGAAGCTGAAAAAAATTTTATTTCAATTATAAAAATTTATAAATGTCAGAACTATGGAGATGCCTCAAAAAGATAAGAACAGAACTACCCCCATTTGATCTAGCTAACCCACTTCTGGACATTTATCCAAAGAATACAGGAACACTAATCCAAAAAATATATGCAGCCCTATGTTCATCGAAACATTATTTACAGCAGCCAAGATATGGAAACAACATAAGTACCCATCAGTGGATAAATGGGTAAAGAAGATGTGGTAATAAATACAATGGGATACTACCAGCCATAAAAAGATGAAAGCTTGCCCTTTGCAACATATATGGACCTTGAGGTTATTATGCAAACTGAAATAAGTCAGATGGTAAAAGACAAATACCGTACGATTTCACTCAAATGTGGAATATAATAAACTAATAAATAAAGAAACAATAAACAAAACAGATAGACAAAAAGAACATATAGTGGTGACCACAGTGGGGAGGTGAAGGTAAAACTGAGGTAAAATGTATGTTGATGAAACTAAATTTTTGGTGATGAGCATGTTGTAGTGTATATAGAATTAGAAATATAGCATTGGAAATGTGAAACCTAAATAATGTAACAGTATGAAACAGTGTTACCCCAATAAAATAAAATTTAAATAAATAAAAACTATAAACTTCAATTATAAAAATGTTTCAATCATAAAAAAATAAATTTCATCTAAACATGATAGGAAAAAATGATTTTTTCCTATAGAAAATTATAAAATCGTTTGACATGAAGAGATAATCAGAGGGCACTGCCAAAAATAGTAGGGGAAATATAGAAAGATCAGAGGCAATGAATAGAAATATTGCTTTTTCCAGATATTATGACGTTTGTAGCATTTATGATCTTTTAAAACTCTATAATTTGTGATGATTTTTTTCTCTTTGTATATAAATATTCTTTTTTGTACTGATTTTATTTTCATAACTTTGTATCATTTTTGTTAAAACTTCAGGTCACACAAAACCTGTATCTCCTTGGTAATGAGCTAGTAGTTCTACTACATTTTAGTAGCAATAATAATTGATAACTTTGTCAAGATTTAATGATAAATAAAACATAATCAAGACTAAAGCACATATAGAAATTTCTTTTGATAAAAAGTTGCATTATCTATAAATTGGGGAAAGGTAAAACTATTCAATGATAGAATTGAGTCACCTGGCAAATTATTTGGGAAAACAGCAAAAGTGAATCCCTACCTCACTCCTTAGACTAATAAATTCTAGTTGGAACAATTATTAAAAATGAAACTATTAAGACTCTGGAAGAAAATACAAGAAAACTTGACTTATAACATGAAACCCAGAACCAAATGGAAAAACAGATAGATTAGACTATATTAAAATGTAAAATTTTTACAGGCCTAAAAACACCAGAAACAGAAGTCAAGGACAAGAACCAACATGTGAAAAAAATATTTCCAATCTGTATTATTTAATAAACAATACTACATAAAGTACAAAGTCCATTCCAACAACACACAAAATATCAATGAATTTATGGAAGATGCCCAATCTCCCTAACAATTAGAAGAAACACTACATTATTCACAAATGGGAAGACTGAAAAAAAAAAAGAAATATAAACTAAACCACAATAATAATGAGACACTATTTTCTTATTAAAAAACTGAAAAATATTTTCTGAAATACTCAGCTTTTGATTAAGACAGGGGAGTATAGGTTCTCTCTCACATTGTTGGTAAAAGTGAAAATTGATATAGCATTTTGAAGAGTGGCACTTTGAATTAACTAAAAGCCAAAATCTTTTCTCACCCACATGCATGCATAGTAATGTATAGGTTGTTAACGATAGAAACATTGTCTGCAATACTGAAAAACTGTAAACAATCCAAGGATCTATTAAGAGAAGTAAATTAATTAAGATTTTTTTGTTTGGGTTTTTTTTTTTAGGATATTTTTATAGTATGGAATACTAAACAGCTATTTGGGTTTTTTTAAAAGATAAAATCTCTATGTATTCATATGGAAAAATGATCAGGGTACATTAAGTCAAAAATGTAACTTGATACTAAGCAAGACACTGGGGAGCTCCTGGGCATAAAACTATTCTGAGTTCCCCAATTCTTTGATTACAGGAGATTCAAGAAGGGAAGGAAGAGTATGGGAGACCAAGGATAAACAGTCAAGAGAAATAATAGTGCAGCCTTCAGGCAAGGTCCTGGTTTCCCATCAGTACACAAAACAATATTTCTGAGCTGTTTTGCTGATACTGAAACACCCTCCAGGTGGGAGAATTTAAGGATTAACAATGGTAAGCTGCCGACAAGCACATAGATCCCAAGCTGTCTGGAAACTGTAGGTTGATGATGCGGACTCCTACTTACCTCACCTCCAACCCATCAGAAGAATGTCCATGAGCTGATCACACCCTCTGAACCATCCCTATAAAACTCCTCACTATGGATATGTGATTGAGGGCAATCTCTATAGTCTAGGGGGCTGGAAAGAAAGAGTAAGAGGAATAAACTCAGAGGAAGACTCAGAGCTGAAAAATGCTTACATAGTAAGTAAGAGCCATAAAAGAATTTACAGTACTCCAGTGTTTGGTCCGGAGAAGGCAATGGCACCCCACTCCAGTACTCTTGTTTGGAAAATCCCATGGACAGAGGAGCCTGGTAGGCTGTGGTTCATGGGGTCGCTAAGAGTCAGACACGACTGAGTGACTTCACTTTCACCTTTCACTTTCATGCATTGGAGAAGGAAATGGCAACCCACTCCGGTGTTCTTGCCTGGAGAATCCCAGGGATGGCTGAGCCTGGCGGGCGGCCGTCTACAGGGTCGCACAGAGTCGGACACGACTGAAGTGACTTAGCAGCAGCAGCAGCAACAGTGTTTGGTCTAATATTGACTGCTCCTTTTCTATGAGCTTTCAACTCAATTTTTCTTTTTTCATTAAAAAATAACTCAGATGGTTAAAAAGAAGTGAACAAGAACTCATTAATCATAAGATTTCTTCCTTGTTCAACTTTGGCTATAAGACACCCATTCATCAAAGGAAGTGATAAGTTATTAACTTGCTCTGTGCAATGGTTACATATTAGTAAAATCAAGGAGAGTAAGTTACATTTAAAATTTTTTTAAGACAAATAATACATAATAATTCTCTAAAGTCCAAATTGAAGTCATGGAAAGATTATTAAAATCCTTAACTATCAAACCTAAGGAGATATTAACACTTCAAACCCCTTTCTTTTTTAAGAGTTAAGGGATTGGATGAAGGATCAGAAAATCTTGTGACTTTTTTCAGAGAGCTATTATGATTAAAATTGAACAGTAGACTTGAGGGTGAGGAAAGGCACAGTGAAGTGGAAATTTTCTGTTTCTCTCCTGGATGGGTTTCAATATAATTGCTTTTAAAAAATAAATTTTTAAAAAATCAGGAAAAGCACTTCCAAAAGGGGAAAAAAAAAAAGCCCTCCCAAACTTACTTCTTTATAAAAACAGTAAGTACTGGCAAAAATAGTCAAAATTAATTTTTTAATTATTCTGGACATTAAGCAAAGGCTTGTGATAATACAATTTTTCTTGTTTCTTCAAGAAAACTGACTGAATCTCTGTAGGAAAAGAAAATCATGTGCAATTTTAACTTGCCCTATTCCCATCCCCACAGTAATCTTGAAATGTAACAATCTTGCTATCAGCAGCAACCTAGAAATGGCTGAGGGAGGCAGAACAGATCTGACACTCCCCTGAAATCTCCGTTGCCAAAGAACTGTCATTCTATAACTTATCTGGTAACTCCCTAGAAACCCCCACTCACAGACCTGGTTCTTATTTGACCTAACCCAGCATGTTCTCAGTGGAACAGCCTTGTCCCCACCCCAACACCAGTCCAAAACCATCTTTGGGTGGTCAAGATGGCAGAGTTGGGAGACACTGAGCTCACCTCCCCCACAGGCACACCAAAATTACGGTTATTTCCAGAGTCAACTATTTATGACTGGCTGACTAGACTAGAAGAAAAGCTTTCCACAACTAAAGATATAGAGAAGGAAGAACGAGACAGGTAGGAAGGACAGAGATGCAGCGTAATCAAGACCCACACACACAGGAGACCTGAGAAGAGGAGGAAAATCACAATTGCAGAGGTTCTCCCCAAGGAACAAGGGGTCCAAGCCCCAAACTAGGCTTCCCAATCTGGGGGTCCCGCACAGGGAAGATGAGCTCCCAGAACATTTGGCTTTGAAAGCTGGGAGAGCCAGAGAGCAGAGGGGAACAACAACTCCACTCTTAAAAGGATGCACATGAAATTTCACATGCTCCAAGCCCCAGGACAGAGCTGTATGTAAAGGAGTCTGGGTCAGACCCACTTGCTAATCTTGGAGCACCTCTTGGAGCGACAGGAGACAACTAGAACCCTCCCTCCCAGGGACATAAACACGGGCACTAGCCATTTTGGGGTACATATTCCACCATGAGGACAGTGCTGGCAAGCCCCATTTTGGACTCCTCCCTATAGCTTGTTAGAACCAGAACCCCAACCCTCCCACTACTCGGTGGACACCAGTCCTGAAATGTCCCAAGCCAAGCAGCTAACTGGATGGGAACACAGCCCCACCCACCATCAAGAGGGCTACCATAGGACCCTCCTGAGCCCCAGGGACTCAGTCCCACCCACCAGAGGCCCCAGGATCCAGCTCCTCTCCAGTGGGCCAACACTAGTCCCAGGACTCTCCACAACCCACCAGTGGGTGGGAACCAGCCCGAGGCTAACCTGGGCCCTGGTCTAATCCACCAGCAGACCAATAGCAGCTCCAGACACTTTGGGCCCCTCAGCCAGCCTCCCTGGCATCCAGCCCTAGCCCTATCCACCAGCAGGTTGACACCAGCTCCAGAAAATTTAAGAGCCCACAGTGAACTATGTTGGGACCTGACCCTGCCTACCAGGGCTATTATCCAAAACACACACACACACACACACACACACAAATATCAAGTGTTGGTGAGGATGTGGAGAAAGGGAAGCTTTGCTCACTGTTGATGGGAATGTAAATTGGTATAGCCACTATGGAAAACAGTACAGTGATTTCTCAAAGAAATGAAAATAGAACTACCATGCTGCTGCTGCTAAGTCGCTTCAGTCATGTCCAACTCTGTGCGACCCCACAGACGGCAGCCTACCAGGCTCCCCTGTCCCTGGGATTCTCCAGGCAAGAACACTGGAGTGGGTGGCCATTTCCTTCTCCAATGCATGAAAGTGAAAAGTGAGAGTGAAGTCGCTCAGTCGTGTCCGACTCTTCACGATCCCATGGACTGCAGCCTACCAGGCTCCTCCATCCATGGGATTTTCCAGGCCATACTACTCAGCAATTTCACTTCCAGGTATTTACTTCCCTGAAAAAAAAAAACTGAAAACACTAATTTGAAAAGATATATGTGCCCGCTATTCATTTTAGTATTATTAACAATAGTCATGAAGGGAATTCCCTGGAGGTTCAGTGGTTAGGACTCCATGCTGTCACTGCTGAGGTTCAGTTCCTAGCTAGAGAACTAAGATCTTGCAAACCATACAACACACCAAAAATAAAAAATAAAAAAATAGCCATGATATGGAAGCAACCTAAGTGTCCATCAATAGATAAATGGATAAAGAAGATGTGGTATATGTATACAATGGAATATTATTCAGCCAAAAAAAAAAAACAATTTCATTCTTTTTTCACTCATCTATTGGTGACAACATGGATGGATTTAGGGTATTATACTAAGCGAAATAGTCAGACAAAGACAAATACTGTATGATTTCACTTATATGTGGAGTCTCAAAAACAAAACAAATGAACAAGCATAACACAGAGAAGTAGTCATAGATACAGAGAACAAACAGGTGATTGCCAGAAGGGAGAGGGATGGGAAGAGGAGTGATACAGGTAGTGCAGATTAAGAGGTGCAAACTTCTATTTATAAAATAAATAAGTCACAGGGATCTAATATACAGCATGGGGAATATAGCCAATAACCATATTACACTGTTTTGTATAATGATAGATGATAACTAGACTTCTGATCATTTTATGATGCATAAAAATATCAAATCACTCTTATATACCTGAAACTAATACAATATTGTAAGTCAATTATACTTAGACTTGAAAAAATCCTCATAGGCAGAAAAGAATAAAACCAAACAACAAAACCTCAGAAAAATCCATGGCAATTAACATCCCAGGTGCCTATGATAGCAATAGGAGTTGGGCAAATAAGGGGCTGAACAAAACATTTTAAAAGAAAAATCTGGTGAATAAAAAGTTTTGGGGGGTTTTGAAAAGCTCAACATACTCCTTGGAACCTAGAAAGCCACCTGCATGTACTGGGCTCTGAGTATGTCCAGGGAAGACCTGAGAAGGTACTAATTTTTCCACCTCTGACTAGCCTCGAGATTCTGCACGAGAAGAGAATGAAGGCTAAGGTTGTGAACTCCCTGTGAGAACACTAAAAGCAAGTCCCGAAATGCACCCCCTTGGAGTTCTTACTGGGAATTTACTGGCTGGGAGACTTACTGGCTCAAGAAATTTTAGTACATGTATCTCCATCATTAGCTGTTCACCAGGCTATCCCATGGACGGAGGAGCCTGGTAGGCTGCAGTCCATGGGGTCGCTAAGATTCGGACACGACTGAGTGACTTCACTTTCACTTTTCACTTTTCACTTTCATGCATTGGAGAAGGAAGTGGCAACCCACTCCAGTGTTCTTGCTTGGAGAATCCCAGGGACGGGGGAGCCTGGTGGGCTGCCGTCTATGGGGTCTCACAGAGTCGGACACGACTGAAGCGACTTAGCAGCAGCAGCAGCAGGCTAACTGAGCAAAGACTTCAGTGGCTGTACATAGCAAAGAATATCGACTCTATAACTAGTCCAGGGAAGTCACTAAAAAAACAAACAGCAACTACAGTGACACCCACAATCTCAAACAGCAGCAACAAACCCTGGTTAGGGGGAGGGGAGGGAGGGGATGGTCTGATTATCAGAGTTTTCATAATATGTTATTTTAAAAGCAGTATTTAACCAACAAGGAAAAACAAACAAACAAACAAAACTGTGAGACGTGCAAAGAAACAGGAGAGTATGGTTCATACTCAGGGGTATTTTGAAGCACATCATTGAAGAACTGGCAACCTCTCAGTTCCCTTGTATCTGCAGGACATCTCTTTATAATAGGCATCTCCTTGTTTTATTCACTATGTGCTTGCTGGTGCCATCAAAGAAAAATTCTTTCTTTTTTTTTTTTTTTAGTCTGTTTTAGGAATTCTGATGACTGAATGTTTTCAAAATGACTTTTCTAAGACAAGAAAGAAAAGAAGAAGGATTGCCAAACACAACTGTTGGCTGAAAAGAAACTCTTTGCACAAGATAAAATTCTTGCCATACTCCATTGTACAGCTTATTCTGCTATTTTCCTGAAAAAGGGACCTCCTCAGGTCATTATCAGTCATCACCTTCTACACAGACAGGTGCTGATAACTAAGACTCCTCAGGTTACCCTGAAGACATCTTTTAGCATGCCTGCTCAGGCACTTTAGGCATGTCCAACTCTTTGTAAACCAATGGACTGTAGCCCACCAGGCTTCTCTGTTCATGGGACTTCTCAGGCAAGCATACTGGAGTGTGTTGCAGTTTCTTCCTTCAGGGGATCTTCTTGACCTAGGGATCAAACCCACATCTCCTACGTTGGCAGGTGGATTCTTTGTCGCTGAACCACCAGGCAAGTCCTTTAGTTACAGAGGCAAGACCATTATTAGAACCAGATCTCTGAATCACCACATCTTTTAAAGGGTTTTGTCAGGAAATGGAAACGTGGGGGAGATGACTGCATGACCACTCAGAAGAGGAAAATCTTTAAAAGCACTTGAACTATGAGCAAAAGTTTCCTTTTCTCTAAGAGAAAAAGAAACCCCATTCTTGTTTGACCTTGGGGGGGAAATATCCTTTAGTTGCATTACCTGACAGTTAGTTACACTTACATGAATAAAATAAATCTTTCCACTAAAATCTCTACAGTCACCATCATGGATACTATTGAAAAATTATATGCTTTCTCGGCTAAGCTGCTGAGATCAAACAAAGAGAGCAGGACTGGCATCCTTCTAACTTTTTCAAAAAAACATTTTTTAGAGCAATTTTAGGTTCACAGCAAAACAGAGCAGAAAGTACAGAGATGTCACATATGCTCCCTGGCTCCACGTACACACAGTCTTCCCTGCCTGTCAACACCCTATACCAGAGTGGTACACTGGTTATAATCAATGAGCCTGCACTGACACATAATTATCACCCAAAGTCCATACTCTGCATTGTTGAACTCTTGGTGTTGTACATCCTATGCATTTTCACAAATGTATAACAAATCCACCATTATAGTGTCATACAGAGTAGTTTCATTGCCCTAAAAATCCTCTGTGCTTCACTTCTTTATCCCTCCCTCTACTCTAACCCATGGCAACCACTCACCCTCTTCCTGTCTCCAGAATTTTGCCTTTTCCAGAATATCATACAGTTGGAATCATATAGTATCAGGCTTTTTGGATTAGTATCTTTTACTTGCTGCTGCTACTGCTAAGTCGCTTCAGTCGTGTCCGACTCTGTGTGACCCCACAGACGGCAGCCCACCAGGCTCCCCCGTCCCTGGGATTCTCCAGGCAAGAACACTGGAGTGGGTTGCCATTTCCTTCTTCAATGCATGAAAGTGAAAAGTGAAAGTGAAGTCGCTCAGTTGTGTCCGACCCTCAGCAACCCCATGGACTGCAGCCTTCCAGGCTCCTCTGTCCATGGGATTTTCCAGGAAAGAGTACTGGAGTGGGGTGCCATTGCCTTCTCTTTCACTTAGTGATGTACATTTAAGGTTTTATAACTCATTTCTTTTTAGCACTAAATAACATTTCATTGGTTATGGAATGAAGCTGGTTTCATAGTTCCACATCTTTTCATGGTTTCATAGCTCATTTCTTTTCAGTACAGAATAATGTTCCATTGTCTGAATGTATCACAGTTTATCTATTTACCCACTGAAGGACATCTTGGTTGTTTCCAAGTTTTGGCAATTCTGAATAAAGCTATAAACATCCATGTACACGTTTTTGGGTGGACATAAATTTTCAACTCACTGGGGTAAATTATCAAGTAAAGAGATTGAGGGATTATAGTAAGAGTATGTTTATTTTTTGTAAGAAACTACCATACTTTCTTCCAAAGTGACTATACCATTTTGCATTCCCACCAGAAACGGATGAGAGTTCCTGTTGCTACTCATCCTTGCCAGCATTTGCTCTTGCAGCATTCTAGATTTTGGCCATTTCTAAGAGGCATGTAGTGGTATCTCACTGTTTTGTTTTGTTTTGTTTTTCCCCAATACTTTAATTTCAGAACAACAACAACAAAAAACACAGCACACAATATTCAAACCCCATGTCAAACGTGGATAGGGATAGGGCTTGCTTGAGGCCCTTGTATCCTGCCTTAGACAGAAGGACAGAAATAAAACCACTAGACATCAGCAGAGGGACCCACGTGAGCCAGGGCCACTAGGGCTGCCACTGGGGGAGCCATGGGGATGCTACACAGAGGGAGCAGGCTGCAGGTAAAAACTCCTAATCTACTTCTTTCATGCAAGAGGCATCCTCGTCACACTCAAGGGGGGAATCTCAGCAGGAACAACAGCACTGGGCTCCTCCGCCATCACTATGTCGTCATCAATGCCCAGGCCAAGCTTTATCTTGTGGGAGATATGGCTGGAGTGGGTCTGGGGATTTTCTCAAGCGAGAAGCCAGAAGAGAGCAGTGCGGTTTCAAACAGCAGCACCACCAGGTCCCTGACAGGCTTGCCATTTATGCCTGCCTCTTGCCTTCTGCTGCAGAGTCTCCACGATGGGGTGATCAGGACTGATCTCCAGGTACTTTTGGCCATCATTTAGTCCATGGTCGAGTTGCCCCAAAGTGCCTGAGCTTTCATGATGCACTGCATGTTGGCTGTCCAGCTGTGGTGCTCATCACAGTGCAGCAGGGTGAAGACATGAGCCTGTCTTCAGGATATTGTCACCTTCTCCACCTTCTTATCCAAGATCTTTTTCGTGAGTTTGTAGAGGTTCTCAAACTTGGCCTTGCTCTCCTCCACCTTCTTCTTCTCCTCCTTGTACTCAGGCAGCTCCAGGCCCTCCTTGGTCATGGAGACCAGACTCTTCCCATCAAACTCCTTGAGCTGCTGCACACAGTGCTCATCAATGGGCTCCATCACATACACCACCTCAAAGCCCTGCTTCCACATGCACTCCACAAAGGAAGAGTTCGCAACCTGCTCTTTGCTCTCACCAGTGATGCAACAGACGGACTTCTGGGTCTCCTTCATGAGAGACATGTATTCTGAGAGAGAAGTCATCTCATCTCCAGACTGGGACGTGTGATAGCACAGCAGCTCAGAAAGGTATCGCCGGTTAGTGGAGTCCTCACAGATTCCAAGCTTCAGGTTTTTAGAGAATGCCTCATAGAATTCCTTATATTTCTCCTTGTCTTCTGCCAGCTCAGAAAAGAGTTCAAGGTACTTCTTAACAATGTTCTTATGAATAACCTTCAGAATTTTGCTCTGCTGGAGCATTTCTCAGGAGATGTTCAGGTGAAGGTCTTCAGAGTCAACCACCCCACGGAAGAAGTTGAGATATTCAGGAATCAACTCATCACAGCTTTCCATGATGGACACATGGCGGACATACAGTTTGGTGTTCTTCTTTTTGTTCTCGAAGAGGTCAAAAGGAGCCCAATGAGGGATGAACAGCAGTGCTCTGAATTCTAATTGACCTTCTACAGAGAAGTGCTTTATTGCAAAGTGATCTTCCCAGTAATTGGTAAAACTCTTGTAGAACTCACCATATTCCTCCAGGGTGATGTCATCAGGGTCTCTGGTCCAAATGGGCTTGGTCTTGTTCAGTTCTTCCTGAGCAATGTACTTCTCCTTTATCTTCTTTGTCTTCTTTTTCTTATCTTTGCCACTATCATCCTCCTCATCTGAACCCACATCTTCAATCTTAGGCTTCTCTTCATCATATTTATCTTCCTGTTCTTTCTCACCTTTCTCTTCTTCAGCCTCATAGTCACTGATTTCCTTTTCACGTTCTTTCTCCAGATAGAGTTTGATGGGATAGCCTATGAACGGTGAGTGCTTCTTTACCACTTCTTTGACCCGCCTCTCTTCCAAGTACTCTCTATGGTCTTCCTTCAGGTGGAGAATCACTTTGGTACTCCGGCCAATAGGCTCACCATGGTCAGCATGGACAGTGAAGGAACCGCCAGCAGAAGACTCCTAGGCATACTGTTCCTCATCCTTATGCTTTGTTATCACAACCACTTTCTCTGCCACTAGGTAGGCAGAGTAGAAGCCCACACCAAATCGCCCAATCATGGAAAAGTCTGCACCAGCCTGAAGAGCCTCCATAAATGCTTTAGTGTGAGACTTGGCAATGGTTCCCAAATTATTTACAGGTCAGCTTTGGTCATGCCAATGCCTGTGTCTACCAGAGTTACAGTATGTTCCTAGGGGTTCGGGATGATGAGAATTTTCAGTTCATTCAGTTCAGTTCAGTTCAGTTCATTCGCTCAGTTGTGTCCGACTCTTTGCAACCCCATGAATCACAGCACGCCAGGCCTCCCTGTCCATCACCAACTCCCAGAGTTCACTGAGACTCACGTCCATCGAGTCAGTGATGCCATCCAGCCATCTCATCCTCTGTTGTCCCCTTCTCCTCCTGCCCCCAATCCCTCCCAGCATCAGAGTCTTTTCCAATGAGTCAACTCTTCGCATGAGGTGGCAAAGTACTGGAGTTTCAGCTTTAGCATCATTCCTTCCAAAGAAATCCCAGGGCTGATCTCCTTCAGAATGGACTGATTGGATCTCCTTACAGTCCAAGGGACTCTCAAGAGTCTTCTCCAACACCACAGTTCAAAAGCATCAATTCTTCGGCGCTCACCCTTCTTCACAGTCCAACTCTCACATCCATACATGACCACTGGAAAACCCATAGCCTTGACCAGATGGACCTTTGTTGGCAAAGTAATGTCTCCATTTTTCAATATGCTATCTAGAAATTGGTCATAACTTTCCTTCCAAGGAGTAAGCATCTTTTAATTTCATGGCTGCAGTCACCATCTGCAGTGATTTTGGAGCCCCCAAAAAATAAAGTCTGACACTGTTTCCACTGTTTCCCCACCTATTTCCCATGAAGTGATGGGACAAGATGCCATGATCTTAGTTTTCTGAATGTTGAGCTTTAAGCCAACCTTTTCACTCTCCTCTTTCACTTTCATCAAGAGGATTTTTAGTTCCTCTTCAATTTCTGCCATAAGGGTGGTGTCATCTGCATATCTGAGGTTATTGATATTTCTCCCAGCAATCTTGATTCCAGCTTGTGCTTCATCCAGCCCAGCGTTTCTCATGATGTATTCAGCTCTTTACCCCTGTCCAATTTGAAAGGGTCTGTCAGGCTCTCATAGCAAATCTTATCCAAGGCATCAGAAGCATTACTGATCAACTCCGGAAGAAAAATTTCTTTGTTGGAATAGAAGGTATTAATAATAAGAGACATGAGTTCGGCAATTTTTGCCTCAAAGGCAAATGGCTCCACCTCCGTCTCCATGGTGCACTTCCTCAGGCATCTTCAAGGATAAGAATCCAGGTACTAGAGAACACTGAGCAAGCAATGGCTGCCTCAGGCTCACTTGCTGCAAGAAGGCTGCGCATGGGTGACTTGAGAGCCTCACTGTTGTTTTAATTTGCATTGAAGAAGGAAATGGCAACCCACTCCTTATTCTTGCCTGGAGAATATCATGGACGGAGGAGCCTGATGGGCTACAGTCCACGGGGTCGCAAAGAGTTGGACACAACTGAGAGAATTCACTTTCACTTTCAATGACACAGGATGTGGAGCATCTTTTCATATGCTTATTTGCTGTCTGTATATATTTCTTGTTAGGGTCTTTTGCCCATTTTTAATTGGAATAGTTTCTTTACTTATGGTTGAGTTTTAAGAGTTCTTGGTATATTTTGGATAAGTTCTTTAACAGGCATGTCATTTTCTCCCAATATTTTCTCCCAGTCTGTTGTGTCTACTTATTCTCTTGAGAGTTTTCACAGAGCAGAGGTTTTTAATTTGAATGAAGTTCAGCTCAGCTTATCAATTATTTCTTGCATGAGTCCTATCTTTGGTGTTGTATCTAATAAAAAGACATCACCATACCGAGAGTCACCTGGATTTTCATGTGTTATCTCCTTGGAGTTTTGTAGTTTTTTTGTTCTATAGTTAGGTTTATGAGTAATTTTGAGTTCATTCTTGTGATGGAAGTAAAAACTCTGTTTCTTCTTCTTCTTTTTTTTTTTTTTTTTTGCAAGTGGATATCCAGTTGTTCCAGTAGCAATTGTTGAAAAGACTAATTTTTCTCCATTGTATCATCTTTGTTTTTTTGTCAAGGGTCAGTTTACTGATCGGTTTACATTTCTATGGATCACTTCTGGGCTCTCTATTCTGTTCCATTCATCTATGTATCTACTCTTTTATAACACTTCATTGTTTTGAGGGCTGTAGCTTTACAGTAAGTTTCTAAGTTGAGTAGTGTCAGTCCTGTCTTATAAATTTAAAATATAATACTTATTCTAAAGTGTGTAGTGTATACATCCAAATGATTCTCCCAATAAGTATTATTTTAACCAATACCCATCAAAGTTTTTAATTTTCCTACAGAGAGATCAAGACGGTACAGTTAAATTCAGTTCAGTTCAGTCACTCAGTCGTGTCCAACTCTTTGCGACCCCATGAATCACAGCACACCAGGCCTCCCTGTCCATCACCAACTCCTGGAGTTCACTCAGACTCACGTCCATCGAGTCAGTGATCCCATCCAGCCATCTCATCCTCTGTCGTCCCCTTCTCCTCCTGCCCCCAATCCCTCCCAGGATCAGAGTCGTTTCCAATGAGTCAACTCTTCCCATGATGATGCTGTGAAAGTGCTGCACTCAATATGCCAGCAAATTTGGAAAACTCAGCAGTTGCCACAGGACTGGAAAAGGTCAGTTTTCATTCCAATCCCAAAGAAAGGCAATGCCAAAGAATGCTCAAACTACCGCACAATTGCACTCATCTCACACACTAGTAAAGTAATGCTCAAAATTCTCCAAGCCAGGCTTCAACGATATGTGAACCATGAACTTCCAGATGTTCAAGCTGGATTTAGAAAAGGCAGAGGAACCAGAGACCAAATTGCCAACATCCGCTGGATCATCAAAAAAGCAAGAGAGTTCCAGAAAAACATCTATTTCTGCTTTATTGACTATGCCAAAGCCTTTGACTGTGTGGATCACAATAAACTGTGGAAAATTCTGAAAGAGATGGGCATACCAGACCACTTGACCTGCCTCTTGAGAAATTTGTATGCAGGTCAGGAAGATGGTAAAACTACTTCATAATTCCACTAATTGGCCAGAAAGAGGCTAAGTGGTGGAATTACAGGCTTTTGAGGTTTTATTCAAGAGATTTCTGGGTAACATTCAGTACCACCATCCTTATTTTAATTACAAATAAACATGGTATAGAACTGCAAATTCTCAGAACTCACTGAATATCTGTTACTGTAAAATTATGAGTTCAAATTTCCCCAAGTCAACTTAAAATATTATAATATATAACCAAAGCATATGAAAGGAAAATACACAAACAAAAAATAAACTTTGATTGTAAAATGAATCTTACTCAGAATGTTCAAGAGGAAAATTTTATAGATTCATATAATTCCTTTTAGGAAATAGAACTATTTCCTACAAGATACCATTCTTTCCCATTATAGTACATTTTAATTGCAACTGAAATCCCATGTTTTATCACATTTGCATAAGATTTAGCATTTTTGGTTTAAGGTAAAATCTAAATATTTGCCATGCCCCAAATTTCCAATTTTGAACTCTGTAATAACTGCATATATCATTACAGAATGAAACACAAAATTATATTCTTTAAAAATCAGGGTAAATCCACATATTTTCTAGTTTCATTGCAATGCTTTTTTAAAAAGTCTTTTGAAATGTAAAGGGCATTCAATACAAAAATCCCCAAATTTGGAAACAACATTTTTGTCAGAAAAAGAAACATTATTTTAAAATGACCACATTGACAAAGAACAGCAACTCCCTGTTCTTTTCCAGAATCTAGATTTTTTGCCTTTGGAAGATTGTAAGCCCTTGGTCTCAAGCCCAAACTTCTTATCAACTCTTTGGTGTCTTCTTCTTGACCTCAATATAAATTTCCTTCTTGAGTTTTAAACTCTGCCAAGAGTCAGGAATGGGCCGGGGAGGATCATTGCTTTAAACTGAATTAAAACCAGTTTAATTCACCGAACTGATATAATTTCATTCACAGACCTTCTAGCTAAAATTCATCAAGTACATGAAATCAAAATGGCCCCATCCATGGTGTTCTTCCCAGAGCAGTTCCTCGTGACCAGGGCGACACCTGGAGCAACACAGATGGGAGGTAGCAGGACCAGGGAGTGCACTCCAGTGTAAGGCCTTCTGAGGGGTAACTTTCACAGCCTCCTATCCTGCCAAGGATTCTGGGGCTTTGCTCCATCTCTTAGCTGTTTCCGGTTGAGAAAGCCTGCATTCTACCAGATGAAGAGTTAAGGATGGGAAGAATATGTCCTCTTCTGCAGTTTAAAAAAATAAAATTCCTTTGTGTGTTCTGCCAGATGGCAAGGTTCTCCTGGCTTGTGACCCAGGGGCAAATCTAAACCCCTTTCATGGGCCCTCAAGACCAGTAAGACATGGTTTCCACCTCACCCACACGACCCTCCAAGGCATCACATATATGCCCCATTCACATGTCACACAGTTTTGTGATTGCTTTGTTTTGCCTTCACATATTAGTTTCCCAGGGCCGCTGTAACAACATATTCTGTTGCTTAAGCCAACTGAGTGGCTTAAGCAACAGAAATGCACTGGTAAACTTTCCTGGAGGCTACAATGAGATCAGGGTGTCAGCAGGGTTGGTTCTCTCTGAGGGCCATGATGGAAGATTTTGCTTCATACCTCTCTTGTAGCTTCCAATGGTTTTCAGGCAATCTTTGGCATACTTTGGCTTGTGGAAGCATCACTTTGCTCTTTGCCTTCAAGCTTATGTGGTGTTCTCCCTGTGTGTGCCTTTATGAAAAACAAAATTTAACTGAGTAAACATTAAAGATCTTATTGGCTCTGTATAAAGATTCATGATTCAAGATTCAAGCAGCATCAACAATCTAGCAGATGGAAAGTTTCCCTGAACAGTTAAACAAGGCAAGAGATTTTATAGGCAGACTAGAGTGGGAATAAAGAAGTACTAGGCCAAAAAGCAGATTATTTATTGCAAGATGACTTTCCTTAGAGGGGATGGCAAGGGTCTGCCAGGCAGATTACCTGACTAATGTTGGTCAGGCAATTCTTGATTGACTAGTGTAAGATTCCACTTCTGGGAGAGCTGAAACTGTAATTAAAGTCTTAGTTTGGTGATCTGGGGCTTGGCATAAATGACTCCATTTAGGGCCTGTTGTCTTTTCAACATCTTCACATCATCTCCCTTCTACGCACATCTGACTCTGTGTCCAAATTTCCCTTTATAAGTACACCAGTCATACCAGAACACGTGTGTGTGCACGCGGGCAGTTGTTCAGTCGTGTCCGACTCTTTGTAGCCCCATGGACTGTAGCCCACCAGGCTCCTCTGTGCATGGGATTTCCCAGGCAAGAATACTGGAGTGGATTGCCATTCCCTTCTCCAAGGGATCTTCCCTACCCTCGGATCAAACCTGGATCTCCTGCATTTCAGACAGATTCTTTACCATCTGAGCCACCAGGGAAGCCCTTATTGCCTAATAAGGTCACATTCTGAGGTCTTGGGGGTCAGAGTTGGTGGGACACAATTCAACCTGGAACACTTTGGCGCACACTGAATGGTAAGAGCTTTATGGACAGGTCTGTCCTGTCACCCATTTTAGCCCCAGAGCCCCATTAACACCCGTCACAGTGTGTCAAATATTCAGTAAGTATTTGGTGAATGGGCTTCCCTGGTGGCTCAGACAGTAAAGAATCCACCTGCAAGGTGGGAGAACTGGGTTCGATTCCTGGGATGGGAAGATTCCCTGGAGAAGGGAATGGCAATCCACTCCAGTATTCTCGCCTGGGAAATCCCATGGATGGAGGAGCCTGGTAGGCTACAGTCCATGGGGTTGCAAAGAGTGGGACACGACTGAGTGACTTCACTCATTCACTCACTCAGAACTACTGTACATAATCCAGCAATTCTACTTCTGGACATAAACCCAAAAGAGTTGAAAGCAGAGACTTGAACAGATATTTGTACAGCACGTTCATAACCGCATTATTCACAGTAGCCAGAGATGGAAACAACCTCCCACTACATATCTTCTTCTATCTGAGTTACTTGACCAGATGCTGGCACTTGTTTCTCTTCCAATTCTTCCTCCTCCTGCCGCTCCCCTTTCCCCAGTAAAGGAGGATTTAAAAATTCAGAAGTGATTATAGTTGCCTTAAAGAGAAAATTATTCCAAGGAGAAGTGAACCATCCTCAGTGCTTACATATACAATCAGAACTCAAGCAGAACTTTGAGCCTTGGTTGAGGAATTTCCCAATTCAAGTCAGGATCCATTGGAATTTGCTAATAAATTCAAGTTAACCATCTGCTCCTATGAGCCCAGGTTTTCAGATATATATCAGTTAATACAGCTGTTAGTTTCTGAAAGTAAAGCAAGGACATGAATAAAGAAAAAAGAATGGAAACACCTCTTAGTGAGCTTTGAATCACGTACTCCAGAGGCTCGCACTGAATACAAAGGATTAGCTCAAAAACTACTTGAACTTAATCCAGAGCTTTTCCCAAAAACTGTAGACTGGACAGAGATTCAACAGTGTAAACAAAGATCAAATGAATCAATTCTGGACTATTGTGAAAGGTTTGGGGGAAAAAAAAGAAAAAATTTAAGCAATATTCTGGCTTAACACCTGAGTCATTCTCTAACCACCAATATGACCCTTTGCTTAATTCTGTCTTTTCAGAAGGATTAGATGAAGATTTGGCTACTTAGTCAAAAGACAATCTAGGTGGGTCTGAGTTACACATAAACGCTCTTGTTATACTGGCTGACCAACTTTTCAAAACCATTAAAACCAATTAAGTACACAATGCCTGTTGAAGGTTAAGCGACCCCCAACTCGTTTAATTCCCAACCAGTAGAGAAGCTAGCTTGAAAGAAAATAGTAATAAGTCCTGAGGAAATAAGTCCTATTTGAAGAACCTGATTTTTGCTCCCTGATCCTTGAGACCAGAGCTCTCAGGATCACTTATCTAGACCATCTCTAATTTCTGAAACTGAAGGGGGACAAAAAGGGTAGGAAGCCTTTAAAAAAATTATTTTATTCCAACTGCTATTTATAAACTAGTGAGTTTTATATTGTGATATCTGACTCATGACTAGGTTTAGAAAATGAAGTTAGCTCTCTCATTGTGTCTGTCTGAATACATGTATGTCTTAAGAGTCGTCAATATAATAATCAGTATAATACTTTCATTGTGCCTAGGTTTAATATAAGCTAACTAAGATCTTATTATATGTGTTGCAAATTTGTCAGCAAGGAAAATAACTCAATGTGAAGAAACCTTTAAGCAAGAGATACATAAAAATGTAATGAGATAATGGAATAAGAGAAAGTTTATTGAATAGCTCCTAAACAAAATAAGGTACTGCAACATTTAATACTAAACACTGGCTCCCTCTTATAGAAAACCTAAAGATATTTTGGACTACTAATGAATATGTTTGCTGCCATCCTGAGAGGTTCTCTACAAGAAAGCAAATATTTTTAGAAATTTTTCCTAAATTATCTAAATTATTATCACTGGTATTTATGTTCATCAATCTACAGAATACTAATATAAATGACAGTTGATGGTTGCTTAAGAAAAGTAGGATGCAGATTCTCAGTAAAGACGGCACATAAATGGAATTGCATTTTATTAAGAAAAAAGGAAGTAGGTCTGGTTTACAGATGACTGTTTCTGGATGGGCAAATTAAGTGATGGCTACAGAAAGTGAGGAAGGTTTGCAGAAAGCAGACCCCAAGAAAAGAATCTCATGCATGGTACAAGTTTTCTTAAGATGCTGAACGGCCTTTGATAACACATTTTAAGTTTATTTACCTCTGAAGTGATCTGTTCTGTAATTGGCCCTTGGAAACTTTGGTACTTTAGCTAAGTGAATAACTGTTGTTTCACAGTGACCTATGATCCTATCTGACTGAGTGTTCTAAACTCTTTTGATATTTATTGACAAAATTCTCTAAATAAAAATTTAATGAAGTCCTTTGACCATTAGTTAACTTTGGGATACTTCAAAGGGCCCCTGAAACATCCCAAAGAGAGATATTAAACTAATTAAGTTTTTTGGTACATTAAATTACATGGGAAGTATTGTCAATAAGTAATAAATCTTCTTAGGTTATGTTGTTGTTCAGTCGCCCAGTTGTGTCCGACTCTTTGTGACCCCATGGACTGTAGCACACCAGGCCTCTCTGTCTCTCATCATCCCCCAAAGTTTGCCCACATTCATGTTCATTGCATCAGTGATGCCATCCAGCCATCTCATCCTCTGACACCCTCTTCTCCATCTGCCCTCAATCTTTCCCAGCATCAGGGACTTTTCCAATGAGTCAGCTGTTCCCATCAGATGTCCAAAATACTGGAGTTTCAACTTCAGCATCAATCCTTCCAACTAGTATTCAGGGTTGATTTCCCTTAAGATTGACTGGTTTGATCTCCTTGCTGGCCAAGGGACTGTCAGGAGTCTTCTCCAATACCACAGTTCAAAGGCATCAATTCTTCAGCGCTCTGCCTTCTTTAAGGTCCAGCTCTCACAATTGTATGTGACCACTTAGGTTATATGTACAGTAAATATTACTAATACAGATATCCTAGAAATTATATGGAGTTTCTAAAATTCTGAAATGGAGTAAAATGTTGTCAGTCATAATTCTAGTTATTGTCTACAAGTGTTATATGTTACAGCAGTGACCAAGTGACTTTGTCAATTGTCATCAGATTTTAAATGTGCCTTTTTAAGTCTTTTGTCATTGTGGTTTCACTGATGCCTTTGCAAAAGTGCTTCCTTTTTAAGATTAACAGAAAGAACCTTCTGAAGTTTCCAACCTTCAGGACCAGAATGCTGAACTGAGTAAGAAATGAAAGAATCCTAATGGGAAAAAACCTGATGGCTTGATAAAACTGTTAATAAAAAGAGTTAGTTACAGAAGACAGTGAACAGATGAACATCATTACAATTTTTATGGTTTCCATCTGAAAAATTGTTGGGTTGAATCTGTGTTTTCCAGGTATAAGGAAAACCTTCCCCTCCAACTAATCATGGCTTACAATAATTTGGTAAATTATACATTTGTAAGCAGAATTGAAGCATTTATCCTTTTTCTCTATCTGCTCCTCCAGAGATTAGAAACCCTTAGATTCCCAGCAGCTTTATCACATAAATTAGGAGGGCTACCTCACTAACAGGTTAGAAATTTCAAGGTATATTGGGTACCTTGTAAAGGGAGGAACTCACCTAGATCTCTTAAGTACTTGGCATGACTCTCCCAGCCCTGAAAGGTGTTGTTTGTTTGTTTTTTTAAGTTCAGTCTGCAACTCCTTCCAGAAGTTTCTGCAAAGCAAAAAGCCTATATGATAAATTATAGTTACATAAATTATCAGGCCATGGTTTTTTGAGACCAGACTTATTTTGCAACAAATTAGGTCTTCCCCAATGGCTCATCAGGTAAAGAATCCACCTGCAATGCAGGAGACACTGGAGATGCACGTTCAATACTGGGTTGGGAAGATCCTCTGGAGAAGGGAGGAAATGGCAATCCATTCCAGTATTCTTGCCTGAAAAATCCCATGGACAGAGAAGCCTGGCAGGCTACAGTCCATGGGGATGCAAGAGAGTCAGATACAACTGAGTGACTAAGCACACATAGGTGACAACTGGCTTCCCAGGTGGCTCAGTGATAAAGAATCCACCCGCCTATGCAGGAGACATGGGTTCTATCTGTGGGTTGGGAAGACCCCCTAGAGAAGGAAATGGCAACATACTCCAGTTTTGGGGGTTTTTTTTAATGTTTTAGTTGTGTGTATCTTAAAAACCTAAGTACAGAAGGTTTTCTTTGTGAGTCAAGTATTTTTTCCTTATTTGGGTCCAGGCTGTAAATCATCTTCTTATAGGAGCTCCCTTCTTATAGGATGGTTCAATGTGATTTCCTCAAAGGAGGCAGCCAGCCACCCTCATTGTGGATCCTTACATCATCAAAGAGTATGTCCCTTGCTCAATGGCGTGCAGCTAAAGGGATTGTTTGGGAGAAATGAGACCTTGCTGATGTTGGAGGATCTCCTATGGAGGTGTGGATCAGTAGTGGCTCGCCATGGGAATGGGGGCACTGGCAGCAACAATCCTGGAAGATGCCCCTTCGCCCACTCCATATTCTTGCCTGGGAAATCCCATGGACAGAGGAGCCTGACGCACTACAGTCCATGGGGTCACAAAAGAGTCGGACATGACTTAGCGACTAAACAACGACAACAAAATGTGGATATATTTGGTAGAAATTAGGATAATTTTGGAGAAGGCAAGGGCGACTCATTCCAGTGTTCTTGCCTGGAGAATCCCATGGACGGAGGAGCCTAGTAGGCTGTAGTCCATGGGGTCGCTAAGAGTAGGACACGACTGAACGAATTCACTTTCACTTTTCACCTTCATGCATTGGAGAAGGAAATGGCAACCCACTCCAGTGTTCTTGCCTGGAGAATCCCAGGGATGGGGGAGCCTGGTGGGCTGCCATCTATGGGGTCGCACAGAGTCAGACATGACTGAAGTGACATAGCAGCAGCAGCAGGGTAATTTTAGAGAGAAAAAGATTATGTTTCAAAAAATGTTAAATTCCAGTTTTGTTCATGGAGGTCTGCACTTACTGATTCATTTCCCAGATAGTTCCTTGTTGTTCCACTAAATTATCGTAAAGGTAATTGAATTATAAAAGGACACTCTAAGTTTTGTTTCTAAAGCTTATCTCAGTAATCTTTGAATGAAAATCAGATGCCCCACAACCTGCAAACAGGAGATCATGTATATTGGAAAAGATAAAATATAAAGGATTGTTTCCAAACTAGATGGAAGGACTTTTTATCAGGTGCTCTTAACTAGCTCATGCACAGTGAATCTGAAGGGAAATTGACTCTTGGATTAATTCCCACTTCTAAAGGCCCCTACATCAGACTGGTCTATAGAGAGGAATGCTGACCTCAATCCCACCTTAAAACAAAGCTCAAACAGAGGAAACTACATCCACACCATAAGAAGAAGAAGATGACATCAGAAGTGACAGCTTAGCCAAGATGGTGGACCTGATCATGCAATTATTTATAATATTTTCTTGACTTCTTAAACCTTTGCATATAATTCAAATGTTTTTCTATCATGGACACGATTCTATGCTAATTTTAAAAATCAATCCAACTGTTGGGTTTGCAGCCAATTATCTGTGTCTAATACTTCTAGACTACTTTGATGGATTTCTCCATTCCAAGGCTCTAATTGGCCCTAAGGAACTCTATTTTAGAAGAAAGGAAGTTCAATCCTGTTCAGGCTACTCTTCATATTACTATAATTCTCTCACCTGGCCAATTAGTTATACCTGCTCTGATTCTGGCCATAAATATGAATTTTCCTCTAAAGTTACTCAAGCTCAGTCAGAGCAACAAGCAAAAATTCAGCCAAGGAATTACGGAATAAAAGCTCTCACAATTATGGGATGGATTTATGTGATTAACACCAGGCTATCATCATTTATGCCAAAGCCTTTGACTGTGTGGATCACAATCAACTGTGGAAAATTCTGAAAGAGATGGGAATACCAGAACACCTGACCTGCCTCTTGAGAAATCTGCATGCAGGTCAGGAGGCAACAGTTAGAACTGGACATGGAACAACAGACTGGTTCCAAATAGGAAAAGGAGTACGTCAAGGCTCTATATTGTCACCTGCTCATTTAACTTATATGCAGAGTTCATCATGAGAAATGCTGGACTGGAAGAAACACAAGCTGGAATCAAGATTGCTGGGAGAAATATCAATAACCTCAGATATGCAGATGACACCACCCTTATGGCAGAAAGTGAAGAGGAACTAAAAAGCCTCTTGATGAAAGTGAAAGAGGAGACTGAAAAAGTGGGCTTAAAGCTCAACATTCAGAAAACGAAGATCATGGCATCTGGTCCCATCACTTCATGGGAAATAGGTGGGGAAACAGTGGAAACAGTGTCAGACTTTATTTTTCTGGGCTCCAAAATCACTGCAGATGGTGACTGCAGCCATGAAATTAAAAGATGCTTACTCCTTGGAAGGAAAGTTATGACCAACCTAGATAGCATGTTCAAGAGCAGAGACATTACTTTGCCAACAAAGGTCCGTCTAGTCAAGGCTATGGTTTTTCCAGTCGTCATGTGTGGATGTGAGAGTTGGACTGTGAAGAAGGCTGAGTGCTGAAGAATTGATGCTTTTGAACTGTGGTGTTGGAGAAGACTCTTGAGAGTCCCTTGGACTGCAAGGAGATCCAACCAGTCCATTCTGAAGGAGATCAGTCCTGGGTGTTCTTTGGAAGGAATGATGCTAAAGCTGAAACTCCAATACTCTGGCCACCTCATGCAAAGAATTGACTCATTGGCAAAGACTCTGATGCTGGGAGGGATTGGGCGCAGGAAGAGAAGGGGACGACAGAGGATGAGATGGCCGGATGGCATCACTGACTCGATGGACGTGAGTCTGAGTGAATTCTGGGAGTTGATGATGGACAGGAAGGCCTGGTGTGCTGCAATTCATGGGGTCGCCAAGAGTCGGACTCAACTGAGCGACTGAACTGATCATCATTTAAGTTTTAAGGCCTTCCTTTATCTTGAGAACAATTAAATTATACTAAGGTAAACAGCCTAGTAACACTAGGAAATTGGGCTGGGAGCCTATGGACTGTGTGGATATATAATTTCCCTGAAAAATAAAGATTGGTGCAGAATAAACTAAGTCAGACAACCTGAGACTATATGGGCTACACTTATTGGAAGTTTTCGGCTTAATTCTTACTTATGACTTTAATAATACTGCTAGTATGTTATTGTACTTTGCCTGTTTTACAAGATTGTTGTTTCTTACATTACCAAATGTGTGACAGAAACTTCAATGAAAATAATGATGACTAGGCGATTTAAAGAAGTTGATGAAATCTATAGTTCTGTATGCAGTCAATTCGGAGAAGGCAATGGCACCCCACTCCAGTACTCTTGCCTGGAAAATCCCATGGATGGAAGAGCCTGCTAGGCTGCAGTCCATGGGGTCGCTCAGAGTCGGACACGACTGAGTGAATTCACTTTCACTTTTCACCTTCCTGCATTGGAGAAGGAAATGGCAACCCACTCCAGTGTCCTTGCCTGGAGAATCCCAGGGACGGGGGAGCCTAGTGGGCTGCCATCTCAGGGGTCGCACAGAGTCGGACACGACTGAAGCGACTTAGCTGCAGCAGCAGCAACATGCAGTCAATTGGAGAAAGAAATGGCAACCCACTCCAGTATTCTTGCCTGGAGAATTCCATGGACAGAGAAGCCTGGCAGACTACAGTCCATGGGGTCTCAAACCGTCGGACACAACTGAGCAACTAACACTATGTGATCAATGATTATAATAGTGTAACTCTAGATATGAGAAGATAAAACAAGAGGGAATTTTTCCTGGACCATAACAGAGTGAGAGAGGTAGGTGGTCCAGAGCCCTTTGGTTACTGTTGATAGACCTAGTCCAGTAACAGCACATTGAGTGGCCCATCAGCAAAAACTTTGCCAGATCTCAGAATGAGTCTTCTGGGTACTGTGGAACGAAATGGTCAGGAAATGTCTTCCAAAGTACAGTCGGATTTATGACCATGAGAGAGCCCTGTCAACTACAAACCGGCACTTGCCATCTACCTCTACAAGGATTAAACCATGTACTGCTGCAGCTGCCGACCTTCAACATCCCCTGAAAGGAGTTCAGGGTGGAGAGCAGAAATGAGGCACTCTGTGCTGGTGGAGGGGGGGATGTTGGTGAGGTGGGGGGGGGGGAGGGGTGCGGTGGTAGGGAGATGGGGACTGAAAGGACAGGTCTTCAGATAGGTATTTTCAGGAGCTGATTTTATGAGCCCAATTCTTGTATTTCCTCACATCTAGAAAAGCGCTGAAGTCCTTCATGGTGACGACTATTTCTTGTGACTAAAGCTTCCTGAGACCAGTAGAAATTTTCTGGAAAAAAATAGGGATTTGATTGCCTGTACTCTCCCTTCACCAAAATCACACATATATTCTCCTTCCCCCCTACCTCTTTGGAGCAGTTTCTCAGAGCTATTTGAGGTGCTGTCTCCCAGACTACAGTCCTTATTTTGCCCTAAATAAAATTTAACAGCCAACTCTCAGGCTGTGCAGTTTTTTTAAGTCAGCACTCCCACAGCCCCCAAAGCACAGCGCTGCCCTCGCTCCCTCCTCTCACCTCTTTTCCTTTCCACTTCCTCTCTCTTCCCTTTTCCCCTTCTTTCAAGTGAGAACTGGCAACCACAAACCCACAGAAACAACGCATCCTTCTGGAAAAATTTAAAGAGGCAAGATCAGCGAAGACCTGGAAGCGGAGTGGACGCTCCAAATCCTCCCGCGCACCCTCCAAAGAGCAGCTCATCACCGATAGTGGGACCACCAGCGCCCAGGCTCCCTGGTCGGGCCGGGACCGCGACCGGTGCTCTCTCGCCGCGGGGAACAACCTCCTCACTGTTCCCGCCCGGAGCGAGTGCCAGCCGCCAGCCGCGTCCGAGCCACCCCGCTGGCCAGGGTCGGATGGGGTGACCGCGGGGGTGTGCGCCTGGCCGTGTGGGGCCGGCCTCGGGAGAGCCCGCCCCGGCCCGGCCGGGCCCAGCCCCGCCCGCCGGCCCGCGCAAGCCTCCTTCGACTTAGCCCCCGCCCTCCTCTTACAGCCAGTCTGGCTCGCACTCACCGGCGCTCGCTCTCTCGCCACCAGCCTCAGCCATGAATCCCGGAGCGGCTCGCACCCCGGCGCTGAGGATCCTCGCGCTGGGCGCGTTGCTGTGGCCCGCGGCGCGCCCCTGGGAGCTCACCATCTTGCACACCAACGACGTACACAGCCGCCTGGAGCAGACGAGTGAGGACTCGAGCAAGTGTGTCAACGCCAGCCGCTGCGTGGGCGGCGTGGCACGGCTTGCCACCAAGGTGCACCAGATCCGCCGCGCCGAGCCCCACGTGCTGCTGCTCGACGCCGGCGACCAGTACCAGGGCACCATCTGGTTCACCGTGTACAAGGGCACCGAGGTGGCGCACTTCATGAACGCCCTGGGTTATGATGCCATGGTAAGACCGCCAGCCCGGCAGGCTAGGGAGCCCCCGGGGTGGAGTGCCCGTGCGAGAGAGATGACCGGGTGAAGGAGCCGCCGATGGCGAGGCCGTGGGTGGCGAGCCTAGGACCCGGGCGCAGAGCGAAATGGAGAGGAAGCGAAACTCCCGTCAGTCTTCCAGGTGGATGCTTACATAGACGCCCCTTGGCTGATTCGACTTAAATGGACTGATGTACTTCCACCAAGAAATTGGGTATTTAGAGGAGCGGGACTCGGACTTGCCAATGAGGAGGTTCAGCTGGGATGTGTAGGACTCCAGTTACCCTGTGCCCTGGACCGAGGTGTGTGTGTGTGTGTGTGTGTGAAGTCGCTCAGTCGTGTCCGACTCTTTGCGACCCTGTGGACTGTAGCCCGCCAGGCTCCTCTGTCCATGGGATTCTCCAGGCAAGAATACTGGAGTGTGTTGCCATTTCCTTCTCCACCTGACCGAGGTAGATCCGCACATATCTCTCATTTACTGCTTGGTCTTTCAAAGAAATACTTTATCTCCAGTTAATTGGAAGGGAAACAAACTCAGGGTCAAAGAGGTTAAGTGCATTATCCAGGTCACCTGCTCCAAAAGAGAGAGCGAGACAGGATAATAATAGATCCCAGATCCCTTTGACCCCAGAGTTTAAGCATAATTAAGCTCACAGTCTTGGGGAGAATCCCAGCTGGACACCTTCTGTGTGCAGCTGACTTTCTCTGTGCCTTAGTTCCTGCCTCTAGAAAACAGGGTAATAATCCTGTCTGCTTTCAGAGGGTTGTCTGACACATAATTGTTGTTTAGTTGCTAAACTGTGTCAAACTCTTTTGCGGCCCCATGGATTGTCATCTGCCAAGCTCCTCTGTCCGTGGGATTTCCCAGGCAAGAATACTGCAGTGGGTTCCCATTTCCTTCTCCAGGGCATCTTCCCCACCCAGGGATCAAACCCGCATCTCCTGCATTGGCAGGTGGATTCTTTACCACTGAGCCACTAGGGAAGCCCACTTCAGAGGGTTGGCTGGCATATGGTATGACCTCTTTAAATGTTAGTTCTTATTATCACCAGACACTGTTGTAGAGGTTTAAAAACAGAAATAAACTTCCCTAGGGAAGCCAAAATGCTGAAAGCACTGGGTTTCAAAGAATTTCATTAAAATCAGTTTGGCAGCAGAGATGTAGGAAGAGAGTCCCATTTAAGAGATGAGAGGCTGTTAAAACATATGTGAGAGTTGAAGTGCCAGTTCCCCAGTGCTCTGTTAAAGGTGATGCCTTATTTTGTTGGACTGAATTCTAGAAAAGGAGCAGAGAGGAGCGGCACAGTAATAAATAGTTATGACTTTTGTAAGTCAAACCAACGCCCGAGTTTAGCCCTGTGTGAAATCCTAGAGTGAAGGGATTCTGTGTGGCAAAACTGGGGGAAGAAATCCTAGAAGTTTTAGAACAGGAACAGAGCAAGGGGTCCAGGGAGATGTGGTATGTGGATATGGGAGATGGGGAGAGGTGTGGTCCTGCCTGGGATACAGCAGGCTAACGGTACACTTTGTAACAGAGGAACACAGAGGTGGGCAAAGCACAGTGCTGTATTTTTCCCCCTGGAAACTTGGAGAGAGGAGGACAGGAAAGATATAGGGGGGTAGACTATTTTTTTTTTCCAGGAAAGCTCATTGTAGAGAGATGAAAGAAGGACAGAGAGGTCCTCTCTATCTGATCGTTGGTTTTAAGGTTATCAGGAACACTCAGAGCCGCTGCAATTCAAAGGCTATGAGCCCTGTAGCCTTTGTGTTTATCTGAGCCACAGCCTTTATCTGGGGGACTTGCCAGCATCTGAACTGTGCCAAAGACTCATGGGTCTCAAGAATTCTGTATGTGGCCTTTTAGTGTTCTTATCTCAGCAGCTAGACCTGCCTGATGCTTTGTCCTAGGTGATGACAGAATAAATATTTATAAAATTGTTGCCATTTCCTCCCAGAAAGAATAAACCTTACGTGAGTTTGTTTTGATTTCATCCACAAACCACAACTTTCTAAACTTTTCTTTTCATGACACTCTTTTTCCCACAGTTGTGTAGACTCCTTTCGGTGGAAAAAAAAGTGGATAATTCCCAGTTTTCCCAAGTGATACTGTTTTCCTCTTTCAGATGAATTAAGTTCACAGTGTTAATCAAGTGTTTATGATAAGATGCTGGGTGAAGCTGAAGCAATCTGCTACAAGTTACAGTCCGTCACCACCAGAAATGTTTAGAATGCTTATTGTTGGATGGATTTACTGTCTTTTAAATTTCACTCAAAACAATTGGACCGGGGCCTGAGGAAATTAGGCAACTTATGTAATGTTGGCAGGTTGTGAAAGAGGAGGAAAGCCAAAGGTAAGGCTGGTGGCCAGGTTCTTGATAGCCTCTCATCAGATTCACTCCATGCAGGTTTGACAAACATGGTTTGACCTGCATAAAATCTTAGTTCTTGTGATGCTTTAGTAAGGGATAAAGCTCTGCCACATTCATTGTGTTTTGGTTTTCCAGTGGCTTTTCATTGGCATTTTGCTAACACACCTTTCAGCGAGTTTATTGCTGTTCTGCTGTTAAAAGAAAGTTCGAGTGAAGTCGCTCAGTCATGCCCGACTCTTTGTGACCCTATGGATAGTAGCCTGCACCAACCTCCTCCATCCATGGGATTTTCAAGGCAAGAAGTACTGGAGTGGGTTGCCATTTCCTTCTCCAGGGAATCTTCCCAACCCAGGGATTGAACCCAGGTCTCTCACATTGTAGACAGGCGCTTTACCGTCTGAACCATCAGGGAAGTCCTCTGCTGTTAAAAATCCACCCCCAGCTCACCAACCTGCTGCCACCTCTTGACTCTCAGGAAGCTGGAGATGTAGATCAGGGTGGAAAACAGTCGTGAAAGGATATCCCCAGTTCTCTAGAAACTGGACCTGGTTAGAGGAACCACATCTAAGATGCATGGGTTTGGAGGGCAAAGAGGAAGTGACTAGAATTTAACTTAACCCCAGGAGTTCCCTCAACCTCCGGACCTTCGAGCCCCAGTGAGAACAGCTAGAGGGATTCTTTTTTTTCTTATTGTAGCTAGTTGCTTTACAGTATTATGGTGGTCTCTGCCATACACCAACTTGAATCAGTCATAACTGTGTGTGTGTGTGTGTGTATGTGTGTGTGTATGTTTGTGTGTATATATCCCCTCCCTCTAGAGCCTCCCTCCCCCGACCCATTCCACCCCCCAGGTCATCACAGAACACCAGGCTGGTCTCTCTATGTTACATAGCAGCTTCCACTAGTTATCCATTTTACACATGGTAGTGTATATATCAGAGAAGGCAATGGCACCCCACTCCAGTACTCTTGCCTGGAAAATCCCATGGATGGAGGAGTCTGGTAGGCTGCAGTCCATGGGGTTGCTAAGAGTTGGACACGACTGAGCGACTTCACTTTCACTTTTCACTTTCATGCCTTGGAGAAGGAAATGGCAACCCACTCCAGTGTTCTTGCCTGGAGAATCCCAGGGATGGGAGAGCCTGGTGGGCTGCCCTCTGTGGGGTCGCACAGAGTCAGACACGACTGAAGCGACTTAGCAGCAGCAGCAGCAGTGTATATATGTCAATGCTACTACTCAGTTTGTCCTACTCTCTCCTTCCTCTGCTGTGTTCACCAGATCATTCTCTATGCCTGTGTCTCCATTCTTCTCTGTAAATAGATTCATCAGTAGTGTTTTTGTAGCTTCCATATGTATACATTAGTGTACAATGGTTGCTTTTTTCTTTCTGTCTGACTGCACTCTGTATAACAGGTTCTAGGTTCATCCAACTCACTGTAACTGACTCGATTTCATTCTTTTTTATGGCTAGTAATATTCCTTTGTATATGTGTACCACAACTTCTTTAGCCATTCATCTGTTGATGGATATCTAGATTGCTTCCATGTCCTGGCTATTGTAAACAGTGCTGCAGTGGACATTGGGGTACCTGTGCCTTTCAGAATTGTGGTTTTCTCAGGGCATGTGACCAGTAGTGGGATTGCTGTATCATATGGTAGTTTTATTCTTAATTTGTTTAGGAATCTCCATACTGTTTTCCACAGTGGCTGTACTAATTTACATTCCACCAGCAGTGCTGGGGGGTTCTGATAGTGCTGGAGCCAAAGACAAGCTTAGAGACCTCTGGACCCAGCTGCCAGGCAGAAAACTCTAGAGGGAGGCCGTCACAAGCTGCTAGTTAGTGTCGCTGTGTTGGTGGAGGCACAGGAAGACAGCTCTGATGTACTCACCATGTGAGTTGGGTGGGTTGCTTTCTCTGAGCTTCCTATACCCAACTGCAAGACTGGCGGGATCAACCACCACCCCGCCTCTCTGTGTAAGACTTTTGTAAGTGATCCATGAGATGGCAAATGTAAAACTCCCTAGCTCCCTGCTGGCTCAGAGTAAACACTCAGTAAAAGTTAGTTCCATGTGTCCTGCCAAAAAAAAGAGAAAGGTATGAGTAAGGGAGGTTGGGGTTTTAAGCTCTCAGTTTATCTGATTCTGACTGCCCAGCACAGCCTACCACCCTCCTCCGCCCACTCCACCAACTTTTCTATATCCCATTTCTGAACTATTATTTTTTCTTTTTTATATTTTTTTTGTTTTTATAGAAAAAATTACTTTTAAGTGCTAATCATGTAACATTTTCCATCACGGAAGCGGTTTATATTTGCAAGACTCACTAGAGGTTGGATTTTTTTTTTGGTTTGGGCTATCTTCATGTTTACTCATTGAGCAGACTTATGTGAACCCCAAAAAGCACAGAAGCAAAGGGATTCATCTCCAGGGATGGGATTCTAACCACCAAGGTGGGCTGTGGGGAAGGGCAGCCTCCTTTGGGCCCCGTTGTAAGGCCCTGGCTGCTGAACCCACTTTCTGTCTGACAGCCAGCAGCCTCAACCTGAGCAAATGACTCCCTGATGCCAGAGCCAGCAGCCTGAGTGGGGACCGTGGCCCCTGACTTTACCTCACTCAAGCCCAATAGACCCCCTTTTGTCCACATGCCTCACCTTCCATTTCCCACGTAGGTAGCCTTCCTCGCATGTTGATGTTTGTGTTTGATTTCTATGTGCGCTTGTAGAACCTTTGTTATAGTTTTAGTTGCTTATACTTTTAAGTTACACAACTCATTCTGTTACTCAGCTCATTGTTTCTTTTGTCCTGACCTGGTCCTGCGTGGGGTTTGTCAGTGTCACTCTGTGTCTATCATGTACACGCACTGTGCCTCGTGCACCACGAAGACCTCCCCACATTTTAGCTTTTGCTCCCCTTTGATGGATTTGGACATGGTACACATCATGCTGCAGTTCCACAAATGTGCTGCCCCAAATAGCCTCCTGCAGGTCCCAACTGTGAGCCTTCCTTTAGGATCCATACCCGTGGGCAGGCTTGCTGGGCACAAGGATGTGTACACTTACTCAGGAACTGACCACCAGATGGCTTTCCTGGGGCCTTCTATTCACCCCACCGACCCCCAGGCAGATATGACCCCCCCACACACATCCTTACCCCTACTTTGCATCATTCTGCAGCTTTCCAAGAGGTGTAAACTGACATCTCACTATCTGAGCTTGTGTTTTTCTAATAATTAGTAAAATAAGATGCTTTCTCCTTGGAAGGAAAGTTATGACCAACCTAGATAGCATATTGAAAAGCAGAGACATTACTTTGCCAACAAAGGTCTATCTAGTCAAGGCTATGGTTTTTTCCTGTGGTCATGTATGGATGTGAGAGTTGGACTGTGAAGAAAACTGAGCACCGAAGAATTGATGCTTTTGAACTGTAATGTTGGAGAAGACTCTTGAGAGTCCCTTGGACTGCAAGGAGATCCAACCAGTCCATTCTGAAGGAGATCAGCACTGGAATTTCTTTGGAAGGAATGATGCTAAAGCTGAAACTCCAGTACTTTGGCCACCTCATGTGAAGAGTTGACTCATTGGAAAAGACTCTGATGCTGGGAGGGATTGGGGGCAGGAGGAGAAGGGGATGACAGAGGATGAGATGGCTGGATGGCATCACTGACTCGATGGACGTGAGTCTGAGTGAACTCCAGGAGTTGGTGATGGACAGGGAGGCCTGGCGTGCTGTGATTCATGGGGTCGCAAAGAGTCGGACACGACTGAGCAACTGAACTGAACTGAACTGAATATGTTTGTTAACTTTATGGGTTTCCTCTGCCCTAACTGCATGGTCACATGCTTTGCTCTTTTTTATAAATTAGGTTTGCTCTAGTTTTCTTACTTTTCAAGAGTTCTAAGTATTAATCTATAATCAATTTTATTTTTTCTAATTTTTTTTGGCCTAGCCATGCAGCATGTGGAATCTTAGTTCCCCGACCAGGGACTGAACCTGTGCAATGGAAGCACACTGGACCACAAAGGAAGTCCCTGAAATCAGTTTTAGACATTGTTGTTTCCTCCTCCAGGGGATTTTCCCAACCCAGGGACTGAACCTAGGTCTCCTGCATTGCAGGTGGATTATTTACCATTTTTAGATCTATTAATTTTGTCCATAGCATTGTCAACTTGTTTTATTGGGTGGGAATTTTTAAGACATCAGGCCCAGGCCTGGGAGATAGCATCTCAAGTGACCCTGAGAGAACTGCCTCAAGGAGCCAAGGGGAGGAGCCTGGTTATATAGTTTTGCAACATCAAAATACTAGATAGTCTGAACATCAAAAGAGTTTTGTCAGTTAAAGAAAACTAAATATCCCAAGTTAAGGATTGTATTGCTTTATATAGTTATATATAAAGTTTTATATAAGGAGTGTTGTGCTATGTAGTTTTATATTAAGGAGTGTAGTGCTTTATATAGTTTTGCAACATCAAAATAGTAAATAGTCTGAACATCAAAAGAGTTATGTCAGTTAAAGAAAACTAAATATCCCAAGTTAAGGATTGTAGTGCTTTTCTATGTATGGAAAGTTGCAAGAGTCTGGCTCACTGCAGTTATTCCTCTGACGTGTACCTCTAATATCTGGGGCCAGTATGTGTGGTTTCATATCCTGATGTTCCTCAGGGCTCAGCCTAGGGAGTGGCTGCAGTCTGATGGCTGCTAGATAGCAGGTATTCATCTCTTCAAATTCCCTTAGGGCCCACATTGAGGGCTGCCATCTCTGATGACTGTGACATCCGTGTTTACTGATATGGCAGAAAATACTCCATTTTTTAGTGTCTTTTCATTGAACAGAAATCCTCCACTTGGTATAATCAAATTAATTTTTATTATTTTTTTTGTCTTATGGTTTGTGCTCTTGAAATTTTACATAAGATTTTAGTAATTTGAAGCTTGTCATCCCCAGCACTCATCACTGGAATTCAGACATGAGTACTGTTCTCTCTGCCTTTGAGAGATGCTGAATCTATAACTGGGAGTATGCCATTCAGCTCTTTGAGCCATCAATTCCTCATCTGTAAAGTCTGAGGGTCCTCACATCTCTAAACCAATGGCGACCTGAGAAATATTTTGATTCCATTTCAATTCAGTGGAGGGACGGGAGGATGAGGCAAAGGTGCAGAAGCAGAAATCTGTAAGATGGACCAGCCTGAACCAGAGCGAGGTGGCAGGAATCAGGAGAGATGGGATCACATGCAACTTACAGGCCACTCTGAGAAAATAGGCTCTGCTCTATTGTCATGGGGAGCCACTGGAGGTGTCTGAATGGAGGAATTTGTTGTTAATAAAAAATAAACATTTTGTCTTTGTCTGAGTTCCTGTCACATAGCTCCCCAAACTCTTGGGGATACTTGATCAGTGTCTTCTTAATGTCAATGAGATGACTGATGGCTGGAGACTCCTAGGCATCTTCAGAGTGACTTCTGGGGAGAGCCAGGGACCAAGAGACTCAGCTAATCACCAGCAGTCAAGGATTTGATCAATTATGTCAACGTGATGAAACCATCATCAGTTCAGTGCAGTCGAGCAGTCGTGTCCGACTCTTTGTGACCCCATGAATCGCAGCATGCCTGGCCTCCCTGTCCATCACCAACTCCTGGAGTTCACTCAGACTCACGTCCATCGAGTCAGTGATGCCATCCAGCCATCTCATCCTCTGTCGTCCCCTTCTCCTCCTGCCCCCAATCCCTCCCAGCATCAGAGTCTTTTCTAATGAGTAAACTCTTCACATGAGGTGGCCAAAGTACTGGAGTTTCAGCTTTAGCATCATTCCTTCCAAAGAAATCCCAGGGCTGATCTCCTTCAGGATGGACTGGTTGGATCTCCTTGCAGTCCAAGGGACTCTCAAGAGTCTTCTCCAACACCACAGTTCAAAAGCATCAATTCTTCAGCGCTCAGCCTTCTTCACAGTCCAACTCTCACATCCATACATGACCACTGGAAAAACCATAGCCTTGACTGGATAGACCTTTATTGGCAAAGTAATGTCTCTGCTTTTTAATATGCTATCTAGGTTGGTCATAACTTTCCTTCCAAGGAGTAAGTGTCTTTTAATTTCATGGCTGCAGTCACCATCTGCAGTGGTTTTGGAGCTCAGAAAAATAAAGTCTGACATTGTTTCCACTGTTTCCCCATCTATTTCCCATGAAGTGATGGGACCAGATGCTGTGATCTTAGTTTTCTGAATGTTGAGCTTTAAGCCAACTTTTTCACTCTCCTCTTTCACTTTCATCAAGAAGCTTTTGAGTTCCTCTTCACTTTCTGCCATAAGGGTGGTGTCATCTGCATATCTGAGGTTATTGATATTTCTCCCAGAAATCTTGATTCCAGCTTGTGCTTCATCCAGCCCAGCGTTTCCCATGATGTATTCTGCATATAAGTTAAATAAGCAGGGTGACAATATACAGCCTTGACGTACTCCTTTTCCTATTTGGAACCAGTCTATTGTTCCATGTCCAGTTCTAACTGTTGCTTCCTGACCTGCATACAGATTTCTCAAGAGGCAGGTCAGGTGGTCTGGTATTCCCATCTCTTTCAGAATTTTCCACAGTTTATTGTGATCCACACAGTCAAAGGCTTGGGCAGAGTCAATAAAGCAGAAATAGATGTTTTTCTGGAACTCTCTTGCTTTTTCCATGATCCAGCGGATGTTGGCAATTTGATCTCCGGTTCCTCTGCCTTTTCTAAATCCAGCTTGAACATCTGGAAGTTTACAGTTCACATATTGCTGAAGCCTGGCTTGGAGAATTTTGAGCATTACTTTACTAGCGCGTGAGATGAGTGTCATTGTGCAGTAGTGAGCATTCTTTGGCATTGCCTTTCTTTGGCATTGGAATGCAAACTGACCTTTTCCAGTCCTGTGGCCACTGCTGAGTTTTCCAAATTTGCTGGCATATTGAGTGCAGCACTTTCACAGCATCGTCTTCCAGGATTTGAAATAGCTCAATTGGAATGCCATCACCTCCACTAGCTTTGTTTGTAGTGATACTTTCTAAGGCCCACTTGACTTCACATTCTAGGATGTCTGGCTCTAGGTGAGTGATCACACCATCATGATTATCTTGGTCGTGAAGATCTTTTTTGTACAGTTCTGTGTATTCCTGCCACCTCTTAATATCTTCTGCGTCTGTTAGGTCCATACCATTTCTGTCCTTTATCGAGCCCATCTTTGCATGAAATGTTCCCTTGGCATCTCTGATTTTCTTGAAGAGATCTCTAGTCTTTCACATTCTGTTGTTTTCCTCTATTTCTTTGCATTGATCGCTGAGGAAGGCTTTCTTATCTCTCCTTGCTATTCTTTGGAATTCTGCATTATATCTTATATCACCTCTTGATGCTTATATCTTTCCTTTTCTCCTTTGCTTTTCGCTTCTCTTCTTTTCACAGCTAGTTGTAAGGCCTCCCCAGACAGCCATTTTGCGTTTTTGCATTTCTTTTCCATGGGGATGTTCTTGATCCCTGTCTCCTGTACAATGTCACGAACCTCCGTCCACAGTTCATCAGGCACTCTATCAGATCTAGTCCTTTAATCTATTTCTCACTTCCACTGTATAATCATAAGGGATTTTATTTAGGTCATACCTGAATGGTCTAGTGGTTTTCCCTACTTTCTTCAATTTAAGTCTGAATTTGGCAATAAGGAGTTTATTATCTGAGCCACAGTCAGCTCCTGGTCTTGTTTTTGTTGACTGTATAGAGCTTCTCTATCTTTGGCTGCAAAGAATATAATCAGTCTGATTTCGGTGTTGCCCATCTGGTGATGTCCATGTGTAGAGTCTTCTCTTGTGTTTTTGGAAGAGGGTGTTTGCTATGACCAGTGCCTTTTCTTGGCAAAACTCTATTAGTCTTTTGCCCTGCTTCATTCCGTATTCCAAGGTCAAATTTGCCTGTTACTCCAGGTGTTTCTTGACTTCCTACTTTTACCTTCCAGTCCTCTATAATGAAAAGGACATCTTTTTTGGGTGTTAGTTCTAAAAGGTCTTGTAGGTCTTCATAGAACTGTTCAACTTCAGCTTCTTCAGCATTACTGGTTGAGGCATAGACTTGGATTACTGTGATATTGAATGGTTTGCCTTGGAAATGAACAGAGATCATTCTGTCGTTTTTGAGATTGCATCCAAGTACTGCATTTCAGACTCTTTTGTTGACCATTATGGCTACTCCATTTCTTCTGAGGGATTCCTGCCCACAGTAGTATATACAATGGTCATTTGAATTAAATTCACCCATTCCAGTCCATTTTAGTTCTCTGTTTCCTAGAATGTCGACATTCACTCTTGCCATCTCCTGTTTGACCACTTCCAATTTGCCTTGGTTCATGGACCTGACATTCCAGGTTCCTCTGCAATACTGCTCTTTACAGCATTGGACCTTGCTTCTATCACCAGTCACATCCACAACTGGGTATTCTTTTTGCTTTGGCTCCATCCCTTCATTCTTTCTGGAGTTCTTTCTCCACTGATCTCCAGTAGCATATTGGCCACCTACTGTCCTGGGGAGTTCCTCTTTCAGTATCCTATCATTTTGCCTTTTCCTACTGTTCATGGGGTTCTCAAGGCAAGAATACGGAAGTGGTTTGCCATTCCCTTCTCCAGTGGATCACATTCTGTCAGACCTCTCCACCATGACCCGCCCGTCTTGAGTGGCCGCACACGGCATGGCTTAGTTTCATTGAGTTAGACAAGTCTGTGGTCCTAGTGTGATTAGATTGACTAGTTTCCTGTGAGTATGGTTTCAGTGTGTCTGCCCTCTGATGCCCTCTTTCAACACCTACCATCTTACTTGGGTTTCTCTTACCTTGGACGTAGGGTATCTCCTCACGGCTGCTCCAGCAAAGCACAGCCACTGCTCCCTACCTTGAATGAGGGTATCTCCTGACCGCTGCCCCTCCTGACCTTGAGTGTGGAATAGCTCCCCTAGGCCCTCCTGTGCACACGCAGCCACCGCTCCTTGGACGTGGGGTTGCTCCTCCCGGCTGCTGCCCCGGCCTCCAGCGTGGGGTAGCTCCTCTCGGCTGCTCCTGCGCTGTCTCAGCCTGGCAATCTCTGCCGCCGCCCCTGACCTAGGACGCTGATTAGCTCTTCTCGGCTGCTGCCCCTGACCTCAGACGTGGGGAAGCTCCTCTCGGCCATTCCTGCACCATCGCAGCCTGGCACTCTCAGCCACTGCCCCTGACCTCGGACGTGGGGTAGCTCCTCCCGACTGCTGCCCCTGACATCGGACGTGGGGTAACTCCTCTTGGCCACCGCCCCTTGGGCATGGGGTCCTCCCGGCTTCTGCCCCTGACGTTGGACGTGGGGTAGCTCCTCTCGGCTGCGCTATGTGTACCGTCGCAGTCAGGCGGCAGCTGGGAGGAGTTACCCCACATCGGAGGTCAGGGGCAGCGGCCGAGAGTGCCAGGCTGCAACAGCGCAGGAGCAGCCAAGAGGAGCTACCCCCCGCCCCAGGCCAGGGGCGGCGGCCGGGGAGGAGATACCCTACGTCCAAGGAGCGGTGGCTACGCGGGTGCAGGAGGGCCTGAAACCATCATAAAAAGTCCTAAATAGTGAACACAGTGAAGTGGTGGCAAGGTGGTGTGCCCAGAGAGAGCAGGGAAGCCCTGTGCAGCCTTCTGCTTGCACACCTTGCCCCATGCATGTCTTCCACTTGGCTGTTCCTGAGTTGCAGCCTTTATAGTACACCAGTAACCATAAAAGCAAAGTACTTTCCTGAGTTCTGTGAGTTTTTCTAGTAAATTATCAAAACTGTGTAGGGTCTTGTGGGAATCCCTGATTTACAGATGATGTATTACAAGTACAAATGATCCAAGAACTTGCAACTGCCATCTGAAGTGGGGGCAGGCTTGTGGCTCTGAAGCCAGGATCTGTGATTTGATGTTCACTCCTGGTAGACAGTGTGTGCGTGCTAAGTCGCTTGAGTTGTGACCTACTCTTTGCAATCCCATGAGTGTAACCCTCTGGGCTCCTCTGTCCATGGGATTCTCCAGGCAAGAATACTGAAGTGGGTTTTACTGGAGGAGATCTTCCCAACCCAGGGATTGAACCCGTGTCTCTTGATTCTCCTGCTTGGCAGGTGGTTTCTTTACCACTAACACCACCTAGGAAGCCCCAGGTAGATACTGTCAGCATGGAATTGAATTGTTGGACACCCAGTTAGTAACCTCAGAGACCTGGACAATCAGCTGATATGAGAAAACACTTCTCAGCCACAGAGGGAAATCACAGTTTTGGAAGAATGAATAGAAATGGATGGGAGGGCAAAGATACCAGAAAAGAGGAAGGGAGAAGGGGCTGGACAATATAGTCTAGTCAAGAGATGATGAACACAGACTGCAACTGGGCAAAGAGCTTGTATGCCTGCAGTGCAGAAAGCTGATGTAACAGCAGACATTTGCCGCAAAGTAAGTATTTATTGCAGGGCGCCGAGCAAGGGAGTAAGAGAGAGCCTCAGATCCACTCCCACTTGGGTTTTGAATTGAGGGTGTTTTTAAAGGGAAAAAACAAAGAAACTGGAATTAATCATCATTTTGTGACGTTTCTTAGTCACAGTTTCGGGAGCCAGTAAGTCTCTGGTTTAGGATTCTCAGGCCAGATGGTCTATGACTTGGGGGCCTATTAGAAGAGCAACTTGTAATTGTATGTTAATGATGAAATCTACAACAGCAGTTCCTCCAACTCTGGTAGATTACTGTTCTGTTAGCCCGTGGTTGAGGTCATAGGGGATAGAAAGGGAATAAAGTTTTGAATAGAGAGATTCATCATTAACTTGGAAGGGAACTCAGTTTTAGGGGCACTCCAGGTCAGAACTATGGTGATGGGGAAAGAAAGGCTGAATCCACCAGGGCCATTTTCAGTAGGACAGGCAGCATGGCACAGGGCTAGGAGGGTGAATTTGGGGTGACTATCTGGGATCAGGTCCCTTCCCTGCCACTTAAAATCTATGGAGTGTGAGCAGGTTCTTGAATCTCCTGGAGGTTTTCTTTCCACAGGTGTAAGGTGGGTGTGATCATGATTTTCTCCCCATAGGTTGTTGTAGGGTTTAAAGGAGATGACAGGGACTTCCCTGGTGGTGCAGTGGCTAAAACTCCACTCTCCCAATGCAGGAAACCTGGGTTTGATCCCTGGTCAGGGAACTAGATCCCACATGCCACAACTAAAGATCCTGCATGCTACAACAAAGACTCAGCACAGCCAAATAAATAAATAAATATTTTTTAATGAATTGTAAAGGAGATGATAGTGTGTGTCAAGTTCTTTACATGGTGCCAGCCACAATCAGGGGTCAGTAAGTGCTGACTGTACTCACCTTCTGTTGGCAGGGGTGGCTCAGAAGAGCTTATAATCAAAAGACGACTAAGAGGGTTCAAGCCTGGGACACAGGGCAAATCAGCGGTGTTTGACACTGCACCTCAAGAGTGCAGAGGTGTAGTAAGATTACCCCCTGACAGCTAAAGCCTCCTATTTCCAGGCTTTTCCTGACTTAGTGGACATGCTTGTGCCCATGGGGTTGTGGCAGACAGAAGCAGTAGAAAGAGATCTGGACAGGACCTCAGGACACCCAGGTTTTACTTCTTGGCTTTTCAAGCTCCTAGCTATGTGAGTTTATTGGAGAAGGAAATGGCAACCCACTCCAGTATTCTTGCCTGGAGAATCCCAGGGACGGGGGAGCCTGGTGGGCTGTCGTCTATGGGGTCACACAGAGTTGGACACGACTGAAGCGACATAGCAGCAGCAGCAGCTATGTGAGTTTGGGCAGCGGATTCCTCATAAAACAAGGGATTTGGAGGGGGTGCTCTGCCCATGTCCTTTCTCAGTGCCTCAGGCCCTGCCCAGCTCTATGTCTTGCTTCTAATCTGCCAACACGGCTCGATTGTTCCCAGGACTTAATAGTACGCACGGGTCTAAGTTGGCCTGACAAGTCTTGTTTCTCCTCCACAGTTCCTTTCATAGAAGCTGTTTTCTTGTGGAGGGATGGCTTGGGTCTTCTCCCAGGTACCTCCAGGTAGCTACTGCTTCCAAAGAGGTTTCCAGGATTTTAGATGGAGGGTTATCTGTTTTGTAATAGAAAATGATGGCCAAAGTGGGAGGGTGATGAACCCAGTTTCAAGTCTGTTTTCTGTGAGGTTTACTTACTCTTTCAGTCCACAGATATTCACTTTTCTGGTGGCTCAGATGGTAAAGAATCCACCTGCAATGCAGGAGACCTGGGTTCAATCCCTAGGTTGGGAAGATCCCCTGGAGAAGGGAACAGTACCCACTCCAGTATTCTGGCCTGGAGAATTCCATGGACAGAGGAGCCTGGCGAGGGCTACAGCCCATAGGGTCACAAGGAGTCGGACACAACTGACTGACTTTCACTTAATCGGCTTCCTTTGCAGCTCAGTTGGTAAAGAATCTGCCTGCAGTGCAGAAGACCCGGGTTTGATTCCTGGGTTGAGAAGATCCCCTGGAGAAGGAAATGGCAACCCACTCCAGTATTCTTGCCTGGAGAATCTCATGGACAGAGGAGCCTGGCAGGGTACAGTACATGGGGTCACAAGAGTCGGACATAATTTGGTGACTAAACAACCAACCAAGCCTGTGCCAGACTCTGTGCTGAGTACTTTAGACAGTAAACAAGACCTGCCAGAGTGAAACTTACTGTTCAGTGAGGGGATCGTGACCATCTGAGCCCTTCCTAACCACATAGAGAGGCTGGGTAAGACCTATGAAGGGGGGTGAGCAGGGAGAAGCAAAGCAAAGCAAAAATGACTGAAATTCTAACACCTGTGCACAAGGATTCTCCAACTACAGATCCTATCTGCAGAAGACAATGCTCAGGTACCATATATGTCCAAATCCACAGTGGGTATGTTTCCCCTCCTCTCAGGAAAGCAATCCCTAAGGAAAGGGAAGTCACCTTATATTCAAATGCTTACAGAGTCTCTCATATCAAGGAAACTGAATTACTTTATTGTCAGTAACAAAGTCACCTGATATTCAAGTGCTTACAGAGTCTCTCATATCAAGGAAACTGAATTACTTTATTGTCAGTAACAAAGTCACCTGATATTCAAGTGCTTACAAAGTCTCTCATATCAAGGAAACAGAGTTACTTTATCTTCAGTTACAAAGCAGCATATTCTGGGAAGACAGACTAGTCGTGCCAGTTCGGAAAGCTTGAAAGAAATATCTGATGGCAGTGTTTTGTTGTTTTGTTTTGTTTAAGCATAGAAAGTTGGTGGTTATTCCTGGAGCTCAGACCTTGAAAGTCGTGCACGTGTGTGGATTGTGGATCCTCAGGTCTTAGTGATATGTGTGAACAGCCCCATCCTATGGCTGTTGTCCCCAGTCTGAGTTCCACATCGGGGCTGGTCTGGGTGAAACCAGCCTCAGGCATGGAGAAAAGGAAGCAGCAGCAGCTTCTGAGCTCATCTTGTCCAGGCATCTGTGTTTGCTTAACTGAAAATGGGAGAAGAACTGGACAAGTCACAACAGATTGGCAGCTTTCCCTGCTTCACTCACAAAACCATCTGGATGCTGTGCAAACACCCTCCCTGTCTGTTCTTCAACTATATAACCGGAACTTGCAAATCCTCTTGACACTTCTTTTCCTTCACTTGAACAGTTGGCTTTATGGTTTAGTCACTAGTTCATGTCTGACACTTGTGACCCCATGGACTGTAGCCTGCCAGGCTCCTCTGTCCATTGAGGTTATCCAGGCAAGAATACTGGAGTGGGTTGCCATTTCCTTCTCAAGTTGGCTCTTTATAGGATCCAAAAATTAGCTGCAGCCTCCTAGCTCCTCAGAGATGTACTGGGTTAGCCAAAGAGTTTATTTGGTTTTTAAATAAAAATAAAAGACATTTTTCATTTTCACAAAGAACTCTATTGAACAGTGTAGTCATCATTTTGTTCTAATACCTTCTGCCTTTTTCAGGCAACTTCATAATTCTGTCTTCCCAAAACGTTTTATCTTTTTGAGCAAAGAACTGTTCTAGGTAACTTTTACAGTCTTCCAGAAAACTGAAAATTTTCCACTAAGAGAATTTTGTAAAGACCAAAATAAATCAGTTCAGTTTAGTTCAGTCACTCACTCGTGTCCGACTCTTTGTGATCCCATGAATCACAGCACGCCAGGCCTCCCTGTCCATCACCAACTCCCAGGGTTCACCCAAACTCATGTCCATCGAGTTGGTGATGCCATCCAGCCATCTCATCCTCTGTCATCCCCTTCTCCCCCTGCCCCCAATCCCTCCCAGCATCAGTCTTTTCCAATGAGTCAACTCTTCGCATGAGGTGGCCAAAGTACTGAAGTTCCAACTTTAGCATCAGTCCTTCCAATGAACACCCAGGACCAATCTCTTTTAGAATGGACTGGTTGGATCTCCTTGCACTCCAAGGGACTCTCAAGAGTCTTCTCCAACACCACAGTTCAAAAGCATCAATTCTTCAGCGCTCAGCTTTCTTCACAGTCCAACTCTCACATCCATACATGACCACTGGAAAAACCATAGCCTTCACTAGATGGACCTTTGTTGGCAAAATAATGTCTCTGCTTTTCAATATGCTATCTAGGTTGGTCATAACTTTCCTTCCAAGGAGTAAGTGTCTTTTAATTTCATGGCTGCAATCACCATCTGCAGTGATTTTGGAGCCCAAAAAAATAAAGTCTGACACTGTTTCTACTGTTTCCCCATCTATTTCCCATGAAGTGATGGGACCAGATGCCATGAACTTCGTTTTCTGAATGTTGAGCTTTAAGCCAACTTTTTCACTCTCCTCTTTCACTTTCATCAAGAGGCTTTTTACTTCCTCTTCACTTTCTGACATAAGGGTGGTGTCATCTGCATATCTGCGGTTATCGATATTTCTCCCAGCAATCTTGATTCCAGCTTGTGCTTCATCCAGCCCAGAGTTTCTCATGATGTATTCTGCATATAAGTTAAATAAGCAGGGTAACAATATACAGCTTTGATGTACTCCTTTCCCTATTTGGAACCAGTCTATTGTTCCATGTCCAGTTCTAACTGTTGCTTCCAACCTGCATATAGGTTTCTCAAGAGGCAGGTCAGGTGATCTGGTATTCCCATCTCTTTTAGAATTTTCCACAGTTTATTGTGATCCACACAGTCAAAGGCTTGGGCAGAGTCAATAAAGCAGAAATAGATGTTTTTCTGGAACTCTCTTGCTTTTTCCATGATCCAGCGGATGTTGGCAATTTGATCTCTGGTTCCTCTGCCTTTTCTAAATCCAGCTTGAACATCTGGAAGTTCACGGTTCACGTATTGCTGAAGCCTGGCTTGGAGAATTTTGAGCATTACTTTACTAGCGTGTGAGATGAGTGCCATTGTGTGGTAGTTTGAGCATTCTTTGGCATTGCCTTTCTTTAGGATTGGAATGCAAACTGACCTTTTCCAGTCCTGTGGCCACTGCTGAGTTTTCCAAATTTGCTGGCATATTGAGTGCAGCACTTTCACAGTATCATCTTCCAGGATTTGAAATAGCTCAACTGGAATTCCATCCCCTCCACTAGCTTTGTTCATAGTGTTGCTTTCTAAGGCCCACTTGACTACACATTCCAGGATATCTGGCTCTAGGTGAGTGATCACACCATCGTACTTATCTTGGTCATGAAGATCTTTTTTGTATGGTTCTTCTGTGTATTCCTGCCACCTCTTAATATCTTCTGCTTCTGTTAGGTCCATACCATTTCTGTCCTTTATTGAGCCCATCTTTGCATGAAATGTTCCCTTGGTATTTCTAATTTTCTTGAGACATCTAGTCTTTCCCATTCTGTTGTTTTCCTCTATTTCTTTGCATTGATCACTAAAGAAGGCTTTCTTATCTCTCCTTGCTATTCTTTGGAACTCTGCATTCAGATGCTTATATCTTTCCTTTGCTCCTTTGCTTTTCGCTTCTCTTCTTTTCACAGCTAGTTGTAAGGCCTCCCCAGACAGCCATTTTGCGTTTTTGCATTTCTTTTCCATGGGGATGTTCTTGATCCCTGTCTCCTGTACAATGTCATGAACCTCTGTCCATAGTTCATCAGGCACTCTATCTATCAGATCTAGTCCCTTAAATCTATTTCTCACTTCCACTGTATAATCATAAGGGATTTGATTTAGGTCATACCTGAATGGTCTAGTGGTTTTCCCTACTTTCTTCAATTTAAGTCTGAATTTGGCAATAAGGAGTTTATTATCTGAGCCACAGTCAGCTCCTGGTCTTGTTTTTGCTAACTGTATAGAGCTTCTCTATCTTTGGCTGCAAAGAATATAATCAGTCTGATTTCGGTGTTGACCATCTGGTGATGTCCATGTGTAGAGTCTTCTCTTGTGTTGTTGGAAGAGGGTGTTTGCTATGACCAGTGCATTCTCTTGGCAAAACTCTATTAGCCTTTGCTTTGCTTCATTCCGTATCCCAAAGCCAAACTTGCCTGTTACCCCAGGTGTTTCTTGACTTCCTACTTTTACCTTCCAGTCCTCTATAATGAAAAGGACATATTTTGGGGGTGTTAGTTCTAAAAGGTCTTGTAGGTCTTCATAGAACCGTTCAACTTCAGCTTCTTCAGCGTTACTATTTGGGGCGTAGACTTGGATTACTGTGATATTGAATGGTTTGCCTTGATAACGAACAGAGATCATTCTGTCGTTTTTGAGATTGCATCCAAATACTGCATTTTGGACTCTTTTGTTGACCATGGTAGCTACTCCATTTCTCCTGAGGGATTCCTGCCCACAGTATATATAGATATAATGATATCTATATCATTATATAGATAGATAGATAGATAGATACAGATATATAGATATAATGGTCATCTGAGTTAAACTCACCCATTCCAGTCCATTTTAGTTCTCTGTTTCCTAGAATGTCAACATTCACTCTTGCCATCTCCTGTTTGACCACTTCCAATTTGCCTTGATTCATGGACCTGACATTCCAGGTTCCTCTGCAATACTGCTCCTTACAGCATCGGACCTTGCTTCTATCACCAGTCACATCTACTACTGGGTATTGTTTTTGCTTTGGCTCCATCCCTTCATTCTTCCTGTAGTTATTTCTCCACTGATCTCCGGTAGCATATTGGGCACCTACTGACCTAGGGAGTTCCTCTTTCAGTATCCTATCATTTTGCCTTTTCATACTGTTCATGGGGTTCTCGAGGAAAGAGTACTGAAGTGGTTTGCCATTCCCTTCTCCAGTGGACCACATTCTGTCAGACCTCTCCATCATGACCCGCCCATCTTGAGTGGCCCCACACAGCATGGCTTAGTTTCATTGAGTTAGACAACGCTGTGGTCCATGTGATCAGATGGACTAGTTTTCTGTGATTATGGTTTCAGTGTGTCTGCCCTCTGATGCCTCTCACAACACCTACTGTCTTACTTGGGTTTCTCTTACCTTGGACATGGGGTATCTCTTCATGGCTGCTCCAGCAAAGCACAGCCGCTGCTCCTTATCTTGGACGAGGGGTATCTTCTCACAGCCCCGCCTCCTGACCTTGAATGAGGAGTAGCTCCTCTTGGCCCTCCTGCGCCCATGCAACCACCACTCCTTGGACATGGGGTTGCTCCAAAATAAATGGAAATCTGTAAATGCAATGTCTGGTGGATGTGGTGGAGGAATCAGAACTTTGCAGCCAAGCTGTAACAGTTTTTGTCTGTCACCAAAGAAACATGCAGTCTTGCATTATCCTGATGGAAGATTATCCGTTTTCTGTTGACTAATTCTGGATGCTTTTCATTGAGTGCTACCTTCAGTTGGTCTAATTGGGAGCAGTACTAGTTGGAATTAATCATCTGATTTTCTGGAAGGTTTTCTCCTAATAGAAGACTCTTCCAATCCCACCATATACACAATATCACCTCCTTTAAAAGAAGATTGACTGACCTTTGGTGTGGTTGGTGGCAGTTCATTTCAATTGCCCCACAATCTCTTCCATTCCACGTTATTGTGCAGTAACCACTTTTCGTTGCACATCACAATTTGTTCTTAAAATGGAACATCTTGCTTTTCAGTAGAGAATGGCATGTGGAAATATGATCAAGGAAATTTTTTCACTTATGTGGAACGCAAACATCAAAGCAATTAACATAAGCAAGCTGGTACAAATGATTTTCAATGATTGATTTGGATATTTTTAATATGTCAGCTATCTCCCGCGTGGTATAATGGTGATTGTTCTCAGTGTCTCAATTTACTTGCTATCAGCTTCAACTGGTCTATCTGACTGTGGAACATCTTCCAGTGAGACATCTCCAGCTCAGAACTTCACAAACCACTTTTGACACGTTCAATCAGTCACAGTATCTTCTCCATACACTAAATACATCTTTTTTTTGCATTTCAATTGCACTTTCACCTTTTGTGAAATAACAAAGCATAATATGCCAAAGATGTTATCCTCAAAATTAAAATGGCTACACAAAAATTCACCAATTTAGATAAGTTTTTTTAAAAATGCACACTGATATGACAGCTGTCACAATACAAACAAAATTGTTTTGAATAAAGCTAAAAACATCTAAGCACTGCTTGAGCCATCTTGTGGGGGAATCGAATAAGCCTTTTGACCAGCCCAGTAGTGAATCCTTCCTGGAACCCAATTAGTTGAGCAGGTATTTCTAAAGGTAGTGTTGCTGTGGGTATTTTGCATGGGCAGAGAATTAATATAAAATGCTGTCTGTTCAGTACTTGTTTGTTCATTCATTCAACAGACACTGAGTTGTGAGTGAACTGGGTTGAGCTCAGGAATCTTTTCTGCCATTCAGTCAGATGCCACATTCATCTGCCAGGGACTAAGACTGGGGATGTGAAGCACAACCCAACACCAGAAGCAGCCACGACACCTACCTTGTAATCTTCTCTGCTTATGGTTGTTGCTGAGTCTCCCTGAGTGATTGGCAACTATGCCCTGTTGAGTGACAGACCAGAGTTTCCTCTAATCCTTAAACTATAGGGTGTCCTGCAGCCTTCTTCAGGGAATGAGCTAGAGTCTAAGTGACTAACTGAATTCACGTGTTGCAAATTTCTGACATATGGCTCTTTGATGTTGTTACAATCGATTTCTGCGGATTAAAACTGAAATTCTTTTCTTCTGCATCATGCATCCTGTGCTGCTCTTAATTCGTCTTTCCGTTGTTTTTCTTCTACCTGGATTTAAGCCTCTTTTCTTATTTGGAACATTTCTGACTGCCTCAGCTTTCATGTCTCCATCCCCACATTTGTTACTACAGCTGATGTCATTGGCCTGTGAGCTTCCCTGACTAGTGCCTCGAAGGTGAAGCTCACGCTTGGAGCCCCGTCCATTTTTAACTGTCAGGGTGAGCCTGCATCTCTGTCAGGCTCTCTCAAACACATCTCTGCCTGTGGTTCCCACTTGCTTTATGAATGCATGGATGGATGTGTTTATTTCATGCTCTCTCCCTGACTGCCCAACCCTTCCTGAGGGCAAAGACCAGGGCTATGTTACTCAGCACTGTGGAAACCTAGAAGAAACCAGTGGGTTGTTTAATGATACTCATCCCTCTCCAGATGCTTGTTATTTATTTTTTTTAACATACTCTTTTCCAGTATGGTTTATCATAGGATCTTTAAAAAAAAAAAAAAAAACTATTTGCAGAAGTCAGAGACCTTACTGTATTTTTTATGATTTTATTTATTTATTTTTGGCTATTCTGTGTCTTCGTTGCTGTTCAGACTTTTCTCTAGTTGCAGCAATTGAGGACTACTCTCTAGCTGTGGGGTGCAGGTTTCTCATTGTGGTAGCTTCTCTTGTTGCAGAGTATGGGCTTTAGGGTGCACGGACTTCAGTAGCTGTGGCTCCCTGGCTCTAGAACACAGGCTCAGTAGTTGTGGCCCACAGGCTTAGTCACTGCACGGCATGTGGGATCTTCCCAGAGCAGGAATGGAACCTGTGTCTCCTGCATTGGCAGGCAGATTCCTTACCACTGAGCCTCCAGGGAAGGCCCTGCCATAGGATCTTGAACATAGTTCTCTGTGCCATACAGGAGGACCTTGCTGTTTATCCATCCCAAATACAATAACTTGTTTTTTTATTAGTTTTATTGAAATATAGCTGATTTGGGGCTTTCCTGGTGACTCAGATGGTAAAAATCTGCCTGCGATGCAGGAGACCTGAATTCAATCCCTGGATTGGAAAGATCCCCTGTAGGAGGGCATGACAACCCATTCCAGTATTCTTGCCTGGAGAATCCCCATGGACAGAGGAGCCTGGCAGGCTATAGTCCATGGGGTTGCAAAGAGTCAAACACCACTGAGCAAATAAGCACACGGCTGATTTACAATGTTTTTAATTACTGCTGTACAGCAAAATGATTCAGTTATACATATATATATATATACATGTGTATATATACACATTACTTTCTTTAATATCCTTTCCATTATGGTTTACAGGTGCTTGTATTAGCAGCAGTTTGGCAGGATAGTGAAAGTCCCAAATGCCAAAGCCTTGCTTTGTTCCAGTCCTAGCTATGCCTCTTGCTAGTTGTGGAAGCCCCATGCCTCAGGTTTCCCATCTCTGTAAAGGACAAGTAATTAGTACTTATCTCACAGCATTGTAAGAATTGAATAAGTTAATGTATGAACAGGGCTTAGCCATGTAGCATGAAAGTATTGACTATTCATATTTCTTATTGTCATGTATTTTTTTTTCTCTTTCTTGAAATTCCCTTGTGTCAAATTCACTGGTAATTTTCACAGTCCTTCATGGACCAAGCAGGGGCTGTGAAATGCCCCCTTGGTAATTCAGATACCGTATAGGTGGTTGGTCTCCTTGACAGATTCCCAATAGAAAGAGATTTTTAAAAATTCCTTTTTCTTATTAACTGCCTTCATGAAATCTATATAACGTTCATATGTGCACACACAAGACACTGAACAGTTAAAAAAAACTTTTAAAAAAATCTATTCACAAGCAAGTGTCAGTGAGATATTAATAGAAATATAAATGAAGACACAGGAAATGAAAAAGAGAGCCAAACTGAGCTGTGAATTGTGTCAGCTAAGCTTCCAAGCTTATTGTCTGGTTCACCTTCTTCCAAGCAATTTGGTTTCTCTTGTTTTACAACTTCCCTGGTGGCTCACATGGTAAAGAATCTGCCTGCAATGCAGATTCAATTCCTGGGTCGGGAAGATCCTCTGGAGAAGGGAATGGCAACCCACTCTAGTATTCTTGCCTGGAGAATCCCATAGACAGAGGAGCCTGGTGGGCTACAGTCTGTGGGGTCACAAAAAGTTAGTCATGACTGAGCGACTAACACTACTGCTGCTGCTTAACTACTCTTTATCATGTGTGTTTTTATATGCTGTTCTTGAACAGCTTCAGTGGCTCACCTACCAAATCAGAGATGAAAATGGAACCTATTTGAAAGGAGCAGGTGGGTGGGTGGTTTTATTATTCCTTCAGTAAACACCTGCTGAGCCGCTGGTGCCAGGCTCTCATCTGGCATTACCAAGGACCATGGGACAATTGACACCGCTCCTGCCTCCGGGAGAAAGACATGAACAGACAGCGGCAGCAGGATGTGGTGGATGTGACAGGAGGGCCGTCTGTGGTGGCGGCGCCACTGAAGCTTTCTCACACACACTTGAGCTGCGTCTGAGGTAGTTCTTACACGCAGGTGGCTTTGTCTTCCTGGAACCGAAGGTGCCTGGTCAGGCAGAAAAAAAAAAAAAAATGAGGCAAACTCAGGGAGATCATAGAAGGGCTGGTTTAGCATCTGAGCAGGAAGGATTTCAGTGGGAAGCAGGGAGCCTTGTAGAGACACCCAGCAGGGCTGGAAGTGTTTGGGGACGTGCATTCTGGTGGCCCCCCAGCAGTGGGCAGGAGGTCTGAAGCCAGAGACTGGCTCAGAGGTTCTCGAAATGTCTAGGTGAGAAACGATGAGACAGAGTGGGGCAGTGGGAGTGCCTGGAGGAGGGGAGCCCTGGAGGGGATGGTGAAGGAGCAGAAACAAAGGGGTTTCCTGACTGGGTCGCCAGGAGGGGAGGCCTGAGTGGGAGCGGAGACCTGTGGGGGAGGGGAGGCCTAAGGGAGAGGGGAGGTCTGCCCCGTGCTGCACTGGGGATTGCTCTTTCCTAGCACCCGGAACCACATGCATCCTCACAGTAACCTTCATGGGTTATTGAGGGCACGTGTTCTGCTGGCTGATTGGTGGGGACTGCCTGGCCAACAGACTATGCAGAGCAGGGATCCATGGGTAGGGTACAGAGCGGGCAGTGAGCACCAGGTTTCTCCCAGGCAATTCCATGCAACATCTCCTGCAACAGGAGCCCAGCTCTCTGCCCCACCGCCGACCCAGTTTCAGTGTCTGTAATCCCCTCATCTGGGTTCAAGCTGGGCTGGCCTGAAATTGGGGTGGGGGATGTCATTTCAAACTTGGGAGAAAAATCTACGTTTTCTGGTACACTTGAAATAAAAATACTGCTGCGGGTTGACGCAAACCAACCAAGGCTGTAGCATCAGACACTAGTCAGAGCTGGGCCACTGTGACTGCCGCCGCACAGCTTGCTTTATTCAGGGAGGCCTGGCATGTTCTTGGCCTGAGAGACTCTCTCTCTTTGGGTTTTGCTGCTCGCTTGCCTTTTGTGGCTCTGTGTTCTGTGAAAATTATCACTATGTGGCTGCTGTGTCCACTCATCAGAGGGTTTCAGAACAGAACTCTTTATCAGTCTGGTGCCAGAGCCCAGAGGCACTGTATCTGAACCTTTTTCCCACTGCAGCCCACACAGACAGGCCAACACCAGTACAGGTTACAGAGAAGAAGCTGCTGGGAACACCACCCAGGGACTGAGAACCAGTAACCCCAGCCTTGGGCATTCAGTCTCAGTCTCTTTTTTTCCTCTTCCTCACCAATCATTTATTAAGTTGTTTTTTCATCCAGTAGATATTTACCGAGCATTTCCCCTGTGGTAGCTACATTTATTTTTTATTTATTTATTTGGCTGTGCCAGGTGTATTTGTCAGACGGGATCGAGTTCCCTGACCAAGGATCAAACCTGGGCCCCCTGCATTGGGAGCATGGATTCTTAACCACTGGACTACTAGACAAGTCCATTTTAAATAGATTATGGGACTTGATTAATGCATATTCCTTTTTTTTTTCAAATTCACTTTATTGATTTACAATGTTGAATTAATTTCTACTGTACAGCAAAGTGATTCATTCAAAGTGTACATTCTTTTTCCTATTCTTTTCCATAATGGTTTACCACAGGATATAGAATATAGTTCCCTGTGCTATACAGTAGGAACTTGTTGTTTATCCATTCTGTATATAATAATTTGCATCTGCTAACCCAAACTCCCAATCCATCCTTCCCCCACCCTCCTTCCACCTTGGTAAACACAACTCTCTTTGTCCATGAGTCTGTTTCATAGTTAAGTTCATCCGTGTCATATTTTAGAGTACACCTCTAAGTGATACCGTACAATATTTGCCTTTCTCTGTCTGACTTACTTCCCTTAGTATGATAATCCCTAGGTCCATCCACTTTGATGCAGATGCCATCATTTCATTCTCTTTATGGCTGAGTAATGTTCCATCGTATATATGTACTGCATCTCCTTTATCCACCAATTAATGCAGACTTCAATAACAGACAGAAACGGCTCTGATCAATCACTTGTAACTGGAGAATTCAGAAAATGGGAGATTTCTCCATAAAGACTAAATATTCTGGCATAATAAGCATTAGTCATTCAGTTTTGTCCATCTCTCTGTGACCCCATGGACCAGGCTCCTCTGTCCATGGGATTCTCCAAGCAAGAACACTGGAGTGGGTTGCCATTTCCTGCTCCAATTCTGGCATAATGGGAGACCTTTATAGAAGGCCAGCCAGTGGCCACCGACCTCTGTGTCCCCTCCTGGGGACCATGAAGAAGGAGCAGAAGGCTCAGGTTTTGGCCCTCTTCCCTGTGTCAGCCCCCAGTGCCACCCACTCCAACACCAAGGGCTTTGTTTCTCTCACTCTCACCCTGAGGATGTTCTTATTTGCCCTTGTTCATTCATTTACTCAGCACCACTGAGAGCATGTGTTTATGGATGAAGGGAGTAAATGAAGAAATAGCAGCTTCTCTTAGGAAAAGCTTTGAGAAAGAAAAAAACTGGACGTGGGCATGAGGCCTCACAGGACAAGGTGGTCAGGCGCGCCTTGTCAGGTGACAGCTGGATTCAGATGCAGGTTCCATCTGCACTCTTTGTGGAACAAACATGGTAAAAGAGAGAAACATCAGGAAGGGTGTGAAATCATTTGCTCTAGCACATGTTCTTCTCTGAAGTTTTATTTTACTGTTGTTGGAAGTCAATAGATTTCACGCTTATCATTATTATCTTCATGCAGGCATGGAGAACAATTTCATCTCAAGTATCAGTCTCTAGTTAATTGACAGTAACTCCCTGCAGGGCCAGGAAAAGAAGAGTTTTGAGATTCATTTCAAACTCGGTGGGGAAGACTGACTCCATCAGTTATTCAGCATCCGCCCCAGATAGAGGAAGGGATGGGGGACTGTGGCAATATGACATCATGTATTTGTTTTCGTTGGGTGGATACTAGGTACTTTCCATTGACTTCAGTATCTACAAGATGGTAATTGACTGTTTCTTGACTTCCTACTTTTGCATTCCAATCCCCTATAATGAAAAGGACATCTTTTTTGGGTGTTAGTTCTAAAAGATCTTGTAGGTTTTCATAGAACCGTTCAACTTCAGCTTCTTCAGCAGTACTGGTCAGGGCATAGACTTGGATTACCGTGATATTGAATGGTTTGCCTTGGAAATGAACAGAGATCATTCTGTTGTTTTTAAGAGTGCATCCAAGTACTGCATTTTGGACTCTTTTGTTGTTTATGATGGCTACTCCATTTCTTCTAAGGGATTCTTGCCCACAGTAGTAGATATAATGGTCATCTGAGTTAAATTCACCCATTCCAGTCTGTTTTAGTTTGCTGATTCCCAGAATGTTGACGTTCACTCTTGCCATCTCCTGTTTGACCACTTCCAATTTGCCTTGATTCATGGACCTTACATTCCAGGTTCCTATGCAATATTGCTCTTTACAGCATGAGACCTTGCTTCTATCACCAGTCACACCCACAACTGGGTGTTGTTTTTACTTTGGCTCCATCTCTTCATTCTTTCTGGAATTATTTCTCCACTGGTCTCCAGTAGCATACTGGTCACCTACCGACCTGGGGAGTTCATCTTTCAGTGTCCTATCTTTTTGCCTTTTCATACTGTTCACAGGGTTCTCAAGGAAAGAATACTGAAGTGGTTTTCCATTCCCTTCTCCAGTGGACCACATTCTGTCAGACCTCTCCACCATGACCCATCCGTCTTGGGTAGCCCTACATGGCATGGCTTAGTTTCATTGAGTTAGACAAGGCTATGGTCTGTGTGATCAGATTGGCCTGTTGTCTGTGATTGTGGTTTCAGTCTGTCTGCCCTCTGATGCCCTCTCTCAGTGCCTACCATCTTACTTGGGTTTCTCTTACTTTGGACGTGGGGTATCTCTTCATGGCCCCCAGAAGTCAAAAAACACCTGGAGTAACAGGCAAATTTGGTCCTGGACTACAGAATGAAGCAGGGCAAAGGTTAATAGAGTTTTACCAAGAGAACACACTGGTCATAGTAAACACCCTCTTCCAACAACACAAGAGAAGACTCTACACATGGATATCACCAAATGGCCAACATCAAAATCAGACTGTCTATATTCTTTGCAGCCAAATATGGAGAAGCTCTATACAGTCAGCAAAAACAAGACCAGGAGCTGACTGTGGCTCAGATCATGAACTCCTTATTGCCAAATTCAGACTTAAATTGAAGAACATAGGGAAAACCACTAGACCATTCACGTATGACTTAAATCAAATCCCTTATGATTATATGATGGAAGTGAGAAATAGATTTAAGGGACTAGATCTGATAGACAGAGTGCCTGAAGAACTATGGACGGAGGTTCGTGACATTGTACAGGAGACAGGGATCAAGACCATCCACAAGAAAAAGAAATGCAAAAAGGCAAAATGGCTGTCTGAGGAGGCCTTACAAATAGCTGAGAAAAGATGAGATGCCAAAAGCAAAGGAGTAAAGGAAAGATATACCCATCTGAATGCAGAGTTCCAAAGAATAACAAGGAGAGATAAGAAAGCCTTCCTCAGTGATCAATGCAAAGAAATAGAGGAAAACAATAGAATAGAAAGACTAGAGATCTCTTCAAGAAAATTAGAGATACCAAGGGAACATCTCATACAAAGATGGGCTCAATAAAGGATAGAAATGGTATGGACCTAACAGAAGCAGAAGATATTAAGAAGAGGTGTCAAGAATACATAGAACTGTACAAAAAAGATCTTCACGACCAAGATAGTGACAATGGTGTGATCAGTCACCTAGAGCCAGACATCCTGGAATGTGAAGTCAAGTGGGCCTTAGAAAGCATCACTATGAACAAAGCTAGTAGAGGGGATGGAATTCCAGTTGAGTTATTTCAAATCCTAAAGGATGATGCTGTGAAAGTGCTGCACTTAATGTGCCAGCAAATTTGGAAAACTCAGCAGTGGCCACAGGACTGGAAAACGTCAGTTTTCATTTCAATCCTAAAGAAAGGCAATGCCAAAGAATGCTCAAACTACCACACAATTGCACTCATCTCACATGCTAGTAAAGTAATGCTCAAAGTGCTCCAAGCCAGGCTTCAGCAATACATGAACTGTGAACTTCCAGATGTTCAAGCTGGATTTAGAAAATGCAGAGGAACCAAAGATCAAACAGCCAACATCTGCTGGGTCATCAAAAAAGCAAGAGAGTTCCAGAAAAACATCTATTTCTGCTTTATTGACTCTGCCCAAGCCTTTGACTGTGTGGATCACAATAAACTGTGGAAAATTCTGAAAGAGATGGGAATACCAGACCACCTGACCTGCCTCTTGAGAAATCTGTATGCAGGTCAGGAAGCAACAGTTAGAACTGAACATGGAACAACAGATTGGTTCCAAATAGGAAAAGGAGTACGTCAAGGCTGTATATTGTCACCCTGCTTATTTAACTTATATGCAGAATACATCATAAGAAATGCTGGGCTGGAAGAAGCACAAGCTGGAATCAAGATTTCTGGGAGAAATATCAATAACCTCAGATATGCAGATGACACCACCCTCAGGGCAGAAAGTGAAGAACTAAAGAGCCTCTTGATGAGAAAGAGGAGAGTGAAAAAGTTGGCTTAAAGCTCCGGTCCCATCACTTCATGGGAAATAGATGAGGAGACAGTGGAAACAGTGGCTGACTTTATTTTCCTGGGCTCCAAAATCACTGCAGATGGTGACTGCAGCCATGAAATTAAAAGACACTTACTCCTTGGAAGGAAAGTTATGTACAAACTAAACAGCATATTGAAAAGCAGAGACGTTACTTTGCCAACAAAGGTCTATCTAGTCAAGGGTATGGTTTTTCCAGTAGTCATGTATGGATATGAGAGTTGGACTATAAAGAAAGCTGAGCGCCGAAGAATTGATGCTTTTGAACTGTAGTGTTGGAGAAGACTCTTGAGAGTCCCTTGGACTGCAAGGAGATCCAACCAGTCCATCCTTAAGGAGATCAGTCCTGAGTGTTCATTGGAAGGACTGATGTTGAAGCTGAAACTCCAATACTTTGGCCACCTGATGTGAAGAGCTGACTCATTTGAAAAGACCCTGATGCTGGGAAAGATTGAGGGCAGGAGGAGAAGGGGACAACAGAGGATGAGATGGTTGGATGGCATCACTGACTCAATGGACATGAGTTTGGGTAAACTCCGGGAGTTGGTGATGGACACGGAGGCCTGGCTTGCTGCGGTCCATGGGTCGCAAAGAATAGGACACGACTGAGCAACTGAACTGAACTGAATTGACTGTTAAATTCTCATTAGCATTCAGTTTAATGATAATAAATGAATAAATAGGCATGTGGTCACCATATAAGCCCCTTAAAATGGGTATGTGTCAGGAATTGCTTATCCCCAAAAGGAAGTTAGACTTTGTCCTGCATTCAGAATTAATGAGAGTTATAAACCAATGATGGTAACACAAGCTTTCCCTCACTCCTCACTTCAGAATGTTTTTAATCAAAACAAGAAACTCCAGATGAATTCATTCTTCTTTTGCTGATTCAACCAGATGAATTCATTCTTCCATTGCTGATTCATACGACCTGAAAAGCCTTTTGGGCCCTGTCTTTGCAGAGTTTCTGCAAAGCCTTTCACAAACTATACACAGCAAATATACATGCTAAGTCGCTTCAGTCATGTCTGACTCTGTGCTACCCTATGGACTGTATCCTGCCAGGCTCCTCTGTCCATGGGATTCTCCGTGGACAAGCAATACTGGAGTGGGTTCCCATGCCCTCCTCCAGGGAGTCTTCCTGACCCAGGGATTGAACCTGCATTTCTTATGTCTCCTGCTTTGGCAGGGAGGTTCTTTACCACTAGTACCACCTGGCATGCAAATGTAAATATTCACAAATGCCTGCAGTTGGGGTTAAAAACATCTGACTGTGTTCTGCAGAATTTATTTAACAACAACAGGATTTTGAGTCAGAGAAGAAGCATATCTCCCTTGTCCTTACATTTCAGTTTGCTTTTAGCTTTAAAAGGCAAGCAAGGGAAATCCCTGGCGGTTCAGGATTAGGACTCTGCACTTTCACCACCAGGGCCTGGGTTCAGCCACTAGTTAGGGAACTAAGATCCCACAAGTCTCACAGCACAGCCAAAAATTTTTTTAATTTTATAAATAAGAAGAAGAAGAATAAAAGGCTGGCAATATTCCAGGTATTTGGATGATTGAAAATACTGGGCTGAGCCAGGTAGAGAACATGAAAAGTCTCTTTCTTATATGATCATCAAGTTTTGTTTTGCTTTTAACAGTGAGAACCCCGGGGTTCTCCTACACCAAGGAAGTGATGAGGATAATAAGCTGGGGTTAGACCAGACGCTCTCATTGTGTTCCTATGATCCCAGTGTTGGAGATACTGAAAAAGGTCATTTTGTGAGGTTCGACTCTCTTAAATTACAGAAAAGTGCATTTGGTGAAATTTAGTGTTTGTATTAAAAGTATTCAAGGTGATGACAGTGCTAGAACTAGTGGCTGAATAGGGCTCTCAAATTAACAAATGAATGAAAATGAGTTTCGTTTCTAGTACTGGAAATGAAATGTTTGGAAAGCAGAAAAGTGAGAAAAAATGTGAGAATGTCCTTTAGGGCCAGGAAAATCACTTGCTTATGTGAGGATTAGAGTGATAAGTGGCACAGAAGAGGTTAGCTCATATCAGGGTACGGTACAACATAAGTTGGTACACGTTAGTTGGGCAAAGCAGCAAAAAATCAACAAGCATACATATGAGAAGGTGGACAGGGTCTTCAGAGAGGACCCGAGAAGACGTAATAGTACTGCAATGTGAATTTCTAAATTCTTGTACTGGGGCTTCCCTAATGGCTCAGTGGTAAAGAATCTGCCCGCCAACACAGGAGACATGTGTTGAATCTCTGGATTGGAAGATCCCCTGGAGAGGGAAATGGCAGCCCATTCCAGTATTCTTGCCTGGGAAATGCCATGGATAGAGGAGCCTGAAGGGCTACAGTCCATGGGGTCGCAAAAGAGTCAAACGCGACTTAGAGATTCAACAGCAACAACATGGTTGCCCTACAAAGTTTCTGTGAGATATAAAGGAACAAGGAAAGACTCTAGGCTCTGTTACATTGTATCTTTATTGCTCTAAGTTCTACTCCTAGGCAGACTCTTCCTGAAGTATTTTCACATTATTAATAAAAGCAATAGGAACGAATGAAGAAGCAGTGTATTTCACAAGTTTCCTGTGTGCCGGCAGGGTGTGGGAGCAGGTGTCCTCAGGTGAACTGCACGATCCTTCCCCTGCAGAGTGGACAAATGGTGGAGCTCTGATAGGTGCAGGAGAACAGGAGGGAGCAGGCAAAGTCAAGGTCAGAAGGTGGAAGCACCGAGTTTCTAGAGATACGCATTTACAAAGGGATTGTTCTGCTTTGGTATTTGTAGGACGAATTAGCTGTGTGTAGGAGAAAGAAATTGATGGAGGACTTTTCTGTTCATTTATTTATTCATTTGATGCTGCATCCTTGCTCTCTTCCCAAAACTGTGCTGCATGGTAAGGGACTCAGTGGGCAGGTGCAGGGTCTGCCAGGGCTGCCATGAGGGGACCATCAAGCACAGGAAGGACTGCTAACTCAGGGAGGACCTTGAGTGTTTGGGGTCTTTCTTCCAGAAGGTCCATTGGTCTTCAGGAGCTAGAGTAATTAGTTGAATAAGGCAGTAAAGGCCTGGCATGGGAAAGGAATGTTCTATCTTCCTATCTATGTATATATCTTTTTATTATTATTTTTGGCTGTGGTGGGTCTTCATTGCTGTGCGTGGGCTTTCCCTGGTTGCAGTGAGCAGGGGCTACTCATCTTTGTGTGAGGGCTTCTCACTGCGGGCTTCTCCTGTTGAGCACCAGCTCTAGAGCACTGGCTCAGTAGTTGTGACTCATAGGCTTTGTTGCTGCATGGCATGGGGATCTTCCAGGACCAGGGAATGAACCAGTGTCCCTTGTGTCGCAAGGCAGATTCTTAACCACTGGACCACCAAGGGAGCCCTTCTATGTATATATCAATCAATCAGCAATTATGTATCATATGCACATGCATGCATGCTCAGTTGCTTCAGTTGGATCAGACTCTTTGCAACCCCATGCACTGTAGCCTGTCAGGCTTCTCTGTCCATGGGTTTCTCCAAACAAGAATACTGGAGTGGGTTGCCATGCCCCTCATCCAGGGGATCTTCCCAACCCAGGGTTGGAACCCATGTCTCCTGTGTCTCCTGCATTGCAGGTAGATTCCTTACCACTACGCCACCAGGGAAGTCCATGTATCATATACAGAGGGATAAAGATAAGTGAAAACACAGAAAACTGTGAGTAGTCAGGAATTTATTTTGAGTCCTTACTCTCTTATGCAAAGCCCATTATAGCCAAGCATAGAGGTTAAGAAAGTTGAAGTCAAACAGAAGTGGCTCTGGTCCCAGCTCCACTCCTTACTAATTTTGTGACCTTGAACCATTCATTTAATGTCTCTAGATCTCAGTTTTTCCCCTCTGTAACACAAGCATAGTAATAATACCAACGTCACAGCACAAAACCAGGTTTGCTACACAAAATCACCTTACCTGATGCTGGTGTGTGGCATGTACTTAGTAAATACTGACTCGCTGTCATTACAGCTTTTGTTTTATTCATTCATTCCTCTTCTGGAGGAAGCCTCAGTTTAGAAATGTGTTCAGGTCACTGCTCATGAATGATGGAGCCTCCAGGCCTGTCTGGAGGTGGGTGTCTAAAGGAAGCTGCAAGAGAAGGCAAGACCAGACCTCAAAGGGCTCAGGACATTGAACTTTATCACAGAGGAAGTTCAGATGGAGCCTCTCAGGACCTTTAAGGTCAGGACCAACAAGTTCAGATTTGCATTTTAGAAAGATGATTCTGGCAGCAAGGTGCAGGTTTAGAGACGGCAGTGGTGGCATCTGAAGGCCCGGCTGGGGGGCAGTGTTGGAAGTGAGGGTGCCAGGACCACATGCAGGTGGGAGCAATGGGGTAGGCTGAACTGGAGCTTTTAAATAAAGCGAGAGATGCTGGTGGGAGGTAAGGAGAGGGAGTGAGCGAGTGGGAGGGATTCGGGTGCTCCAGGGTTTCTGGCTGCAACTGACTGGGGAAAGGGCAGTACCTTGGACCAAGATGGGGATCCCAGAGGCAGGAGCTTGAGCGCAATAAGCTTGGGGTGCCTGTGAGACTCGGGGCAATGTCCACATGGCAGCCAGACATAGAGATGCAGAGTCAAGTTGGGGTTGTAGATGTTCAGTTGGGTGTTGAAAGTGTGGGTGGCAGCGACAGCGTTCAGGCAACTCTTGCACACCTCCAAGCACACTCTCTCCCTGCCAGGCAGAGAGGTGGAAAGGCAGCCAAGGTCACCACTTTCAGGGCTTTACACTCAAGTCCAAGGAGGAGACACCAAGCAAGACAAATAAAGGAAAACTGTAAGTTCAGCTGTTGCTGAGTACTAGCAGTATAATGGTAAAGTGCAAGGCAGCTGACGCATTGACAATCTTTCATGAAGAGCTATGGAAACATTCATTAAAAAAAACCTGTACAGTTAAGCCAGATTATTATGAGTTATTGTAACCTCATAAGGCAGACTTATTTCACCATAGGAAGAAACCATGATGTTCTAAGAATACAAGAGAAAAAGACAATTACCCAAGACTGGGAGAACCTTTAAGTAGGTCAGCCTTTAAGAGGGAAGCACTTAGGTAAGAGGAAGAAGTCAAAATGAGCAGATATTCAGAGATGGGATAAAAGGCAAGTTCAGAAATTCTGAGTTTAATCAGGAAGACAGGTACATGGAAACATGAAGACACTGTGCTGCTTTCTTCGTGGAAACACATGCAGATGAGGACGTGATGCACACGGCCCTTTGAGTGTGGGTCCTGGCGAGGGTCACCTGCCAGGCAGATGAGGAGCTCCAGCACTGAGCGGGGTGAAGGCTGGAGGTGAAGGTCCCAGTGACTCAGGGGCACTCCTTGTGGGGAGGACCCCATGGATGTGCAGAACAAGCTGCTACACGGTGGAATGGGTAGGAAGGAGGAGGATGGGGACAGTCAGAGAACACGGGGATGGGGGTGTTCATGTAGATGGAGGGGTCACCAGTCAGCACTTCTAAGCCTGTTCCCAGATGACCCTCAAAGTGAAGCAAAATCAAGTGTGCTGTATAGAAAGTTTGAACTCACTGAGTTAAGTACTAAGATAGCAAATCAGCCTTGGCAGCCAGAGCCCGTGGTGGGTGGCTGCGGTGGGTAAGTTTTTTCCAGGAGACGGATAGAGAAGGAGTGGAAGGCTTTGGGGGAGGTGGCCAGCCGGTCCTCTTTTGTTAGCATCACCCTGGGGAAAGATACCAGACGTCAGGGTGATAGCTCTGGCTCAGCAGCTACTCCCCAAGCAATGAGGAAAAGGAGCTAGGGAATAAGTTGGGAGTAGGGTGTCTTGTGTTAAAGCATGCCAGCTCCTCCCAGAGCCCTGGCTCGGAGCCCATCCAGAGCCCCAAAGGCCTGTGGTGGTTTCATCCTACTCATCCTTGGATGTGAAGCTGCTGAGAGTGAAAGCCAGGGTGACCCAGAACTGACAGGAAGCAGAAACCAATGCTCTGCTATCAAAGTGCAATCTCCTGCTTGCCTTTGGGAATCCTCCCCTTCCCAGAAGAACAGAGGACCACGGAGTACTAGGGAAGAAACAGCTATGGGAACGTAAGGGTGTCATGACCCAGGGGATGGGAGCTGTGTCAGGGAGGGGATGCCTCAAGTGTCTGTTCATCACACGACTCCAGCCCCTTTTGCTAAAGTCCTGTTGATTTTAACAGTTGTCCCCAGCATATGGGAATGGAATGATTGGTTTGGTGAATTGAGATATGGGCTTATGAGAGAAGGGGCTGGACAGAGCCTGGTAAATGCAGACTCTCAACCTGCCCCAGACCTGGAGGTGGAGGACACTGACCTGTCTGCGAGTGCCTTCCACACACATTGACGTCACCTCAGCAGGTGATACAGGGCCTGGGGTTTGGAAATCTGCCTGGTGATCTGACTGCCCCTGGGCCTGACCCCAGGGCTCCGGAGTAAAATCTCTGAGCCTGAGGAGGACATCAGTCATACAGTCAGCTTCCTAGAGCTTCTCCAGTTTTCAGAACTCTGTGCTAAGGTCTTTTTTTTTGTTGTTGTTTTTTCGGCTGTGCCATATGCTTTGTGGGATCTTAGTTCCCTGACCAGGAATTGAACCCATGTCATCCACAGTGAAAGCATGGAGTCCTAACCAGTGAACCAGTAGGGAATTCCCCAAGGTAATATTCTCTGAAGTATGTTTTTACTGGCAATTTCAGAGTACCTAATTCTTTTTCTCTTTTCCCTTTCCACCAGGCACTGGGAAATCATGAATTTGATAATGGTGTGGAAGGCCTGATTGATCCACTACTCAAAGAGGTCAATTTTCCAATTCTGAGCGCAAACATTAAAGCCAAGGGGCCTCTAGCGTCTAAAATCTCAGGACTTTATTCACCATATAAAATTCTTACTGTTGGTGATGAAGTTGTGGGGATTGTTGGATACACTTCAAAGGAAACCCCTTTCCTCTCAAATCCAGGTATTTTCTTCTTTTACAGCACTCATTGCTTGAAAATAGGTGGCACTAAATCAGAGTGTGGCATTATTTTTCTGGATGGTTGGTCAAAGTAGGAACAGTGTGTGGTGTTGGCCACTTGTGGATGTCATTGAAATATCAATTTAGTGGTTTCCAGTTGCCCTAAGTAACTTCTTAAAGACCCTTGCTCTCCTGCTCAGTGAAATGTTGACATCAACAGTAACATTGCTTAATTCAGCATATTCAGAATTTGGATGAAAGGGCCATTTATATCCTGTGCTGATGTCAGAAGGAGTCATTTATTGGGAAATGAGAGTCACGTAACTCACCCCTTTTTTCTGTGGAACCAGGGAGCCCAGAGCCAGGGTTTTACCTCAATTTCCTTTTTTCTAGTATGATTATTCTATGAATAGTTAGCTCCCTTTTTCATTATCTCTTGTTTTAATGGCTTTGTTGTATCTGGCTTTCTGGGAAATATATATATATATATTTTTTTTTTTTTGAATGGTCTTTTGTGTGTGTGTGTGTGTGTATCATACAACAGATAAATATGTATATCTGCTATAGCCATATATACACACACATATATCTGTATAACCCTAAGACCATTCAGAAAACCATTTTTGAGCCACTTTTACAGGAATGGTTTGGCAGTGAAAACAAAAAAACATTTTTCCTAAATTGCAAGTGAGTCACTCAGTCATGTCAGACTCTTTGCAGACCCATGGACTATATATAGTCCACCAGCCTCCTCTGTCTGTGGGATTCTCCAGGCAAGAATACTGGAGTGGGTTGTCATTTCCTTCTCCAGGGGATCTTCCCCACCCAGGGATCAAACCCACATCTCTTTGCGCCTCCTGCATTGGCAGGCAAATTCTTTACCAATGTGTCACCTGGGAAGATTTTTCTAAATTATCCAAGTCAATTTTCTTTCCATATTTGAAGAAAAAAAGGAAACAAGGGTTTTTGGCAAGAACAAACTGATAAAGGAAATTTTAGAAAATGACAGAAATGTCATGTGTTTCCTGTTGCTGTTAAAGTAGTTGCAGGCCATCGGAAACAACACAAAAGTCAGTGCACTTGGCCCTGAGTGGTGTGAGCTCAGAAGCAGGGCTGGGCTGCTCTCCACTGCTGGGGACCTGGGGTTCGTCAGGCACCCCAGGCGCCAGGTGACATCTCTCCCCCAAGCCTTTGCACGTGGTCCATGGCTGTGGCTGAAATCATTGTGAAAATGCCACAGCAGGCACCCGTGGACCTCATGAATTACTGGCTTTTGAAGAGCTATGTGAGTGGTCTTCTGACTAAAAAGGATGTGGCCCCACTGGAGGTACCCAGAGTACAGTCTCGGGCTTCTCTCCACCATCAGCATGGCTCTGGCCCTTCCGTCCCGCTGCTTACAGCAAGGTGATCAGCCCTTCCCAGGTTCAGGGCACCTTCTGTCTGGGCCCCCGGGGGCTTTCCTGCCCAGAGGCGAGGGTGGTGATTACAGAGTGAACCAATCACTGACGTGGGCTGGGCTGGGGTCCTGAGGCCCAATTGCCGCAGGTCGCCCTCTGGTGAGATGCTCCTGCTGTGAGTCCCTAGCACCCCCCGAAAATGCCTCCCCTGATCACATTTGTCCTCACTCTGGGCTTCCTTGGGAGCAGCCCGAGGACAGAGCTAGCCTGCTCTCAGTGAACATCTGGAACCTAATAGAGGGGCCAGCTCAGGATCTCTGACTAAAGATGTGGACATGTTGAATAACAGAATAGTTATGTGTCTCCATGATGTCTGTTCCTTCCAGGGGGATTTGAGTTCATTAAAGGTAGAATCTAATTAATGTCATAAACAAAGTTGGGGAGGGAGGGAAGAGGGTCTGGTGAGTGAAGGGCAGGATGGCCAGCTCGGGGGTCAGGTAGACACGATGAAGACCCTCCTTGGCCCCCTCTAAGGTGTGTGAAGAATCCTGGGGCAAAGGGCATTCCAGAAGCGAGGTCAGAGTCATCTTCTGAGACCCATGCTGCCAAGGGCAGGGACCTGCCTGGTGCCAGCACGAGGGGCTTCCCAGTGAAAGCTGTGAAATGAACACACAAGAGCAGGCAGGTGTGGGGCCACAATCCCAAAGTAGTAGGTGTTTAGTTTCCTGGAACATGGATTCTAAGAGAAAGCTGGAAAGTGGGGTGAGGACTGGATTGTTGGGCTGAGGAGTTCAGCATGATTTGGAGAAAAACGTTAGTCCCTTCTTTCATAGTCAGCAATAAGGAGACTTCCCTAATGGTCCAGTGGTTCACTTTCCCATGCAGAAGGTATGGGTTTCATCCCTGGTTGAGGAACTAACATCACATGTGCCTCATGGCCAAAAAAACAAAATGTAAAACAGACACCCCTGGTGGTTCAGACAGTAAAGAACCACCTGCAACGTGGGAGACCTGGGTTCAGTTCCTGCGTTGGGAAGATCCCTTGAGAAGGAAATGGCAACCCAGTCCAGTATTCTTGCCTGGAGAATCCCATGGACATAGGAGCCTGGTGGGCTACAGTCCACGGGGTCACAAAGAGTTGGACACAACTGGGCGATTAAGCACATAGCACAAAACAGATGCAATATTGTAACAAATTCAATAAAGACTTTAAAAATCGTTCTTAAAAATAGTCACCAATAAAAAGATAGAAGAGGGGGATGGTGGAGAGACGGGGCGGGGACCAGCCTTGCTGGGACTCAGATGGCACCTTACCAGATTACAAAAGACGTGAGAGCTGAAAGGACCACACTCTTTCCAGCATCTCCCAGGAGAAAGGGGCTGCATCATGTAGGGACCAGTGCAGGAGCTGGGCAGGGGTGCAGCAGTGTCTCGGGGGACGCTTGCTTCTCCCAAGACCACAGGCTCAGCAGCCTGGCTCCTTCTGTCAATCTCTGGCACCAAATATCCAGCCTCAATCCTTCAGTCCTGGTGGCCTGGGTGCCCACAGGCATAATTTGTATTTCTAGCACATTTCATTTATTTTATTTAGAAAATGAAATTTCTCTCACTCCCTGGTGGCTCAGATGGTAAAGAATCCACCTACAATGCAGGAGATGCAGGTTGAGTCCCTGGGTTGGGAAGATCCCTGGAGGAGGGCTTGGCAACCCACTCTAGTATTCTTGCCTGGAGAATCCCATGGACAGAAGAGCCTGATGGGCTACAGTCCATGGGGTTGCAAAGAGTCGGACATGGCTGAGCGACTAACACTTGCACTTTTCCCTTCATATTATCCTGAAATAAATCCCATGCCTTCTGTATGTGGGATGACCAATCATGTGAGGTTTCTGATGTGTTAGGAGAATACAGTCCTTTGTCCTCAGAGGCCTTTCTCTCGACTTTTTGTTCTTTCCTGCCCACCACACTGAAGCAGAGGATGAAGCATAAGTCTCAGCAAACATCCATTCAATTACTCATTCATTCATTCCCTCTGGGGGCCTACCTCTGTTCCTGGCAGTGTTCTTGGCATCAGAGATACTGACCCCAAAAAGCCCTGCCCACTGGATCTTCCCATTTAGTGGGAAAAGAAATAGATGAGGAAAATGTTTGGTACACCAGAAGGTGGTGAATGCCACAGAGAGAAATTAAGCAGAAGTGTGGAATGGGGAGGGTGCACTTCATTGTTTTAAGGGGAGATCAGTGAGAGGATCAGTGTTGACACAGCACTGAGGGTGACCTGGGAGCCTTGAGCTTCTTGGGGTGGCTGGCAAGAATAATCAGATGATTCTTAATGGCCTCATTGCAGACAGTGATGGCCAAGCTGTTATAACTCTTGATCTTTAAATGTTGCCCTGTGAGCTACTGGCAGCACTGCAGATCCCATCCACATCTGTGAACCACTTGTTTTCAAGCTGTCAGTCTGGGGTACCCCCAGCTTTACCATCAGCCTTGCTGCTTATTTTCCATGCTCTTTGGCACAAATCATCTTAACTGATTCGAGGGACTCCAGAGTTCCCTCCTGGAACACACCAAGACCCCCAAACACCACACATCAGAAGTGATATGTTTAACCATCTCATAGCTCCATAGATGAATACTTTTCAAACTGTACATAACAGACTCCTGGGTTTTGAAAAGTTGTTAGGAGACTGATTCATCTTTTGGCATTTTTGTTTTAGGGTTGGTTGCAGATCCTCTGGAAGGTCCGGAGTCACAGCTGGCTGGCTGTGACTTCAGGGCAGCGTATCTGTATTTGTAGTCCTGTCTGTGCCAGTCAGAGCTGTAAGCCCTCCAGCCATGCAGCGATTTGACTGCAGGACAGGGACAAAGGGAGAGCCTGGTGGGCTTACCACACCGGGTAGTGCGAGCCTGCAGCACACAGCGCCCAGCTGTGCGGTCACACTCACACTCGCCAGGCAAGCTTCAGCTCCCACTGTGTAGGGGGTGAGCCTCCTGGGAGGGATGCAAGGCTCCCAGGGCCAGCAGTCCTCGGCAGATTAGAACGCAATCTAATCAGTGCTCAACGATGCTCTAACACTGACCTTATCCAGTGGACGAGACAGCGTTGTCAATGGCGTCAATTCAAGGACCAGTCACTGACAAGAGTTTCGAGTTTGAAGGCTGATTGTGCTGAACCTGCAAACAAAGCCATACAGTAGCTAATCTTTTTTTTAAGTTTTATTGAGATATGATTGACATCCAGCACTAAGGTATATAGCATAATGACTTGGCATGTATACAGTCCAACATGTTTATGTGCTCAGGCATGCTTTGTGTTGACCTAATGGAAGTCTGAATAAAAATACAAATAGATTAAAGAAATAGATCACAAATCTGAACCCTGCTTACAGTTTAAGACTGAACTCGAGCAACATAGTATCATCCACAGCCTTAAGCCAACAGGCAACCTTGTGTGTGTGTGTGTCTTAGACTCTCAGTCCTGTCTGACTCTTCGTGACCCCATAGACTGTAGCCTGCCAGGCTCCTCTGTCCCTGGAATTTTCCAGGCAAGAATACTGGAGTGTGTTGCCATTTCCTTCTCCAAGGGATCTTCCCAACTCAGGGACTGAACCCAGATCTCTTGCATTGGGCAGATTCTTTATCATCTGAGTCACCAGGGAAGCCCCATTGCAACTTAAGGGAATGTAACTGAGAATATTGATGTGAATTTTTATTGGCTTTGTAGAGATATTACACTGAACTTATACATAAGTTTTGGTCTTAAAAATTTAAGAACTTTAGATAGTAAGGTATTTTTACTTGATATGCTTATATAATAAGCAATATGATTTTTAAAAAAGCAATTGTTGAGTAAATGTCCATTTTCTTTTCTTCCTTAGGAACGAATTTAGTATTCGAAGATGAAATCACTGCATTGCAACCAGAAGTAGATAAGTTAAAAACTCTAAATGTGAACAAAATTATTGCACTGGGACACTCTGGTTTTGAAGTGGATAAACTCATTGCTCAGAAAGTGAAGGGTGTGGATGTGGTGGTGGGAGGACATTCCAACACGTTTCTCTACACAGGTAATGGTCCCGGGAGGGTTAGATAATATATGTTGATATAAAGTATAATATGTATTAATATGTGTAATAATGTATATAAGTGATACACACCGAGTGATAATGTGTGAATCTTACTCAAAGAGACTTTTAAAAAAATTTTGTATTGAAATACAGTTGATTTACCACATTGGGTGGGAATGACTGCAGGCAGGTTGCAGACAAAGTATGAGTGTGATGAAGACGGTGCGGATGCTGACAGAGATGCCACCTTTCTTAGCGCAGGTGACTTTGCCATCAAGCATCTGAGAGCCACTTAAGTAATTCAAGATGGGGGAGTTGGCTAGACTGAGGATGCCAACACCAAGAAACCCCACTGGAGCAGGTCATCGGGCAACACTGGGTGGAGGTTAAGACTCTGGTGTGGACGGTCTAGACTACTAACAAGGGCTGGGCGCCTGTCGGCCTGGCCTCCCTCATTGCTAGGATGAGGGTCAGTTATAAGCATTGCTGTGGCTTCATGTGCATGTGAGTGGACGGTGGTGAAGTGCCTCAGAACAGGGCCTGGAGCTCTAGGCTCTCACTTCGGCCATGTCCCAGCTCTGGAATAAGACACCCTCCTGGTCTTTCCTTAGCTTCCCTCTGAGGCAGCATCAGCGCCTGAGGACACACAGGAAGAACTCGGCGCATCCCACCCCTGCATCTGGTAGAGCAGTGGCTTCAAAGGCGTTTGACTGTGATCCATAGTAAGAAGGGTGTTGTTCACGAGGACCCAGTGCGTGCTCACACACACACACACACACACACACACACACTAAATGAAATATTTCCCAAGGCACTCAGGGTGCACCCTGATATTTTCTGTTCTGTTTCACTTTTTTGAATTCATTGGCTGTGCTGGGTCTTCACTGCTGCGAGAGGGTGTTCTCTAGCTGCGGCAGCGAGCAGGGGCTGCTGTCTACTTGCAGTGCTCAGGCTTCTCACTGTGGTGGCTTCTCTTGGGAAGCGCAGGCTCTAGAGTGTGTGGGTTCTTAGTTTCGACATGAGCATTTAGTTGCTCTGGGGCATGTGGGATCTTCCTGGACCAGGGGTTGAACGCCTGTCCCCTGCATTGGCAGGCGAGTTCTTAACCACTGGAACTCCAGGGAAGAAGTCTACTTTTTCACTTTTTAAGTGCCAATTACCACCCACTTAATTAATTTCTTCATATTATAGCTAGGCTATATTTTGAATGCTGAGTTTTCAATGAGCTATGGCCAAAATGGGCAAGAAGAATTAAAGGAATCCGATGCCGCCTCTCAGATGTTGAAGGCATTGCCACACTCCCTTTGACTTGCCTTAGACCCTCTGAAGGCCCAGCCACCATCCGCAGCCTTGGTACACGGCCATCAGTCAGTGAGCCCGGCTGGACCTGAAAAGGCTGAATGGCTGTGCCCCGCCTCCCATTAAATTCTGCAGCCTCTTGTTTTGTTCCTGTCACTTTGGTTCCAGCCAATGAGATCCTGCAAAAGAGAATGTGTCTTCTGCTAAGGAGATGATAAATGATGAATGACTGGTTGAAAGAAAGATTTGCGGATAAAAATTATACTATTTATCCACAAACTTTGAAGTAGATAATTACAGTCTCGAGAAAAAACTACCTGTAGAGTTAGTATTTTATCTCACATTTCATGATTGCTTACCAAGATTAAATTATTCTCATGAAAATGTTCAATTTGGACACTCATCATTGTGAGGAATGAACTTAACAATTAAAGGGAATTCTAGGACACAATAGGAAATGAGATATGTTTGCTTCTTTAAATATATTTTCCCAACCTTAAAAAGCAAACAGAAAACAAAACAACAACAAAACACAGCCCTTCACTCCATTGCCTTGAGAATTAACATAAAGTTGGGAATTCCCTAGCGACCCAGTGGTTAGAACTCTGCACTTTTACTACTAAGGGCCCAGGTTCAATTCTGGTCCAGGAACTCAGATCCAGCAAGCCAAGAAAAAGACAAAAGAATTAGCATAAAGTTAGATATGCTTGATTAATCAAATTAGGGTTAAAATAATGCATGATTTCCTGGAGAAGGAAATGACAACCCACTCCAGGATTCTTGCCCGGAGAATCCCATGGCCAGAGGAGCCTGGCGGGCTACAGTCCATGGGGTCACAAGGAGTCGGACACGACTGAGCAACTAAACAACAACAACAGCAGTGCATCGTTTGTGATCTTGTCTCCTGAGAACCATTTCAGCAACACAAGACCCAACACACACACTCACCTAAAACAGTTTCACAAAGCGTCTAGATTGTACCTGATATTTTATGTTCTGTTTAATTCTTTTAAATGCTGTAACCACTTACTAAAGAGGTTTGTCTTGTCCATATTTTTAAAAACTCAGCTTTAAATGAGGCAGGCCAAAATGGCCCAAACAGTGCATGAACAGCTTCCCTCCGAATACTGAACACGACTGCAGGTGCTTTGGACGACAGCCGCCACGCACGTGCAGGCCAGGCCACCCTGGTATTGCCTCACCGTTCTTATGTCAGGATGAAGATGAGAGAACTTTCCTGACCAGCTTTGCAAAATGTCAGGGCTACAAGGACGAGGGCTAGAATGCAGACGTCTTCTCTAAAGGAATTAAACCCTAGAGTTATGAGCTGGTCTGTGCATTTGCCTTGGGAGAAGAAAAGAAGTAAAGTGCGTTCAGACTGAAAGATGTGGCAGGTATGACAGAGGACTCCTCCGTGTGTGACCCTTGAAAGCAGACAGGCTCCTAAGATGCTGTCACTCTGTTTGCCTCCCACTATTTTAACTAGTTTGGATCATGCAAGTCTGTCTGGTTAGCTGTGGCTGTGGTGAGTGTAGGCATGCGTTTCTCCCTCTGCAGAGTTAAAGTTTTAGGTCTACAATCCCTTCTGTTGAGAGTTTCTTGATCCTATCAACTTGGACTCTCACCGCTTTTTCAGCAACTTCACTTCTGGAGTCGCAGCCTGAGACTTAGTCATCATCCTGAATTGCTCATCCCCACAACCCCACTCCCTCCTCCCCGTAAGGCGCTCTCACCTTATTCTTCAGCAAGCTGCCTGCAGCCTCACTGAAACCTCAGTCTGGTGAACCCTCCACCCCTCCCAGCCCAGCAGGTGCCACTTCTCTTCCTTAGCCTGGGAACACCCATTGCAGCCTCACTACCAGGTCTCTAGTTGATTCAAGGAAGACAGGTGCCAGGACTGTTGAGTGAATGCCAACAGATGTGGCTCCTTTAAAAGTAACATTTCTTCGGAATTCCCTTGCAATCCAGTGGTTAGGACTCTGCAGGGGACCCAGGTTCAATCCCTGGTTGGGGAACTAAGATTCTACATGCCACGTGGCACAGTCCCCACCCTGCCCCCCACACACACACACACACATTTTTTAAGCAAGATTTCTTTATTTGGAGTTTTTTTTTTTTCATTAAGTACCTAATTGTGTTGCTTCTGGATTTCATCACACATTTCTTAAATATGAAGTCCGAGCCTTGTCATTGACTTAAGAGAACATAAGTGATTTTAAAGCACACAGTATTTTATTCTTAAAATAAATGAAGTTCACAGTTTTAAGTATAAACAGAACCATGAAGGCTAGTGTTTGTTCTTCCCACTGCAGCCAGCAGCCAGCTATGCACTGTGCAGGGGTGGACCCATCCCTGCTTCATTAGAATAAGTGAAAGAGGGCAAGAGATTTGGTTGTGCTTTGCAGTCATTGTTCATCTTACCATTGATTTTCACTCTTGTAGTTTAGATAATCTTGCCTTTTAGAACAAAAAAGGAGTCTTGACTCATTGGAAAAGACTCTGATGCTGGGAGGGATTGGGGGCAGGAGGAGAAGGGGACGACAGAGGATGAGATGGTTGGATGGCATCACTGACTCGATGGACGTTGAGTCTGAGTGAACTCCAGGAGTTGGTGATGGACAGGGAGGCCTGATGTGCTGCGATTCATGGGGTCACAGAGTGTTGGACACGACTGAGTGACTGAACTGAACTGAACACCTACAGGATAGGGAAACACTCTCCAACAAAGAACCACTTCCTCTGGGCATCCATAGGACTGAGGATGTGTGGGTTTGAGTGAACTGGGAGAACCAGCCACAGGGCAGAGGTGTGGCTGGTAGCTTCAGAGATGATGGCCACCAGGCACAGGGACTCACTCTTTCTGAGGGTCACTACTCAGGACCCCTCAGTCAACTTCCAATTTCAGCACCAACATCCTTCACGGAGCGAAACCAGAGCCTTCTGGCTAATGATTTCTGCAGCCACATAACACTGATCGGTTTTAGTAGCATCTCATGGAAGTGCTTTCCAAGGAGAAGCGGGACGAGCCAAGCCCCAAAAGTGAAAAGAACAGCTATTAAATCAATATAGAAGAGGATCATGTCATTTGGCAGGCTGAGTTGTAGGAAAGCTGATGGCCAACTACATATTGTGAAATCGAAAGCCTACTCCTATCACAGAGTCAAATCTCATCAAATCTCTCCCTGGAGGAGAGAAGAATCTTTTACATTCCTGCTGTTCTGGTATTTCCCCTTGATGGTCTTGGAGACGGATTTCAATTCTCTGATTTCTCTGGCAAGCGTCATGGGATTGTGGAGAAGGCTTTTGCGCTCTGATGGATCCAGTCTCCCTCCTGGGGTTGGTCACTGCTGGCTGGCCAACTTTGTGTGCATGCGTGTTTGACTCCTTGCGACCCTATGAACCATAGCCTGCTAGGCTCTTCTGTCCATGGGATTCTCAGGCAAGAATACTGGAGTGGGTTGCCATGCCCTCCTCCAGGGGATCTTCCCAACCCAGGGATCAAACCCACATCTCTTAAGTCTCCTGCATTGGCAGGCAGGTTCTTTACCACTGGCTCCTCCTGGAAAGTCCTGTCCAAACTTGGACATGTCTTAACCACTCTAGGCTTCAGTTTTTTATTTTTAAAAATGGTTGCAATGATTTGACTACCTCAGAGAATGTTGTAGGGATTAAATAAGATTGTATAGTAACAGAACTGGACCCCAGAACATAATGGGTCCAAGAAAAAAATGTCAATTCTCTAATATTCTGTAACACAGGAAAATGTATGCAATTTCATTTTAAATGAAAAAGAGGAAGATACAAGAAATTTTTTATAACTATACAGAATTTTCTTACCCAGATTGTAGTAATTTGACATTTGTGTACGTGTGCCAAGTTGCTTCAGTCCTGTCCAGCTCTTTTGCGACCCCATGGACTGTATTCCTCGAGGCTTCTCTGTCCATGGGATCTTCCAGGCAATAATACTGGAGTGGGTTGCCATGCCCTCCTCCAGGGGATCTTCCTGGCCCAAGGATTGAACCGGCATCTCTTATGTCTCCTGCATTGGCAGGCAGGTTCTTTACCACTGGCACCACCTGGGAAGCCCCTTGACACTTGTAACTCCAAACAAATTTATAAGGTCACTCCTCCCTTTAGTAAATGGAAAGACTCTTTATCCTACAAAACTTAGGGAACACTGGAGCTCTTCTTACCCTCTTCCCCCAAAATCTGACCATTCCTTGGGGAGCCTGTATTTTTCCTGATCCCCTTGGTCCTAATTCTTTCTTGTGTCTCCTCTGTTCTTACCTCTTTCAAACCATTCTTCTTATGTATGAAGTAAAGACCCAAATATGGAAAAGTGACCTTTCTTCTTGATCCCTGCGAATTCCATCCACACAGGGCAGCTTCCTTTCAAGTCTGCCAGGCCCTGCAGGGGACCCACCACTGTGCAGCCTCACCTTCCAAGGCTCCAGCACCTCAGGGCATGCCTCACTGGCTGACTTTGTTCCCCAGCCCACCCTCCTCCCCATTCTCATCGACCTCCCATTCCACGTTCTCCTGTTGTTCCTCCTGTCCCCACACCCTTTATCCAAGGCTACTTCCTGAAACTCAAATGTCTCCCACTATTTTTATGCAAAAAAATAAGCTCTTTGCATACACCCCTGCCCTGCTGGGTCCCCATCTTTGTCAGGGACCCTCCTTGCAAGCAGGTCTGCCTCACCTCCCCATGGGGAGAAGGAGAGGGACAGGGACCCATGTCATCATTAGGGGAGCCTGTTGGACCCTCATTCTCTCACAGGCGTTCATTAGACAGAAAATGGTTTCTCCCTAGAATGGATTCTGCCACCCATTTCCCTCTCTTAGCGATCCATAGACGTGTATTTTTTTAATTGAAGGATAGTGGATTTGCAATGTTGTATTAATTTCTGCTGTACAGCAAAGTGATTCAGTTATACATACATATACATTCTTTTTCATATTCTCTTCTGTTGTGATTGATCACAGGACGGTGACTGTAGCTCCCTGTGGGCTACAGTACCACCTTGTCGTTCATCCATCCTGTATGAGAGTTTGCATCTGCTAATCCCACACTCTCAATCCATCCCTCCCCACCCCCACCCCACTGGCAACCACAAGTGTATTCTCTCCATACATACATTTTTTTTAATTCACAGAAATTATATTGGTTATTGCCAAGGGGTGGCAGTGGGACTGCAAATAATGTTTTTTTTTTCTCCATTTGCCAAATATTGTCATGCTAATTTCACATTGATCTAAAAAAATTTTTTTTAACCTCTCTAAGCTTTTAGGAGAACCTGTTGGACCCTCATCCTCTCACGGGCATTCACTAGACGGAAAATGGTTTTTCCCTAGAATGGATTCTGCCACCCATTTCCCAAGTCAACAGACTTCCCTGGTGGCTCAGACAGTAAAGCGTCTGCCTACAATGCGGGAGACTGGGGTTCAATCCCTGGGCCAGGAAGATCTCCTGGAGAAGGAAATAGCACCGTACTCCAGTATTCTTGCCTGGAAAATCCCATGGACGGAGAAGCCTGGTAGACTACAGTCCATGGGGTCACAAAGAGTCGGACACAACTGGGTGACCTCACTTTCACTTTCTTTCAAGCTTTGTAAATGGAACCATTAATCCTAAGGTTTGTTAAAAGAAAATTTTCTACAATGTACTGATTAGTAGGCTTTTATTCAGCAATTCATGGATGGAGCAGCATCCCATCTGGCGGAGAGAAAAGTCACTTGGAAGGACTGTAGGAGGCCAGAGAGTCTTAAAGACCAAAGGAGGAGTAACAAGGAGGTTGTTGTTGTTGTTTTCGGTCACCTAGTCATGTCTGACCCTTTCGACCCCATGGACTGCAGCACACCATGCCTTCCTGTCCCTTACCATCTCCCCAAAGTGTGCCCAAGTTTATGTCCATTGTGTCAGTGATGCCATCCAGGCATCTCATCCTCTGATTCCCTCTTCTCCATCTGCCCTCAATTTTTCCCAGCATCAGGGACTTTTCCAATGGGTCAGCTGTTCACATCAGATGACCAAAATACTGAAGTTTCAGCTTCAGCATCAGTCCTTCCAATGAGTATTCAGGGTTGACTTCCCTTAAGACTGACTGGTTTGATCTCCTTGCTGTCCAAGGGACTATCAAGAGTCTTCTCCAACACCACAGCTCCAAGACATCGATTCTTCGGCACTCCGCCTTCTTTAAGGTCCAGGTCTCACAACTGTACGTGACCACTGGGAAGAACACAGCCTTGACTATACAGACCTTTGTTGGCAAAGTAATGTCTCTGCTTTTCAACACACTGTCTAGATTTGTCATAGCTTTCCTGCCAAGAAGCAAATGTCCTCTGATTTCATGGCTGCAGTCACCATTCTCAGTGATTTTGGCCCTGGGCCTTGCTGACATCAGCTTCCCTTCTGTGGAGCCTGTGTGTGGGGCCTGTGGGCACAGACTGGGGGGTCTGGGTCTGCCTGTTCTGGGAGAGTCTCACAGAAGACAGGTGGTTCTGGTTTACTCACGGAAAGCTTAGCATGAGTGACTCCATCTTGGAACTGATCTGGTTATTTTACAACTTGAGCTCTTATAAATATAGCTGTTAAATTTTTTTTAAGGCGCTGTATAGACTCAATTTGAGAACCTGACCTAAATACACAAATGGCCAAATGTATCTTCTTACCTTGAAACAATAAGAAACTGGGAGTATGATGCTTTGTCCCAAGCATCTGAGCTATGCCTCTCTCAGATTTCTTGTCCTCAGTCTATAAATTTCTCTCAGGCCTAGAAACTCTTAGGATTGTCGGTTTTGCCAGCTCATGTGTAAGGACATTTCCAAATGCTCTGTCATGCCATGAAAGCAGAACTTTGGCTTCCTCACTAGAAGTCCTCTGGGTTCTAAAATAAGCCCATTTTTTAAACTAATTTGTATTGGAGTATAATTGCTTTACAGTGTTGTATTAGTTTCTGCTGTACAGCAAAGTGAATCAGCCACACGAATACATCTATCCCCTCCCTTTTGGATTTCCTTCCCATCCGGGTCAACACAGGGCATTAACTAGAGTTTCCTCTGCTGTATAGTAGGTTCTCATTAGTTATCTATTTTACACATAGTATCAGTAGTGGAGTAAGTTCATATGAATTGTGCATCCCATGCTCCACTGCTCACCTGTGTGGCTGAAGCTCATGCTTTGTGGAAATCAACTGCTCAGACCCTCACTGAATAGAAACACCTAGCATTTCCCAGGGTACACAACCACTCTGGAACACCCTCTCCAACTAAATGCTAGTTTTCTCTAAAAAAAAAAAAAAAAAGAGAGAGAGAGGCCTGTTATAATGCAAATCATTCTCTCTTTGTCTGTCCCATTTCTTTGGACTCTGCATTTTTTGTCTTTTTTTTTTCATATTTTTAAGTGGTGGAAAATTGTTTTACAATCATATATTGGTTTCTGCCATACAACAACACAAATCAGTCATAATTTTATATATCCCTTCCCTCTTGAGCTTCCCACCCCTCTGCATCATCACAGAACGGCCAGGCTGGGCTCCGTGTGTTATTTAGCAACTTCCCACTAACTATTTTATACATGATATATATATATGTCAATGCTACTTTCTCAATTCGTCCCACCCTTACCTTCCTCCATTGTGTCTACAAGTTTGTTCTCTACTAAGCTCATCAGTTGGAGAAGGCTATGGCACCCCACTCCAGTACTCTTGCCTGGAAAATCCCATGGATGGAAGAGCCTGCTAGGCTGCAGTCCATGGGGTCACGAAGAGTCAGACACGACTGAGTGACTTCACTTTCACTTTTCACTTTCATGCGTTGGAGAAGGAAATGGCAACCCACTCCAGTATTCTTGCCTAGAAAATCCCAGGGATAGGGGAGCCTGATGGGCTACCGTCTATGGGGTCGCACAGAGTTGGACACGACTGAAGCGACTTAGCAGCAGCAGCAGCAGCAGGTTCATCAGTATCATTTTTCTAGATTCCATCCCAGTTGCCAGTTCAGTCACTCAGTTGTGTCTGACTCTTTGCGACCCCATGGACTGCAGCACGCCAGGCTTCCCTGTCCATCACCAACTCCTGGACCCTCCTCAAACTCATGTCCATCGAGTCAGTGATGCCATCCAACCATCTCATCCTCTGTCGTCCCCTTCTCCTCCTGCCCCCAATCCCTCCCAGCATCAGGGTCTTTTCCAATGAGTCAGTTCTTCACATCAGATGGTCAGAGTATTGGAGTTTCAGCTTCAGCAACAAATGAATATTCAGGACTGATTTCCTTTAGGATGGACTGATTGGATCTCCTTGCAGCCCAAGTGACTCTCAAGAGCCTTCTCCAACACCACAGTTCAAAAGCATCAGTTCTTCGGTGTTCAGCTTTCATAATGGTCCAACTCTCACATCTATACATGACTCCTGGAAAAACCATAGCTTTGACTAGATGGACCTTTTTTGGCAAAGTAATGTCTCTGTTTTTTAATATTCTGTCTTGGTTGGTCATAGCTTTTCTTCCAAGGAGCAAGTGTCTTTTAATTTCATGGATGCAGTCACCATCTGCAGTGATTTTGGAGCCCCCAAAAATAAAGTCTGTCACTGTTTCCACTGTTTCTTCATCTATTTGCCATGAAGTGATGGGACTGAATGCCATGATCTTAGTTTTCTGAATGTTGAGTTTTAAGCCAACATTGGAGAATTTTGAACGTTGGAGAATTGAGCATTTTGAGCTTGGAGAATTTTGAGCGTTACTTTGCTAGCATGTGAGATGAGTGCAATTGTGTGGTACTAACAGTCTTTGGCATTGCCTTTCTTTGGGATTGGAATGAAAACTGACCTTTTCCAGTCTTGTGGCCACAGCTGTTTTCCAAATTTTCCATCATAAGTGAGTGCAGCACTTTCACAGCATCATCTTTTAGGATTTGAAATAGCTCAACTGGAATTCCCTCACCTCCACTAGCTTTGTTCATAGTGATGCTTCCTAAGGCCCACTTGACTTCACATTCCAGGATGTCTGGCTCTAGGTGAGTGATCACACCATCATGGTTATCTGGGTCATAAGATCTTTTTTGTATAGTTCTTCTGTGTACTTCTGTGGAAACTTCTGGATTCCATATATATGTGTTAATATATGGTGCTTGTTTTTTTGACTTACTTTACTCTGTATAAGAGACTCTAGGTTCATCCACCTCACTACAACTGACCCAAATTCGTTCATTTTTATAGCTGAGTAATATTCCATTGTATGAATGTACCACAACTTCTCTATCCATTCATCTGTCGATGGACATCTTGGTTGCTTCCATGTCCTGGCTACTGTATATAGTGTGGCAATGAACATTGGGGTACATGTGTCATTTAGAATTGTGGTTTTCTCAGGGCATATGCCCAGTGGTGGGATTGCTGGGTCTGAACTCTGTGTTTTAACAGGCCACAGTGATAGAACCAGAGGACAGCTGTGTTGTTAGGATTTTGTTTTTAATTTTTATATAAAACACTGTTCTATATTGTAAAAAAAAAAAAAAAAAAAGAATTCTGATATCTGAAACCTATTTGCAAAGCAGAAATAGAAACATAGACATTAAGAACAAACACATGGACCCCAAGGAGGGAAAAGGGGGTTGGGATAAACTGGGAGATTGGGATTGACATACACACACTGTTATGTATAAAATAGATAACTAATGAGAACCTACTTGTCACAGAGAACGCTACTCAGTGCTCTGTGGTGACTTAAATGAAAAGGAAATCCAAAAAAAGAGGGGGTGTATGTATACATATGGCTGATTCCCTTTGCTGTACAGCAGAAATTAACACAACATTGCAAAGCAACTATGAAAGTGAAAGTCACTCAGTGGTCTCCGACTCTTTGCAACCCCGTGAACTGTACAGTCCATGGAGTTCTCCAGACCAGAATACTGGAGTGGGTAGCCTTTCCCTTCTCCAGGGGATCTTCCCAACCCAGGGATCAAACTGGGGTCTCCTGCATTGCAGGCGGATCCTTTACCAACTGAGCTATCAGGGAAGCAACTATACTCCAATAAAATTTTTTTAAAAAAAGAATGCTGGTATCTGGAAGGAAACTCGGCCATGACTTAATCTGCTGTGAAGAGAAGAGGGTGGCGGACCATAGGAGTGTCACTCCGTCCCCTGCTCTGTCACACTGGGTGGCCTTTGCCTCACAAGGTGAAGCAAAGCCCTCAGGCCTGGCCCCACAGGGCAGTGGAGTCCAGCATGCCAGGACTTGTTGGAGCTTGGAGATGTTTATTGAGTAAGTGAGTGAGTGTATGAGCCCGTTCCCACCCTGCCAAGCTCCTGTAATTGCCCTAGCCAGTTGCAACTGGGTAGAGGTACACAGCCTGGGTTGGATTCCAGGGGGTTTGTCCACACTCGGGTACCACTCAGAGATGCATCATCTCTTTAGACCTCACTGAATATCTAAGAGCAAGAATGTGGGCAGTAAATCGAAGCACGTACAACACAGAGGGACACGGTCCAGATATGGAGACTGTTGGCGGCCCCTTGAGTCCCCGGAGGAGATGTGACAGCCAGTGTGTCAGGATTGGGTACAGAGGTGGCCGAGGAGCTGGTGACTCACCTCTGTGGTTGCAGAATGCTTCTTGACAGCGGCTGGCCTGAGTGCCCGCTCACAGAGTGCTTCTTGGCCCACCTACTTCATGGCTTGCAATGCCAGGAGATCTCCAGCATGCAGAAGATACTCATAGCTTAAAAAAAATTAAACCCTCTTGGTATCAACCACTGAGCAAATCTCTTATTTTACAAATACAGGAAATACATTTAGGTTCCAGGAACTAAGAGTCTCTCCCAAGGTCACCAGATTGAAAAGGAGCTATACCCAAACCCGTTCTCTCAACAGGCAGCTCATTCTGCTTTACAAGCCCCACCCAGCTTGTTGAAGAAATTAGATAGAGGGAAGTTGGGAACTGGGGCTTGACTCCCCTTGACATATGGATTCCTCCACAGGAAGGGCATACACATCTTGTCTGATCTGAAAAACAGCTGGCTAAACTACTCAAGCATAATCATTCAACATTTGTCAACCACCTGCTATGTGCTGGGCCAGCCCCTGGGCCCTTATGGAACTCACTATCTTAAAAGGGATACTGATGCTGATCAGATTTTTTTTTTTAAGTATGCAACAAAATCAATCATATATACTTACAAAGCATGCTGTGAAGAAAGAAGTCCACAATGCTGGGAGGGCAGGTGTAGGAGGCCCTGACCACGTCTGGGGAATTGTCAGAGAGTGTTCTGAGGAACTGACATTTAGACTAAGATCAGAAAAATGTCCAGGAAGTAGCTTGGTAACAAATTATCACTAACCTTTATTGAACATTTACCTGAATCAGGCTTCATATGCTTCATTAACTTCTTAAATCCTCCCAGGAACCCTCCAAGTCAGGTATTGTTACGTTCTCCATTTTACAGATGAATAAACTCAAGCAAAAAAATGGAAATAATTCACCCGTGGGCCTCTGGTTCTGAGTCTTACTCTATGTTTGTGACTGTGCAGGTGGGTATGGTGTGAGAAATGAAGACACTAAGATTGCTGAAGTGCAGAGCAGAAGGTCCGCATGAAGCTGATCTATAGCGGCCTCAGCCTGCAGGAGCTTTCAGTGGAGTTTTGGTTCCTGGCCAGAGATCCAGTCAGGTTGCAGCTATGAGAGCACCAAATCCTAGCCACTAGACTAGTGGTCAGTGACAAGAACCTGGCCCTTCAGCTTTGCAGAAAATTCCCACAAAGAGGGAAAGTAGTGAAACAAAGAAAGCACTTATGAAAAGGAAAAAAGAGTACTGTACGTGTGGATAGATACATGGATAGACCCAGAGAGAGTCACTCCCTCGTGGTAGCTTGAATTTCTTATATGGGGCATTTCTTCTGGGTTTCCGTTGATTTGCCTGCATATTTGGTGTATCTCAGGATCCTCCCGTATGTGTACATGCATCTCTTAGCCAAGATGGATGCTGCCAAAGAAGCCTATGGGTAGTTAGTATCACTTAGCATCACTCCCCTTTTGACCTCCAAGGAGTCTCCCTATACATATGTAGTCAGGGAGGTCTTCTGATTTCAAGAATGAGAAATAATGTGATCTTTTTTCTTCTATTTGGGTAGGGCTTAGCCTCTTCTTTTGATTGTCCTGCTATTTTCATCCTGGAGTATCTGCCCTGGGGGTGATGGGGGTGGTGGGCATCTACCTCCTGCCTCAAAGCAGGGCCATATCATGTACGTCTGATAGGTTATGATGTTCATGACAAAAATTACAGTGTTGCTACAATTTGGGTAGCATTGTGGTCTGCTCGCCCCACTGTGCAGAAAAGCCTATCTACTAACATCAGGTTGCAGTGAGAGAAAGTACAGCATTTATTTGCCAAGTGCCAAGCGAGGAGGATGGGTAACTTGTGCTCAAAAGACCCAAACTCTCCAATGGCTTTCAGGGGACAATTTTTAAAGGCAGTTTTGCGGGTAAGAGTTACAACTGGTGGACCTTCTTCTGATTGGTGGTAGTGAGGTAACAGTGTGATATTTCAGGAATCTTAATCATCAGTCTTCTGGTTCTAATTGGTCTGGGATCTGCATGCTTGTGGTCAGCATAGAGTCACCACTCTCCACCTGGATGAGGGTAGGGGAACAACTCAAAGCTATATGTCAGATTGTTACGTATATCCCTTGTGGAGAAACTAGGATTCCGTTTTTCTTCCCCTGCCACTAAATTATTATTTTTAAGCTATCGTTGGTTTTCTTGCTTGACTATTTTCCCTTTGTTTCTTCAGTCTCTAACTTCCCTAATTAGTAACTGCTTGAGTCTTTGGAACCCAGGGAAAGTCTAGGAGACTAAAGCCTTTTTCTACAAACAAGCAATAGGGAACATGGAGGGACTTTTTTTTTTTTTTTACCTGGGAAGGCTTTGCAGGGTCCTGATCAGTTTTGCTGTTCTCCCTAAGGCCAGTGATAGATGGCATCATCCACTCAATGGACATGAATCTGAGCAAACTCCAGGAGATAGTGAAGGACAGGGAAGCCTGGTGTGCTGCAGTCCATGGGATGGCAAAGAGTCGGACATGACTTAGCCACTGAACAACAACAACTAAGGGGATAGGAAATATTTTAAACCACGGAGTGCACGATCATATTTGTGTTTAGAAAGATCATTCAGGCTGTTGTGGGGAAACTGGATCAGAAAGAGGAAAAGAAGAGATAGATACATAGACATCAGTTAGGAGGCTGTGCAGTGGCCCAGGGACAAGATAATGGTGACCAAAGTGTGACTCTTCTGAGATGTTGAGGAGTAAACAGATGAAAAAGCAAGCACTTCCCAGTCATTTAAAAGAGAGACTCAAGTCCCTTAGAGGCATTGATGTGAAATATGCAAATTGCCAAGTACTTTAATCCAGTCCTTTTGTAGGAATATTGGAAGTTCTTGGGGCTTCCCTGATAGCTCAGTTGAGTTGGTAAAGAATCCACCTGCAATGCAGGAGACCCCAGTTCAATTCTTGGATCGAGAAGATCCACTGGAGAAGGGATAGGTGGTATTCTTGGGCTTCCTGTGTGGCTCAGCTGGTAAAGGATCTGCCTGCAATGTGGGAGACCTGGGTTCAATCCCTGGGTTGGGAAGATTCCCTGGAGAAGGGAAAGATTATCCACTCTAGTATTTTGGCCTGGAGACTTCTATGGACTGTATAGTCCATGGGGCCACAAAGAGTCGAACATGACTGAGCGACTTTCACTTTCACTTTGGAAATTCTTAGACCAGTCCCATTATACATTAAAATCATCACATGGACCGCCTCAAACATTCTACAGTTCATTCAGCCAGGACTTCCCTGGAGGTCCAGTGATAAGACTTCACTTTCTAATATAGGGAGTGCAGGTTCGATCCCTGGTCAGGGAGCTAAGAGTCCACATGCCTAATGGCCAAAAAACCAAAACATAAAACAGAAGCAGTATCATAACAAATTCAATAAATATTTTAAAAATAAGCAATTCATTCAGCCAAGTGAAAACTATGTTGAAGGTCTGCTCCCTGGCATCTCTGTGACCACATGATCCATCCACTGGGCCACCAGACAGGCACTTGTCAAGGCCAGCACTGGGAACCCCCACGTCCTGAGGGGCTGCTCCCTCGCTGTGCTGGGCAATGCCCGGTGACCAGGAGAAAATGTCAGCCCACACCTCCTTCCTCCTCAGGCTTGCTCCCAAGATTATTTGTTTGCCAAATGGCTGAAATAGAGTTCTGGTAAATCATTTCTCCCCCACCAAGAAAACAAGCTTGGATCTAAAGACGTGTGGTTCCGTGTGTGGAGAGAATATTTGGCGCCTGAGCATCTTTGGCTGAATAGAGGGCTGTGGGAACTGTGAACGGTTTCCCTGGATTACATTTCTCTGCCAGCGGTTTTCTGGGGTTGATGAGTGGAGGGGAAGCAGAGTTGTGGAGAAGGCTGCCCTGAGCCAAACTAGACTGGTTGTTGCCTCAGCTGCATGGGAAGCGTCCTCCTTGTTCCTAATTAGGTCCATCTGGGATGAAGATGACACACCATTTGTTCTAACAAAAGGCACATCAAGGCCTTTCAAGAACTGGAAAAGGTCCCTGTCCTGCAGGAGCTGGGGGTTGGTGGCTCCTATTTCTAAAGAGCAAGCTGATCTGATAAGACATCTGACCGAATAGTTAGATTCCAAATTTTTACATTCTGTTTAAATTCAGATATATATATGGAAGGCAGAAAAATAGAGACCAAAACAGTCAGGCTTGCCCTTCTTGGGTTTCCAGGAATCTGCTAGATTCCTTTCTGAAACAGACTTAGGGCCTTTGCCTACTGGATGGAGTGTTCTGCGCCACCTCGTGGACATAATGGAAACTGCACCTTGCCAAGGTTCTCTGAGCTCGAAGGAGGAACCTTCTCCAGCTGAGGGGGTGGGGGAGGGCTGCTATACCCCCTTCCTCTGAAGTAAAAAGCAGGCTCCAAGCTTGTCCAAAAAAGGACCACCACAGAACCGATTGAGGATGGTGTGAGCATTAACCTTCCTTGCTATTCTGCAATGCCTCCAACCATCTACAACAGTCCTAGCCACCATCTGTCGTGATCCGTGCAAATGGAGATGGGACATGGCCTGCTCTGGATCTCTAGTCAGGTGCTTTTGTGAAAATAAAGTTCCAAGGCTTTTTTCTTTTTCCATGGGAAGCAAGAAAATGGGAAGTTAATACGGGCAACGGCTTGTTCCTGCTTTTGGAATGTTGGTATTTGCAGCACGTCTGCTCTGTGATTACTGAGGACAAGAGCAAAAGCAGGACTGGGTTTTTCATAAAACATTCACCCCAGCTTGTCTTCAGTGAAGAGGGAAGCCCAGACACAGCTTGGAGCACAAGGGCACAGCCCCAGGCTTGCACTTGCTTTGGACAGTGGCCTTTGGAAACTCTTACAGGCTTCTGAAAACAGCATATCATCGGCCGTGTTGGGAGGTAGAGAGAACAGAAGCTCCAGTGCCTCACAATCCTGTTTGCAACCCCCTCCTTCACAGACCAGCTGCATAACCTTGGGCACAAGGCCTATGACGCCCGGTACACAGGGTGTACAGTCTGTACAGTGGGGGCAATAATAGGAGCTGCCTTGTGGGGTGCCTGGAGGGCTAAACTAGATCTGGTCCAGGACTGGCTCCTGGCTGACTCTCCTAACTGGTCCAGTGAGCAGCCAACACGAGCTGAAGTTGCCCAGGCCCTCTGTGAACATCTAATAGGAAGCGCTGGTGGTGGGTGTGTGGAGGGAGGTGATAGAAACAGTGGCAGGTCAAGGGTGTCTGTTTCGTTGTCTCTGACTCAGGACAGCCCAAATGAGGTCCTGGTCCCTGTGGAGGTGAGATAGGAAGTGCAGGGTGCCCACAGGAGGTTGCAGCTATAGAATTGGAACATGTCAGGTGAGGTGATCAGAGACCAGGGCTCAGGGTCCCACTGCCCCGGCTCCCACCCTCCCACAGGCCCGTGTCTAGAAGGCAATGCTGGGGTGGGTCTCAGCGTCTGGCTGATAAGCGGCACTCAGGTTCTCCCAGGGCTCCCCTCGGAGAAATTCAGCAGAACTTAGCTGGTCTGTGGTCTGGCTGGGGCGGGTGGTATGTGCACTGGTCAGCTCCTGGCATGAGTGTGGCCATTCCACAGGGCACCAAGGGGACACAGAACTTAGCAACAAAACCTAGGGATGGCCCTTTGTCGTTTCTCTTTTTGTTTAATTAAAGTACATTTGATTTACCATGTTAATTTCTTGTCATCTCCATTAAAGAGTCTAAGTTCCCAATGTACATCTAGAGTTTCCAAGAAGTTGCCATCCTCTCATAAGGGAAAGAAATACACATGTAACGAGTTTCTACTGTGTCCTAGACATTACGCAAGGGAGATTAGATGTTTCATCCTCACAGCAGCCCCAGGAATTATTTTGCCCATTGTACAGGTGGGAAAGGGCTTCCCTGATGGGTCAGTGGATAGAGACTGCCTGCAATGTAGGAGACACAGGAGTTGTAGGTTTGATCTGGAGTGAGGCTACTCACTCCAGTATTCTTGCCTAGAGAATTCCATGGACAGAGGAGCCTGGTGGGCTACAGTCCATAGGGTTGCAAAGAGTCAGACAAGACTGAGCAACTGAACAACCGACAGGTGGGAAAACTGAAGCTCAGGGAAGTGAAGTGACTTGGCTACGCCACCTGGTTGGTGAGAGTGGAGCCGGGTCAGGATGGAGACAGGAGAGTTTAGCAGTGTCGTATCTTTGTGTGCCCCCAGCACCAGGCACGGTGCCCTGGACTTAGGAAGAGCTTAGCAAATGTCTGCTGGGTTGAGAATGGGAGGATTCATGTGCCAAAAGGGCATTTGGAAACCGGGGCAGATGCCCAAGCCGGGCTCTGAAAGACCAGCTGCGTAGAGCAGCAGCTGGGGAATCATTGGTTCAGAATTTGCAGTCACCTGGCCGGTGGCCTGCAGGCCCACAGCCAGCTGTGAACAAGGCCTGACTTGATCAGCTCTGGATCTTTCATTGCAGGCAATCCACCTTCCAAAGAGGTGCCAGCAGGGCAGTACCCATTCATAGTCACTTCTGATGATGGACGGAAGGTTCCTGTGGTCCAGGCCTACGCTTTTGGCAAATACCTAGGCTATTTGAAGGTTGAGTTTGATGAAAAAGGAAATGTTGTCACTTCACATGGAAATCCCATTCTTCTCAACAGCAGCATCCCAGAAGGTATGTGAAATTCAGGGCAGTGATCCACCAATTGCAAAATTAGATGGCTGGATTGTGTTTTATTTGCTTTGTTAACGTTTCAGGACAATGTTTCTGAAGAACTGAGTTTCTTCCTTGAGTTTGCCCTACTGTCTTCTTGGATAAGGAGATTTAAAACACACCCAAATTTCAGAAGCCAGGGCTTCTCTAAGCCCTCTCAGCACCAGACACTGTGTCACTGCTTGCTGTGCTTTTACAGCTCTACCCTGGCACAGGAGAACCGCTCTCAGCTCATGTCCCAGAGGAGAGCTGGGGGAGACCTGGGTTCAGATAGGGAAAGACTGGTGATCAGGGGCCCTGGAGAGTCAGAGCTTCTGACAGCCAGAGGGAGGGGCCAGGACCCCATAGCAGGCCCTCTCATCCCTTTACCTGCCCAAGTATAAGCCTAATCATTGCCCACATCTGCACCACAGATGCTATCCCCAATGGGCCAGCAGGTAGTCAGATGTGATGAGTTGATTTTGGTTCACTTGGCATTTTAAGATCCAAGCAGGGCCTTATTTCCAGGAAATAGAACAGATGTGCCTAAGGAAATTTCCTGGTCAAAAACCAAAATGTACACAAATATGGTGAAGAACTGTAGACTCACGCCAGGTTAGCTGAATGATGTCTTTCTCTCACGTTTAAGCCAGTGTGAGATCTGCTTTAACTGCAGGCTGATTTGTTTGTTTTCTTCTAGATCCAAACATAAAAGCAGACATTAACAAATGGCGGGTAAAATTAGATAACTATTCAACCCAGGAATTGGGGAAAACAATTGTCTATCTGGATGGCACTGCTCAGTCCTGCCGCTTTCGAGAATGCAACATGGGCAATCTGATTTGTGATGCTATGGTGAGTGGTTCCCGGGAGAGCAGGGCCCACGCCTAGGGAGGGTGGAGGAGAGATGGAAGAAGGAAGGGAGGACGTGAGGATGGACCGCCTGATACAGAATGAAGACGTTTAAAGATTAATGCCCAAACAGGTAACCAATGAGGACCTGCTGCATAGCACAGGGAACTCTACTCAGTGCTCTGTGGTGACCTACATGGGAAGGAAATCCAAAAAGGGGAGGATATACATGTAACATACAGCTGATTCACTCTGCTATACAGCAGAAACTAACAAAACATTATAAGCAACTGTACTCCAATACAAATGTTTTTTAAAAATTAATGCCCAGATATAAGCTTGGTGTGGATTCGCACCGAGTACCCTGGGAAGGTGCCTGAACCATACCAGTGGACCACCCCTGTTTTGTAGAAAGTTTTCACTTTTATCTCAAGTTCAAGAGGTTTGTTAACAAAACAAGCCACTCGTTATATACAAATAAATAATACAAATATTTATCAGAGAATTATCTAGCTTACTTTCAATATACTAACACTAAAAGAAAAGAGAAATAGGAACAGCAGAGGATACATCACCAAATTGGACTTTGACTAACAGACAGTGCTGGGAAGTCCCACGACACAGCACATCTGGAGTTCCAACTGGGAAAAGGTTCAAGGCAGCATGTCTGCTCTGTGGATGAGACTTCAAAGGTTGCAGTCTGGGGTTCCCGCTCACAATTCCCAGGCCGCAAACCATCATCATCAGTCTGCAAGCAAAACTGCAGCTCTGGTATTGTGTTAATCTTTGTCATGTAGATTACGTAGGTCTTGGAAAAGACCCTGATTCTGGGAAAGATTGAAGGCAGGAGGAGAAGGGAGCTGCAGATGATGAGATGGTTGGATGACATCATCGACTCAGTGGACATGAGTTTGAGCAAACTCCAAGAGATAGCAAAGGAAGGGGAAGCCAGGCATGCTGCAGTCCATGGGGTTGCAAAGAGTCAGACACGACTGAGCATCGGAACAACAACCTTTTTTACAATGCTGTTTGCTTTGTTCTGCAAATCTTGGAATGTTGTTGGTCCTGGTTGGCCAGATGGCTCAGCAAATTCAAAGATCCTCCCTCTATCTATCTATGGTGGCTCTCAGCCAACCCTCACAGCAGGCATGGCTGACACTCACAGCAGCAGTCAGGGCTATGTCCAGGCAGGTTAGAAGCAAGGTCAGAGGTCTGCTCTGCTTTGTCTCTGAAGCCTAAACAAGACTATTTAACCTCTTTATTGCTGGACAAGAATGAAGCCTTTATTTCGAGGTGCTCATCTTAAGTGTCTGAATTTTGGATATGGCTTTCCTTTTGTAAGATGACCTGACTCCACAAACTCTGCTTCTCTGAAGATGTGGACATAGTAAATAAAACACTTTTGCTTGGGCCTAACAAAGCCAGACTGCATTTCCCTGATCTGTCTCCTCTTGGCCCTGAGAAACTGGCCTTGTGGGAACAGCCTTCACAAGCAGAGAACGATGACATGTAGTTATCATGAGAATAGTAAGTCCCATGGTGAGTGAGATCTCACACCCAAAGCACCCCTCTGTTCACCTATCTGTGGGCAGCCCCCCAGGGGCCATGCCGAACTGAGGTCTCAGGGTCAAACTCACCACGCCCAGGGGAACCCAGGGGACCTTTGTGCTCAGCTCTGTGCCTGGTATCTAGGATGAAGCCACACTCAGTAGAAGTCTGCCAAGTACTGATCCATGTTATTGTATGGCAGAAACCAACACAATATTGTAAAGCAATTATCCTTCAATTAAAAATAATTTAAAAAAAAAGCCTGCCAAGTAAATGACAACACTCACACTTCCCAAGGCAGGACCAGCACTGGCTCCTAAGCACCATGCAATCCATGTGAGACAAGTAGCTGTAGAGAAGCCAGAGTGTGACTGTGTGGAGGCAGGTGTGCAAGGAAACACCCCAGGCTCTAGCAGTGCTCACCGCACAAGGAGTCCCTCCTCCCCCCATGTCAGGAACACTGCCTCGGTGCTGTCCTCCTGGCCGCAACCCCGTGTCTCCCTCACCTCCTCCACCATCCTATTTTTTCAAATGAGAATGTATTCATTTTATTTCTTGTCACTAAACACATATTATGTAAAAGAAAAGACTGGAACTCCATCTTAGGGGCTGTCTCTCTCTGTGTCTCCAAAATTGCCAGCTTAGGAACTGTCTGGGGACCTAGAGCAGACTGCCAGGATTCTTGGTGGCCCAAGGTCTAGAGCTGAAAGGGTTCTGGACTCTGCCCTCAGGAGCAAGTGTGAGCCTGTCCTGGGGGAGCAGCCCCATGAGCCACTCTGCACAGGGGCCCCCGGCCTTTGCTGGGGGTTGGGGGGGTGGGCTTTGCTCAGGGCCCCTGCTCTGGGGATGCAGGGTCTTAGGAGAGGGTTTCAGAGCTGCTGGCTGCTCAGAGTCTGACCTGGGACTGGTCACAGTATCTTATTGTTGCTTCTCAGATCATAAAGCTAGTTTTGACAAGTTATACTTGAGAGAGCTCCGGGCACACAGGGGCAGAACAAAAGCAGCTTCATTTCTGGGAAGGAACCCTCAGAAAGAAGGCCCAGAATAACGAGTGTAAATTCCTGCTGCTGTTGCAGATTAACAACAACCTGAGACACCCGGATGAGATGTCCTGGAACCATGTGTCCATGTGCATTTTAAATGGAGGTGGCATCCGGTCGCCCATTGACGAGCGGAACAATGGTATGCTCCTGGGCCCTGGCCTCAGCTCTCTGTCTGACCAGCTCCCCAAACCTGGCCACGGGCAGCCTTAGCTCCTCTGTGCTGCCTGCCACAACCCACAGTGCCAGGCCCCTCAGCTTGGGTTAGCTGCCACTCAAGTCAGTGCCCCACCCAAAGGACACACACGTGCTTGTATTCTCGGATACACGTGCACACAGAGGGAGCAGTTAGCCTTAGTGGAACCAAGCTTTACCTAAACTTCTGACTTAGGACTTGCCTGGTGGTCCAGTGGTTAAGACTCCGCAACTCCAATGCAGGGGGCACGGGTTTGATCCCTGATCGGGGAACTATGATCCCACATGCTGCGCAGTGCAGCCAAAAATTAAAAAAAAAAAAAATCGAACTTCTGACTCACATGAATCATTGACTGATTTATGCAAAATGGTGACAGCTTCCACCTGGATATCTGGAAAGAGGAGGACAAAACTGCCAATTTCAAGCCCTGGACAAAACAGCTGGACAACTTCCTTTAGTGCATTTACAGATATCCTGGATTATAGCACATGGTAAAACCAGCCAACCAGACAGATATTCGAGACACTCCTGTCATCTTCCCTGCGTACGTGCATGTTAAGTTGCTTCAGTCAAGTCCAACTCTGTGCAACCCTATGGACTTGTAGCCCACCAGGCTCCTCTGTCCATGGGATTCTCCAGGCAAGAATACTGGAGTGGGGTTGTCATGGCCTCATCCAGGGGATCTTCATGACCCAGTGATTAAATCCAGGCCTCTCATGTCTCCTGCATTGGCAGGCAGATTCTTTACCACTGACCCACCAGAGATGCCCTAATCATCTTCCTTGATATACTGTCAAAACAGTCTCAGTGGAGGAGGGCACGGCCAGGGGCCTCCTGATCTCTGTCTTCCCAAGCATCAGGAACACTCAGACGCAGCTGTGCTGTCCTCATAGTCTCCTCGTGGCCCCGTCTCCCTTACCTCCTCTGCGGGTCCTGAAGGACACTGGGCTTGTTCGCAAGCCATTTTCCCTCTGGCCTCATCTGTGACTACCCTCAGGCACGATTACCTGGGAGAACCTGGCTGCTGTGTTGCCCTTTGGAGGCACCTTTGACCTGGTCCAGTTAAAAGGCTCCACCCTGAAGAAGGCCTTCGAGCACAGCGTGCACCGCTATGGCCAGGCCACAGGCGAGTTTCTGCAGGTGGGAGGTAAGTCACCTTCCAAGGTGAGGGGAGGCTTCCTGCTGGTTGGCTTAGCTCCCCACCTCACCAGGACCTCCTGGCCAGGCTTGCTTGGGCTTCACACACCCAACACCAATGCACAGTCTTTCAGTGGCTGTAGACTCCCAGACCACTAAGAATAGGTCGGGGTCAAAGCCCCAAGGCCCTGAAAATGAGCAATATTTTCCAAGTCTGATTTGGACATCAGACGACCTTCTCTGCAGGAGCTAGCCCTCTGGGTCTAAGCAGGTCAGCTGCCTTGAGGTCTGCTGCTGCTGCTAAGTCACTTCAGTCATGTCCGACTCTGTGTGACCCCATAGACAGCAGCCCACCAGGCTCCCGCGTCCCTGGGATTCTCCAGGCAAGAACACTGGAGTGGGTTGCCATTTCTTTCTCCAATGCATGAAAGTGAAAAGTGAAAGTGAAGTTGCTCAGTCGTGTCCGACCCTCAGCGACCCCATGGGCTGCAGCCTACCAGGCTCCTCCGTCCATGGGATTTTCCAGGCAGGAGTACTGGAGTGGGGTGCCATTGCCTTCTCCAGCCTTGAGGTCTAATTTCTATTAAAACCTTAGTTGTTTAAAAAACAACAACAACAACAACAAAAACAAACCAAACCTTTTTCTACTGCCTGGTAATTGCCTGGAAGCATGCAGAGGTTCAAGGGAATGCAATGTCCAATCACCATTAATAAAGATGATTTCTGCAAGGGGCAGCCAGGACAAGACACTGGAACCTGGTTCTAGTTCCACTGGGACCTGGGGCAAGTCTTCATTCAGCCTCTCAGAGAACAGTGAGAAAATGTGCCTGCTTATCTTATGGACTGCCATGAAAGTGGAAGGAAAATAAATGCTTCCCAAATTGTTAAGGACTTCTAAAGTGCTTTTGTCAACAGTCCAATGAGTTAAACTTAAAATTAATATGAATAATCTTAATTGACTGTGACACCATAGTCTGACCTCACTGTTTGTACTTTAGATGGTAGACCCCATTTGAGGGGTCTGATTGCTTTTCAAGTCTTCCCCCTTCTGGAAAGTCCCAGAGCACCCCACTGCTGGGACTAAGGGGCTGCAGAGGGTGGTGGAGTCCCACCCACTGCCCGTAGGGTTGCCCAGATATTCTCCATTTTCCAGGAAAGAGCAGAGGGAACAGAGAGAGGCACTGTGCTGGGTAGTTGTATGTTTCGCAGAAGTCACCCAGGCCAAATTATTAACTATTTGTTGGTCAGCTCTCATCTGTTCCTCATTTTCCAAAGCTACTGAACCAAGTTGCTGGACCGATTAATTCATGATATGAATTAAAAAAAGGTGTGGTTTTCTCCCTGCAGAGTCCCTGATTACCCACCCGGGCATTCTCAGGCCTCCCAGAAAGACTCAAGGATAAACTTAACCAGATACAGTAGCTGCAACGTCACTTCAGCTCTCTTGCTGAAGTTTCGCTCAAACTAAATGAAAACTAAGCCGCAGCCCCATGACTCCAGATTTGGGCCAAAATCTTTCTTAGAAAACAAAAATTTTCCTTTGGATCCAGTGAAAACCTACAGCCTCCTTTCTTTTCTAGGAATTCACGTGGTGTATGATATTTCCCGAAACCCTGGGGACAGGGTGGTCAAGTTAGAGGTTCTTTGCACCCAGTGTCGTGTGCCCAGTTATGAGCCTCTTAGAATGGATAAGGTGTACAAGGTGATCCTCCCAAGCTTCCTTGTCAGTGGTGGAGACGGATTCCGGATGATAAAAGATGAAAAGATAAAACATGACTCTGGTAAGCTCAAGTGTCTCTTCCTCTCCCTAACCCAAAGGAACAGAACAGATCCCAGGAGGGGAGCAGCACACGATGACACCAGGAGGGCAAAGCCAGAAACCAGATCTGCCCCTACACTGTCAGCTCCCTCCCACTTTTTTAGGAAACAGCCTAGGGTAGGAGAGTCTTGCCCCTCCCCAGCACTCAACCCATCCATCTATGCCCAGGGAAAACGTATTTTTACATAAAAAGTGTTTTAAAACTTTTAAAGTGCAGCTAAGCAGCTATTTAAATTGTGAAATATAAACGTTGCATTTTTAGGTTGGATGTGGGAAACCATGTTAAATCATCTCAACTTTTTTTTACATTTATTTTGGGGCATGCTGGGTCTTGGTTAGTTTGCTCGGGCTTTTTTTTGTTTGTTTGTTTTTAGTTGCAGCTAGCAGGGGGCTACTCTTGGTTGCGGTGCTCATGCTTCTCACTGTGGTGGCTTTTCTTGTTGCAGAGCACAGGCTCTGAAACAGGCTCAGTAGTTGTGGCACAAGGGCTTAGATGCTCCACTGTATGTGGAATCTTCCCAGATCAGGGATTGAACCCATGTCTCCTGCACTGGCAGGCACATTCTTATCCATTGCACCACCAGGGAAGTCCCCGAATCACTTCAACTTTCTTGAAGAAGCTTTTGGTGTGAAAAGGTCAGGTAGGCATGAATGGGATATGCCGCCTGCTCCATTCAGCACAATGTGTTGGTGGAGGACATCATAGGAACCCCCAAGATGACCCCAGGTGAGTGAGGGTCATTATACCCCAGCCTCATTTTCAAAAATTCAATTGAGAACCACTTCCTGTGCATGGAGTGCACTGCCAGTACATGACCCCTTCCTGTTCTCCAGGGCTAAACCTCATGTGTTTACAAGACACATGCACAGCTTCTCTGCGTCCGTCTCTACGGCCTTATCATGAGGGTTCTGCCACGGTAGCTGCATATCCCAAGGAGGGTGGAGGGCAGAGCCAGGGCCAAGGAGGCAGCCCTTCCTGGGAGGAAAGGCGCCAGCTACTCCCAACCATTCCATGATAGGAAATGGAAAGGCAGGCTTAGAGGGTGTCCTCTTGAGTCCTGCATGAAACAAAGTTAATGGCTGTGTATCACTCAAGCCCAGACTAGTGAGTGCTAGAGAGAAAGATCTTGCATGGAAGGCTGGGAAAGCTTTGGCTGTAAGTGTTCTCAGCCCTCATCATACATTAGAATCACTTGGGGAGTATTTTAAATTAAATACCAACTTGGTCCCGACTTAAGAGAGTGTGATTTACTTGGTTGGGGCAAAAGGCTTTGCAGTGATTCTGATGTATACCCAGGGGTGAGAACCACTGCAGAGAAGGGTTCTTTTTAAGTACTATAGTAATACATTTTTAAATTGAGGTATAATTGAAATATAACATTAGTTTCAGGTATAAAACATGATTCCATATTTGTATGTATTGCAAAATGATCACCACGTTAAGTCCAATTAATGTCACCTTACATAATTACAAAATTTCTTGTAATGAGGACTTCTAAGATCTATTCTTGTATCAACATTCAAATATGCAATAGCATTAATAACTATATCCACTATGCTATACATTACAGCCTCAGGACTTATTTATTTTATAACTGGAAGTTTGTATTAACTTTTGACTCCCTTCACCCATTTGCATCCTCACTCAGTCCCAACTCCCTCCACCTCTAGGAACCATCAGTCTGTTCTCTGTAACTAAGCTTGCTTGCTTTGTTGTTGAATTTATGGTATTTGTCTTTGTCTGAATTATTTCACTTAGCATAATGTCCTCAAGGGCCATCCATGTAGTTGCAAATGGCAAAAGGTCATTTTTTTTTAATAGCTGAAGAGTATTCCATTGTATATATATACACACATCTTTGTTCATCCATCCGTTAATGGACATTTGTTTCCTTATGCTTCCCTGGTGGCTTAGATGGTAAAGAGTCTGCCTGCAATGCTGGAGATTTGGGTCCCGTCCCGGGGTTGGGAAGATCCCCTGGAGGAGGAAAAGACAACCCACTCCACTATTCTTGCCTGGGGAATTCCATGGACAGAAGGGCCTGGCAGGCTACAGTCCATGGGGTCACAAAGAATTGGACACAACTGAGTGACTAACATACTTCCTTATCTTGGCTATTGTAAATAATGCTGTAATGAGCACAGAAGTGCACATATCTTTTCAAATTAGTATTTTCATTTTCTTAGGTAAATACTCAGGAGTGGAACTGTTGGATTATTTCGAAGTTCTATTTTCAATTTCTTGAGGAGCCTCCTACTATTTTTCATAGCAGCTGCACCAATTTACATTTTTGCACACAATGCACAAGAGTTCCTTTTCTCCACATCCTCATTGACATTTTTTTGTCGTTTTGATCATAGTTGTTCTAACAGGTGTGAGGTGGTAACTCATTGTGGTTTTGATTTGTATTTCTCTGATAATTCATGATATTGAGCATCTTTTCATATGCTTTTTGGTCATCTGCATTTCTTCTTTGGTAAAATGTCTGTCAGATCCTCGCCCATCTTTTAATCAGATTTTTTTGGGGGTAGGCTATTGAGTTGTGTGCATTCTTTATATATTTTGGATATTAACCTCTTATCAGATACATGATTTGAAGTGGTACTTTTAAATAAAAGTCTGTCAGGTCACTGTGGGTTTGCTGTAGTTACAGGCAATTAGTATTTGTCAGTTGTCTTCTCTTCTGGAAATGAAGCCTCCATTATTTCACTATCAATTATGTGAAAATGATTCTTGAGCAGGCAAGCCAAAAAAATCCCCCCAAAACAAAAAAGCCACATTTATTTCTCAACTAATTATCTTAACCCACTTCCTTAGTGCCCCGACTCTGGAGTGGTTCAGAGGCAATAATGACAACAGCCTTTTCCTTTTCAAATGTTTATGTATTTATTTGGCTGCTTCAGGTTTCAGTTGTGGCAGGCCGACTCTCTACCTGTAGCACACAGGCTCCAGAACCTGAAGGCTCAGTAGTGGTGGTGTGTGGGCTACTAGTTGCTTTGAAGCATGTGGGATATTAGTTCCCCGACCAGGGATCAAACCTATGTCTCCTGCAGTGGAAGGCAGATTCTTAACCACTTGAGTGTCAGGGAAGTCCCTAGGTAGGAAGTCCCTTCTTATCAAGTCATCTCAGAGTTGAGAGGACTCTATTCCCCTGAATTATCCAATAGTAGACAATGGGCACATTTCTCATCTGAAACATGAAAAGCAATCAGATTCTTTGCACTTACGATCACCACTGTCCTTGTCCTTTGTGATACTTTAGCCTCGCTTATGAAAGGAGTACCTTCCTTCTTATAATCACAAAGGACTTTAAAGAAATACACTGGTTTTCCCCTTATTATTATTAATGAATCACTATTTTTTCTGTAGTTAAAATAATGCATGTATTTTTCTAGGTGACCAAGATATCAACGTGGTTTCTGGATACATCTCAAAAATGAAAGTGCTTTATCCAGCAGTTGAAGGTCGGATCCAGTTTTCTGCAGGAAGTCATTGCTGTGGAAGTTTTTCTTTAATATTTCTTTCAGTTTTGGCAGTGATCATTATTTTATACCAATAGCCAAAAATTCTTGCCATTAAATGGAACTGTATTTTTTTTTCTCACGTGAGATTCAAGTCGGTTTTTTAGGAACTGGTTTTACGATGGCGCAGACCGTCTTTGCAGTCTCCTAGAAGCTGAGCTTAGAGGGTTGTAAGTAAAGACACTGGCATCATCACTCAGGATCAGCAACTTAGTGAACACACAGGAAAAGAAATGAAAGTGGGACCTCTGACGAGAAGGCCAGCCATCTTTAGTTTACATATGCAAATTTTAATAAAACTTTATTAACACCTTTAAACCATACACATCATTTTTCTCCTTTATATCCATTCTAATCCACCAAACAACTTATGTTTACATAACTTTATCATTTACAAGAGAATTCTGAGCACATTTTCTTATTTGATGTCCATAACTTTTGTGCGTGGGAAGACAGGTGTTGTTTTCTTCCCGTATGAAAGATGAGGAAACTAAAGCTCAGAGCCGACTTAAGGCCATTTGGTAAAAGTGACGATCCCAGACCTGCATCTAGGCCCTCTAACCTCAGTCCCACACTCTTTCATCCAGTTACTGTTCAGGATGATATTTACTGGAGCCCCAAACTCATGGAGGACAAGTCTCTGCTTTACTTCTGGTCTCTCTGTTTTTCCTCTCTAGTGTGTGTGACAAGGAGTTAACGGACTAAACACACAGTGGTGCTCTCTTCCTCACCACCATGCACCTTTGAGGAGTTGGGACACAAAGGGCAGCGGATAATGGGAAAGGCCAGGAGCTGCAAAAGGCCACGTGGGGCTAGTGAGAAGGGGAAGCAAAGACTGGGATGCCCAGGAACAACTTCCATTAGAGAAGAGAAACAGCTAAAGCCCATTTACTCTAGCTACATAGAAATTTGCTAGGTAGTAGCAGCAGAGTGCCTAACACATGGCATTTTATGACATTCCATCAGTTCTCCATTTCTTTCCTCCTTCTTCCTAATGGGAAGGTGTCACAAGAAGAGAACCTTCTTAGAGAAGGTTTAATTCTAAACCTGCACCTGTGTCTCCCTAGCAAGATGTACTTATTCTAGGCACACACCCAAGACAACAACTTACAACCCAAGACACACTTCACCCCTTCCTCACTTATGGAAAATCCAGAGGAAAGACAAGGTTGATTTTTCAAGTGGTCCACCTAAGTTTAAAGTCAGCTCTGCCTCCATATTTGAACAGTCACTCTCAGTCATTCTCAAACATGCACATAAGGACTCCTGCCTAAGAGTGGGAGCACCCTCTGAGTGGGTGCTCAGGAAATACCCAGACTAATGCCACACATGATTTATGTACAAATACTTGCTGAAAGGGGTAGTGGGGACCATGTGAGCCTGCTCATCATTGTATACATGATTCAACGAGAAATGGCAGGCCTCACCTTAAAAAAGAGTGAGCAGACAACAGCTAAAGGACTGAAGAGTGAGAATGTTTGCTTTTAATGTTTACAAATATTAGGTACTCTTGATACAAATGTACTTTTAAATGTCATAACCTCTTTATAAAGATTGACGCAATAAAGTAATGCCCCAGGTTCTATGCTTATAGAGATTGACAATAAATGAATGCCAATAAGATTGTAAGAGGAAAATGTCAACAGGACTGCATTTGGGCTACATTTTTTATGCCTGGCCAGTAAAACAGGGTAAACCCTATTGAAACACAAATTTTTAAAGAACATTTTTGTAAGTTTTCTAAATCTGTGTGCCTGTATTGTTCAGTGGTTTAAGAAATGACCTAAAAATACTTTTCAATTCTAGGTTCCAAACAATAAAACTGAAGATACACTCTTTGTCTTTGGTAGTTATTTCTTCTCTCAAGCAAATACTTACAACCCAAGACAATATGACTGAAGGAAAACTGTTTTGACAGCTCATCACTGGTATCACTGCCCATGATTATAAGGCCCCTGCCATCTGACAGCCCTCCCTATATCCCACCCCCCTAAAAATAAGAAAAATACATTCAATTTTTAGGTACAGAAGAACAGGAGATAAAGGGTACTTAAGACTAATGCGACTTCCCTGGTGGTCCAGTGGTCAGGACTCCATGCTTTCACTGCGGTGGGTACAGGTTCCCCCTGGTCAGGGAACTAAGACACTACATGCCACACGGCACGGCCAAAAATAAAAAAATAAACAAACTTACGGCTTTTGTGTACAGAATCTGTTTTGATGCCAATAACGGTTTCCTAGAAATAAAGATGTTCAAGTTACACAGTGTTGGGGATTTTAATTAATTTATCTGAACTGTCCATGAATCTAAGAATCTTCCTCATTTAATACTGATGATACAGCAGACCAGCTATTACACCTTGAGCAGACACGTTAAATCCATTTGGTGGCAGAGCTGCGCTGAGCAGTTTACAACAGAGTAAGTTCCCTCAGGGGGCTTCCCTGGTGGCTCAGTGGTTAAGAGTTCACCTGCCAATTCAGGGAATATGGATTTGATCCCTGGGTCCAGGAAGATTCCACATGCCACAGAGCAACTAAGCCTGTGCACCATAACTACTGAGCCTGAGTACTGAAATTACTGAAGCCCACGCACTCTGGAGTCCATGCTCCACAGCGAGAGAAGCCACCGCAACGGGAAGCCTGTGTACTACAACTAGGGAGTGGCCCCGGCTTGCCACAACTAGAGAAAGCCTGCACACAGCAACGAAGACCCGGCACAGCCAAAAATAATTAATTTTTAAAAATAACTTGGCAGGTCCCTTCCTATTTGTGAGAGTTGCCAGGACTTGCTTACCTATCCAGGTTGCTGCATTTGCTCTAGTGTTAAGTGAGTGAAATCACTCAGCTGTGTCCAACCCTTTGTGACCCCACGGACTGTAGCCCGCCAGGCTCCTCTGTCCATGGAATTTTCCATGCCAGAATACTGGAGTGGGTAGCAGTAGCTGTTCCCTTCTCCAGGATGTCTTCCCAACCCAGGGATAGAATCCAGGTCTCCCACACTGCAGGCAGATTCTTTACCGTCTAAGCCATCAGAGAAGCCCAAGAATACCAGAGTGGGTAGCTTATCGATTCTCTAGGGGACCTTCCCGACCCAGGAATCAAACTGGGGTCTCTGGCACTGCAGGCGAATTCTTTACCAGCTGAACTACCAGGGAAGCCCTTCTAGGCTGCTCCACAATTTCTTCAGGTAACCTCAGCACCACCTCTCCTTGCTGCACCAGTTTTCTCCACCTTGAATTATCCCAAAATATGGATATAGTACTGCCTTCACTCCCAACAGCAGCTAGCATAATCCTGAAGTGTTAAAGCTTTAGTCATTAGGCATAAATGGAGGGAGTTACAATGCAAAAGGAAACTTACAACTCAATGTGAGACAGCAATGCTCCTAAAAAGCATCAACCAGGGCTTCCCTGGTGGCTCAGTGGTGAAGAATCCTCCCATCAATGCAAGAGATACAGGTTTGATCCCTGCTCTGGGATGATCCTGAATACTGTGGAGCAACTAAGTCCATTGCTTGGAACCTGGGAGCCGCAACTACTGAGCCAGCACTGCTGCTGCTGCTGCTAAGTCGCTTCAGTCGTGTCTGACTCTGTGCGACCCCATAGACAGCAGCCCACCAGGCTCCCCCGTCCCTGGGATTCTCCAGGCAAGAACACTGGAGTGGATTGCCATTTCCTTCTCCAATGCATGAAAGTGAAAAGTGAAAGTGAAGTCGCTCAGTCGTGTCCGACCCTCAGTGACCCCATGGACTGCAGCCTACCAGGCTCCTCTGCCCATGGGATTTTCCAGGCAAGAGTACTGGAGTGGGGTGCCATTGCCTTCTGCGAGCCAGCACAGTCATCAGTAAATAAATAAAAACTTAAACAAACAAACACATCAACCAAACCCACCCTTGGAGTCCTTTTTGGGGTCCTTTCCAGCTCTCTTAGTATCAAGCACTGGAGAGCCCCAGGAGGACAGTCCTTGGACTGCTTCTCTTCTCTTTACACTTAATCTCTGTGCTCTCATTCAGTTTTACATCGTAATGCTGGTGACTCTCAAATTTATACCCCTGTCTAGATCTCTCCCACGGACTCCAGATTCACAAATACAATGGCCTACTTGGCATCTCTAGTTGAGATGATTAATAGGCAATCCAAACTTCACATGCCCAAAAGTGGATTCTTGATTCTTCCTGAAAACTGGTGCCAGGCACAATTCCCTTAAGCTCAATTTAGTGGACCCTTCATCATTCCTATTGCTCAAACTGAACCTTGGAATATCCTTGGCTGCTCTGTTTTTCTATCAAACTCACAACCTGTCCAGCAATAAATTCTGTTTCCTAACTAAAAGAACTAAAAAGAGCCTTCAGCTTCTCAAAAACTTCACAAGTACTGCCCTGATTCAAATCACTGCCATGTCACCTGAATTACTTTACCAGCCTCCTAAATGAGCCATTTATCTCTGTTTTAAATTTATTTTTTATTTTTTTTTAATTTTTATTTATTCATTTATTGGCTACACAGGGTTCTTGTTGCTACGTGAGGGCTTTCTCTATTTGCAGGAGTGGGGGCTACTCTTTGCTGCGGTGTGTGGACTTCTCATCGTGGTGGCTTTTCTTGTTGAGGAGCACAGGCTCTAGATGGGCTCAGTGCTTGTGGCACACAGGCTTAGCTGCCCAGAGGCACGTGGAACCTTCCCGGACCAGGGATTGAACCTGTCTCCCCTGCAATGGCAGGCAGATTCTTAACCATTAGGGAAATCCTCTGTCTCTACTTTTACTCCACTTTAGTCTCTTCTCAACACTCTCAACACAGTAACCAAAGTGATTCTATCACAATATTAGAAAGATGACATTGCTCATGTGCTCAAAATCTTTCTATCACAGACCAAGTACAAGTGAGTTATCATAATGGCTTCCAAGGACCACTGTGATCTTGTTTCCCATCACTTCTCTGACATTATCTACCTTCACGAACCATGATTGGGCCATTTCTTTCAAAAGGACACACTTCCACTCAAACCTTCGCACTTGCTATTTCTCTACTTGGAATATGGGCTCCCAATATCTGCATGGCTTAATCTCTCACCTTCAGGTCTCTTTCTTCAATGTCAGTGATCGCATTAAACTGCAACCCTCACCATTCTATTTTCTTTTTCAGTTTAATTTTTTTTCTGAGCACTTGTTACTTTCTAACATACTATACACTATTTTCTTATTTACATTCTTTTACTGTCTCTGTTACCTGGGCTACATATAAGCTTATAAACACACAAATATATCCTTGGCATCTGAAACTGCCTGGCACATAGTGAGTGCTCAATACACACATGTATAATAAATTGAATAAACCATGAATAATTCCTTCTCTGCTACCTCTCTCTCACCCTCTGGACTCAGTCCAAAAGCCACACAGTCCTTCTTCTCCAGTATCAGCTCCTCCAGAAGATAATTTCTCTATCTAACCACCCTTTTCATCATGCAGAGCAGTTTGCCTCTTTCTTACTATAACCTCTCTGCAACCAAAAGGCCAACTAAGTCTTCCCTGAAAAGGATAGCTGCCTTTTTCTAAAAAGTAAATTTTCTAGCCTCCTTCCCTGCTCCCTGGATTTCCCAGGTAGCGCTAGTGGTCAAGAACCCACCTGCCAATGCAGGAGACGTAAGAGACACAGGTTCGACCCCATGGGCGGGGGAGCCTGGCGGCATGGGGCGGCAAAGAGTTGGACGTGACTGAAGTGACTTAGCACACACACATGCACCCCCTGCTCCTTAATTTGAAGGTGATTACAATTTTTCTAATAGCATCCCTTTTCCCTCTCCACTTTTGCTCTTCTACATCAGGGATCAGCAAACTATAGCCTAAAGGCCAAATCCTGCTTGCCACTGCTTCACATAAATAAGGTTTTAATGGAATACAGCCACATCCAATACCTGGAATAATACTTCAGTGTAACTTGATAGAAAAAAATTAACATCAATTAATTAAAAAAATAGTGAAATAAAAAACCATTTGCAATGGACTTAAAAATCTTCCAGAGTCCTAGGCCTCAGGTTAAGGATCTCTCCTCATGTAACTAGCAACACTGAAGACACTAACGTATACATAAAAGAGAACAGTCTTTGAAATGGAAGTGGAGTGGACTAGCAAGGTCTATGCGTTTGCTCATTCAGTTGGTAATTTTTATTCTAATATTGACTATATCTGAAGTTACAACTTATGTATATATCATTACAAAGAACAATAGCAAATTAGACTTCTGTTTATATTTTTATTGTAAACTCTAACTGTTTTTAGTAAGTCAATAAATAATTTTTAAAACATTTATCTATTTGGCTGTGTTGGGTCTCAGTCGCAGCACGTGGGATCCTCGTTGCAGTACTTGACTAATTGTGGCCCACGGGCTCATTAGCTGTGGTGCAGGGCATGGGGGGAGTATTTAGTTTTCCCGGGGCATGTGGGAATTTAGTTCCCCCAGCATGGATCAAACTCGAGTCCCCTGCATTGGAAGGCAGATTCTTAACCAGTGGACCACCAGGGAAGTCCCAATAAATGATAATTTAAGTGTTTCAACCATTTCTCAGAATCTTCTGATATCTATAGCTTAATGATTGTAACACAGACATAATGTCCTTTATAAATTTCAGTGTCTTCTCATCTATTTAATTTACCTACACAACCAGAGTTATTTCTCTAAACACATTTCAAAATGTAAAACTCATGCAGTATAAGACATACATAAAGATGGATAGAAAGGAAAGTGCAAAATAAAATATCTGAAATGCACCAGGGGACCATTAAAGGAATCTCAAGTAATCACTTTTGGAAATAAAGGCTCCTTTCATGGGGCAACACTGTCAAGAGTACAAGACTAGAGACGGATCTGCTTGAATTCCAACTTCAACTTCAAATTCCAACTCTCTCTAGCTTCAATATAAATAACAAGAGAGGAATAATACCATCTCACAGTTACTGGATGGTGAAATGTGATATAAAATGCCTGGCCAATGGGGAATGCATCCAGTTCCTTTCTCTTTTATTATGCAGATGACTTTGTATTTATAGATTTTTGTACATTACATTTTCTTTAAATAGAGCTCACCCACTGCTATGGATTTAAATGTGTCCTTCTAAAATTCCCATGTTAAAACCCTAAACCCCAATATGATTATATGTGGAGATGATGCCTTTAGGAGGTAATTAAGGTTAAATGAGGTCATGGGCTTAACCTAAGAGCATTCGGGGACTTATAAGAAGAAAAGAAGAAGAGAGTGAAAGATCTCTTTCTTTCTTCTACACGGCCACACACAGAGGTCATGTGAGTACACAGGGAAAAAAGGCAGTCATCTACAGACCAAAGGAAGAGGTCCCAGAATGAAATGTACTTTTTGGGCACCTTGATCTTGGACTTACCAGCCTCCAGAACTGTGAGAAATAAAATTCTGTTAAGTCACCCCATTTATGGTATTTTATCAGAGTAAGCCTAGGTTGTTTGATATACTCATAAGAATTTTTTCTCATCTAAATAAACAAAATATCACAATTTATAAGAAAGCAGGTAAGAATGGCATAAAAGGGCTGTAAATATTTTATTTTTCCAGCCAAAATGCTATGGATTTAAATGTGAAGAGTTAGCTTGATTAATTTCCCACCTGTCCCTGAGAAGTAAGTAAAATGTTGAAGGCTTGGTTAAAAGCACTTGATGCACAGAAACTCATACACAGTTTAGAATTTTTAAGCAATTAAAAAGATAATAGAAATACTGGCAAAGCCTTTTAAAAATTTTATAGTATCTATAGACCATTTTTCAAAACTGGGAAAAAAATAACTGAACAGTATCATTCAACTGGTTTCACTTTCCAAATTATATTTAGAGTCCCCACATTATCAGCACTTGATACATGGCTGAAACTCAATAAATATACTCTGAATGTACACTACAGCCAATAACCAAAGTGCCTGATCTCGAAAGACAAATATGATTCAGGGAGAAAATCACAGCATGAAGAGAAATTATAAGCAGAACTCTAAATGTTGAACCTTTAAAAATAACTATTTAACTTTCCCCAAAGAATACAGTTAATTCATACCTTTCCTTTGGAGAGACAACATAAACTAAAAATCCACTTGACTAAACTGTTTATATAAGCTTTTGGATTATAGTTACAGATGTTCAGTGAAATGCAGTTGCAACCACACAATCACAAATGTCTGTAAGTACTCAGTTTTCACATGCAAAAGGACTACATATAAGCTGTCAATCATCTAGGAAGAGTTAGAAGTCCCTTATTTGTTATGAAAAACTCATAAAGTATGTCTTCTTTACAGACACACAGTTAACTACACAGAAAAATGAAAAGGGGGAATGGAATAAATCTGCTAAAATTTATTAACTCCAAATAAGACAGCAAATCAGATCTCTACACTAAAAATAATCATTTTCAAAGTGATACAATACTTTCAAAGTTATCAGCCCAACTGATTTGCCCCAAGAAGATTATGAATCATCTCTTTAAAAAACAGCAATAACAATTGACATAGATCTAAGAAAATTTGGAGAAGAAATGTAAAATGAAAGGCTATGAGACCCAATCAGTTTTCACCATTATTAAATTTGTTAGTCTTTATTAAAACAACAAAATCAAAACTTCAGACGCTGAATTACATGATATATACAAGAATATACAAAAGTAAAAGAAAAAACAGTACATATATACTACACTAGCACAGCAAACATTTCAACTGGTTATTCTATCCCAAATCCAAATGTTTATATCCAGGACGTCACAGATGTAACTTCCTTTTGTACCTAAAGTAAAAATAAATCTATTTAATAGAAGAGAAAAAACAAACAAGAATTCATTTGTGAATTGCCTAACAGTTCCAATGTATTAAAATTCTAACCTAAAACATATATATATATGTGTGTGTGTTAAAACCCGCAAGAAATTAGCTGGCATATGACACAGATAATATTTACATTTTAGAAAGGAGAAAAAAGCACGTGATAGACCTCATAAAGTCTCAAACAGAGAGCTGGTATTTCCAGGTACTGATTCCTATGTAACTTGAACACAAAATGTCTGTAATTGCCACCCTGTTTTAATACACACTGAATACTGCTATAACTTGAAAACTTGTATTCAATAGGTAAATAGTCCAAATCTAGTTCCCTCTATAAAACTAACATCTCACTGCTGTATCACAACCCTGAATTAGTTATTTCATCTGACCAAAGCGATTAGTCAAAAAAAAAATAAAAAAGGTAAAAAAGCAATGCTCAAAACTCAAAATCTATAGGATTCAAGGTAATAATAGTATCACCATCCTCCAACTCCCATTCATTTTGTGTTCTTGGCTTCACATAAGCGCCAACTGCTTTAAAAATGCTCACACAGCATTCAGTGTGCACATGACAGCCTGCAGAGCTTGGCCCATCCTAGAGACAGCATGTGCACTCACACCTGCCTCTGGTGAGGCTCTACAGGGTGTACACCCCATCTGACTGGAATCAGGAAGAGGGGGAGCCAAGGCAGGGCCTATTCAGTTTGTACATCCCCAAATCCATTCTATGTTTAAGCGTGTTGAATGAAGAAAATACAAAGAGCTATTTGTTAAGGTTGTTCATTTTCAAAATGAGCACAAGGATTTCCTTAATTATTATGTTCCTAAAAAAATGTCAGTACACCATTAAAAACATAAATAAAGTGCTGCTGCTTTTCAGTTACCTTATTGAGCTCTGGAAACAGTTCTTGTATCACAATGTCCAATAAAACGTAAGTCAGCTAAAATGCAAAAAAAAAGATTTTAAGGAATTAGACCAAAAAAAAAAAAAACACAAAAGCAGTTTCAACAAGATCCATAATGTTCTATTTTTAGGATGAGTTTTAGATAGATATGTTTTCACATGTTTACATTTTATTACTATGCCTTGTAATTTATTTTATGTTAAATATTTTGTATATAACAACAATTTTAAAGAAACAAGCCTGATACAAAATTTTAACTGTGTTAAGCTCTCAACAGAATATGTGAGACTAAAGGCAAAGGAGAAAAGGAAAGATATACCCATTTGAATGCAGAGTTCTGCATTCTCTGCAGAGAATGCAGAACAGCAAGGAGAGATAAGAAAGCCTTCCTCGGTGATCAATGCAAAGAAATAGAGGAAAACAATAGAATGGGAAAGACTAGAGATCTCTTCAAAAAAATTAGAGATACCAAGGGAACATTTCATGCAAAGATGGGCTCAATAAAGGACAGAAATGGTAGGGATCTAACAGAAGCAGAAGATATTAAGAAGATGTGGCAAGAATACACAGAAGAACTACAAAAATGATCTTCATGATCCAGATAATCACGATGGTGTAATCACTCACCTAGAGCCAGACATTGTGGAATGTGAAGTCAAGTGGGCCTTAGGAAGCATAACTACGAACAAAGCTAGTGGAGGGGATGGAAGCTAGTGGAGCTATTTCAAATCCTAAAAGATGATGCTGTGAAAGTGCTGCACTCAGTATGCCAGCAAATGTGGAAAACTCAGCAGTGGCCACAGGACTGGAAAAGGTCAGTTTTCATTCCAATCCCAAAGAAAGTCAATGCCAAAGAATGCTCAAATTACTGCACAATTGCACTCATCTCACACACTAGCAAAGTAATGCTCAAAATTCTCCAAGCCAGGCTTCAACAGTATGTGAACCATGAACTTCCAGATGTTCAAGCTGGATTTAGAAAAGGCAGAGGAACCAGAGATCAAATTGCCAACATCCGTTGGATCACTGAAAAAGCAAGAGAGTTCCAGAAAAACATCTATTTCTGCTTTATTGACTATGCTAAAGCCTATGACTGTGTGGATCACAACAAAGTGTGGAAAATTCTTAAAGAGATGGGAATACCTGACCACCTGACCCACCTCTTAAGAAACCTGTATGCAGGTAAAGAATCAACAGTTAGAACTGGACATGAAACAACAGACTGGTTCCAAATAGGGAAAGGATTATGTCAAGGCTATACAGTGTCACTCTGCTTATTTAACTTCTATGCAGAGTACATCATGTCAAATGCTGGGCTGGAATCAAGATTGCCGGGAGAAATATCAATAACCTCAGATATGCACATGACACCACCCTTATGGCAGAAAGTGAAGAGGAACTAAAGAGCCCCGTGATGAAAGTAAAAGAGGAGAGTGAAAAAGTTAGCTTAAAACTCAACATTCAGAAAACTAAGATCATGGCATCCAGTCCCATCACTTCATAGCAAATAGATGGGGAGACAGTGGAAACAGTGACAGACTTTACTTTTGGGGGCTCCAAAATCACTGCAGATGGTGACTGCAGCCATGAAATTAAAAGATGCTTGCTCCTTGGAAGGAAAGTTATGACCAACCTAAACAGCATATTAAAAAGCAGAGACATTACTTTGCCAACAAAGGTCCGTCTTGTCAAGGCTATGGTTTTTCCAATGGTCATGTATGGATGTGAGAGCTGGACTATAAAGAAAGCTAAGTGCCGAAGAATTGATGCTTTTGAACTGTGGTGTTGGAGAAGACTCTTGAGAGTCCCTTGGACTGCAAGGAGATCCAACTAGTCCATGCTAAAGGAAATCAGTCCTAAATATTCATTGGAAGGACTGATGCTGAAGCTGAAACTCCAATACTTTGGCCACCTGATGCGAAGAACTGACTCACTGAAAAAGACCCTGATGCTGGGAAAGATTGAAGGTGGGAGAAGGAGGGGATAGCGGAGGATGAGATGGTTGGATGGCATCACCGTCTAAATGGACATGAGTTTTAGTAGACTCCGGTAATTGGTGATGGACAGGGAGGCCTGGTGTGCTGCAGTCCATGGGGTCACAAGGAGTTGGACACAACTCAGTGACTGAACTGAACTGATAAGCAGTAAAATGTTAATTGCAGTTAAAGACACTTTTATTCCATCCGCATGTTTGAATTACATTGCCTTCATTTAGCAAAGTATCACTTCACAGTTAATATACCAGACACGCTACAGTGTCATTCACTAAACCAAGCTGACACGAGTCAGTCTGCTTTAATGAATTTTACCTGCTTGTTGAGAACTGGCTGCTGTAAACCATCAAAAAGAAGTCTGATGCTTTCATACTTGGCTTCTTCACCAATACACTTGACTATCAAATCTAAACAAGAAAGCCACATGTGAAACAATTTTATATTATAAAGTGACTCATCATTTACTGGATCATAAGGCAAAATCTCTACCCTTTCCCCCAGGTATTATGTAAAAACTTGTAAGTCAGCATTTCCTAAATCAGTGCTTCAGTAAGAAGCTCTTGGAAAAAAGGGCTCTGTGGTCAAGTTGAGAAATGCAGTATCATGAGTCCTGAATTTAAAGATTCACAACACACAAATGTTAGGAATGTTACCGTAAAGAAATCTGCTTATACTATTAGGAATGTTACCGTAAAGAAATCTGCTTATACTATTAGGAATGTTACCGTAAAGAAATCTGCTTATACTATTAAAGGATAAAAGACAGTTGGGAAACAATACATATTTTATTATCCCATTCAAGTAAAATAAAATAAAACACTAGGTACATATACTTGTGCATATATATACAGAGATACAAAGAAACTCTGTCAGGATTAACACCAGTTGGAGCATACCGCTACTTCTGCACAGGGGGGACAGGATCACTTCTACTTTTCACTCTTCATGTTTTCATGTTTGAATATGTTAATGTTTTTTAAAATTTAACTAATTTAATTTTATGGTGAACAGAGACTCTCTTCAGTGAATATGACCAATTTCTTTCTGTACTTTTTGCAAAATTACTAGTAACTATCTTACAGAACAATCTTTTGCGAAACTGTTTAAACACAAGTTTGCTCCCAAAAGTTCTAATTCATGTTTGACTACACAGCTGTCACATACCACTCCTGGTACCACAGTCAGTCCTTATTAAAATCTGTGCTGAATGGTTTCCTCCAAGCAGGAAAAGAAACTTATTCTTAAGTAAACAAGGTGCTCAAATATTTGTCCTTTCCCCTCCAATCATAATGAAACACTTAATGTTGTTCAAGGAAAATCTTCATTTTATGTTTGCTTTTACAGGGTAAATCTAACCCTGAGAGGCAAAATTCAATTTATAGGAAGTTCAGTAGATCCTTGATATTTTTCAAGAGAGATGGGCCATAATGCATCTTTGTGAATCCCCTAATTCACCAATACTACACAGAATTTCCCAATTAATATGCATGAAGCATCATGGACAAAAACAGACGATCCTTTCAGATTCTTCAAGAATCACTAAGGAGGAAATGAGTAGAGGAGAGCAGAAAGGCATGCTATGCTTCCTCACTAGCTAAATCACCCCTTTCCAAACGGAAGTCTTGAAGCAGATGTGACTCAAATTCATGGCTGGGCAAAATTACAATTATTATATTCACTGGCTTTCCATGTTTATAAATATTAAAACTAAGACAGTTAAGACCATGAATGCTATATTACAATATAGAAGGTCACTATATTACATTACAAAAGAAGGAAGAAATGACTTCATTATATACCTACAGAAGATTCATTCAAAAATAGCTGTGATTCACGTTTACATTCAGACTGGGGACAGAAATTGTCTTCAAAATTAAACAGGACCATTCCGAGACTCATTTTTCAATGATGAGAATTCTCTAAGACATCTTCAATTTTTACTCTATATTTCCTTGCTGGGCATTACCCACTCACACCTGACTCCCAGATCTCATCTTACGTCATCGCTTCTCCAATTCTAAAACCTGGATATTTAATTGATTACGAGACAATGCCTCCTGAATAATGTATAGTTAGGCTTGTCACATTCAAACCTAAATTAAGTATCATCTGCTTTGACCCCTTGATGTTTTTTCCTTATATTCACATCTCAGTAAGAGGTTACTAACCATTCACTCAAGCCTACCTCCTTTATGAGAGGGATTCACCCTCCTCCTTTGAGATACTGCATAACCTAAATAAGCCTCTATTATCACAGGTACATCTTGTCTGTGTGTCTATCTTTCCTGCCAGATTGAGCTGCTGCTGCTGCTGCTACGCCGCTTCAGTCATATCCAACTCTCTGCGACCTCACAGACGGCAGCCCACCAGGCTCCGCCGTCCCTGGGATTCTCCAGGCAAGAACACTGGGGTGGGTTGCCACTGAGCTACCCAAGTACAATTTTTATATCTCCTGCACTGTGCTAAGTGCCTGGCACATGGAAGGTGTTCATTAAGCTCTGGATGAATAAATGAATTCTGACCTCTAACTCACACACACTAATGTAGCTTCCTCGTGGTGAAGTGAACAGCAGGACTCCAGCTGTTCCACAGACATACCACTACCATGAGTTTGATTCTAAGTTACTGTAAGAATCCAACTATTGTGTGAGTAGAAACAGCCTTATCTAAAAGTTCTTAGTGCTAACATAAAAACCAAATTCCATTTAATGAATGAGTTAATTTTAACTGGTTCTTATAACTACTTCTAAAATAAAAACTCACAGTAAAAATTGCCTCAATAATTACTATACATTGTGACCACCAGAGTACTAATCTATATTAAACTACTTTTTAAATATTATACCTGGAATGTAGTTCATCATTCCTTCAAAAGTCTGCTTTGCTCGTTTTTGCTTATCTTGAAGAGAGCGAGGTTCAGTGTTTTCACAAAATACAGCATCTAAAAAGAGACAAAAAAATATTTGCTGGGTTCAAGAGAGAGGGGACATGTGTATACATATAGCTGATTCATGTTGATATATGGCAGAAACCAACACAACATTGTAAAGCAATTATCCTCCAATTAAAAATAAAAAATTAGGGCTTCCCTGGTAGCTCAGTAGTAAAGAAGCCACCTGCCAATGTAGGGGACAGTTCAGTCCCTGGTTTGGGAAGATCCCATATGCTGAGGGACAACTAAACCTGAGAGTCACAACTACTGAGCCTGTGCTCTAGAGCCTGTGCTCCGCAACGAGAGAAACCACTGCAATGAGAAGCTAGCTCACCACCGCTAGGAAGTAGCCCACACTCGCTGCAACTAGAGAGAGCCCGAGTGCAGCAACGAAGACCCAGAGCAGCCCTAAGTGCTCAGTTGTGTTCGACTCTTTGCGACCCCATGGATTGTGTAGTTGACCCCAATGGAGTGGGTAGCCGTTTCCACTTATTAAGCAGCCATAAATAAATGAATAAAATAAATCTTAAAAAAAGAATCTATAAAAAATTAAAAATTTTTTAAAAAAAGAAACATTTGCAGGAATTTTCACCTATTATATACAAAGTATTTCCTCATGGTAGCAATACTAATAAAAGCAAAGAAAGGCCAGGCTTCTCACTCTTTGAGATCTAATTAAACTTAAATAAAAATTGAGTATTCAAACATGAAACAAACACATGAGGAAATACAAACCTCTGAGAAGTGTTATAAGTGAAACCAGACGGTGCTCCTGAAAGAGCTGCTCTAGTTTACAATGAAGATAGTAATCAGTATACATTTCCAGGGTGTTTTTGAAGAGGATTCGAGTTCCCATTAAGAGATGATGAAGCCAGTCAGGAACTTGGAAAACCACCTGTCCTGAGAAGGATCACACAGAACATTTCATTAAGGTAAATAGATACCTGAACATTTTCCAATACAAAAAATATAAATGGTCAATACTTTATTTTTAAACACTAATAACTTTAATATGTTCAAGACTAATTATAGTCTATATATTGAATTCTTAATTTAAAAAGTGCCTTCAATTAAAAAAATATATAATGGAGCAATACACAAGAGCATTAATTCGCATCACAGAAGAAATATAACATGGGTTTTAACAGTAACCACAGATATCTTACCTACATACATCAGGTAATCATAGACTCCTTCTACAGTCATCATTTCCATAAAATAATTCTGATTTTGCCTTCTTTCTGTATTCTCAGCACGGTTTGCATTATTCTTATACAGATCATTAAAAAGCTAAAGTAAAAGTTGAAATAATAAAAAAAGTTTATTACACAGGCTAATAATAATTACTAAGGATAAAGTAATTACAGAGCAAGGCATTTAAACTTTGTCCAATCAAAGCAGAATATTAAAGGAAAGAAACCATAATACCGGAGTGGTTAGATTTGCCCCCTAAATGCCACATTTATACCCCAAATTCAATTAAAAAACACAATATTTTGGGGGGCCAAAATATTAAATAAAAATCTACTTTCATTTTGGATGCAACAGATAATTCATCATCCATACAAAGAATCCCTTCAATTTTTTATATCAAAAGAAGTAAATGAACATAAAAAGATGCATAAAACCATTAGCATCAGGACTTCCCTGGTGGTCCAGTGGTTAAGAATCTGCCTGTCAATCCCTGGGTTGGGCTGGATCCCTCATCTGGAAAGATTCCACATGCTACCAGGTAATTAAGCCCGTGCACCACAACTACTGAGTCCAGGCTCTAGAGCCCATGAGCTGCACTACTGAGCATGCGTGCCACAATGACGTGCAGTGCTCTAGACGCTGGGGCGCGCTAGAGCCCACGTTCTGCAACGAGAGAGAAGGCACAGCAACGAGAACCCCAAGCACCACATCTAGAGAGAGCAGCCTCCACTCTCCACAGCTAGAGAAAGCCCACGCAGCAATGAAGGCCCAGTACAACCGAAAAAAAAAAAAAAAACCATTAGGAATAGCTGATTTTAATCCCAATGTGATTTAAAGGTTATAAATCACTGTTTAATTAAGGGATGCTTACAGATGAACGTTAAGATTTAAGCTAAGTTTATTTGGACAAAATAATCAAAGACCTAATGTATATGAAAAAAATATGAAGAATTACTCATAGCAAAATAATAAAATGCAACTAAATCTTAGCCCTACCTACTCTACCAAAAGTATGCCAAAAGATCTATCATTAATAATAATCAAAGAGCAGATACTAAGGAACTAAAAAAAACTGTCAGAAAAGGTAAACAAAACGATAAAATGGACAGTTTTTGGTATGATGGGTCAAAAAAGCAAAAAGGAAAGGGAAGGAAAAGAAGACAATGCCAGGAATAAAAGGGGACACAACCACAGATGTCAGAGGAAAATGAAAAGAGGATATTATTGACAACATAAGGCCAAAATTTTTCAAACATAGCTAAGATGGAGAATTTATTAAAAAGTACAACCTATCAAAATCTGACTCATGAAATAATACATCTGAAGAATATTATAATCATTAAGGAAATTATATTGGTTAAAAAAAAAAACTTCCACAAACAAAACTTGAGGCCTTGGCACCCCACTCCAGTACTCTTGCCTGGAGAGTCCCATGGATGGGAAGGCTGCAGTCCATGGGGTCACATAGAGTCGGACACGACTGAGCGACTTCACTTTCACTTTTCACGCATTGGAGAAGGAAATGGCAACCCACTTCAGTGTTCTTGCCTGGAGAATTCCAGGGACGGCGGAGCCTGGTGGGCTGCCGTCCATGGGGTCACACAGAGTCGGACACGACTGAAGCGCCTCAGCAGCAGCAGCAGCAGCAGATGACTATTAACAAGTTATCACTATTTAAATAACTAACACTCTACCAGCAAATAAAGAAAAATTAACATAACTTTAATACCAAAACCTGACGAGGATACAATAAGAAAGAAAAACTATAGGCTAAGTGTACCCACAAACATGGAGGTAACTTTCCTAAACTTCATAAAGGATATCTACAAAAAGAACTACACTGTATTATTTAATGGTGAAACACTGCAATCACTCCCTTCCTTTGTATAGCAGGTCCTAGTCATGAATGAAACATAACTGCCATCATTTGAATACATAAATCTAAAAGAATTAACAGATATACCTCTAAAATTAACACAAGTCTAGCAAGACTTGTGAACTGAAAATCAATACACAACAATCAACTGTATTTCTGTTTATTAGCAATAAACATATAAAGTGAAAAAAATTAAAGACACCCTTTACAGTAATAAACCAAAGAAGTTCTCTTGAGGAAGAGGGTGCTATTCTTTGAGCTCACAGAATCCCCCATACTGGGTACTACTCTGGCACTAAACTGAGCTTCTTGCAGACAGGAAATTTATCTGTTTTTCCTTTTTTCTTTGGCCATGCCACACAACTGTGGGATCCTAGTTCCCCCGCATTAAAACCATGGCTGTCTAATTAGACAGCAAGTGGAAATTTGCTGTCTGATGCAGGGAGCTCAAATCAGGTGCTTTGTGATAACCTAGAGAGGTGAGATGGGAAGGAAGGTGGAAGGGAGGTTCAGGATGAGGGGGAACATATGTATACCTATGGCTGATTCATGTTGATATTTGGTAGAAACCAACACAATCCTCCAATTAAAAACTGAAAAAACAAACCAAAAAAAAACACGGTCTTAAGCACTGGACTGCCAGGGAAGTCCTCAGAATTTATTTTTATATTCCCAGTGCCTAGCACCCAATAGCAGGCACATAATAAAGTGCATGTTTAATGAAAGGATGAAATATTTTATGTCATTAAAATTATATAATACCATAAATACATTACAGAAATTAATTCCCTAATTCCTGGAAGTTGGTGATTTACAACAAGAAAACCACTTTAAAATTTCCCCAAAAGAGAAACGGTAGGAGCTGACAAATACAGATTCTTAAGAAACATTTACCCATTAAAGCAAAGAACCAAGCAATTACCTACAATACCCTCCTTATCCTTTACAATTGATTTCCATACAAAGGCATACAGTCCCCTCCACTTCACTAACAAAGAATTCTCTATGGAAAAGTTGTAAGTAGGACAATTTCAAACTTAATGGCTCTCTGCGACTATGCATAGTACCTTCTTATTATTCTCTGAGGTAGGGCTGAGAATGGTCAGTTCTGGTTTACTCGGTTTAGGCTTTGGAGATTCACAAGAATTAATGAAATTCATGATGAAAGGTTCCAAATGTTGACCTTTCTGTGGAAACCATGGTATAAAAATAAAAAAATCAAGATTATGATTTTCAGTATCACATAGCCAATTAAAATTTACTAATATTTAAATATGCTTATAACTATCATTTTATAGAATGCCCATATTTACCTCTTTCATTAGTTTTCCAGGAACAGATTTTATAATTTTCCCTGCAATTAAAAATATTAATTTTAAGAAGGTAAAATATATCTCATAACTGCTTATATGAATACTTCACTAGGTAATTTTAAATACCAAAAGCCAAGTAAAAAACACTTCACAAAAATTTATAATAAACACAGTATTCTTAACTGTTTTCAGATACAGCACTTGGGATACTTCAAAATAATTCAGTGGGGTGGGAGGCAGGGGAAGGTGAGATGGTAACAGACAGCAAGGCCAGGGATCTCCAAACACAGGAAACAGGCTGCAAGTGTTTGACATTTTTTATCTCTCTAAAGAAGCAGGAGGAAACAAACAAGTGTTAGATTTTTTTCCCCCCTTCTCTATACACATTTAAAAAGAGGTTTCTTTTAAAATTCTGTGCTGCCATGATGATACATGGTTCCACCTAAACTTAACTCTTCTCAAACTTTGAGCTAACCAATGTGGTTTTTCTTAAGGAAATGTTTGTCTTAAGCTATGTTAATGAACTATGTATTTACCCTAGACTCTGTCTTCAAGTGGGTTCCGCTAAGACTCAGAACCCACTTGACAAACCAGTATGCTTTACTCATGCAAATGTTCTCTTAAGCTATGTTAATGAGACCGTACTGGCTTGGAACCGGGCCTTTCTTCAAGACTCATGTCAATCATTTTACAGCTCAGGACAACTCACCTTGTGCCAGTGTTATCTCAAAATGCATGTTGTGGGTAAGGGGTCTGGTGCCATTCTCTGAGTTTCGAGACATTTCCTTTCTCTAATTAGCAAATTGCTAGTAGCTTATATCATCTGGCTAAAGACTAGCAGGGGGCACTCCTTCTGTCCCCCTCTGATGTCTATGTCAGAATCTTTATCTCTTTTATACTTAATTACACGAAAGCTCTCATCACTGGCCCCAAATTGAATTCCTCTCTTCCGGAGGCCAAGAATCCCAGTGTCTTTCATGGCTCAGTGATAACCTTTCATCTTGAGGGCTCGTCCAGGATTCTTCAAGACAACGTAAGGACGCTTGGAGCTCTGGTTCTTTGTTCCCCTAACAAACTCGTTTTCTGCTGAACTTTACTGACTCTATGGTGTGCTTGTGTGAATGAATGACATGCCCTGCATGAAGCAAATGAGGAGCCCTGTTTCGAGGTTCTGTTTCTGCTGTTTCGAGGTGCCTCGTAATGACTGAAGGCAGCCCCAAGAAGGGGAGCCTTGTCGGGGGTTTATACTGACCTGCCAATGCCAAGAGACATCCAACCTCCCTGCAAGGGGAGCAGCCAGAGATGGACGAAGGATGTGGACCGAACTCTCTTTTCTCAAACTTTCCAGTCTCTTTGACTATTTCATAACTTCTTGGGAATTAGAACTGCTCACTCACCTAGAGCCAGACATCCTGGAATGTGAAGTCAAGTGGGCCCAAGAAAGCATCACTACAAACAAAGCTAGTGGAGGTGATGAGATTCCAGTTGAGCTATTTCAAATCCTAAAAGATGATGCTGTGAAAGTGCTGCACTCAATATGCCAGCAAATTTGGAAAACTCAGCAGTGGCCACAGGAGTAGAAAAGGTCAGTTTTCTTTCCAATCCCAAAGAAAGGCAATGCCAAAGAATGCTCAAACTACCGCGCAACTGCACTCCCACGCTAGTAAAGTAATGCTCAAAATTCTCCAAGCCAGGCTTCAGCAGTATGTGAACCGTGAACTTCCAGATGTTCAAGCTGGATTTAGAAAAGGCAGAGGAACCAGAGATCAAATTGCCAACATCCGGTGGATCATCGAAAAAGCAAAAGAGTTCCAGATAAAACATCTATTTCTGCTTTATTGACTATGCCAAAGCCTTTGACTGTGTGGATCACAATAAACTGTGGAAAATTCTGAAAGAGATGGGAATACCAGACCACGTGACCTGCCTCTTGAGAAACCTATATGCAGGTCAGGAAGCAACAGTTAGAAGTGGACATGGAACAACAGACTGGTTCCAAACAGGAAAAGGAGTACATCAAGGCTGTATATTGTCACCCTGCTTATTTAACTTATATGCAGAGTACATCATGAGAAATGCTGGGCTGGAAGAAGCACAAGCTGGAATCAAGATTGCCGGGAGAAATATCAATAACCTCAGATATGCAGATGACACCACCCTTATGGCAGAAAGTGAAGAGGAACTAAAAAGCCTCTTGATGAAAGTGAAAGAGGAGAGTGAAAAAGTTGGCTTAAAGCTCAACGTTCAGAAAACTAAGATCATGGCATCTGGTCCGATCACTTCATGGGAAATAGATGGGGAAACAGTGGAAACAGTGTCAGACTTTATTTTTCGGGGCTCCACAATCACTGCAGATGGTGACTGCAGCCATGAAATTAAAAGACGCTTACTCCTTGGAGAAGGAAATGGCAACCGACTCCAGTATTCTTGCCCAGAGAAATCCATGGACGGAGGAGCCTGGTGGGCTATAGTCCATGGGGTCGCAAAGACTCGGACACGACTGAGTGACTTCACTTACTCCTTCGAAGGAAAGTTATGACCAACTTAGACAGCATATTGAAAAGCAGAGACATCACTTTGCCAACAAAGGTCCATCTAGTCAAGGCTATGGTTTTTCCTGTGGTCATGTATGGATGTGAGAGTTGGACTGTGAAGAAAGCTGAGTACTGAAGAATTAATGCTTTCGAACTGTGGTGTTGGAGAAGACTCTTGAGAGTCCCTTGCACTGCAAGGCGATCCAACCAGTCCATTCTAAAGGAGATCAGTCCTGGGTGTTCTTTGGAAGGAATGATGCTAAAGCTGAAACTCCAGTACTTTGGCCACCTCATGCAAAGAGCTGACTCACTGAAAAAGACCCTGATGCTGGGAGGGATTGGGGGCAGGAGAAGGGGACGACAGAGGATAAGATGGCTGAATGGCATCACTGAGTCAATGGACTTGAGTTTGAGTGAACTCCGGGAGCTGGTGATGGACAGGGAGGCCTGGCGTGCTTCGATTCATGGAGTTGCAAAGAGTCGGACACGACTGAGTGACTAAACTGAACTGAACTGAACCTAATCTAACAGATCACAGACTTTCAAGGGACTTGTGATCTATGTGTACGGTTACTTAGGTCCCAAACTTAGACTGGTAGTCAGGGAGCACCTAGTGTCACTAGGAGTTGAAAGTTTGGAAGCTAGATGGAGCTCTCGTTCCAGAGCATCTCTCAGGTTAAAGGTTACTGAGAGAGGAACCACAGTGGGCTTCTTCCTTTGGTAACGCTAGCTCTTAGTGGACCAGAGGAGGCTCTCCAGTGGCTTTTGTCCCAACTCCTTAGATACTGTTTCTGTGGAATGTGTGGGAATGAACTGAAAGGACTGGCTCTAATAACTCCGAGGACAAAAATCACTTTTTCCTCACTGGCCAGACCTTCACCATCTCTTTTGCTATCGCTTATACTTGGTGCAGTGACGGTAGGAAGGAACACCTAGGTTTTATGTTTGTACTGGTCTTACTGTGGTCAGGAATATACTCAGGATCGTGCACAGGCACTCAAGAGACAAATGTTTTCCTCAGTGGTCTTAACTTGGGAGGCTTTCAGAAGGTTACTCTGATTGCACCCCAGGTGGCATCAGAGGCAAGCAACGTTTTAATGGTGAGGAACTGGACACTAGTCTGGGATGCCATCAGGTCTACTCTGGTGCATCTCCACCCTGCCTCAGTGGGAGAACCGGGAAGGACAACTACGGCACCCGCGTTAGTAAGGGACAGACTAAATATGACCAGGGAAGGAAAGCTTCGGTGTAAAGTCTGTCTACACCCCCATCTAGAGCAGGGAGGGATGCCTCCAGTAGAAAGATGGCACCAGTCACTTTTTTCCTCTCTTACAGATGGGAGCTAACAATTCCAGCCTCACTCCTTTGAAGTGTGCCCTGAAAAACTGGGATAGATTTGATCCCGAGAGCTTAAAGAAGACATGCCTGATCTTCCAATGTGAAACTGCATGGCCACAGTATCTACTGGAGGATGGTGAATGGTGGTAGGTTGGAGGGTCTCTTAATTATGATACTGTTTTACAATTAGACTCGTTCTGAAGGAGGAAACAGACAGAACAGGCTCCACCTCAAAAGCAGGACTCCACCTTGGGCCGGACTGTGGATTTTGAGCTATATGCCCAGTATCTATGGAAACAACATACCAACTGGAAAACCAGACCCCGCCCCCGAGATGGAAGAGCCCCAGGGCTCATACCTAGACTCTCCACCGCCTAAAAGAATATCCTAATTATTTGTGTAACCAAATAGAATCATAAATTCTATTATGCTTACTGGGGTATGACCACAGGCCTACTGATAATTGTCCACTGTTAACTACCTAGGCTTAAGGCATACGAATCACGGGTTTAAGGCATATGAATCACGGGTTAAATTTGACTGGATCTTTCTTTTCCTTTGTTCAGACTAGTTTCAGAGAATTTGGAGAGGTGGGTTTGAGCACATACACTTAGGGTATATAAGGTTTTCATAAAAACTGGTTGGGGTCCTTGGCTAAGTGGAGACTCTGCCTTGGATAATAACACTCCACTTCACTATCTGCATTGTCCTTCTGAGTGAGTTTGTTTCCCGGAACGTGTGGCTACAACAGTTCTGTAGAAAACAAGGGAAATGGGTAGAAGTAGCACATGTGTTACCGTTTTTCTCTCTGCAAGACATGCCAGACTTATGTCCTAAGGGTATAAATTTGGATATGAAACCTTCACCTCCCTCCTGTCCTCCTACTTTGCCCCCGTTCCTGGGGCGCCAAACTGACCAAATTGAAAGTCAGGGAACCCCTGCCCAGAAGGGTTGCCTTGGTCTTGGCAGAAGCTGAAACTGAAATTCAAGTTGCCTCGGTCTCAGTAAAAACCCAAACTGAGATTCAAACTGCCCAAGTAGAGATCCAAACAACCCAAGTCTCAGTACAAACTTAGACTACTCTGGTTTCAACAGAAACTCAGACAATCGAAGTAAGAGAAGCGCAGACAGCAAAAACTAAGGGTGAAATACAGGATGAGATGGAGGACACGAAAAAAAGAGATTAAAAAAAAAAACAAACCAGGTTCCTCCAATCTATCCCTGGGATCATTTGCACAGAGAGGCCGAGGAACAGCCACATAAGCTGTTGCCTCTTCATGAAGCACCCACGAGGTGCTTCATGATAATAATCAGGCTATAAGAGTTAATAAGCCCTTATCAAGAAATACAAAGAATCACGGAGGATCTGGGAGATTATTTAGAGGACCCAGAAATTTATATTAGAGCTTTTAAGGCTGTTACTCTGCTTTATGACCTTACTTGGAAGGACGTGATGTATATTCTGGGACAAACACTAACTCCCAACTCAAAACTTTGAGTTTTGGGGAAAGCGGTTGTCTATGGAGATGAATGGCTTTGTAATGAATCAGTAGGGAAGAGGGAGCATGAGATAACCGAGCTCCCCACTAGGAATCAGGCGGTCCTAACTACAGAACCAGGTTAGGACTATAACATGGCTAAAGGAAGATGGGATCAGAGTTATTTGTCAGATGTATTCTTGAAGGACTCAGGCAAGCATGTGCTAAGACTTTAAACTATCCCAAACTGGCAAACACAGAACAGGAAGAGAAGGAAGCTCCTGGTAAATTCCTAGATAGATTAAGGGAAGCCCTTCACAGATTCACTGAGATTGATCCCAAAAGTGAAGAAGGAAGAATCTATTTTAAAAGATAGATTTCTCACTCAGTTGGCTCCAGACACCCACTGTAAGCTATTAAATTAGGCGTATAGACCAAATCAGTCTTTAGATAATCTGTTGCAACTGCCTCAGACAGTCTATTATGGCAAGGAATATGAGGAAAACAAAGGCAGAGAAAGACAAAGGAACTGGTGGAAGCCCTTTTAATGGCTGTCCGAACCCTAACCTTATTCTTAAACAGCCTGAGAAAAATGCCCAGAGGGGCCCAGGTGAAAAGGGATAGGCTTGCTATTACTGTGGAAAGGAGGGGCAACTCAAGCAGGATTGCCCTCAGGCATCTAAGCTTCCCCTGGCTCCATGTCTGGTCTACAAGGGACCACAATGGAGGAGAGACTGCCCTTAGAAGCATAGGTTTCAGGGGTCGGACTCTCAAGACAATCAGGACTGAAGGTGCCCGGGGGTCCCCACACAAGCTCCTGCCCTAATTGTACCTGAGGAACTCTGGATATTAATAACTGTGGGGGGCGGGGGAGGGGGGCGCGGCAATCTGTCAATTTCCTTTTGGACACTGGGGCAACTTACTGAAGCCCTGGCCCACTTTCTCCCCAGTCTGCTTCCATAACAGGACTGTCTGGATGAGCCTAATGTTATTATCTCAGTCAGCCTCTAAGCTGCAACTGGAACTCTGTGCTATTTTCACATGAGTTTCTGGCTGTGCCACAGTCTCCCTCACCCCTTTCGGGGAGTGATATACTGAGCAAGGTCCATGCCTCTGTTTTCATGAATATGCAGCCCTCCCTTTCTCTCCCATTAATTAAACAAAATGTAAATCCTAGAGTATGGGCTGATGGAAAATCTGTGGGTTGAGCACAAATCGCTATTCCAGCAGTTGTCAAGCTCAAAGACCCGCATTTATTTCCACATAAAAAGCAGTATCCACTGAAACCTGAGGTTAAGGAAGGGTTAAAACCCATCAATGAGAATTTAAAGGAGCAGGGGCTATCAATTCCCTGTAACAGTCCATGAAACACTCCTACTTTGGGTATAAAGAAATTAAATGATAAATGAGACTAGTTCAAGATTTACAAATAATACGTGAGGCTGTAGTTCCTTTACACCCCATGGTGCCTAATCCTTATATTCTATTGTCCGAAATTCCTGAACAAGCCAAATATTTTTCAGTCACTGATTTGAAGTTTGCTTTCTGAGTTAAACCTATATTAAACCATCCTCTACCTATGTCCCAGATATTCACGACCCAGATAATCATGATGATGTAATCACTTACCTAGAGCCAGACATTCTGGAATGTGAAGGCAAGTGGGCCTTAGAAAGCATCACTGCGAACAAAGCTAGTGGAGGTGATGGAATTCCAGTTGAGCTATTTCAAATCCTAAAAGATGATGCCGTGAAAGTGCTGCACTCAATATGCCAGCAAATTTGGAAAACTCAGCAGTGGCCACAGGACTGGAAAAGGTCAGTTCTCATTCCAATCCCAAAGAAAGGCAATGCCAAAGAATGCTCAAACTACTGCACAACTGCACTCATCTCACACACTAGTAAAGTAATGCTCAAAATTCTCCAAGCCAGGCTTCAGCAATACATGAACCGTGAACTTCTAGATGTTCTAGCTGGTTTTAGAAAAGGCAGAGGAACCAGAGATCAAATTGCCAACATCCGCTGGATCATCGAAAAAGCAAGAGAATTCCAGAAAAACACCTACTTCTGCTTTATTGACTATGCCAAAGCCTGTGACTGTGTGGATCACCACAAGCTATGGAAAATTCTGAAAGAGATGGGAATACCAGACCACCTGATCTGCCTCTTGAGAAATCTGTATGCAGGTCAGGAAGCAACTGTTAGAAGTGGACATGGAACAACAGACTGGTTCCAAATAGGAAAAGGAGTACATCAAGGCTGTATATTGTCACCCTGCTTATTTAACTTCTAGGCAGAGTACATCATGAGAAACGCTTGGCTGGATGAAACACAAGCTGGAATCAAGACTGCTGAGAGAAGTATCAATAACCTCAGATATGCAGATGACACCACCCTTATGGCAGAAAGTGAAGAAGAACTAAAGAGTCTCTTGATGAAAGTGAAAGAAGAGAGGGAGAAAGTTGGCTTAAAGCTCAACATTCAGAAAAGTAAGATCATGGCATCTGGTCCCATCACTTCATGGCAAACAGATGGGGGACAGTGGAAACAATGGCTGACTTTATTTTTCTGGGCTCCAAAATCACTGCAGATGGTGATTGCAGCCATGAAATTAAAAGACGCTTGCTCCTTGGAAGGAAAGTTATGACCAACCTAAACAGCATATTAAAAACCAGAGACATTACTTTGCCAACAAATGTCCGTCTAGTCAAGGCTATGGTTTTTCCAGTATTCATGTATGGATGTGAGAGTTGGACTGTGAAGAAAGCTGAGCGCCGAAGAATTGATGCTTTTGAACTGTGGTGTTGGAGAAGACTCTTGAGAGTCCCTTGGACTGCAAGGAGATCCAATCAGTCCATTCTAAAGGAGATCAGTCCTGGGTGTTCACTGGAAGGACTGATGTTGAAGCTGAAACTCCAGTACTTTGGCCACCTGATGCAAAGAGCTGACTCACTGGAAAAGACCCTGATGCTAGGAAAGATTGAGGGCAGGAGGAGAAAGGGACAACAGAAGATGAGATGGTTCGATGGCATCACCAACTCGATGGACATGGGTTTGGGTAGACTCTGAGAATTGGTGATGGACAGGGAAGCCTGGCGTTCTGCAGTTCACGGGATCACAATGAGTCAGACATGGCTGAGCGACTGAACTGAACTGAACTACCTATGACTTTAAGACTACTGAGAGGATTTTTAGGAATGACAGGCTACTGCTGCATTTGGATTCTGTGTCATAGGGAATTTGCCCGGCCTTTATATAAACTTATAATTGAAACTCAGCAGGCTCAAACCGACAAACTGGTTTGGTCTCCAGATACTCAAAGGCTTTTACGGCTCTTCAGACTTCTCTCCTGCAAGCTCCTGCTTTGAGCTTGCCCACAGGGTTAGAATTTAATTTGTTTGTCCCTGAAAGAAAAAGTATGGCCTTGGGAGTTTTGATCCAACGCCAAAGGCCTCATCAGCAGCCTATAGGAGTGTATTCTTAAACTCTAAGGTTAATACTTGGATGACAGACAGTAGGCTTTCTTAAATATCAGTCGTTGTTAGAAGGACCAATAACTAAGCTTAAAGTTTGTGGAAATTTAAGTCTTTCCACTTTCCTTCCTAAAAAGGAAAATGAAACACCTGATCACGATTTTTCCCAATTTCTAACTTAAAACAATGCAGCTCTGGAAGATCTGGTGGATACCTCATTAGACAATCCTGACATGGAAATATTTAGATGGCAGCTCTTTTATTTGGGATGGGAAGCGTAAAGCAGGTTATGCCATGGTGACGACTGAAGAGGTTTTAGAAGCGAAACCTCTCCCCCAGGGAATGAGTGCTCAGCTAGTGGAGCTTGTGGCTCTGACCCAAGTTCTAGAGTTAAGCAAAGGGCAGCGAGTAAATATCTACACTAATTCTGCTGCTGCTGCTGCTAAGTCGCTTCAGTCGTGTCCGACTCTGTGCGACCCCAGAGACAGCAGCCCACCAGGCTCCCCCATCCCTGGGATTTTCCAGGCAAGAACACTGGAGTGGGTTGCCATTTCCTCCTCCAATGCATGAAAGTGAAAAGTGAAAGTGAAGTCGCTCAGTCGCGTCCAAGTCCCAGACACCCCTTGGACTGCAGCCCACCAGGCTCCTCCGTCCATGGGACTTTCCAGGCAAGAGTACTGGAGTGGGGTGCCACTGCCTTCTAAGTATGCTTATTTGACTTTACATGCTTATGCTGCAATATGGAAAGAAAGACAATTTAAAATGGCAACAGGAGGACCTATTAAGCATTTCAGGGAGATTGAGAGACTTTTTACTGCTATATACTGTCCAAAAGAAGTAGCCTTTATGCATGGCAAAGGGCACAGCAGGGAAGGGAGTAAAGCAGCCTAGGGTAATCAGCTGACTGTCAAGCCAAAAAGGCAGAGCTTAATGAAACCCTTCAATGCAGACGCCTTTGATCTGGACAGGTCCTGTGGGACAGGAAAAACCACAAGATACTGAGGAAGAGTTAGGAAAATGTGAGAAAAGCGGAGCTAAGATTACTGATAAAGGATGATTACAGTCCGAGGATGGACGATTAATAATTCCTGAAAATGCTCAATGGAAAAGTCTTCCTAAAGCCTTGGAATTAACTAATTATGTAACTCGGCTCTCAGCTTTTCAACAGACATTAACGGAACTCCAGAAAGTGACTCCTGACCCAGCCTCTGAGTCAAGTACGCCTCTATCTGAGCCAGGAACTGAGGTCCTGATAAAAACATTATGATCTGGGGGCCAATCCCTTAAGCCCCTCTGGGAAGGCCCTTACCAGGTTATTCTTTGTTCTCCCACAGCTGTCAAAGTGCCAGGAATTGATTCATGGGTATATTGCACTCAAGTTAAGAGGTGGCACCCTGACCAGAACTAAGTGATGTCATTTTATGTTTTTATTTTCTATGCTCTGACTTTGTACTTTTCAGATGGGCCTGATAATCTATGTGAGCTTGCTTCTGCTGACTCCAAAAATCCTGAGTCTGCCATCTGATCCTCAAGACAATGCCTTCCTGTCCTGAGCTCACTCCTATGCTTCATTCCACAATCAGTCTAACTGCTGGGTCTGTGGAGCGCTCCCCTCTTCATCAGTGGAAGGCTTCCCGTGGTGGCATCTCCACTTCAAGGAAAGGACTTTCTCCAAGTCTGCGCATACCTTCAACAACAACAATCATATGTGATGCCTCTTCTTAATCTGATGACATCTAACAATCCTAAAATGGACTGGTGCAACACTTTGTACTTTAACTATGGACATAATGTGACTTTTAATTTTGATTATATACTGTCTTGGTTTAATGACTATTTTGCTACACAAGAAGGTAAATGGGTCTAGATCCGTGGCTTTTTACCTGATGTTTATCAAATATGGGATGAGGTTATATGGCCAACTCTTGAAAAGGGACGTCTAATATCTAGCACTCCCATATGCTGGGAACCAACAGAGTCATCCCCAGAAGTTAGCCAACAATTTAATTATAATCATTGAAAACAATTGGGATTTTTGCCTCAGGAAATATGCAATGTAATCATTCTCATGTTTTCCAAGCCCAGTTCAGGTCCTCCCTTTGCCTGGCCAGGCACTGATTGGGACTGGATATCTCAGTCACACTGCCTTGCTCCAAACGGGACCTACTGGATATATGGCCCTTACCTATGGGCGTGGCTTCCCCCTGGCTGGACAGGGAGATGCACCCTAGGTCTAGCTTTTACTCACAGCTTCCTATTTTCAGAGCTTCCAAAGAAACCTGCCAATTTGCCACACCTTAGAACTCGCTGGGCAAGGTCTGCTTTCCCTGTATGATTATTTGGCTGCAGTATTTGTTCCCTCTCTGGGAACTACAGATGTTATGCTATGAGTGGATGCCCTGACTAACTTTACTCAACAGGCTTTACAAGATTCTCAAAAAGCTATTTCAGCTCTTAATGCCGAACAAATACAAATTAGAAAGGTGGTTTAACAAAACAGATTGGCCTTAGATACTGTAACAGCTGCACAAGGAGGAACTTGTGCCATTATTCATAGCCAGTGCTGTGCATATATACCTGATATAAGCATTAACGTTACTCTCTTTACTAAACACATGAACAAGACGATTCAGGCTATGGATACTCCTGAAACCTCAATTGCCTCACTTTGGGAGATTTTAACTAGTTCCCCATGGTGGAAAACTATCCTAATTGCAATAATTCTGATAGTTCTGTTTTTTTTCTGTTTGCTCCCTGCATCTATAACTGCGTAGCTGGATTTGTTTCTAGTCGCATGAAGGCTCTTAAGTTACAAATGGTTGCTCAAACTCCTGCCACTGTGGCAGCTTCCTCCAACATGGGGCCCCTGGATCAGAGACCCTCAATATGAGGGTTAGGAGAGTATGTTGCCTCACTAATTTAGGGATGATGCCCCTTATCAGGTAGGAAGCAGTTACAGAACAAGAACAACGCCCCTTTCCCTAGGCAACACAATTCTCCTAAAACAAAAGGGGGGAATGAGAGGGTAACAGGCAGGAAGGCCAGGAGTCTCCAACCAGAGGTAATAGGCTGAAGGATCAGACATTTTTTATCTCTCTCTAAAGCAGCAGGAGAAAACAAACAAGTGTTAGATTTTTTTCCCCTTCTCTATACACATTTAAAAAGAGGTTTCTTTTAAAATTCTGTGTTGCCATGGAACAATACCTGGCTTCCACCTGAAACTTAACTCTTCTCAAACCTTGAAGCTAACCAATGTGGTTTTTCTTAAGGAAATGTTTGTCTTAAGCTATGTTAATGAACTATGTATTTACCCTAGACTCTGTCTTCAAGTGGGTTCCCCTAAGACTCAGAACCCACTTGACAAACCAGAATGCTTTACTCATGCAAATGTTCTCTTAAGCTATGTTAATGAGACTGTATTGGCTTGGAACCGGGCCTTTCTTCAAGACTCACGTCAATCATTTTACAGCTCAGGACAATTCACCTTGTGCCAGTGTTATCTCAAAATGCATGTTGTGGGTAAGGAGTCTGGTGCCATTCTCTGAGTTTTGAGACATTTCCTTTCTCTAATTAGCAAATTGCTAGTAGCTTATATCATCTGGCTAAAGACTAGCAGGGGGCACTCCTTCTGTTCCCCTCTGATGTCTATGTCAGAATCTTTATCTCTTTTATACTTTAATAATACTTTATTTCATAAAAGCTCTGAGCGATCAAGCCTCATCACTGGCCCCAGACTGAATTCTTCTACTTTGGAGGCCAAGAATTGAGGCGTCTTTCATGGCTCAGCGACAATCTTTCAAAGGACTGGAACAAGCCAAGTGTAGTAACTTCTAACAGGGTGAAGAGTTCATTATACAAATTTCTCTACTTTTGTGTATATACGTAATTGTCCACAAGAAATATTTTCAAAAGATATTAAGCAATGGTGAATATATAAAGATATCTAATTTTTGCAAAGACATTAAGCAATGGTAAATATATAAATGTATCTAATTTTTGCATTTAGTCAAAAGGAAAAAAATTTCTAAACACTGCTACGACATTTAAATTGGCTATTTGAATAGTCTGTGTTCTTGCTTTTAGATTAATATATATATTCTAATCCAGTTTGCCAGAATATTGTTTTGATCTTATCTCCAGGTTCCTTTATTATAAAATATCAAATGTGATTTTTCTCAAGCATTTACAAATGACTGTCAAAATCCATCAAAGCTGATTAATATAACTTAAATTTCTTTCAGTACAGTTTGGGAAAAAAGTAGACTCTAATGACAATAACAAAAGGCATACTAATGAAAACTAAAACAGAGACTGTTTTATAATATGAAAACCTCCAACCCCCTTGCCAGGGTATTTCTCCTTTGGTACCCCCAGAAATTACTCCCTCGCCTCAGAATTTCCAAAGTTCTTTAAATTACGGTGTTTCATACTGTGCTTCTCTCTTCTACATGCTCTTCCTGAGCCAAAATTTTTACTCAATCTGATTTCAAACAACATCCAAATCTCTATTCATGCTTTCTGCTGCCTCTACTACTTTATAAAACTTCAACTGGATTCTATAAACTCAGTAAGTTTAGAACTGTTCTGTGCTGTGCTTAGTCGCTCAGTTGTGTCCGACTCCGCGACCCCATGTACTGTAGCCTGCCAGGCTACTCTGTCCATGGGGATTCTCCAAGCAAGAACACTAGAGTAGGTTGCTATACCCTCCTCCAGGGGATCTTCCCAACCCAGGAATAGAACCCAGGTCTCCCCAACTGCTGATGGATTCCTCACTGTCCAAGCCACTAGGGAAGCCCAAGTTTAGAACTACTGTAAATTTATTCCATACCTCAGCAATAAACAGCATTTATTCAGTTATATAAACAGAAATCTGGCTCATATTTGATCATTTCTTCTCCTTCATTCAAACTGAGTCAGTAAACAGGTCTACCCAATTATATCTCTTAAACATTATATATGGCTTCCCTGGTGGCTCACGGGTAAAGAATCCACCTACCACTGCAGGAGAGGCGGGTTCAATTTCTGGGTTGGGAAGGTCCCCTGAAGAAGGAAATGGCAACCCACTCCAGTATTCTTGCCTGGAGAATTTCATGGACAGAGAAGCCTAGTGGACTACAGTCCATGGGGCAGCAAAAGAGTCGGACACAACATAGGGATTAAACAACAACAACCATCATATATAACCAAATACAAAATATTCTTGCATCTTCCCTCAGTAAGACACACACTAAATATTCTGCCTGAATTATATGTACTAATTTGGAGAGATCTAGATGAAAGCCAATTTATTCATTAGGTTATATATTTATACGTGTGTGTATATATAGAAACACACGCACAAACTCTCTTAAAATGGGGCTTCCCCAATGGCTCAGTAGGTAAAGAATCTGCCTCCAATGCAGGAGACACAGGAAATGTGGATTTGATCCCTCCATCAGGAAGATCCCCTGGAGGAGAAAACGGCAATCCACTGTAGTATTCTTGCCTGAAAAATCCCATGACCAGAGGAGCCTAGCGGGCTATAGTCCAAAGAGCTGCAAGGAGAGTCGGACATGACTAAATGACAAAGCACAGCACATACTTAAAAATGACACTATACAGAATATATTTAGAAATAGTGCTTTTCTTCCATTATGATCTTTAACACTTTTATCCAAACTTTTCCAGCTTATTTTATTGCTTAGTGGATTAAACTTTATAAAGGAATCATGCTGTACACATTGTTTTGTGTCTTTGCTTTTACCCACACCATTCCAAGCAGCTACAATGTTATAGGTATTCATTGCTCTAAGTATCCATTTTGTGAAGCTACTATAATTTATCTGTCTACTCTACTGCTGATAAACATTTGTATTATTTCCAGTTTTGGCCAACCCAATACCATAAACAATGCTGCTAAGAACATTCTTAAATATAAATACAAGATTCTCTCGAGTATGTATCTCAGAGAGGAACTGCTATAAGATCATTTGATCTTATACCAAACTGGTTTTCCAAGTGGTTTTCCTTTTTCTTTTAACTGACTTTATGATATTTACAATTATTTTTCACTGATTTATAATATTATATTACTTTCAAATGTACAACACAATCATTCAGTATTTTTATAGACTATACTCCATTTAAAAATGTTACAAGTGGTTTTCCAATTTATATTCCCATTAACAGTATATAAGAAGTCCTTCAGAGCTTGATACATGGCTGCACTATATAAATTACTTTTCTAAATTAACCTGAAAATGCTGCTTCTTATCTTTTCAGTTTATCTTGTTCTATATGATTCTCTAAATTGACTTACCAAGATTTACGTCTGGTAGTATCTTATCAAGAAACTGTGTTTCCCCACCATTGGGAGAAAGAAAATCTGCCAGAAGTTGACTGTTACTCAATTCTGGATGTTGCAGAAGTTTCTTAATGAACAAAAACAGAAAAAAAGGGGGGGTGGGGAGGGAAACAGTTTCAAAAATCTAGAAGAGTCACGAAAACTACATTAAAATGATTTTTTTAACTAAGAACAATTTTAAATCTTCAAAAGCTGTTTTATATTCAGAATAATAAGATACATTTATGGAAAGATTATCACATAGCAGGTAAGACCCTTACAGTCAAACATGAAAGGGTTTGAATTCTGCTCTTCCTTCTGCTCAGTAGGTGTCCCTGGAGAAGCTCCTATATTGCCCAAGAGTCAGTTTCCTCATGTGTAGAATGAAGATAACACTACCTACTTCTAGCACTGTTAGATAAAGCATTTTAGCTCAGTACCTGACACACAGGAAGGAAGATTAAACATTAGCTAATATTATTTCTCAGTTTCTCAACTATGACAAATACTACAATATCATACATCTTTCTTGATAATTAAAGAAAGCTGGTATAAAGGGTTTTGCAAAGAACTAAATGTGGAAATATGACATAACTTGGACTCTGTTGTCTGATCTTCTTGCAACACTATTTTCTTACAAGATAAAATTGATGTTTTAAAGCCAAATTTAACCCAGTCTTACCTAATATTCAGTTCTGTAACTAAGAAACAGTTACAAAACTCTGAGCAGAAATCTATATAAATGAAATACCAGTACTACAACATTTAACTCCACATTACTGGAAAGTATTTCTTCTAGAAAGAGGTTCTCTTTTTCTTAGAAAGAATTAGTCGGTTCAAACAACAGGCTAATGATAGCAACAAAGAAACAGGTTAACACTAGCACATGCTGTGTTCACATATCCTTACAGTAGTCAATGTACATTTCATATTTTAATTTTCCTACCACCAAAAAATTAAATAAAAAATACTTTCTGGATTGAAGTATTCATTGGTTCAAATACAGAAATTAAAATGTAAATACTCCTTTACAAAAAGTACTTATTATGGTTACTAAAAGGCATCCAAATTTAACTTAATTAACAATTAAAATTACAAAATTGCATGTCCAAATAAAGGACATTTTTTTTTAATAAAACAAAATCATCCATTCTTTGGTCTTAATTACTTGATTAAAGAAAAATGGTCTTTAATTTTAGCCAAGTCTCAAGTAAGTAACTTTAAAGCAGACGGTACCAATACTGGAATATCAATTACATTGTTTATACAACACAATGTACACACTGAAAAAAACGGAATTCAATTCCAAGTGGTGAATGGTAGAGAGTCAGAAGATTCCAAGTAACTAAAAAACACCTATGATTGCAACAACAACAAAAAAGTTGAGAAATAAAAATAGGAGGGGAAAATTCCAGAGTTCAGAAAGTGCTAAGGACAAAAATCAAACAAAAACTAAGAAAAAAATAACAAAAACAACCCCGTATTCTTAGAATGCATTTAATCTTTTACATCAAACTTTTCTTTCTTCCTCTCTCTCACTCTCTTTCTCTCTCTCACTCTTTGACTTCCCACACCTAAAGTTTTAAAATAAGCCCAATACAAGACTTATTTCCTCTAAGAAAATAACTGGTATTTCACTGGTTATCCATCTTTTTTAAAAAAGCACACTCTTAACAGTAATTCATTTCTACATGGGAAAAAATTTTTTTAATAAAAGAATTCTAGAAATCCACACTGACAGGTGTTTGTGAGGCAAAGCAAAAACTAAACTAGAGGATGTTTTAAATTAAGTTGGTGCCATACCTGCAGATATTCCTGAAATTCTTCTCTTTTAGACTTTAAGAACTCATAATTTTTAGGGCCAATGATCCTCTTAGAAGGAAGCTGGGCATCAGGAAATGTGCCTGAAATTAATACATATGAAAGTTATTACTATACCCTGCTATTATTTTAAAAACCCTATTTATAGTTTACCACGGCAAGTTCAGATTCACAGTCCCACCTTGTAGAGATGTGGCATTATCCCTTAAATAATTTTGAAAAAGTCAGAGACCTGATTTCAAAAGTCAGAAGACAAGACCAAAGAACTTGAGTTTATTAATATCCACAATATCACCACCTGTTGTTGACACAGATTTACTTAGCCATCTACACTAGCAAAAAAGCTTTCAAAAATTATCATGAGATTATTTTTAAATTGATGGGATTTTATTACACAAAATCCTACTAAAATAAATATCCACTATCTTATGGGGGGAAATGCAGCATGTTGCCAATGCTATATAAACTTAAAAAACAACATTTAAAAACCATGGACATGTTTTCTCAGATAGGGTCAACTTTGGAAATTTTAGTACCAAAAAGGAAAAACAATCAACTTTGGTTGATCTAGGATTTTAAATTATGGAGATAAACAATCTTTTCTCAACTCTAAATCTAAAGGAAAAGTCTCAGAGAAAGACCAAGACAAGGATGGCATTGTACCAGACTGACAAAGGCAAAGAGAAAACCATGTAAGGACAAGTACGAACTCGAAATCTAAGGAAAGGGTATGCAGCGGGACCCTTTATTTTTTATCTTTCTATAATCTCCTTATTGTGTGTTTTAGTCTTGTAGCAAGGTACAGTTTTCAGAACCAACCTGAATTTGGATCAGGGTACACTCCACAGAACTTTTTTAAAATAAAAAGATTCCAAAGACACAATTCAAACACACCAATTTACATATAAAACAACTGGAAACACTTCATGACTATAAACCTAATATTAACTCCAATAAATGGAGAGAGAAGAGAGACTGAGAGATTTCCCTGAGAGGCTAAGACTCCATGATCCTAATGCAAGAGGCCCAGTTTCAATCCCTGGTCAAGGAACTATATCCCACATGCCACGACTAAGACTAGGAGCAGTCAAAGAAAATTGTAAATATTAAAAAACAACAACAACCACAACACAGAGACAAACTGAGAAGAGGAAGAACTCGAAAGAAAGAGTGTTCTACTTTTCTGATTGAGCTCTATGTTTTTAAAACATATAACTACAAGGTTTTGGTTTGGTTTTCTTCCCATATTTAAATCTAAGATTGAAACCAAAATACTTGCTATGCTGCATAGCAAACACATTTTCCACAGAGGAATACAGCAAAAGAACAGATGGCAGCTCTAAAATGCCTGCTGTAAATTCTCTACCACTGTCTTAAATTTTAGCATCATTCTTACTTGAAAAGCAATACATTTTCATTGTAAAAACTTGAAAAAGATAAATAAGCAGAAATAGGATAAAACCAGTACACTCCTATTATCACTAGGAGCGTACCCAAGTGTCACTGTTACATTTCCTTATTACAGTTCAATTAAAATTAGAAAGTAACTTTAGAAAGCTGGTTCAATGGCTTTCAGGAAAGCTAATGCTGAAATGTAATGCTTTATACAAAAAGGACAACATACCATGAAATTCTGTTAGTTTTGATTCAAGTACATAGAATTCAAGATATCTTCTATAGACAGACCAATGTTCAGGCTCATGCCCAACTGTAAAATGAATGAATACACACTGAGAAATAAGTAATTTTACAAACTACTATTAAAAGAATGTACTATTTATAACAGTAAGTATACAAAGCTAGAAACTACCCCAGTCTTAATAATTTATTATTTCTTGGGAATTCCCTGGGGGTCCAGTGGTTAGGACTCCATGCTTCATCTGCAGAGAGCATGGGTTCAATCCCTGGTCCATGAACTAAGATCCTGCACGCCATGCCAGACCAAACAGATAATAATAATAATTTACTGTTTCTTGGCTTCACATTATTAATATATTTTACCCTATATTTTAATTTTAAGAAACTTAGAAGAGCTTGATAAATTTCAGCTATTTATGAGATTATCACAATAATATATACATTTTTTCCTACAATGGTATCAGAGAATTTATAAACTTCAAAAAAGCTTAATTTTTAAATGTCACAAAAATTATGCATTTAATAAAAATTTATAATCATTTTTGGAGCTCTCAAACACCGACTGTCAAGAACTAACACAGTACAGAACAGCACTATCCAATAGAACTTTCTGCATTTCTGAAAACATTCTATATTATCTGTACTAACATTATAGCTATTAGTCACACATTGCTATTGACCACTTGAAATGTGGCTAGTGTAAAAGAAACTGAATTTTTAATATTAATTTAATTCAACTGCCACATGTGACTTGTGACTCAAAAATTGGAAGCACAAAATAATGGTTTAAAGAATGAGTCAGGTCACACTGCCTATTTTTGTCCCAATTCCCCCACTTACTGACTATGTAAATTTGAACACTTAACCTCACTGTTCTTCCCTGGTGGCTCAGTTGGTAAAGAATCCAGCTACAGTGTAAGACACCAGGTTCGATCCCAGATCCAGGAAGATCCCTAGAGAAGGAAATGACAACCCCCTCCTGTATTCTTGCCTGGAAAATACCATGGACAGAGGAGCCTGGCGGGCTACAGTCCATGGGGTTGCAAAAGAGTCAGACACGACTTAGCGACTAAACAACACTGTGCTTTAGTTTGCTTATAATAAAAAGAATTGTACCTATTACATTAAAGAATCCACCTACAGAGCTTTTTGTAAGGTGCACAGCACAGAGCACCCCCAAAAATGTTAATGGCAATTATGAGCAACTCATGTCATTCAAGCATAAATCTGGAAATGCAATGTATTAACTAAACCCACAATAACTCAAAACTAACACCTATATTCAGAAAAACCAACCTGATACAGTTACAACCTATTAAGCAAATACTGTTCTTCTTCTTGAATATGCATCTTAGAAGATCTATATTGTATTCAGTTTTGGTTTTTAAAATCCTGAAACTGGTATTCTGCTATACATCCTGCTCACAGCATTCTCCTTGGGCTTCCCTGGTGGCTCAGACAGTAAAGAAACTGTCTGCAATGCAGGAGACCTGGGTTCGATCCCTAGGTAGGGAAGATCCCCTGGTGAAGGAAAAGGCTATCCACTCCAGTATTCTTGCCTGGAGAATTCCATGGACAGAGAAGCCTGGCAGGCTACAGTCCACGGGCTGCAAAGAGTTGCACACAAACGACCAACTGTCACTTTTACTTTTCACTTATACATATAAAATCAATGCAGCATTTAAACGATACACCTTTTTTATCCTTCATAGGGCATGGCTTCCCAAGAGCACATTACATTTTCAGTAACAGTCTGCAGCACAGCTGACAAAAATTATCTTAGAATACAAGTTTTAAGATAACTTCATTTCAATTTTATGTTGAATTAAGCCAAATTTTAAAAAATAAAGCAAAAAAAAAAAAGGCAGTTGTGCAAAAGGCAAAAACAAAAGTAAATTCCCAAAATATTTTAAAGTATATCACATATAAAACTTTCAAAAGGAGAAAATACTACATGCTTACATAAATTTATTTATATTGGAGGGGAGGTCCAAGATGGCAGTACAGGAAGATGCTAGATTCAGTACCTCCAACAGATGACATACCAAGTCTACAGCTACATATGGATCATTTCCCTCTGAAAAAGATCTTAAAACTAGAAGAACTGCTTCTCTACCACAAAGGATAAAAGCGCTATACTGAGACAAGTAAGAGGGCAGACACACAATCTTAGCAAAAAACCGTATCCTTAACTTTTTAAAAAATAAATAAGGGGGATTATTAGCACTGACCTATCTTCATACTATCTAAGTAACTGGAAATAGTAATCACTTCTCCACTCCTCTCTCAAACCCATTTCCTAACAGTACCATGAAATTTTTTCCTTCTTTCCTCACAGACTGTTCCCTCTTCCTGAGATCAACTTTATAGCTTTCTGCTCTCATTCCCAAAATGTGCTCACTTTTGATGTGTTTTTACTTATACAGACTGTCTCCTCTTTGGGATAAGCCCAGGGTGGTGACTATACAGCTATGGAGGCTGTTTATCCCTGTCTCTGCTGCAAGCCACGGCTAAAATCAACAAAAGAAAAAAGACAGCAAAACATAAAGAACACTTATAAGCTGTGTTTGATCATATTTTTATCAATTACTATACGCCACAACAATGGAGGAGAAATGCTGTCTTAATCAAATTGGTTTAATGACTGTGTGGATCACAATAAACTGTGGAAAATTCTGAAAGAGATGGGAACACCAGACCACCTGATCTGCCTCTTGAGAAATTTGTATGCAGGTCAGGAAGCAACAGTTAGAACTGGACATAGGAGTACGTCAAGGCTGTATATTGTCACCCTGTTTATTTAACTTATATGCAGAGTACATCATGAGAAACGCTGGACTGGAAGAAACACAAGCTGGAATCAAGATTGCTGGGAGAAATATCAATAACCTCAGATATGCAGATGACACCACCCTTATGGCAGAAAGTGAAGAGGAACTCAAAAGCCTCTTGATGAAAGTGAAAGTGGAGAGTGAAAAAGTTGGCTTAAAGCTCAACATTCAGAAAACAAAGATCATGGTACACGGTCCCATCACTTCATGGGAAATAGATGGGGAAACAGTGGAAACAGTGTCAGACTATTTTTCTGGGCTCCAAAATCAGTGCAGATGGTGACTGCAGCCATGAAATTAAAAGACGCTTACTCCATGGAAGGAAAGTTATGACCAACCTAGATAACATATTCAAAAGCAGAGACATTACTTTGCCAACAAAGGTTTGTCTAGTCAAGGCTATGATTTTTCCTGTGGTCATGTATGGATGTGGGAGTTGGACTGTGAAGAAGGCTGGGCACCGAAGAATTGATGCTTTTGAACTATGGTGTTGGAGAAGAATCTTGAGAGTCCCTTGGGCTGCAAGGAGATCCAACCAGTCCATTCTGAAGGAGATCAGCCCTGGGATTTCTTTGGAAGGAATGATGCTAAAGCTGAAACTCCAGTACTTTGGCCACCTCATGTGAAGAGCTGACTCATTGGAAAAGACCCTGATGCTGGGAGGGATTGGGGGCAGGAGGAGAAGGGGACGACAGAGGATGAGATGGCTGGATGGCATCACTGACTCAATGGACATGAGTCTGGGTGAACTCCGGGAGTTGGTGATGGACAGGGAGGCCTGGCGTGCTGCGATTCATGGGGTCGCAAAGAGTTGGACACGACTGAGCGATTGATCTGATCTGATCTGATAGTGCTTTATGCATTAATAATAATAATACCTGCTCTTCTATCATTTCTTTCAACATCAATACAAAACACTGGTATTCTCTCCTTTTTCTCCCTTCTTTCAGAGGAAGTATCTTCAAAAAAGTCTACATATGGAATGCTAATTTTCCATGCAGCAAGGTTTCGAGGAGTGTTAGGTGTGTTCACAGCTTCCACTGGAGAATCATCTTCCATTACAACGATACCTTCTTCAATCTGAAAGAAAAAGAATCAGAAAAAAATTTAATATTTCCAGGACCTTTACACCTACAGCATATGAGATACACTATAAAGCAATGTGCCACTATAAAGCCTATAATTTGTAATACTTTTAAAATTAAGTGATATCAAATTTTCTACTGAAAATGTAAAGATAAGAAACTAAAACTAGCAAGTTACTAGAATCGATTTCCTATTTTGATACATCAGCCGTATATGAAAATTCAATAGAAAACACATACATCAGCAATTATAGGAAAAGATATTAAAACTACACAAATATAGGTAAATATTTAATTTGGTAGTAAGTAGTAGAAAATTATTGTACGGATATCTTTCATTTAGAGATGCATAATTTTGTGATAATAGCCACTGACGGAAATTGCACAGACAAACTGGAAATATATTGTACCTGGATATACCAGGTACAAATCTTTTGTAAAGCATTTTGGCAATACGTATTTATAAAAAGCCATAAAACAGTTTCGATCAAGTAATCCCATTTCTGGGAACTTAGAAAGTATTTATTTAGAAATATGAAAGTATTTAAGTATTAGAAAGTATGAAAGTATTTATTCTAAATAATTTTTTAAACTGTGAAAAAGGCACAAGTAAAAAATATATTCACTGCAGCATTAAATAATATAATATTGGAAAAAGGTCTGAAGGCAATCTATTTCTATAGAATTGTTTTCTGCATCTCCTGGCTTCAAAATTTTAATCATATAAATGTTTAAAATAAATTCTTTAAAATATTTTTGAAGAAATATTATTTTTAAAAGAAAGCAGTGTTACACATGTTCTAGAAATATACATGCAGAAAGAAATGGAAAAAATGTACTTCATTAAATTCGAAGAGAACCTCTGAATTGACACATAATAATATCTGGTCACCTAGACATCTGTGATTCATGTTAAAGGGGGCAAATTTTACAGACAAAACACAATCATCTTGAACACTTTTTAAAGGAAATGAATCTTGTAGCACTTAAGAGAATACTGAATAGTCTAGTCAGAGTGAACCAGCAGTGAGAGGTATTTCTTTCCAGAATTCTAGCTCCCTACCTTCACCCTGGGTTGTATTCTCTTCCCACACCTCTCTTCTAAGTAAATTCTTTTCCTCCCCGACAAAGTCCCCTGGCAATGATCCCCTTTTCTGTTTTGTCCTAAAATGCTTTTCTATCGTCCCTAAGAAGACTGTTAGTGATCTTAGGAAGACTTCTTAATGCTCTGTTAAAATCAAAAGTGTTCTAGGCCTAAAAAATGGAACTACAAAAATAGTAAGTGTTGGTTTTTGCCTTTTTGGGACAAGGCTACAAGGCTACCTCCTTATAAACTATGGTGTCGGAAGAAAAAAATCATGATTTCAAATCCAATGTGGTATATATTTTAACACATAATCTAATAGGAACAACAAAGGAGGGAGTGTTCAGTTCTGCTTGAGGACCCAGGTAAGGTTTATGGGAAGCAGCTGGATTCTGAAAGATGCATATGAATCTTCCAGGTAAATAAAGGGGAGGGGGGAGGCATCTCAAGCAAGGCATCACATGAAAAGATACAGAGAAATAGCATGGTGGGTGTAATGTGCTTAAAAATCAGCTGGAATCTTGTTAAAATGTAAATTATGACTCAGTAGGTCTAGGATGAAGCCTGAGATTCTGTCTGCACTGATAATAAGCTCTTAGGTAATACTGATCATGTTGATCCACAGATCACAGTTTGAGTATCAAGGGGTTAAACAGGACATATTAACATAATTCCAAATGCCTGGCTAATATGGTTAGGAAGAGATAAGATCAGGATGTGAAGTAAAAGCGTAATCAAAATATGATAAATTGTTTGACTATTAGAAGCATTATCACCGAAACAGAAACCATTCTGGCCTTAGTAAGCAGTAACTTAATGCTGAGAAATTTTTAAATTAGATTAGTACCATGGATGGAAAACACAAATTAAGTCAGAAGTAAGAAGTAAGATTAAAAAAGAGGGAAAATAACAAGTAAGCACATCCAACTTTTTATGCTATTTTTAAGTCTGAAGTTATACATACATCAAATTGAAAAATTCTTACTTACAAAGTCGTCTTCACCTTCAGCTAAACCATAGTTTGGCAACATAGCTCCCTCCATTGTGGTGCTCTTGAAGACTCCTTTAATTTTGCTGCCTATTCGGCTGATTCCAAATGATTCTCCTCTCTTCTGTGTGCTCCTAAATATTAAAACAAAAATATATCAAGAATATAGCAAGTTATTACATTATCACAACAGTCTAGTTTACTGTAAACAATAGTAAAAATAGTTGCAAAAATGGTAAACTGAAGGTATGGCTAAACATAACATTTTGGAGTTCTCAGTCATAGATTAAGTCTCAATATCTTCATAATCAAAAGTGACAGTATATTTAAAGTTTAAATTTGAGGGGATGAACAAATGAGACAATATTTATTAACAAACATTTGAAATTTACCTACTCTTTTACCTTAGAATAGTAACGGAACTACCAAGTATAAAAGATGAGAGCCCTCTAGTGGTACATATTTCTAACTGCCATTCAGCTTTTGAAATAACAGGTTAAAAAATACGGTAAGGCCAATGTTCAAAATAGACTATACCATTCAAACTGTACCCACCCAGGTGGTGCAGTGGTAAAATAATCCACCTGCTAATGTACTTCTGAAATAATTCAGCGTAACAGAAAAACAAAAAGACTAGGAAACTTTCTCAGTACTTCGTTTTTAGATAGAACAAAAAAATTCTGAAAATGGCTGAAAATTTTTAAGCAAACTTCAACTTTATAATCACATAAATGATACTCAAAAGAAGAATGAAGTATAAAATGTACCTTACATTATTTCAAAGTAATAACAAGACAAGAAATAAAATGCCAAAGTAAAAGCTAGCAATGAACATAAAAGATAAAAGCAAATGTAGCCTAAGAAGCCTGCTCTGTCTTACATATTAAATAATGGTTTTGCAATTTTTTACAAAAGTGAATTTCTAAAAGCAGAAATAGCTGAAAATTTCAGCAACAACAAAAATATGCCAAAAATCAGCAAAAATTTCCTCCATTACAGCCTACCGCTCCTGTTTCAACAAATAAAAACATAACTTTTATCCAATTTAAAAGTCATGCTCACTATGTAATACTGCCCTTATAAGAGACCTCCAAATAAAAAATGACTATTTTAAAATTCAAGAAAGTTGGTTTGGAACGGCTTAACTTAATGAATAGCTACTATTCATATAAGAAAATGTACTTATAATGCAACAATTACAGAAATACAAGTAAACTGATCAAGTTTCAATGCACTAGGTATATGAGTGATATGTACATTTTATACACGTTCAAGGAGTGAAGAAGTGAATCAAACTTATTTTAAAACTGGAAAAACTCTAATAATAAGCAGTAGTAGTTGTAAAAAAGGATACTTAAGCTAGAACATTATTTTAAACAAACATATAGTGTTTTTTAAAAATACAAAATTGTAAACACAAATTTCTCTGAAAGAAATGTCAAAAACAAATATGAAAATATTGATAAAATATTAAAATCTCCAGAATCTAGATAGATTTTGCTGGTCTTCAGAACCTAAATGGATTATAAAACAATTTTGACTTTTTGAACTGTATTTTTTAAATATCTCACTTGTGATGAAGCCCAGAAATACTGAAAAAACACTATTAATTGCTTTAAAAAAAAAAGTACTTTAAACACATGTAAGTCTAAATGTAATTTAGCAAGATCAGTACCATTAAAAAAATGAGGTAATAGCTTTAAAAGCTGAATACTGGCTTTTTCATTTTATTTTTATACTGACATTTTTATTTTATAATGATATATATCATGTTATTTCCAAAATGAGACATCTAGAATCAAAGTAGAGGTTAATTTTAAGAGATATCCCAAACAGCTGATACAAAGGCAGTAGTTGCATAATGTTTCTTTTTTTATTTTTATTTTTTTAATTTTACTTAGGTTGTTTTGGGTGTATGTTTTGGAATTAAACAGATAATTTATACAGAAAAGAATCACATGCTGTCTCAAGACTTACCGAAAATCATCCAAACTTAGGCTACCTCTGCAGTAACAGATATGTGACATTATATAAGGAAAAGAGAAAGAAAAACCCCAGACATTAAACAAGTTTCACTTTAGAACAATAAAACAAAATTTAAAAGCTTTAAAAATTACACTGATGGATAACATTCATCTTGACAAAGAAAAGGAATTCTTAGGAATAACATGATAAAGGAAAGAGAAATAAAACACAATGGCTCTTTTGGGGAAGTGGAATCTGAATTCTAGATCATTAAAAAAATTCTTAAAAACTCAGTATGTCACGAAATAATTCTGTATTTTTTGCCCTCATTTAGGCAAACTATTTGTTTAATACAGTGGAAAATATTCAGAGACTAAGCCACCAAAAACTTCACAGAAAAAACAAACATGTATTTTCTAACATGGACTTCATGTCTATGGATGCAAGCTCAACACATTGTTAGTTTGAATATTTTTTAAAATGTCTTAAGCTAAGAAGCAAAGTTAAAAAAAGATCCATCCTTAAATATTTTTTTAAGTTATGCTTTAAGTATAGAATGAAACAGATTAACATTAACATACATTAAAATTTTGCTTTTAAAATGCAAATATAATAATAATGTGAAAATGCCTAAACATTTGGGAAAATTTAACAAGATACACACCAATGCCTTTGTTAATCTCACAGTTAATATATATTAGTGGTTGGTCACCTGCTTTTAATGTAGGCATAAAATGTATGAATAAATATTTTACATATTTTCAGTCATCTAACAGCTAATTAGCAATGATACTGTAAATTTTCAGTGAAGGACTGTTAAGAAAGTCTTTTAGTTATTCTACACAGGTAAATGAATCATTGACCATCACTGGAGCAGAGTCCTGACAAGACAGATAATGTCAGCATCAGGTCAATATAAAGAAAAATATACTTTCTAAGGCTATAACCATTACCCAGAATGAAAAAAAAAAAACACATTTTCTTCCTATTAAGTTTATATGCTAAGACAGCAAAATTAGAGCCTCAATATGTTGAAGACAACTAGGTGTTCTCAAAGTGGCAAAGGAAGCTTTCCATCTCTGAGGTTATGACCCTGACTTACATTTAGCTACTCAGCAAGCTTAGAAGATCAAAGAACCACTTCCTCTTAAGGAATCCAATAGAGGAGTTTCACTATCAATGTCAGACTCCAAACATCCTAAGTCCATAAAAATAAATAAATAAAATGTTAAAGAGTCGCTCAGTCATGTCCAACTCTTTGTGACCCCATAGACTGTAGCCCACCAGGCTTCTTTGTCCATGGAACTTCCAAGGCAAGAATATTGGAGTTGATTGTCATTTCCTTCTCCAGGGGATCTTCCCCACCCAGGGAAGGACCCACATCTCCTGCATTGCCAGGTGGCTTCTCTATCACTGAGCCACATGGGAAGCCCTGTGTGGATTGGGTAAAAGAATGCTATTTTAAATAGTATGCATGGAATTTTTGTTATATAAATTAACTATTGCACAGTTGCAATATATAAATTCTTAGGGAAAAGTAAAGGAGTAACATTTTAACAAAGAATCATAAAGGTTACGTTCCACATTTCAGAAAGCTATGTCCCACCTTTCAGGTGGTAGCTAGAGGTAAAGAATTCACCTGCCAATGCAGGAGACACAAGAGACAAAGGTTCCATCCCTGGGTTGCGAAGATCATCTGGAGAAGGAAACAGCAACCCACTCCAGTATTCTGGCCTGGGAAATCCCATGGACAGAGGATCTTGGTGGGCTACAGTCCATGGGGTCGCAGAGAGTTGGACACGATTGAGCACTGGGGCACCTTTCAGAAAAATTATTACATATACACTACATATATACTGGCACATTATGTAAAAATTAATACTTAACATTCAAAAAAATTTAAATCTATATATTTCTACAACCCTTAGTTTTGTCAAAATATGTAACACAGTCTCCCCACGGCTCAGGTTTTCACATTTTTCCTTATACTATTTTTGCTAAGTCACTTCAGTCGTGTCCGACTCTGAAGGAGACTGGTGGGCTAGTCTATGGGGCTGCAAAGAGTTTGACATGAGAGCATACACATACACAAACTGGAAGATGTTGAGAGCAACGTGAATATCAATTCTATAGATTTATATATTTGATATCTGTGTCAATTTTGTATATATACAATGTAAGGAACAACTCAAGACATTAATTATCCAATTTATAAATGGATAAAGCACCTCTCTTACACTGCCTTTATTAGGTCATTTAACTGCACATTTATGTTTCTAGAAAGCCAAGAATGGAAAGAGAGAAAAACCCTTCCACTTTTGTAACCAGTGGGTACTCTAATAAACATCACTCTCTGGGGAAAAAACAAACTACTCTCTAAAATGGAGTTATCTGTGGATTTCAATTATGCATGCAGTCCACAGTTTCCAATAAAGCAGGTAATCCAGCACTAATATGTGTTAGTTATAATATTAACAAAGCAATGGTATGTTATCTTGTTAAATTTTTCTAAAAGAATGTCTGGCATTTTTACATTACTATATGTAATATGGCTCTACAATTCCTTAGTAAAATATCTGGTTTACTTATACAGCAAAGAAACCACACAGTCAAAGAAAAACAGCTAATAAAGGTGATGATGCTATCACAGAATGATTAGCATCAAAAAGAACCAAAAAAAAAAAAAAAAAAGCAACAAACATATATACGATTGAATATACTTACCTGTTGAATTTTGAATTGCGGGTTGGTGATTCTGCACCTCTTAAAAGTTGTCTAAAATACTTAAAAAATAATTATGATTTATTAAACCTGTACTTGATATTGAAATATGCTATTTTACCTTACTACTTTCGAGTTCAAAGAAAACATTACTTAAATCAAGTGAATATAATCACAGTCAAATAGAGTAAGGATTAAGATATTGCAAATGGAGGTATTCAAACCATCTGATTTCCACAAGTAGGTAAATAATATACATACAAGAATGGGGTTTCCCCATCACCACTACAAAGCCACTCAGATACATGGAAAATCAAATACCAATTAGGTAGCAATCTACTAGTCACATACACAAACATGGTTTTGATATTAAGAAATAATTTTATTATCAGTTTCTAATCTCCATTATGTAGTGCAAAACAGCATCCATTTTCTTAATTAACTGCATTTTATTTTTCTGTTTATTATTTGAATTACTCATGTAATGATATTAAAGCAACTAATAAGTTTTAAAGAAAAATCTTCACACAACATTAATATTCTGACTTACCTCATCACTGTGGCAAAACATAGGAGTAAACACATTTTCCAAGAGAGAAAGTACGTGTTCATACGCTTCAAAAAGACATCTCATAGTTTGAAGTTTCACAACATCTATATATGGGCCTTCAGCAACTGTTAAAAAAGTTATATTGCAAAAATTATTTATGAAAAGCATAAATACACTATATATTAGTTTAAAATTCATTACAGTCAAAGAGCAAACAAACAACATGAAAACTGTTTTGCAGAAATCCACTGTAAGGTGCAGATCACACCAGAATGAAGAATTAGAACAACCTAGCCAGTTCTGGCAAGTATTAGGTATGTGAATTGTGAATAAGTTTCTTCATCACAGCTTTCATCTTGTTAGTAAAATGGGATAATGCCTGCCTGTGTATCTCACACAGCTGTTGCAGTAAGCAGGGAATACATCAGAAAACTCTGAAAAGAGTAAAAGAACTACAGAACTACAGAATTCGTCCTCATCTTTTACTTACTTTTTTGAATCTCTTCTACAATGAAGGGATCAAATCGAATTTTGTCAACACTTTCATCTAAACAATATGTTTTATAAATCTTTTGCAACTCTTCATGAAGAGACAGCATTTCATCATTTGATAACTCTGGTCGTAAAATTCTGTCATTGAATTCCTCTAGCAAATTCAGAAAGGAAAAAAAAAAAGATTTGCATAGAATAAAACTATTCAGTGAAAACTTTATGTTCTCAGTCAAATTGTAATGAATATCAAAAGTGGCAATTATGAGTAATCTATTCATCATTTTAAGTTTTTAAAAAATATTTAATTGGGAGCAATAAAACAACTACTAAGATGAAAGAGAAGTTAAACAATCAAATATAATATATACCAACGTAAAATGTGTAAATATTTGCCTAGCAACATAAACCTTCTAAAACTTAGAATAATAAACATGTTTGTAAAATTCTCTTTAAGGAACATATTGGATTAATTTTTTATACCAAGGGTCTTTAATATTCTGAAACCCGATTCACTAAATAATAGTGAAAACTAAGGCTCTTTTTAGTCCCAGTCAATGTTTTTAAACAATGTTTCTTTCCATCATGGAAGCTGTAGACTAGTGACAGAGCTCAGTCTGAACAAATCAATTTTTTCTAAAGAGACAGAGGACAGCATTAAAAAACCCAAAATACTGACTGCCTTTTTTATTACAAGAGGTAATATGGAGCTTACCCCTTAATTCTTAATTATCCAAAATGAAACACAAAAAGAAAAGGAGCTTTTCTTTAAAAAAGAGTAAGAAAAAACTAGAACAGAACATATGAGATCTTTGGAATGATTGGAGTCTCAAAAAGAAAGGAGAGAAAAAAATCAGGCACTGTATTTGAAGAGGTAACAGCCAAGCATCTTCTAAAATAATGAAAAACACCAACCTACATATCTAAGATTCCTAGGAAAATCCAAGTAGAATAAACTTTTTAAAAACTACACATTACAGTTAAATTGCTGAAACCCCAAACACAAAAAGAAAACTGCAAAATCAGGGAGAAAAGGGATATATGTAGGGAAACAAACAGAAGAATGGAAGCTAATTTCTCCTTAGAAACAATGGTGCTGTTCAAAAGACAGTGAAAAAAATGACATAAAATGCTGAAAGAAAAAAACCATAACCCAAAATTTTTTATTTGGTGAAAATATCTTTTTTAAATGAATACAAAATAACACCTTTTCAGACAGACAAAAGCTAAGAGAATTTACCTCCAGCAGAATGGTGCTATAAGAAATGTAATAAAAAACATTTATTTCAGCAGAAGGAAAATGATACAGAAACTGGCTCTGCAGAAAAAGAATAAAAACCACCAAAAAAGTAAATATGCCAGTCAGTAACTATCAGGGCCAAAATATGTGTGCATGTGTGTGTGTGTGTTAAGACTGTTGCTTAAGGAAGAAAAAGCAATGTACTGTGGAGTTTCATAGCCTACACAGAATTAAACTATACAGTAACAGTCACATCAGACAGGAAGGGAACAAACTGAGGTATACTGAGGTTCTTACACTGTTCCTGAAATAGTAAAATATATGTTTAAATGAAAACTGTGATCAATGAAGGATGTACAGGGTAATCATTATGAACTGAGCAACCACTAAAAAAAAACAAGAAAATGTCAATAGAGGAGATAAAATACTGAAAAATGCTCAAGTAATTCAAAGAAAGGCTGGAAAACATTAAAAAAAAAATACATGGAACAAATACAAAACACCAAGACCAAAGACCTAACAATAAATATGCAATAATTATATTAAGTGCAAAAGTACTATACACCCCAATTAGAAAATCAAGATTATCAAACTCGCTTTTTTTAAAGCAATATTCAGCTATATGGTATTTATAATAAATGTTAAATTCTTTAATTATATAGAAAAAGGTAATACAATGCAAACCCAAGCGTAAAGATAGTATAACTATATATTAATATCAAACAAAGTAGACTTCAAGACAGAAAATTACCAGAGAAAAAGAGCATTTTATAGTGATAAAAGGATAGATTCATTAACAATCTTAACTGTCTCTGCACCTAATAATGAAGCTTGAAATACATTAAAAAAAAAAAAAAACTAAAGGGAGAAATAGCAAATCCATTAAGAAATCTGAAAGAATATATAATATGTGAACACAAGCCATCAATTTAATCTAGATGATATTTACAGAACACCACCCAACACAGTAAAATAGATGTTCTTCTCACATGCACATGGAATATTCATACAGATCATATGGATGGGCCATAAGACAAGTTTCAATCAATTTCAAAGGACTGAAATCATACAGAATATTTTGTCTGATCAGGAGAGTGTTAAATCAGAAATCAATCACAATAAGATATCTCAAAAATTGCCAAATTTTGGAAATTTAGCAATACATTTCAAAATAACCCAAGGGTCAAAGGATAAACCACAGGAAAATTTTAAAATATTTCAAACTAAATGACTATAAAAAGCACAGAGTACCAAAAATCTTAGAATTCAGTTATAGCAACTCAGAGAGAAATTTATAGTTTTAAGTGCTTATATTAAGAAAGAAGAAATGTGTACAAATTAATCATCAGTGCTTTCATCTTAAGAAACCATAAGTACAAACTAAACGAAAGGTAAGAAGAAAGGAAATAGTAAATATGAAAGCTAAAACTTAGCAAATCAAAAATATTTCAAAACTTTATAAACCACTAGAAAGTACAAATTACCAATAAAGAGGGGATATCACTACAGCTTCATAATAAAAGAAAATTAGGAATAACCTGGTGATTAAATAGGTTGCTGAGATGTACTAAAAGCATTTTAAAAATCCACTGTTCACTCATGATAAAAATTTTCAGCAAACAATAAACAGAAGGAAATATTCTCTATCTAGTAAAGGAGATCTACCAAAAAAAACCCAGGCTAATATTATACATAATGGTATAACACTGAATAATCCCCCCCTAAAGCAAGGATGTAAGCTCTCACCACTTAGATTTAGCAACACACTGAAGGTCCTGGCCATTACAATAGGGGCAAGAAAAAGAAATAAGATGTAAATATCACAAAGGAAAAAACAAAACTGTGTATTCACAGATGACATGATTGTGTATGCAGAAAATCCTAAGGAAATCTACAAAAAAGCTACTAGAACTAGTAAGTAAACTTAGTAATGTCACAGGATACAAAATCAGTATGCAATAAATCAATTCTATTTCTGTATATAAGCTAAAAACAATTTAACAAGTTATTTTAAATACCACATTCAAATAAATCCAAAAATAAAGACCCACAGTGATAACTATGAAACATTTTATGGAGAGATTTAAGAATGAAATGAATGAAAAAATACGCCCTATTCATGCACTGGAAACCTAAGTACTGTTGAGATGTCATTACTCCCCAAGTTGAGCTACAGATTCAATACCACCCCAATTAAAACATTGAAGCAGGTTGTGCGTGTGGATGAAGGGGTAGGATTGTCAGTCTGATTGTAAATTTTATATAGAAATGCAAAGAACTTAAAATAGCTAAGGACAGTCTTTAAAAAGAACTAAGTGGGAAGCCCTAAACCACTTGATTGCAAAACTTACTTGGTCAAAGTAATAAAGACTGTGGTATCGGCCAAAAAAGTAGACATATGGATCAATGGAAAAGAATATAACCGAGAAACAGACCCACATATGGTCAAAAGGTTTGTCAAGGATGCCCAAGTAATTCAAGATGGGAATAAAATGTCTCTTCAAAAAATGGATACTGGAAAAACTGTATATCCATACAGGGGAAAAATGAACCTCCACCCCTACCTAATACGAACCTAAAAATTATTTCAAGATAGATCACAAACCTGTATATAAAATATAATAACTATAACACACCTAGAGAAAAACAGGCAAATATCACCTTGACTTAAGATAGGTAAAGGCTTAAAAAAGTCTTTCGGAAGTCTCAGAAAGCACTAAGCATAAAATTAAAAATTGATACACTGAATTTCATCAAAATTTAAAAGTTCTGCTCATCAAGACACTATTCCGAAAATAAAAAGACATGCCATTGTCTGAAAGAAAATCTTTGTAATACCTGTATCTGACAAAAAGACATATCTAGAATATTTAAAAAACTACTGAAATTTCTGACAAAAGGAAAAACAATTCAGTAAAAAACAGCCAAAAGATAGCAATTCCACAAAGATATTCAAATAGTCAATAAGCACATGATAAAGTGTTCAGCTCTGTTAATCATTAGAGAAGCACAAATTAAAAGCACAACAAAATTCTACCATATACCAATAAAATGGCTAAAACTAAAAAGATAAACACCACCAAATTTTTATAAAGTTGAGGTACAACCAGAACTCTCTTTCACTGCTGGTGGAGTAAAATAGTACATACAACCCTCTGGAAAACAATTTGGCAGCTTTTTATAAAATTAAACAAATATCTACCTTGTAACACAGCAATTCTACTTCTAGTTATTAAATATATGCTCAAGAGAAAGCCCTGTACAAGAATGTGCACAGCAGCTTTATTCATAATAGCCCAAGAGTGGAAGCAGTCTAGATACCCATTTACGAGGAGAATGAATAGTGTGGTACCCTCATACAAAAGAACACTACTTTGCAATAAAAAAGAACAAACTACTCATCTACACAATAACATGAATCAATCTTAAAAAGCATCATCCTGAATCAATGAAGTCAGGCCCCAAAAGTACATACTATGAGCTTCCATCTATATAAGGAAACTGTACAGGAAAAACTAATCTGTGGTGAAAGAAACGAGATCAGTGACTGCTTTGGCAGGAGTGGGAGCAGGAAAGGATCAGTTGGGAAGGGCTCTCAGGGAACCTTCTAGGGTGATGGAAATGTTCCTGATCTCAGTAAAGGTGTACGTTATATGGACTGCAGATTTGTTAGAGCAATTGTATATTTAAATTCTATTTGTTTCACTGTGTAAATTACACCTCAATTTTTTTTCATTATATATTAAAAAAAATTAGGTGCATTAGAAAAACTAATCTTTTCAGAGTCCATACAGTGCCTCAAAATCCAATGGCACAAGATGTTATAGAACTTCTAGTCAAAATAGAACATTTTTATATTTGATTACTTAATCAAAATAATTCTTAACAAAAACTGTGACAAAATGCTCATGACCAGGTCTTTAACACAATTTCATTACTCTAAATTTTTAGTAGTTTTTTTTTTTCTGCTAAGAGGATTTGGTTGAAGTCCATTATAGATTATGTTCCAATGTGGAAAGGAGTAGACACTGGCAACTACAACATCAGAGCTGATCTAAATAGTCAAGTATATGACAAAGTTTAACAATGACTTTAGTAAAGTACACAGGTAAGCCTCACCCACAGTCAGACAAATCTGCAACACATGCACTGCTCCTTCTTGTTTCAGAAAGTTCATAAACCGAAACAAGAGATCTTGCTGCTCTCTGATTTGCTTCAATTCTAATTTCAGCACCTTGATACAACATGAGGAAGAGTAAGTTAGAGCTATATAAATACGTGATAAAATTGTTTATATCAAAAGTAATAAGTTATTTCTGAAAATACTTACAGATGGTTTTTTATTTCTAGGTTCTGCAAATTTTTGCAAGAATGGAACTAAAGGGGAAGGCGGTTCAGTCGCTTTTTCAGGCTTTGAAGAGAAAATTAATTCAGTCAAGTGTCATTTGATTGTACAGGTATATGTCAAACTTCAATGCAATCTGAAATATTTTCTAACGTGTTTAATACTCACTGGATTGTCATCTATGAAGATGATAAGCAAATGATTCACAGTATCCTAATGGAAAATAATAAACATAGATCAAAATAATTTCATTAGTGTATTCTGCCCTGAATTCTGAAAGCTTCTATCAGATTATGAAAGTTTCTGGAAAAATGACAAAACAGAGCAGTGGCAAAAAGCATCTGTACTTTTGTAACATAGAAGAACTTTTAAAAAAATCTACAATACAGGGTTCTCAACTTTTGTGGAAATGGAAAAAGAAAAGTTACTCTGACTTTGGCATTCAAAATGCTTATAAATTATCCCTATTTCTTCAAAATTTTACTGGATCAAAAGTAAAAGCAACTCACCTATCCATCAATATATGAATGAACAAAATGTGACATATATCTATAATGAAATACTACTCAGCCTTGAAAAGAAAGGGAATTCTGATATATGCTACAACATGAATGAACCTTGATGATATTATACTATGTAAAATAAGCCAGATGCTGCATCATTCCACTAATCTAAGGTAACCAGAGTAGTCAAGTTCGTAGAGACAGAAAACAGAGTCAGGAAGTAGAGTTGCCAGGCATTAGGAGGAATGGAGAATTACTGTTTATATGGGTACAGAGTTTCAATTTTATAAGATAAAAAGAGTTCTGGAGACAAGCATTGGTGATGGTTGCTCAACAATGTGAATGTACTTAATACCACTGAACTGTACATGTAATTTAAGATGGTAAATTTTACTTTATATGCATCTTATCACAATTAAAGAAAAAAATTTTTTTACATCTTACTGGATCAGCTAGGAAATCCAAAGAAGGGAGGAACACCGAACCAGAGAGAATCTCTCTTAAAAGTAAGGTCAGCGATCTGGAAAAAAGAACAATATTGTACATATTTAGTGATTTACATCAGCTCTCACGTGGGAATCCTGTTAATATGACTATGACTCAGGAGGTCTGGGGTCTGCCCTGAGAGTCTGCCATCTCTAACAAGCCACCAACTAATGCTCACACTACTAGTTCAGAGACCACACCTGGATTTCTTAACTGGTTAAAAGGAATACTATTAAGAGGGAAAAAGCATTTCCTTGGCAGGAGGAACTTGAGTAAGCATTAGAAAAATTCTACCTCAGAATATTACAATGTTACATATAAAAAATTAATAAAACTAATTTTAATAGTATAATTACTGTGTGATTATAATATTTAAATTAATAAAACCATTTTTAAACTATTTTATTTAAAATACTTTAAATTTAAAATAAAGTAATATTTAAAGTGTACCACTAAGAATAAGCCATGGTTGGATGTACTGTACAGCACAGAGAAATATAGCTATTATTTTATAATAACTCTAAATAGAGTACTTTCCTGGTGGCTCAGACAGTAAAGCGTCTGCCTCCAATGTGGGAGACCAAGGTTCAATCCCTGAGTTGGGAAGATCTCCTGGAGAAGGCAATGGCAACCCACTGCAGTATTCTTGCCTGGAAAATCCCATGGATGCAGGAAGCTGGTAGGCTACAGTCCATGGGGTCGCAAGGAGTTGGACACGACTCAGCGACTTCACTTTCACTTTCTTTCACTAAACAGAGTGTAGTATATGAAAATACTGAAGCAGTATGTTACCTGAAAATAGTACTATGCTGCTGCTGCTGCTGCTAAGTCACTTCAGTCGTATCCGACTCTTTGCGACCCAATGGACGGCAGCCTACCAGGCTCCCCCGTCCCTCGGATTCTCCAGGCAAGAACACTGAAGTGGGTTGCCATTTCCTTCTCTAATGCATGAAAGTGGAAAGTGAAAATGAAGTCACTCAGTTGTGTCCGACTCTTAGCGACCCCATGGACTGCAGCCTACCAGGCTCCTCTGTCCATGGGATTTTCCAGGCAAGAGTACTGGAGTGGGGTGCCATTGCCTTCTCCGGAAAATAGTACTATACCCTAACTATAATTCAATTAAGTAAATAAATAAAATAAGCCATGGTCCTTATCTCTAAGGATCATAAAGATAAGAGCAACAAAGGAACTTTATGGAATAATCTAAACATGCTCTTGCAGGAACAAGGGAGACTGGATGGACTAAATGACCTTTAACTATACTTTTCAAACTTAGCTGTATAATTTGTCCAAAGTGTTTCTGCATGTCTTTTCAAAGAAACACCAAGAATGCAACACAGTATAATGATATCAAGTAAGAAACTTAATTTTTATGTGTATCTTTGATTTCCCAAGATCAGTTTCTAGGAAAAAACTGTTAGCAATACAACATATCATGAACATTCAGTGCCTAAAACGGCATTTTAAGACCTGATAAATTATATTTCTTAAATGGAAAATTTTTCATATCATAGGATAACCTCAAGTTTTAGTGTATTCCTATTATGATCAAAAACAGCAATATACACATGGCATGGTACGTAAATACTGCTATGACATTTTCCAGTCTTATTTATACCTGCAGTCTGTTGCTTTAGGAGGTAAAATATAAGGAAAAAGTAGTTCGGTAAGTTTCCTTAAATAATGTAATTCATCTCTTCGACTCCTCAAAGCCACATGAAGCTCTGGACCATATTCTTCTAAAGCAGCTTGCTGTAAAAACTCTGTATTTTCTACTATAAATACAAATAAGAAATAAACATTGGAAGAAGTTAACAGCATTAAATAACTTCAGCCATTTCCACTAACAAACAGAAAATAATTTAACACAGCCATTCCTTTTTTAACCTTTCTTTCTTCCCAGTATGTATTCTACTGGTAAACTTTTCCAAAAAAAAAAGAGTGTAAAGAAGGTAATTTTCCTCTTTGCTGGAAGTTTTTAATTTATTCAAAATGAATTGATAAAAAAGCCCTTTCACCCTTGGTGAACAAAATTTTAAACCCAGGTCATTACAAATTATATTAAAAGCAAAATTTTTAAATGGAAAAAACTAAATGAAACATCTTCCAGCACACACAAAGCTTTTGTTAACAAACATTACATCTTATTCATCCTCTGCAAGTATTAAAAAATCCTTCTTAAAGCTCTCTATTATTTCTTCTTTCACATCAAAATCAATCAGGTAACCCTTCAAACTAATTATAGTACAGAAACAGGCTTCCTTGGTTAAGTTCTGCATCTTCTGCCCATAGTATAGGACAGAAAAGGTATACAGCTGTATACAGTGGAAGTCCATGAAGTTAGATTACCTACTATGTTAACTGATGATAAAAGTTACACGAACAAAAGGTTTTCTTAAAGGCCGAGCACTAAACTAATACTTCAAAACTTAAGAATAATAGTATTGCCAATCCTTTTCTACAGATGTCAAAAGAGCAGGAGAAAAAGAAGTCATGTTTTCCCCTATCTGCACTCCGGGCCAAGTTTTAAAATCATGAAGTCTGTGAAGGGAATCTTAACTCTAATTCAATGGCATTTACTTTATACTATTTACTTCTATTTTTATTGAGAGAATGCAAGCACATTCACCAAAAAAAAAAAAAGCCAATATATACATTCCAAAGGTGTGAGAACTAAGAATGGAAACGAATGTTATCCGCACCAGAGGTACAAAAGCAGGACTGACAAAGATGGATGTGGTTTTCATACAAACCATGTTCAAGCATTTTATTTTATAATTATACAGTTGTTTACCAAGCATTCTGCCCCAAGTATTCAGGGTACAGGTCTTTTAAAAATTTATATCATAAACAGGAATTTAAAATAAGAAGACTAAGCTATGCTAAACTCCAGTTCTACTTATTAACTGATGATCTTAAATAATATAATCCCTTTGAACCTCAGTTTCCCCCTCAGGAAACAGTTATTAAATAGATGACATTGAAAAGATTCCATGTAAAATGCACCAGTAATTATAATATTTGATGTGATTAAGCATTTATATATAATATATAAATTGAATCACTAGACTGGACTCTACTCAGATGTGAGATTTTTGTAGTCTTAGCTAATGAAAGAATTTAAAAATCAGGCAGAAGATAAAAACATATGGAGGAAGAGAACCTTAATACAAGTACAAGCAAAATACAGATGTTGAAAAACAGGGTATGAATTAAACCCCACTAATCACCAGTATACCTCCTACCTAATCAATGGACAGTTTTCAGACCATGAAAGGAAATTTTCAGAATCCATGACAAAAAGATTTCTTTAGGATCAAAGACTGATATAATAAAGCCCTTCAACTACTACTGAATTTAAATTAAACCAAGGCTTCTAATGTATATATTTTCAATGTGTCTAAGGATGACAGAAGTAATTACATAGAAAACCTCTTTGTAATTCCTACTCTCAAGAAGCAGATAAGGAGAGAACACCAAGAGAGTAAAAATGTATATGGATAAAGGAGGTTAACCTTTAAGTACTTCCGGAGTATACAAAATTGTGTAGCCAAAAATATTTAGAAAACAAATGCATGCATGAAAGAGAAGAAAAATCAAAACCCTGAAAATCTTCTTACAAGTCTAATTCACAAGTATAATTCACTATATATTTAGAACACCAGAACCTTTGGACAAACTGGAATCCTCCTAATACTTAGGTCTTTTAATTTTATGGACTTCATTAATTACTAATACAATGTCATTAATGAATCCAATCTAGCATTTTATGTTGATTTTGTAATTGAGGACCATTTTTTATATGAATAGTGGTAGCAAACTAGCAACCCTTCTCTTGCAAAGACTCAAGGATAAATTTCAGCACTCTCAGAAACAAAACAACTTGGAGATTTTATTAAACTGATTGATTCAACTAAAAGTAAAAAGATGAGTCAATTTATTCATATCCTGAGTTCAAAGTGTTTGTCTTTATAACAATATTAAGACCATATTAAAAATAATTTTCCCACACAAAAACTTGCAAACAAGTGACCAAGATGTCCTTGAAAAAGTGAATGGATAACTGTAGTACATCTAGACAACAGAATGTAATTGAGCACTAAAAAGAAATCAGTTATCCAGCCACAGAAGACATGGAGAACCCTTAAATGCATAATTCTAAATGAAAGAAAGCAGTCTGGAAAGGCTACAGTATGATTCCATTTATGGAATTTATGACATTATGACATTTGGAAAAACTGTAGAAAGAGTAAAAAGATCAGTGGTAGTCAGGAGTTCCTGAAGGAAAGAGAGAGGGATAAACAGGTGAAACACAGGGGCTATGGGGGCAGTGAAACACTCAGTATGATACTGTGATGATAAATACATGGCATTAAGCATTTGTCAAAATCCGCAGAATGTACAAGAAGAGTAAAACCCTAATGAAAACTATGGACTTGATTAATAATGTATCAATACTGGCATATCAACTGTAACAAATGTACCAACCAAGGCAAGGCGTTAACAATTGGGAAGGGGGGAAATATACGGGAATCTCCAAAATATCTGCTCAATTTTTCTATAAACTTAAAACTACTCTAAAAACTAAAATTTACTAATTAAAAAAACACATTTTCCATATTTTTTTCTGACAGTAAAGTAGCCTTAATGGAATGGCTACAATTTTCTGGTATGATTTTGCCAGTGACAGGACAACAATTTTAAAAGTTAATTTTTTTTTTGTTTAACATTTAAATTACACATATTTAAACTTTTCTACTTTTAAACTACATTGAAGCTAAAACTTCTTAATTGTTATATAAGACAAAAACACAAGAGTTTAAACATGCAATCTGAACTGGTTCTTGTACCTGAGGAATGATTTATACCAAATGACAAATAAACTAATAATTTAACTTCCACTCTACCTAGAACACAATTTCCTCAAATATATTGTGATTATATGAATTGATGTTATGAGAAGGGAAAATTGGTTCCACGCTCAAATGAGTCTAGGATGTTCCAGGTTATACAAAGTTAAAGCTATATCTTTGCTGCAAGACTACTGAGAGGTTTTGGACTGCTAATACTTACTGGTAATTTCCAGAAGAGGAACACCACACATGGTAATTACCAGTCTCACAAAGAACTAAATATAGAGCATATAAGTAATTTTGCTTAAAAAGTATATTTCAGCTTGATCTAAGAGTAAGAAAAGCCCCAAAGGAAGATTTCATTTGTTCAATCAGCAAACATTTGATGAATATATATTACTTATACATCATGACAGTATAAAGCCCAGGACGTATGTGAGAAACTGAAAAGAGGTCATCCTGGCTAAAGTATAATACATATTGAAGGACAAGATCAAACAACTTAACTACATAGGAAAGGATTTAAATATAAGACAGTTTTGACTCTACAAGCAGTCACTACTTTTTTTTTAAAGTAGGGAGGTAACAGGATTGTGGTATTGTGAAATTAACATAGTAACAGTGTACAGGATAAGCTAGGTCAAATTGAAATCATTAAGGAAAAAGGAGAGAAGACATGTGAGAGATACCACAGAGGAAGTAACGAGGGCAAAGGATCCATTCAAAAAAAAAAAAAAAAAGGATAAGGTTCATCAATAATATATCTAACAATTAATGATTGTACTTTAATTTTCATAGATTCTTGAGTTCACACAATCACTTGTATTATTAATAAATTACTGAAAAGGATTTCAGTTGAAACAAAACTCTCACAGCATTTATGAATATATCACTTAATTTATCAGTATTCAGATATTTAGGATGAAAGTTGCCATATAAAAACAAAATCACTCAAATTTCGGAGCAGGAAATTGTATTACCTTTCTGACTGGCTTTAACAATCACTTCTATATGCTTCATTGCTGCTTTTAATAGTTTCTTGGTGATAATAGATGGAATATCCACCTAGAAAAATTCAACATTAAAATAAAAACTTTTAAAATAATTTATCTCTAAGTTATAATGGCAGGAACACTGTATTTAAGACATTGGAACATAAGATCTTAAAAATTAGCTGTATTGAATGAAGTAAGTCAGAAAGAGAAAAACAAATATCATGTATTAACACATATATATGGAATTAGAAAGAGTACTGCTGAACCTATTTGCAGGGCAGCAATGGAGACACAGACATGGAGAAAGACTTATGGTCTGGGGAAGAAAGGAGAGGGTGGGGCAGATGGACAGAGTAACATGGAAACATATACACTGCTGCTGCTGCTGCTAAGTCACTTCAGTCATGTCTGACTGTGCGACCCTATGGACAGCAGCCCACCAGGCTCCTATGTCCACAGGATTCTCTAGACAAGAACACTGGAGTGGGTTGCCATTTCCTTCTCCGAACATATCCACTTCCATATGTGAATTAGACAGCCAATGGGAATTTGCTATATGACTCAGGGAACTCAAACCGGGGCTCTGCAACAACCTAGAAGGGTGGGATATGGATGGGATATCAAGAGGAAGGGGACACATGTATACCTAGGGCTGATTCATGTTGATGTTTGGCAGAAATCAACACAATAGTGTAAAGCAATTATCCTTCAATTAAAAATTTTTAAAAAATTAGTTGTATTAGGAATCTTTCAAAAATATAATTTAAAAGCACTATACAGTCTTAGACCATATTGATTATAACTTCAGACAGTTTTACTACCACGATAATGAAAACATACCTTATACACTAAATTTTTCTCATGAAATTAGTGTCTTTATTCTTGACTTATTTCTTTAATGTATTTGTTCTAAATGTATTCAAGAAAAAAAACGTCAAGCAGCTTATCATTCCTTTGAGGTTATAAATTTGTGTTAACTAAGGCTGCTTGAAAATAAACTTTTCATTCAGATTATAAGACAAATCCTGGTTTCAAGATATATGGCAGCATTCTATTTTGGAATAATACTAAGTTTCATTTTTCCCCACAGACAATTTTCAACTTAAAGATTGGAAACTGTAGTGACTAGGGTAGGTTAGTAAGAGAGAATTAGAAGCATACATGAATACACATGAAAGAGACAGAAAATAAAATAACTTAAGAAAAAAAAAAGCCTTGTGAATTCAGTAAATCACCAAAAAGCATGTTTATTAGACTTCAACAGGGTTATCAGCCATTACAAAGCTCAACACATTACATTCTCCCTTTATCAAAGGCATGAGAAAATTGTATCCCAACAGTGTTATTTTGTGTTAACTTTCTAATCCTTTTTAAATTCCTCATTAAGGAAGAGGGAAAACATTACAGCCTGATAAATTTATTAAGTGTAATGACTCATAAGCCCCCAATATTAGTGATTTACTAGTAAAACCCAGAGCAGTTTACAGGTATCTTTCAGCTATGAATATCAAACATGTTCAAAAAGGGGCTATGTTTCTGCTAGCAATATTCCTTTTTGTAAAATAACATTACTCTTCATTTACTCCTGCCCTCTTGGTACTTAGTGATTATAAATTAGTTCCATTATTTGTCAAATAAACAAGATGTCTTTGTTTTCAAATATTTTGTAAAATCTCATCTTCTGAGAACACACATGAAAATTTTCACTTGCAAGTTCTATTTTAGAGACTTCAGGTCAAAGTCAAAACGAATAAAACAATGAGTTTATCACTAAACTTCGATTTAAAAAAAACACTGTGGACCTTAAATGATTTTCATTATCCCCAAACCCCCAAGTTACATTATTCAGGCAATGTTACCAAGGATAGAACACTGTACTAGGAATAACATGACCCAGGCCTAATCCTCTGCCCATCAATTACCTCTGACACTCTGACAAAGAATATTACTAACTTTCTACAAAATGAGTATGATAAAGACCCACTTATCTTCCAGGACAGTATGCAGATAAAATGAAAAGAAAAAATATATAGCATAAAAACCCAGAAAGTGGAAAAAATATTTGGAAATCATGTATCTGATGAAGGAAATATATCCAGAATAGATAATAAACTCTTACATCTCAGTAATTAAAAGACAAATAACTCAGTTTAAAACATGGACAAAAAATCTGAATACACATTTCTTTCCCAAAAAAAGATATACAAATGGCCAATAAGCATCTAAGAAGATGCTCAACATCATCAGCCATGAAGTGAAGTGAAAGTCGCTCAGTCATGTCTGACTCAATGCGACCCCATGGACTAGACAGTCCATGGAATTCTCCAGGCCAGAATACTGGAGTGGGTAACCTTTCCCTTCTCCAGGGGATCTTCCAAACCCAGGGATCGAATCCAGGTCTCCCACATTGCAGGCAGAGTTTTTACCAGCTGAGCCACAAAGGAAGCCCAAGAATACTGGAGTGGGTAGCCTATCTCTTCTCCAAGGGATTTTCCCAACCCAGGAATTGAACGGGAGTCTCCTGCATTGCAGGTGGATTCTTTACCAATTGAGCTATCATGGAAGCCCCATCAACCACAGGGAAAAGCAAATCAATGCCACAGTGAGATACGACTTCACGTCCATTAGTATGGTTAGAATCAAAAAGTGAAATAATAATTAGTTATGGCAAGGATGTGGAGAAATCAAGACACTCATACACTGCTAGTAGCAATGGAAAATGGTGCACTTAGGAAAACAGTCTTTTGACAGTTCCTCAAAAAAATGGTTTAAACATAAACCATTTGACCCAGTAATTACATTTGAAGGTAAAATCAAGAGAAACGAAAATAAATATTCCATACACATTCTCTCCACAAAAAACTTGTACACAAACCCTATGGTGGCATTATTCACAATAGCCAAAAGGTGGAAACATTCCAAATGTCCACTGACTGACAGATGGACAAACAAAATGTGGTGTATCCATACAATGGAATACTATTCAGACATAAAAAAGAATAAGTACTGATACAGGTACAACAGGACAACATGAATAGACCTCAAAAATATTATGCAAAGTGAAAACAAACAATCACAAACATTATGCTAAATGAAAGCAAGTAATCATAAAAACTATAGAAAGGATTTCATAGTTAACATGTACTATATTCAACCAACCAACAATCTTGTCATTGGACATCAGTTTTCCTTTTCAGTCTTCCTTATTATAAGGTATACTACAATGAATCTTTTAATATACATGTTTCCACTCTATTTCTTTAAAATATACTAAAAAAATGGAATTATATTTGAGAGTACAGACATTTTTATGTCTTTCAATAAAGATTACCAAACCCCCTTCCAGGGTAAGAGTTATATCAATTTGAACGTGTACTTGCTTTGCCTGTTTCTCTACAATCACCACTGCTAAACACTATCACTTTTTTCTTTCCCAACCTGAGAGACAAAAGAATGGTATCTCATCAAAAAGACAACATATTTTCAAATATTAATTAGCACTTTTATATTTTTCTTTTGTGAAGTACTTATTCATAATTTTTTGCATATGTTTGCTATAGTGGTTGATTTTATCGCTCATTTCTCAAATAGGTATAGCAACATTTAACAAGAATTTGCCTTTATTACTGGCAGAGATAGAGATCACTAATTTATTATCATTATGTTCAATATATAGAACTGACAAAGCAGTAGACAAGTATTTGTGTCTATAGCCAACAAAGTTAAGTGTATATATATGTGTGTGTGTGTGTGTGTGTGTATATATATACACACACAAAACCTTAAAATATGGCTTGAAATTTTTTTAAAACATCATAATCATTACCATGTATTCAGTAAATTCATCTAACAAGAACATGACTTTTTTTCTACAGTTGTCTTTTTATCTATAATTTCTAAAAACCAAGACATCCAAACATTAAAGAAAGCAAAATTGATCAATTAATCAACAGCAATCCATTTATCTCTTAATCTAAAAAAATTAAAGGTGAAGAACAAAACAAATACATATAGTACGCATGCTAAGTTGCTTCAGTCATGTACAATTCTTTGCCACCCCATGGTTCTTCTGTGCATGGGATTCTCCAGGTAAGAATACTGGAGTGGGTTGCCATTTCCTTCTCCAACATATAGGATAGAAATTCCCAAATTTCTCATTATAAATACACACCTTGTGAATCCTTCGAATTAAGACAGATGCAAAAAACCGTAATATAATTCTCAGTTCATCAACAAAGGACTCATCATCTGTTACATCCCTTTAATTAAAAAGAAAACAAGCATTTAGAAGTTCAAAGAAATACACAACTTCCCTTTCTAGAAACCAAGAGAAGTCTAGAACTGACTCTTTTTCCATTTACTTATGCTATTTTTTAACAAACAATGCATTATATTATGGAACAAAAGAACAAAGAAGAAAATTAAAATCTCCCGTAATTCTAGTACCGACATAATTGTCGTTAACTAAATTATTGTATAGATTTTCCTGTAGACATTCATGTGTACATAGTCACATGTTTAAGATTTTTAAGATCATTTTCTAAACATCATCAAAGAAATATTTAAAAAACAATAATTTTGAAAAGAAACACAATTACATACGAAAGTTCAATTAAATATTTATAGATTAATAATATAAACTAATTCTAAAAGTAAGAAAAAAAAGTGTGTGTTTTCTTTGAAAAAGAAAATAAATTGAAACTCAAAATGTTTTTAAACAGAAATTTTGACAACCTTTTCCTGAGTTTTCCTATAGCTTTGAGGTCCCTAGAAGAATTAGGATACTTTCCTAATCAAAGGCAAGAAAGAAAGGTATGTATAATCATAATTTTCTGAACTAGAAGATGATGCTGTTAAGTCCCTTGGTAGCATAAAGAAGATAATTTTGTATCAATCATGGTTCCCACTATTAACTCCAAGGAAGGGAATATCATAGCATCAATAGCTATATAGGATACACACTAAAAAATACAGCCAGATTTTATGTCTGAGAAGTTATAATTTGGGGGCAGGGTGGGGATGGGGTGGCAGTGGGGGAGTTTCACAACAGGATTATTTTATAAAAGGCCTCACAATCAATTTACTTAAATGACAAATGCCCTATGTTTAAGACAGATGCCAGTGTAAAAATTGTATATAAGCTATACAGGCAAAAATAACATATTAAATGAGTATTAAATTTGTTTTAATCCACTATCAGATCAGATCAGATCAGTCGCTCAGTCGTGTCCGACTCTTTGCGACCCCATGAATCGCAGCACGCCAGGCCTCCCTGTCCATCACCAACTCCCGGTGTTCACTCAGACTCACGTCCATCGAGTCAGTGATGCCATCCAGCCATCTCATCCTCTGTCGTCCCCTTCTCCTCTTGCCCCCAATCCCTCCCAGCATCAGAATCTTTTCCAATGAGTCAACTCTTCGCATGAGGTGGCCAAAGTACTGGAGTTTCAACTTTAGCATCATTCCTTCCAAAGAAATCCCAGGGCTGATCTCCTTCAGAATGGACTGATTGGATCTCCTTGCAGTCCAAGGGACTCTCAAGAGTCTTCTCCAACACCACAGTTCAAAAGCATAAATTCTTCAGCGCTCAGCCTTCTTCACAGTCCAACTCTCACATCCATACATGACCACTGGAAAAACCATAGCCTTGACTACACAGACCTTTGTTGGCAAAGTAATGTCTCTGCTTTTGAATATGCTATCTAGGTTGGTCATAACTTTCCTTCCAACGAGTAAGCGTCTTTTAATTTCATGGCTGCAGTCACCATCTGCAGTGATTTTGGAGCCCAGAAAAATAAAGTCTGACACTGTTTCCCCATCTATTTCCCATGAAGTGATGGGACCGGATGCCATGATCTTCGTTTTCTGAATGTTGAGCTTTAAGCCAACTTTTTCACTCTCCACTTTCACTTTCATCAAGAGGCTTTTGAGTTCCTCTTCACTTTCTGCCATAGCATTTCCCCCCCCCCCGCCGCCCTCCCCACCTCCGCCAGCCACATTTCTCAGCTTGTGGAATCAGTTCCCGACCAGGGACTGAACCCAGGCCCATGGCAGTTAAAGCATTGAGTCCTAGCCACTGGAAACCGAGCCGCCTATTGCATTTTTAAATTAGGAAATTCAAAATATACTGAACATTAGGGGAGATATAATTAAATATTATAAGTCATATAGGTATTAAGTGTTCAAATATATAACGAAGTATACGATGCTTCTGTAAGGGAGTATGTGTTTTATTAAATGATTTCTGATTGTCACACCAGACTTTTTTTTTCCCACAGATCTAGAGCATTTTCCATATTCCATTGAGCATAGGGGATTTGTACATAGGCATCAGATACCAAAAACAAAGCTACTTTGGAACAAAACATTAATTTTCGAGGAAGTCTACTGAAATTAACTTTCAGTTTAATGAAATACCTGAATAAAAATTTTTTCTCTAAATGTACAATTAGTTCAAGTGTAAAAGGTGCATACAAAATAGTAAATCACTACAATTAGGGGTCACAAGAAACTGTACAAGTTACTGTTCTTTCAAAAAGTAGCCTAGGGTTTTTTCCTCTTTCCTATCACTAAATTGTTAATTGATTACCTACAATCAGTGGTTCTTAAGTGACCACTGTGCCTCCCAGGTAACTCTGGCAATCTCTGAAGACATTTTTGGTGATCACAAGCAAGGAAAACAAGGAGTGCCACCAGCATTCACTGGGAAAAAGTCAGGGGTACGTTAAACACCCTATAATGCACAGTATAGGTCCCCATAACAAAGAATTATGTGGCCAAAAATGTCAATAGTGCCAACGCTGAGAAATTACCACCTATACTAAAAATGTATCATTAGCATACTTAATGGAATTCACTATACTACAGAAAAAAGGTCTTATAGAAAGAACTTACCTGTACCAGGGGTAGACAAAGTTTTCCAACACTAATTCAAGAACCTGAATAAAAATTATTTTTTAAGAAAAATCAAGTTAATTAATTCTGGGAAAATAAACTCTAATACTAAGAAATATATAACAAAAACTAAGCTTAGTATCCCAAATATTGACACCCAGTGTCATACTTCTGCATGACAAAATGTCTATGCCGACTTCGTATGGCTTTGATGATGAAAAGGGACATATGGGAAAACACTCTGAAAACAATAAAACTTCATTAAAAAGAAAAATTACTATCACAATGACACACACACTTTAAAATATGTCCATAATTAAAAAAAAATTTTAATCTAAATTGTTCCTGACTCTGAAGATCCACTGAACCAAAAAAATTCTATGCAAAGAAAGAAAATAACAGGCTGGTCTTTTGCATTCCTAATGCCCTCTGTAAGTCAGTAATCCCAGGATAAAATGAAAAAACAAATATATAAGACTTAGGGGACTTCCCTGGTTCTGGTGGTCCAGTGGTTAAGATTCCGTGCACCCAATGCAGGGGCACAAGTTCGATCTCTGGTCGGGGAACTAAGGAGTCAGTGATTAACTTTCAAGGGAGGATAGAGACTAGGAGGGAGTATGAGCAGGACTTCTGGGTCTAATGATGTTTTTGTTTCTTGATCTGAGTGCTGGTATATGAATATGCTCAGCTTTGTGAAAACTTTAAGTTATATCTAAAAAAGTTACAAAACAAAAGAAATCCTTGGTGTTAAACCTTCCATTTCTTGAGGCTGGGTGGAACAGTATAATTTTTAAAAGGACTTGCAGCAGTGGGCATTAATTTTAAAAAGCACTAGGGAGGTAATGAAACAACATATCTAATCTGACTATATATCTTCTCTGGCCCAGTAATGCAAACTGTGGACTCTCTACATACTCAGGCAACAAGATTTGGATTTTTTATTACAAAAACTAAGCAACAGTGATATCAGCTGGAAAAATAAGATACACAGAGACAGGATTAGGACACAGGAGGAGACTGGAAAGCTTACCATTAAACATTTCATCTTACATGATTCCCCAAATCCAACCAGAAGTCCTACTGATTTTACATCTAGGTAGCTCTTTTCTACCTCTTCTCACCCCTATATATAGCCTCTAAATCAGTCTCCCTCCTTCCAAGTTAGCTCCCTTCCATTCTCCATAAAATTGCCAAAGTGATCTAAAATATGCATTTGACCACATCACTCACCTGCATGAAACCGTCAATATAACAAACCACAAATCAAAGTAAGAAAGGTGGAGCTGCACTGATTCTGAAAAGGCAAGAGAAAGCTACATGCCAGCAGCTATGACCTTCTACTTCCTTTTCACCTCCCACTACATCCTGTAGAGAATTGATGCTTTTGAACTGTGGTGTTGGAGAAAACTCTTGAGAATCCCTTGGACTGCAAGGAGATTCAACTAGTCCATCCTAAAGGAAATCAGTCCTGAACATTCATTGGAAGGACTCATGCTGAAGCTGAAACTCAATTACTTTGGCCACCTGATGTGAAGAACTGACTCATTGGAAAAGACCTTGATGCTGGGAAAGACTGAAGGCAGGAAGAGAAGGGGACAACAGAACACGAGATGGTTGGATGGCATCACCAACTCGACGGACATGGGTTTGAGCAAGCTCCAAGAGTTGGTGATGGACAGGGAAATCTGGCATGCTGCAGTCCATGGCGTCACAAAGCCATGGGGTCACAAAGAGTCAGACACGACTAAGCAACTGAACTGACGACTGAACATCCTGTGAGTCACATCTGGAAACTACAGTTACACAATTTGAAAATCACTGACATCTATGATCAATTAAACATCTTCAGCATTGCCTTTTAAGTCTTTTGATGATCTGATTTCCAAAGGGCCATATAAAAATTGGTTATGAACTAAAGCAGTCCTGCATTTTAGATTGAGTTCTGCTACCAGCCAGCTATGATACTTGAGAAAATTATTAAAATGCTCTAAACCCTAGGTTTGGTAAAACCATCAAAAATAGCACCTACTTCATAGGTTACATGAATACAAGTACAGTGATTAGCACAATATCTACTATATAGTAAGTATCGAAAGTGTTAATTGCTCAGTCGTGTCAGACTCTGCGACTCCATGGACTGTAGCCTGCCAGGGTCCCCTGTCCATGGAATTCTTCAGGCAAGAACACTGGAGTAGGTTGCCATTTCCTGCTCCAGGGGATCTTCCCTACTCAGGGATCGAACCTGGGTCTCCTGCACTGCAGGCAGATTCTTTACCATCTGAACCACCAGGGGAAGCTATATAGTAAGTGACTGATAAACACTAGCTACTAGAGTATGGTCTCTTCGTTGCCCACATTCTCCTTCACATTTCACCCTCCAGCTTACGGAACGTGTCCACCCAGTTTCAAAGCCTCTCTTTCCTTCCAAAAACTCTTTTAACACCCTGGAACACCCTTTCCCTTTCACTATCAGGCTTGCAAACATCTAGTCATACTTTCTGACTGCCCCTCTCTACAGTTCTGCACTTCTTCCTCTGTACTAGTGACATACCTTGTATGTTTCTTCCAGAACTGACTGCATTACATTACACTGTGCATGTCTGTTTATATGCCTACCTCCCCTCCTAGACCAAAGCTCCCAGAAGAAAAGAAGCATATTTTATTTCTTTTTATTCCTAGGATGTAGTCTAATTCCTGTCTATAGCAAGACCTCAGAAAATGGTTTTTAAATATTAGAGCTGATATTTACTCAACACCAATAAGTGCCAGGCACTAGGTCAAAAAATTACGTAAGAAATAAAGTGTCAAAGTTTTTACAAAGAAATAAAGTGTCAAACGACTACAATCACTATTCCCCTAGAAGTCTTGTCTTCAAAAGACCTCAAATCAGCACTCTCAAATAGAAATATGTCAGCCACATATAAAATTTCAAATTTTCTATTAACTACATTTAAAGAAAAATAAAAATAGGTGAAGTTAATTTTATGATCTATCTTATTTAACCCAATATACCCAAAATATTACCATTTTAACATATAATCAATGTAAAATATATAATAGGATATTTTACATTTCTTTTTCCTTAAGAAGTTCTCAAAACCCAGTACATATTTTACATATACAGCACATCTCAATTAGGACTAATATATTTCAAGTATTTATTAACAGCCACATGTAGCTAGTTGCTACCATATTGGAAAGCACAGTCTTCAATCCAGGAATCTGGAGGATGAAAAAGAGCTTAGAGAAGAAATGGAAAAAGGAAAATGCCAATAATTTAGCATTTATGCAGCATACTTTGGAGAAGGAAATGGCAACCCACTCCAGTATTCTTGCCTGGAGAATCCTATAGACAGAGGAGCCTGGCAGGCTACAGTCCATGGGGTCGCAAGAGTCGCCAGGGAAGGATTCAAAGTGGGGAAAGTGACAATTAGGCAGGATTCAGATGTTTAATGCTACTCTTCAACTAATCGGCATTTAGTTTAATTCAGTAAGTATCTATCAGATACCAGCAATACATCTGGCCCCTGCACTTGGTGTTGGGGACAAATGAGATCCATTCCCTGCCTTCAAGAACTTGACAGCTTTCTCAGATGGATGGAGAAAACAAGTCTCTCAAAGAAATAACTAAAACATGGTATAGTTACCAAAAAGATACATATAAAATGTGACTGCCACAAAGACAAGAGATCATACTTCCTATTCCTATATTATGCAGAAACAGTGAAATGTATCCTGTTCTCTGTTCTATTCTGGTTATTTCTACTGCCATATTATAAAAAATGACTATTTCTTAAAGAGATAAACAGTAACTAGGTAAAACCATTTTCTTTGGCTAAAATGTCAATTTTTATTAGATATGGAATCAAAAAATGCTTATGGCCTACAATTCAAGTTGTGTAGCAATCAACTATCTAACCAAGACTCAATTAGGTGGCATTTATTAAAATGCTCCATGATTCCCTTTCCCATAAGTATTTAACATTTTTTGCTTGGGTATACACAGCAATATTAATTAAATCAGTTACCTCTGAAAGAGACGCATCAACCTTAGAAGAAATTTTCAGGTCTAGCCATGGCTGGTAGTTCTCAAGTAGCAAGGAAGGCCTAAAGAAAATCATACAGTTAAATTGCTTGAAACCCAAAACTTAATGGAAAGGATCAACAAATTAAGTGTTTAACTTACCTATGTCGCTTACATTTCACCTTACCACAAACAGCACAGCTACGACCTTGAGGAAACAATTCCTGAAGTCCTAATTGCTAAAAAAGGGAAGTGGGGAGATTTGTCTTTACATTACACATCATATTTACTAAAGAGAATCAACTTTTCAAAAATTTGTTAATCAGTGTATGAATTCAAAGGACATGATTTTTTTTTATTACTGTCTGCTTTAACACTGAAACTATTCTTTACAATAAATAATTCTTGCTATACCAAACTGCCAATAGGAGAAAAATACCAAATGAAATGCTTTTTAAACCGAATTCCCAAGCTTAAAATTAAAGTCAACTGCTATGCTCACTTATTAAAAAAAAAATTCAATCTATATTTGAAAATGATACTCTGCTGCAAAAGTATAAGAAAAAACTATTTTCTATTTCTCCAAACCTTTAATCAATGAAGGAGAACATATGCTATAACTAGTAAGTTTCCTGACCAAATACGGGGCACCACTTACAGCTGTGTTTCCTCTGAGCAGAAATATCAATCAACCTGAGATGAGGGACTGCAGCTACTTGAAGACTTCAATATATCCCACTCAACCCTGATCTACACTCTTGGGACTTTACCTACCAGAGACAGACTCAATAGTACCACCTTCATCAAAGTTCAGATATACAAAACAAACTATTTTGGTTAAGCAAACTGCCTGATTATTTGTTTCTATGAAGCAAACAGACATCCGTGGAACAACGAGTTCCCGAGTTGCATTTGTGCCTCAGAATCACCTGGAAAGCTTTCAACAAGTACTAATTACAAGGTCCTAGCCCAGAACTCGGAGAAGGCAATGGCACCCCACTCCAGTACTCTTGCCTGGAAAATCCCATGGATGGAGGAGCCTGGTAGGCTGCAGTCCACGGGGTCACTAAGAGTCGGGCACGACTGAGCGATTTCACTTTCACTTTTCACTTTCACACATTGGAGAAGGAAATGGCAACCCACTCCAGTATTCTTGCCTGGAGAATCCCAGAGACGGGGGAGCCTGGTGGGCTGCCGTCTATGGGGTCGCACAGAGTCGGACACGACTGAAGCAACTTAGCAGCAGCCCAGAACTATTCAATCAAATTCCAGGGGTAGAGCCCAGGAACCTGTATTTTTTTTAAAGATTCCTTAAGTGATTCTACTGTATAAGCAACTTTGGGAACCTCTTATTTACTGTCCTCAAAGTTAATGTGAAGTTAGAGGACACTAAAATTATGGACCCAATTTTCTGAGAATTTTTAATTTTCTCTTTCTAACTCCTCCTGGGAGAACTGTACACTTTAAAAATATATACATATGCAAATTTCACTTTGAAAATGTTCTGATGTCTTTCATTATTAAATTATAGCAGACAGATATTTTAGAAATCACTGCTTTAACATGCTTTCAAGAAGAATATCGAACAGCATAGAATCATATATACTGACTCTCTTAAAAATAAGAACACATAAATTTTACCTTAGGTTTGTATTTTATCATGAAGAATATATTTGGTAACAGAGAATCAGGTCCCAATGAGCAGTAAAATGTGACAACTCCAGCAACAAACGACCAGAAGATCATTAAAACATGAAGATACCTTAGAAATAAATAAAGACAATTATTAGAACCAAAAACGCATATAAAACTAATTTGTGCTTCCTTGATTTAATGAGTATTTAATTAAGCATCTACAGTATCAGGCTGATGCAATTCCTCAAGTCATGTTTTCTGTAATATACTTATTAACTATAAGAATATTAGAATGTTTGCTATCAAAGGTATATTTCATTTAAAGTATAAAGACGTATAAATCCACAATATTTCATAACTTGGCACCTAGGCTGTCATGTTTAACTAGCCAATACTACATTTTTCCAGAATATCTTCTAATGATAGTGTAGTATTCATACCCCACCAAAATTCTGATTATTTTGCATTAAATCAAAACAAAAATTGTACTGAGTACCCATTTAGTCCTACACAGTACTAGGTTCTGGGGATATAGTAAGGAACAGCACTGTGTCTATTTGCATAGGAAACACTATCCCTTAGGTGTAGCAGGTAAGGAAATGAATACAACACAGTGTGATGATGTGTTCTATACTATGACAGAGAAAGTACGCATGATATGAGAGCACCCAAGGCAGAATACCCACATTTAAAAAGAAAAGCTTTTTGCAGAGAAAGCTGTGTCTCTGGGAAAACTTAAAGAATGAGTAGGAGAAAAGCGACACAAGGGGACAGGGTAGAGGAATGAGGGGAATTCAAACTTGAGAGAACAACGTGAGCTAAGTAAGATCTGTGCACGGCTCCAAGGAAGACGTGGCCTTGAGATGAGCCTAAAAAAACAAGCCATAGCCATACGACCTAGTGTCATGTAATAAGTCACGTTACGGTGTCGCAATACAGTCTGTCCTCACATTGCACAGTTTTCAGTTACCATAATTTTGCCAAGCACCAGCCCCTCAACAACGCAGCCCCTCAACAACTCTAACCGTGAGTAAGGACACAAAGTTAAAACTTTGGTGCTAGTTCTTCAGTTCACAAATCACTACATAGTAAGAGAATGAAGCCAAACCAGAGAGAAGGGGGACAATCAGAGAGATGCAAAAAGTATTTCAAAGTTTCTGAGGCCTGGCTACTCGCCAGTTCTTTCTGCACTTACATAAGCATCCAGTGATTCCCCTCTCTGCCAAACCTAGAGTGATATGAGTTTCTTTCATCTACCATCCAGAGTCCTGGGTAATACCCAGGAGACAATGAACAACTTAAGAAGATTTTAAGAATTTTTAAGAGTTTTAAGAAGAAAAGCACTATCATCAGACTGTATAATCAGAAAACTACTCTGGCAGCAATATGGAGCATGGTCTAAACTGGAAACAAGCAAGCTAATTAGAAAGCTGCTGAAGCAGTTAATCTAGGAGAATTTATGGATGGCCTGTAGAGACTTAGAGATAAAAAGAAGCTGACTGTTTTGAGACACCCAGGAAGAATTAAGAGGACTAAGTAGGGGAATTCCCTGGTGGTCCAGTGGTTCTCCACACTTTCACTACAGGGAGCAGGAGTTTGATTCCTGGTTGGGGAACTAAGATCCTGCAAGCCAAATGGCTCGACCAAAAGACACCTCATTTTTTTTGTTTGTTTTTGGCCTCTCTGCACAGCTTAAGGGATTTTAGTTCTCCAACCAGGGAGAATCAGGGATCAAATCCAGGGCCTCCACAATGAGAGCTCAGAATCCTAGTCACTGGACCACCAGGGAATTCCCTCAAAAAAACAAAGTAAAAAAGAGGACTAAGTAGTTGATTAGATACAAGGAGAAGAGAGAAATAAAAAATCAGTTCCTTTTGGACATGTTGACTTTCAGGTTTCTCAAGACGCACCAAGTAGAAATGAGTTGGACACGACTGAATGAGTTTCACTTTCACTTTCAAGATGTACCAAGCAGAAATATTCCATAACCAGCCAGGTTTTGGGTAGTTTAAATCTCTGCAGAGAATATGGGCCAAGGATAAAGGTTTGGGAATTACCAGCATAAAGATCACTGAAGTCATGGGAATGAATGTCATGACCAGAGACAAGCTGCAAACTGAAAAATGAAGAATACATGACATATTTAAGAAATAAGCAGAAGCAGAGAAATCTATAAAGGAATCTAGGAATTAGGAGAGTTGAGAAGAAAAACAGGGGTCAAATCATAAAGGCTGTCAAGATTTTAAAAAAAAGAAGAAATGAAGAAAACATTTCAACAAGAATGAAGTAGTTAAACATAATCAAATATTGGTAAAATAAAGTAAAAAGACTGAGAAGTGTCCATTGGTTTCAGCAACAAGAGAGATACTGATGAACTAGGCAAATCAATTTAGTAGGATGTAATGGATTGAAGACTGGTGGGGAAGTGGAATCAAGAAATGTGGATAATTCTCTTTTCAAAGGAAAGAAGAACAATAAATAAATAAAAGAGCTAAGGTGTCAGCTGGAGAAAGACAATTAGGAAAGGTGTTTAGTGAAATCGGATCACATTTCAACATTAATAGGAGAGAAAGAGAAAAAAGAAAATGAGGTAGGAGAGAAAAGATAACACAGAATTATTTTCCCCTAGAGAATATATGGGGTCACACAGAGTCGGACACGATTGAAGCGACTTAGCAGCAGCAGCAGCAGCAGAGAATATAGGAGTAGTTGGGATTCAGAGCCAAAAAAATAATTATAAAAGAAAGTGATATCTCCTCTTCAATACTAGAGAAAAAGAAAGGGTTGATGAGAATGGAGTTAAATCTACAGATTAGATAAAAAGAATTCAAAGCCATTATGATGGCCTTTAAGTGAAACAGGTGCTGCTTGAGAGGAAAAGGCAAAGGTGGCATGATTGGGAGTTCTAGAAGACTGGGGAAGTTCTGAAGCAGCAGCTGGAGAGAAGTAAAGAGAAAGGTATCCTCAGGAACTGCTGGGCAGTACTAAGGCTGAAGAGTTAAGTTTACAGGTGTGTGATTTTCTCTAGCAGCATTCAGTAACTGGGATATAAACACTTAATAAAACAAACCAGCATCACTGATCCAAGGTTTGGATTTTGTTCAGTGAGTGACATGCAAGCAAAGAGAGTCAAGGATGCTGGCAGTAGACTCGCTAAAGTGATGGGCCTGGAATCTAAGCTAGACTGACTCTAAACCACAGATGAAAGTAAGTGATAACAGAAGAGGGACAATGGATAGGAGGAAAGCAGAGAAAAGCAGGTACCGTGTGACTGACGGGATAAGAGACGTAGCCACAGGTCAGCAAGTGGGAGGCTTAATTTTTAAGATTTCACAGGAAGAACAGTCTCTGGTGATAACACAGGCCACCAAAAGGTGATCCAAGTGGGAGACTATAGAAGAGTGACCTCAAGATAAACTACAGTATTTGATGGGTTACTTGCACAAACACTAAAGTTACCCAGAATCACAAGATTTAAAATGGAAAAAGTCTATAAACTAGAAGCTTATAGTGCAAGAGACCAATATCAGTAAGAAAAGACAGATGGCAGAAGTTCCAAAGGAGTGAGCGATTTCTACTTCCTCAACAGAATAACTGGTCTTCCCACCATAAACAACTAGAAAACTGGACAAATCATACACAGCAACTGTTTCTAGGCATTGGATAACAAGCACGACAGGAACAGAATCTTGAAGAGAAGGGAAGTGGATGAACCTAGAGCCTGTTATACAGAGTGAAGTTAGAAAGAGAAAGACAAGTATTGTATATCAACACATGTATATGGAATCCAGAAATATGGTACTAATGAAGCTATTTGCAAGGCAGGAACAGAGACGCAGACACAGAGGACAGACTTGTGGACACGGCGGGAGGAGAGGGTGGGGCGAACTGAGAAAGCAACGCTGAAACATGTCCATTGCGATATGTAAAACAGACAGCTAGTTGAAAGCTGCGGTGTAACACAGGGAGCTCAAACACAGTACTCTGCAACAACCTAGACAGAGGGGTAGGTAGGAGGGAGGTTCAAGAGGGAAGGGACATATGTATACTTGTGGCTGACTCTGTTATTGTATGGCAGAAACCAACACAACATTGTAAAGCAATTATCCTCCAATTAAAATTTTTAGAACTAAAGAGAAGGGAAGCACACAAGCGAGTGCCACATCCAGACCAGTTCTTTGACTGGGGACAACCGCCCCAGGTGCAACATGAAATAGAACGGGCTACAGAAGATATTGTGAAGATTGGGGATTTCAGAATCGAAGAATAAAGCACCAAGTAGTAAGAAAAGGTGAAGATGATGATTACAGGTGCTCACATATTACAGACAGTGAACAGTAAGTGCAAATGCTGTGAGACAAAGGCTGCACCACTCAACTACAGGAAACTGGTCTCTAGGCCCCCGGGGCAATTCTGCACTTGACAAACATCCACCACAAACCTATCACTAAAAGTTCTCACATAAGCATGGTTACTGTTAACCCAAAGAACTGCTACGGATTAACCTGCCTGCAGAAGGAAACACAAACCCTCTAAACCTCTGTGGTCCCTGTCAACCTGGTCCCAACTCACTTTTCTGCTCTTATGCTTCCCACTCCTTTATACAAAGTTTTATACAAAGCTTCACTCCAACCAATAAATAGCACACTTGACATCAAGCTTTTAAAAAACCTTAAGTCTAGAAACTAACTCAATGGGTTACAGAGGTATTCACAGAGGAAATTATGAAATCCGTGTCCACAGACGCTTACTGAAAATCATTCTGAGCCAGAAAGATATGACTCCGAATTCACAATTTTTAGAATCCTTCAACACTTACATAGTACATATTTCATAAACAACATACATTATATAGCATAATACATCATGTTATAATAACATAAATAATATGAGGTCTGACATAGTACTCCATAATCAGATATTAGTATTTCCACAGAAAAATGTATAAACCATAAATAAATACTATAAACAAGTCTCAAGTCTGTTCAGGTCAGGATTTGTTATCAAATGTAACTGGTGTATCAAATCTAAAGGACAAGTTATTTCTTTTTGATTTCTGAATTATGGATTACGAACTGCAGACCTGCGCTTAGACTGAGTGACAATAAACACCGCATGCAGTATGCACATCACAGTAAAGGCAAGCAGTAACTGAAAGGCATTATTTAAGACGGAAATCTTTAGTGTTAAATACATTAATCCTGCTGTTCGAAATCAAGGGTGATCTCACCCACTGCCAGGGGAATTTGGCAATATATGGAGGCATTTTTCACTGTCACAACTGTGGGAAGATAAAAGAGAGGTATTTTTTATGGTATGGTATTTACATCAAGTGACTTGAGGCCAAGGCTCTGCTAAATATCTTACAACGTACAGAACAGCCCCCCACAACAAAGAATCACCTGACCCAAATTTATCTATAGTGTTGAGGTTATCCTGCATTAATCAGAGACAAATACTGAAAACCAACAAGCTAAGCATTCAGAAGGTTGGGGGAGGAAATACAAATCCAAACACGTAAAAAGGAAGGACACGCTAAAGAACAGAAATCAGTCAAGTAGACGACAATGACAAAAGACATAAACTGGTTCTTCGGAAAAATTAATAAAATAATTAAAACCTCTGGCTGGATACTACTTGAGGTTACTAGGGCACCAGTAATTACTTTAAAAACTGATAATTAAGAGAAAAAGGTATAAGCATTTAATTCTACTTTTCCAGCTTGAGCTATACTTCATTGTAACTAAACAGACCTTAACAGAGGATAAATTAAAGCAACTCTACAAACACACACACATACACACACACACACACACACACACGAGAATTTAAATTAAAAAATACAGAAGGAATGAAACAATAACAAATCACCATGTTGCATCCTATAATGATTCAGATCAGATCAGATCAGTTGCTCAGTCGTGTCCGACTCTGTGACCCCATGAATCGCAGCACGCCAGGCCTCCCTGCTCATCACCAACTCCCGGAGTTCACTGAGACTCACGTCCATTGAGTCAGTGATGCCATCCAGCCATCTCATCCTCTGTCGTCCCCTTCTCCTCTTGCCCTCAATCCCTCCCAGCATCAGAGTCTTTTCCAATGAGTCAACTCTTTGCATGAGGTGGCCAAAGTACTGGAGTTTCAGCTTCAGCATCATTCCTTCCAAAGAAATCCCAGGGCTGATCTCCTTCAGAATGGACTGGTGGGATCTCCTTGCAGCCCAAGGGACTCTCAAGAGTCTTCTCCAACACCACAGTTCAAAAGCATCAATTTTTTGGCACTCAGCCTTCTTCACAGTCCAACTCTCACATCCATACATGACCACTGGAAAAACCATAGCCTTGACTAGACGGACCTTTGTTGGCAAAGTAATGTCTCTGCTTTTGAATATGCTATCTAGGTTGGTCATAACTTTCCTTCCAAGGAGTAAGCGTCTTTTAATTTCATGGCTGCAGTCACCATCTGTAGTGATTTTGGAGCCCAGAAAAATAAAGTCTGACACTGTTTCCACTGTTTCCCCATCTATTTCCCATGAAGTGATGGGACCAGATGCCATGATTGTCGTTTTCTGAGTGTTGAGCTTTAAGCCAACTTTTTCACTCTCCACTTTCACTTTCATCAAGAGGCTTTTGAGTTCCTCTTCACTTTCGCCATAAGGGTGGTGTCATCTGCATATCTGAGGTTATTGATATTTCTCCCGGCAATCTTGATTCCAGCTTGTGTTTCTTCCAGTCCAGTGTTTCTCATGATGTACTCTGCATATAAGTTAAATAAACAGGGTGACAATATACAGCCTTGACGAACTCCTTTTCCTATTTGGAACCAGTCTGTTGTTCCATGTCCAGTTCTAACTGTTGCTTCCTGACCTGCATACAAATTTCTCAAGAGGCAGATCAGGTGGTCTGGTATTCCCATCTCTTTCAGAATTTTCCACAGTTTATTGTGATCCACACAGTTAAAGGGAGTAAATAAATGGTGAAACCAAAGAGAAAATGTGTTGGGCAGCTGTCACCACCTGAATCTACAAAAAGTGAGGCAACTCGACCTAATGTGGAGTTACCTTTTGATGTGATGTATTAGAATGTACACATCATCACTGAAGTACACGTGGACCCCCCTAAAAAAAAACATGTAAATCTAACAGTCTATAACTCTAACTCCCTGTCTACAAGAAATACAGAGGTGCAGATGACTATCAGCAAAATCCAAAGTGTGAACAAATAACCCAGTTTCTTCAACAAGTCAATGGCAAAGGGAAAAAAAAAGAGCGGGTGAGGAGGAATGTTCTAGATTAGGGTTGACAAAGGCTTATGGTATAGTCCTCAAAGCTAAGATTTTTACATTTAAAAAAGAATATGGGACAGAGAGACCTGATATAGCCCGAAAAGTCTAAAATATTTACTGACACTTTACAGCAAGTTTGGCAACTCTTGTTCTAGATTATACTTACAAAAGCTTCAAAGATGCAGCGACTACATAAAATGAATAGACCCAGTTGTGATTCTGATTAGAACAAATGCATTATAAATGTTTATATAATTAAGAAAATTTGAGTATGAGCTGACTATTACAAGACATTTAAAAATTACTGTTAATTTTGTAAGGTTATGGTTTTGTGTAGAATAATTATTTTAAAAGGAGGAAGGTCAGATTTTTTAAAATACTAATGGCTGTTGAAGCTGAGTGATGAGTGCTTAGGGGTTCTTTGTACTCTCTTTTTTCTATGTATGCTTGGAAATTCTCAAAAGCAAAAATTAAAAAAGACAAAGTTTTAGCAAAACAGATCGGGGAGAAAAGAAAAAGAGAGGATACAAATATAAAACTGTTGACTTTTTAAAAATGCACAACATGAGAGTTGTAAATTTTATTTGCGGCAAAATGAGGACTGCAGCGTGGGAGACAGCACTCTGAAACAGCTCTAAGAAACTACTCCAAAGAAGGAAGAGGGAAGCTCAGTATATATGAGATTTTGGTGAAGGGGGAATACATGCAATCAAGCACATATTCTTCCAAAAGGTTTCTGCTAGTCTCATGAACCTTTCCCGAGTCACGAGGAACAGTCATCACCATGAAGGATTGCAGTGTTTTTCTAGATATCAGGAGATACAAGAATCAGGCTAATAAAATCGGCTCCTGAAAATACCTATCTGAAGATCCCTGCTGCCAGTCCCACCACACCACCCCCAGCAAGAGTGCCTCATTTCTGCTCTCCACCCTCAGCTTCTTTCAGGGGGTGTTGAACGTCAGCAGCTGAAGCAGTGCATGATTTAATCCTTGTAGAGACAGATGGCAAGTGCCCATAGCAAGAGCCAACTTGTAGTTGACACAACACAGAATGAAAAAAAGAAGCAATCACAGCTATAACTGAAATGAAGAGTGAGACTATAAACAATTACTGCTGCTGCTGCTGCTAAGTCCCTTCAGTCGTGTCCGACTCTGTGCGACCCCATAGACAGCAGCCCACCAGGCTCCGCCATCCATGAGATTCTCCAGGCAAGAACACTGGAGTGGGTTGCCATTTCCTTCTCCAATGCATGAAAGTGAAAAGTGAAAGGGAAGTTGCTCAGTCGTGCGCGACTCTTAGCGACCCCATGGACTGTAGCCAGCCAGGTTCCTCCATCCATGGGATTTTCCAGGCAAGAGTACTGGAATGGGGTGCCATTGCCTTCTCCACTATAAACAACTATATAGTTATAAGGGAAGGGAAAGGGAAGTCGCCCAGTCGTGTCCGACTCTTTGTGACCCCATGGACTGTAGCCTGCCAGGCTCCTCCATCCATAGGATTTTCCAGGCAAGGCTACTGGGGTGGGTTGCCATTTCCTTCTCCATATAGTCATAAACTGGATAAATAATATGACAAATTTTTAGAAAAAAAAATGCTAAGAATTAGGATGTTAAGAACTAGATAACCTGAATTAGACCAACTATTTATTAGAGAAATTAAAATATAATCAGAGACCTGGCTTTAAAAAAAAAGGCCCCTGGCCCAAATGATTTCACCAAACTTTCATGAAATAGATAATCCTTACTTTATACAGACTGCTTTCAGGGAGGAAAAAAATGAGGAAAAGCTGCCAATTTAAAAGGACTAATATAATTTTAATCCCCCAACCTGATAAAGATAATAGAAGGAAATCCTTAGGTCTATTTTATTCATGAATATAGAAATGAAATACTCAGTAAAATACTAGTTAATTAAAACTAGCAGTATATCATAAAATAAAGAATAACACACTATAAGAAAGGCATATTTTTCTAAATAGTTCAGTATCTTTTAATCATCATGAACTAAAGGAGAAAAAAAATCATAACAATGATGACTTTTAACCTAATTACTAGATTACAGGGAACCTAGAGGGACATTCAAAAACACTGCAGGGAAGCAATCAGCAGAAGCCAAATTGTGGAAAACTCTATGGAACAAATGGCCAGTTTCCCCAACAAATAAATTACAAGGTTAAAAAAAGGGAAGAAATTTTCAGATTAAAAGATCATACTTGGGTATTATTTGAATAAATCTAAAAGGCTGTTTATAAATAAGATTCATTATGGTTGGCGTAATGGATAGACAGGCTCATGACAAAGCATATAAAAATACAGTAAAATTTTAATGATGATTGATCATTTACTATAAATTTCAACACTGCTGTATATTTAAAACTTTTCATCATAAAATATTGGAGGATAAAGTTCTAACAGATTCAGGGAAATCTGAACAATGAATAGATATTTTAAGGATGCTAACAGCTTTTTTATTGTGAAATGGTATTGTGGGGGCTTCCCTGGTGGTCCAGTGGTTAAGACCTTGCCTTCCAGCACAGTGGGTATAGGATCAATCCCTGGTCAGGGAACTGAGATCCCACATGCCTCCTGGCCAAAAAGGCAAAACATCAAACAGAGCAATAATGTAACAAATTAAATAAAGACTTAAAAAATGGTCCACATCCAAAAAAAAAAAAAAAAACTTAAAAAAAAGAATGAAGTGGTATCCTGGTTATGTAGAAAAACAAAAGCTCTTGGGAGGTCACTGGTGGCCTACTGGTTAGGATTCTGGGGCACTGCGGGGGTCCGGGTTCAAACCCTGGCCTGAAAACTAAGATCCTGCAAGCTGCATGGCACAGCCAAGGAAAAAAAAAAGCTCTTATCAGTTAAAGACACCTACTGAAATGTTTGATACCCACTGACTGAGTTACTAACACACACATTAAATAAGAAGCTTTGGGGGCTTCCCTTGTGGCTCAGACAGTAAAGAATCTGCCTGCAATGCAGGAGACCTGGGTTTGATCCCTGGTCAGGAAGATCCTCTGGAGGAGAAAATGGCAACCCACTCAAATGTGCTTGACTGGAGAATTCCATGGACAGAAGAGCCTGGCGGGTTACAGTCCAATTCAGTTCAGTTGCTCAGTCATGTCCAACTCTTTGCAACCCCACATGAATCGCAGCACGCCAGGCCTCCCTGTCTATCACCAACTCCCAAAGTTCACTCAAACTCACGTTCATTGAGTCAGTGATGCCATCCAGCCATCTCATCCTCTGTCATCCCCTTCTCCTCCTGCCCCCAATCCCTCCCAGCATCAGAGTCTTTTCCAATGAGTCAACTCTTCACATGAGGTGGCCAAAGTATTGGAATTTCAGCTTTAGCATCATTCTTTCCAAAGACCACTCAGGGCTCATCTCCTTTAGAACGGACTGGTTGGATCTTGCAGTCCAAGAAACTCTCAGGAGTCTTCTCCAACACCACAGTTCAAAAGCATCAATTCTTCGGTGCTCAGCTTTCTTCACAGTCCAACTCTCACATCCATACATGATCACTGGAAAAACCATAACCTTGACTAGACGGACCTTTGTTGGCAAAGTAATGTCTCTGCTTTTAAATATTCTATCTAGGTTGGTCATAACTTTCCTTCCAAGGAGTAAGCGTCTTTTAATTTCATGGCTGCAGTCACCATCTGCAGTGATTTTGGAGCCCAAAAAAATAAAGTCTGACACTGTTTCCACTGTTTCCCCATCTATTTGCCAAGTGATGGGACCAGATGCCATAATCTTCGTTTTCTGAATGCTGAGCTTTAAGCCAACTTTTTCACTCTCCTCTTTCACTTTCATCAAGAGGCTCTTTAGTTCCTCTTCACTTTCTGCCATAAGGGTGGTGTCATCTGCATATCTGAGGTTATTGATATTTCTCCTGGCAATCTTGATTTCAGCTTGTGCTTCTTCCAGCCCAACGTTTCTCATGACGTACTCTGCATAGAAGTTAAATAAGCAGGGTGACAATATATGGCCTTGACATACTCTTTTTCCTATTTGGAACCAGTCTGTTGTTTCATGTCCAGTTCTAACTGTTGCTTCCTGACCTGCATACAAATTTCTCAAGAGGCAGGTCAGGTGGTCTGGTATTCCCATCTCTTTCAGAATTTTCCACAGTTTATTGTGATCCACACAGTCAAAGGCTTTGGCATAGTCAATAAAGCAGAAATAGATGTTTCCCTGGAACTCTCTTGCTTGTTCGATGATCCATTGGGTCGCAAAGAGTCGGACACACTGAGGACTAACACTCACACTGAAATGTTTGGGCTTCCCAGGTGGTTCAGTGGGTAAAGAACCTGCCTGCAACGCAGGAGATACAGGAGTCGCAGGCCTGATCCTGGGGTCTGGAAGAATCCCTGGAGAAGGGCATGGCAACCCAATTCAGTATTCTCGCCTGAAGAATCCTATGGACAAAAAGGAGCCTGGAGGTCTCTAGTCTGTAGGGTAGCAGAGAGTTGGACATGACTGAAACGACTGAGTACGTACGCACTGAAATGTTTGATGTTTATAGACAAAACATCTCACATGGCGTTTCCTTCAAAATAATTAGGGACAGGAGTGATACCTGGCTTTGAACTGATCATTTTTGAAGCCAGGAGATAGGTATTTACAGGTTCCATTGTACTACTCTATTTTTATTTTGTATGTGATTGAAGTTTTCTATAATAAAAAACTTTATAATAAAGTTTTTAAATGAAAAAAAGAAAAAAATCTATTAAAAGACCATAAAAGCAGATCTGAATGAATGTGGAAAGATATGTTCATGGATGAAACCATTAAATATAGTTAAGTAACATCAATTCTACACAGATTAATTTACAAATTAAATAAAACTGTGCAAATTCTTTGCACTCCTCACATCAAAAGCAGGAATCTAATTTCCTTCCCCTTGAATAGAGGCTGGCCTTAATAACTCACTCCTAATCAAAAGAATGCAGCAGAAGTGAAGCTACCTAACTGCCTAAATTTCAGGGTTAGGTCATAAAAAAAGTACAGCTTCCAGTGGAATCTCTTCCTCAGGATATTCATCCTTGTCACCCAACACCATTTGGGGAAAAAAGTCACACGTGAAACCATACGTAGATGTTCTGACCAACAGCCCAACTGTATATAAAAAACATACTACAAAACTACAATACTGTCATTTTAAAAACAATTCAGTACTGTTGTAGAAAGAGAAAAATAGACAAAAGAAACAGAACACAGAGTGAAAGACCCATTAAGTTTGGAATAAAAAACATTGTAGTGTCTGGGTTCTAATCCTGGATATGATAAAACGCAAATTACTTAATCTCTCCGATTGTTTGGTCCTCTATAAAACAGGGGTAATAATAATACCTAACTCACAGGGTTGTTTTAATAATTAAACAAGTTCACTAAAGTACTTTAGAAGAGTCTGTCTTAATACTGTTAAAGTGTATGTAAGCCAATTGTGGTAACTTAAAAAGTAATAAAGAAAATAATAATAAAATATATTAAGAAGTGGCTCCATATATAGAAAAGGCTACAATTTATAAAATAAAATTGTAAATTGCAGGGAAAGTGACTAGAATGTTAACAACAGTGGTCATCTTTGAATGGTAAATTTATGAGTGATTCTGAACACCTTTCAATTTTCTGACTTCTTTACAGTTTAGGGCTTCCCTCATAGCTCAGTTGGTAAAGAATACACCTGCAATGGAGGAGACCCCAGTTTGATTCCTGGGTCAGGAAGATCCCCTGGAGAAAGGATAGGCTATCCAGTCCAGTATTCTTGGGCTTCCCTTGTGGCTCAGCTGGTAAAGAATCTGCCTGCAATGAGGGAGACCTGGGTTGGGAAGATCCCCTGGAGAAGGGAAAGGCTACCCACTCCAGTATTCTGGCCTGGAGAATGCCATGGACTGCATAGTCCATGCGGTTGCAAAGAGTCATACACAACTGAGCGACTTTCACTTACAGTTTATATGAATCAATGTTATTTAGAAAGTTATTAATAAATTTTTCTTAATAATGTCTTTTTAATGTAATTTTTAAAAGCTTGGGCTTCTAAATCAGAATGATCATCATTAGAATCCCATTCTGCTACTTACTATCTATGAGAAAATTACTGAACAACTCTTAGCTTCAGTTTGCTCATTTGTAAAATGGAGCTATAATCAAGACCCTACAAATTGAAACTACAATGACCTCCTACTATACACTAAGTAAAATGGCTAAATTAAACCTATAAACAATATTAGACAAAACTATAAAACATTTTTGGCGATAGTATAAATTGGTATAATAACCTTGGAAAACTGGCAGTATCTACTTAAGTTAAACAAATATATATGCTACAACGAACCATGTTCATTTATGGTCATATACACCCAAGAGAAATAAGTACATATGCCTATTAAAAGAAATATATATTAGAATACTCACAGCAGCATTATTCATAATAGCCAAAAATTATAAACAACGCAAATGCCTTTCAACAGAATGGACAAAGTGTGGTATAGTCTCAGTGGAAAACAACATAATAACAAAAAGAATAACTACCAATATATGCAATAATATACATAAATCTCAAAAGGAGAGTTGAGAAAAAGAAACCAGATAAGAGAAGACCATATGATTCCATTTATATAAAGTTCAAAAAGCAACAAAACTGATACATGACAACTGAGAATGTTACTGACAATGGAGCCTAGTAGGGTGATGTTTTATATCTTGGTAAGTGGTGGTTACACGGGGAGTTATATTTTACAATTCAAAGAACTATACAATTACATATGTGTTATGTACTCTTTTATACGTTGTATCTCAAAAAAAAAAAAATCACTGAGGCTAGTAACAGTACCTACTTCACAATGTTGTGAGGATAAATAAGACAAAAATAACTGTTTTTGTGCTGAGCACCATTCCAAGCATGTTCCATGTATTAAAACCCAGTTAAGGACTTCCCTGGTGGAACACCACAGTTATGGAAGAAAGCAAAGAACTAAAGAGCCTCTTGATGAAAGTCAAAGAGGAGAGTGAAAAAGTTGGCTTAAAGCTCAACATTCAGAAAATGAAGATCATGGCATCTGGTCCCATCACTTCATGGCAAATAGATGGGGAAACAGTGGGAACAGTGACAGACTTTATTTTGGGAGGCTCCAAAATCACTGCAGATGGTGACTGCAGCCATGAAATTAAAAGATGCTTACTCCTTGGAAAAAAAGTTATGACCAACCAGACCGCATATTAAAAAGCAGAGACATTACTTTGTCGACAAAGGTCCGTCTAGTCAAAGCTATGGTTTTTCCAGTACTCATATATGGATGTGGAGCTGGACTATAAAGAAAGCTGAGCGCTGAAGAATTGATGCTTTTGAACTACAGTGCTGGAGAAGACTCTTGAGAGAGTCCCTTGGCCTGCAAGGAGATCCAACAAGTCCATTCTAAAGGAAATCAATCCTGATTATTCATTGGAAGGACTGATGCTGAGGCTGAAACTCCAATACTCTGGCCACCTGATGGGAAGAACTGACTCATTGGAAAAGACTCTGATGCTGGGAAAGATTGAAGGCAGGAGGAGAAAGGGACAACAGAGGATGAGATGGTTGGATAGCATCACCAACTGGATGGACATGAGTTTGGGTAGGCTCCGTGAGTTGGTGATCGACAGGGAAGCCTGTTGTGCTGCAGTCCATAGGGTCGCAAAGAGTCAGACACAACTGAGAGACTGAACTGAACTGAACTGGTCATATAGTAGATGGGAATGCACCTACCAATGCAGGGACACAGGTCTGATCCCTGGTCGGGGAGACCCCACATGCCACAGAGCAACTAAACCCACGTGCCACAACTACTGAGTATGTGCTCTAGAGCCTGTGGGCTGCAACTACTGAAGCCGATGTGCCTAGAGCCTGTGCTCTTCCACAAGAGAAGCCAGCACAATGAGAAGTCCACACACCGCAACAAGAGAGTAGCCCCTGCTCACCACAACCACAGAAAGTCTGTGTGCAGCAACAAAGACCCAGCAAACAACAAAAACACTTAAATCATCACAGTAATCACAAAATGCAGGCTCCAGTATTATGCACATTACACAGATTAGGGGACTGACTCAAAAATTGGATTACTTATCCAAAGTCATATAACTAGTTAAAGGAGGAATCAGAATAAAATTCTGAACAGTCAAGCTTCAGATTCAAAACTTGTGACCACATGAATAAATTGCCTCAATAATAATGAAAACTCTTAACACAGTAACTAGACCAAAGTACTCACAAAGAGTTACCTATTAATACTATTGATATTACCATTATTATTAGGATTAACTTACAATATTCCTTATAATATTCAAATATTCAATCCTATGATTAGCAAATCTATATAACTGTATATCCTAATCGTATGCTCTAATATATTAAAACAATACTATAAAGATGATATCATAAATAATTTGAAATACATAAAGTATATTACTCTACTCTTACCACAAATCAGTTACAGTGGTCCAAAGGTTATATCCATTTATCTTTCCACAGATAAAATTCATAATTTTATTCATACCGAAAGAAAATTTTATATGCTAATTAACATCTTGAGAGATTTTTAGAAGTTAAAATTTAAAGACAATAAGAGAAAAGTTAATTTCAAAAAGAGTACTAGTCTAAGTTTAACCACATACTAACCAGGGGAGTTTTTATTTGGTTGGTTTTCTGGGGAGGTGTGGGGTTGTTTGTTGCTTTTGTTTTCTTTTTGGCCATGCCATGAGGCTTGCTGGATCTTTTTTTTTTTTTTAACTTTTTTTTTTACATTGCAGTATAGTTGATTAACAATATTGTAATAGTGTACAGCAAAGTGATTCAGTTATACATATCCATATAACCATTCTTTTTCAAATTCTTTTCTCATTTAGCAAGCAGAGTTCCCTGTGCTACACAGTAGGTCTTTGTTGGTTATCCATTTTAAGTACAGCAATGGCAACCCACTCCAGTACTCTTGCCTGGAAAATCCCATGGATGGAGGAGCCTGGAGGGCTGCAGTCCATGGGGTCGCTGAGGGTTGGACACGACCGAGCGACTTCACTTTCACTTTTCACTGTCATGCATTGGAGAAGGAAATGGCAACCCACTCCAGTGTTCTTCCCTGGAGAATCCCAGGGATGGGGGAGCCTGGTGGGCTGCCATCTCTGGGGTCGCACAGAGTCGGAGACGACTGAAGTGACTTAAGTACAGCAGTGGATCTTAATTCCCTGACCAGAGCTCAAACCCAGGCCCCCAGCAGTGGAAGTCCAGAGTCTAAACACTGGACCACCAGGGAATTTCCAACCAGGGGAGATTTTAAACTGAGAATTTCTTATAAAGTTATTTCTAAAAATTAACTGGTGAAATGCCTGTATAAAAATCATTTTTTGAAAATATGTACTAAGCGTATCTTCTCATTTTTCTAGTTCCACAGCTACACCCCCCAATGGTGTCTTGTACACAAAAACAATCTCATTCATAAATCCAACCACTCAGAAATAACACTTGTTATTTCCTTCTTTCTTTGCATAATACAAATACAGGGTACAGCGTTCAGACGTTATAAAGACACTGATGCTATCCTATGACTCCTTAATAATATAGATGCTGGATGCTATGATTAAGTTGAAACCCTCAGAAATCTAGTTCAACCTGTTCCTACATAGTTGTCCTACGTGGAACACCTAAACTGACTTGGCTCCCAAATAAGATAAGTAAAGATGCCTGGACAAAACAATCATATAAAGTTGGCACATCTTTCATACTACACCTGCTTACCTGGCTTGAAATACTTTCCAGATGATAAAGTAAATAATTAATAGCTTCCATTCTCTTAAGGATTCCACGTACACGTCCTCCATACTCTTAAAGTCATTTTACCATCATAAAGTACAGTTTCCAATAACATTAATCGCAGTTTAAACCTAGTATTATATAACTCAGAATCAACTAATTAGAAAGCAAAGCGACAAGGGAAGAAATCCAACTTCAACACAAACCCAGGAAACGGTTATCTTAGAACAAAATCAATTTACCAAGTTTCATGTTTAAGTTTCCCCGATCTTACTATGCTTGGGGACCAATATCTCCAGATAAAGAGTAACGATGGTTGCACGCTCAGACTATGAGAGCAAACATGCAGGTGTTATCGCTGACAACTGCCTCACATGTCTTTCCACCAAAAGCAAATCTGGAAATAATTCTGAAATAATTTCACCTCTACTGCCTATTTCATCGCTACCGCTTCTAGAAACAACAGAATGAAGGACATCAACCAGTTTAGTTCAGAGGCAGAACCTTCCGCTTCCAAAATGTCAACGAAATTAACCAATTTCACCTTTCAGTATTCCCTTTAGAAATATTCTAGGGATGATAGTACTATTTCGCTTTCTGACTTCGGGTCAACAAATCCTTCCGGTGTTGTAACCAACACCACCACTCCTTTGTGGGAGAAAGCCTAGGCTGGGACCGCTTCATATAGGGTGGGCGTGTGCGCGCGGGGCGGGGAGGAGCGAGGCGAGTCGTTCAAAAACAGACAGCGACCGGACCTTGCAACTCTCCTCCGTCAGCTGACCGGACCGCCCTGAAAGATTTTATTCCTCTGAAAAGCATAGACGACGGAAGCCCAGGTTTTAAGAAATGGGTGAAAACAAGGTAAGACTCGGGGCCGGATGGTTGAGAAGCGAGGCCTTAGGACCCGCGGCACCCAAGCCCACCCGCCCGCACTTCCGGGCCCGGCGCCCCGCCCGGCTCCCCCGGCCCGCTCTCCCAGAGGCCCCCGCAGCTCGCCCCACGTCCCGCAGCTGCGCAGCCCGACGGTCTCCGCGCAGCGATGTAACAGCGCCTGAGCCTGCAGCTTCGCGGGGGGTGGGGAGGACGGCAGTGGCGGCCGCCCCTGCGCCGCCGCCTTACCTGTTGAGGAGCAGGGAGGCGGCGCTAAGGCAGAGCAGCAGGAAGCAGAACAGCGGGTACTGGCGACAGATCTCGCGTCCCACGTCCAGCCGCAGACGCTGCTTCAGCTTCTCCCCTATAGTCCGCACCCAGGGCGCCATCTTCGTCGGCGTCGCTGAAGCTGTACTAAAGACTAAGGCCGAGGTCTAGGCAACCCCCATCTACCGCCCGCGTCTCCACCCCTGGGGGCTGGATCGCAGACCCAGACCGCCGGCGACCGGCGGACGGTCAGCCGGCTGCAGCCGCCCAAAACCCCGCCCACGAGCCCCGCCGCGCGTGCGCGGCCACGCCCCCCGTCGGCCTGCGGGGACAGCCGCGAGACGTGTCCGACGTCAGCCGGCGGCGCAAGGCCCATCGCTTACCTCTCCGGTCTGGACCCTCGCACCGGCCTCCAGTGGAGAGCCCCGTTCCCCGGCGGCCGGCCCTTTGCAGAACTCGGGGGGAAGCTGCAGCACCCAGTAACCGCCTGTATTGCGGAGGAGAAACAGGATTTGCCCGAGCACAGGAGAAACTGCAGCCCCCCTGCAGCCACCGGGCCCTGCCTGCGGTACTCCCGGAGCTCGGGGCCGCTGGGAACTGTAGTCTCTGGGACGCGCCCCCCCGCAGCGCTCTGCACGCCTCCTCTCCGTAGTCTCCGCTCTGCGTGGGGACAAGTCCAAGCTTTGCGCGACGCCCCAAGGGGAGGAGGGGGGGACACCTCTCAGCCCTTATTTTGCATGGGCCGCGCGCGGGTGAGTAAAACAACCCTGGAACATCAAACCCACCGGGTCACCACGCCTGCGAGGAAGCATCTTTTACGTGCTCACGGGCGAGGTAGACTTCAGTGCACAGCAGCCCCGCGGACCTAACCAAAACGTGTGTTTGGGTGATACAACTTGGCAGGTTAAATCCCTCAATAGTCTCTTGGGGCTTTTGCTTTACCAAGTCATCACATTTCTCAATTTTAATTTCCTTTTTCTCCGCTACTCTGACAGATGCAGGAAGACAGTATCGTAATAAGATTTATTTAGGCGGTGCTCTAAGCAGTTTACCCTTCACACATTGAACTCCTGATATAGGTTCTCTGGTTTCTCCCATTTTACGGCTAGATTACTGACATTACTAAGGCAGAAAGGAACTTGCTCAGAATTACACAGCTAGCAAAACCAGGCTTGCAACTACTCTAACTCCAAAGCTGGTTTAACTGCTGCCTTTTTTTCATTCTTCGGAGGGTAAGCCTCCAAAGTGCAGAGACAGAACGTTCAGAAATTATTTTTTTAAAACATAAAAAAGTATATGGACAGCTTAATATGTTCCCATATTATTCCGAATGCATGGGTCATCTTTATGCATTGCTTCCAATGCAGCATCTATTAGTACTATTTAATTTCACTGATATTACTAACCTTGATCACAGATATACACATTTCTAATCCTTTTAGGATCAACATCAATAAAATTGCTATATCAGAGTAAGAACATAGTACAAACTCAAGATCCTACCTAGAATAACCGGTTTACCAGTTCCACAATGGGATATAAAAGTATCAATTTTCACCGATCCTCATCTTTTGGTATTATTTAAACGCACATCATAAATATACACTGTAAGGACTACTCTGTAACATCATCGGAAAGCTTAGTGCTTTTTAAAAATATTTTGAGGTACATAATTAAATTTTATTTTCAGCCTTTTTTTTTTTTTTTTGGTGTCGTTTACCTATAACCCCCCCTTGTTTTTATTTCCAAATTTTAGAACTTTTTATTTTGTACTGGGGTATAACTAATTTTAACTAATTAACAATGTTGTGGTAGTGAACAGGGAAGGGACTCAGCCATAATATACATGTATCCATTCTCCTGCAAACGCTTTCCCATTCAGGCTGGCACATAACATTGAGCAGAGTTCATGTTCTACAATACGTCCTTTATTGGTTATCCATTTTAAATATAGCAGTGTCATGATGTTTCAAAAGTCCCTAAGTATCCTTCCCCCACCACAACCATAAATTCACATAACCCCTCATTTATATGAACATTCTAGGGCTAAACTGAAGTATAAATAAAAGGTGTATGTTGAATTAATCTACATGTATCAAGTGCCTACTGTGGACTTGAGTACTTTATACTTGGGTAAGGTACTTCAAACTTTTTAGTAAGTTATATTGCCCTTGTTTTCTGTTTAAAAATTTTGCTTCTGTATTTGTAAGCTCATTCTGAAATTCCTGTTCACTTTTTCACTGGGAGCCACTACATTTTAATGATAAAATATTTTGTTCTTTCAAATTAGACATCTTAACAACATCCAACTCCTTTCCTGTATGGTTTTCTTTGCAGGAGCAATTAGAATATAAGCTAATTAGACAATAGACAAATTTAAATTTTCATACTGCTCTTATGCTCAGAAAAGGAAAAAGTAAAAACAAATTCCTGCTATAAGAAAACTCTATAAAAATCCAGTCTAAAAGAAAAAAAAAATTCCTATGGATCAGACTTAATCTAATGAAGTAAAATTTTTACTCCATTAAATGATTTTTCTTTGCATTATGGCCTAGTATCCCTGTCTGCTTTCCTGGTGATTCAGCGGGTGAAGAATCCACCCACAATGTGGAAGACCTGGGTTCAATCCCTGGAGAAGGGAATGGTACCCACTTCAGTATTCTGACCTGGAGAATCCCAGACTGTATAATCCATGAGCAACTTTTATTTCACTTCATCCATGTCAGCAGTCATACACAGAGCTTGAGATTTTTTTCCAACTTTTTATTAAAAGATATGAACTTCCTGGGAACTTCCTAGGTGGTCCAGTGGCTAAGACTCTGCACTCCCAATGCAGGAGGCTAGGGTTCGATCCCTGAAGGGGGCTAGATCCCACATGCTGCGACCCCTGAAGCAGCCAAATAAATACTAAAAAAAAAGAAAAAAAGATATGAACTTCTACTGAGGATATGGGATATCCATAATCAATCCTGGTTCAGAAATCAGCTTCACCTTCTACTAGCAATTCCATTGAGCACATTTAACTTGGTGTATCTCAAACCCAATATCCTCAACTCTAAATGTTACATTCCTCAGAAGTCTTAAGAGATTAAACTGGGTAGCAAGTGGCTATTATTTACAATGCTTAATACAAAAAATGTTTATTTTATGGATTTATTAACATGACAAACAAAAAAGCCAAACCAATTAGCTTTATTTGGATTGTAACAACCTAAAATGACAATGACATAAAATCAAAGCTGCGAGATAGCTTGGAAACAAGTCCAAAAGTTTGTTGCCTGCCCTCGAGTTCTAGACCTGCATTGTGCAGTACTGTAGCCACTATCCATTATCTTGCTATTGAACACTTGAAATGTGGCTAGTTTGAAGAGATGTGCTTTAAGTGCAAAATAGACATCAGATTTTGAAGGCTTAATATGAAAACAAAAGTATAAACCATCTCAACTTTCAAAAGTTGATTACATGTTAAATGGTATTTTGGAAATAATAGGCTAAAAATTAACCTATGTTTCTTACTTTTGTAATATACCAAGTAGAAAATTGCAAATGTGGCTTGTGCTATATTTCTACTAGACAGTGATACTCCAGACTAGTATTAGTTGTGGAGAGACTGGACAATTAAAGGCATAAACTTTTTGTAAATGCCACAGTTATCACATATGCTAGTGGTACATTCTCAAACTATAAATAGTAAATGGTTAATAATGCATTCATCTAAAGGGCTCATAAACATCAAACTACAGTATCTCCATTTTAATGTTTATTAAATTAGCAAATAAATTTAAGGCACTGTACTAAATGTGGTGGCAGATAAAATGATTTAGATGCTTTCTTGCTGACCTCCAAAGGCTTACAATCTAGTGAAGGAGACATGTCACCAAAGAAAAATAATGTATCATACAGGGCATATTTATATATAAAGGCTGTAATAGTTTTTTGGTTTTTTTTGTAATAGCTTTTTTTTTTAATGACAGTTGCTGGGAAAGGGAAATTTTCAACTGGTTGAGGATCAAGAAAGTCCTCTGGGAAAACAATAATTTGAACATACAAGGATTTATCTCTGCTTTCACTTAATTTTCAGAAGTGATGCAGCACAAGGCAAAGTATTTAAAATGCTTCAGAAATTTGAAAAGATGGTGTTGAGTACTTGAATCCCTTGTGACTAGGCCTACTTAACTCTGATGACCCTAAATAGACACCAGATTTTAACTGTAGAGGGACATTGTTTGTGTGGCATCTGAGTATGTAAGGGAAAGGATAGAGGAATACTTACTTACCCCTTGGAGCCATTTCAGCCTCTCCCTCTCACAGCTGCCTCCTGTGATTTGGAGTATGATCTCCTATCACAGGATTAGCATTTCCAACCCCAGTTCCCCGCCCCCCCACCCCAAATCTCAAAGCATCAATGTTCTTGTTTTACCTTTTGTGGCATTTTTAACGTTCTTTTTAGTCTTAATTTTACATTTCCTAATAGCCTCATCTCCTTACAACCTATCCCTATGTATTAACCTCTGGACATGATAGTATCTGTAAAAGGATTAATCTGCCTTCTATCCTCATGAAATGTTCCCTTCCTTGGTTTTCAAAAGAAAGAGCTCATTACAATGGAGAATATGCAATTGAAGGAAGAGCCTTAAGGGACTTCTCGATAGGCGTTCAAGATGTCAAAATGCAGCTACTTTCATATTTAACCAACCCCCACTTTTCTGTGCAGTCATGAAGACAGACATCCAATGATAAGATATCAGTAAGATATGAAGAACTACTACTTTACAGAACCAGTGGATCAAAGAAATAACTCTCTGGGTAAAAGCTATCTAAGCTTGAAATTCTGAGGTGTTTCTTAGCACCAAAAATTAAACACTTACAGGTTTGTGATTTTATTTCTAAGATATGTTGGAATAACCATCCTCTCAAACCTCACTTTGATGTTAATAGGTCATAACTTCAGAAAATATAAATTATTGATTAAAAACTGAAAATATATTCACCTGCCTGTTGATAGGTAGTATCTGTGGTAAAGAATACACCTGTCAATGCAGGAGATTGAAGAGACATGAGTTTGATCCCTGGGTTGGGAAGATGCCCCGGAGTAGGAAAGAGCAGCCCAGCCCAGTATTCTTGCCTGGAAAATTCCATAGAAAGAGGAGTCTGACAGGCTACAGTCCATGGAATCACAAAGAGTCGGTCAGGGCTGAGGTCAGGTGTACGCACACCTGTTAGTAAATATTAAAGATTGGAAAAGGCCCTTATAATCTAATACTGCTATTCTTTGTATAAGATGGTCAATGCTTTCTTGTCTAGTAAGTTTTTTAAAGTTAGTTTTCCTTTAAATAAGTAACACTCCACCTTATTTCTTATATTGACTAGACAATGGCTTTCATAAAAAGAAAAATGCTAACTATATTCAGATGTTTAAATATAGCTTTCAACTGACTTCAGTAACTTGAAAATATTTTGGAAGGCCTTCGTAATCATTCCTCTTATCTCTCAGTAGCTGTTTTCTAAAATATAAAAACAAAAGCATTTGCCATGGTACCTGTAAACCACCATGCAACTAGCGTTGGTTCAGAATTGTGAAGATCATTAATACTGGTACTTCAATTCCAATTCTAGTAAGGTTGCTAACAAATAATTAAAATAAAATTTTGTATTCCTTTCATATAGATAGAAACTATTGTATTTGGTCAACTGATTCCACTTAAAAACATTAAAAAAAACAAAACCCACCACAACTCCATATAGTATATCTAAATAGAAATCTTGAACAGTTAAGTAATTTTGGAAATTTTTATTGAAACAATTTTATTTGAAAATTATTCCTATATAATGAGTTACCATTTAGGTTTTTTTTCCTTTTTTTTTTTTTAGCTCAGAACACATTTCAAAACAGTCTGAATTCTGAGCATTATCAAAGTCATATGGCCTATATGCTTCGATTTTGTGAAAACAGTTCAAGATATGTATTTATTCAATATAATTGAATTATCCAGATGTTCAGTGAGCACTTCTCTTCCATTTTGTTTCAAAAAAAAAAAAAAAAACAAAACAGCTTTCAGTTCTATCTCCAAAGACTAAGAAAGCTTCTCCAAAAATGCGCACAGAAACACTGATGGCAGGGTTGGAGCAATTTTTGTAAAGCCTCAGAGATAAGAGACAAACAACAAGTAACACCTACCTGAATAGACCTTTACATGTACTGGATTTTCAAATTTTGATAATACCTCACGTATTATCCCTAAATTAGTTTAAGCCTATTTATTCAATCTCTGCCAAGTTTCATAGCCTTTTACCACTGGCAGCACAAGTGCTTAGCTTGCTCAGTCACATCTGACTCTGCAACGCCACGGACTCTAACCCTCCAGACTCCTCTCTCCATGGGACGGATTCTCCAGGCAAAAATACTAGAGTGGGCTGTCATTCCCTTCTCGAGGGGATCTTCCCCACCCAAGGATCGAACCCTAGGCTCCTGCATTGTATGCAAATTCTTTACTGAGTCACCAGGGAAGCCCCATAAAGCAGTCTATGAAACTGTTACTGATAACAGTAGAGGATGGGAAATGGTAATGAACACGTAACACTGTTGACAGAAAATGAATTTGAAGGATAGCAGCAATAGTAAATGTAACTTTAATGTTTCTGAAGATTCTTCTTGCAATTATGAAGCACAGAAATACCATATTTGCAAATGTCAGATTAAAGTTACCTTCAAGCAGAGGTTGATAAATTTGGGGTTTTGACTTATACATAAACAGCTGTTACAAACCTGTAGCACAAGCAGTAAAGGAAGAAAAATCAGCTAATGGCCTTGTATTCGCTCCAGAAAGCCAAGATTTTTGTTGTTCTAACTGTACATGTTCCTCAAGGATACTCTGTGATCATTTTAGTTCACCTGCAGCAAGACGACTTTACTGTTTTCGCTGAAGAGGATTTCTGAGTGCTTGGCTTAGAAGGGTAGGGTGGGGATACCCATTAGTCAGATACCAGAAATGTGAAGTGCACCAAAGACAAAGGCAATGGCACCCCACTCCAGTACTCTTGCCTGGAAAATCCCATGGACAGAGGAGCCTGATAGGCTGCAGTCCATGGGGTCGCTAAGAGTCGGACATGACTGAGCGACTTCCCTTTCACTTTTCACTTTCATGCACTGGAGGAGGAAATGGCAACCCACTCCAGTGTTCTTGCCTGGAGAATCCCAGGGACGGCGGGGCCTGGTGGGCTGCCATCTATGGGGTCACACAGAGTTGGACACGACTGAAAAGACTTAGCAGTAGCAGCAGTTTGTTTACAAGGCAATACCAATGGAAGGTTAAGACTAGAAGGATGAGCTCAGGCCAAATTATAAAATTTTAATTTACATATATGGCTTGCAGTTTACTTCTACTAGATAGTGCTATTGTAGAAATAGATGTGGAGAGTGATTATAATATGCTACTTATAAATCTGGAACCACTTAAAGTATTTATAAATACAAAGTTCAGTCAGACATGAACTTCTCAAAGGGTATGGTAGGACTTGGATAGAGAAGATTTTTAGGCTTATTCAGTAACAAGTCATCAAATGTAGCTGTGTGATAAGTTAACAGTATATAACCACTGACAGAGCAAAGCACTCATGTACAGCAAAGAGCTAAAAAGGCAAACCTGCATATAACACAAATTAATCAAGTCCTGACATTAAAGCAGAGCAGGAGTCCACACAGATGTGACATGAAGCTGGAAATAATCGTTGAGATCAAGCAAACAAGTGTAGAAGGAAAAAAGGGCAATAAAACAGATAAGAACAAGATAGTCAGAGAGAGAACCAGCAAAGCACCAAGGAAACTTTTCGAGGAGAGTGATTCAGGGTGTTAGAAAAGTGAAAGCTTTGGGGGGACTTTCCTGGAGGTCCATGTTAAGACTGTGTTTCCAATGCAGGGGTTGAGGGTCCGTCCGATCCCTGGACATGGAGCTAAGACCCCATATGCCACACAGGGAGGCCAAAAATTTTTAAACCTTTTTTTTTTTTAAACCCTTTTTGGTCATACAGTGCTGCTTTGGGGACCTTAATTCCCTGACTATGGATCGAACCCAAGCAGTGAAATTGCCAAGTCCTAACCCTGGACCATTAATTCCTTAAAGCTTGTAAAAAATATAATTTTCCTATCGGGCTACTGGTATCCTGTGAACAGTTCTTAAAAATAGAGGGGAGAGAAAAATCAACTTAAAAGGGTTATCATTCCCAAACTACCAAGCTCCCTGGGAAAAGGTGCAATAAAATGCTTCATTCTGACAAAAAAATATTAATACATGATGTTAAAGACAGTTTACTGGGGATGGGCAGGAGGAGGAGATTGCTGATGCTTACGAGAACATTTACACTCTATAATTTCTAGAAAATACATAAATCACTCAGTAGTAAAGCAAATTTGGGAGGCTAGTTTGGCAGTTACACTGTCTTCTGTTTCCTGATCAGGTTAACAACCTTACACCAAATGAGTTTTGCCAAGAATTTCAGAACTGAGAGCCCGTAAGTAAATGAACACTAATTCTAAAATTTTAAAAACACAAGTTACTAGCACAAAAAAAGTAGACTCATATTGCTCATTTTGACTGATATCTGTTACATAGGTTGACTCTAAACTAGTAAAATATTAAGAGTAATTTAGGGAATTTGGGGTAATTTGAATAATGCTCCGTGAACTATATAGGGCTTGATAGTTTTCTTCCTCAGAACATACAGCTTTAAAAGTTTTTTTTTTAAAAAGCAAGATTTGTCCTACCCTCTTTCAGGTAACAAGTAAAATAAAAATGTTGCCAGGAAATGTTCATAACATATAAGGTATTACAGGGCAAATGATCAGTAATGTACATTTCCTGTATTTTGTAAAACTAAGTCTTCACACAAAAAATGTGTAAATGAAGCAAAAAATCCTCTAGGCAGAGTATTTTTTTAAAAAACAAGTTGTATCTCATAGAAGAATGTAAGCTTGCAAAATACTGGGTTGGCCAAAAAGTTCATTTGTGTTTCTCTGTACATTTGGGGGAAAACTCAAACTTTTTGGCCAACTCAACATCGTAATTTAACAGCATTTCTTTTTACAGAAAACTCAGAACCAAAGTTGTATTTATGTGTGCTCATAGTTCTTTCATTAAATGTCTCAATGATTTAAGAAAAAATACAATTTTTCACCTAGAACTCTTGGGGAAATAAGGGAGTATCTATTAAGTCATTGAAATTGTGAGACAGTCTTTTTGCTTTAACAACCTATACTTCTGTAAGTTTATATAAAAGTGAATATAACACAGGCTACATCAGTCTTACTGGAATGTGAAAGCCACTATAAAATGCAAGAGATTAGTGAGTCTTATCTCCATCACTTTGAAACAATCTAGGTACACTAGCTGAAAACTTAGCCAAGAATTTTGGTTTCAAAAACCCTGAAAGTCAGTCTCTCCCTTGATATCAACTAGGTAATATTTAATATAATAAAACCTATTAAAAGTGGTTTTAAGGAGCTCCCTGGCAGTCCACTGTTTAGGATTTGGTGCTTTCACTGTTGTGGCCTGTGTTCAACCCCTGGTTGAGAAACTTAGATCCTCCCAAGTCACACAGTGCAGCCAAAAAAAAAAAAGTTTTAAAGTATTAAAAAAAAAAAAAAAGGTTTTAATACTTGCAAGAGGTCCTTAAGAACAGGCAAAAGGATCTAAAATGTTTGAATTGCCTTAAGTGGAAAAATTTGTTTAAGGATGTAGACCCTCTAAATCAGCAAAGACAGGATATGATAAAAGTGTAAAAAAATATTCTACAAGTAGGTTAACATGGACTCTCACCAAATCCCAGAACATCAAACTTGGAGGTTTGAAGGGAGCCCTGCCAAAATACGGAATGTAGTCTCATTAACTGGTAAAAGAACATACAGGAAGGTATGCTGTATTAAATGTAAATGGATGGAGGGAAAAAAAGGAAATGGGAGTTCCCTAGTGGTCTAGATTCAGCTTTCACTGCTTTGACCTGAGTTGAATCCCTGGTCAGGAAACCGAATCCACAGGCCGAGCTTAAAAGAAAAAAAAAGGTTAAAACTAAACAATGCTGAATGGGTGCTTCTTCCATGTTCAGAAATTATATGCTTAAATAAAACCTATTGTACTATTACCCCCAAAAAGGTCTTGCAAAATCATCTGCTTTGCCCAGTTAATAATGCCACTAAATTTGCAACCTTAGTCACAAAATGTCTTCTATATGTACCCATTAGCATACTAGGTGCTCTTCTCTTTTCAAGTAAGATTTATTCAAACTTTTCCTAGACAATTTAAAAGAGCTGTAACACAGAGATTAAAGTGGTTTATTCTAATAAATCCAAGATAGTGTACACTATGCTGTTGTATTTTACTTCTATTTTTACATTGACTTTTATTAATTTCAACAAATTAAAACAAAAGATGAACTGACACTGTTCACTTTGCAATCAGAGGACTATAAGAAAAGCAGCCAATTTTCATGGGAAAGATGAGTGACAAAGAAAAGGCAAAACCTCAGGCTTGCAAGAATGGAAAACGGAAGAAATTTATGTGCCTGAGGGTTGCAGGCCTGTTTGCAGGGTCTAACCCGCTCCTCAAAGCAAATAACTTGGCTAGGAGGAGTCTGTGTGCCTACAATTGAGCAGTCTTTTCTGGCATTGGAGAGGTAAACTTGTTTGGCTGCCAGCTCCCAAGGAAAAGAAAAAAGGCCTGTTAGCCCTTGTGTTCTCACACACACAGAACTTACAGTCTGCTGTCTCAGTGGGCAGGCCCACAACACCAGGTCACTTTTATCAATCTTTCTTCCATATTATAAATACAAAAAAATACAGTCACCAAACATTTGAGAAAAATCAAAAGCACAGAGAGGTATTTCAATGCATTCTATTACAAACTGGTTATCTTTCCAAAAATCTACAGATTTCAAGAGTGAGCAAGACAGTCCACATATAAGTAAGAGGAGCCTGCTCTACTACTGGAATTGAGTCAATAAATGCTGTGGAGAGGAGAAGTTAGTAACAAAAAAGTATAGTTAGTTAATAGGAATTGGGAGATGAGTAAGTAGTGTGTGCGGTTTCACCATACAGTGAAGAACAGATACTAAAACAGATGTAAGTAGTAGTAGCCTAAGTGTAGTCTGAGTAATGACAGTAATCAATTGAACTAGTTTAGGGGAGGGAAGAAAAAAAAAGGACTAGAGTAAGCCAAATGTCTCACATGGGGTTTTAAAAAAAGAAACTGCTTAAACTTAGTAATTGAAAGATATGAGGTTAACTAAGAACTAAAGACTGGAGTCATTCATCTGTTAACTGATTAGGGTGTGAGCAGAGAAATAAGACTTTCACATTCTGTGCTGTATCTTGTTTTCCAGATACAGGTTTTAAAATTTTTCTTTGAAGTACTATCAAGTTAAAATATCAACTAAGCACATTTAAGCATAAATACCACCTTTAATCCATCACTACTCAAAACAAGTAGGTATATACAGTGAGAAAATGCCTTAAATTCAGAGCCTCTCTTCTCAAAGGGATTTAATTTTGAACCAGCCAGCAACCAACTCTAAGGTTCATATTAAGACTTTCCATACAGATGTATAAAAAGTATGGATTACTCTTAGTAACAATTGTTTCATTATGTTAATGTGTAGTTACCTAGCTTTGAAACTTTCCTCAAGTATGACTACTACTTTCCAAAGTACTCTACATAAGAACTTTATACAAACTTTTTGGACTCAAAACTAGACTTGTAAGCAGAACAAGAACTCAATCTTGAAGTACCCCTTCCTCATAAATGTTAAGTATAGACGGGACTTGGTAGGCCAATACCTTTTTGTTCAGCAGTTTGGAATTAAACTGAATACCAGCATAGAGACAAATTGTTGGGCTAGGCTGTCTTGATTGATAGATATAAATCCCACAGCCAACTGCTCCCTTCAAGACCTTTTTAAGGTCAAACAGACAATTTAAAATATGGACCTTCATGATCTTAATCTGCTTTAAAATTTAGTATTCCATGTTCATTACTTTTTAAAAGCTGTCCATGTTGTAAGTGGCTCAAAATTTTCAATTCCTTTTTCAAGTTAACAAGCCACAATTAAGCCAAATCTAGCCTAATAAACTAAACTGAAAATCCATTTCCAAGCTAAAAAATACTTTGAAAAGTATTTTTAAATACCCGTCTAGCACCATTAATTCGGATTTCCCTGCCTTGGAAGGACTTCTGTTCTAGGAGGCAAAAGAAACCCCATACACTGAAGAACTAATTAATTAAACAAGCACTGGCAGTAATTTAAATAGACTGATCAAAAGACGCTGAGCAGCAGAAAGGATAAGAATCCACTGAATCCACTGTTGGGCGCTTAACTGCTGATACTGTCCTCACACTAAATGGATCGTCAGGAAACCAAAGATGATTTAAAGTCTAACTTTAGAATAAAAGTTTTTCACCATGTTTTAATTCTATTTATAAATGAATCGGAAGTTAGGCAGGATTCCTAAAAGAAATTACACCTGTCAATGTTGAAGGAATCCTAGGAATTCAACTTCTGCAAATTCATGTTAATTTTTACTATTTCAAGAAGTTTTACCAAAACTATACTGTATATTACATGTGCCTGTGGCTGCAGAGAATTTAAAAGTGTACTCCATTAATTTTTGGATGACCTTTGACATATTGTTCATTTATTTACCTCCAAGCTCATTCCAAATACTAAATATACTAAGAAACAGTATATATGCTTTTCTAATTTCTCCTGATGTGTCAAATAGAGCAATTTTTAGAGGCCTAACTCCTGACTCCTCCCAATTAAAGCACCATGAATACCATTCATAGTATTTTTAACTATAAAAATAGTTTTTAAACTATTCTCTTGAAGATGAAATTAGAGAATTTTTTAAACTCATGACTTAACAATTCTGTGTTCAAATGATGCAGTACTGGCATTTTCTAATTCCCATTAAAAAAAAAAATCAGGACACAAGTTGAAAGGCAAAATTGTGATACAAATGGCACTACTAATCAAACCTCATCTCATTTGAAAGTATACAATAGAGCCACACCAGATGTTAGAATTCTTCTGATGTCATGGTATTTGTCTACGGCTGGAAGATTGGATTTTGTAACGTGCAACTCTTCACATTTGTTACTATATTGTGAACACAACCCTAGTCATGTTTTCTTAATCTGTGGTAATGTCTGGTCCACATCAAAACCTTTGTCCTTTGCCTTGTAGTAGCAGTAACTGGTTGTAGTTCATAAATGACTGTAAATGTCAATTCCCTTAGGTATCCCCAAAATAAGTTAGTATTTGGCATCACAGAATCCTTTCAGAACAAAAGTCAAGAAATGACCTTTCAAGAACATTACAGATAGCAACTTCAGATTAGAACTTGTTTTAAACCATTTTACAAAGTAAAGAAAATCAGATATTCACTGAAGCTTATGGTAAATTATTCTAAAATAACCTTATCTTGATTCTATTTGCTTGTGTTAAAAAAACATTTTCGGAAACTACACTTGAAGACACTAATTTCCAAAATGGTTTATTGGAACTTCTCCCCCATCCAAAAAGTCTGTCAGCAGTCTTGATTATCAACAAGAAAAAAAGTACTAATTTGGCATCTGCACAGGGAGTCAAATAGGCAATGTAAATGGTTTTCAAAATCCTCTAGTAGTGTTTAAGAATTTTTCAGGTATAAAACTTCCATGACTGTTCTGAAATGACAAAAACTTTTTTCAATCATCAGTATAAACTTTAGTAATCATAACACAAACTATTAAACTCTGTACCTAAAAGGATCTTCATGAAGTGACCAAAGCTATCACCCTCCCACCAAGAAATCCTAGGGATGAGCCAACATCTCCTGAATGTATTTACAAGTTCCCCATTCTTTGATGATGACTTGCTAATTTTGCTTAATGAAACACATTTTAAGCTGAATTCACCTAACCTCATTTGCGCAGTCACCTAAATGTACATTAAAGCAAAACAGTTTGTTCACTCCCCTGTCCTGTATTACTTACTACCTCAATTACTCATTTCCAAACCTTCAAAGAGTGATAAGAAAATGGAACACTGAATGGTGGGGACATGTTACCAGAAAAGCAGAACCAAATTACCATTAACTTCTTGAGTCCACTGGCATGTGTGTGACCAGAGTATTTTCATTAATTAAAATTAAGTGGAGACCAACACTATACATTTATCCTGTACATCATCTCCCTATCATGTGCTTCAATTAGGGATCTCGGGGAATCTGTTTTGGTATTACCGTTGGCTAGTTACTTTGAATGTATGGATAATTAAAAGACGAAAAGACCCCTAAAGATTCCAAGTGTCTATTTCAAAAGCTGTTAAATGAAAAACGATGAAATGGAGGACACCCACAATAATTCTTGGACTCCTGGAGATCCTAAGACATGCTACAAAAATAGGTCTTTATTCTTAGGAAAATATAGTCAGAGCTAGCTTCCTTATGCTATACATAAAATCTTAACATCAGAGGCAGTACAGATAGTACAGATAGTTTTTGAACTGATCTCCAAACAAGCACAAACCCACTACGTTGAAAAGAACAGGTAATTTTGAGGTTTTTGGCAAAAGACAGTACTTCACACATCTAATCCAAATCAAAGAGCCTGCAGACAGTTTTCAGTGAGATAAAAGGAATGAAATAAATATAAATTCTACAGATAAATAAATGTAAGAGAATTTAAATAAGCTAACAGAACTAATTTTTTTAAATAAAAATACTAGTCAGGTACAAGCTTTTGTTTCTCAATGCCAGACTTCTAGATGTTTATCAGACTACTGTTAATATCATTAAAAACCTAATCTTGGACCAGGGCATTAGTTTTAATACTCTTTTGCAGTCGTAAAAAAGATTTTCTTTCAACTGAATGCTCCTGGCCCTGAAAAATATTTTAGGCATATTACTGAAGGCAGACTGTGGTACTAATAAAACTTGTATCTTAAGTACTTTTTTAAAAAGTGACAGACAAAAAAGTCCATCCACTAATTTGCCCACAGTTAAAAATGTCTTTGAACATTGGCTGATAATTAGCATCTTAAGAAAAGTAGTGGCATGCCCTATTTATTGAGTGGTATGACTGAGTAATTAATACTACACTTTAAAACATTATCCCCACAAGTCTGTTCATTTTATGTATTGTTATTTCTTGATTCATTTTCAACCCACCATTGAATTCCTATGGTCAGATTAAAAGTTTATGGTATGTATCACTGGGGAGAAAATGACCATGGTGGGTATTAAGTTTTAGGAACCTGAGCAATCATTTACTCTAGGGGGGTAGCTCCCTCACCTAAATGCAGAAGTCCTACTCTGTAATTTCTCCCCTTAAATAGACTATATGTCATGCTCTGTTTGGTCTTTTTTCCTATGTTTCTGAACAGTGACTTTTGGCTTAGCAGTCAAAACAGCTGTCCTGAATGTGACAATTTTGCCCATCTAGCATGATATTCACCCTCATTTAATCTTTTCAAATAGATTCATACAAGTGAATACCCGAGGTCACCCCATCAATCCATTCCTATGTATGTTATTCCTATTTTATCATGAAGAAAGTGTAAATCATTAAATCAGACTTGCAGTCATTGGTAATTTCTCATGATGCTACAACAATGGCCGTCATGAGTGTGCAACCGGTTTTTGTGCTAAACCCCCCATTCATTTCTAACATCTGATTCAATCACAATGCTGGAAAACCTCCCACAAAATGCATGATTGGGAGAATATATCTAACAGAATTTTCTCACAAAGCAACTTTCTGAAAACTGATTAACTAAAGTGATGATCACTTTTGATTGCCAAGTAGTCTGCAGAAACAAAATCTTGCGTCTGCTTTGGTTAGGTAACTCAAGTTTTGTTTTGTTATTTTTCAACAATCAGAATGCTTTAAGGATACATTTTCACCCCAAGGAAGGGACTCGATTCTTGGATTTAAGACCCATTCCTTGACAATTATATACAAAATTTCTTTTAACTTGTCATCTATCCATTCTTTGAAGCTGTCAAAGCCAAGAACCCATAAACAAATCACAAATATCAATAACCTACATTAGTTAACATTCCCCTTTTTAACATGTTGACATTTTTACTAAAGGATTAGTTATTTTTGCATTTCCATTTCTCATATCCCATGACATTCCATAAAAATTGCATTATTGCTTTATAGGCCACACAACATTCAAAAGTATGTTTATATGCATTGCCTGTTTTCCTTGATCTGATAAGAGTTTGATACTGATTTTACTACAGAAATTTAAGTTTGAAAATACCAGTTAGTATTTCTTCTCAGTACTTAATTGTTCACATCACTAATCACTACATGCATATTTAGCTCTGATTATATTGCTCAAAAACTGCACCCATTATCAGAACAGTGCAAATGATTATTTAATTTTAAAAGTAATTATAATGGCTTAAATTCAAAGTTAGTCAAATGAACACTGTCAAGTAATTTCACTTGAGTGTGTATATATTTAATCACCACTGTTTACATTACCCATCAATTCTTCACAAATTTTTTTAGTATCAGTTTTTCCTCCCAAATCCCCAAACTAAGAATGCCAAATAGTCTTGGAAACCCACAGCTCCGTATTTTAATATTTTCTTAAGAACACATTTGTGAACTCACAAAAATGTTCATCTTTCAACTTTGACAATGCAGTTCTTACTTAAGTCAAACAAACCTGTTCTAAAATCCCAACAAATAATTCTGAGAATTAACTTAAACACCTTGACAGTGTCCCTTAAAAAGGGTATGACAGTAAAGTGCCAATAGGCATGGCAATGACCTCTTTGATGGGATCATTTAACTCCTTGGACCTGGGAAGTGCCAGCACCAAGGATTACACTGAGATTCAATTTTACTGAAGGCTACATTTAGTTTACCCACTTTCCACAACCTATTACTCATTTTATGTTAGAATGAAATGTAAATGTTTTGTGTAGCCCTCAAACTTACACTAAGATTTGAGAGATGTACTTTAAAAAAGCACGGGGTAATATATAAAATCAGTGGCAAAAAGTTTCATTAAGCACCAGGAACTAATTTTTGTCACCCCATACTCATTTTGTAGGTAATGTTTCAATAACCGGCAAGGCACATTTACATATATTCCAATGAATACTTATTGACAAATTTTAAATTACACTCTATGTCCCAGCTATCCCAGTAACTGACATACAACATACTAAAATGGTTTATTAACATAAAAAACCAATTAATGTGAAACATACAGACTATTGGCAACCACTATCTAAAATTATGTAAGTACAAATAAACATACTGAAATGTGTGCATTTCTAAGTTTTTAAACCAGAATATTTCTACACTAACACACATTTATATTAATGACACATAAAAAAAATAAAAACTTTATTACAAAAATAAGTTACACTCGCCTCCAGCTTACAGTATAAAACAATTTTATTTGCAGGAATGCAAAATGATTGTTTGCCATGAGCATTTTGAACATATGACATGTCTAATTTTCTTGTTAAATTTGCATTTACTGGGGAAACTGGTGTGTATAAAACCTTAATTAAGTATAAGCTCTGATCTTCGTCATGGTGCCTATTGGGTATGTGATATAACTGCAGTATCCCTTTGGGGAAGGGGAAAAGGGATTTCTTTATACCAAGTCCTAATTAAACTATAATTTCACTTTTGACTTTAAGCTATCAATTTAGGACTTGGCAAAAAATTTTGAGGGTGATTCAATAGAGGATGCTTCACCACTGAACACTCACTGTCATCAAGGTGCTTTAGAAAATTAAAAACATAGCACAAATGATTGTACTCTATTCTACAAGTTATCATGACCTGCATAAGAAATGGAAAGCTGATTCACATTTTTGCAGTGATCAGCAGTAAGAAATGCACTAATGAAACATACCTTTTACCTAAAAAGCTAAACTACAGCCATATACTAATTTCTATGATTTATGAAAAAACTTCAAAATATCCAAATGTCAGGCTTTGCTGTACAACTGTCAGTTTTAGTCTGACTTTTTATAAAGGGACACTGCAGTATTTAGTACAAGTTCGGATGCACTTTTTTTGAACATCTGATGTCTTACAAAAGTAACATCTTGCTAAACTATTATACATCCAAATAACTACAATATCTGAAGAAGCAAGGCTGCTTTTTCAGCCACAAAATACGACAAAAGCAAGGCCTGTTATGATGTTCATGAGGAAGTCTTACAAGCCTCTGAAACTAAAGGCAACTAAGAATGTTACATTTGGTATATTTAAAATCTTACCCTCATATCATGTAACAAGCCTTGCTTTTATCTACAAAGATTTTCTATGTACAGTACAGACAGGGTATAGTTCAATCCTCTGCTACTGAGGTAGTTAACCAACCCTTTAAAAAAGGTTCTGAAAAGAACCACTATCTGGAATGCCTGACTAACCAGCTCTGATGATTACACCTGAAACTGCATATCTGAACACAATTCAAAAGTGATTACTATAAAAAAGATATAGACAATCATGATTAACCTTGGTGAGCAGAAATAAAAGTTAAGGATACCAACAATGGCATTCATCTATACCACTGCAATAAAATTTAAATGCACAAATTCAAGAGAATATTTCAGAAAACCAATGCTGGGATCCTTAATTTAAAAAAACAGGGGAAAAATCTACTTAGAGCAGATTTTTTAAAGAGAAGAACTTTATTCTTTATTAAGATACCATGCTAGAAGTTATGAAGAATTTCTGTTGGAACACATTTGGAAAATAGAGTAGCTTTAGTTTAATAACTTGCACTGCAGAGAAAATTGTTAAAGAAATTCATATCAAAGTCCAAGTATTAGTTCAATGTCCTGTATTTGATTCCATGATCTTCATAGGAAGGTCTTCTGCAATAGAATATGCTCCTATACAGCCGAGATATTTAAGGTTGCTTGATTTCCTTACCATTACTCCACTGCAAGCTTCTGGTGTAATCCCACATAGCAAGTCAGTCTTCATTGTAACAGGTCAGGACCGGCCTCGACCCCTTTTCCCTGCTAGCCAGGTAACAAAAGGAATCAGTTAGATAAATCATTTTAGATTAGTAATGTGTACATACATAATGAAAACATTAAAAATAGATAAAAGCTTTAACATAGCAATTCTTAATATAAAGTCTAATAAAGTTTCCTTTAATAACTATTAACTTTTCACTTGAGATTTCTGGTGAGCTTTTTGCCCTTTATTGGGGGGAGGTATGTAGAGTACTGAACTGAGGTTTAAAAACCTCATTTTCTTCACAAACTGATTTTATTAAAAAATAAAAAGGAAAAAAAAAGCTAAAGTA